>NC_142489.1:31186072-32436072 GCF_049115385.1 Moschus berezovskii | reverse complement strand
CCAGCACCACAGTTTAAAAGCATCAATTTTTCGACGGTCAGCTTTCTTCACAGTCCAACTCTCACATTCATACATGACCATTAGTTCCTTTTATATTACTGTATTGATTTTGCCATACAATGACATGAATCTGCCCTGGGTCTACATGTGTTCCCCATCTTGAACCCTCTCCTACATCCCTCCCCAAGTCATCCCACTCTGTCATCCCAGTGCACCACCCCCGAACATCCTGTATCATGCTATTTTTCTAACCCAAAATGTAAAATTCCCTATATATCATATACGAAAATCTGGGTGGTGATTTTCTTAAATGAAATATGGAATTATCTATATTACACATATGAAAACATTGGCATTGGTTTTCTTAAGATACAGAGAATCGTTATGGAATTGAAGTCATCTCTATTTTACAGAGAAATTCTGGCCATCAATCTTTCTTCAAGAGATATGGAATTCTTGGTATTTCTCAAACATATATCAAGAGAATCAATTTTCACCCTGAAATATGGAATTCTCTGAATTTCCTGTGTCAAAATCTTGGTTAATCCTCCTTCATGGAAGTAGGGCTTCTCTATATTTCACAGTTGAAGATCAGAAATGAGATTTTCCTGTAAGAAATATGGAAATCTCTATATTTTATAAGAACCACGGGGTCTTCAGCTACTGAAACACCTGCCTTCCCTATTGGCACATTGACACTGTTTCTCATGAAAACAGCTTCCATGTAGGGTATGCTTGTGTTAATTAGAGATGGGCATCTGGCTCACTGCGGCCAGAGTGCCCCTGAGGAAATGCCTTTAGACTCCATTTGATTGGTTCTTGAAGTGTTTGGAAGGTCAGCGTGTAGAAGCCAGACCCTTCCCACCAACATACTATGCATGGGTCTGCCTGTGTGCCTCACCTTCCCTTCTGGTAGTGTTGACAAGTAATCAATTGGTGGGGAGTTACTGAAGCTAGTGGGCCCGCTGTGCCAGCCAGTTGCTTTGATTCCAGGCCCACCTCTTTCACAAATCTGAAACATGGCCAGGGCCACAAGGAGAGGAAGACCAGAAGAAGGCTGGAGTGCCCCTGAGAGCTTTAGTCTTCTTACTTGTGAGACTGGTTTTCAGGCCGCATGGGCCATGCGAACTGCTGGCTCGGTGGGGCCATCAGGGATGTTACAGGGAGCGGGGGCAGGGGACTCCAGGCAAGGAGGGCACCCTCTTCAGGTTGGAGATGGTGGAGGAAGGCAAAACTTTGCAGGAAGGAGAGATGGCAGGGTTCTGGCAAGACTTCCAACCGCTGGTGGAAGACATCATGGAGGAGGTGAAGCTGGTGTCGGTTGTGGAGGAACAGGAGCTGCTGTCCTTTCAAGTGTGTGAGAAGAACCCAGAGGAACAGGACCAGGAACACCCAAGACATGGAGCCCCGAGTAATTAGCCCACTCTTCCCCTACTTTGGGTGCTGGGAGCATTGGCTTTCCCACAGGTAGAGCTGAGCTGTAGGGGTGAAAATTACCGCAGGGCCTACTTTCCGCTCAGGTCTAAGAACCTTCAGAGGAAAAGGGTCGCTTGTCTCAGAGAAGTGGTACCATCCAGAGCATTCCTGGCTCTTTTGGCAAAGTCATATCCTTACTACCGCTTCTTAGGGTCGGTTGTTCAGGAGGAGAGAAGGAGCAGGAGCAGGAGGAGGAATGTGTGTGAGGGCACAGGCAAACATATGGGGTGGAGGGAAGTCGGGGCTGGGAGGAGTGGTGTGCTCCAAAGTCAAGTGCCAGCAAAGCCAGGCCAGATCTCCACTTGTGTGTGTCTGATCCATGACTCTGGGTGACTCCTTTTGGCCTGCATCTGAATGGAAGTGGTCCCCTGGAGCTGGAACTCTGTGTGACCAGAGACAGTATGCATTAACATCATTCTCAAAGCCTTATTATTGTAATTGTAGATTATCTGGGAAAGCAGCAGAGACATTCGGAGTCCGATAACCCACCCTGGTCATTTAGAGCCCCTGTATTTGTTCCAGCTAGTGCAGTGTAAAAGTAGGACATTGTCCACTCACCTAAGGTGAAGCAGAAAGCAGCCACTCTTTTCCTCCCTAGTTAGGGC
Source organism: Moschus berezovskii (assembly GCF_049115385.1). Taxonomy (NCBI): domain Eukaryota; kingdom Metazoa; phylum Chordata; class Mammalia; order Artiodactyla; family Moschidae; genus Moschus; species Moschus berezovskii. The sequence continues at coordinate 32,433,991 of NC_142489.1, read as the reverse complement.
CACACCACTCCAGACATATCTGAATGCCATATGGTGAAGACAGGGAGAAGTTGAGAGTCCTAGGGATCTCTTGCCAAACACACTAACTCACACACACACACACGTGTGCACAAACACAGAAGATACACTTGCCTGCAGACAAGGCATGCTACAGGGACTGCAGATACTGATGTTTAAGCAGTGACATGCCACTACCCAGCACAGACAGACCAGGCAGATCAGAAACCGTAAGACACAGACCCTCCCTCAGTGGATGTAGAGAAGGGACCTGGAGGACCATGGGGAACATAGAACTATGAGCATATTTGATGGTATGCCTAGGGATGGAGATGTCAGTGGCGTGGTCTAGCAAGCAGGAATGCCCACATCCTTTGACGATGCCTGTTCCACTGTACTTGCTTTTGTACTTGTACTTGCTCCTTGACCTAATCAGTTTATGAACCACCCCCAGATGTATCTCATGATCAGTGACCAAGATAAAGACTTCCTTATGGACATGATTAATTTGAAGGTGAACGAGGAAGGCTGAAGACAGGTTGATGAGGGTGCTGGGCAGGGAAGTTGGGGGAAGGGAAGTATCATATTTTCTGTGCATGTGCAGCGTGAGTGTTTGGAGAAGAGAAGCAGAATGCTTTGATGCCTTCCTGGCATGCAAGCCGAGGACCCTAGAAGCTTGCACCTTTTCCCTCCTCCTGGTCCTGGCATATGCAAGAACTAGTCCATCCCCAGTCCAACTGAAACCTGATATTTTCCTTTTGTGACAGCCCTTACTTCTGGAATGCAGTCATCATGAAGGAGTACTACCATGACATCACTGGTATGATGTGGCTCCCAGTCATTGTGGGTGGGTGGTGGAAAGAGTGGATCCTCCTCCTGTGTGATCCTTCCCTGTCCCACTTGTCCACTCCCAGGGTATAGGGTATATCATTTCACTCCAGTCCACTTTTTCTGGGATTATGGATGGGGAGCTCCTAGCTTCAGTCTGGACACCAGCAGCCTTTACTTCCTAAACTGGTTGTCAAACCACAACTGACCAGGATTGATCAAGATTGCAAAGGTGGTATCCCTCTGGGCCTTCCACAGAATTGGAGATGGATATTGGAGTTCTTGTCTACACATGAGAGGGTTTGGGGCCTCTTCAGACGTGTTCTGACCTTTTTATGCTGCCAGCAGTATATCTCCGATGACTGTTGGTCGATCCCCTGCAGTACTACCCCTGGGAGGAAAGCCCTACCATAATGGTACTTGATAGGAAAAGAGGTTTTGAGGGAAACAGGAGGTGGTCCCTGAAGTCCCAGACTTGTAGAATCTGGGACACTCTCCTTTCCCAAGTGGGGAAGCTAGGCTCATGCAGGTTGGCTGACGAGCCTGGATTCGGATCATGAAGGTAGATAATGACAATCTGAGTTGGGGGTCTTGGAGATTTCCTGTGTCCAAATCTCACTCAAAGCATCTGTATGTATAACATGTGAATCCTAGGTGATCCTGATGCAGGCAGGGTGAATTAAGCACCTTTGTCAGAATCAGTATTCCCCAGGTCCTGCCAACCTACAGCCTCCTGCCGCTCATTGAGTTTGAGATTACCTTGGCTCTTCTCTCCTGCCCCTCCTCCTGGGAAAGCCTAGCTGTCAGAAGTGGTTCCTCTCTGGTGTACCATTAAATTTAGTTTTGTTCTGTTTTAATCAATTGATTTAAGTGGAGGCTAATTGTTTTACAATATTGTAGTGCTTATTGCCATACATTCACGTAAATCTGCCGTGGGTGTACATGTGTCCCACATCCTGAATCCCCTCCCACCTTCCTCCCCATTCCACCCACAAGCGTTGTCCCAGTGCACTGGTACAGGGAACCCTGTCTCATGAATCAAACAGACTGGAAAGCTGTTTCATATATGGTAATATACATGTTTCAATGTGATCCTCTCCCTTAGAATCCAAAAGTCTGTCTTTAACTTTGAGTCCCTAGGGTCATTGTTATCACCTTTCTAAATTCCATTTATAGGCATTACTATACTGTCATGAAAAGCAGAGACATTACTTTGCCAACCAAGATCCGTCTAGTCAAGGCTATGGTTTTTCCTGTGGTCATGTATGGATGTGAGAGTTGGACTATGAAGAAAGCTGATCACCGAAGAATAGACGCTTTTGAACTGTGCTGCTGAAGAAGACTCTTAAGACTCCCTTGGACTGCAAGGAAATCCAACCAGTCCATTCTAAAAGAGATCAATCCTGGTGTTCATTGGAAGGACTTATGTTAAAGCTGAAACTCCAATACTTTGGCCACCTCATGTGACGAGTTGACTCACTGGAAAAGAGTCTGATGCTGGGAGGGATTGGGGGTAGGAAGAGACGGGGACGACAGAGAATGAGATGGCTGGATGGCATCACCGACTCGATGGACATGGGTTTGAGTGAACTCCGGGAGTTGGTGATGGACACGGAGGCCTGGCGTGCTGTGGTTCATGGGGTTGCAAAGAGTCAGACATGACTAAGCGACTGAACTGAACTGAACTGATACTGTAGTGGTGTTTTTCATTCTGACTTACTTCACTGTATAATAGGTTTTGGTTTCATCCACCTCATTAGACCTGATTCAAATGTTTTTAACAGCTGAATAATATTCCATTGTGTATATGTACCATGTTTCCTTACCCATTCATGTACCGATGGACATCTAGGTTGGTTCCATATCCTAGCTATTGTAAACAGTGCTGCATTGAACATTGGGGTGAACATGTCTCTTTCAATTCTGATTTCCTCGGTGTGTATTATGCCCAGCGGTGGGATTGCTGAGTCGTATGGCCGGTTTATTTCCAGGGTTTTAAGGAATCACCGCACCATTCTCCATACTGGTTGTACTAGTTTGCATTCCCTCTAACAGTGTAAGAGGGTTCCCCTTTCTCTGTACCCTCTCCAGCATTTATCGTTTGTAGACTTTTTGATAGCAGGTATTGTGACTGGTGTGAGATGGTAACTCATTGTGGTTTAGATTTGCATTTCTCTGGTAACGAGTTATACTGAGTATCTTTTCATGTGTTTTTTAGCTGTCTGTAATGTATTCTTTGGAGAACAATCTGTTTAGCTCTTTGGCCCACATTTGAATGTGTCGTTTATTTTTCGAGAATTGAGCCAGATGTGTTGCATGTATATATACTTTTTATTTTTTAATGAAGCTTATTTGATTTATAGTGTTTTATTAGCTTCAGGTATACAGCAAATTGATTCAGTATTTTGGTAGATTATATTTCATTACAGATTGTTGCAAGATAATGGGTATAATTCCCCATGCTTCACAGTATATGCTTTTTTTTTCCTTTGCTTTTTTTTATTTTACAATATTATATTGCTTGGTTTTGCCATATATTGACATGAATTCGCCCTGGGTTTACATAAGTTCCCCCTCCTGAACCCCCCTCCCATCTCTCTCCTCCCTTTATCCTCCCTCTGGGTCATCCCCGCACACCAGCCCCGAGCATCCTATACCATGCATCGACCCTGAACTAGTGATTCGTTTCACATACGAGTTTCAATGCCATTCTCCCAAATCATCCCACCCTCACCCTCTCCCACAGAGTCCCAAAGACTGTTCTATACATCTGTGTCTCTTTTGCTGTCTTGTATACAGGGTTCTCATTTGCATCTTTCTAAATTCCATATATATGAGTTAGTATACTGTATTGGTGTTTTTCTTTCTGGCTTACTTCACTCTGTATAATAGACTCCAGTTTCATCCACCTCATTAGAACTGATTCAAATGTATTCTTTTTAATGGCTGAAAAATACTCCATTGTGTATATGTACCAAAGCTTTCTTATCCATTCATCTGCAGATGGACATCTAGGTTGCTTCCATGTCCTGGCTATTATAAACAGTGCTGCAATGAACATTGGAGTACATGTGTCTCTTTCAATTCTGGTTTCCTCGGTGCGTATGCCCAGGAGTGCGATTGCTGGATCATATGGCAGTTCTATTTCCAGTTTTTTGAGGAATCTCCACACTGTTCTCCATAGTGGCCGTACTAGTTTGCATTCCCACCAACAGTGTAAGAGGGTTCCTTTCTCTCCACATCGTCTCCAGCATTTATTGCATGTGGACTTTTGGATAGCAGCCATTCCGACTGGTGTGAAATGGTATCTCATTGTGGTTTTGATGTGCATTTCTCTGAGTATGAGGGATGCTGAGGATTTTTTCAAATGTTTGTTTGCCATCTTATGTCTTCTTGGAATAAAGTCTGTTTAGTTCTTTGGCCCATTTTTTGAATGGGTCATTTATTTTTCTGGAATTGAGCTGCAGGAGCTGCTTGTATATTTTGGAGATTAATCCTTTATCAGTTTCTTCATTTTCTATTATTTTCTCCCATTCTGAAGGCTGTCTTTTCACCTTACTTATAGTTTCCTTTGCTGTGCAGAAGCTTTTGATTTTAATTAGGTCCCATTTGTTTATTTTTGCTTTTATTTCCTATATTCTGGAGGTGGGTCATGGAGGATCCTGCTGTAATTTATGTCGGAGAGTGTTTTGCCTATGTTCTCCTCTAGGAGTTTTATAGTTTCTGGTCTTACATTTAGCTCTCTAATCAATTTTGAGTTAATTTCAGTTTATGCTGTTAGGAAGTGTTCTAGTTTCATTCTTTTACAAGTGGCTGACCAGTTTTCCCAGCACCGCTTGTTAAAGAGACTGTCTTTTCTCCATTTTATATTCTTGTCTCCTTTGTCAAAGATAAGGTGTCCATAGGTGCGTGGATTTATCTCTCGGCTTTCTATTTTGTTCCATTGATCTATATTTCTGTCTTTATGCCAGTACCATACTGTCTTGATGACTGTGGCTTTTTAGTAGAGCCTGAAGTCCGGCAGGTTGATTCCCCCAGGTCCATTTTTCTTCCTCAAGATGGCTTTGGCTATTCGAGTTTTTTTGTATTTCCATACAAATTGTGAGATTATTTGTTCTACTTCTGTGAAAAATATCGTTGGTAGCTTGATAGGGATTGCATTGAATGTATAAATTACTTTGGGTTGTATACTCATTTTTACAATATTTATTCTTCCAATCCATGAACATGGTATATTTTTCCAACTATTAGTGTCCTCTTTGATTACTTTCAGTAGTGTTTTATAGTTTTCTATGTACAAGTCTTTTGTTTCCTTAGGTAGATATATTTCTAAGTATTTAATTATTTTCATTGCAAGAGTAAATGGAATAGTTTCTTTAATTTCTCTTTCTATTTTCTCATTATTAGTGTATAGGAATGCAAGTATTTCTGTGTGTTGATTTTATATCCTGCAAAGTTACTGTAATCATTGTTTAGCTCTAGTAGTTTTCTGGTAGAGTCTTTAGGGTTTTCTGTGTAGAGGATCATGTCATCAGCGAACAATAAAATTTTACTTCTTCTTTTCTTCTTTTCCAATTTGTATTCCTTTTATGTCTTTTTCTGCTCTGATTGCTGTGGCCAAAACTTCCAGAACTATGTTGAATAGTAGAGGGGAGAGTGGCATCCTTGACTTGTTCCTGACTTTAGGGGAAATGCTTTCAGTTTCTCACCATTGAGGATAATGTTTTGTGTGGGTTTGTCATATATAGCTTTTATTATGTTGAGGTATGTCCCTTCTATTCCCACTTTCTGGAGGGTTTTTATCATAAATGGATGTTGAATTTTGTCGAAGGCTTTCTCTGCATATATTGAGATAATCATATGTTTTTTATTTTTCAGTTTGTTAATGTGGTGTATTATGTTGATTGATTTGTGTATTTTGAAGAATCCTTGCATTCCTGGGATAAAGCCCATTTGGTCATGATGTATGATCTTCTTAATGCGTTGTTGGATTCTGATTGCTAGAATTTTGTTAAGGATTTTTGCATCTATGTTCATCAGTGATATTGGCCTGTAGTTTTCTTTTTCTGTGGGGTCTTTACGAGGTTTTGGGATTAGGGTGATGATGGCGTCATAGAATGAGTTTGGAAGTTTCCCTTCCTCAGCAATATTCTGGAAAAGTTTGAGTAGAATAGGTGTTAGCTCTTCTCTAAATTTTTGGTAGAATGCGGCTGTGAAGCCATCTGGACCTGGGCTTTTGTTTGCTGGAAGATTCCTAATAGTAGCCTCCAGTTCCGTGCTGGTGATGGGTCTGTTCAGATTTTCTATTTCGTCCTGGTTCAGTTTTGGAAAGTTGTACTTTTCTAGGAATTTGTCCATTTCTTCCAGGTTATTCATTTTATTGCCATATAATTGCTGATAGTATTCTCTAATAATCTTTTGTATTTCTGTGTTGTCAGTTGTGATCTCTCCATTTTCATTTCTGATTTTATTGATTTGGTTCTTCTCCCTTTGTTTCTTGATGAGTCTGGCTAGTGGTTTGTCAATTTTATTTACCTTCTCAAAGAACCAGCTTTTGGCTTTGCTTATTTTGGCTATGGTCTCTTTTCTTTCTTTTGCATTTATCGCTGCCCTAATTTTTACGATTTCTTTCCTTCTACTGAGCCTGGGGTTCTTCATTTCTTCCTTTTCTAGTTTCTTTAGATGTAGAGTTAGGTTATTTAGTTGACTTTTTTCTTGTTTCTTGAGGTGTGCTTGTATTGCTATGAACTTCCCCCTTAGCACTGCTTTTAAAGTGTCCCATAGGTTTAGGGTTGTTTTGTTTTCATTTTCATTCATTTCTATGCATATTTTGATTTCTCTTTTGATTTCTTCTTTGATTTGTTCATTATTCAGCAGCGTGTTGTTCAGCTTCCTTATGTTGGCATTTTTAATACTTTTTCTCCTGTAATTGAGATCTAATCTTACTGCATTGTGGTCAGAAAAGATGCTTGGAATGACTTCAATTTTTTTGAATTTATCCAGGCTAGACTTATGGCCCATAATGTGATCTATCCTGGAAAAGGTTCCGTGTGCGCTTGAGAAAAAGGTGAAATTCATTGTTTTGGGGTGAAATGTTCTATAGATATTTATTAGGTCTAATTGGTCTATTGTATCATTTAAAGTTTGTGTTTCCTTGTTGATTTCCTGTTTAGTTGATCTATCCATAGATGTAAGTGGGGTATTAAAGTGTCCCACTATTATTGCATTGTTGTTAATTTCCCCTTTCATACTTGTTTGTAATTGTCTTACATATTGCGGTGCTCCTATATTGGGTGCATAAATATTTATAATTGTTATATATTCATCTTGGATTGATCCTTTGATCATTATGTAGTTTCCTTCTTTGTCTCTTTTTGCAGCCTTTGTTTTAAAGTCTATTTTATCTGATATGAATATTGCTACTCCTGCTTTCTTTTGGTCTCTATTTGCATGGAATATCTTTTTCCAGCCCTTCACTTTCAGTCTGTATGTGTCCCTCGTTTTGAGGTGGGTCTCTTGCAGGCAACATATATGGGGGTGTTGTTTTTGTATCCATTCAGCCAGCCTTTTTCTTTTGGTTGGGGCATTCAACCCATTTACTTTTAAGGCAATTATTGATAAGTACGATCCCGTAGCCATTTTATTTATTGCTTTGGGTTCAAGTTTATACACCCTTTCTGATTTTCCTGTCTAGAAAAGATCCTTTCGCATTTGTTGGAGAGCTGGTTTGCTGATGCTGAATTCTCTCATCTTTTGTTGTCTGTAAAGCTTTTGATTTCTCCTTCATATTTGAATGACATCCTAGCTGGGTACAGTAGTCTGGGCTGTAGGTTATTTTCTTTCATCACTTTAAGTATGTCTTGCCATTCCTTCCTGGCCTGAAGAGTTTCTGTTGAAAGATTGGCTGTTATCCTTATGGGAATCCCCTTGTGTGTTATTTGCTGTTTTTCCCTTGCTGCTGTTAATATTTGTTCTTTGTGTTTGATCTTTGTTAATTTGATTAACATGTGTCTTGGAGTATTTCACCTTGCGTTCATCCTGTTGGGAACACTCTGGGTTTCTTGGACTTGGGTGATTATTTCTTTCCCTATTTTAGGAAAGTTTTCAACTATTATCTCCTCAAGTATTCTCTCATGGTCTTTCTTTTTGTCTTCTTCTGGGATTCCTATGATTCAAATGTTGGAGCATTTAACATTGTCCCAGATGTCTCTAATATTGTTCTCATTTCTTTTAATTTGATTTTCTTTTTTTTTTTTTCCTCTCTGTTTCATTTATTTCTACAATTCTATCTTCTAGCTCGCTTATCCTGTCTTCTGCCTCTGTTATTCTACTGTTTGTTCCCTCCAGAGTGTTTCTGATCTCATCTATTGCATTATTCATTGTATATTGACTCTTTTTTATTTCCTCTAAGTCCTTATTAAACCTTTCTTCCATCTTCTCAATCCTTTTCTCCAGGTTATTTATCTGTAACTCCATTTTGCTTTCAAGATTTTGAATCATTTTCACCACCAAAATTCGAAATTCTTTATCAGGTAGATTCCCTATATCATCCTCTTTTGTTTGTGTTGGTGGGCATTTATCTTGTTCCTTTACTTGCTGGGTATTTCTCTACCTCTTCACCTTGCTTATAATGCTTTTCTTGGGGTGGCCTTTCCCTCTTCTGGCCGTTTGTGGAGTTCTCTTTATTATGCAGTTTCCTTGCTGTGTTGGGGTTGGACAGGTGACTTGTCAAGTTTCCCTGGTTATGGAAGCTTGTGTCGGTGTTCTAGTGGGTGGAGCTGTATTTCTTCTCTCTGGAGTGCAATGAAGTGTCCAGTAATGAGTTATGAGATGTCAGTGGGTTTGGAGTGACTTTGGGCAGCCTGTATATTGATGCTCAGGGCTAGTTTCCTGTGTTACTGGAGAATTTGCATGGTATGTCTTGCTCTGGAACTTGTTGACCCTTGGGTGGTGCTTGGTTTTAGTGTAGGTATGGAGACGTTTGATGAGCTCCTATCGATTAATGTTCCCTGGGGTCAGGAGTTCTCTGGTGTTCTCAGGATTCGGGCTTAAGCCTCTTGCCTCTGGTTTTTGGTCTTATTCTAAGAGTAACCTCTAGACATCTCTATCTGTCGTTTCCAAGGTGGTTCCCTCTGTTTTAGCTTCTGTTTGCTGGTCTCTTCAGTGTCTAATTTCTGCCCTGATACTAGGAGGCGGGTGGACACCTTTTAAGGCTCAATTGTTCAGTCCTGTTCTGGGAAGGGAGGAACGCTTCAGACGAATATCTCTAGCATCTGTGGGGAGTGCTCGCAGCGTCTCGGCCACACTGTGTTTGCCCCTGGGCGTAGCTCATGTGTTGTCCAAGTCTACACTGCACAGGCTCTAGGTTGCTTTGCCGGGAACTGTCCGAGGCTGGTGCCGGGTTTTATGCACTTCCCAGATCTGAGTGGCTCAAGTTCAGGTTCTCAGGTACTCCACAAAGGCGCAGACTTGGTTGGGACTGTGTTTTGTGCCTTCCCCAGTCTGAGCAGCTCAGTGGACCAGGTGTTTGGTGAACGCGGTCTCTGCGACTTATCGCCTGCCCAGTCCACGCCACTCAGTTTTCTGGGTGTACAACCAGCGCACCTTCTCAGTGGGATATCGACTGGCCGAGCCCAAGAAGTCCTGATTAGCAACAAGCCTGCCTGCAGTTTGTATCGGATGCATTTCTGGGGCCGCGGTTGCCCCCTCTGGCTCTGGCTGACCTCCCTGCCTGTCTCGGCGGGGGATGGGGGATGGGCCGACCGCAGCCGGCTTGCTCTGCTCAGTCCTTTATTCTGTGAGCAGGGCTGGCCGAGTCTTAGGTTAGAGCTTTTTGCCTTTTCGTGGGGAAGCTATTCCAGTCTGCTTTGTTCTCCCCAGTTCTCTCAAATTGTTTTCTCGGCATTCAAGCCCAGTCCTCTCTCTAAGCAGTTCAGCCGGCTCCTCCCTGCCCAGCCCCCGCTTGCTAATGGCATATGCAGGCATCTGCGCTGCTTCTCCGCTGGGATTTACCATTTGGCGGGTAATCTGTGGGTTTTAAAAAAATCTTAAAAAAAAAAAAGAGGGTTATGTGGCCCTCTGAGATTCCAAGACTCACCACAGATTCGCCAGTGAGAGTGTTTCCTGGTGTTTTGAAACTTCTCTCTTTTAAAGCCTCACTTCCCGGGACGGAGCTCCGTCCTTACTTCTTTTGTCTCTCTTTTTATCTTTTATGTTTTTTCCTACCTCCTTTCGAAGACAATGGGCTGCTTTTCTGGGTGCCTGACATCCTCTGCCAGTATTCAGAAGTTGTTTTTTGGACTTACTCCACCTTCAAATGTTCCTTTGATGAATTTGTAGGGGAGAGAATGGTCTCACCGTCTTATTCCTCTGCCATCTTCTGCATGTATATTTTTAAAGTTAATTCTTTGTCAGTTGTTCAGTTTCCTATATTTTCTCCCATTCTGAAGGCTGTCTTTTCACGTTGCTTATAGGTTTCTTCATTGTGCAAAAGCTTTTAAATTTACTTCATTCTTATTTATTTTTCTTTTATTTACATTACTTTGGGAGGTTGTTGATAGACTATCCTGCTGTGATTTATATCAGAAAGTGTTTTGCCTTTGTGTTCCTCTAGCAGTTTTGGAGTTTCTCGTCTTACATGTAGATCCTTAATACATTCTGAGTTTATTTATTTATTTTTTAATTTATTTTATTGGAGGCAAATTACCTTACATTAATATATTGGTTGATTTTGCCATACCTTGACACGAATCCGCCCCTGATATTCATGTGTTCTCTTTCTGGAACACCCCTCCCACCTCCCTCTTCCCCATATCCTCCCTCCAGGTCATCCCCGTGCACCAGCCCCAAGCATCCTGTATCATGCGTCGACCCTGGACTGGTGATTCATTTCACATATGATAATATACATGCTACAATGCCATTCTCCCCAATCATTCCATCTTCACCCTCTCCCACAGAGTCCCAAAGACTGTTCTATACATCTGTGTCTCTTTTGCTGTCTCGTATACAGGGTTATCATGTGCATCTTTCTAAATTCCATATATATGCGTTAGTATACTGTATTGATGTTTTTCTTTCTGGCTTACTTCACTCTGTATAATAGGCTCCAGTTTCATCCACCTCATTAAAACTGATTCAAATGCATTCTTTTGAATGGCTGAAAAATACTCCATTGTGTATATGTACCAAAGCTTTCTTATCCATTCATCTGCAGATGGACATCTAGGTTGCTTCCATGTCCTGGCTATTATAAACAGTGCTGCAATGAATTTTGGAGTACATGTGTCTCTTTCAATTCTGGTTTCCTCGGTGTGTATGCCCAGGAGTGCGATTGATGGATCATAGGGCAGTTCTATTTCCAGTTTTTGGAGGAATCTCCATACTGTTCTCCATAGTGGCTGTACTAGTTTGCATCCCCACCAACAGTGTAAGAGGGCTCCCTTTTCTCCACACCCTCTCCAGCATATATTGCTTGTAGACTTTTGGATAGCAGCCAAACTAACTGGTGTGAAATGGTATCTCATTGTGGTTTTGATGTGCATTTCTCTGATTACAAGGGATGTTGAGCATTTTTTCATGTGTTTGTTAACGATCTTTATGTCTTCTTTGGAGAAATGTCTGTTTAGTTCTCTGGCCCATTTCTTGATTGGGTCATTTATTTTTCTGGAATTGAGCTGCATGAGCTGCTTGTATGTTTTGGAGATTAATCCTTTATCAGTTGCTTCATTTGCTATTATTTTCTCCCATTCTGAAGGCTGTCTTTTCACCTTGCTTATAGTTTCCTTTGCTGTGCAGAAGCTTTTGAATTTAACTAGGTCCTATTTGTTTATTTTTGCTTTTATTTCCAATATTCTGGGAGGTGGGTCATGGAGGATCCTGCTGTGGTTTATGTCGGAGAGTGTTTTGCCTATGTTCTCCTCTAGGAGTTTTATAGTTTCTGGTCTTACATTTAGCACTCTAATCCATTTTGAGGTAATTTCAGTTTATGGTGTTAGGAAGTGTTCTAGTTTCATTCTTTTACAAGTGGCTGACCAGTTTTCCCAGCACCGCTTGTTAAAGAGACTGTCTTTTCTCCATTTTATATTCTTGTCTCCTTTGTCAAAGATAAGGTGTCCATAGGTGCGTGGATTTATCTCTTGGCTTTCTATTTTGTTCCATTGACCTATATTTCTGTCTTTATGCCAGTACCATACTGTCTTGATGACTGTGGCTTTTTAGTAGAGCCTGAAATCCAGAAGGTCAATTCCTCCAGTTCCATTGTTCTTCTTCAAGATTGCTTTGGCTATTCGAGGTTTTTTGTATTTCCATACAAATTGTGAGATTATTTGTTCTAGTTCTGTGAAAAATATCGTTCGTAGCTTGATAGGGATTGCATTGAATGTATAAATTCCTTTGGTTAGTATACTCATTTTCAAAATATTTATTCTTCCAATCCACGAACATGGGTATATTTCTCTATTAGTGTCCTCTTTGATTACTTTCAGTAGTGTTTTATAGTTTTCTGTGTACAAGCCCACTTGGTCATGATGTATGATCTTCTTAATATTTTGTTGTATTCCGATTGCTAGAATTTTGTTAAGGATGTTTGCATCTATGTTCATCAGTGATATTGGCCTGTAGTTTTCTTTTTTGTGTGGGATATTTACCAGTTTTTAGAATTAGAGTGATGGTGGCCTCATAGAATGAGTTTGGAAGTTTCCCTTCCTCAGCAATATTCTGGAAGAGTTTGAGAAGAATAGGTGTTAGCTCTTCTCTAATTTTTTGGTAGAATTGAGCTGTGAAGCCGTCTGAACCTGGGCTTTTATTTGCTGAAAGTTTTCTGATTACTTCCTCTAGTTCGGGGCTTGTGATAAGTCTGTTCAGATTTTCTATTTCTTCCTGGTTCAGTTTTGGCAAGGTGTACATTTCTAGGAATTTGTCCATTTCTTCCAAGTTATTCATTTTATTGCCATATAATTGCTGATAGTATTCTCTAATAATTCTTTGTATTTCTGTATTGTCGGTTGTGATCTCTTCATTTTCATTTCTAATTTTATTGATTTGGTTCTTCTCCCTTTGTTTCTCGATGAGTCTGGCTAGTGGTTTGTCAATTTTATTTACCTTCTCATAGAACCAGCTTTTGGCTTTGTTGATTTTGGCTATGGTCTCTTTTCTTTCTTTTACATTTATCTCTGCCCTAATTTTTACGATTTCTTTCCTTCTATTAACGCTGGGGTTCTTAAATTCTTCCTTTTCTAGTTTCTTTAGATGTAGAATTAGGTTATTTAGTTGACTTTCTTCTTGTTTCTTGAGGTGTGCCTGTATTGCTATGAACTTCCTCCTGAGCACTGTTTTTAAAGTGTCCCAGAGGTTTTGGGTTGCTGTTTTCATTTTCATTCATTTCTATGCATATTTTGATTTCTCTTTTGATTTCTTCTTTGATTTGTTCATTATTCAGCAGCGTGTTGTTCGGCCTCCATATGTTGTCATTTTTAATAGTTTTTCTACTGTAATTTAGATCTAATCTTACTGCATTGTGGTCAGAAAAGATGCTTGGAATGATTTCAGTTTTTTTGAATTTACCCAGGCTAGAGTTATGGCCCAGGATGTGATCTATCCTGGAAACGGTTCCATATGTGCTTGAGAAAAAGGTGAAATTCATTGTTTTTCGATGAAATGTCCTATAGAGATCTATTAGGACTAACTGGTCTATTGTATCATTTAAAGTTTGTGTTTTCTTGTTAATTTTCTGTTTAGTTGATCTATTCATAGATGTAAGTGGGGTATTAAAATGTCCCACTATTATTGTGTTATTGTTAATTTCCCCTTTCATACTTGTTAGTAATTTTCTTACATATTACGGTGCTCCTATGTTGGGTGCATACATATTTTTAATTGTTATATCTTCTTCTTTGATTGATCCTTTGATCCATATGTAGTTTCCTTCTTTGTCTCTTTTCGCAGCCTTTGTTTTAAAGTCTATTTTATCTGATATGAGTATTGCTACTCCTGCTTTCTTTTGGTCTCTATTTGCGTGGAATATCTTTTTTCAGCCCTTCACTTTCAGTCTGTATGTGTCCCTTGTTTTGAGGTGGGTCTCTTGTAGACAACATATATGGGGGTCTTGTCTTTGTATCCATTCAGCCAGCCTTTTTCTTTTGGTTGGGGCATTCAACCGATTTACGTTTAAGGTGATTATTGATAAGTATGATCCCGTTGCCATTTTCTTTATTGTTTTGGGTTCAAGTTTATATACCCTTTCTGTGTTTCCTGTCTAGAGAAGATCCTTTAGTATTTGTTCGAGAGCTGGTTTGGTGATGCTGAATTCTCTCAGCTTTTGCTTCTCTGTAAAGTTTTTGATTTATTCTTCAAATTTGAATGAGATCCTTGCTGGGTATAGTAATCTGAACTGTAGGTTAGTTTCTTTCATCACTTTAAGTATGTCTTGCCATTCCTTCCTGGCCTGAAGAGTTTCTGCTGAAAGATTAGCTGTTATCCTTATGGGGCTCCTCTTGTGTGTTATTTGTTGTTTTTCCCTTTCTGGTTTTAATATTTTTTCTTTGTGTTTGATCTTTGTTAATTTGATTAATATGTGTCTTGGAGTGTTTCGCCTTGGTTTATCCTATTAGGGACTCTCTGTGTTTCTTGGACTTGGGTGATTATTTCCTTCCCCATTTTAGAGAAAATTTCCATTATTATCTCCTCAAGTATTCTCTCATGGTCTTTCTCTTTGTATTCTTCTTCTGGGACTCCTATGATATGAATGTTGGGGCGTTTAATACTGTCCCATATGTCTCTAATATTTCCTCATTTATTTATTTTTATTTTTCCGTCATTGTTTCATGTATTTCTACAATTCTGTCTTCTAGCTCACTTATCCTGTCTTCTGCCCCCGTCATTCTACTGTTTGTTCCGTCCAGAGTGTTTCTGATCTCATCTATTGCATTATTCATTGTATATTGACTCTGTTTTATTTCCTCTAATTCCTTATTAAACATTTCTTGCATCTTATCAATCCTTTTCTCCACTTAATTTATCTGTAACTTCGTTTTGTTTTCCAGATTTTGAATCATTTTCAAAATTAAAATTATAATTTCTTTATCGGGTAGGTTCCCTATATCTTCCTCTTTTGTTTGTGATGGTGGTCATTTATCCTCTTCCTTTACTTGCTGGGTATTTCTCTGCCTCTTCATTTAACTTATACTGCTGTGTTCGGGGTGGCCTTTCCGTCTTTTGGCAGTTTGTGGTGTTCTCTTTATTATGTATTTACCTCGTTGTGTGTTGGGTTGGCTGGGTGACTTGTTAAGGTTCCCTGTTTAAGGAAGCTTCTGTCGATGTTCTGGTGGGTGGAGTTGGATTTCATCTCTCTGGAGTGCGATGAAGTGTCCAGTAATGAGTTTGAGAGGTCAGTGGGTTTGGAGTGGCTTTGGGCAGCCTGTATATTGAAGCTCAGTGCTATTCTCCTGTGTTGCTGAATAGTTTGTGTAGTATGTCTTTCACTGAAACTTGTTGACCCTTGGGTGGTGCCTGGTTTCAGTGTATGTATGAAGGCATTTGATGAGTACCTATCAATTAATGTTCTCTGGAACAGGAGATCTCTGGTGTTCTCAGGATTTGAACTTAAGCCTCTGCTTCTGGTTTTCAGTCTAATTTTTGTAGTAGGCTCAAGGCTTCTCCCTCTCTTACTTCCAACGCAGTTCCTTCTGTTGAAAAAGCTCTTCTTTATGGTCTCCACAGTGTCTAATTCCCGTCCTGACACGAGGATGCAGTTTTGGACACTTTTGTTTTTTTCTGGCTCACCTGTTCAATCCTGCTGTGGGGAGGGAGGAACGCAGCTAACAAATATCCCTGGCGTCTGTGGGGAGTGCTTGCAGTGTCTCGGCTACACTGGGAATGCTCCTGCTCGAGGCGTGTGTGCTTTCCCTGTTTATGCTGCTTAGGTTCTAGGTTGCTCTGCTGGGAGCTCTCTGCCGCTGGTGCTGGGTTGCATGCACTTCCCAGGTCTGAGCGGCTCAGGTTCAGGTCTTCGGGCACTCGACAAAAGGCACAGACTTGGCTGGGCCTGCCTTTTTTGTCTTCCCTGGTCTGAGCAGCTCAGGTGACCTGGCATTTGGCAAGCGAGGTTGCTGCGACTTATCACCTTCCTGGTCCCTGCCACTCGGTTTTCTGGGAGTACAACTGGTGCAGTTTCTCAGGCGGATATCGACCGGCCCGAACCCAAGAAGTACTGGCCAGCAAGGAAGCCTACCTGCAGCTTGGTACAGGAAACCTCTCTGGGGCTGCAGCTGCCCTCGCCCCAGTGCTGGTTGCCCTCCCTGACTGCGTCAGCGGGGGCTGGGGGCTGGGCCGCCTGCTGCCAGCTCGCTTTGCTCAGCGCCCCGTTCTGTGGGCAGGGCTGGCAGAGTCCTGGGTTGGGGCTTTTCAAATGCTTTTCCTAGCCTTTTCACCTTTTAGCTGCAGCTTCTGCTTTGGTAACTTAAGTTCGCACCCTCAGTTTGCCCTAGGTTGTTTAAGCCCGGTTCTCCCTCTAAGAACCGCCGCCCGCACCTCCCTGCCCAGCCCCCGCCTGCTAGTAGGGGGCGCTGGTGTCTGCACCGCTTCTCCGCTGAGAGTTTCCTCTGGGCACTTAGTCTGTGAGTTTTAATTATTTATGTCTTTTGTCTCCCAGTTATGAGGCCCTCTGAGGTTCCACTGGCCAGTATTTCCAGGTGATTGGAAACTTCTCTCTCTCTTTTTTTTTTTTTAAGCCTCCCTTCCCAGGACGGAGCTCCGTCCCTCCCTCTTTTGCCTCTCTTTTTATCTTTTATACTATTTCCTACCACCTTTTGACGACTATGAGCTGCTTTTCTGTGTACCTGATGTACTCTGCCAGTATTCAGAAGTTGTTTTGTGGGATTTACTCAGTGTTCAAATGTTCTTTTGCTGATTTTGTGGAGGAGAAAGTGGTCGCCAAGTCATATTCCTCAGCCATTTTCCCTGAGTTTTTTTTTAATGTGTGCTAGAAAGTGTTCAAATTTCATTCTTTTACAAGTTGTTGACCAGTTTTCCCAGCACAATTTATTAAAGATATTGTCTTTTCTTGATTGCATAGTCTTGACTCCTTTGTCAAAGAGAAAGTGTCCATAGCTGTGTGAATTTATCTCTTGGCTTTCTGCTTTGTTCTATTAATCAAAGAACAATATTTCTGCCTTTGTCCAGTAGCATACTGTTTTGATGACTGTAGCTTTGTGTTATAGTCTGAAGTCAGGCAGGTAGATTCCTCCAGGTCTATTCTTCTTTCTCAAGATTGCTTTGGCTAGTCAAGGTTTTTTGTTTCTTTGTTTTTTCCCCCATACAAATTGTGAAATTATTTTTCAGTTCTCTTAAAAAGTACCGTTGATAGCTTGATAGGGATTGTGTGAATCCATAGATTGCTTAGGGTATTATACTCATTTTCACTATATTGATTCTTCCAATCCATGAACACGGTATATTTCTCCATCTACTTGTGTTATCTTGATTTCTTTCAGTGTTTTATAGTTCTCTATGTAGAGATCTTTTGTTTCTTTAGGTAGATATATTCCTAAGTATGTTATTCCGTTCTCTGCAATGTTGAATGGAATGGGTTCCTGAATTTCTTTCTGTTTTCTCTTTGTTTGTGCATAGGCATGCAAGGGATTTCTGTATGCTACTATTATGTGCTGCCACTTTACAATATACATTGATTAGCTCTGGTAATTTTCTGCTGATGTCTTTATTATTTGATGTAAAACATGTTCTTTACAAACAGGGAGAGTGTTATTTGCTCTTTCTCAATTTGCATGATTTTTATATATTTTTCTTCTCTGATTGCTTTGGCTAAAACTTAAACAATTATGTTGAATAGTAGTGGTGAGAGTGGGCACACGTCTTATTCCTGACTTTTGGAAATGCTTTCAATTATTTACCATTGAAGATACTGTTTGCTGTGGGTTTATCATAGATGGATTTTATTATATCCAGGTATGTGTGATGCAGATGACACTACCCTTATGGCAGAAAGTGAAGAGGAACTCAAAAGCCTCTTGATGAAAGTGAAAGAGGAGAGTGAAAAGGTTGGCTTGAAGGTCAACATTCAGAAAATAAAGATCATGGCATCTGGTCCCATCACTTCATGGGAAATAGATGGAAAAACAGTGGAAACAGTGTCAGACTCTATTTTTTTGGACTCCAAAATCACTGCAGATGCTGATTGCAGCCATGAAATTAAAAGACGCTTGCTCCTTGGAAGGAAAGTTATGACCCACCTTTATAGTATAATAAAAAGCAGAGACATTACTTTGCCAACCAAAGTCCGTTTAGTCAAGGCAATTGTTTTTCCCGTGGTCATGTATGGATGTGAGAGTTGAACTGTGAAGAAAGCTGATCGCCGAAGAATCGATGCTTTTGAACTGTGGTGTTGGAGAAGACTCTTGAGAGTCCCTTATACTGCAAGGAGATCCAGCCAGTCCATTCTAGAGGAGATCAATCCTGGATATTCATCTGAGGGACTGATGCTAAAGCTGAAACTGCAATACTTTGGCCACCTCATGCGACGAGTTGACTCACTGGAAAAGACTCTGATGCTGGGAAAGGTTGGGGACGGGAGGAGAAGGGGACGACGGAGAATGAGATGGCTGGATGGCATCACCGACTCTGTGGACATGAGTTTGAGTGTACTCCGGGAGTTGGTGACAGACAAGGAGTCCTGGCGTGCTGTGATTCATGGGGTCGTGAACAGTCGGACACGACTGAGCGACTGAACTGAACTGAACTGATGTGTGTTCTATGTCTGCTTTCAGGAGATTCCATCATAAATTGATGAATTTTGTCAAAGCTTCCTCTGCATTTATTGAGAAAATCATGTTTTTTTTTTTTTTTAATCTTTCAATGTGTTAACGTGGTATATCCCATTGGTTGATATGCAAATATTGAAAAATCCTTGCATCCCTGCTATAAAGCCCCCTTGGTTATGATGTGTAATCTTTTTAATATGCTGTTGGATTCTGTTTGCTAGAAATTTGTTGAAGATTTTTGTATCTGTGTTCACCACTGATATTGTCCTGTAGATTTCTTTCTTTGTGGCATCCTTGTCTGGCTTTGGTATTTGGGTATACCATTAAATCTTGGCTGATGTTGAGGTCTTCTCTCAATTTCCACACTCACTATGTGGCCTTTCACCACCACTGCACAGGCAAAGCTTTTAATGGCTTAAGGCTGGTTCAGGTCAATACTGAAGGGTTATGGAAAGAAATGGAAAAGGATACCAAAAGGGCAGGATACAGTGCCTATAGACTCCATTTCCCACATTCCTGGGCTGAGGCATTTCCAACTACTGAAACACCTGTGCCCTACATGTGTATGTTTCCACGCACATGCTTGTGTTGCCTCTATTTGTCTGTGTGTTTGTGTGTATCCAGGCCATTGCAGATGCCGAAAAGAAGACAGCAGTACATGAGATTTGGAGCAACCAGAAGAGGAGGCACAAGGCATCCACAGAGAGCAGGAGACTGGTTAATATATTTGCATCGTACCTTTGTTCAGGACTTGAAATTGGAAAGAATGGTTGATGATAACTCAGGACAGTGGATCCACAAATCTGAAATGACCTTAAGAGACATAAACACGCTCAGAATGTCTACTGTGTTGTTATGTGTTTGTACTGGGAGGAAGGTGTTGAGATTTTGAGGAGTCACCCAGAGCAAATCAAGTGGTGTGAGGCTCTTAAGCCACAATCCTTGGACCCACTGAAGGGCCTACTGTGAGCTGAAACACACAATCTTTCAGAAGCGGAAGCTCCATCGGAACAAAGAAGCTCCGTCATCTGCGGAATCCATAGCTTCTGGCTCAGAATTGTATTCCTTGTGTGGAGCTTGTGGAATTCACAACAAAAATCACTGCAAATGGTGGCTACAGCCAGGAAGTTCAAAGATGCTGGCTACTTGTCGGAATAGTTATGAACAACTTAGACAACATGTTAAAAACAGGGACATTACTTTGCCAGGAAATGGCCGTCTAGTAAAAGCTATGGTTTCCCCCATAGTCATGTAGGGTTGTGAATGTTGGTCTTGAAAGGAAGCTGAGCGTGGAAGATTGGATGCTTTTGAATTGTCCTGTTGGAGAAGATTCTTGAGAGTCTCTGGAAAAGCAAGGAGATCCAAGTGGTCCATTCTAAAGGAAATCAGTCCTAAATATACATTGGAAGGACCCAGGCTGAAGTGGAAACTCCAATAATTTGGCCATCTGATGCAAAGAACTGACTAAATAGAAAGATCCATGAGGCTGGGAAAGATGAAGGCGGGAGGAGAAGGGAATGACAGAAGATGAGATGGTTGCAGAGCGTCACAGACCCAATGGACATGAGTTTGTATGAACTCTGGAAATTGGTGATGGACAGGGAGGCCTGGCCTGCTGCAGTCCATGGGTTCTCAAAGAATTAGGCAGGTCTGAGTGACTGAACTGAACAGAACTGATAGAGAATTTAGTATTGAATGGAGGACAAGTGAATATCCATGTTTTCAAAGGTGACATACAGGGGATTCCATATATAGTGTAGGAAAGTGTGCACAGAGAAATTACTTTATGTAATAGAAAGAATTCAAAATGTCATTCCCTGTACGTTGATTTCCATATTGCCTGCAGGCAAATTTATGCCAAGCTTATCAAATGACACATATAGGGTATTTCATCTCATTAAATATAAAATGTAGCCATATTTTCAAATGTAGAATATAAAGCATTCCCTATTTCAGATATTAAGCCTGGGCTCATATTTTAATAAGGAAAATAAGAGAATTCCACAGAGCACTCAAGAGAAGAAAATCTACACATAGCTATGCATATGTTACACGTCACATCTGTCCTGCCATAGGGAGAAAAATCAGTGTTCAGATTTCTTATATGGTATAGAAGGATTCCGTATTTCATATCAGAATATTGGAGGTAAGTTTTCCATATTTGAAATATGAGAAATTCATATATCACGGTCAATATCTGTAATAAAATTTTCATATTTGAAATATGTGAACTTTATATGTACTCTTACATATTCTATAGCCTTGTTTCTATATGAGAAATGAAGCAAACCTCAATTTTCCGTATCACAAATTCCTCATCAGGTGAATAAATAATAGTATATATGTAATAGAGAGAATTCTATATTGCATGTAGGAAACACAGCTTGCAGATTTAAGTATATGAGATATGCAACATTCCGTATTTCCTTTAGAAACATTAACACCTAGATGGAGACATATGGTACATAAAACATACAGTATTTAATGCAAAAAAAAATGTGCCTTGATTTTGATATGTGAAATTTAGATAATGGCAAAATTCAGGGGAGATGATCTGCACCTAGGTTCATGCATGAATTACGGAGTTTTCACATTTCATGGTGTAAAAATCTGCACACAGATTGTCATAAGTGAAATAAAAATAATGACATTATATGTGACAAAGTCTGGGCTCAGAGTTAGATCTTGGAAGGACTGTGAGTTTCATATTTAATGTAGGGAAATGTGTGACCTGATTTTCAACAGAATTTAAAAACATCATGTAGTAAAACCTGCACACAGAGGCAGATGGATGGGAAAAGAATTTATGGTGCCTATAACAGAGTCTGATGCTAGGAAGAATTGGGGGTGGGAGGAGAAGGGGATGACAGAGAAAGAGATGGCTGGATGGCATCACCGACTCTGTGGACATGAGTTTGAGTGAACTCCGGGAGTTGGTGATGGACAGGGAGGCCTGGCATGCTGTGATTCATGGGGTGGCGGAGAGTCAGACACGACTGAGCGACTGAACTCAACTGAACTGAATTAACAGAACTGATACACAATAAAGCAGTATTACTCAGCTA
The DNA here is from genome assembly GCF_049115385.1 of Moschus berezovskii. NCBI lineage: Eukaryota > Metazoa > Chordata > Mammalia > Artiodactyla > Moschidae > Moschus > Moschus berezovskii. The sequence continues at coordinate 32,412,327 of NC_142489.1, read as the reverse complement.
TATAAGGGAATGCATTTGTCTCACTTTGAACGAGAAGGAAGAACATGGAACCTCTCATATAAACTCAGAAAGAGAAAAAACAATACTGAATATCAATCCATGTACTTGAAATTTAAAAAGATGGAACTGACAATCCTATATACTGGGCATCGTATAAGACATGGACATAAAAAACAGACTTGTGGACTGAGTGGGATAAGGCGAGGGTAGGATGATTTGAGAGAATAGCACTGAAACTTATATATTGCCATGTATATGTAAAATAAATGACCAGTGGGAATTTGGTAGAGGACACAGGACACACAAAGTCGTTCTCTGGACAACCCAGAGAGAGAGAGTGGGGAGGAATTTGGAAGAGGGATTAAGGTAGGGGTGTGTGTGAGGAACACATGCATAGCTTGGGCTGATTCAATTTTTTAATGCAAAACCCCTCACAATATTGTAACGTAGCGACCTTTCATTACAATGAATAAATGAATGAAAAGATTATTCACCATACTATTGCACAATGGCCAGGAACCTCAGAACGATTGTGGGAGGAGAGAGAGATGCCAAAGCACATCCAAAGTAAGTGCGATGATGAAAATAGAAACGAATGATGGATAGTGAGGCACAGCTCTGTACAAAGGAGACTCACTGATTTCTTCGGAAGAGTGATAGAAGTTGAGCACAAAATGAGGAAGCACCTGTAGCTGGGGTCATTGGTCATGGAATAAGAGTACAGAGGCACAGTGCAGCTGAGTCATCTGTAAATCTGAGCAGTGACTTTTGTATGGTCAGGCTGCTTCATCTACCCCAAGATTCCCTAGTGAGAACCTGTTTTTCAGTAGGCGTACACACATGCTGTCTCATCCAGCTGCCCTCATGCCCTGGTGTCACTCTGTGTTACACACAGGCTCAGTTTCTCCACAAGGGGAATAAATGACCCAGGTTCCTGGGAACATGCCTGTCAGTGCCCATCCCCCAGTCTCCTCACTTGGCCTCCTCTCAGTTACCTTTCGTGATGTGGCCTTCTACCTGAACTAGTACTGAGTATTTGGCCTCAGAACCTGAATGATGATATGCCAGGGAAACCCGCAAAGTCAGCACAAGGTTGGTCAGACCCAGAACTCACCAAGCACTCCGAATGGAACTGCCAATTCTGTGAAGGCGCAGAGGGAGCCCACGTCTACAATCCTGCTAGATCCTGCTAAATTTTGGTCGCAGAACAACCTGAAGAAGTTCGTGCTGTTGCTATAATTGTGGTGCCTGTGGGACTGTATGTTTTACATTCAAATCCCTCGTGCCACTGATTTGGAGGGGATGACTTGCTGATTCAGGATGCTCCAGGACAGAAAGAGTATGGGGAAATTACCTAAATCACCTACCAAGGCTAACCTATCCCTTTCTGTCCCCACTCTCCATATCCAGGGTGCTGCCTCATACCAGTGATGCTGACTACTACTTAACAATCAGTTCACTGCCACTGCTACTTGCGAAAGAACAGTGTGCTGTTACATCAATCCATGGGTTGCCTGAGTTCCTCCACTTGCCAGGACACACTCAAGGTAGGCGGGGTGTGAAACCTCATTACATGAAAGCTGTCCTTTCCTCTTTTCAGGGGCAAAATGTGTACCCACCCCTTCACACTAACCGTCCTGTTGCATGACATTGTCTCCAGTCTGACATTCAAGTTCATCATGTAGCAGCAAAGCATGTCTTCTTCATGGCATCTCATCAAGGCTGTCATCTGGGAATGGTTTGCAAACTGCTTTGGGTCAAGGAGCCTCTAGATGATAGAGGTGACAGGGCTGAAAGACAATATTTAGCCTAGCGTCTTCCAACATCATCTGAAATTTTTTTTTAATTTATTTTATTGGAGGCAAATTACCTTGCATTAATATATTGGTTGGTTTTCGCCATATATTGACACGAATCCACCCCGGCTGTACATGTATTCCCTTTCTTGAACCTCCCTCCCACCTCCCTCTTCCCCATATGCTCCCTCCAGGTCATCCCCGTGCAGCAGCCCCAAGCATTCTGTATCATGCGTCGAACCTGGACTGGTCACCTATGATAATATACATGCTACAATGCCGTCCTCCCCAATCATCCCACCTTCAACCTCTCCCACAGAGTCCCAAAGATTGTTCTATATACCTATGTCTCTTTTGCAGTCTCGTGGAAAAGACTCTGATGCTGGGAAAGGTTGGGGGCGGGAGGAGAAGGGGACGACGGAGAATGAGATGGCTGGATGGCATCACCGACTGTGTGGACATGAGTTTGAGTGAACTCCGGGAGTTGGTGATGGACGGGGAGGCATGGCGTGCTATGATTCATGGGATCGCGGAGAGTCGGACACGACTGAGCGACTGAACTGAACTGAACTGACTGATACAGGGTTAAGGTTACCATCTTTCTAAATTCCATATATATGCGTTAGTATACTGTATTGATGTTTTTCTTTCTGGCTTACTTCCCTCTGTATAATAGGCTCCAATTTCATCCACCTCAATAGAACTGATTCAAATGCATTCTTTTGGATGGCTGAAAAATACTCCATTGTGTATATGTACCAAAGCTTTCTTATCCATTCATCTGCAGATGGACATCTAGGTTGCTTCCATGTCCTGGCTATTATAAACAGTGCTGCAATGAACATTGGAGTACATGTGTCTCTTTCAATTCTGGTTTCCTCAGTGTGTATGCCCAGGAGTGTGATTGCTGCATCATATGTCAGTTCTATTTACAGTATTTTTGAGGAATCTCCATACTGTTCTCCATAGTGGCTCAACTAGTTTGCATTCCCACCAATAGTGTAAGAGGGTTCCCTTCTCTCCACACCCTCTCCAGCATTTATTGCATGTAGACTTTCGGATAGCAGCCATTCTGACTGGTGTGAAATGGTATCTCATTTTGGCTTTGATTTGTATTTCTCTGATTATGAGAGACGGTGAGCATTTTTTCATGTGTTTGTTAGCCATATTTATGTCTTCTTTGGAGAAATGTCTGTTTAGTTCTTTGGCCCATTTTTTGATTGGGTCACTTATTTTTCTGAAATTGAGCTGCAGGAGCTGCTTGTATATTTTGGAGATTAATCCTTTATCAATTGCTTCATTTGATATTATTTTCTCCCATTCTGAAGGCTGTCTTTTCACCTTGCTTATAGTTTCCTTTGCTGTGCAGAAGATTTTGATTTTAATTAGGTCCCATTTGTTTATTTTTGCTTTTATTTCCAAAATTCTGGGAGGTGGGTCTTGAAGGATCCTGCTGTGATTTATGTTGGAGAGTGTTTTGCCTACGTTCTCCTCTAGGAGTTTTATAGAATCTGGTCTGACATTTAGCTCTCTAATACATTTTGAGTTTATTTTGGTGTATGGTCTTAGGAAATGTTCTAGATTCATTCTTTTACAAGTGGCTGACCAGTTTTCCCAGCACCACTTGTTAAAGAGATTGTCTTTCTCCATTTTATATTCTTGCATATTCTGAATTTAATTTGCAACTTTCAGCGTGTCACCTTCTGCTAACCCAGAATGTATGAAGGCCAAAAACCCTCAGTCTTTGCATATCAAAGTATTCCCAAAAGGAGGTGCTGTTCTATCCAGAAGGCCCTGAAATCCATCTTCAGTTCAGAACAGTTCAGTGGCTCAGTCGTGTCTGACTCTTTGTGATTCCATGTACCACAGCACTCCGGGCCCCCCAGTCCATCACCAACTCTGGGAGTTCACTCAAACCCATATCCATCGAGTCAGTGATGCCATCCAGCCATCTCATTCTCTGGCGTCCCCTTCTCCTCCTACGCCCAATCCGTCCCAGCATCAGAGTCTTTTCCCTTGAGTCAACTCTTCACATTAGGTGGCCAAAGTATAGGAGTTTCAGATTTAGCACCAGTCCTTCCAATGAGCACCCAGGACTGATCTCCTTTAGAATGTACATTCATCTTGGACTCCTGAAAATTAGCTTATTCCTGGAAAACACAGCCTGCTAGCTAGGACTAGCATGAGCACTTCGAAATCCCAACAACCTCACCCCCAAATTCACTTAGTGTTTTGGACAGGATCTGTGTAGCACACAACTCATTTTTCCGAAGAGTCTTTCCCTGGTGCTAATGGCAATTCTGATTAAGAGAGCTGCAAGGAAAAACCAAGTATCATTTTGTGCTCATCAGAACAACATTGACATCACCCATAAATCAGGAACTGATTGGCAGGATTGCAGCCACACCCATTATTCAGTAAATATAGCTTGTATCCATGCCTCCAGATCTGCAACTCTTTTTCACATAGCCCAGATAAAATGGATGCCACAAGCAGCGAATGGGCCCACAACTTTGACCCAGAAGTGGCAGATTCCTCGGGCATGGAATTTTTGTGTTCTAGACAGGTCTTCCGTTTCTGACCGATCGTGTGTTTCATCAGAGATTAGGCCACTTGACATCTACAGGGAGGGCTTTAAGAGCCTCATATCACTTGATTTACTGTTAATGACTTCTCAAACCCTCCACACCTGCTTCCCAGTATAAACATACAAAATAATACAGCAGAGATTGTGAGCTTCTTTATTTTTCTTGATGTAATCCCCAATTTGTGGGCCCACTGGAAACAGTGTCAGACTTTATTTTTTTTGGCTCCAAAATCACTGCGGATGCTGATTGCAGCCATCAAATTAAATGACGCTTACTCCTTGGAAGGAAAGTTATGACCAACCTTGATAGTATATTAAAAAGCAGAGACATTACTTTGCCAACCAAGGTCCGTCTAGTCAAGGCTATGGTTTTTCCCATGGTCATGTATGGATGTGGGAATTGGACTGTGAAGAAAGCTGTTCGCCGAAGAATCGATGCTTTTGAACTGTGGTGTTGGAGAAGACTCTTGAGAGTCCCTTGTACCGCAAGGAGATCCAATCAGTCCATTCTAAGGGAGATCGATCCTGGGTGTTCATTGGAGGGACTGATGCTGAAGCTGAAGCTGCAATACTTTGGCCACCTCATGCGACGAGTTGACTCACTGGAAAAGACTCTGATGCTGGGAAAGGTTGGCTGCGGGAGAAGAAGGGGACGACGGAGAATGAGATGGCTGGATGGCATCACCGACTCGATGGACATGAGTTTGAGTGAGCTCCAGGAGTTGGTGATGGACAAGGAGGCCTGGCGTATTGTGATTCATGGGGTCGCGGAGAATCGGACACGACTGAGCGACTGAACTGACTGACTGACTGACTGACTGTCCTGAGTCTTCACTGGTCATCCAGGAAAGAGCACACAAAGAAATTCATAAATGTAATATAAAAAATTCAGTATTTCCTTCCACTGTGTTGAGTTCCATATTTCATGTACGAAAATCCATGCCTAAAATTTCAGTTGTTATACATAGAGTATTCCTTCTCATTACATATTTAATTTATGAATAACAGCACCCATAATTTCAAATGTAGACTATAAACCATTCCCAATTCAAAAATTAAACCTGGGTTCATATTTTAATAAGGGAAGTACAGATAATTCCACATTTCAGGAAGGAATATCAACACCCAGCTATTTATATGGGAAATAGAGCATCTGGCACGGCAAGAGGTGAAAAGTTGGTGTCCAGATTTTTTTTATCAAATACAAGTGTTCTCTATTTCATATACGTATATCTGATGCAAGATTTCCATATTGAAACATAGAATGTTCCATATTTCATGGACAAATCTGCACTCAAATTGTATGTCTTATTGCACACTCTGTAGTTTGGTTTTCATATGAGAAAGGAACAAAATTCCAAAATTTCCATGTCAAAATCTCCTTGTCATGTGAATTAAAGTGAATATGTGTGAAATATAGAGAATTCCATATTGCATGTAGGAAACTCTGCTTGCAAAATTAAGTATGTGAGATACAGAGAACCTCATATTTAAGTTAGATACATTAACACCTAGATGGAAATATATGACATATAAAGCATACCTTATTTCATGAAACAAGTGGATGAAACTAGAGCCTAGTATACAGAGTGAAGTAAGCCACAAAGAAAATAACCAATACAGTATACTGAAACATATATATGAATTTAGAAAGATGATAATGATAACCCTGTATACGAGACAGCAAAAGAGACACAGATGTATAGAACAGTCTGTGGGCTCTGTGGGAGAGGGCGCGGGGGGAGGGTTAATTTGGGAGAATGACATTGAAACATGTATAGTATCATATGGAAATGAATCTCCAGTCCAGGATCGATGCATGAAACAGGATGCCCGGGGCTGGTGTACTGGGATGAACCAGAAGGATGGGATGGGGAGGGAGGTGGGTTCACGATGGGTAACACATGTACACCCGGGGCAGATACAAGTCAATGTATGGCAAAATCAGTCCAATGATGTAAAGGAATTAGTCTCCAATTAAAATAAATTTAGAAAAATAAATAAAATATCTAATTAAAAAAAAAAAAAAGAAAGAAAGAAAAGGTGTGCCTTAAATTTATATGTGAAATTTAGATGATTCCAAAATTCTGGTAAGATTATCTGCACCCATTTTTACGAATGAACCTCAGAGGTTCATATTTCATGTGGGAAAACTGCATTTAGTTTGTCAGAGTTGAATTAGAAATGATTTTATATTATATGTGAATATGTGATAAAATCCGGACTCAGAATTAGATCTAGGAAATACTGAGAATATCATATTTAATGTAGGAGAAAGGACACTTGATTTTCTACAGAATTTCAAAACTTCATGCAGCAAAATATAGACATAATAGTAGATGAATGGATAAGAAAGATGTGGTCTACATAGTCAGCTCGTATATTTCACTCAGCTATAATAGTGAAAGCGTTTGACACTTCTAACGATGTGGATGAATACGGAGCCTCATTTACAGAGTAAAGTCAGAAACAGAAAGACAAATACTGAGTATCAACGTATGTATTTGGAATTTAAAAAGATGGTACTGACAATCCTATATGCAAGGCATACTATAAGAGTCGGACCTAACGAATAGACTTCTGGACTGAGAGGGATAAAGCGAGGGTGGGATAAGATTTGAGAGACTAGCACAGAAAAATAAACATTACCATATGAATGTGAAATAAATGACCAGTGTGAGTTTGACACAGGAAGCTGGAGACCTAACTTCGTGCTCTGGGATAACCCAGAGAGAGAGAGAGTGGGCAAGAAGTTGGGAGGGGATTCGGGAATTGTGTGTGTGTGTGTGTGGAACACCAGTATGCCTAGGGCTGATTAATCTTGATACACGGCAAAAAACCATTACAATATTGTAAAGAAATTACCCTCCAATTGCAAGAAATAAATTAAAAAAAGTTTATTCACCGTTGTATTGCACAAAGGCCAGTAATCTCAGAAGGATTGGGGATGTGAGAGAGATGCAAAGGAAATTACAGGTTAAATGCAATCAAAAAAGAGAAACCAACGGTGGAATGTGGGTCATATGTTTGTACAAATTGAAACACTAACTTTTGTGAAAAGGGGCTTTCAAGAGGAATAGTAGCTGAGCCCAAATTTAATTCGAGACTCTGGGTGGGGTTGTTGGCCATTGAATGACAGCAGAGAGGCTCAGTGAAACCGAGTCATTTTGCAATCTGAGTACTGAATTTGGTTAAGGTGCTTCATCTATCTCAGTCTTCCCTAGTGCATATTTCTTCACACTTCTGGCTCATCCTGATTCCCTTATGACTTGGTGTCACTCTGTGGTCCATGGAGGATCAGTTTCTCCATAGGGTTAATAAATGACCCACATTCCTGTAAACAAAAATGTCATTGCCCAGCCTCCAGTCTCCCCACTTGGCCTCCTCCAAGTTACCTCTCATGGAGGAACCTTCTCCCTCAATTAGTACTGAAATGGTTTTGGACATAGATTCTTAATGATGATCTTCCAGGAAACGAGCAAAGTCCGCACAGGGCTCGTGGGACGCTGAGGCGCCCTGTTCGCTGGCAATTTCTCCACATCAATTGCCAATTCTGTGGAGGCTCAGTTTGATTCCACATCTGCACTCCAGCTAGATCCTTCAATTTTTTCCTGAGAACCATTCGAAAAATTTTCGGCTGCTCTAGCAAGGACAGTGACTGTTTGCATTATCATCAAACCTTAGAGGGTAACAGGAAAGAAGACCAGTGGTCTTCAAATGGGAGAAATAGGCCACAAGTATCAGACAATTTTTATCTCTCTCTTAAGTGGCAGGAGGAAACAAACTATAAATTTCAGATTGTTTCCCCTTCTGCATACAGATTTAAAAGGAAGTTTCTTTTAAAATTCTGTGCTGCCATGCGGACACCTGCTTAGAATTGAACTTAACTTTTCTCAGGTCTTAATCCAACCAATGCCTTTTTCATAAGGGAAAGTTTTTCTTAAGCTATGTTAATTAACTATGCACTTTCCTTTTGCTCTGTCTTTTTCAAGACAGTTCTGCCTAAGATTCATAACCTACTTGACAAAGCACAATGTTTGTCTAACATAAATTTTCTCTAAATTTATGATAATGATGATGTGTTTGCTGGGAAAGCTAAGCCATTTTATGGCTTAGAACAAAACACATTGTGTCAATGTTATCTCAAAATGTATGTTGTGGGTGAGGATTAATGAGTTTTGAGACATCTTATTTCTCTAATTAGCATCCTGTTAGTACTTATATAAACTTTGACTAAAGAGAGGCAAGGGGACACTCTTTCTGCCCCCTTCTAATGTCTATGTCAGAAGCTTTTATTATCTCTTTTTTACTCTTATTACACAAAATAAAACCTTATTACACAGATGCACTGTATGATGAAGCATCCTAAGTGACCACAGATTGAATTCCTGTACTCCCCAGGCCACAAATCCCGGTGTTTTTCACTGTATCTCATAAGCAACTTTTCAAATCCTGAGTACAGCTGAGTTGCAGTGGAATGAGATGCTCGGTATCATGTAGGAAAAGGAGTATGATAGATGGACCAAAATCATCCGGCAAATTAAACCCACGCCTTTCTGTCCCTACCCTTGACATCCATAGAGCTTTCTTTTACAACTGGTGCTAATGAGATACCCCTTAACAGTCACCTCATTCTGGAGTTTCCAGTTGTTTCAACAGAGCAATCTGAGCTTGCAACACCCTACTACTTTCCTGTATAACCCAGAATTTCAAGAATAACTCCCTGGAAACTCTACTCTGATACACTGCCTCTGGTCACTTATGACATGCCTTCCCTGCTAAACTGTATGGCTTCTATTCAAATGCAAGCCGAAAGGACTCTCCTATAGTCATTTGCTCAGACATACAGGTATAGTGATTCCCAGGCTGTGCTGGCACTGTGCCTTTGGAAATCGCAATTCTCAGAGCCCCCAATTCACTTGGCTCCCGTCTCCTGACCGGTGCTGTCATCCCCGGCCCTCTCCTGTTCCTGTTCTTTCTACTCCTCCTGAGCAACTGACCCCCTAGAAGTGGCAGTGAATACACGACATTGGCCCGGAAGTCAGCGATGCCCTGGATGATGACAATTATCTGATTAAAGGGATGCCTTCTCCTCTGATGGCCCTTCCTCTGGAGCCAAATATAGGCTTTGGGGTCTTTCTCATTCTCGGAGCTCAGCTCCACCTGTAGGGCCACCAACACCTTCTGTAATTCCAGTGGGGGCTGGTCACTCTAGACTCCTGTCCTTGGATGTTCCTGGCCTTACTCCCCCAGGTCCTGCTAATACGCCTGGGAGTACTCCTGCTCCTGCTCCCCCTCTGCCATTACTCGAACTTCCTCAGTGCAACGTCTTCAACCAGCAGTTGGAACTCTTACCTAATTCCAGAACCTCTTGCTCTTTCAGGGCCCTGCTTTCCTAAGAGTGGCCTCCTCACCCGGTGTGCCAACTTGTCCGTGAAACATTCCCAGATGGATCCACCATACCAGCGGGTCCAGAGCCCCATGCACCTTGCAAACCCACACTCACAACTAAGCAGATTCAGGTTGGTCCAGGGGTGCTCCCACCTTCCTCTGGTCTCACTCTCCATGTGGCACTGGTATTGGCCCAGAACTTCAAAGGAACTAGACACCAAAGCACAGCAGGTTCCCCTAAGCTCAGCCATTCCCCACTAATTGGTTTCTTTCCTAAAACCTATGAGCAGAGAATGTGAAACATGCTTGTCCCAGAGCCTTGTGACATCACACATGCATAATATGTTGGTGAGAGGGGACTCACTTCTACACCCTGACCTCCACACCCTATCATGAAAAAATCAAATGGAATCAACAGGCTTTTTCTCACAGGAACAACCCCCTTGTAATAATGGGCAATCTGGCAGCAGTGACCCCGTTGCCAAAATTGGCTCAAGACAAAGTTGTGGTGAGCCCTCAGAAACTGTTTCAGTGAGCAACAATGGAGAAGAGCCTGAGCAGTGAGTGGGACAGCAGGGCCAGTAACAACCAAATCAAGGATTAGGAACCTGATGCTGCAACCCTCTTCAAGCTTGAAATTGCCTCTGGGACAGTGTGTGACTGCCTGTACTGAGGAGTCCACTCTGGTGAGAGAAGGTATCCCTGAGGGTCAGAGGTGCTCAACTTGGACTCATACTGCAAGTCCTGGGCAGGGAGTTGGGTTGGGTGGCGCACACACTGACCTCACCTTCGGTCAGCTGCTGCAGAGTCAGTCCAAAAACTTGTGCCTTGGGTTACAGCAGTGTCAGGAATGCAGTCAATCTCTGAGGAAGGCGTATATCACTTCCTTTGGCTCTCTGTCCGGTCCCCACATGTACCCCCTAACCAAATCATCCTGGAAAACCTGGCCCAAAATCTGTTAGCTCCAGGCAAAGGGACACCAATGCAAAAAGGGAACACAGGTGTTTCATTAGCTGAAATACCAGTGGGTCATATAAATAGAGAGGTTTCCTTATTTCCTCGGAAATTCTCCATTCTGTTCTTCAGATGTAAATTAGAGAATTCCAACTTCCATGAAGAAGGATTACTTCCTAGATTTTTATATGGGACCTATAGAGAATTTGATGGGGGAAATCGTTGTCTAGACATACATGAGAAATACAAATATGTTCGTACTTCATGGGGAAGAGAATTGTTGTGTTGATATAAATGAGCAATACAAAGACTTTCATATTTCATGAAGAAACAGTGGTGGCCAGAATTTCAATTTTGAAATAGAGCTAATTCCGAACCCATATTGCTTTCCCATATCTCAATTACATCTTTCATGTCAGTAAAACTTGATTGCGATGTTTATATAGGATATATACAATTTTACAATTCAACCAGGAAAATGCAGACACAATTTTCACATATGAAGTATCTAGAGTTCCATATTGAGGAAGGAAAAATGTGTGTACCTTTATCCATATCTGAAACATACAAGATTCAAAATATGTTAAAAGACATATATAAGAAGATTTTCAAACATGAAACACAGATTTCTCATTTCACATAGAGAAATCTACACCCATATCTTCTCATGTGAAATATAGATTATTACAAATATAATGCAGGAAAATCATCATTTAGGTTTCCTGAAGCTTGAAGTAGATCATCCAAAGCTAGTGCTCTGGAACAACCAAGAATAGGGTAGAGATGGACGTGGGAGGGGCTTGACGATGGAAAGGACACATTGATACCTGTGACATATTAATGTTGATAAATAGCAGAAATTATCACAGTATTATATAGCATTAATACTCCCCATAAAACAAAAATTACAGTTTGAAAAAATGCAAAAGAAGAAAGGACTCTATTCATTGCTTTATCATGACATAAATGGAAAATGGATAAAAAAATGAATATGTACAGATGAAATTGACTCACTTTGATTTACTTAAAACAAACAAAATTTTAAAGAGACTATAGTTCAATAACTATAAGAGAAGGGAATGGCACTCCACTCCAGTATTCTTGCCTGGAAAATCCCATGGATGGAGGAGACTGGTAGACTGCAGTCCATGGGGTCGAGAAGAGTTGGATACGATTGAGTGGCTTCACTTTCACTTTCATTATAGTTTAGTAAAAAATGGTTAAAAATAGTGCATCAACTATACCTCCATCAAAGAATAAATAAACGATTGCCCTGTTTGCACTATATATGTTATTGAGGACATTATGCTAGGTAAAGTGCTTAAGTTAGAAGAAGCAAGAATTTGATAATTCCATAATGCTGTTAAAATACCTGAATTATAGAAACAGAGAGTGGAGTGTGGTTTCTGAGCTAGTGGAAATGGACCACGATGATCCAGGTTACCAACTTTTAGTCACAGGTTGAATGATTTCAACACAGAAGACTGTAATAGAGGCAGGATGGACATGGAATGGCAGCCTTTAGGACAGGAACATAAGTGAAGTTTGAAGTCCAACTTCACCAACAGTAAACTTCTCAGCAGAGTGTAGTGAAAGATGTATTGCAACCTTCCATGTTCTCTGACCTTGGGCTGAGTAGTGAGCAGCAGAGTTTCAAAACAGACTGTGTCTTGCAGAGGTTCAGAGTCCTTGCTAGAGACACTCACGGACTTGGCCCATGTTTCAAAGTAATAGCCAATGTGCCCCATCCCCACATTCATGACCTATGGTCGTGGCAATTTGCGTGGGTCACTGTCTGTGGGATCTGGTGCCCCATTTGGATAAACTGAGGAGACTGAAGGCCAACTGCATTTTGGGCACATGTTTTCCTAATTGAAGATGTGTGGGTATTGTATGAGGATCTTGGTAAGAGGAAGGCAGAGAGAACTGAGAGATACCTCCTCAGCTGGGAGTGGGCACTTGTGGCAGGACCAAGAATGGGTGCTGGATACATTTTCCCAGACAGAGAGCCAGCATGCACAGGGACACCCTCCTCCTAACCAGGACCATGGAAAGTGAAAGTCAAATGGGAGCCCCTTTCCTTTCAGCGTAGGGAATTATGTTTATTTGTGTAGAGGTTTACAGGAACACAGTTACCTGACCCTGACTTTACCTCAAGAACAGAGGGTCTACAGGAAGATGGTTGCAACAGCTAATCACACCCTTCCCTCAACTTTCCTGTACATGGGCTTTTCTGGAAACTGTTGGGATGGGTTCTGTTCAATTCAGTTTAGTCGCTCAGTCTTGCCCGACTCTTTGCGACCCCATGAATCACAGCACTCCAGGCCTGTTAGCGTTTTTCAAAGTTATAACCCACCCAATTTCTTACAACAAAAATAGCCCTGCAATAAAAACAACTTGGTTTTAAACACTTATATTCTGATATTGCTTAGCCTAACTATGCTGGGCACATGGGTATTTGGTAACAGTAGCACCTTATCTCTCAAGATTTTGGAAGGTAATTGACTATCTGAAACCACATTCAAACCCACACTCTTTCATGAAAGTATGAGAAGATGTATTCTTCTATGCAAAACAAACTATGAAAGGCTGATGGTTACCCCAATTACCAGGTGAATCTAGACAAACTGAAAAAATGTTGTCATTAAATCTACCTGTTAGTTTCAAAATTCTGTAATGAACTGATTTGCTAGCATAAACTTATAGAGTATATCTTTTTGTCTTTACAATTTTTTAGAAGTTTCCTTATCATGAGCATCATCTTATGGCTTAGTATTCATTCACAAACAGAAGTTTTCCTTCCCATATGGCTTTGTGGTGAGGATTTCTAGATTGGTTAACAAACAAGCAAACAAACAAAAACTGAAATTTGGTTTCATCTATATTACCACTGCACAACCCATTTTTCTTAACCAGCTGCTTTCTACGTTCAGGAGTTCTGTCTACTGGTGTGAACATGGTAAACAGATTCATATACAGCAGTACCGAATGGAAAGAAGAGACTCAATATGATACAATGAGTTGTTTTCTCTCGAAATCTGTATGTTAAAGCTCTATCTCTCTGTACTTTATATTTAGTGAAACTGTGAGGAAATTATAGTTCTTTCTGACCCTATTTGGAAATAGGACCTCTAGATTGGTAATTGAGTTAATATGATTGGCATTTTATAAGAAAAGCAGATCAGTCAGAGACAAAACAGAAACATTACTATGTGAAGACAAAGCCAGAAAATGGCCAGTTAAAGAAAAAAAACAAAAGAGGTCTCAGATGAAAACAAATCAGCTGACTTTAATTACTGCCTTGAACCTCAGAAGTTTGGAATACATTTCTTGATGCTCCCTGATATAGGACACTTTGTTATGGCAGCTTTAGCAAACCAATATTGTGCTTCTCTTGAAAAGCATCTGTCAATACCAAAAGAAGTCTCCTTTTCTTACATAAGTTTTCAGGGAATGGAAACTGGCCAATAACTCACTTATCCATTGATTGGTTACTTCCACAAAGTCCTAGTGCTCCCTAAGAGTTGCATTCTTTCTTTAGAATTCAGCTGTGTTAATACTTATTCCTACTTCATGGTTAAAGATGGCCTAGGAAATATTACAATGATCATAATTTACAGGAACTGGTAGAAGAAAATAAACACAAGGGAAAACAGGCTGACATTGAAAATGAACAACCCTCTCCACTTATCTATTCCACACACCATGTTTAATTCCTTAGGAGAAAAGTAGTAGTGGCCAAGTTTTTGCTTCTTGTTGCTTTGGGGAAATCATAAATTTGTGAAGTTGTGGTGACCATGCCAACCTAAACATTCCCAAACCAAAACACTAGGTTGCAGTAGCCATGGGGCAGCCTAGAGGATAACAAATCCACCCAAACCATTGGAGCCACTTGGCCCTTTACAACAGACAATTGGCCAGGGATGTTTGTGTCAGCATCTCTATGGCAGGATTTGCGGTTTATGACTGCCACTCTTATCTCCAACTCTCTCGATGCCTGAGAAGCTGAAGAGACCACAGTTCTAGGTTTTAGACTAAATATCTTAAATATATAGGAAAAAATCCAATCCAAACTGAAGGGCTCCAACAAATGGAGATGCATAGATGGTCCTCAACCACACGAAAGGCTGTTATGAGCAGAAATACCACAGCTTGAAGCAAGCTCACCATTAACACCTGCAGCCCATGCCAGACAAATATCCCCAGTATCGATAGAGAGGGTACATTTGAAGTCCACTATCAACCCGGGTTCAATCCCTGGGTAGGGAAGATCTCCTGGAGAAGGAAATGGCAACCCCCTCCAGTACTCTTGCCTGGCAAATCCCATGGATCGAGGAGCCTGGTAGGCTACAGTCCATGGGGTCACAAAGAGTCATACACGACTGAGCAACTTCACTTTCACGTTCACAAACTAGAGGGAAAAAAGCAAAACAAAAAACAAAAAAACCCTCTTGACCTTCTGTCTTAGTCAAATGTAAAAGACAGAGTCTGTACTCCAGCACGTCATGCCCAAGACATACATAACTTAATATTTGCAAGTAACAGTACCAGGTAGAGGATATCTTGGATCTGAAGTACAAACAAAGTGAAGTAATATAGAAAACTTCAGTGCCCGTTTCAGAGAGAAAATGTTCATCGCCCAGATGATACAGTCGATAGGACTCAAATCACTAATAACATTCAACTTAGCGATAAGACCGTGCAGGTTATCTCTATGGATCTTAATCAAGAAGTTTCAGTTCAGGCCTGTTTGCAGGCTCAAATTTCCATTTCTCAAAGGTTTTCATTCAATCTTCTGACAGCTCAAAATATGGACAGTATACATGCACTCTTGGAAGATGATTAAGACTGCAAGAGCAAAGAACATTTCCAGGGCAAGTGAGAAGTTGTTGATTAGATGGAGGAAGATGGAGAGAAAAATCAAACGGAGATTTCAGAGCTGGATCTGGCTGTTTGATTTTGTGGGGAAAATGCCAAACCTGCCTGTAGACCTAGAGGATGCTTTTCAAATATTTAACAAACTAACGTGATCTTTGGCCTCAGCCAAGTTTAACAATCTTCAGACCTCAGAATACTATACTAGACCAAGTGTAGTGCCACCACTTAGAAATTCAGGAGATAGTATTTTTGGGTGGGGGAGTTGTAGGAGACTTCTCTATCAGATTTGTTCCAACACAAAGCATACTTAATAGAGTTGGGGCCATGATTCACCTATAGATAGCACGTTCTTTCACAAATATTTCAATTGAGTTACCTTCAGTGGATCTCTCATATCAAATCTTTGTGACCCCCATGGACTGCAACATGCCTGGCTTCCCTTTCATCACCAACTCCTGGAGTTTCTCAAACTCATGTTTATTGAGTCGGTGATGCCATCCAACCTTCTCATCTAGCCTGCAATATATTCCTGGCAACAAGGTCTTTTCCAATGAATTTGAACTTTGCATCAGCTGGCTAATTTTTGGAGCTTCATTATCAGTACATCCAATGAATAATCATGGCTGATCTCCGTTAGGATTGACTGGTTTGATCTTCTTGCAATCCAAGGGACTCTCAAAAGACTTCTCCAACACCACTGTTCAAAAGCATCAGTTCTGCACTCAGTTTTCTTTCTGGTCCAACACTCACATACATGTATATATGACTACAGGAAAAACCATAGCTTAGATTCCATAGACATTTGTTGATAAAGTACTGTATCTGTTTTCTAATGCACTTTCTAGCCTTTTCAAAGTTTTTCTTCAAAGAAAGAGGCTCTTTTAAATCATGACTATAGTCACTATCTGCAGTGATTTTGGAGACCAAGAAAATTAAGTCTCACTATTTTTATTGTTTCCTCATCTATTTGCAATGTTGTAATGGGAGTGTGTGCCACAATCTTCATTTATTGAAGATTGGATTTTAAGACAGATTTTTCAATCTCGCCAGGAGGTTCTTTAGTTACATTTCATTTTCTGCCTGAAGAGTGGTGTTATCTGTATATTTGAGGTTATTGCTATTTCTACCAGCAGTCTTGATTGCATACTGTGCTTGATCCAGTTCGACATTACGCATGATGTACTCTGCAATTAATTTAAATAATCAGGGTGACAATATACAGCCTCGGTCAACTGCTTTCTTGCAAGTTGGAAACGGTGTATTGCTCCTTGTCTCCTTCTAACTGTTGCTGTTTTACCTGTATACAGATTTCTCACAAGGCAGGTAAAGTAGTCTGGTATTTCTGTTTTCTTAAGAATTTTCCAGTTTGTTCTGATGTACACTATCAAAGGCCCTTACATAATCAATGAAGTAGAAGTAGATTTGTTTTTCTGGAATTCTCTTGTCTTTTCTATGATCCAATGGGTGTTGCAAATTTGTTTTCTTGTTCTTCTGCCTCGTCTAAATTTAGCTTGAACATCTGGAAGTTATCAGTGCACTTACGCTTGTAGACTAGCTTGGTGAATTTGAGCATTACTTTGATAGCGTGTGACGTGAGTGCAACTGTGTGAAAATTTCAATAGTTTCTGTATGACGTTTCTTTGAAATAGGAAAGAAACTGATGCTTGCTTGTCCTGTGGTCACTGCTAAATTTTCCAAATTGGCTAGCATATCATGAACAACTTTCACATTCTCATTATTTGGGGTTTGAAATAGTTTAGTTGGAATTCCATCATTTTCAATAGATTTGTTAGTAGTGATGCTTTATAAGGTCCTCTTGACTTCACATTCCATGATAGCTAGCTCAAGGTGAGTGATCACACCACTGTGGTTATCATAAGATCTTTTTCTCTAAAGATTTTCTGTGAATCCTTGCCACCTCTTCTTAATATTTTCTGCTTCCTTTAGGTCCATACACTTTTGTCTTATTCTGCCCATCTTTACATAGGATATTCCCTTGGTATGTCTAATTTTTTGGAAGAGATCTCTAGCCCTTCTCAGTCTGTTGTTTTTCTGTGTCTCTACATTTATCACTTAGGAAGGTTTTCTCAGTTCTCCTTGCTCTTCTTTGTAACTCTGCATTCAGATGGACATATCATTTCATTTTGCCTATCGCCTTTCCCTTCTCTTCTTTGGTAGAAAGAATGAAATTTGAAAGTCCTCCTCAGACAACCATTTTTCCTTCTTGCGTATCTTCTTAGCGATGATTCTGATCACCACTTCCTGTGCAGTGTCATGAACCTTCATCCATCAATCCATCATATTGGGCACCTAGAAGCCTTGGGAATTCATCGTTCAGGGACATTTCATTTACCTTTTCATTTGGTTCATGGGTTTCTCAACATAAGAATACTGAAGTGGTTTGATGTTAATTTTTCCAGTAGACCATGTTTCATGAGCATTCCCACCATGACCTGAATATCTTGGGTGGCCCTACACAGTATGATTCATAGCTTCATTGAGTTAGACAAGACTCTGTCCAAGTGATCACTTTGGTAAGTTTTCTGCAATTGTGGCTTCCATTTTGTCTGTCCCCTGATTCGTAAGGATGAGAGGCTTATGGGAGTTTCCTCATAATATTTCATTTATAAAATCATAAACAACAGACCTGGAATTTTTTTCTATTTGAATACTTCTCTACTGATACAAAACGAAGAAAGTACACACTTGTAAGTCCCATTTTTTGTATTAGATTTTTTTTTCTAATTTTCCCAGCTGTATCAATGTTGCTGAATGACTTCCTACTACTTAATATAGCCTATTTTATAGTAACTCTTCCTGCCATAGCAGACACACTCAGATAAATGGAAGAAAGATGAAATGCAAAAGAACAGACAAGCCAACTTCTCAGGAGTATTGCAGAAAAAGAAAAGCCATGGGAAAGTGAGCCATAAGTTGGCAGACTGACACAATAGTGTGGGGAAAACTCTGGAGAGAAATCAGCAAAACTCGTAAACAGGTCATTTGTCATCAGTCGAGATCAGTTCAGGCTCTCAGTCACATGTGACTCTTTGTGACCCCATAGATTGAAACATGCCAGGCTTCCCTGCCTACCAGCAACTCCCAGAGATTTCTGAAACTCCTATCCATTGAGTCCATGATGCCATCCAACCATCTCATCCTGTGTTGTCCTCTTCCTCTTCTTCCTTTAATCTTTCCCAGTATCAGGGTCTTCTCCAGTGAGTCAGTTCTTCACACTAGGTGGCCGAAGGATTGGAATTTCAGCTTCAGCATCAGGCCTTCCAAAGAATAATCAGGACTGATTTCTTTTAGGATGCACAGTTAGAGTTTTCTGAAACCGACAATTCAATTCCTTAGCACTCAGCTTTTCTTATAGTCCAACTCTCACACCCATACAAGACTACTGTCACTATCATAGGTATCAGTAAGTTCCTCTTTCTCCCATCTGATTCTCATTAAGTACCTCCCTTCATAATTATCCTGCCTACATATTAAGATCCTGCTGGATTCCAAATCTAAATGACACATTTCAACTTCTTCCTTAGTCTCATGACAGGATTACTTATAACCTTATTAGCCATCTTCATTTGTTTTAGTCTAGCAATTATTTTATCACATTGTTTCTGACACGAGGACATATAGGAAAGTGAGGACCATCCTTTCATCTTCTTCATGTCATATCCATCTTCTCCTGAGCCTCCAGATACCTCCATCAGTACTTCTTATATGTTACTCATTGAAACAATTGTGACCACACTTGATGTATCTTATAAAACTTCTTATAGTATGATAATGGGAAATATGCTAAAATCCTGGGGAGACTTCACTAATGCTTGAGAACTCCCTCAGAAACGGGACTCTCAGCCTTCCTGGTATATTCTCTGGCAAGGTCTACAGGCTCAGAGGAAAAGGATATTATAGAGATTCACCTTCTTGTACGGATGGATTGTGGAATACAGTTAAATCTAAAACTGCTTTAACTTGTGACATAAAAGTAAGCAGGACAGCATTCCAAAGACAAAAATCAGAGCCACACACACATGGAAAATTAGTTCTAGTGGCTCTCTAGTGATATGACAGATCTGTTCATGTCTGTCATTAAGGAGTATGGTCCGAGATAAGGAAGATATATATGTGGGTCTCAATGTTGTCATTTCCTCTCAGTTCCAGAGTTTTCCATTGCTCTAGAAAAGAGAAAATATGTTCGAGGTTGTTATTACCAAATCAACGAACCAATATCCCAGTTTACCAGATCCCATATAGCCAAAGTAAGATAGAAATCCATATTTCTGATAATAGGAAAGAAATTGCAAAACATCAGTGGAGAAAAGGACGCAAGCCTCTTGCCAAAAGGGAGGTAATGTGTTTGCTTCTGTTTTGGGAAAAGAAACAGACAGTAGTCTATAAAAATTCACAAAGATAATTTAGAGAAAAATGCTTACTAACTCCAGTGTGCACCGCATGGAGACCTATTAAAAAGAAAGATAATTTGTATCTGAACATAAGTAAATGTGCAAGTGTGTGTGTTCTGTCCTGTGTGACTCTAAAAAGCAATGAGTGTAACCTACCTGGCTCTTCTGTCAATGGGATTTTCCAGGCACAGAACCTGGAATGGGTTGCATACTCTACTCCATTAAGTTAGACCCAAGCATTTTATTGCATCTCTCAAGACAAAGCAAACTGTATAAGCTCTTTGCTCCAGAGAGTCTCTCTGAAATTACCAAGTTGCACTTGTGAAAGAAGCAGGTTTACACGCTTGTGGACTGGGATGAATCAAGACATAGAAGAGGCCAACTAAACATAAAAGGGAAATGTTTAGCAATCTGGATTACTTCAAAATGTCTTGAGTCCCATTTTTTCTCTCTAAGCCGAAAAACAAAATACATTCCTTCCTTTACTGTTTCAACACGTCAAGCAGGAGAAAAAGTTAAAAAGATGGAATACAGTGCCAGGAAGTGGGTCATAAATCTGTATATATGACTCAGTAACTTTGCTACATTTTCATCTCCTAGAACTTCCTTCTAACTCTAATAATGCTGCAGACCTTGTGTCACCTTCGTGATGGCAGTAAAGGTGCCAATGAGATAGTGACACTGATTATCCCTCAGGGCTCCAGGAATAAGATAATACATCCAGTGTTGATCTTTGTTGTAGTAGATTCTAGGGATCAGGCATTGGCAAGTCCCAAATGGGCACAGAAACCATAGGCATGCAGAACCAGTTGCAGATTAAAAAGTTTAATCACTTATTCCTCCTGGAGATGGTTTACAACAAGATCAATAAGTATTAGGCACAGTATTAGTCTTCGTATCTATCATTAAAGTATGAAATACATGTTGGTGTTGGTTTATAGAGGGGCTGGGTGTACACAGAAGCATCAGTGACCATGAGGTAGTCATGCAGGGGCTGGTTGGTGTCAAATTCAACTGATGTGTAGTTGAGGAAAATACATCCATATTGTAGCATGCTGCTAGAACTATGCAGAACTATGGCTGCTGGTGCTGTGGTTCAAGGATGGCTTCAACATATCCTCCACTAGGTCCTATCACCCATTCCATATTTTATGCTATCCCTACAAGAAATGTTCATGGAAGAGAAAATACCACGAATTTGCTGCCATGAAGCTAGAGCTAATGTATTTGCTGGAGTATGGACTCAGCCAGAAACAGTCTTTTCCAACGGTGCTATCAAATCTGTGTTTATTAACATCTTAACTGCACAGAAAAGACATCAGAACCTAATACTACTCCACTTAAGGATTTCTGATGAATTTCACTACCTATATGACAAGACATTTCTAATCATTTCTGTCATTCCTGCTCACTGCTCAGGTCCACACATGACCAGTGATTCAGATACCTTTAAGCTCCATATTTTGTTCTTCTCATATTCTGTGCCTTGTCAATGTCCTTCATTTTGCCTGAATTGTCCTTCCCTTCTTTTATGATTTTTCCTACCAAACGTTGATTTTTTTTTTTAAAGTGGAGAGTTCAAAAGAGGTAAAGAGGATAAAAAGATGAAGAGGAGTGTGAAAAATCTATCTTAAAACTCATCTTTCAAGAAATGAAGATATTATTTGGTTCCATCACTTCATGGAAAATAGATGGATTTCAATGGAAACAATGAAAGACTTTATTTCCTTAGTCTCCAAATCGGTGCAGATGTTGACTGCATCAGTGAAATTAAAACACTTGCTCCTTGGAGAAAAGCTATGATCAACCTAAATAGCATACAAAAAAGCAGAGACATTAATTTCCGACAAAAGTTCATCTGGATAGAGCTATGCTTTTCCCAGTAGTCATGTATGAATGTGAGGGTTGACTATAACAAAAGCTGAGCACAGAAGAACTGATGCTTTCAAACTTTCCTATTGGAGAAGACTCTTGTGAGTCCCTTGGACTGCAAGGAGATCCAACCAGTCCATTCTAAAGGAGATCAGTCCTGGGTGTTCATTGGAAGGACTGAAGCTAAAGCTGAAACTACAATCCTTTGGCCACCTGATGTGAAGAGGTGTCTCACTGGAAAAGACTCTGATACTGGGAGAGATTAGGGTCAGAAAGAGAATGGGACAATAGAGAATGAGATGCCTGGATGACATCACAGACTCGATGGACATGAGTTTGAATGAACTCCGTGAATTGGTGATAGACAGGGAGGCCTGGCGTGCTGTGATTCATGGGGTCACAAGGAATCAGACACGTTTGAGCCACTAACACTTTTCCATTCTGGTAATACTTTGTTATGGTTGGCTTCCTCGAAAATTCTATGGTCCAGAGCTCAAAGTTAGATTCTGACTCAGGCATGCAATAAACAGGAAAACTAATGAAGAAAAAAGAAAGAAAGAAAGAAAAAGAGAACTCACCCAATGTGGCTTTTTGCGAAAACTACCAGATTATTCCTCTTTAATATTGTACCACCAAGGTCCCTTTAAAAATTAGGTATCCTTCAAATTTATAAATCCTGGCCACTAAAAGACTGTAAAAGACTCCTTATTCTGGAAAACTGCCTTTGGTCACATGAAAGCCTCCTCATCTGAGAGGTGAAAATCCATTTCGATTGGTAAAATTATGACAGGAATAACATGGAAACAAATGACTGAATAAAAAATGAGATAAAGTATAGTACAATTTAGTTTCCAGTTGAGATTATATTTGCTTTACCACTTCATTATCTTGTTTCTCTCATTCCATGTCTCCTGAAAATCCTCACCATTGAGTCCCATGAACAGCAATCATGGATTTAAGGGATTATTATGGAAAACTTTGCCACCACAGACTAGAAAATACATATCATTCACCAAAATAGGAAAGCAAAAAATATTCATACACAAGAGTCAATTTCTGTTAACGAGAAATATTGTTCTTTCTGACATTTACTATCCCTGATACACACCTCTGAAATCTCTCTGCTTTCCTTATTTAGGTTCCCTGTCTACAGAAGTCACTGTAAAATATGCTTTCTTTAGAAGATGATGACAATTTTCAGCTCTTCTTGGGAAGGAAACACAATGTTGGTGATTTTAATTTGTAAACTATATACTACTTTTTCAGAGGGTTAGGATCTTAACAATCTTGCTTCCGTACAGAATTTCTTAAGATAAACATGTTTAATAAACGTGTTTCTTGTTGATTCCATAAGTCCTTATTCAGACATCCCCCCCCCCAAATAGAGACCTCTACTCCTGAAGCAAGGTGAGTAAAGTCAGAAGGAAAAATAGATATGGGATATATGATCATTTATTCCAATCGAAAAACACAGTCTATCAAAGAAAACTGAAGAGCTCAACTAAATTAGTAATCTTATAACAATCTGTAAAGTCAGAAGAAAACTTCATGAGTAATTTAAAACCATATCTCAAAGGCCATTAACAAAAAGATAAAAATCAAGGGAAGCAGAAGAATGGCAGATGCACAGGCAGTGAGACCCAGAAGAACAGAACACAGACTGGAAGTTCAGTGTGACTGAATAAAACAGAGTTAATGGAACAATGGGAAGATTGAGAATTACCCGTTTATTGTGAACAGTGTCAGATTTCTGATCTCTGAAGAAATAGGTTTTGCCTCAGTAACAGGGACCACACTTGATCACTCATGAGCTTTTGTTTTGCAGAATTTTCTCCAAGGATGAATCGGGACAGAGAAACCTTCTGACATAGACATCAGAAGGAGGCCAGAGAGTGCCCCTGACTAGTCTAAGCAAGAGAGCTCTATACTATTTCATTTCATTATAACAATAAATCCAAAGAATATCTCAAGGTTGTAAAAAAGTTTACCAGACCACTTCCACAATTTATATTTTAAGGTAACAGGATTAGAACTTACTAGACCCACTCCCGTCATATACATTCTAATATCAAGTTTAGTCAGAATGTTTTCAAGAAGGAGAAATTGTTCTCAAGCAGGATAAAATGTTGTTATATAATCCTTACTAAGGAATACAGGAGAAAAATTAAAATATAAAAGCTTGCCCTTTCCTACCCCTTGAGAATTTCTTGCCTCTATCTCCTCTTTGAGAACCTCAGATTCTTTCTCCTCCTCAGACCCTCTGGAATTATCATTCCAATTAGGAATTAACTCTCTCACTATCCCCCCCTTTTTTTTAGGAGAATTATGTTGCCAAGGGAAAGGGGTGTCATTTTCATTCCATACCTACTTCCTGATGTGATGGGTCTTCATTCCTAAATTAATCAGCATCTCTTTTAACCCTCATATTGAGAGTCTCTGGACCAAGGGCCCCAAATAATAGTTTGGAGAGGCTGCAACAACTGTAGGAGCATGTTTATTTGTAACTTAAAAACTTTCACACAGTTAGAAAAAAACACTGCTTTAAAGTTAGAGATGAAAGATAAAAGAGTCATTAAACCAAATTGAAACACAATGAAAATTAAGAGTTACATGACTCCGTTTTAGGATTTTTAGATGTCCTCAGATCAAGAAAAACTGTCAGATATGATTGTTGTTGTTGAAGATATTCACAGAGTTGAAGAAATCCCTTTCCTTGAAGTGAAGAATCCCACCATAGGGAGCCCCCTTCAATTGATGACGAGTTTGAAGAGCTGAAACCTGAGTCATGGAGTTAATTCTAAAGCTTTAGGACCTATAGCAATATCTGTGCATAAAAATATCTGTTATTGAGATAATCCCCTTTTTTGGGGGGTGGGGGGCAGACTGAGCCTTCGTTAAAGGTGTGGTTACATTTAAACCAACAGTTTTGTGTTTCCTGAGTTAAATTATGTGGATTCATCTTAATGACGCCATTACCCTTTATCTACCTTTCCTGAAGATTGGAGTTGGGTAAGTGATATTTTATTCTTAGAACTTTTGACACTCCTTGAGCTACAACAGCTTTCATAATAAGGTTTTTCTGAATTGTAGAGTTTAAGGACCCACTTACATCATGAGAAGTCAGCTCATTAAGATTTTGTTCATTCCTTAAACTCAGGCTGTAATGGATACTACGTTTGACGTGAAAGTAGGTCTTTGAGTCTGGTATGCACAAGGTCTATGAGGTTGGTAATAACAGGAACAGCATTTGTGCTCGACCCATATTTTCCCATCAACCTACTCCCTAATATTCACATTATTGTTCATTTTAAAAGAAAAGGTTCCATATTCAGGAAAACAGTGGCTTGGAACTTGCTCAGCCTATCTATCCTGCAAAGGATTAAGGGAGACTGTGGCATCATTAGGAATCCATGAGAAAATAACAGAGAGTCTTAGTTATATCATAATGTCAGGAAGCAACAGTTAGAACTGGACATGGAACAATAGACTGGTATAAATAGGAAAAGGAGTACATCAAGGTTGTATGTTGTCACCCTGCTTATTGAACTTCTATGCAGAATACATCATGAGGAACGCTGGGTTGGAAGAAGCACAAGCTGGAATCAAGATTGCTGGGAGAAATACCAATAACCTCTGATATGCAGATGACACCACCCTTACAGCAGAAAATGAAGAAGAACTAAAGTGCCTCTTGACGAAAGTGAAAGAGGAGAATGAAAAAGTTGGCTTGAAGCTCAACATTCAGAAAACTAAGATCATGGCATCTGGTCCCATCACTTCATGGGAAATACATGGGGAAACAGTGGAAACAGGGTCAGACTTTCCTTTTTTGGTCTTCAAAATCACTGCGGATGCTGATTGCAGCCATGAAATTAAAAGACGCTTACTCCTTGGGAAGAAAGTTATGACAAACCTAGATAGCATAATAAAGAAGCAGAGACATTACTTTGCCAACCAATGTCCAACTAGTCAAGGCTATGGTTTTTCCAGTGGTCATGTCTGGATGTGAGATTTGGACTGTGGAAAGCTGATTGCCAAAGAATTGGTGCTTTTGGACTGTGGTGTTGGAGAAGACTCTTGAGAGTCCCATGGACTGCAAGGAAATCCAACCAGTCCATTCTAAAGGAGACCAGTCCCGGGTGTTCTTTGGAAGGGCTGATGCTAAAGCTGAAACTCCAATCCTTTGGCCACCTGATGTGAAGAGGTGGCTCTCTGGAAAAGATTCTGATGCTGGGAGGGATTGTGGGCAGGAAGAGAAGGGGACGACAGAGAATGAGATGGCTGGATGGCATCACGGACTCAATGGACATCAGTTAGAGGGAACTCTAGGAGTTGGTGATGGACAGGGAGGCCTGGCATGCTGTGATTCATGGGGTCGCGAAGAGTCGGACACGACTGAGCGACTGTACTGAATTAAACTGAACTGAAGATAATAGAGTTTGGCTCATCCTGACAGCTCTAGTAAAATAGCGGATAGGAGGAAAGTGGACCAGAGGCTTCAGTGAGCACAGAGAAACGTGCCCTGGTTTCAGGAAGGTGTCAACTGATTAGCCCCCACAGAGTGCTTAATACCTGGTGTTCCTCAGATGTTATTAAGATGGGGGCTTGTGAGTAGTGGCAATTCTCTTGAGAGTCTGATGACTCAGGCCTATACCTCAGAGATAAGTCTATTCTCCAGTATGGTTCTTTGCAGACAAGACAGGGAGCCAGAGGTGCATTAGATGCCTGAGGGGAAAACCTCTTGAAATGTCCCTCCTTTCCTCAGTAATAGCAAGTCCATCCTTCTTCACCTGTGTCCCTCTCGTTATTTTTCTCAGGCTGCTTCAGAGCAGTTCTAACAAATATTGTTTTGGCTTCAGGCTTTTGCTAGATTCCACCCCCCCCTCCTATTTTCCTCCTCATATTCTCTACTATAATATACCATCTGAAATATCTGCAACAAGTTTTCTAAGGTTTAATTTGGCCCAAATAGCTGTTTGCAGAACTAATGGCAGACATCTGGAGCCAAATGAGTGAGAAATCTATTTTTAGGATTATTTCTCCCTCTGTAATATTAAGGTGAATGTCAGTAAAACTATGGAATCCTCCCGTAGTCTATCTAGGAATGTACCAGAATTTCCTTCTCTCCCTATTCTCTGTCAATCAACTTGGCAAAATTTAAAGTCAGTGGGCGGGGCGGTGGTGTCATCCTAAGATGGCAGAAGAATAGGACTGTGAGACCAATTTCTCCCCAAAAAATCCAGCGAAAGTACATTCGAACGCTGAACAAATTCCACAAAATAATTTCTGAACGCTGGTAGAGGACATCAGACATCCAGAAATGCAGCCAATTTTCTTCAAAAGAAGGTAAAACAGAATATAAAATAAAAGGAGAGTTAGTGAGAGTTAGCTGTCCTGGGAATGTAGTCTTAAAGAGGAAGAAATTTCCAAACAACAGGAAACACTCTCTCCTGCGAGTCTGTGGGTTGTTTTGGTATCTCAGAGGGCAATGTGCCTAGGAAAAAAACTACATACGGACATACATAAAACCCAAAGATTATGTGCCTAATGAAAACTCTCAGCAGAGAAGTACCCCCAGACACTTGCATCCATCACCAGGAAAAGGAGGCTGAACAAGGAGGAGTGGGCTGAATTGTAAGGATCAGGCCTGAATGTCCTGAGAGCAATCTGAGGGGGTGGGGAGAGAGAGAGAGGGAGCGAGAACTATCTAGAAAAGCCCTAACCTGAGGTACTGCTGGGCCGCTCACAGATCAAAGGACTGAGCCAATACTAGAGGAGATAAGGCGAACTCACTGTCAGGGAGAGGACACTAGCCTGGTTGTCTGAGCTGTTCAGAAATGGGAAGGGTACAAGAAAAGCCAAAGTGAGTCTGCATCTTTGGGGAGTACCTGAGAACCTGGACTTTAGTGACCTAGATCACAAAAGTGCATGCAATTCAGGGTCTGCTCCCTGCAGAGTAATCTGGAGCCTGAGCAGTGTAGACTGGGAAAGCACACAACCAAAAGCAGGGGCAAACCCAGGGTGTCCAAGACACTGCTAGCACTCCCCACACACGCCAGTGATATTTGTTTGCAGTGTTCCTCCCTCCTCACAGCACGATTTAAAAAGTGAGCCTGAATAAGAGACCACTTCTCGCTCTTATGTTAGGGTGGAAATTAGACACTGAAGAGAGCAGCGAACAGAAGAAACCAAATAAACAGAAGGAACCACTTTGGAAGTGACAGGTGAAACAGAATAAACGGTGTAGATAACACCAACTACACTGGAGGGGTCTTTAGATCTTGAGAACAAGATCTAAGCTGGAACAAGGAGCTATCTGAAACTGAACTGAGCCCACACTGTCTGCAACAGCTCCAGAGAAATTCCTAGATGCATTTTTACTATCATTTTTTTAATTTTTATTTTTTATGTCTTCTATACTGCCTTTTTCATTTCTATAACACATTATTACTTTACCCCTGCCAAAAAGGTAGAGGTTAGACCATCAAAACTACAATATTAAACAAAAACAAAATCCCCCAAATTATACTTTTTTTCTTAAGTTTTGTTTTTAAATATTGTAGTTTTCAAGTCCAAATTCTACTTTAAATTTTTAATCTTTGCTTTTTGGTAGATGTTATCAATATATTACCTTTACGAATCTAATCTTAATTACCCATTTTTATCTAGGAGTGAGATTACTGGCTTGATTACTCTCTCCCCCTTTTAATTCTCCTCTTTCTCCACTAGGTCGCCTCTATTTCCTCCCTCCACCTTATCTTCTGTTCCCAACTCTGCGAATTTCTCTGTGTGTTCTGGGCTGTGGGGAAGATAGTACTACCTTGATCTATCCTTCTCCTTTTGATTCCACTTTTTCTCCACCATTTCACCTCTATCTCCTTCCTTCTTCTCTTCTCCATATAACTCTGTGAGCCTCTCTGAGGGTTCCAGACTGTGGAGAGCACATAGGGAATGGTTTACTAGCTCAATTGCTCTCTCCCCTTGTGATTCCCCCTCTTCGCCTTCTGGTCATTTCTATCTCCATCCTCCCTCTTCTCTTCTCCATGTAATTCTGCAAACCTCTCTGGGTGTCACTCACTGTGGAGAGTCTTTTCATCATTAACCTAGAAGTTTTATCATTGGTGCTGTATGGATGTAGAAGTCCTGAGGCTACTGTGAGAATAAGACTCTAAACCAGAAGCAGGAGGCTTAAGCCCAAAACCTGAGAACACCAGAGAACTCCTGACTTCAGGGAATATTAACTGGTAAGACATCATCTGAAAGCCTCCATACCTACACTGAAAGCAAGGATCACCCAAGAGTCAACAAGTTCCAGACAAAAACATACCACACAAATTATCCAGCAACACAGGAACATAGTGCTGAGCTTCAATATACAGGCTTCCCAAAGTCACACCAATCCCATACATATCTCAAATCTCACTACTGGACACTCCATTGCAATCCAGAGAGAAGAAACACAGTTCTACCCATAAGAACACAGAGACAAGCTCCACGAATCAGTAAGATAACAACGATCAAACGCAAAGAACAGATATTAAAAGCTCCATGGGAAAAACAACAAATAGCACACGAGGGGACTCCCATAAGAATAACAACTGATCTTTCAGTAGAAACTCTTCAGGTGAGAAGGGAATGACAGGACATATTTAAAGTAATGAAAGAGAAAACCTACAACCCAGACTACTGTACTCAGGTAGGATCACATTCAAATATGAAGGAGAAATCAAAAGCATTACGGACAAGTAAAAGCTAAGAGAATTCAGCACCACCAAACAAGCTCTTCAACAAATGCTAGAGGATCTTCCTTAGACAGGAAACACAGATAGAGTATATACATTCGAACCCCAAACAACAAAGCAAATGACAATGGGATACTAATATCAATAATTACCTTAAATGTAAATGGGTTGAATTTCACAAACAAAAGACAATGGCTGGAAGAATGGATACAAAAGCAATACCACCTTATATGCTCTCTACAAGAGACCCACTTCAAAACAAGGGACACAAAAAAGTGATCAAAAGTGAAGGGCTGGAAAAACATATTACACGAAAATAGAGACCAAAAATATAAAAAAAAGCAGGAGTAGCAATACTCATATCAGATGAAATAGACTTTAAAATAAAGGCTGTGAACAGAGACAAAGAAGGACACTACATGATGATCAAAGGATCATCCCAAGAAGAAGATATAACAATGATAAATATATATGGACCCAACATGGGGCACTGCAATAATGTAAGGCAAATGCTAACAAGTATGAAAGGGGAAATTAACAATAAAACAATAGATCAACTAAACAGAAATTAACAAGGAAACATAAACTTTAAATGACACAATAGACCAGTTAGACCCAGTTGATATCTATAGGACATTTCACTCCAAAGCAATCAATTTCACCTTTCTCTCAAGTGCACATGGAATCTTCTCCAGGATAGATCATATCCTGGGCCATAAATCTAGCCTTGGCAAATTCAAAAACAATTAAAACCATTCCAGTCTTCATTTCTGACCTCAATGCAGTAAGATTACATCTCAATTACAGGGGATAAAAAGCTATTAAAAATGCCAACATATGGAGGCTTTTGAATAACCAAAAATCACAGAGGAAATAAAAGAAAGAAAAATATGCATAGAAAGGAGTGAAAAATGAAAGCACAACAACCCAAAACCTAGAGGACACTGTAAAAGCTGTGCTAAGGGATGGTTTCTAACACTACAGGGCAGGCTTACCTCAAGAAACAAGAGAAAAGTCAACTGTATAACCTAACTCCACTCCTAAAACAACTAGAAAAGGAATAAATGAACAACCCCAGGGTTAATAGATGGAAAGAAACCTTAAAAGTTAGGGCAGAAATAAATACAAAGGAAAGAAAAGAGAACATAGATATGAAAAAGAAGAAGGAAAAGTTGGTTGTTTGAGAAGATAAATAAAACTGATAAACCATTAGCCAAGCTCATCAAGAAACAAAGGGGAAGAATGAAATCAACAAAATTAGAAACGAAAATGGAAAAGTCACAAAAGACAACACAGAAATACAAAGAGACTATGAGCAACTATATACCAATAAAATGGACAACTTGTAAGAAATGGATAAATTCTTAGAAAAGTCTAACTTTCCAAACGTGAACCAGGAAAAAATAGAAAATCTTACCAGATCCACCACAAGCAAGGAAATTGAAACTGTAATCAAAAATCTTCCAGCAAACAAAAGCCAAGGACAGGCGGATTCACAGATGAATTCTCACACCTATCTTACTCACACTCTTCCAGAAAATTGAAGAGGAAGGTAAATTTCCAAACTCATTCTATAAGGGCACAATCATCCTAATAACAAAACCAGACAAAACGAATAGTGAAGTTACTTAGTTGTATCTGACTCTTTACAATCCCATTGACTGTAGACCACCAGACTCCTCCATCCGTGGGAATGTCCAAGCAAGAGTACCGGTGTGGCTTAACCATTTCCTTCTCCAAAACCAGACAAAGATGCCACACACAAAAAAAGAAAACTACAGGCCGATATAACTGATGAACATTGATGCATCTATCCTTAACAAAATTCTCGCAAGCAGAATCAGACAACATATTAAAAAGTTCATACATCATGGCCAAGTAGGATTTATTCCAGGAATGCAAGGATTCTTTAATATTTGCAAATCAGTCAATGTAACACAGCACATGAACACACTGAAAGATAAAAAACGTATGATTATCTCCATAGATGCAGATAAAGCCTTTGGCAAAATTCAACATCCATTTATGATAAAAACCCTCCAGAAAGCAGGGATAGAAGGAACATACCTCAACATAATAGAAGCTATATATGGCAAACCCACAGTAAACATCAATGGTGAAAAATTGAAAGGTTTTTCCTGAAGTCAGAAACAAGGCAAGGGTGCCTCACCACTACTATTCACCATAGTTTGTTTTTAAAGATTTGGCCACAACAATCAGAGTAGAAAAAGAAATACAAGGAATGCAGATTGGGAAACAAGAAGTAAAACACTCACTCTTTGCAGATGACATGAACTTTTATATAGAAAACCCTAAAGACTTTCCCAGAAAATTACAATTGTTAATCAATGAATATAGTAAAATTGTAGAATATCAAATTAACATACAGATGCTAAAGCTTAAACTGCAATACTTTGGACACCTCATGCGATGAGTTGACTCACTGGAAAAGACTCTGATGATGGGAAAAGTTGGGGTCAGGAGGAGAAGGGGACGACAGAGAGTGAGATGGCTGGATGGCATCACCGACTCTGTGGACATGAGTTTGAGTGAACTCCGGGAGTTGGTGATGGACAGGGAGGCCTGGCGAGCTGTGATTCATGGGGTCGCAGAGAGTCAGACACGACTGAGCGCCTGAACTGAACTGAACTGAATCCCTTTCATTCCTATACACTTAGAAAACACAAAGAAAAATTAAGGAAACAATTCCATTCACCATTGCAACAAAAAGAAAAAAAAAAATCAACTTAGGAATACACCTACCTAAAGAAACAAAGTCCCATTACTTCATGGGAAATAGATGGGAAAACAGCGGAAACAGTCACACTTTTTTTGTGTGTGTGCTCCAAAGTCACTGTGGATGCTGATCGTAGCCATGAAATTAAAAGACACTTACTCCTTCGAAGAAAAGTTATGACCAACCAAGGTATTATATTATATTAAAAAGCAGTGACATTACTTTGCCATCGAAGGTCCGTCTAGTCAAGGCTAATGGTTTCCCCAGTTATCATGTATGGATGTGAGAGTTGGACTGTGAAGAAAGCTGATCGCCGAAGGATTGATGCTTTAGAACTGTAGTGCTGGAGAAGACTCTTGAGAGTACCTTGGACTGCAAGGACATCCAAGCAGTCTATTCTAAAGGAGATCGATACTGGGTGTTCATTGGAAGGACTGATGCTAAAGCTGAAACTCCAATACTTTGGCCACCTCATGTGATGAGTTGACTTACTGGAAAAAGACTCTAATGCTGGAAAGGATTGGGGGCGGGTGGAGAAGGGGATGACAGAGCATGAGATGGCTGGATGTCATCTCTGACTTGACGGACATGAGTTTGAGTTAACTCCGGGAGTTGGTGATGGACAGGGAGGCCTGGTCTGCTGTGATTCATGGGGTCGCAAAGAGTTGACACGACTGAGCGACTGAAATGAACTGAACTGAAAGCAACAAAACAACTATATATGGAAAACTATAAAACACTGATAAAGTGTTTTTTATTTCCCCATCTTCCAAACAGTACTTTGTCAATTCAGTTTCACCAAAGAAGATCAGGCATGAGGTTCAAACCTGCTGTGGATTTTTTTTTAACACATTTTATTTATTTACTTTATTTATTTTAATTGGAGGCTAATAACAGTATTGTTTTGGTTTTGCCATAGATTGACATGAATCCACCCTGGGTGTTCATGTGTTCCCTATCTTGAACCCCGCTTCCATCTCCCTCCCCATATCATTCCTCTGGGTCATCCCAGTGCACCAGGCCCAAGCAGCCTGGATCATGCATCAAACCTGGACTGCCGATTCATTTCACTTATGACAATGTACATGTTTCAGTGCCATTCTCCCAAATCATGCCACCCTCTCCCTCTTCCACAGAGTCCAAAAGACTGTTCTATACTACTGTGTCTCTTTTGCTGTCTTGCATACCGGGTTATTGTTACTATCTTTCTAAATTCCATATATATGTGTTAGTACACTGTATTTGTGTTTTTCTTTCTGGCTTACTTTACTCTGTATAATAGGCTCCAGTTTCTTCCAACTCATTACAACTGATTCACATGTATTCTTTTTAATGGTTGAGCAATGCTCCATTGTGTACCACAGCTTCCTTATCCATCCATCTGCTGTTGGAAATCTAGGTTGCTTCCATGTCCTGGCTATTATAAACAGTTCTGCAATGAACATTGTGGTACATGTGTCTCTTTCAATTCTGGTTTCCTTGGTCTGTATGCAGAGCCCTGGGATTGCTGGGTTGTATGGCAGTTCTATTTCCAGGTTTTTAAAGAATCTCCACAGTGACTGCTAGTTTACATTCCCACCAACAGTGTAAGAGAGTTCCCCTTTGTCCACACCTTCTCCAGCATTTAATGCTTGTAGACTTTTGGATAGCAACCATTCTAACTGGTGTGAAATGGTACCTCATTGTTGATTTGATTTACATTTCTTTGATTAAGAGTGATGTTGAGCATATTTTCATGTGTTTGTTAGCCATCTGTATTTTTTTTTTTGGAAAAATGTCTGTGTAGTTCTTTGGCCCATTTTTTGATTAGGTTATTTATTTTTCTGGAATTGAGCTGCAGGAGCTGCTTGTATATTTTTGAGATTAATTGTCACTTGCTTCATTTGCTATAATTTCCTCCTATTCTGAAGGCTGTCTGTGAACCTCTGCCGTGCAGAAGCTTTTATTTTTAATTAGGTCCCATTTGTTTATTTCTGCTTTTATTTCCATTATTCTGGGAGGTCGGTCATTGAGGATACTGCTGTGATTTATGTCGGAGAGTGTTTTGCCTATGTTCTCCTCTAGGAGTTTTATAGTTTCTGGTCTTACATTTAGATCTTTAATCCATTTTAAGTTTATTTTTTTTTTTTGTATGGTAGTAGGGAGTGTTCTAGTTTCATTCTTTGACAAGGGATTGACCAGTTTTCCCAGCACCACTTGTTAAAGGGATTGTCTTTTCCATTGAATATTCTTGCCTTCTTTGTCAAAGATAAGGTGTCCATTGATGCAGGGCTTTATCTCTGAGCTTTCTATTTTGTTGTATTGATCTATATTTCTTTTTTTTTTTTTAAGAGAGATAAAAATATTTTATTCGTACTAATCTTTCAGTAGCTAAATTTTCACTAGTCACTATAAAACAAGATATCAACAAATCAAGCATGCTTGGTATACTTCACCAATTTTATTTTTTATTGTATATAGTTGATTTACAATATTCTCTTCAATTCTTTGTCATCTGGAATTTATGGACAAAAATAGTGGTTGGAGATATTTCTTTGGCTTTGAGAAAAATGACATAGTGAAATTGAGGACTTCTTACTTTGTAGTTTGCAATTCATGAGATATGTCAGTACCATACTATCTTGATGACTGTGGCTTTGTAGTAGACCCTGAAGTCAGGCGGGTTGATTGCCCAAGTTCCATTCTTCTTTCTCAAGATTGCTTTAACTATTTAAGGTTTTTTGTATTTGCATTCAAATTGTGAAATTATTTACACTAGCTCTGAAAATACCATCGGTAGCTTGATAGGGATTGCATTGAATCTATAAATAATTTTGGGTAGTATACTCATTTTCACAATATGTATTCTTCCAGTCCATGAAGACGATATATTTCTCCATCTATCAGTGTTCTATTTGATTTCCTTCACCAGTGTTTTAAAGTCTTCTATATATAGGGCTTTTGTTTCTTTAGGTAGATATATTCCTAAGTATTTTATTCTTTTCTTTGTAATAATGAATGGAATTTTTCCCTTAATTTCTCTATTTTCCCTTTCTTGATGTATAGAAATGCAAGGGATTTCTGTTGTTGATTTTATATCCTGCAACTTTACTCTATTCATTGATTAGCTCTAATAATTTTCTGGTAGAATGTTTAGGGTTTTCTGTATAGAGGATCACGTCATCTGCAAACAATGAGAGTTTTACTTCTC
The DNA here is from genome assembly GCF_049115385.1 of Moschus berezovskii. NCBI lineage: Eukaryota > Metazoa > Chordata > Mammalia > Artiodactyla > Moschidae > Moschus > Moschus berezovskii. Next base: position 32,376,768 of record NC_142489.1, on the reverse strand, counting down.
TTTTTCCAGTTTGGATTCGTTTTATACCTTATTCTGCTCTGATTGCTGTGGTCAAAACGTGCAAAACGATGGTGAATATTAGTGGTGATAGTGGGCACCCATGTCTTATTCCTGACTTTAGGGGAAATGCTTTCAATTATTCATTATTGAGGATAATGTTTGCAATGTGTTTGTCATATATAGCTTTTATTATGTTGAAGTATGTTCCTTCTATTCCCGCCTTCTGGAGGGTTTTTATCATAAATTGATTGAATTTTCTCACAGGCTTTCTCTGCATCTCTTGAGATAATCATATAGTTTTTATTTTTCATTTTGTTAATGTGGTGTATTACATTGATTGATTGTTGGATATTGAAGAATCCTTGCATCCCTGGGATTAAGCCCAATTGCTCATGATGTATGCTCTCTTTAATGTGTTTTTGGATTCTGATTGCTAGAAATATATTTAGGATTTTTGCATCTATGTTCATCAGTGATATTGGCCTGTAGTTTTCTGTTTTTGTGGCATCTTTGTCAGGTTTTGTTAATAGGGTGATGTTGGCCTCATAGAATGAGTTGAAAATTTACCTTCTGCAATTTTCTGGAAGAGTTTGAGTCGGATAGTTGTTAGCTCTTCTCTAAAATTTGGAGAATTCAGCTGAGAAGCTGTCTGGATCTGGGCTTTTGTTTGCTGGAAGATTTCTGATTCCTGTTTCCATTTCCGTGCCTGTGATGGGTCTGTTAAGATTTTCTATTTCTTCCTGGTTTAGTTTTGGAAAGTTGTACTTTTCTAAAAATTTATCCATTTCTGCCAGGTTGTCCATATTATTGGCATATAATTGCTGGTAGTAGTCTCTTGTGATCCTTTGTCTTTCGTGTTGTCTGTTATGATCTCTCCATTTTCATTTCTAATTTTATTGATTTGGTGTCTCTCCCTTTACTTCATGATGATTCTGGCTAGTGGTTTATCAATTTTATTTACCCTCTCAAAGAATCAGATTTTGGCTTTGTTGAGTTTTGCTATGGTCTCGTGTTTCTTTTGTATTTACTTCTGGCCTAATTTTGAAGATTTATTTCCTTCTAGGAACCCTGGGTTTCTTTATTTCTTCTTTTAATAGTTGCTTTAGGTGTAGAGTTAGGTTATACAGCTCACATTTCTCTTGTTTCTTGCTGTATGCCCGTATTGCTATGAAACTTCCCCTTAGCACTGCCTTTACAGTGTCCCATAGGTTTGGGGGTTTTGTGTTTTCATTTTTATTCCTTTGTAAGCATTTTTTGATTTCTTTTTTTATTTCTTCTATGATTTGTTGGCTATTCAACACCGTGTTGTTCAGCCTCCATATATTGGAATTTTAATAGTTTTTCTCCTGTAATTCAGATCTAATCTTTCTGTATTGTGGTCAGAAAAGATGATGGGAATTATTTCATTTTTTTTTTTTTTTAATTTACCCTGGTAAGGTTCCATGTGCACTTGAGAAATGGGTGGAATTCATTGTTTGGGTGTGAAATGTTCTATAGATATAAACTGAGTCTAACTGGTCTATTGTATCATTTAACTTTTGTGTTTCCTTGTTATTCTGTTTAGTTGATCTATCCATAGGTGTGAGTGGGGTATTCAAGTCTCCCACTATTATTCTGTTTTTGTTAACTTCTCTTTTCATACTTGTTAGTATTTGCCTTACGTATTGTGGTGCTCCTCTTTTGGGTGCATATTTATTTATAATTATTATATCTTCTTCTTGGATTGACCCTTTGCTCATCATGTAGTGTCCTTCTTTGTCTCTTTTCACAGAGTGTGTTTTCAAGTCTGTTTTATCTGATATGAGTATTGCTACTCCTCCTTTCTTTTTGTCTCTATTTGCATAAAGTACCTTTTTCAAGCACTTCATTTTCAGTCGGTATGTATCCCTTGTTTTGAGGTGGGTCCTTTGTAGACAACATATATAGGGGTCTTGTTTTTGTATCCATTCAGCCAGGATTTGTCTTTTGGTTGTGGTATTCAGCCCATTTACATTTAAGGTAATAATTGATAAGTATTTTGGGGTCCAAAATTACTGCAGATGCTGATTGCAGCCATGAAATTAAAAGACGCTTGCTCCTTGGAAGGAAAGTTATGACCCACCTTTATAGTATATTAAAAAGCAGAGACATTACTTTGCCAACCAAGGTCCTTCTAGTCAAGGCAATGGTTTTTCCCGTGGTCATGTATGGATGTGAGAGTTGGACTGTGAAGAAAGCTGATCGCCGAAGAATCGATGCTTTTGAACTGTGGTGTTGGAGAAGACTCTTGAGAGTCCCTTATACTGCAAGGAGATCCAACCAGTCCATTCTAAAGGAGATCAATCCTGGGTGTTCATTGGAGGGACTGATGGTAAAGCTGAAACTGCAATACTTTGGCCACCTCATGCGACGAGTTGACTCACTGGAAAAGACTCTGATGCTGGGAAAGGTTGGGGGCGGGAGGAGAAGGGGACGACGGAAAATGAGATGGCTGTATGGCATCACCGACTCTGTGGACATGAGTTTGAGTGTACTCCGGGAGTTGGTGATGGACAGGGAGGCCTGGCGTGCTGTGATTCATGGGGTCGCGGAGAGTCGGACACGACTGAGTGACTGAACTGAACTGAACTGAACTGATGATCCCATTGCCATTTACTTTTTTGTTCTGGGTTCGAGTTTATACACCCTTTCTGTGTTTCGTATCTAGAGAAGGTCCTTTAGCTTGAGAGTTGATGTGTTGATTCTGAATTCGCCCAGGTTTGCTTGTCTGTAAATCTTTTGATTTCTCCTGCATATTTGAATGAGATCCTTGCTGGGTTCAGTCATCTGGGCTGTAGGTTATTTTCTTTCAACACTTCAAGTATGTCCTGCCATTCCCTCCTGGCCTGAAGAGTTTCAATGGAAAGATCAGCTGTTATCCTTATGGGAATTCCCTTGAGTGTTATTTGTTGTTTTTCCCTTGCTGCTTTTAATATTTGTTCTCTGCGTTGATCTTTATTAATTAGATTAATGTAAACCTTGGCATCTTTTGACTTGGGTTTATCCTGTTTGGTACTCTCTGGGTTTCTTGAACTTGGGTGATTATTTCCTTCCCCATTTTAGGGAAGTTTTCAACTATTATCTCCTCAAGTATCTCCTCATGGTCTTTCTTTTAGTCTTCTTCTTCTGAGAGTCATATGATTCGAATATTCGGGCATTTAACATTTTCCCAGAGGTCTCTGAGATTGTCCTTATTTCTTTTAATTCGCTTTTCTTTATTCCTCTGTTTCATTTCTTTCTACCACTCTATCTTCTTTCTCACTTTTCCTATCTTCTGCCTTCGTTATTCTATTGTGGTTCCCTCCAGAGGTTTCTTTTTTTTTTTTTTTTTTAAATCTCATCTCTCGCATTATTCATTGTGTATTGACTCTTTTTATTTCTTCTAGATCCTTGTTAAACCTTTCTTCCATCTTCTCGATTCTTGTCTCCAGGTTTTTTTATCTGTAACTCCAATTTGTTTTCAAGATTTTGGATCATTTTCACTATCATTATGGTAATTCTTTATCAGGTAGATTCCCTAACTCTTCCTCTTTTATTTGGGTTGGTGAGCATTTATCCTGTTCCTTTACTTGCTGGGCATTTCTCTTCCTTTTCATGGTGTTTATATTGCTGTGTTTGGGGTAGCTTTTCCGTCTTCTGGTAGTTTGTGGATTTCTCTTTATTGTGGAGTTTCCTTGCTGTGGGTGGCATTGGACAGGTGGCTTGTCAAGATTCCCTGGTTAGCAACGCTTACGTTGGTGTTCTGGTGGGTGAAGCTCTATTTCTTCTCTCTGGAGTGCAATGAAGTGTCCGGTAATGATTTATTAGATGTCGATGGGTTTGGAGTCATTTTGAGCAACCTGTATATTGAACTCAGGGTTATTTTCCTGTGTTGCTGGAGAATGTTTGTGGTATCTCTTGCTCTGGAACTTGTTGACCCTTGGGTAGTGCTTGGTTTCAGTGTAGGTATGGAGGCGTTGGATGAGCTCCTATGGATTAATATTCCCTGAAGTCAGGAGTTCTCTGCTGTTCTCAGGATTTGGACTTAAGCCTCCTGCCTCTAGTTTTCAGTCTTATTCTTTCAGTAGCCTCAAGACTTCTCCATCTGTCACTTCCAAGGTAGTTCCCTCTGTTTTAGCTTCTTCAGTTTGCTGGTCTCTTCAATGTCTAATTTCCGACATGACACAAGGGGGCGGTGGTGGACACCTTTTTGGCTCACTTGTTCAGTCATGCTGTGGGGAGGGAGGAACGCTGCAAACAAATATCACTGACGTCTGTGGGGAGTGCTTGCAATGTCTCAGCCACACTGTGTTTGTCCCCGCTCACAGTGTGTGTGCTTTCCCTGTTTATACTGCTTAGGCTCTAGGTTGCTCTGCCAGCAAGAGTCTGAAGACTTTCCTGGGTTGTATGCACTTCCCAGGTCTAAGCCACTCAGGTTCAGGTACTCAGGCACTCCTCAAAGGCTCAGACTTGGTTGGGCCTGCGTTTTGTGCCTTCTCTGAGCAGCTCAGGTGACCAGATATTTGGTGAGCGTGGTCACTTTGACTTATCTCCTCCCCAGTCCTGCCCCTGTGTTTTCTGAGTGCAAAACCAGCGTACCTTCTCAGGTGGATGTCGACTGGCCTGAATCCCAGGAAGTCTTGGTTAGCAATGAAGTCTGTGTGCAGTTTGGTATCAGATGCCTCTCTAAGAGCGTGATTGCCCCCTTCTGGCTCTGGCTGCCCTACCCTGCCTGTCTTGGCAGGGATAAACCATCCACAGCTGGCTAGTTCTGCTCAGTCCTTTGTTCAGTGAGCATGTCTAGCAGTGTCTTAAGTTAGGGCTTTTCGCCTTTTCACGGGGTAGGTATCCCACAGTCTGCTTTGGTATTCAAAGTTAGTTCCCTGAGATTGCCTTCGGGACATTCAGGCCCAATCTTTACTCTAAGCAATGCAGCCTGTGCCACCCTGCCCAGCCCCTGTTTTCTAGTGGGGATGCAGGCCTCTGCGCTGCTTCTCCTCTGGGACTTATAATTGGAAACATAATCTGTGGGTTTAAATTATTTATTTATTTTTCCTCCCAGTTATGTTGCCCTCTGAGGTTCCAAGGCTTGCCACAGACTTGCCAGTGAGTGTTTCCTGGTGTATGGAAACTTCTCTCTCTCTTTTTTTTTTTTTAAGCCTACCTTCCCCGGACAGATCTCCATCCCTACCTCTTTTGACTCTCTTTTTATATTTTATTTTACTTCCTACTTCCTTTTGAAGACAATGAGCTGCTTTTCTGGGTGCCTGATGTCTCTGCCAGCATTCAGAAGTTGTTTTGTGGAATTTACTCAGTGTCCAAATGTTCTTTCGATGAATTGCGGGGGTGAGGTGGGGGGGGGTGGTCTCCCCATCCTATTCCTCTGCCATCTTCCTCCCTCTGCTGTTTTAACACATTTTAAAGGAGTGGTTCCGGAACGTCAATCTCCCATCTGTAAAAGAGAAAAAAGCAGCATCCGCGGTCATGGCTCCTTTCACCAAGAGGTGTCCCTCCCTACTGTAGAAGTGGGTGGAGACAGATTTTCCACCAAAGCTTTCCTTCCCTGTTCAGACTTAGTCTGTTCCTCACCAACAAAGGCGTGTTACTGGTCCCTCCCGGTTATACCACTGAGGCAGGTTGGAGATACACCAGGGGTAGACCTGATGGCATCCTAGACTGTTTTCTAGTTATTTATCACCAAGACCTTTGTTTGATTTTCACTTTAGTCAGATACCACCCAGAGTGTAACAGAGTAGCTTTCTCAGAATGTTTCTCAAACTAGGACTACTAGGGGAGGCATCCATCTAATGTGTACCTGTGCACATTCCTGAGTCGACGTGACCACAATAGAAACAGTGACTCATTAAGGAATGATCAAGAACCAAGATGTCCCATCTGAGTTTCACCACGCTAGTATGTTTGAAATCAAAAGAGGTGGTAGAAGGTTGGCCAGCAAGAAAAAAGTGAATTTTCTCCTCCAGTTACTAGGGCCAACACTTTCAGTTCATTTCCACAGATTCTACAAAACAACTATCTATATAATAGAAACTGAAGCCACTGAGGAGCTTTGTCTGGTTTGTTAAGAGCTAGCACTACCAAAGGAAGAAGTCCATTGCTCTTCCAATTAACATAGATCTATCAATTAGAAGCACAGCATGACAAAGCGTCATTTCCAGGTCGCTAGCCCCTGAGGCAGGCAGCGAAGTGGGTTGGTGCTAAAGCTAGAGTTCCAAATCATTTCCAAACGTGTTCCTGTAGCTTTTAGCCCCTAACAAGGCTAGATGTTTACATACATGGAGGCTAAGTAAAAGTACACAGCAACAACATGGCCCTCAAGTCCCTTGAAAGTGGATAATCTGACAGATTAGGTTAGTAGTTATACATCCTGATGCGATTATGAAATGGTCAAAGAGATCATGAAAAGCTGACCTAGAAAAAAAAGTTCAGTCCACACACTTCACCAATTTCTAGCCATTCCCTTCACAGGGATGTTGTATGCCTCTTGATATTGGCAGTTTGGTATAAACCCCTGAGAAGACACCCCTTTTGGGGACTATTTTCAGTCATTATGAGGCACTGAGAAACCACAGAGCAGGGCTCAAGGTTCATTTCTGCAAGTTGTCATTCATTCACACAATCACACTGAAGAGTTAGTAAAGTAAAGCAGAAAGTATGTATATTGTGAAAGCAGAGAGGCTAGAGCTCTGGAATGTTATTACCTTATCCTGAAGATCCTGTCTGAGATGATAGATTATGGTGAAAGATAAGCCACCTAAAAATGCCTAGAATTAAAGGTTGAGTTTAGGGAAGATGCTGCTGCTGCTGCGTCACTTCAGTCGTGTCCGACTCTGTGTGACCCCATACACAGAAGCCCACCAGGGTCCCCCATCCCTGGGATTCTCCAGGCAAGAACACTGGAGTGGGTTGCCATTTCCTTCTCCAATGTGTGAAAGTGAAAAGTGAAAGTGAAGTCGCTTAGTCGTGTCCGACCCTTAGCGACCCCACGGACTGCAGCCTACCAGGCTCCTCCATCCATAGGATTTTCTAGGCAAGAGTACTGGAGTGGCTTGCCAGTGCCTTCTCCGTTAGGGAAGTTACTGGATACAAAATTACAGTAACTTAGGGAAGTTACTGGATACAAAATTAACCTAAAGAAATATCTTGCCTTCTTATACACTAACAGCAAAAGGACAAAAATTTAAATTTAGGAAGCAGTCCCACTCACCACAGCAACAAGTGGAATGAAATTCCTGGGAATATGTCTACTTAGGTAGGGATAATACTGGTGTGCAGCAAAGAATAAGGCAGAAATGAAATGAATCAAAATAACACAAAGAAATGTAGAGATATACTGTTCTCTTGCAGTGGAATAATCAATATTGGGGAACGCCTACACTACAAAAAGGAGTTTAAAGGTTCAATGTAATTCCTATGCAATTACTAATAGAACCTTTCACAAAAGTAGGGAAAAAAAAAACAGTTTACACTCCTCAGCAGACAAATCCATTAATGAGTTTGATTTCAGCTTTGGTCAAACCACGTCATGTTTTCTACAGCCATTAGTAATTTTCCTCTGGTCTTCCTTAGTAGCATACTGAACACATTCTGAACTGAAGGACTCAACTTTCAGTGTCATTGGTGTGTTTTGTTTGTTTGTTTGTTTATTTGCCTTTTTACACATCCATGAGGGAATCAGAGCACGTGCACTGGAGTGGTTTGCCATGCCATTCATCAGCGGATAACTGGGGTCACTCCTTCAGTTCAGTTCAGTTCAGTTCAGTTCAGTCGCACAGTCGTGTCTGACTCTCTGCGACCCCATGAGTCACAGCACGCCAGGCCTCCCTGTCCATCACCAACTCCCGGAGTTCACTCAAACTCATGTCCACGGAGTCGGTGATGCCATCCAGCCATCTCATTCTCAGTCGTCCCCTTCTCCTCCCACCCCCAACCTTTCCCAGCATCAGAGTCTTTTCCAGTGAGTCAACTCGTCGCATGAAGTGGCCAAAATATTGCAATAAAAGATAACCTCAAGATGGATGAAAGACCCAAATATAATACCAGCCAGTTTAAATCTATAACATTAGAAGAAAGTATAAGTACCCTCTTTGACATAAATTATATCAACATATCTTTATTTTTTATCTTTGACCTACCTCCTATTTTAATGAAAATAAAACAAAAATCAACCAAACAAGTGCAACCTAATTAAACTTAAATGGCTTGCACAGCAAAACGACAAATAAGACAGAAAATGATTCACACTATGGGAGAAAATATTTTGCAATGAAGGAAATTACAAGAGGCTAAATTCCAAAATATGAAGCAGCTGATGTTGCCCAATAACAGAAAAACAAACAACGAAATTGAAAAAAAATTGGACAGAAGACGAAATACACATTTCTGTCAAGAAGATATAGAGATTGCCAATATGGATGAGGAGATGCTCAAAATCACTAACTGTTAGAGACAAGAAAATAAAAACTTCAATGAGATATCAACTCTCATTGGCCCTAATGGCAAGTATCTAAAAATCTACCAAAAAAATAAATCCTAGACAGGGTGTGAAGAAAAGAGAATCCTTCTCTCCTCCTGCTTGAAGGAGTTGAAGGAGTCACTATGGAGAACAATATGGAGGGTCCTTTAAAAAATAATAATGCAACTACCTTATGATTCACAATCCCACTACTGGTCATATACCTGAAGAAAATCTAAACTCCAAAAGATACATATCCCCAAATTGATGATGGCAATAATTACAATAGCTAGCACCTGGAAAAAACAAGTGTCCACCTACGGGGAAATATATAAAGACAATCTGGCACATAATCACCGAAGAATTGATGCTTTTGAACTGTCGTGCTAGAGAAGACTCTTGAGAGTCCCTTGGACTGCAAGGAGATCCAACCAGTCCATTCTGAATATGATCAATCCTGGGTGTTCATTAAAAGGACTGAAGCTAAAGCTGAAACTCTGATACTTTGGCCACCTCATGCGACTAGTTGACTCACTGGAAAAGAGTCTGATGCTAGGAGGTATTGGGGAGTGGGAGGAGACGGGGACGACAGAGAATGAGATGGATGGATGGCATCACCGACTCGATGGACATGAGTTTGAGTGAACTCTGGGAGTTGGTGATGGACAGGGAGGCCTGGCGTTCTGTGATTCATGGGGTCAGAAAGAGTCGGAAACGACTGAGTGACTGAACTGAACTGAACTGAACTGATATATTAGACTATCACTCAGTCTTTTATTTTTTATTTTATTCATTTATTTTTATTGGAGGCTAATCACTGGAAAAGACTGTGATGCTGGGAAAGGTTGGGGGCGGGAGGAGAAGGGGACGACAGAGAATGAGATGCCTGGATGGCATCACCGACTCTGTGGACATGAGTTTGAGTGAACTCCAGGAGTTGGTGATGGATAGGGAGGCCTGGCATGCTGTGATTCATGGGGTCGCGGAGAGTCAGACACGACTGAGCGACAGAACTGAACTGAATTACTTTACAATATTGGTTTTGCCGTACATTGACATGAATCCGTCCCTGGTGTACATGTGTTCCCTTTTTTGAACCCCCCCTCCCTCCTCTCCTTATCCCCACTCTGGATCATCCCCATGCACCAGTCCTGAGCATCCTGTATCATGTGTCGAACCTGGACTGGTGATTCGTTTCACATATGATAATATACATGTTTCAATGCCATTCTCCCAAAACATCCCACCCTCACCCTCTACCACAGAGTTCAGTCTTAAAGAGGAAAGAAATCATGTCAATTGTAGAAATGTGTCTGGATTCAGAAAAGGTCATATCAGTTTAGTTCAGTGCAGTCTCTCAGTCGTGTCTGACTCTTTGCGATCCCAAGAACCACAGGACACCAGGCTTCCCTGTCCATCATCAACTCCTGGAATTTATGAAAACTCATCTCCATCGAGTCGGTGATGCCATCCAGCCATCTCACCATCTGTCATCCCCTTCTCCTCCTGCCTCCAACCTTCCTAGAATCAGGGTCTTTTCCAGTGATTCAACTCTTCACATGAGGTAGCCAAAGTATTGGAGTTTCAGCTTCAACATCAGTCCTTCCAATGAATACCCAGACTGATCTCATTTACGATGGACAGGCTGGATCTTCTGGCAGTCCAAGGGACTCACAAGAGTCTTCTCAAACACCACAGTTCAAAAGTATCAGTTCTTCTGTGCTCAGCTTTCTTCACAGTCCAACTCTCACATGCATACATGACTACTGGAAAAACCATTGTCTTGACTAGATGGACATTTGTTGGCAAAGTAATGTTTCTGTTTTTTTAATGTGTTATCTAGGTTGGTGATGGATTTCATTCCAAGGAGTAAGTGTCTTTTAATTTCATGGCTACAGTCACCATCTGCAGTGATTTTGGAGCACCCTCCAAAATAAAGTCTGACACTGTTTCCACCTTTCCCCCATCTATTTGCTATGAAGTGATGGGACCAGGTTTCATAATCTTAGTTTTCTGAATGTTGAGCTTTAAGCCAACATTTTCACTCTCTTTCATTTTCACCAAGAGGCTTTTGAGTTCCTCTTCAATTTCTGCCATAAGGCTGGTGTCATCTGCATACCTGAGGTTATTGACATTTCTCCCAGCAATTTTGATACCAGGTTGGGCTTCTTCTGGCCAGCGTTTCTCATGATGCACTCTGCATATAAGTTAAATAATCAGGGTGAGAATATACAGCCTTGATGTACTCCTTTTCTTATTGGGTACTAGTCTGTTCCTTGTCCGGTTCTAACTGTTGCTTCCTGACCTGCATATAGGTTTCTCAAAAGGCAGGTCAGGTGGCCTGGTATTCCCATTTCTTTCAGAATTTTCCACAGCTTATAGTGATACACATAGCCAAAGGCTTATGCAGTCAATAAAGCAGAAATAGACGTTTTTCTGGAACTCTCTTGCTTTTTCCATGATCCATCAGACGTTGGTAATTTGATCTCTGCTTCCTCTGCCTTTTCTAAAACTAACTTGAACATCTGGATGGTCACGGTTCGCATATGGCTGCAGCCTGGCTTTGAAAATTTCATTACTAGCATGTGAGATGAGTGTAATTGTGTGGTAGCTTGAGAATTCTTTGGCATTGGAATGAAAGCTGACTTTTTCCAGTCCTGTATCCATTGCAAAGTGGTCCATATTTTGTGACAGGTTGAGTGCAGCACTTTCACAGCATGATCTTTCAGAATTAGAAATAGCTCAATTGGAATTCCATCACTTCCACTAGCTTTGTTCGTCGTGATGCTTTCTAAGGCCCACTTGACTTCACATTCCAGGATGTCTGACTCCAGGTCAGTGATCACAGCATCGTGATTATCTTGGTTGTGAAGATATTTTTTGTGCAGTTTTTCTGTGTATTCTTGCCACCTCTTCTTAATATCTTCTGCTTCTCTTAGGTCCATACCATTTCTGTACTTTATTGCGCCCATCTTGCATGAAATGTTCTCTTGGTATCTCTAATTTTCTTGAAGAGATTGCTTATCTTTCCCATTCTGTTGTTTTCCACTATTTCTTTACATTGATGGCTGAGGAAGGCTTTCTCATCTCTCCTTGCTATTCTTTGAAACTCTGAATTCAAATGGGAATATCTTTCCTTTTCTCCTTTGCTTTTCACTTCTCTTTTTTTCACAGCTATTTGTGAAGCTTCCTCAGACAGCCATTTTGCTTTTTTTCATTTCTTTTCCATGGGGATGGTCTTGATCCCTGTCTCCTAGACAACGTCACGAACCTCTGTCCATATTTCATCCTGCAGTCTATCTGTTAGATCTAGCCCCTTAAATCTATTTCTCATTTCTACTGTATAATCATAAAGAACTAAATTGCAAAAAGGAAAACAAATATTACAGATTAACACATATATGGACTCTAAGAAACTGATAGAGATGATCTTATTTGAGAAGCAGTGATAGGGACACATATATAGAGAAGAAATATAAGGATGCAGGGAGGAAACGGTTTGTGGTGGAAGCTACTGGGAGACTGTAACTGACACACATGTGCTTATGATGCCTATATGCAACACAGGGAACTCTACCTAATGCACTGTGGTGACCTAAATTGGGAGGAAGTCCAAAATAGAAGGTTTAGATATATGGTTATTGTTCCATCAATAATGCATTTCTGAGTCTTTTCTACCCCACAGAATGCAATATGAAAGCATTGTGGTTTAGAGTAGAAATTAACAAAGTATTCTTAATCAGTTATACTCCAATAAAATTAACTGTTCAACGTATATTAATGATTTTACTAAAATAGTATAAGTCTTGGTGGATCTCACGTCAATTTGAAAGTCAAAATAAGAAATCTAAATGTCAGTATCTTATTGAAAATTTCAATTGTCATCCAACTATATAATATACTTTTTAAGAAAATTGTAAAATCAAGCTGAATGTGTTGTACATATATTAGTGTATATGTGCATGTTAAAAGACTAATTTTTTTTTTTCCCCCAAAGAAAATCTACTTTAAAAGTGGTGGCAACAGAACTACTATCAGTAACCTGGATATAATCGACACAGGTTACCTTTGGGTCTATTTGTTATGTTTTAATTTTTTATGTACTTAATTCTATTCAAAATCTTTCATACGTTTCTTCTATGTCTCACAAAATATGTTACTGGATACTTGTGAATATCTGGACACAAACTTTTGTGCAATAATATAGCATTCTCTCTAATTTACATTTGAGAACTTGGCACAGATATTCCCAAATGAAATATGGAATGCTCAGTATTAGACATTTGAAACTCTACGCATAGATTTTCCTACGAGAAATAGGGACCTTTGTATATCTTACAGAGAAAAAAGGATTGCATAATTTTCTGTTGAAACCTTTGTTTCTCTATATACTCACATTGAAAATCAGAATGAATATTTTCTGAAATATAATATGAAATTTTATACATTTTATATATGGTACCTGGAAAAAGAAATTCAAACATGAAATATGAAGTTTCTATATTTCATATATGGATACTAGAATGTTGATTTAAATACATGATATATAGAATTCTCTAATGCCATATATTGAATTCTGGTCCTACCTATTCTGAAATGTGTATTTCATCTTTAATTCCATATATCATGTTGAAAACCTGTGCTCAAAATTTACGCATGTAATGTAGAAAAATAAATATCGTATATTCATTTATCAAATGAAAATAATCAAATTTTATGGAGGGAAATCTGTCCCGAGATTTTCATATGTGAAATTCAGAGATTTCCCAATTTCATAAAGGAAAATCCAAATCCAGATTTTGATATGTAAAGTAAAGAATTCAGTATTATGGGTAGGAAAATCTTTGACAAACTTACACATGTGAAATCAAGAGAAATTAATTTTGTGTGTACAAATTCTGCACACAGAATTTTACAGGAGAAATACAGATTTCCATATATTATGTGTGTGTATGTATTCATTTCCATATATTATGTGTAAAATAATAAGTTCTTGGAGTTTCATATGCTAAATTCATAGCTAAATACAGAGAATGGCATTTTGTTTGTAGAAATCTGTGCACATATTTTCCCTATGGAAAATATAGTATTTCATATTTTATTAAAAATATACACTGTGACATTGCCATTTAAAATAGAAAATTCAACATTTCATCTGAGAGTATCTATGCCCAGATGTTCACATGTGAAATATAGGAAAGTCAATATTTCATATTGTGAAATACATAAAATTCCAAGTTTATGTGGGAAAATCTGTACCTACATTCTTATGTGAAATATAGAGATTTCAGACAGAAAATTCTCCTCAGTACAAAATTTCATTGAGATATAGAGAATCCCATGTTTCATCCAGGAAAACCAGGATTTATATTTTTATATGTCATATATAGAGAATTCCATATTTCATTTAGGATCATCTGCACTCTAACCTGCTAATGTTAAACATAGATTGTTCCATATTTTAGACAGAAGAATAGACAGCAATATTTTTCCTATGTGAAATATAGTGGATTCCACATTTCATGTAGAAAATCTGCACTCAAATTTTCAGATATGAAATACAGCAAATTCTACATTTCATTTTGGAACATCCGCATCCATTTCCAAATACACCATACAGAGGCTTTCATGTACTTCACATAGAAACACCACTGTTCAGATTTTCTTATACAATATATAAAGGATTTCATATTTCATGTTTGGAAATCCAAAAAAGTATCACATATAAAATTCTAGAATTTTCATATTTTACATATGAAAAGCTTTCTGTAGATTTTCATATACATTTAGGAAAATTACAAATATTGTATATGTAAATAGTCAGGCAGATTTGAATACACAAAACAGAAATATCCATATTTAGTCTATTAAGAACTGAAGACAAATTCTCAATAAGACAAATAGAAATTTTCGTAATACATCTCAGTAAACTGCTCGCAGATTTTCACTTGTATGATCACTTGAAATGTATTATAGGTAGGAATATTTACACCCATACATCCCTCTATGAAATACAGAGAAACCCAAGTTTCTCTGAGAAAATCTGCATTCAACTTTTCAAATATGAAATGCAGAGAATTTCGTATTCTCACACTTATGAATGTGTAATATTGAGAAATCCATATTTCACATGGAAAATGTCACCTGGACGTTCATGTATGAACTATAGATAATTCCACATTTTCTGTTGGAAAATCTGTAGCTAAATATTCATATATGAAATACAGAGAATTCCATACTTCAATATGGAAATTCTGGGGCTACATTTTCAATGTTAAATACATTGGATTCCCACTTTCATTTGAGAAAATGTGTGATTAGGTTTTCATATGTGATATGTAGATAAATAGGGACCCATACCATCATATATGCATGTATCATATCATAATTCCACACCCTATATCAGAAAAATGAGCCCAAAATTTCCTATGTGATGTGAAGGGAATTTTATGTTTCTGAACCAGATTTTTGATAGGTGAAATACAGTAGAGAATTCCATTTTTCATGTAAACACTTGTAGATCTTAATATTCATAAGTGCTATCTAGAGAAACACATAAGGGTGATTGCCACTCAGATTACATGCATAAATGATAGCTAGAGAATTCCATATGGAAAAATTACCACCCACAATTTGATATGCAAACCATAGAGAATTCCATATTTCATGCTGGAAAATCTGTGATAAGATTTTCATATGAGAAATATACCAAATCTATATTTTATGTAGGGATATCTACTCCAAGTATTGATATGTGAAATAAAGAGTACCATAAGTATCATATAGAAAAATCACCCCTCTGATGCTCATACGTGAAATAGAAAGAAACGCGTACTTCACTTCTGAATATCTTCATCCTAAATTGATACATGAAGCCTAGAGAATACTTTACTACATGAAAATAATCTGTGTCAAGAATTTCATACGTGAAAAAATATGATTCCATATTGGATATAAGAATATTTTCAAATATGAGTGTGTATTTCAAGTTAATCTTAGAAATCCATGTTTGGATTTTATTTGCGTAATATAGAGAAACCCATATTCACTTAAGAAAAAATATCTATCCCAGATTTTCCTATGTGAAATAATGAAATTTCCCAATTTCATGTAGGAGAATCAACATCCAGATTTTCATAGGTAAACTAAAGAGTTCAGTAAGTCATGGAGGAAAATCTTTGATAAGATTTTCATATGTGAAATATAGAGAATTCAATTTTGAATGTACAAAATTCTGCCCAGAGAATTTTAAAGGAGACATACAGATTCCATATGTCATGTTCAATAATAAGCTCTTGGATTATCATAAGTTAAACACAAATAATTCTGTACTGCATGTGGAAACTCTGAACAAACTTCCATGTGGAAAATATACAGTATTTTATATCGCATCTAAATATCCTATTCGACATTTCTTCTGAGTAAATTCTGTCGAGATGCGCACAAGTGAAATGTAGGGAATTAAACATTTCATATATAGGTTAACTGGCTCCCATACAATCATCTATGTAATAAGGAAAATTCCAAATTTCATATATGAAAAAAGGTGGGCAAATGTTCAGATGTGAAAGTATAGAGAAATCGCTTTTTTATATAGGATTATCTCTACCATTTCATAACTGAAAATAGAAAATTCCATGTTTTATGTTAATCTTATGGACGGAGAATCCTGAAAACTACAATCCAAGGTCACAAAGAGTCTAACACGAATGCAGCAACTGAGCATGAATAATTCATTTAGGCAAAGAGACTAGATTAGTATATTAAATTCAGAGAATTCCATATTTAATTAGGAAAATCTGTGTCCAGATATTCATGCATGAAATATATCTAATTCAGTTCATGATATAGGAAAACCTTATAGCTTATAAGTGACCGATAGAGGGTTTCAAGTGTCATGCAGGGAAATTGCACACCTGGATTTAGCCACTTGCACATTTCTTGTTGGAGAATTTACATCCATATTTGCTGATGTGAAATAGAATATGAAATTTTCTCTAAATGTATATTCCAGAGTCCAGATTTTTGTATGATAAATTTCAGAATTCCATAGTTCATGGGAGAGAATTGACATGCAGATTTTCATATGTAAAATGGCGACTTCAGTACTATATTCAGAATCTTTTAGAAGATTCACATATGCAGGCAATACACTCATTCAGCTGAAATTGACCCTGAAGTATGCAGAATTTCACGGGTTATGGAAGAATATCTGGGCCCAGATTTTCCTATGGGCAATACAGAGAATTCTCTATTTCATGTAAGAAAATCAGTGATCTTAGCTTACATTTGAAATATAGAGTATTCTGTTTATATATGGGAAAATAGACACCCATATGGGAAAGAAAGAAAATTCCATACTTCATGTGGAGTAATCAGTGCTTCGATTTTTCTATGTAAGAATAGAAAATTCCAAAATTCCTCATGGAAAATCAGTGCCCAAGGTTTAATATGTGAAGCATACAAAATTCCATATTTCATGAAGGATATTGATGATGAGATTTTCATGTTTCCTAAAGTTATTTATTGTGATATATTGCATAAAATATGTACTTAATAGTGGAAATATGTCCTTATATGTTTAGATATGAAATATAGACAATCCCATATTTTTTGGATGATAACCTGGGCACAGATTTTCACATGCGGAAGAGAAAATTTCTTTGCACTCATAGAACTTTTGCCTAGAGTTTTGCCTAGAGTTTTATACACTAAATACAGGAAATTCCATATTTTATGCATTAAATTCTATCCATACATTCACACATGAAATATTTTAAATTCAGTAATTCATTTAAAAAACCTCCGCACACGTTTTCATATACAAAATCTGGAAAGTGACATTTTTCATGTAAGAAAATCTCTGGTTTTCATACTTATATCATATTGAGAATTCCATACTTCATGTAGAAAAATCTACCATCTGATAAACCTATGTAAAATAAGGAGGATCCCATAACTCACGGAGAAATTTTGGTGTGTAGAATTGATATGTGAAGCAAAGTTAATTGCATAGTAAATTCAAGAGGAAAACCTGGACCCATATTTTCATGCATGAAATATAGATAGGAAATATTTAACATGAAAATAAGTCAAGATTTCATATGTAAAACAGATCATTCCATATGTTATACAGAAAATCTGGGTATGTTTTATATTTATGAAATATAAAAAATTCCCAATTACATGGAGGAAAGTCTGTACCTGCATTCCTATGTGAAATATAGAGAATTCATATGTAAAATTGCCCTGTGAAAATGTTTTCATACAGATAATAAAAATGTCACATTTCATCTAAGAAAAGCAGTGCTTAGGTTTTTCCTATGTGAAATATAGACAATTTCAAATGTCATTTAGGATGATCTGCACCCTAATCTGCTCATAGCAAATAGACAGTGTTCCATATTTTAGATAGACACTGATATTTTCACATGTGAAATTTAAAGGATTCCACGTTTCATGTAGAAAACAGCACCCAGATGTTCAGAAATGAAATATACAAATCTCAAATTTCATTTTGGGACATCTGCATGTCAAACTCCAAATGTAACATAAAGAGGCTTTCATGTCTTCACATAAGAAAAACGTTGCCCAGATTTTCATATACAAAATGTACAAACTCCTTGGTTCATGTTTGGAAGTCTGAAGCTATTTTAACATATATAATGTTAGAATTTTTATATTTCATACACTAAAAACTGTAAGTAGATTTCATATAAATTCAGTAAAATGACAAATATTTTATATGGAAATCTTTTATATTTTATATGGAATCACAGTTTGCATATAAAAAACAGGGAAATTTGCATATTTTACTCTATATATCATGCTAAAAAACCTGTGCCCAGGTTTACATATATTGAATGAAGGGAATTTCATGTTTCATACAGGAGAAGGTGTGTGCAGATTTTCGTAGGCAAAACATAGAGAACCCTACTGTAAGATAATTTGTTTACAGGATTCCTGTGTTAAACACAGAGAATTCCATATTTCTTACAGGGAAATCAGAGTCCAGGCTTTCATATGAAGAGTAGAAAACTCTTCATGTTTCATGTAAGATAAGATAAGCCAAAATATCTTATGTGAAATACACAGCATCCTATATTTCAGGTAGATGGTTGCCATCTGTATTTTCATAAAAGAAAAGGAGAGAATTCCATTTTTCCTGTAAAAACTGGAGCACATATATTCATATATGATATACAGAAAATCTGAAATTTCATGTAAGAAATTTGTGTCCAGAGTTTCAAATGTGAAATAGAGTTTATTCTGTTTCATATGAGAAAATATGCACTCAGGTTTCCATATTAACAATATAGGAAATTCTATATTTCATGCTTGAAAGACTAAGTGATTTCTTTATATTTAAAATATCAAATACTCCTGTTTTACACATGACAATTTGGGTTTAGGACTGCATATAAATTTTTTACTTTCCAAATATATTTATGAAAATGTACCCACATTTTCCTATGAATGATAATGCAATCCATATTTCATCTATCAAAACTGTATCCTAATTTTCATATGTGAAATATATACCTCATATTTCATGTAAGAATATCTTATGTGTAATATACAACTTTCAAAAGTCATGTCAAAAAAGTTTTATCCAGATGTCCATATATGAAACACAGATAATTCCATATATTAAATTGAAAAATTATACTCATTTGCTCATATGTAAAATATACACAATTATATATTTTATGTAGTAAATTCTATCTGCAGAATTTCATATATATAATATAGATTAATCCATATTTCACCACACCTAGGATGAATATATTAATTATATGTAATGTCATTTTTCATGTCAGAAAATCAAGTCAGTTCTCATATGTTAATTACAGAGGACACAAGGTTCCCTGTTGGAACATCTGTGCACAAATTTTCATATGTGAAATGTGGAGAATTGTATAATGCTGTAGAATAATCAGCGCAAGTATTAGATATGTGTTCATAAAGAACTCCGTATTTCATAGAAGAGAACCAACACATTGATTACCATACAAAAATTTGGAGAAATAAATGACTTATGTATAAACATGCACACACAGAATCATACATGAACTAATAGAGAGAGTTCTAATTATCACTTAGGAAAAGGTGTGTTCAGCTTTTCATGTGCAAAATAGATGACAAAACCTATTTCATGGGGGAAAATCTAAAGTTTTCATACATGATTTTTCCATCTTCAAAAATCAGTGCAGAGTTCATTAAACATTTACAAAATTTCCGATTATCTTGTGAAATATACCCACTCAGATTTTAAAATATAAAATTGGAAAATTCCATGTTTCACTTCAAGTTTTAATGTTTCAAATCATCATCAATGTTTTCACACAGGGACTACAAGGAATTCTTTATTTTCATTTAGTAAAACGTGTGTGCAGGTCTTCATGTCAGCAAGAAAGAGAAATCTATGTTTCATATAGAAATATCCTGGGGTTGATTTCCATTTTATGTGAAACATAAAAACTTCCAAAATGTATTCACAAAAATCAAGACCAATATAGTTTCATATGGGAAATTCAGAGATTTTATATGTCATGTAGAAAATTCCATATTTTAAGAAAAAATATTAGGACTTGATTTTATATTGGTAACATAAAATCCTATATCTCATTTTTGAAAAGCTATACCTACATTTTCACATGTAAAATACAGAGATTTCACGTTAATTGTAAGAATATCTTCCCCCAGGTTTCAAATGTGAAGCATACAAAATTCAATATTTCATGCAAGCAACATCCCCCCTTTTTATTTTGTCCCAGTTCTTTTTTATTTCTTTTTTTCACTCCCTCTTCAATCAAGTCAAGCACCTCTTCCACTTCTGCTAATTATCCTGGAAGGTTCCTAACCTGGGGCTTTGCTCCTGAGGAGGACAGGTTTGCTCCTGAGGAGGTGGGCAGGTTTGGAAGTGCTCACTATGGAGAGCTGAGAAATGAACAACAGTGTTCTGTATACTCACATCACCTTGGACAGATTCACAGTGCTATTCACGTTGGCATGATTCTATCCTCTGTGCTTTCCTTCCAGAAACCACAGACAAATAGCATAGGGCGTTGTGCTCAGCTGACTTGGAAAAACCCCATCTCTGCCTGCACCTCTCAATATCATTATTTGTCAACGCCATGCCCTCATCACATATAAGTCATGTGCAATTGAGATATCACACAAATTTGGGGCCAGGTGGGTGATAGTAAAGTCAAACAAACATAACTGATTCTAAACATGATAACGAGTAAAATTAAGATACCTGAGATATGAAGAGGGTGAGGTGGATAGAAAATGAAGCAGTTGAGAATAAGTAATGGTCTCAATCACAGAGGAGAGAATTTGTTGCTCTTCCAGGAAATCATGTCCAAATTTGTGACCCCATGGACTAGAGCCTGTCAGGCTTCCTGCCGGGAGCCAGCGAGGGATATCCTACCCATGGCAAAGGTCAACTGGGGAAGAGGCCTGACGGGCAAAGGCTAATCAGGACTCGAGGGACCCCCTGGACTTACCTGAGCATCTACCCCAAAGAAAACCGGAGTCTGACTGCTTTATTATCTTACGCCTCTTACCAAGTCCTGTAATACTTACAGGGGCTTCCCCCCAACCAACTTTCTCTGAAAACATTAATTCAGAGCTGTAGTTTAAAAGTTCTCCTCGGCTTAATAGGAGTGTTCCAATCCAAGCCCCTCTGATAGCTTTCTAACTTGCATGACAAGTTTGTCCGGGCTCTTACAACTATGAATGTGACTGTTTATAGCCTCCCAGCCATGCAAAGACAGAAAGCCTAATATTCTAAAATACAGGAATCTGTTGAAGAAGTTAAAATCCTTAGAATAGTACTAAAAAAGATTTCATTGTTGAATCAATGCTTGCTGCAAAGTTTCCTCTATCTATTGTATCCTTGGAAGCATATTAATCACATATAGAGAATATAAGTAGTAGCCTTTGATTTAACCACATCAGATCTTAAGTTAATAAATTCCTTTCTTGCAGCTCACTACACCTGTGCCTTATAGGAATGTAACTTTGTTATGTGTCTAGCACCTGACTTTAGGAAAGTCACCTTAAAAGAATATAAGCCTTTTACTTGCTAACTAACCTATTGTTAGGAGAGAGGGCCATAAACTGTTAGCAGGCCCCCTAGCCAGAAGATGATGTAAACCACCTAAAACTTTTGTCACGAGACACACAAAAATAAGCCCTGATCCTGATAAGGATCAAGACTGCTGACCCCACGTGATTTTGGCGTGACTCTATACCTCCCTTTCTCTGTTTCTTAGGCGCACAACTTAGGGTATAAAAGCAGCACTGGAAAATAAAGTTTTGGGCCTTGCTCACTGAATCTTGGTCTCCCCATGTCGTTCTTTCTCTTTTTCCGTCCTTTTCTCTATTCTCCTTTTTCTGGTTGAGATCCTTGGAGCACTGGGCCCTCTGAGTTTACTTATCTGTCAGGGCTTCTAAGACCCACTCGAGGGGGTGCCCTGGTGGGGTGCCTTCAGTGATTCGAGAGGGCGCCTGCGGCCTACGTAAACAGAGTAAACCCCGTGCTGGGGTTTTATTGGTTTCCAGCATAAACCAAGGAACCTGTCTCTCTCTCTCTCGCTGACGCCGAAGCCGTTCATCCCGAGGATACCCTGGGCCATATTGAGGCTGGTCCCGATAGCTTCCTTTCACTATCTCCCAGAATTTGTTCAGATTCATGTCTATAAAGTGGGTGAAGTTATCTGACTGTCTCAACATCTGCTGCCCACCTCTCCTTTGACCTTCAATATTTTCCACTATCTGAGCTTTTTCTAATGAGTCAGTTCTTTGCATTAGGTGGACAAAGGAAGAAAGAACACTAAAAGACAACTAACTTTTAAGAGGAAAGATCTTGAAACAGTTTAGGATAGAGATGTAGTAAAAGTTTTTGATGAAATGGAAGACCTATTCATAATAAACCCTGTATATAACTTGTGGGAACAGACGGAACCATTTGCAAGCTAATAAAGGCCACATATGGATAAACTCACTGCAAACATGATTCTCAATGGTGAAAACCTGTAAATGTGACACCTAATTCATGAATAAGACAAAAATACCTACTATCACTACTGGTATTTAGCATAGACTTTGGACTCCTCATTATATCAATCAGATTAGAAGAAATACAATTTCAAACAAATGGGAAAAGGAGTAAAACTGCCACTGTTTACACGTGCTATGCTATTATGCCTGGAGATCCAAAGATGCCACCAGAAAATTACTAGAGCTGATCAATAAGTTTAGGGGAGTTGCTAGATATAAAATTAATATGCAGAAATCCCTTGTATTCCTACACACTCACAACAAAATATCAAAAATAGGAATGAAGGAAACAATCCCATTCACCATGGAAACAAGAGTAAAATTCCTGGTAATAAACCTACCAAGGCAGGGGAAAGAGTGGTGTGCAGAAAATAATAAAGCATGGAAGAAACAAAGCAAAGCTGACACAAAGAGATGGAGAGATATACCATTCACATGCACTGGAAGAAACAATTTTGTGAAAATGGATACACTATAAACAGCAGTTTACAGTTTCAATGCAGTTGCTATCAAGATACCAATCGCATTTTTAATAGAACTAGAACAAAATATTTTTGCAACTAGTATGGAAATGCGAAAGACCTTGAATAGCCATGCAAGCTTGAGAAAGAAAACAGAGCTGAAGGAATCAAGTTTCCTGACATAAGTCAATACCACAAAGCTACAGTAATCAGTACAGCATGGAATGGGCCCAAAGCAGAAATATAAGGCATTGGCATGGATAGAAACCTTGATCATCGCTTGTCCAAGTGGTCATCTAATCTCTGACAAATGAGACAACAATATACAATGGAGACTACATAATCTTTTTTATAAGTGATGTTGGAAAATCTGGACAGCTAAAAGTAAAAGAATGAAATTAGGACACTGGCTTGTGACACCGTGGAGTGTGGCATGCCAGGCTTCCCTGTCCCACACCATCTCCTGAAGGTTACCCAAGTTGGTGTCCATTGCATCACTGATGTAACCCAATCATCTCATCCTTCCTGCTGTCTTCTCCTTTTGCCTTCAGTCTTTCGCAGCATCAGGGTCTTTTCCAATGAGTTGTCTCTTCACATAATGTGGGCAAATTATTAGAGCATAAACTTCAGTAGCAATCCTTCCAATGGGTATTTCAGGGTGATTTTTTTTTTCCAATTTTATTTATTTATTTTTTTTCAAGTTGAACAGACTAAATTTCTTTAAACAAACTTACTTATACTCCAGAGTCCTTTAAAAACTTAATAGCATTTATACATTGAAGGTATTTGATTTTCTTGTAACTAGCACTTCAAATGCAACAAGCATTTGAAGCAACAAGCATTTAACCCAACAAGTAAAACTTTCTACAGTTCATAACTTTTATAAATAAAATAAATTAAATGTACAGTGAATAAGTTCTCTGAAATATTTCAATATTTCTGCAGGTTTAGTAACATCATAACATACATTTCAACTAAAATTCACAAATCTAAAAACCTGTTAGGCATTTTTAGGCGTTTTAAGATGGAAATGAAGACCAATGTTACATCGTAATATGCCAATTACAAATAGTACTTCAAATAGCAAATACTACAGTTTGTCCCAAACTTTAAAAACTATTCATGAACTCAACACTGAACTATTGATGGCTATGAGAATTATTTCCTAGCCTTTTTGAAAATTTCAACCCATTTACGTTTAAGGTAATTATTGATAAGTACGATCCCGTAGCCATTTTCTTTATTGCTTTGGGTTCAAGTTTATACACTCTTTCTGTGTTTCCTGTCTATAGAAGATCCTTTAGCATTTGTTGGAGAGCTGATTTGGTGATGCTGAATTCCCTCAGCTTTTGCTTGTCTGTAAAGCTTTTGATTTCTCCTTCATATTTGAATGAGATCCTTGCTGGGTATAGTAATCTGGGCTGTAGCGTATTTTCTTTCATCACTTTAAGTATGTCTTGCCACTCCCTTCTGGCCTGAAGAGTTTCTGTTGAAAGATCAGCTGTTATCCTTATGGGAATCCCCTTATGTGTTATTTGCTGCTTTTCCCTTGCTGCTTTTAATATTTGTTCCTTGTGTTTGATCTTTGTTAATTTGATTAATATGTGTCTTGGAGTATTTCGTCTTGGGTTTATCCTGTTGGGGACTCTCTGGGTTTCTTGGATTTGGGTGATTATTTCTTTCCCCATTTTAGGGAAGTTTTCAACTATTATCTCCTCAAGTATTCTCTCATGGTCTTTCTTTTTGTCTTCTTCTTCTGGGACTCCTATGATTCGAATGTTGGAGCATTTAACATTGTCCCAGGGGTCTCTAATATTATCCTCATTTCTTTTAATTCGTTTTTCTTTTTCCTCTCTGTTTCATTTATTTCTACAATTCTTTCTTCTAGTTCGCTTATCCTGTCTTCTGCCTCTGTTATTCTACTGTTTGTTCCCTCCAGAGTGTTTCTGATCTCATCTATTGCATTATTCATTGTATATTGACTCTTTTTTATTTCTTCTAAGTCCTTATTAAATCTTTCTTCCATCTTCTCAATCCTTTTCTCCAGGTTATTTATCTGTAACTCCATTTTGCTTTCAAGATTTTGAATCATTTTCACCATCAAAATTTGAAATTCTTTATCAGGTAAATTCCCTATATCTTCTTCTTTTGTTTGTGTTGGTGGGCAATTATCTTGTTCCTTTACTTGCTGGGTATTTCTCTGCCTCTTCATCTTGCTTATATTGCTTTGCTTGGGGTGGCCTTTCCCTCTTCTTGCAGTTTGTGGAGCTCTCTTTATTACGTAGTTTCTTCGCTGTGTGTGGGGTTGGATGGGTGACTTGTCCGGGTTCTCTGGTTAGGGAAGCATGTGTCGGTGTTCTGGTGCGTGGAGCTGGATTTCTTCTCTCTCCTTTAGAAGACAATGGGCTGCTTTTCTGGGAGCCTGATGTCCTCTGCCAGTATTCAGAAGTTGTTTTGTGGACTTTACTCCGCGTTCAAATGTTCTTTTGATGAATTTGTGGGGGAGAAAGTGGTCTTGCCATCTTATCCCTCCGCCATCTTGTTCCTTCCTCCCCAGAACACTGGATTCTTATATTCCACTTGGTCGTGGAGTATCTCTTCCCAGCTGCTCCAGCAAGGTGCAGCCGCTGTACCTTACCTTGGACGAGGGGTATCTCCTCAAGGCCGCCCCTCCTGCTTTGAATGTAGATCAGCTCCTCTCGGCCCTCCGGTGCCCAAGCAGCCACCGCCTCCTGAACGTGGTACAGCTCCTCTCGGCCACCGCCCTAACCCTGGGCGCGGGGTAGCTCATCTCAGCCACGATTCTGCACGTGGTCAGTTGCGCCGGAGCCGGGCGTCTCCCGCTCAGGGTGATTTTTTAAGATTGACTGATTTCTTCTCTTTGCTGTCCAAGAGACTCTCAAGAGTCTTCTCCAGAACCCTGGTTGAAAAGCATCAGTTCTTCAGTTGTTCTGCCTCCTTTATGGTCCCTCACATAACAGTATATGATTACGGGAAAGACCATAGCTTTGATTGTAACGGACCTTTGCCAGCAAGGTGATTTCTTTCATTGTAACACTTTATCTAATTCTGTCATACATTTTCTGTGAAGAAGCATTTATTTTCTAATTTCATGGCTGCAGACACAATCTGCCTTGATGTCAGAGCCCACGAAGGGGAAACCTGCCATTGTTTTTTCCTTTTACCCCTTCTCTTTGCGATGAAGTGACGGGACCAGAGGTTGTGATCTGAGTTTTTATACCATTGAGTTTTAGGCCTGCTCTGGCAGGACAAATGGTAAAGCGTCTGCTTGCAAGGCGGGGGAGCAGAGTTAGACCGTGGGTTAGGAAAATTCCCTGGAGAAGAAAAAGACAACCCACTCCAATACTCTTGCCTTGCAAATTCCATGGAAAGAGCCTGTTAGGCTATAATCCATGGGCCTGTTAGGATATAATCTCAAAGAGTGGGAGACGACTAAATTACTTCACTTTCACTTTGCACTCTTCAAAAGCTTTTGCTTACTTCAATATGTACAATAGGGGGTTTTAAGATGGGGAACACATGTACACCTGGGGCCGATTCATGGCAGTTTGCAAAACAAATACAATAATATAAATAATTAGCCTCCAATTAAAATAAATAAATTTAAAAAAGAAAATAAAGAAATGAGTAATAAAGTAAACCACCCTGTCACCACTGCCGAAAAAAAAAAAAAAAAAAGGCTTTGTACCCCTTCACCTTCATTAAGAGGTTCTTTAGTTCATCTTCTTTTTCTATCATTAGGAGAAGGCAATGGCAAGCCACTCCAGTACTCTTGCTTGGAGAATCCCATGGATGGAGGAGCCTGGCGGTCTGCAGTCCACAGGGTCGCTAAGGGTCGGATACGACTGAGCGACTTCACTTTCACTTTTCACTTTCAAACACTGGAGAAGGAAATGGCAACCCACTCCAATGTTCTTGCCTGAAGAATCCCAGGGATGGGGGAGCCTGGTGGGCTTCCATCTATGGGGTCACACAAAGTCGGACACGACTGAAGTGACTTAGCAGTAGTAGCAGTAGCAGCAGAGTGATAGTCACACACATATTTGAGGTTGGTGACATTGTCCCCAGCAATCTTGATTCAGCTTGTAAGTCATCCAGCCTGGCATTTCTCATGCTTTGCTATGCATATAAGTTAAATGAATGAGGTGACAATCAACAGCCTTATCATACTCCTTTCTCAACCCCGAGCTCGTCAGTCATTGCATACTTGACCCTATTGCTTCTGGACCTGCCTACAGGTCAAGTATGGAGACAGGTAAAATGTTCTGCTATTCCCATCTCTTTAAGGGTTTTCCGCAATTTATATGTTGCCCAGACTATGATTTTACAGTGGTCAATGAAAAACAGGCAGAGATTTTCTGGAATTCATTTGGTATTTCTCTGGTCCAGTAATCAGTGATCATTTGATCTGTGGTTCCTCTGATGTTTCTAATCCCAGCTCAAACTTCTGGAAGTTCTCAGTTCATGTAATGCTGAAGACTAGCTTGAAGGAATTTGAGCATAACTTTACTAGAATGGGAGAAGTGTGAAACTGAGTGGTTGTTTAAACTTTATTTAGTTCTGTCCTTCTTGGAAATTTGGATAAGGATTAACCTTTTCCAGTCCCCTGATTACTGCCATGTTTTCCACATTTGCACCATTTTGATTGCAGCACTTTGAGAGCATTTAAGATTTCAACAGTTCTGCTGGAAATCCATCACCTCCACTAGTTCTATGGTCAGAAATGTTTCATAACATTTGACTTTACATTCCAGAATGAGTGTTTGTGGGTGAATACTCACACCTTGTCGTTATCTGCGTTATTACGGTCTTTTTTTTTTTTTTCTAAAGTTTTTCTCTGTATTCTTTCTATCCTGCCTTGATCTCTTCTGCTTCTTTAGTACTTTACTGTTTCTGTCCTTTATTGAGTCCATCTTAGGAGGAAATGATCTTTTGATCTTTTCAATTCTCTTGAATAGATCACTGGTATTTCCCTATCTGCTTGCTTTCTTCTATTTATCTCCATTATTTATTGAAGATACCCTCTTGTCTCTTGAATTTCTCTGGAATTCTGCATTTAGATGGGCTATCTTTATATTTTTCAGTTGTTTTCTGCTTCTCATCTTTCCACAGCTATATATAAACCCTCCTCAGAAAATCACTTTGTCTTCGAGCTTTTCTCTTTTTTTAGGATGGTTTTGTTCACTACTCCCTGTACAACATTTTGAAGCTCCTTCTGTAGTTCTTGGGGAACTGTTTACTGGATTTAAGCCCTTAAAACTGGTTTTGATTTCCGCTGCATTTTCCAGAGGCAATTTGATTTTTGTTGTACCTGGCTAGCCTAGCGGTTCCAACCCAATCAACTCTTTCTTTATTTTAAACGTGAACTTTGTCATGAGAAGCTGATGATTTGAGCCACAATCAACTCCAGGTCTTGTTTTTGCTGACTCTATACAGCTTCTCCATCTTGATTGCTACCGAGAATAACCAAGCTGATAATCCTTACAGACCTTTTGGTGAGATTCATGTGTAAAGTCGGTTCTTGTGACGTAGTTAAAGAATGTTTGCTCTGACCAGTACATTCTCTGGGTGCAATTCTATTTGTCTTTGCCCTACTTCATTTTGTACTCCAAGGTCAAAGTTGCTCCAGTTTGGTCCAGGTATTTATTGACTTCATTCGTTTGCATCGTACTCCCCTATGGTGATGGGGACATCTTTCATTCGGTCTTAGTTCTAGGAGTTCTTGCAGTCTTCAAAGAACTGATCAATTTCAATTTCTTTGGGTCAGCTTTTGGGACCGACACTTGGATTACAGTGATGTTGAATGTTTTACCTTGGAAACGAACTGAGGTCATCTGTCACTTTTGAGGCTGCTCCCAAATACTGCATTTAAGACTCTTAGGTTGATTATGATTACTACTCCTTTACTCCTATGAGACTCTTGCCCACTGTAATAGACAAATTAGTCATTTGAATTAAATTCACCTATTCCTCTCCATTTTAGTTCCATGAATCCTAGTTGATGTTTACTCTTGCTTTCTCCCATTTGACCCCATCCAATTTACCTTGATTCATGGGCCTATCATTCCGTGTTCTTATGCATTATTGTTCTTTGTAGCATCAGATTTTACTTTCATCATCAGACATATCCATAACTAAGCTACATTTCCTCTTTCATCTCACCACTTTATGTTTCCTACAACCATTAGAAATCGCCCTCTGCTCTTCCCCAGTAGCATTTTGGACAGCTTCTGCACCGGGAGAGACACCTTTCAGGGTAATATATTTTTGCTTCTTTATAGAGTTAATTCATGGGTGTATTGGAGTGTTTTGCCATTCACTTCTTCAGTGGATCACCTTTAGCCACTCCTTAACATCATGCAAGAAGATAAACTCAAACTGGATTAAATGCCTAAATATAAGGTTAGTCACCCTAAATCTATATTATTAGAGGAAATCATAGGTAGAACACATTTTGACATAAAATGGAGAATGATATTTTTTTTTCTTTTTAAATCTAGTTCCTAAAGTAATGAAAATAAAGTTAAGAATAACCAAGTAGGACTTAATTAAACTTAATAACTTTCACACAGCAACACCAAAAGCAAGACAGAAAACAGTTTTCATTGTGGGAGAAAACATTTGCAAATGAAGGAAATGAAAACAGATTAAACTCCAAAATAAGCAAATAGCACACATGGCTGAATAGCAGAGAAGCTAAAAACCCCATTGGAAAAAAAATGGACCAAGAGGAAATAGACGTTACTCCCAAGAAGACTAACAGGTTTTCAATATCATAAGAGAAGATGTTCAACATCACTATTAGAAAAAGGGAAACAAAACCTTCCATGAGGTAGCACCTAACACTGGCCTGAGTGACCCTTATCAACAACAACAACAGCAACAAAAATCTATAAATAAATAAATTCTGCAGAGGGTGTGGAGAAAAGGTAACCCTCCCAAGTGGCTTGAATGGAAAGAATCCAGCAGTAATGCAGGAGACTCGGATTCAATCCTGTGGTTAGGAAAATTCCCCTGGAGAAGGGAATTGCCCTGAATATTTTAATTCAGATTCTGAATTCAGGAACTCAGATTCCTCAGAAGAAGCATTCTGGACTAGAGAATTCCAGTCTGTCACAAACATTTGGACATGTCATCGTGGCATTCACTTTCATTTTCTTTCCAGTCCTGCTGGAAGGAATATACATTGATACAGTCACTATGTATGCAGATCAGTATGAAGAGCCTTTAAAAATCTAGGAATGAAGAAATTATATGATCTAGCAATTCCACTGCTGGGATTGTTTGGATTTACCTAAAGAACATCATAATTGCAAAAGATGCATAACAACAGTATTGATGGCTCCAGGATTTACAACAGCAGAACTCTGAAGCAACAGAAATATTCATTTACAACGGAATGAATAAAGATAATTTGGTATATATATAAAATAGAACATTACACAATCAAAAAAGGAATGAAATCGGGTCATTTGTAGAGAGGTGGACGGATTGAAAAAGAGTCCTATATAATGAAATAAAATAGAAAAAGGAAAACAAATATCACTTATTAACATATATATAAACTGTTAATACAGTATATATAACATATTTTATCACATATATTATAAAAAACATAACTTTATATAACAGAGACTGTTTATCTAACATAAAATTTTAATATATTGTATAATATATATATTTATATTTCATAGCGTATATATTATATGTAACATAACTTTATATAAAAATATTTATATATATATATATATGTATATGTATGTATAAACTGTATCAGTTCAGTTCAGGCGCTCAGTCATGTCTGACTCTTTGCGACACTGTGAACCACAGCACACCAGGCCTACTTGTCCATCACCAGCTCCCGGAGTTCAACCAAACCCATGTGCATTGAGTTAGTGATACCATCCAACCATCTTATACTCTGTCATCCCCTTCTAATCCTGCCCTCAATCTTTCCCAGCATCAGAGTCTTTTCAAATCAGCTAGCTCTTCATATCAGGTGGCCAAAGTATTGGAGTTTCAGCTTCAACATCAGTCCTTCCAATCAATGAACACCCAGGACTGATCTCCTTTAGGAAGGGCTGGTTGGATCTCCTTGCAGTCCAACGGACTCTCAAGTGTTTTCTCTGACACCACAGTTCAAAAGCATCAGTTCTTCTGCACTCAACTTTCTTTATAGTCCAAATCTCACATCCATACGTGATCACTGGAAAAACCATAGCCTTGACTAACGGACTTTTTTTTTTAGCAAAGTAATGTCTCTGCTTTTTAATATGCTGTCTAGGTTAGTCATAACATCCTTCCAAGGAGTAAGTGTCTTTTAATTTCACGGCTGAAATCACCATCCGCAGTGATTTTGGAGCCTAGAAAATTAAAATCAGCCACTATTTCCACTGTTTTCCCATCTATTTGCCTTGAAGTGATGGAACTGGATTCCGTGATCTTAGTTGTCTGAATGTTGAGCTTTAAGCTTTAAGTTGGCTTAAAGAGGTGTTATGACTCTTTCACTTTCATCAAGAGGCTCTTTACTTATTCACTTTCTGCCATAAGACTGGTGTCATCTGCATATCTGAGGTTACTGATATTTCTCCTCCAATCTTGATTCCAGCTTGTACTTCCTCCAGCCCACGGTTTCTCATGATGTACTCTGCATATAAAGTAAACAGACTGTATAGATGATCTTATAAGAGAAGCAAAAGTAGGGACACATTTATAGAGAAGAAACTTATGCATATCAAGGATAAACTGAATGCTGGTGGAAGGAATTGGGAGATTGCTACTGACAGCTGTACACTATTGATGCATATATATATACAGCACAGGGAACATCACTGTGGTGATGTGATTCAGAAAGAAGTCTCAAAATGAGAGGATAGATGTATGATTGTTCAATCACTTAATGGTGTCCGAGTCTTTGGAACCATTGGATTGCAGCATGCTATAATTTTGCTGTAGAGTGGAAACTAAGAAAAGAGTCTTAAGCAATTATGTTCCAATATAAATATAAATTTCAAAGTATAATCAACTAAAAAAAGGCATACCTCTTACTGCTTCTCATGTTACTTATGAATTCAAAAGAAGAACTCGAAATATGTATACCTGAATGGCAAATTGATTATAAAGCCCTGAAAACTGAATTTTATTTGATAATGCACTTATCATGAAAATAGTACGAATAAAAATAAATGTGAAGTACAGAAATTAGTGTAAATGTGTATGTCAAAAGGTTGTAAGATTTTCCGAGAAGAAAAAATACCTTTTAAATAGGTGGCAACAGAATTATTGTCAGTCACCTGGATTTAGTTATTCAATTGATTCTTTAAAATGTATGTTTTATTTGTCACACACAGTCTTTTACTAACCTGTTATGGATGAATATTAAACGTCTTTTCCCCATTCATTTAAAAAATATGAGTTTTTTCATTGACAAGAAAAGTATATTTACAAAATGTTTGAACAGTTATATATATATATATATATATATATATAAAATATTGAATTATGTTGTCATGATTGCTACAGGTTCTTGAAAATTAGTTTTTTTAAGTTGGACTGTAAAGAATGCTGAGTGCCAATGAGTCAATGCTTTTGAACTGTCTTTGTTGGAGAAGACTCTTGAGAGTCCCTTGGACTGCAAGAAGATCCAACCAGTCCATCCTAAAGGAGATCAGTCTTGAATGTTCATTGAAAAGACTGATGTTGAAGCTGAAATTCCAATACTTTGGCACCTGATGTGAAGAACTGACTCATTTGAGAAGACCCTGATGCTGGGAAAGATGGATAGCAGGAGGAGAATGGGATGTCAGAGGATGAGATGATTGTATGACATCATCTACCAAAGGATATGAGTTAAAGTAAACTCCAGGAGCTGGGGACAGACAGGGAGGCCTGGCGTGCTGCAGTCTATGGGGACACATATAGTCCGACACGACTGAGCGACACACAAGACCAAAGGCTTAACACAAGGTAATCTGAGTGCCAGTTTTCCTACATAATATAAGGGATCTTTCTGAATTTCATAGAAGAAATTCCAAGTGCAAATTTTCTACATAAATTGTAATTCTCTCTATGTCATAATTAGATATGTGGCCAAAATTTTCCTATATGAAATAATGGGGTGGTGGACAGGGAGGCCTGGCGTGCTGTGATTCATGGGGTTGCGGAGAGTCGGACATAACTGAGTGACTGAACTGAACTGAACTGATACTTCACATATGAAAATTTACATGTAGTTTTCCTAAAGGAATGTGGAATTCTCTGTATTTCACAGATGAAAATTTTGGCACATACTTTTCAAAACGAAATTTCTGTATATTTCACAAGAAAATCTGTGTACCTATTTTCCTATATGAAATATGTAATTGTATGTATTTCACATAAAATATAATGTGGGCTTTTCTACATGAAATTTGTAATTTTGCATATTTGACATATGAACATTTGACCATAGATTTCATTACACCAAATACCGTATTCTATTTCATGTATGCAAACCAGAACACTCAAATTTCTACATTTATATGGAATTCTCTATATATCACATATGAAAATCTTGGCACTGATTTAACTCAGTGAAATATGTAATTACCTATATTTCATATAGGTAAACCTGGGTTAGGATTTCCATGCAGATATTGAAATCTCTATTTCACAATGAAAATCTGGGCAATGATACTCCTTCATGAAATATGGAATTCTCTATTATTGACATGTGAAAATCTAGGCACTGAGCTTTTTCCCCTGAAATATGATTTTTTAAAATATTTCACATTGAATATCTGGATGTAGAATTAACCCTTTGAAAATTAGATTAGCCATATTGTACATATGAAAAATATGGTCGATTTTCCTACATGAAATATATATTCTCTAGATTTCATATATGAAGATTTTGGTGTAGATTATCCTACATGAAATAAAGAATTCTCCGCATTTCACATATGAACATCTAGTTGCCAATTTTATGTGAAAGATGGAATTCTCTGTATTTCACATTTGAAAATCTGAACGGACAGTTTTCATAGAGGGAACTTGGAAGTCACTATTTTTCACATGTACATCTGAATGTAGATTTTCCTACATGAAAAAAGGAAGTCTCTGTATTTCAATTCTTTACCATCTTAGTGAATAGGAAAATTGAACAGTTCTGTGAAGACCTATGAGACCTGCTGGCATTATCACCAAGAAAAGATATCCTTTTCATCACAGGGGAGTAGAATAAAAAAGCAGGAAGTCTCGAGACACCTGGAGTAACAGGCAAGTTTGGCACTGGAGTACATATTGAGGCACGACAAGGCTAACAGTTTCGGCAAATAGAAATGTTAAAAGTGGAAACAGTGACAGACAATTTTCTTGGGCTCCAAAATCACTGGGGACAGGGACTACAGTCATGAAAATAAAAGACCCTTGCTCCTGGGAAGAAAAGCTATGACAAACCTGGAGGCAATGGATTGAAAAGAAGAGATATCACTAGATGACCTTTGTCCACACAGTGAAAGCTATGGTGTTACAGGAGGTGCGTGTGGCTGTTACATTTCAGCTATAAAGAAGGGTGAGTGCCAAAGAAATGAGTCTTTGGAACTGTGGTGCTGAAGATGACTCTTCAGAGTCCACTGGACAGAATGGAGATCAATCCAAGATACTAACCTGAATATTCATTCGAATGGATGATGTTGAAGCTCCAATATTTTGGGCACCTGATGTAAAGAGCTGACTCATTGGAAAAACCACTGATGCTTGGAAAGACTGAGGACGGAAGAAGAGGGTGATGGAGGATAAGATGGTTGGATGGCATAACTGACTCAGTGAATGAGTTTGAGTACACTGTGGGTCACAGTGAAGGACAGGGAAGCCTGGAGATCTCAATCCATGGTGTCACAAATAGTTGTGATTGACATCCAGGAGTAGATGGCTCTACCTAATATTTGGAATTTCCTATATTTCACATATTTCAATCTGCAAGCAGATTTTCTTCTTCAGCATGCCACATATGGAGATAATTGATGTCCTGATATTCAAAGGTGAAAGAGAGATAAATGCATAACTAACGCAGGAAAATCTGCACCCAGACATTCAAATGTGAAATATAAATAATGACATGTTCAAGTCATAAAATATATGCTCAGATTTAGACATCGAAAATGATGAGAATTTCATCTTTCATGGGGGAAAATCAATGCCCATATTTTCTCGTGTTAATTATAGAGTCTCACATTTTATGTAGGAAAACCTGCACCCAGATATTCATATGGAGAGTTCCATATTACATGTATGAAAACTGGCATCCAGATTCCCATACGTGAAATATAAAAATTTCCATTTTTTCTAAGGAAAACTCAAAATCACGAAATTCAAATATTGAGAGAATTAAAAATCATATAGAAATATTGACAGTCCGTGTTTCAGATATGAAATATATATTATTCCATATCTCATATAGGGAAGTCTTCAACCAGATTTTCATTATTGAAACATAGAGAATTCCAAATAACTTTAGAACAATCTGTGACCAAATGTTCATATACGAAAAATAGTAGATTCTATATTTGGCAATTCAGGCCAGATTATACGTTCTGAATCATAGAAAATTCATACTTTATGTGTGAAAAATCTGTCCACAAGTTTTCATATGTGATATATTGACATTCATATTTCGCATAAGAAAATCTGTTACCAATTGTGAAAGAGGCAGATTTTTATATTGCATGTTGGAAAGCATCCATTCAAATTTTCTTCACTAAAATATAAAAATGTTATGTCTCAAGCAGGACAGATTTTCATATGTAAGATATAAAATTCCATTATTTCTTAAGGAAAATTAATGCCAATTTGTTCAAATGTTACATGTAGGGAATTCCATACTTCATGAAGAAAAAAAATCAACAGAGATTTTCAAATGAGAAATATGAAAAATTACACATTTTATGTTATAAAAAGGAGACCTTATTTTGATGTGTGAAATAGAGAAATTTTTCTCTCTCATGGTAGAAAATTTGCATCCAGAATTTCAAAAGTGAAATATAAAGAATTCCACATTTCATACAGAAAGACCTGTATCCATATTTAATCTGTGAAATATAGATTTATATAGATATGAAATATATATTTTATATTTTATTTATGTATTTTCACTTGGAAAATCTGTCCCCAGATATTCATAAGTGAATTACAGAGAATTTCATATTCCATGTCTTAAAGTCTGCATATACATTTTTATATGTAAAACTGAGAATCTCATCTTTCAAGTGGGAATATCTGGTGTCATATTTCAATACATGAAATATAGAAATTTCCGTATTGCACAATAATCATATGTGAGACATAGATAATTGATATCTCTTAGAAGAAAATTTTCTCTCAGACTTTTATGTGTGCGATGTACAATATTCCATATTGCATGCCAAAATTTTTATAGAGATTGCATAATTCTCATAGGAAATTCATAGGAAAATTTAAGCCCAGATATTCATATGTGAAATGTAGAATTCCATATTTCATATCAGAATATGTATGCCTAGAATTCAATATAGGACACATAAAAATTATAATCCACGTACTTAAATCTTCATTCATATGTTCATATGTAAAATATAGAGATCTCATTTTTCATGTATGAATATCTCACTTCAGAATATCATAAGTAAAATGAACATCGTTCTGTGTTTCACGATTCAAGCTGCTCATTCAGATTTTCATAGGCAAATAAGGGTAATTAATATTTAAATGGAAAAATATGCCCAGGTTTTCACTGTCAAATATAGAGAGATTCATGTTTCCTTTATAAAAATGTATGTCTAGGCTTTCAAATGTTAAGTACTGAGCAGTCCATATTTTTTTATGGGAAAGTCTGTACTCAGGTCTCCAAATGTAAAATAAAGAGTATGCCATATTCATGCAATAAACTTTTTGCCAGATTTTCATGCACGGAATAATAAAGAACATTTGCCTCTTGGAGGAAACTGCCATTTGACCCATCACAGAGCCACCGAGCAGATGACCCACAAACTGCAAAACGATTATACCAAAGAAATTCTCGCACTGTTACTAAAGTTCCAAGACCCACAGAAGATTTACAAACCTGGGTATCTATAAAATGGACAGAAAACCTCCAGGGAATTTGACTCTGAAGCCAGTGGGATTTAATGGCAGAACTTCCACAGGACTGGGGAAACAGATTCTTGGAGGGCACAAACAAAACCTTGTGTGCACCAGGAGCCAGAAGAAAGGAGCAGTGTTCCCACAAATAACTAAGTTGGACTTCCCAGGGAGAGTCCAGTAATCTGATGGAAGCATGTGTCAACACTTTGGCCTCAGACCCAACCACCGGGAGGGAACACAGCCTCCCCCATCAAGAGAAAATTGGATTAAATATTACTGAGTGTAGCTCCGCCAATCAGAATAAACCCAGATTCCCCCAGTCATTGTCTCCCATCAGGAAGCTTCCATAACTCTTTTAACTATCCATAAGAGGGCAGACAGAATGAAAACCACAAACAGAGAAAACTAAACAAACTGATCACATGGACTACAGCCTTGTCTAACTCAATGAAACTATGAGCCATGCTGTGTAGGGCTGCCCAAGATGGACGGGTCATGGTGGAGAGTTTAGACAAAATGTGGTCCACTGAAGAAGGCAATGGCAAAACACTTCAGTATTCTTACCTTGGGAACCCCATGAACAGTATGAAAAGGCAAACAGACATGACACTGAGAGATGAACTCCCCACATCAGTACGTGCCCAATATGCTACTGCAGAAGAGTGGAGAAGTAACTCCAGAAAGAATGAAGAGTCAGGGCAAAAGTGAAAACAGTGCCCAGTTGTGGATGTGACTGATTATGGACACAATGTCCGATACCATAAAGAACAGTATTGCATAGGAACTGGAATGTTAAGTCCACGATCAAGGTAAATTGGATGTGATCAAATAGGAGATGGCAAGAGTGAACATTGACATTTCAGGAATCAGTGAACTAAAGTGGAATATAATGGGTGAATTTAATTCAGATGATCGTTACATCTACTATTGTGGGCAAGAATCCCTTAGAAGAAATCGAGTATCCCTTATAGTCAACTAAAGTGTCCAAAATGCATTTATTGGGTTCAGTCTCAAAAAACGACAATGATCTCGGTACATCTCCAAGGCAAACCATTCAATATCACAATAAGCCAAGTCTAATTCCAAAGAAGTTGAAGTTGAACGGTTCTATGAGGACCCACAAGACCTTCTAGAACTAATACCCCCAAAACACTTGTCCTTTTTATCTTAGAGGACTGGGATGCAAAAATAGGATGTCAAGCCGACAATACTACAAAGCTACAGTCATCAAGACAGTATGGTATTGGCCCAAAGGCAGAAATATAGAACAACAAAACAAAATAGAAAACCCAGAGATGAATCCACACACCTATGGACAACTGATCTTGGACAAATGAGGCCAAAATATACAAGGAGAACAGACATTATCTTGAGCAAGTGGTGCTGGGAAAACTGGTCAACTATATGTAAAAGAATGAAACCAGGACACTTTCTAAGACCATACAAAAAAAAAAATAAACTCAAAATAGATTAAATATCTAAAAATAAGACCAGAAACTAAATCGCCTGAGGAAAACATAGGCAGAACAGTCTCTTACATAAATCACAGCAAGATCCTCTATGACCCACCTCCAACAGTAATGGAAATAAAAGCAATAATAAACAATCAGTACCTAATTAAACTTTAAAGCCTTTGTACAACAATGGAATCTATAAGCAAGTTGAAAAGGCAGCCTTCAGAATGGGAGAAAATAACAAACAGCTGATAAAGAATCAATCTCCAAAATATACAAGCAGCTCATGCAGCTCATTGCCAGGAAAGTAAATGACCCAATCTAAAAAATGGGCCAAAGATCTAAACAGACATTTCTCCAAAGGAGATATACACATGGGTAACAAACATATGAAAAGATGCTCCATGTCACTCATTATTGGAGAAATGTGAATCAAAACCACAAAGAGCTACCATCTCATGCCAGTTAGAATAGCTGCCATCGAAAAGTGCAAGGAAAATGTACTGGTCATTGAAAACACCATCTTCCAACAACCCAAGAGAAGACACGACACATGGACATCAGAAGATGGTCAGCACCAAAATCATACTGGTTATGTTCTTTGCAGCCAAAGATGGAGAAGCTCTATAGAGTAAGCAGAAAGAAGACCAAGAGCTTACTGTGGCTCTATCATGACCTCCATATTGCAAAATTCAGATATCAATTAAAGAAAGTAGTGGAAACCCATAGGCCACTCAGGTATGACTTAAGTCAAATCCCTCATGAATATACAGTAGAAGAGAAATTAGATTCAAGGGATCAGTTCTGACAAGCACAATGTGCAAAACAATGGTTGGGGGTACCTAAACTTGTACAGGAGGCCATGATCAAAACCACTCACCAAAATGAAGTGCTGAAAGACAAAAGGGTTGTCTGAGGAGACCTTACAAATAGGTGAGAAAAGAAGAGAAGCTAAAGGCAAAGGAGTAAAGGAATAAGATGCACCCATCTGAAGGCAGAGTTCCAAAAAATAGCAAGGAGATATAAGAAAATATCATAATCATAATCACAGGAAACTAGCTGATCTGATCACATGGACCACAGCCGAATATGGTCCCCTGGAGAAGGGAATGGCAAACCACTTCAGTATACTTGCCTTGAGAACCCCATGAACAGTAACAAAGGGCAAAATGATAGGACACTGAATGAGGAATTCCCCAGGTCGGTAGGTGCCCAGTATGCTACTGGAGCTCAGTGGAGAAATAACTATAGAAGGAATAAAGGGATGGAGCAAAAGCAAAACCAATACCCAGTTGTGAATGTGACCAATGATAGAAACAAGGTCTGGTGCTGTAAAGAGCAATATTGCATAGGAACCTGGAATGTTAGGTCCATGAATCAAGGCAAATTGGAAGTGGTCAAACAGGAGATGGCAAGAGTGAACGTCAACATTCTAGGAATCAGTGAATTAAAATGGACTGGAATGGGTGAATTTAACTCGGATGACCATTATATCTACTACTGTGGGCAGGAATCCCTTAGAAGAAATGGAGTAGCCATCATGGTCAACAAAAGAGTCCGAAATGCAGTACTTGGATGCAATCTTAAAAATGACAGGATGATTTCTGTTCGTTTCCAAGGCAAACCATTCAATATTACAGTAATCCAGGCCTATGCCCCAACCAGTAATGCTGAAGAAGCCGAAGTTAATCGGTTCTATGAAGACCTACAAGACCTTTTAGAACTAACACCCAAAAAAGATGTCCTTTTCATTATAGGGGACTGGAATGCAAAAGGAGGAAGTCAAGAAACACCTGGAGTAACTGGCAAATTTGGCCTTGGAGCACGGAATGAAGCAGGGCAAAGGCTAATAGAGTTTTGTCAAGAGAATGCACTGGTCATAGCAAGCACCCTCTTCCAACAACACAAGAGAAGACTCTACACATGGACATCACCAGATGGTCAACACCGAAATCAGATTGATTATATTCTTTGCAACCAAAGATGGAGAAGCTGTATACAGTTAGCGAAAACAAGACCAGGAGCTGACTGTGGCTCAGATCATGAACTCCTTATTGCGAAGTTCAGACTTAAATTGAAGAAAATAGGGAAAACCACTAGACCATTCAGATATGACCTCAATCAAATCCCTTATGATTATGCAGTGGAAGTGAGAAATAGATTTAAGGGACTAGATCTGATTGATAGAGTGCCTGATGAACTCTGGATGGAGGTTCGTGACATTGTACAGGAGACAGGGACCAAGACCATCCCCATGGAAAAGAAATGCAAAAGAGCGAACTGGCTGTCTGAGGAGGCCTTACAAATAGCTGTAAAAAGAAGAGAAGCGAAAAGCAAACGAGAAAAGGAAAGATATAAGCATCTGAATCCAGAGTTCCAAAGAATAGCAAGGAGAGATAAGAAAGCCTTCCTCAGTGATCAATGCAAAGAATTAGAGGAAAACAACAGAATAGGAAAAACAAGAGACCTCTTCAAGAAAATTAGAGATTCCAAGGGAACATTTCATGCAAAGATGGGCTCGATAAAGGACAGAAATGCTATGGACCTAACAGAAGCAGAAGATATTAAGAAGAGGTGGCAAGAATACACAGAAGAACTGTACAAAAAAGATCTTCACGACCAAGATAGTCACGATAATGTGTTCACTGACCTAGAGCCAGACATCTTGGAATGTGAAGTCAAGTGGGCCTTAGAAAGCATCACTACGAAAAAAGCTAGTGGAGGTGATGGAATTCCAGGTGAGCTATTTCAAGTCTTGAAAGATGATGCTGTGAAAGTGCTGCACTCAATATGCCAGCAGATTTGGAAAACTCAGCAGTGGCCACAGGACTGGAAGAGGTCAGTCTTCATTCCAATCCCAAAGAAAGGCAATGCCAAAGAATGCTCAAACTACCGCACAATTGCACTCATCTCACACGCTAGTAAAGTCATGCTCAAAATTCTCCAAGCCAGGCTTCAGCAGTATGTGAACCGTGAACTCCCAGATGTTCAAGCAGGTTTTAGAAAAGGCAGAGGCACCAGAGATCAAATTGCCAACATCTGCTGGATCATGGAGAAAGCAAGAGCGTTTCAGAAAAACATCTATTTCTGCTTCATTGACTATGCCAAAGCGTTTGACTGTGTGGATCACAATAAACTGTGGAACATTCTGAAAGAGATGGGAATACCAGACCACCTGACCTGCCTCTTGAGAAACCTGTATGCAGGTCAGGAAGCAACAGTTAGAACTGGACATGGAACAACAGACTGGTTCCAAATAGGAAAAGGAGTACGTCAAGGTTGTATATTGTCACCTTGCTTATTTAACTTATATGCAGAATACATCATGAGGAACGCTGGGCTGGAAGAAGCACAAGCTGGAATCAAGATTGCCGGGAGAAATATCAGTAAC
This sequence comes from Moschus berezovskii, assembly GCF_049115385.1. Taxonomy (NCBI): domain Eukaryota; kingdom Metazoa; phylum Chordata; class Mammalia; order Artiodactyla; family Moschidae; genus Moschus; species Moschus berezovskii. Next base: position 32,334,804 of record NC_142489.1, on the reverse strand, counting down.
CTCAGATATGCAGATGACACTACCCTTATGGCAGAAAGTGAAGAGGAACTCAAAAGTCTCTTGATGAAAGTGAAAGAGGAGAGTGAAAAGGTTGGCTTGAAGCTCAACATTCAGAAAACAAAGATCATGGCATCTGGTCCCATCACTTCATGGGAAATAGATGGAAAAACAGTGGAAACAGTGTCAGACTTTGTTTTTTTGGGCTCCAAAATCACTGCAGATGCTGATTGCAGCCATGAAATTAAAAGACGCTTGCTCCTTGGAAGGAAAGTTATGACCAACCTTGATAGTATATTAAAAAGCAGAGACATTACTTTGCCAACCAAGGTCCGTCTAGTCAAGGCAATGGTTTTTCCCGTGGTCATGTATGGATGTGAGAGTTGGACTGTGAAGAAAGCTGATCGCCGAAGAATAGATGCTTTTGAACTGTGGTGTTGGAGAAGACTCTTGAGAGTTCCTTATACTGCAAGGAGATCCAACCAGTCCATTCTAAAGGAGATCAATCCTGGATGTTCATTGGAGGGACTGATGCTAAAGCTGAAACTCCAATACTTTGGCCACCTCATGCGACGAGTTGATTCACTGGAAAAGTCTCTGATGCTGGGAAGGGTTGGGGGCGGGAGGAGAAGGGGACGACAGAGAATGAGATGGCTGGATGGCATCACCGACTCTGTGGACATGAGTTTGAGTGTACTCCGGGAGTTGGTGATGGACAGGGAGGCCTGGCGTGCTGTGATTCATGGGGTCGCGGAGAGTCGGACACGACTGAGCGACTGAACAGAACAGAACAGATAAGAAAATAACATTAAATGAACAATGCTCGCAACCCCCCCACACACAAAATAAATGAGGGAAAAAATAGAAAGGGAAAGACTAGAAATCTCTTGAAAAAAATTAGATATACAAGGGAATATTTCATGCAAAGATGGGCAAAATAAAGGACTGAAATAGTATGGACCGTTTCTGAAGCATTAGCTATTAAAAAGAAGTGGTAAAAACAGAACTATATAAAACTGAAGAATTATAGAACAGAAGAACTACATAAAAGAGATCTTCAGTTCAATTCAGTTCAGTCTCTCAGTCCTGTCCAAATCTCTGCGACTCCATGAATCACAGCAGGCCAGGCCTCCCTGTCCATCACCAACTCCTGGAGTTCACTTCAACTCATGCTCACAGAGTCGGTGATGCCATCCAGCCATCTCATCCTCTGTCGTCCCCTTCTCCTGTCCTCCATCTACTCACATCAGAGTCAATAATTATTTTTTTTTTTTAATGACAAGGCATCAGTTCAGTTCAGTCGCTTAGTCGTGTCCGACTCTGCGACCCCATGAATCACAGCACGCCAGGCCTCCCCGTCCATCACCAACTCCCGGAGTTCATTCAAACTCATGTCCACAGAGTCAGTGATGCCATCCAGCCATCTCATTCTCCGTCATCCCCTTCTTCTCCCGCCCCCAACCTTTCCCAGCATCAGAGTCTTTTCCAATGAGTCAACTCGTTGCACGAGATGGCCAAAATATTGCAGTTTCAGCTTTAGCATCAGTCCTTCCAATGAACACCCAGGATCGATCTCCCTTAGAATGGACTGGTTGGATCTCCTTGCGGTACAAGGGACTCTCAAGAGTCTTCTCCAGCACCACAGTTCAGAAGCATCAATTCTTCGGCGATCAGCTTTCTTCACAGTGCAACACTCACATCCATACATGACCATGGGAAAAAACATTGCCTTGACTAGTCGGACCTTTGTTGGCCAAGTAATGTCTTTGCTTTTTAATATACTATCAAGTTTGGTCATAACTTTTCTTCCAAGGAGTAACCGTCTTTTAATTTCATGGTTGCAGTCAGCATCTGCAGTGATTTTGGAGCCCCCCAAAAATAAAGTCTGACACTGTTTCCACTGTTTTTCCATCTATTTCCCATGAAGTGATGGACCAGATGCCATGATCTTTATTTTCTGAATGTTGAGCTTCAAGCCAACCTTTTCACTCTCCTCTTTCAATTTCATCAAGAAGCTTTTGAGTTCCTCTTCACTTTCTGCCATAAGGGTTGTGTCATCTACATATCAGAGGTTATTGATATTTCTTCCAGCAATCTTGATTCCAGCTTGTGCTTCTTCCAGCCCAGAGTTCCTCAGGATGTACTCTGCATATAATTTAAATAAGCAAGGTGACAATATACAGCCTTGACGTACTCCTTTTCCAATTTGAACCCAGTCTGTTTTTCCATGTACAGTTCTGACTGTTGCTTCCTTATCTGCATACATAGTCAATGAACAATGAAGCAGAAATACATGTTTTTCTGGAACTCTCTTGCTTTCTCCATGACTCAGCAGATGTTGGCCATTTGATTTCTGGTGCCTCTGCCTTTTCTGAAACCTGCTTGAACATCGGGGAGTTCAAGGTTCACATATTGCTGACGCCTGGCTTGGAGAATTTTGAGCATGACTTACTAGCGTATGAGATGACTGCAATTGTGTGGTAGTTTGAGCATTTTTTGGCATTGTCTTTCTTTGGGATTGGAATGAAGACTGACCTTTTCCAGTCCTGTGGGCACTACTGAGTTTTCCAAAATTGCTGGCATGTTGAGTGCAGCACTTTCACAGAATCATCTTTCAATATTTGAAATAGCTCAACCGGAATTCCATCACCTCAATTAGCTTTGTTCCTAGTGATGCTTTCTAAGGCCCACTTGACTTCACATTCCAAGATGTCTGGCTCTAGGTCAGTGATCACTTTATGGTGACTATCTTGGTCGTGAAGATATTTTTTTGTGCAGTTCTTCTGTATATTCTTGCCACCTCTTCTTAATATCTTCTGTTTCTGTTTGGTCCATACCATTTCTTTCCTTTATCGAGCCCATCTTTGCATGAAATGTTCCCTTGGAATCTCTAATTTTCTTGAAGAGATCTCTTGTTTTTCCTATTCTGTTGTTTTCCTCTATTTCTTTGCATTGATCACTGAGGAAGGCTTTCTTATCTCTCCTTGCTAACCTTTGGAACTCTGTATTCAGATACTTATATCTTTCCTTTTCTCCTTTGCTTTTCACTTCTTTTCACAGCTATTTGTAAGGCCTCCTCCACCAGGCATTTTGCGTTTTTGCATTTATTTTCCATGGGGATGGTCTTGGTCCCAATCTCCTGTACAAGGTCACGAATCTCCGTCCAGAGTTCATCACGCACTCTGTCTATCACATCTAGTCCCTTAAATCTATTTCTCACTTCCACTGTATAATCATAAGGGATTTGATTTAGGTCCTATCTGAATGGTGTAGTGGTTTTCCCTACTTTCTTCAATTTAAGTCTGAATTTGGCAATAAGGAGTTCATGATCTGAGCCACAGTCTGCTCCTGGACTTTTATTGCTAACTGTATGCAACCTCTCCATCTTTGGCCTCAAAGAATATAATCAATCTGATTTCGGTGTTGACCATCTGGTGCTGTCCATGTGTAGTCTTCTTTTGTGTTGTTGGAAGAGGGTGTTGGCTATGACCAGTGCGTTCTCTTGAGAAAACTCTATTAGCCTTTGCCTTGCTTCATTCCGTGCTCCAAGGTCAAATTTGCCTGTTACTCCAGGTGTTTCTTGACTTCCTCCTTTTGCATTCCAGTCCCCTATGATGAAAAGGACGTTACTGGTTGGGGCATAGGCCTGGATTACTGTAATATTGAATGGTTTGCCTTGGGAACGAACAGAAATCATTCTGTCGTTTTTAAGATTGCATACAAGTACTGCATTTAGGACTCTTTTGTTGACCATGATGGCTCCTCCATTTCTTCTAAGGGATTCCTGCCCACAGTAGTAAATATAATGGTCATCTGAGTTAAATTCACCCATTCCAGTCCATTTTAATTCACTGATTCCTAGAATGTCTATGTTCACTCTTGTCATCTCCTGTTTGATCACTTCCAATTTACCTTGATTCATGGACCTAACATTCCAGGTTCTTATGCAATATTGCTCTTTACAGCACCGGATCTTTCTTCTATCACCAGTCACATCCACAACTGGGTATTGGTTTTGCTTTTGCTCTATCCCTTCATTCCTTCTAGAGTTATTCCTCCACCGATCTCCAGTAGCATCCTGTGCACCTACCGACCTGGGGAATTCCTCATTCAGTATCCTATCATTTTGCCCTTTGATACTGTTCATGGGGTTCACAAGGCAAGTATACTGAAATGGTTTGCCATTCCCTTCTCCAGTGGAGCACATTCAGCTGTGTTCCATGTGATCAGATCGACTAGTTTCCTGTGATTGTCATTTCAGTGTGTTTGCCCTCTGATGCCCCCTCTCAATACCGACCAGCTTATTTGGGTTTCTCTTACCTTGGGCATGGGATGTCTCTTCACAGCTGCTCCAAATAAGCGCATCCACTGCACCTTATCTTGGATGAGGGGTATCTCCTCATGGCCGCCCCTCCTGACCTTGAAGGTGGAGTAGCTTCTCTCGGCCCTCCTTCGTCCGCACAGCCACGGCCTATTGGACATGGGGTAGCTCCTCTCGGCCACTGGCCCTGGCCTAAGGCCTGGGGTAACTCCTCACAGCCGTACCTCTTTGCGTGGTCGTTTGCACCGGGGCAGGCGTCTCTTGCGTCTGTGCCACTGGGGCCAGCGTCTCTCTAATGACCCAGATAAACACAATGGTGTTATCACTCACCTAGAGCCAGACATCCTGGAATGTGATGTCAAATCGGCCTTAGGAAGCATCACTATGAACAAAGCTAGTGGAGGTGATGGAATTCTAACTGAGCTCTTTCAAGTCCTAAAAGATGGTGCTGTGAAAGTGCTGCACTCAATATGCCAGCAAATGTGGAAAACTCGGCAGTGGCCACAGGACTAGACAAGATCAGTTGTCATTCCAATCCCCAAGAAAGTTACTGACAAAGAATATTCAAACTATTTCACAATTGTGCTCATCTCTCTTGCTAGTAAAGTAATGCTCAAAATTCTCCAAGTGAGGTTTCAGCAAAACTGAACCAAGAATTTCCAGATATTCATGCTGAATATAGAAAAAGGAAGAGGAACCAGAGATCTAGTTGCCAACATACACTGGATCATAGAAAAAGCAAGAGAGTGTAGAATAATATCTATTTCTGCTTTATTGACTATGCCCAGGAGTACGTCGAGGCTACATATTATCACCCTGATTATTTAACATATATGCAGAGTACATCATGAGAAATTCTGGGCTGGAAGAAGCACAAACTGGAATTAAGTTTGCCTGGATATCGACAACCTCAGATATGCACATGACAATATCTATATGTCAGAAAGTGAAGAGAAACTAAAGACCCTCTTGGTGAACGTGAAAGAAGAGAGTGAAAAAGAAGGGTTTAAGCTCAACATTCAGAAAGTTGAGATCATGACATGCGGACCCATCACTTCATGGGAAATAGATGGGGAAAGAGTGGAAACAGTGTCAGGATTTATTTTTTGGGCTCCAAATCACTGCATAAGTTGATTGCAGCCATGAAATTAAAAGATATTTACTCCTTGGAAGGAAACTTATGAACAATCTAGATAGCATATTAAAAAACAGAAATATTACTTTTCAACAAAGGTCCATTAAGTCAAGGTTATGGTTTTTCCCATGGTCATATATGGATGTGAGAGTGGGACTGTGAAGAAAGCTGAGTGCCAAATAATTCATGCTTTTGAACTGTAGTGTTGGAGAAGACTCTTGAGAGTGCCTTGGACTGAAAGGAGGTCCAACCGGTCCATCATAAAAGGAGATCAGTCATGGGTGTTTATTGGATGGACTGATGGACTAAAGCTGCAACTCCAATACTTTGGCCACCTCATGTGAAGTTTTGACTCATTGTAAATGACCCTGATGTTGGCAGAGATTGGGGGCAGAGGGAGAAGGGGACGACCGGGGATGAGATGGCTGGATGGCATCATCGACTCAATGAATATGAGTTTGAGTGTACTCTGGGAGTTGGTGATGGACAGGGGTGCCTGGCGTGCTGCAATTCATGGGGTTACAAAGAGTTGGATACGACTGAGCGACTGAACTGAACTGAACTGAAGCCACTGACAATGTAGGTCACAACAAAATGCTGGAAAATTCTCCAAAGATGCGAACACCAGACCACCTTACCTGCCTCATGAGAAGGCTGTATGCAGGTCAAGAAGCAACAGTAGAACCAGACATGGAACAATTGGACAGACATATGTCAAAGCTATATATTGTCACCATGTTTACTTAGTTCAGAGTACATCATGAAAAATGCCAGAGCACAAACTAGAGCCAAGATTTCTGGGAGAAATATCAATAACCTTAGCTATCCAGATGACAATGCCCTTAGGGCAGAAACTGAAGCAGAACGAAAGAGCCTCTTGATGGAAGTGAAAAGGGAGAGTTAAAAAGCTGGCTTAACTCAACATTCAGATATCGAAGATCATGCCATTTTTCCTTCCTTCAAGGCAAATTGATTGGGGAACAATGGAAATCCGAGAGACTTTATTTTTGTAGTCTCCAAAATCACCACAGATGGTGACTGCAGCCATGAAATTTAAAGATGCTTGCTTCTCGGAAGAAAAGTTCTGAGGAACCTAGACATATTCAAAAGCAGAGCCATCATTTTGCCAACAAAAAGTCGTCTACTCAAAGCTGTGGTATTTTCCAGGAGTCATGTATGGATAAGAGAATTGAACTCTCATAAAATAATCTCACAAAGAAAACTGAGTGTTGAAGAATTGATGCCTTTAACTGTGGTGTTGGGGAAGTGTCTTGAGAGTCCCTTGCACTGTAAGGAGATCTAACCGGTCCATTCTAAAGGAAATCAGTCCTGAATATTCATTGGAAGGACTGATGTTGAAGCTCAAATAATTTGGCTAATGATGTGAAGAATTGACTCATTGGGAAAGACCCTGATGCTGGGAAAGATTGAAGGCGGGAGGAGAAGGGGATGACAGAGGATGATTTGGGTGGATAGCATCACCGACTTGATGGACATGAGTTGAGCAAGCTCTGTAAGTTACTGATGGACAGGGTAGCCTGGAGTACTGCAGTCCATGGGATCACAAAGAGTTTTACAGGACTGAGCAACTGAACTGAACTGATAAGTGAAAAGAATATTGAAAGATTGTTGCGGAATGACACAAAGACACCGGGATCTTGGCCTCCGGAGGAGAATTCAATCCGGGGCCAGAGACGAGGCTTGATCACTCAGAGCTTTTGTGTAATAAAGTTTTATTAAAGGATAAAGGAGATAGAGAAAGCTTTCTAACATAGACATCAGAAGGGGGCAGAAAGAGTTCCCCCCTGCTAGTCTTCAGCTGGATGTTACATAGTCAGTAGCGTAGAAGGCAATGGCAAGCCACTCCAGTACTCCTGCCTAGAAAATCCCATGGATGGAGGAGCCTGGAAGGCTGCAGTCCGTGGTGTCGCTAAGTGTTGGACAGGACTGAGTGACTTCAATTTCACTTTTCACTTTCACATTGGAGAAGGAAATGGCAACCCACTCCAGTGTTCTTGCCTGGAGAATCCCAGGGATGGGGGATCCTGGTGGGCTTCCGTTTATGGGGTCACATAGAGTCGTACACGACTGAAGTGACTCAGCAGCAGCAGCAGCAGCTGTCTGTTAATGAAAGAAAGGAATGCCTTAAGGCTTAGAATGGCACCACGCCCCTCAGATATAAGATGCATTTGGGATAATTTTGACACCAGATGATTCATCCTGGGCCATAAAATGATTAGCTTGAATCTTGTAGAAGGGCAGATTACCATACAAATAGTTTCATTTTGCATAGATTAAGGGAACAATATCTGAGTATAACATAGAGGTTTATCAAGTAGGCCCTGAGCCATTTGGCGGAACCGACTTGAAGATAGAGTCTGAGGTAAATGCTTAGTACATTAACATATCTTAAGACCAACATTTCCATAAGAAAAACGAATTGTTTAACTCAAGATTTGAGAATAGTTAACTTCAGGTGAAACCAGGTGTTGTTATGGCAACACAGTATTTTAAGAGAAACTTTTTTTAAAATTTGTATAGAGAAGAAAAAAATATCTAGTTTGTTTCCTCCTGCCACTTAAAAGAGATAAAAATGTCTGACACTTGCAGCTTATTTCCTCCGTTTGGAGACCCCTGGCCTTCCTGCCTGTTACCATCTCAATATGAAGAAGAATAGATATCTATATCTGCACCAGACAAGCTGGAATATAAGGGATCTTGATAGCATCTCGTTCTGATTCTCAAGATTTCAGTCAGCTGAACCTTGGAGTCTGCCACAGCCCCAGACCCTTAATGAACATGCCTGAAAATTAAATTGTTAGTCACTCACTCATGTCTGACTCTTTGCAACCTCATGGACCACCAGGCTCCTCTGTCCATGGAACTCTCCAGGCAAGAATGCTAGAGTGGATTGCCATGCCCTCTTCTGGGGATTTTCCATAGGTAAGCCTGTAGTGTTATGAACCTTTCCTTAGCACAGGTTTTACAGTGTCCTATAGGTTTTGGGTTGTTGTGTTTTCATTATTCACTCCTTTCTATGCATATTTTTCTCTTTTTATTTCCTCTATGATTTTTGGTTATTGAAAAGCCTCCATATGTTGGCATTTTAATAGTTTTTTTTTTTCCTGTAATTGAGATCTAATCTATGGCACTGTGGTCAAAAACGATGATTGGAATGATTTCAATTATTTTTTTTTAATTTACCAAGGCTAGTTTTATGGCCCAGGATATGATCTATCCTGGAGAAGTTTCCATGTGCAAGTGGAAGAAAGGTGAAATTGATTGTTTCAGAGTGAAATGTCCTATAGATATCAACTAGGTCTACTGGTCCATTGTGTCATTTAAAATTTGTGTTTCCTTGTTAATTTTCTGTTTATTTGATATATCCATAGGCTTGAGTGGGTTATTAAAGTCTCCCACTATTATTGTGATATTGTTAATTTCCCCTTTCATACTTGTTAGCATATGCATTACATATTGCAATGTCCTAGGTTTCTGCTGCTAAGTCGCTTCAGTTGTGTCCAACTCTGAGCGACCCCATGGACCGCAGCCCACCAGGCTCCACCGTCCCTGAGATTCTCCAGGCAAGAACACTGGAGTGGGTTGCCATTTCCTTCTCCATGTCCTATGTTGGGTCCATATATATTTATAATTGTTATATCTTCTTCTTGGAGTGATCCTTTGATCATTACGTACTGCCCTTCTTTGTCTCTCTTCACAGACTTTATTTAAAAGTCTATTTCATCTGATAAGCGTATCGCTACTAGTGTTTTGTTTTGTTTTTTTAAGTTCCATTTGTGTAAAATGATTTTTCCAGGTCTTCACTTTCGGTCAATTTTATGTGTCCCTCGTTTTGAGGTGGCTCTCTTGTAGACAGCATATATCGTGGTATTGTTTTGTATCCATTCAACCAGTCATTGTCTTTTGTTTGGGATATTCAACCCATTTATATTTAAGATAATTATTGATAAGTAGTATCCCATTGTCAATTACTTTGTTCTTTAGGGTTTGAATTTATATACTCTTTCTGTGTTTCCTGTCTAGGGAAGATCCTTTAGCACTTGTTGAAGAGCTTGTTTGGTGGTGCTGAATTCTCTCAGCTTTTACTTGTCTGAAAAGCTTTTGATTTCTCCTTCATATTTGAATGTGATCCTTCCTGGGTACTGTAATCTGGGTTGTATATTTTCTCTTTCATCTCTTTAAATATGTCCTGCCTTTCCCTTCTGATCTTAACAGATTCTATTGAAAGATCAGCTGCTGTTCTTATGGGAATCCCCTTGTGTGTTATTTGTTGATTTTCCCTTGGAGCTTTTAAAATCTGTTCTTTGCATTTGATCTTTGTTAATTTACTGAGTCGTTGAGCTTTTGTCAGTGTTCTTATGGGTGGAACTGGGTTTCTTCTCTCTGGATTGCAATGAAGTGTCCAGTAGTGAGTTTTGAGATGTCTATGGGATTGGTATGACTTTGGGAAGCCTGTGTATTGAAGCTCAGCACTATGTTCCTGTGTTGCTGGAGAATTTGTGTGGTATGTCTTTCTCTGGAACTTGTTGGCTCTTGGGTGATCCTTGCATTCAGTGCAAGTAGGAGCTGACTGTGGCTCAGATCATGAAATACTTATTGCCAAATTCAGACTTAAATTGAAGAAAGTAGGGAAAAACACTAGACCATTCAGATATGACCTAAATCAAATCCCTTATGATTATACAGTGGAAATGAGAAAGAGATTAAAGGGACTAAATCTGATAGAGTGCCTGATGAACTCTGGACAGAGTTTCGTGACATTGTACAGGAGACTGGGACCAAGATCATCCCCATGGAAAAGAAATGCAAAAAAGCAAAATGCCTGGTGGAGGAGGCCTTACAAATAGCTGTGAAAAGAAGAGAAGCGAAAGCAAAGGAGAAAAGGAAAGATATAAGCATATGAATGCAGAGTTCCAAAGAATAGCAAGGAGAGATAAGAAAACCTTCCTCAGTGATCAGTGGAAAGAAATAGAGGAAAACAACAGAATAGGAAAAACAAGAGATCTCTTCAAGAAAATTAGAAATTCCAAGGGAACATTTAATACAAAGATGGGTTCGATAAAGGACAGAAATGGTTTGGACTTAACAGAAGCATACGATATTAAGAAGAGGTGGCAAGAATACACAGAAGAACTGTGCAGAAAATATCTTCACGACCAAGATAGTCACGGTAACATGATAACTGACCTAGAGCCAGACATCTTGGAATGTGAAGTCAAGTGGGCCGTAGAAAGCATCACTACAAACAAAGCTAGTGGAGGTGACGGAATTCCAGCTGAGCTATTTCAAATCTTGAAAGATGATGCTGTGAAAGTGCTGCACTCAATAATCCAAGAAATTTGGAAAACTCAGCAGTGGCCAAAGGACTGGAAAAGGTCACTCTTCATTCCAATCCCAAAGAGAGGCAATGCCAAAGAATGCTCAAACTACCGCACAACTGCACTCATCTCACACGCTAGTAAAATCATGCTCAAAATTCTCCAAGCCAGGCATCAGCAATATGTGAACCGTGAACTCCCAGACGTTAAAGCATGTTTCAGAAAAGGCAGAGGCACCAGAGGTCAAATTGCCAACATCTGCTGAGTCATGGAGAAAGCAAGAGAGTTCCAGAAAAAATCTATTTCTGCTTCATTGACTATGCCAAAGCCTTGGACTGTGTGGATCACAATAAACTGTGGAAAATTCTTCAAGAGATGGGAATCCCAAACCACCTGACCTGCCTCTTGAGAAACCTGTATGCAGGTCAGGAAGCAACAGTCAGAACTGTACATGGAACAACAGACTGCTTCCAAATAGGAAAAGGAGCACATCAAGGCTGTATATTGTCACCTTGCTTATTTAACTTATATGCAGAGTACATCCTGAGGAACTCTGGGCTGGAAGAAGAACAAGCTAGAATCAAGATTGCCGGGAGAAATATCAGTAACCTCAGATATGCAGATGACACCACCCTTATGGCAGAAAGTGAAGAGGAACTCAAAAGCCTATTGATGAAAGTGAAAGTGGATAGTGAAAAGGTTGGCTTGAAGCTCAACATTCAGAAAACAATATTCATGGTATCTGGTCCCATCAGTTCATGGGAAATAGATGGAAAAAGAGTGGAAACAGTTTCAGAGTTTATTTTGGGGGACTCCAAAATCACTGCAGATGGTGAATACAGCCATGAAATTAAAAGACGGTTACTCCTTGGAAGGAAAGTTATGACCAACATAGACAGTATATTTAAAAGCAGAGACATTACTTTACCAACCAATGTCCGTCTAGTCAAGGCTTTGGTTTTCCCGTGGTCATGTATGAATGTGAGAGTTGAACTGTGAAGAAAGCTGATCGCCGAAGAATTAGTGCTTTTGAACTGTGGTGTTGGAGAAGAGTCTTGAGAGTCCCTTTTACTGCATGGAGATCCAACCAATTCATTCTAACGGAGATCAATCGTGGGTGTTCATTGGAAGAACTGATGCTGAAGCTGAAACTGCAATACTTTGACCACTTCATGCTACGTGTTGACTCATTGGAAAAGACTCTGACGCTGGGAAAGGTTGGGGGTGCAAGTAGAAGGGGACGACAGAGAATGAGATGGCTGGATGGCATCACCGACTGGATGGACATGAATTTGAGTGGACTCCAGGCTTTGGTTATACACAGGGAAGCCTGGTATGCTGTGATTCATGGTGTCGCAGAGAGTCAGACACAACTGAGCGACTGAAATGATGGAGGCTTTGGATGATCTCGTATCAGTTAATGTTCCCTGAAGTCAGGAGTTCTCTGGTGTTCTCAGGATTTGGGCTTAAGCCTCCTGCTTCTGGTTTAGAGTCTTATTCTCACAGTGGCCTCAAGACTTCTACATCCATACAGCACCAATGATAAAACTTCTACGTTAATGATGAAAATACTCTCCACAGTGAAGGACACCCAGAGCGGTTTGCAGAATTACATGGAGAAGAGAAGAGGGAGGAGGGAGATAAAAGGTGACCAGAAGGCGGAGAGGGGGAATCACAAGGGGAGAGAGAAATCGAGTCAGTAAACCATTCTCTATGTGCTCTCCACAGTCTGGAACCCTCAGAGAGGCTCACCGAGTTATACAGAGAAGAGAAGAGGGAGGAAGAAGATAGCGTGAAGTGGAGAAGAAAAAAGGGAATCAAAAGGAGAGAGATAGATCAAGATAGTACTATCTTCTCCACAGCCCAGAACACACAAAGAATTTCACAGATGTGGGTAGAGAAATGAAGGTGGAGGTAGGAAATAGAGGCGATCTGGTCTAGAAAAAGGAGCGTCCAAACGGGAGAGAGTAATCAAGCCAGTATTCACACTCCAAGATAAAAATGGGTACTTTAGAGTAGATTTGTAAAGGTAAAAAATTGATAACAAATACCAAAAAGCAAAGATTAAAAATCTAAAGTAGAAGTTGGACTCTCAAAAATACAATATTAAAACAAAACAATATATATATATAGTTATATATATATATATATAGTTATATATATATAGTTATATATATATAGTTATAGTTATATATATATATAATTTTGGGGATCTTGTTTTTGTTTAAATATTATAGTTTTGATGGTCTAACCTCTACTTTTTTGGTGGGGGTAATGTAATAGTATGCTATAAAAATGAAAATTAAAGGCAGTATAGAGGTCTTAAAAAATATAAGTTAAAAAAAATGATTGTATTAAAAATACATCCTGGAATTTTTCAGGAGCTGTTGCAGACAGTGTGGGCTCAGTTCAGTTTCAGATAGTTCTTTGTTCCAGCTTAGATGATCTAAGGCCCCTCCTGTGTAGTTGCTGTTATCTACAGCGTTTATTCTGTTTCACCTGTCACTTCAAAGTGGTTCCATCTCTTTGGTTTCTTCTGTTCGCTGATCTCTTCCGTGTCTAATTTGCACCATATCATAAGGGCGAGAAGTGATCTCTTATTCAGGCTCATTTTTTCAACCGTGCTGTGAAGAGGGAGGAACATTGCAAACAAATATCACTGGCATGTGGAGAGTTCTCACCGTGTCTTGGACACCCTGGGTTTGCTCCTGCTTTTGGTGTGTGTGCTTTCCCAGTCTACACTGTTCAGGCTCCAGATTACTCTGCAGGGAGCTGGCCCCCAGTTGTGTGCACGTTCCTGATCTAGGTTCACGATCTCAGGTACTCCACAAAGACTTAGACTCAGTTGGGCTTTTTTTTTGTTTGTTTTTGTACCCTTCCCAGGTCGGAACAGCTCAGGCAACCAGGTGCTTGGCGAGTGTGCATTCCCTGGGCAGTGAGTTCGTCCTATCACTTCCTGTGTCCCAGTCGCTTGGTTTACTGGGTGATAGCGTGCACCATCTCTGGTGTGCCATGTGTCTCCACTGGGGAGCTGATCTCTAGATGCCACCCTCCTGATGGATGTCAACTGTCCAGAATCCCAGGAAGTCTTGGTTAGCAACTGGAATCCTGTTCATGGTTTGATAGGGCATGCCGTCTCTGGGGCTGAGTTTGCCCCTTTCTTGCTCTGGCTTCCACCTGCCTGACTACTGAAGTTGATGGGCTGTCCACTTCCAGCTAACTCTCCATTGATATTCGCTCAGTCCTTTGTTCTGTGAGCTGGCCCGGCCATACCTTAGGTTAGGGCTTTTTGCAGGATAGTTCTCCCTCTCTTCCCACACGAAGCCCCACTCCCAGCCCGGCCCTGGCTATCACACAGTTGAGGTTGTTTTCTCATGATAGTTCCCTCAGATTGCCCTCAGGGCATTCAAACCTGGTCCTTACCCTAAACAATGTATCCCGATCCTCCCTGTTCAGCCTCCTCTTCCTGGTGGTAGATGCAAGTGACTGGGGTACTTCTCTGCTGGGAGTTGTCGTTAGGCACATAATCTGTGGGTTTTGTGTATTTATGTATGTATGTGTTTTTCCTCCCGGGTACGTTGCACTCTGAGAATCCAAACTCCACACAGACCTGCCGCAGAGAGGGTTTCCTGATGTTTGGAAACTTCTCCTCTTTAAAACTCCCTTCCTGGGGTGGATCTCCATCACTAAATCTTTTTTCTCTCCTTTTATCTTTTATATTCTGTCCTACCTCCTTTGAAGAAAATGGCCACATTTCTGGGTGTCTTTTTTTCCTCTGCCAGTGTAAAGAAATTGTTTTGTGGAATTTGTTGAGCTTGTAAATGTTCTTTCAATGGATTTGTGGGGGAGAAAGTGGTCTCCCCGTCCTATTCCTCTGCCATCTTAGGACTGCACCCTCCCACCCCCTACTGATTTGAAACTATGCTAAGTTGGCTGACATAGAATAGGGAGACAAGGAAATTATGGTACTTGCCTAGATAGAATATGGAGTCTCTCCATAATTTTATGACTTTCACGTTAATACTACAGAGGGGGAAATAATTCTAAAAAAAGATTTCTCACTCATTTGGCTCCAGATGTCTGCCATAATTTACGAAAACAGGTATTTGGACCAAATTGAACCTTAGAAAATTATGACCAACCAAGATAGCATATTAAAAAGTGGAGACATTACTATGCCAAACAAGGTCCATCCAGTCAAGGCTATGGTTTTTCCAGTGGTCATGTATGGATGTGAGAGTTGGACTGTGAAGAAAGCTGATCACCGAAGAATTGATGCTTTTGAACTGTGGTGTTAGAGAAGACTCTTGAGAGTCCCTTGGACTGCAAGGAGAGCCAACCAGTCCATTCTAAAGGAGATTGATCCTGGGTGTTCATTGGAAGGACTGATGCTAAAGCTGAAACTCCAATACTTTGGCCGCCTCATGCGAAGTGTTGACTCACTGGAAAAGACTCTGATGCTGGGAAATATTGAGGGCAGGAGGAGAAAGAGGCGATAGAGTGTGAGATGGCTGGATGGTATCATCGACTCGATTGACATGAGTTTTAGTGAACTCCAGGGGTTGGTTATGGACAGAGAGGCCTTGCGTGCTGTGATTCATGAGGTCACAAAGAGTTAGAAACAACTGGAAGACTGAACTGAACTGAAACCTTGAAAAACTGTTGCAAATGTTTCAGATACTATACAATGGTAAAGAATATGAGGAGGAAAATAGGGTGGAAATCCAGCAAAATACTGAAGCCCCAACTGCTCTGAAACAGCCTGAGAAAAATAAGCAGAAAAACACGGATGAAAAGGCATGGGCTTGCTATTACTGTGGAAAGGAGGGGCATCTCCAGAGGGTTTCCCCTCAGGCATCTAAGACACCTCTGGCTCCCTGTCTTGTCTGCAAAAGACCTCACTAGAGAGAGACTGACCTCTGAGGTATAGGCCCCAGTCATCAGACTCTCCAGAGAAGTGGGACCACACACACACCCACATCTTAATAATATCTGAGGACACCAGGTATTAAGCACTGTGCGGGGGCTAATCTGTTGATTCCTTTTGGAAACCGTGGCAAATTTCTCTGTGCTCACAGAAGCCTCTGGTCCACTTTCCTCCTATGCACTATTATATTGGAGCTGTCAGGATGAGCCAAACACTATTATATCCGTCATCCATTAAGCTGCAGCTAGGATTCTGTGTTAATTCCGCATGGGTTCCTAATGATGCCAGAGCCTCTCTTATCCCTTTGGGGGAGGAATATGCTGAACAAGTCCAGGCCTCTGTTTTCATGAATATGGAACCCTTTCTTTAAATATGAACAATAATGTAAATGTTAGGGTGTGGGCTGATGGGAAAAGTATGGGTCGAGCGCAAATGTTGTTCCTGTTGTTACCAACCTCAAAGGCACTGTGTGTATCATGCTCAAAGACCTCTTTTCATGTCAAGAGCAGTATCATTACAGCTTGAGTTTAAGGAATGGATAAAATCTTACTGTACTGACTTCTCATGATGCAAGTGGGATCTTAACCTCTACAATTCAGAGCAACAGTGGCTCCATTTTTAAAACTATTGTAACTGAAGGAGTGTCAAAATTAAGAAAGACTATTTTTAAGCACTTCACTTCATGGGAAATAGATGGAAAAACAGTGGAAACGGTGTCAGACTTTATTTTTTTGGGCTCCAAAATCACTGCAGATGCTGATTGCAGCCATGAAATTAAAAGACGCTTGCTCCTTGGAAGGAAAGTTATGACCAACCTTGATAGTATACTAAAAAGCAGAGACATTACTTTGCCAACAAAGGTCTGTCTAGTCAAGGCAATGGTTTTTCCCGTGGTCATGTATGGATGTGAGAGTTGGACTGTGAAGAAGGCTGATCACCGAAGAATCGATGCTTTTGAACTGTGGTTTTGGAGAAGACTCTTGAGAGTCCCTTATACTGCAAGGAGATCCAACCAGTCCATTCTAAAGGAGATCAGTCCTGGATGTTCATTGGAGGGACTGATGCTAAAGCTGAAACTGCAATACTTTGGCCACCTCATGCGACGAGTTGACTCACTGGAAAAGACTCTGATGCTGGGAAAGGTTGGGGGCGGGAGGAGAGGGGACGACCGAGAGTGAGATGGCTGGATGGTGTCACCGATTCTGTGGACCTGAGTTTGAGTGTACTCCGGGAGTTGGTGATGGACAGGGAGGCCTGGCGTGCTGTGATTCATGGGGTCGCGGAGAGTCGGACACAACTGAGCGACTGAACTGAACTGAACTGAACTGATTTTTAAGCACAGATATTTGTATAGATCCTAAAGGTTTAGAATTAACTATGTGATTCAGGTTTCAACTTTTCAAACTCTCCATCAGTTGAAGGGGGCTTCCCATGGTGGGATTCTCCACTTCAAGGAAAGGCCTTTTTTCAGCTCTGTGAATGTCTTCAATAACAACAATCATATGTGACACTTCTTGATCTGATGATATCTAAAAATCCTAAAATGGACTCATGTAACTATGGACAGAATATAACTCTTAACTTTGCCTGGGTTTTAATTTGGTTTAATGGCTATTTTAACTTTCATCTCTAACTTTAAAACAGGGTTTGTTTCAAACTGTGTGAAAGTTTTTAAGTTACAAATGTACAGGCTCCTACAATTGCTGCAGCCTCTCCCATCTATTACTTGAACCAGAGACTGTCAATATGATGGTTAGAAGAGATGCTGATAAATTTAAGGATGGATCTCCATCACATCAGGAAGTATTTATGGAATTAAAATGACACCGCTTTTCCTTGGCAAAATAATTCTCCTAAAAAGAAAAGAGGATAATAAGAGAGTCAGTTCATAGGCAGTATGATAAGTCCAGAGGAGGAGAAAGAGTTTGAGGTTCTTGAAGAAGAAATAGAGGCCTGGAATTCTCAAGGAGTAGGAAAAGACAAGCTTATTATTATTATTATTATTTAGTAAGGATTATATAACAACAGTGTATCCTGCTTGAGAACAGTTTCTCCTTCTTGAAAACATTCTGACTAAACTTGATATTAGAACGTATACTATAGGAGTGGGTCTGGTAAATTCTAATCCTGTTACCTTAAAATGTAAATTATGGAAGTGGTCTGGTAAACGTTTTTACAACCTTGCGTCATTCTGTGGATTTATTTTTGTGACGAAATGAAATAGTATATAGCTATCTTGCTTAGACTAGTCAGAGGGCATTCTCTGTCCCCCTTCTGATGTCTATGTCAGAAGCTTTCTCTGTCCCATTTCATTCTTGGATAAAATTCTGCTACACAAAAGTTCATGAGTGATCAAGTGTGGTCCCTGTACCCGAAACAAAACCTGTTTCTTCAGAGATCAGGAATCTGACCTTGTTCACAATAAGCTAGTAATTATCAATCTTCCTGTTGTTCCATTAATGCTTTTTTATTCAGTCACACTGAACTTTCAGTCTGTGTTCTGTTCTTCTTCGTGTCACTGCCTGTGCATCTGCCATTCTTCTGCTTCCCTTAATTTTTATCTTTGTGTTAATGACCTTTGAGATATGATTTTAAATTACTCATGAAGTTTTCTAATCTGACTTTACAGATTGTTAAAAGATTACTATTTTAGTTGAGCTGTTCAATTTTCTTTGATAGACTGTGGTCTCCGATTGGAATAAACAGTCACATTCCATGTCTATGTTTCCTTTTGCTTTTACTCACCTGCTTCAGGAGTAGAGGTCTCTATTTAGAAAAACTAAATAAAAAACATCTGAATAAGGACTAATGGGATCAATAAGAAACACGTATCAAACATGTTCATCTTAAGAAATTCTGGATGGAAGCAAGATTCTTAAGATCCTAACCCTCTGAAAAAATAGTATATAATTTACAAATTAAAATCACCAACATTGGGTGTCCCTCCCAAGATCAGCTAAAAAAATGTCATCATCTTCTAAAGAAATCATATTTTACAATGACTTATGTGGGCAAGGAACCTAAAAGAGGAAAATAGAGAGATTTCAGAGGTCTGTATCAGGGATAATAAATGGCAGAAAGAGCAAAATTACTCATTAAGAGAAACTGACGCTACAATATGAATATTTTTCCCTTTACTATTTTGGTGAATGGTATGTATTTTCTATTCTGTGGTGGGAACATTTTCCATAAGAATCCCTTAAATCAGTGCCCGTGATTGCTGTTCATGGGACTTAATGGTGAGGATTTTCAGGAGACATGGAATGAGAGAAGCAAGATAAAGCAGTGGAAAAGCAAGTATAATCTCAACTGGAAACCAAATTATACTACACTTTATCTCACTTTCTATTCAGTCATTTGTTTCCATGTTATCCCTGTCAAAATTTTACCAATGGAAATGGGATTTTCACCTCTCAGATGAGGATACTTTCATGTAACCAAAGGCAGTTTTCCAGCATGGGAGTCTTTTACAGGTACTAGTGGCCAGGATTTGTATAGATGAAGGTTGCCTGATTTTTAAATGAACCTTTGTGGTATAATATTAAGGAGGAATAGTCTGGTACAGTTTTCCCAGCAAGCCACATTTGGTGAGTCCTCTGTTTCTTTCTTTTTCTTTTTCGCCATTGGTCTTCCTGTTTATTGCATGCCTGAGTCAGAATCTACCTCTGACTTCTGGACCACTAGACTTTTCCAGTAAACCACCGTACCAAAGTACTAACAGACTGGGAAAGTGTTAGTGGCTTAGACGTGTCTGATTTTTGCGACCCCAAGGACAGTACCGCCCCTCAACGCCCCCCACCCCAGGTTCCTCTGTCCCTGGAATTTCCCAGGCAGGAACACTGTTGTGGGTAGCTATTTCCTTCTTCAGGTGATCTTCCTGACCAGGAATTGAACCAGGGTCTCCAACATTGGAAGCAGATATTTTTTGTGTCTGAACTGTACAGGTCAATGACAATGAGCACTCCACTGACTCACCACCATACTCAAAGTTCAAGATCCTTGGCGCAATTCTATTGAATGGTTCTTTGATGACGGCTTCTACTAATCCAGGCTGTAAGATCAACCTTCTCTAAACTGCATACCCTGTTACAATAGGAGGTGCACAAAGCTAGATACTTATGAGCCAGAAGGCTTCTAAGGAGCAAAATAGTCAAATGTCTGCCATTGAAAATATCCAAACATGAAAGAGTTTAGAAGTTATAGGGAGATGTCTTGATTAAGAAGATTGCAGGAAAAAGATAAATTAGAAATCAAAATTTTGCAGGCCCACATTCATTCCATAAATCAACTCGAATAGTTTAAATTTTGTCTGCTGTATACAATGTCATCTGAGGAAGAAAAGGTTAAAGCTTAGAGGTGAACAACTGCTAAACTGATCCACTATCTTATGTATATAGATGAAGAAACAGCAATATAAAGGATGTTGCTTGTCAAAGTCCAGCAAGCTTTTAATGTGAGGTTTCCTCAGACAATGTTGACCTGAATAAATTGCAGCAAATTCTGAAGCTATTGTTAGGATTACATTTCCATAAGAATGGATAACGAAGTACACGAAGCAAACTGACATTATGTATAAACAATTGTTATCATTGACATCATTATCCCTAATTCTTCTGTATTCTCCTCAGCATCAGTATCAGTATCTGTAATATATCTGTAACGAATCACATTCAGATTAGGCACCGTTTTTGTTTTGTTTATTTTTTCATTCATTTAAGTCACTGAGCCATGTCTGTCTCTTTGTGACCCCATGGACTGCAGTGTGCCAAAATTCCCTACCACACCAACAATGGTCAGATCCTGTTCAGACTGATAGCCACAGAGTCAGTGATCCCATTCAACCATCTCATCTTTTGTCATACCGTTTTGTCATATCCTCCTGCCTTCAATTTATTTCCAGCATCATAGTATTTTGTAAAGAGTCATTTCTTCACATCAGGTGGCCAAAAATGAAGTTTCAACTTCAGCCTCAGTCCTTCCAATGAATATTCAGGACTGAATTTTTTTTTTTTTTTAATGATTGACTAGTAGGTTCTCCTTTTGTTCAAGGGCCTCTCAAGAGTATTTTCTAACATAACAGTTCAAAAATATCAATTGTTCTGTGCTCAGTTTTTATTATAATCCGACTCTTACATCTATACGTGACTACTGGAAAAGCCATAGTTTTCAGCAGATGGATTTTTATCAGCAAAAAAATGTCTCTGCTTTCTAATATGCTATTTAGGTTGGTCATAACTTTTCTTCCAAGGAGGAAGTGTCTTAATTTCATGGCTACAGTAAGTGTCTGTCATGATTTTGTAGCCCTAGGAAGTAAAGTCTGTCACTGTTTCCATTTTTTTCCCATCGATTTGCCATGAAGTGACGGTACTGGATGCTATGATCTTCATTTCTTGCAAGTGTAGTTTTAAACCGGCTTTTTCACTGTGCTCTTTCACTTTCATCAAGAGGCTCTATACATCCTCTTCAGTTTCTGCCATAACTGAGGTATCATCTAAGTATCTGAGGACAGATAATTCTTCAGGTAATCTTTATTCCATCTTGTGCTTTATTTAGCCTGGCATTTCGCATGATGTACTGTGCATATATGTTAAATAAGCAAAGTGACACTATTCTTTGACATATCCCTTTTGCAGGTTTTGATCAGTCTGTTGTTCCACGTCTGGTTCTAAGTATTATTTCTTGACCTACATACAGACTTCTCAGGAGGCAAGGAATGGGATCTGGCATTACCATTTCTTGAAGAATTTTCCACAGTTTTTTTTTTTTTTTTTTTCATCTACGCAGTCAATGGCTTTTATGTCATCTGGAAAGTAGAAGTAGATTTTTTTTTTTCTTCCTGGAATCATCTTGCTTTTGCTATGACCCAGAAGATGCTGGCAATTTATCCCTGGTTCCTCTGCCTTTTCTAAATTCAGATTGAACATCTGAAAGTTTACATTATTTTAAGACTCTAAATGTCTAGTGTAGATTTATTTGATGAATATGTCATAGATGAGCAGTATCCAATATATTTTTCATGCTTCTCACCCTACCTTTGGCTATTCATCAGAAAGAAACAATCTATATATGTCAGGAATATATAAGTGCTATGAATGAGTGCAAAAAAGTGCTATTCACATTATTTTAAGTCTTTGTCTTAATAGAAGAGATAGTGAAAAATGATTGTAATGAATATATGTAATACATATTAATACGTGGAGTGTAGACACACTATAGGTGGTGATATATTTGGGGAAGCTTATAAATGTTTCAGGAAGCATTTGAAGATGAAATTACACCTGAAGAAGGCATTAAAAACATCACCATTTGGTAGGAGAAGTTGTGAAAGAAGTGAAGGGCAATTCAGGCAAAATGAAGGACCCTGATAAGGCACAGAACAGGGGAAGAATAAAACATGGACCTGAAGGGAACCTGAATGACTGGTCATGTGTAGACACGTGCAGTGAGCAGCGATGTCAGACATGATTAGAAACATCTTATCATTTAAGTGTGAAACTCATCAGAAATGCTTAAGTGGAAGAGAATTATGTTCTGATGTCTCTTCTGTGCAGTTAGGATGATAATAAGCACATTTTCCAGGACCCTATTTGCTTTAGTCTTGGAACGTTGTATTTTCAGCTTGCCTGGAATTAGTAGTACGAATGGAGGAGACTGCTTCTTGACCAAGTCCATACTCCAGCAGATACATTAGCTCTAGCTTCATGGCAGCAAACCAGTGGTATTTTCTCCTCCCTGAACATTTGTTGGAGGGATAGCATAAAACATGGAATAGGTGATAGGACCTAGTGGGGGACATGTTGAAGACATCTTTGAAATCCAGCACCAGCAGCCATAGTTCTGCATAGTTCTAACAGCATGCTACAATATGGATTTATTGTCCTCAGCTTTACATTCATTGAATGTGACACCAACCAGCCACTTCATGACTACCTCATGATCACTTATGCTTCTATGTACACCCATCCCCACTTTAAACCAGCACAAACTTGTACTTCATACTTGAGTGATAGAAACAGAGACTAAAACTGTGCCTAGATCTTATTATCTTCTTGAACACCATGTCCAGGAGGAATAAGTGATTAAAGTTCTTAATCTGCAACTGGTTCTGCATGCGTATGGTTTCTGTGCCCATTTGGAACAGGTCATTACCTGATCTCTAGACTCTCCTACAACAAAGATTAACACTGGATACATTGCCTTATACCTGGAGCCCTGAGGGATAGTCAGGGACACTATCTCATTGGCCCTCTACTGCCATCACCAAGGCAACACAAGTTCTGCAGCATTATTAGAGTTAGAAGGAAGTTCTTGGAGATGAGTTCTAGAAAAAAAAAAAAAAGAAAATGTAGTAAAGTTACTGATTCAGATGCACAGATTTAGGACCCACTTCTCAGCACTCTACTCCTTCTTTTTACCTTTTTCTCCTGTTTGACGTGTAGAAGCAGTAAAGGATGGAATTTATTCTGTTTTGGGGCTTAGAGAAAAAATAAAGGACTCAAGGAATTTTGAAGTAATCCAGATTGTTAAACATTTCCCTTTTTTGTTTAATTTTTCTTTTCTATGCCTTGATTCATCCCAGTCCTCAAGTTTGTAAACCTGCCCTTTTCACAAGTGCAACTTTGGAATTTCAGAGAGACTCTCTAGAGCAGAGAGCTTATACAGCTTGCTTTACCTTGAAAAAGATGCTGTAAAATACTTGGGTAATGTTTTTCTTCAGCTTTATACATCTAACTTAATGTAGTAAAGAATGACAACCCACTCCAGGTTTCGTGCTTGTAAAATTCCATTGACAGAATTGTAGCCCAGGTGGGTTACACTCATTGGTTTTCAAGGAGTTGGATAGGAGAGAGACATACACTTACACATTTAACTGATGTTCAGATACAAATTTTCTTTCTTTTTCACAGGTCTTCATATGTTTCACACTGAAGGACAAGCAGTTTTCTCTAAGTTATCTCTGTGAATGTTCTATAGACTATTGGCTGCTGCTTAAAAACAAAACAAAGGAAAACTTCCTCCCATGTGGCAAGACGTTTGCTTCCTTTTCTCCACTGATGTTTTGGAATTTCTTTCCTATTACCAGAAATATGGATTTCTATCTTTCTTTAGCTATATGGGATCTGGTAAACTGGGATATGGCTTTGTTGATTTGGGAATAATAACTTCTAACAAATTTTCCCTTTTCTAGAGCAATGAAAATCTCTGGAACTGAGAGGAAATGTGAACATTGAAACCCACATATACCTCTTCCTTATCTAGGACCAGGCTTCTTAGCGGCCGACATGAACAGGTCTGTCATATCACTAGAGAGCCACTAGAACTATTTTCCCAAGTGTATGTGGCTCTGCATTTTGTCTTTAGCATACTGTCGTGCCTACTTTTATGTCACAATTTAAAGAGGTTTTAGATTCAACTATATTCCACAATCCATTCCATACAAAAAGGTGAATCTCTATAATATTCTTTTCCTCTAAGCCTCTAGACCTTGCCAGAGAATGTATCAGGAAGGCTGAGAGTCCAGTTTCTGAAGGAGTTCTCAAGTATTAGTGAGAATTAATCCTTTTAGCATTAGTTTTAGCATAATTCCCTTTTTCATACATTAATAAGTTTTATAAGATACATTAAGTGTGGTCACAATTGTCTTAATCAGAGGTGGCTAACAAGGTCATAAGGAATCCTGTCATGAAACTAAGGAAGAAGTTGAAATGTGTCATTTAGATTTGAAATCCAGCAGGTTCTTAATATGTAGGCAAGATATATTAGGAAGGGAGGGATAATGAGAATCAGATGTTATAAATAGGAACTTACGGATATCTATGACAAGTGACAGTGGTCTTGTATGGGTGTGAGAGCTGGACTACAAGAAAACCTAATCACTGAAGAATTGATGCTTTTGAATTGTGGGGTTACAGAAGACTCTTGAGAGTCACTTGCACATCAAGGATATCCAAATTGTACATCCCAAAGGAAATCAGTCCTGAATATTCATTGGAAGGACTGATGTTGAAGCTGAAATTCCAATCCTTTGGCCACGTAATGTGAAGAAATGACTCACCCGAGAAGACCCTGCTACTGGGAAAGATGGAAGGCAGAAGGGGATGAGGACAACACAGGATGAGATGGTTAGATGGCATCATGGACTCAATGGACATGAGTTTTAGAAATCTCTGGGAGTTGCTGGTGGGCAGCAAAGCCTGGCATGTTGCAATCCATGGGGTTACAAAGAGTCACACACGATTGAGAGACTGAACTGTACTGGATTGACGACAAATGATTTGTTTACAAGTTTTGCTGATTTCTCTCCAGAGTTTCCCTCACACTACTATATCGGTCAACCAACTTATGGCTGATTTTCCCATGGCTTCTCTTTATTTGCAACACTCTTCAGAAATTGGTTTGTCTGTTTTTTTGCATTTTATCTTCCTTTCCATTTATTTGCGTGTGTCTCATATGGCAGGAGGAGTTATTAAAAAATAGGTTATATTTAGTGGCAGGAAGTCATTCAGCAACATTGGTACAGTTTAAAAAGTTAGTAAAAAATCTAATAAAAATATGGGACTTCCAAGTGTGTACTTTCTTCATTTTGTATCAGTAGAGAAGTATCCAAAGAGAAAAGAAAATGCAAATCCAAGGTATGCTGTTATATGATTTCATAACTGAAATATTATGAGGAAATCCCAATAAGCCTCTCATCCTTATCCATCAGGGGACAGGCAAAATAGAAGCCACAATTGCAGAAAACTTACCAAAGTGATCACTTGGACAGAGTCCTGTCTAACTCAATGAAGCTATGAATTATACTGTGTATAACCACCCAAGATATTCAGGTCATGGTGGGAATTCTCATGAAACATGGTCTACTGGAGAAAAGAATGTCAAAGCACTTCAGTATTCTTGTCTTGAGAAGAATCCCATGAACAGAATGAAAAGGTGAAAAGAAAGGACACTGAATGATGAATTCCCAAGACTGCCAAGTGCCCAATATGATGGACTGATGGATGGAGGTTCATAACACTGCACAGGAAGTGGTGATCAAAATCACCCCCAAGAGAAGATACGCAAAAAGGCAAGATGGTTGTCTGAGGAGGACTTTCAATTTGCTTACTTTCTACAGAAGAAGAGAAGGGAAAGGTGATAGGCAAAATGAAAAGATATGTCCATCTGAGTGCAGAGTAACATAGAATAGCAAGGAGAGCTGAGAAAACCTTCCTAAGTGATAAATGTAAAAATGCATACGAAAACAATGACCGAGAAGGGCTATAGATTTCTCCCTCAAAATTAGACATACCAAGGGAATATCCCATGCAAAGATAGGCAGAATAAGACAAAAGTGTATGGAGCTAAAGGAAGCAGAAGACATTAAGAAGAGGTGACAAGGATTCACAGAAGAACTTCAAAAAAAGATCTTACAGTAACCACAGTGGTGTGATCACTCACCTAGAACTAGCTATCCTGGAATGCGAAGTCAAGAAGGCCTTACGAAGCATCACTGCAAGCAAAGCTATTGGAGATGATGAAATTCCAGCTAAACTATTTCAAATCCCAAATAATGAGAATGTGAAAGTGCTGTACATGATATGCTAGCAAATTAGGGGAAAAAAAAAATTAGCAGTGGCCACAGGACAAGAAAACGTCTGTTTCATTCTTGTTTCAAAGAAAGGTCATAGCAAAAATTATTGAAATTGTCACACAGTTGCAATCATCTCACATTCTATCAAAGTAATGCTCAAATTCTCCAGCTAGTCTTCAAGAGTAAGTGCATTGATAAATTCCAGATGTTCAAGTTAAATTTAGAAAAAGCAGAAGAAGCAGAAAACAAATTGGCAACCCCCACTGGATCATAGAAAAGAGAATTCCCGAAAAAAAAAAATCTACTTCTACTTCACTGACTATGCTAGGACCTTTGATAATGCACATCACAACTAACTGGAAAACTCTTAAGGAAACAGAAATACCAGACTACTTTACCTGCCTTGTGAGAAATCTGTATACAGGTCAAACAGCAACAGTTAGAACGAGACAAGGTGCATTACATCGTTTCCAAATTGCAAGAAAACAGATGACCGAGGCTATATGTAGTCACCCTAATTATTTAAATTATTTGTAGAGTACATCATACGGAATGCTGAACTGGATGAAGCACAATATGGAATCAAGAATGCTAGGAGAAATAACAATAATCTCAAATACTCAGATAGCACCACCCTTCAGGCAGAAAATGAAAAGTAACAAAAGAACCTATTGGGGAGCTAAAAAACCTGTCTTAAAATCCAACATTCAATAAGTGAAGATCATGGAATGCACTCCCATTCAGTTCAGTTCAGTCGCTCAGTCGTGTCCGACTCTCCGCGACCCCATGAATCACAGCACACCAGGCCTCCCTGTCCATCATTGCAAATAGATGGGGAAACAATGGAAACAGTGAAAGACTTAGTTTTCTTGGGCTCCAAAACCACTGCAGATGGGGACTGCAGTCATGATTTAAAATATCCTTGTTTCTTTGAATAAGAGTTTTGATAAGGCTAGAAATTATATTAGAAAACAGATACAGTACTTTACCAACAAATGTCTATCTAGTCTATGCTATAGTTTTTCCTGTAGTCATGTATGAATGTATGTGAGTGTTGGACCATAAAAAAAGCTGAGTGCCGAACTGATGCTTTTGATCTTCAGTGTTGGAGAAGTTTCTTGAGAGTCCCTTGCACTGCAAGAAGATCAAGCCAGTTAATCCGAATGGAGACCAACCATGATTATTCATTGGATGGGCTGATACTGAAACTCCAGCTGACTCAAAGTTCGAATTCTTTGAAAAAGACCTTGATGCCTGGAATGTATTGAAGACCGGAGGAGAAGGGGATGGCAGATTAGGAGAAGGTTGGATGGTGGCACCGACTCAATAAACGAGTTTGAACAACTCCAGGGGTTGGTGACGACCAGGGAATCCTGGCCTGTTGCAGTCCATGGGGTTCACAAAGATTTGATATGATAGATCCACTGAAGAAAACTCAATTGAAATATTTGTGAAAGAGCATGCTATCGAAACGTGAACCATGGCTCCAGATCTATTAACTATGCTATATGTTGGAAGAACTCTAATAGAAAATTCTCCCACAAGACCACCACCCCCCTGCCCAAATACTATCTCCTGAATTTCTAAGTGGTAACACTGCACTTGGTCTAGTATTCTGAGGTCTGCAGGCAGGTTTGGTGTTGCTCCCACCAACTCAAACAGTCAGATACAAGCTCTGAAATCTCCGTTTCATTCTCCTCTCCATCTTCCTCCATCTAATCACCAAGCTGTAGCACCATCTGTCGCTTACCCTGGAAATGTTCTTTGTTCTTACAGTCTTAATCATTTTGCGAGAGGGCACGTAGATTGTCTATATATTAACTGTCTGAGAATTGAATGAAAACATTTGAGAAATGGAAATTGGAGCCTGCAGACAGGCCTGAACTGAAACTTCTTGACTAGGTTCCATAGAGTGGCCAAGTTGAATGTTATTAGTGATTTGAGTCCTATTGACTGTATCAACTGGGAGATGACCATTTTCTCTCTGAAACTAGCATTAAAGGTTTCTATATTACTTCAATTTGGTTGCACATCAGCTAAAAGGTGTCTTGTACCTGGTACTGTTACCTGCAAAAATTATTATTATGAATGCATTGGGCATGATGTGCTGGAGTACAGACTCTATCTTTTGGACTTGACTAAGACAGAAGGTCAATATATATATATATATATATGTATATTTCTGTTCTGTTCAGTCACTCAGTCGTGTCCGACTCTTTGCGACACTGGGGACTGTAGCCTACCAGGCTTCTCTATCCATGGGATTCTCCAGGAAAGAATACTGGAGTGGGTTACCATTTCCTTCTCCAGGGGATCTTCCCGACCCAGGGATCGAACCCAGGTCTCCCGCATCGGAGGCAGACACGTTAACCTCTGAGCCACCAGGGAAGCAGCAACCCTTAAAGTGATATTTCATGTGTTAAGTCACTACACTCCTGTCTGACACTCTGCATCACACAGATTGTCGCCCATCATGTATTCTCAATCCACTGAATTCTCAAGGTGAGGAAATAGGACTTGGTTTTCACGCTTAGTTCCAGGAGATCGTCCCAACACTTGGATCGAACCTGCATCTCTAATGACTTCTGCGTTAGAAGGCAGGATACTTACTACTAGTGCAACCTAGACAGCCATATATGTATAGCTAAACATATACATGCATATGTATATGTGGAAAGTTTACATATATTATCTTGCTGTATATAGGTAGCAGTATATATTCTAAAGGAGATCAATCCTGGGTGTTCGTTGGAAGGACTGATGCTAAAGCTGATACTGCAATACTTTGGCCATCTCATGCGATGAGCTGACTCACTGGAAAAGAGTCTGATGCTAGGAGGGATTGGGGTCGGGAAGAGAAAGGGACGATAGAGAATGAGATGGCTGGATGGCATCGCTGACTCGATGGACATGAGTTTGAGGGATCTCTGGCAGTTGGTGATGGACAAGGAGACCTGGCGTGCTGTGATTCATGGGGTCGAAAAGAGTCGGACACGACTGAGCGAATGAACAGAACTGAACTGATGCATTTTGCAGGAGGTATAAAATTTCAGGTATGTCCTTGCAATTAAGGATTTGTATCAAGAGAGTTGGATTGTGAAGAAAGCTGATTGCCGAAGAATCGATGCTTTTGAATTGTGGTGTTGGAGAAGACACTTGAGAGTCCCTTGGACTGCTAGGAGATCCAACCAGTCCATTCTAAAGAAGATCAATCCTGGGTGTTCATTGGAAGGACTGATGCTAAAGCTGAAGCTCTAATATTTTGTTCACCTCATGCGACAAGTTGACTCACTGGAAAAGACACTGAGGCTGGGAGAGATTGGGGGCAGGAGGAAACGGGGGCGACAGAGAATGAGATGGCTGGATTGCCTCACCAACTCGATGGACATGAGTTTGAGTGAACTCCGGGAGTTGGTGATGAACACGGAGGCCTGGCATGCTGTGATTCATGGGGTCGCAAAGAGTCGGACACAAATGAGCATCTGAATTGAACTGAACTGTATTGAACTGATCAAGTCCTTAGTTGCTGCAGCTGCCACCAGTGTTGCCTGAAGGACTGATTCCAGACTGAAAGAATAGATACTAGCCCTAGTTAAGGTGTTTATCAAAGGGATTATTTCAAGGAGCCCAGATTTTTGCATCTTCCCATAAGTAAAAAAATCTCAACCCATTCACTTTTGGTGTCCAGTGTTTCTTCATTAACCATAATATTTGGACATTCTCCATACCTGATCATTGTACCAAAACTTTTGTAAAACCTGGCCCCATCTATCCTTGTTCAGAGCAGTCTTTTTGCAATACTTGAGAAGTTACTCCTCATGATAAAATCCTTCTTAGGATGAAAGTCCTGCTGAGGAAAACATAATTTTCCACTTTTAGGCTATGCATTTTTCCCAGTCAGTAGCACACATTCTCGGAGCACACACAAGCCACTCCAGTATTCTTGCCTGGAAGATCCCATGGATGGCGAACCCTGGTAGGCTGCAGCCCGTGGGGTCGCTAAGGGTCAGATACAACTGAGCGACTTCCCTTTCACTTTTCACTTTCACACAAAGGAGAAGGAAATGACAACCCACTCCAGTGTTCTTTCCTGGAGAATCCCAGGGACAGGGGAGACTGGTGGGCTTCTGTCTATGGGATCACACAGAGTCGGACACGACTGAAGTGACTTAGCAGCAGCAGCAGCACACATTCTAGTATTGCGATATAAAGGATTCTTATGCAGCACCTCAGTTTTAACCTATGCTTACTAATTCCTACTTACCATAGTTCTGAAAGTCAAAGGTCTGCTATTACTTATTAAAACTTAAGGGGATTCATGGATTCATAAAATGGTGACATCATTTTATGAAAACATATCACCACATTTGTTTGCTTTATTTTAGGAACCCCTTCTTTACGTTAATGACAAATTAGTGAAGTGAAGGGACACTTAAGTGTAGAGTCTGAACTTATTCTGGCTAACTTAGTTCTGCATTTTAAGTGTTTGTTTTTGCTAAGTCTATACATACTAAAGCAGTCTTAGGTACATATTTTACTTGACATGCCCTGGATACTTTATTTGTCACTTTCACAAGTTGGCCAAGTATTGATTTTCTTTCTTCAATTGAAACAAAATGATTAAAATTTGGAGCATAATTACCTTACATTGTTGTGTTAATTTCTGCGGCCCAGCGAAATAAATCAGTTATTAGTAAATATAGCAGAGCCTCCCTTTTGAGTGGTCCTCGCATCTCCCTCTTGTACCTCCTCTCCTACCCCACAACCCACTCCACTAGAGCTCTCCATAGCACTAGTTGTCTACTACGTACTTGGTATTTTACATATGTCTGTGCAATTTGTCAATACATTCCATTCTCTCCTTCACACACTGTGTCCACAAGTCTGTTTTCTAGGACTGCATCTCTTCCTACCCTTCAAATGGGTTCTTCAGTACCTATTTTCTAAATTCCACTTATATATATTAATATGCAATATTGGTCTTTCTGTTTTTTAATTTCTTCACTGTGTAATAGGCTCTAGATTCATTTGCAACCCTGCAAATAATCCAACTTTCTCCCTTTTTATGGGTGAGTAATTTTGAATCCTATATATGGACTATAGCTTCTTTATCCATTCTTCGTTTGATGGACACTGAGGTTGCTTCCCTTTATTGGCTACTCTAAATGGTTTTACAATGGTTACTGGCATACACATGTATTTTTTGTTTAAGGTTTCCTTTTAGTGTATGGCAAACAGTGTGATTATTGGGTTATAGGCAGGGGCTTTCTCTTTTCTCCACACCTTCTCCTTCATATATTAGTATGCAATCATATAAATATATATATACACGTATATATTTACTTCTTTATTTGGTTGCAACAAACTTCAATCACTGCATGTGGAATCTAATTCCATGGCCAGGGATCAAACCTGGGACCTCTGCATTGGGATCATGGTGTCTTAGCCCCTGGACCAGCAGGGCAGTTACAGATTTTATTTTTTTTTAATGATGGGCATTTGGAATGGTACAAGGTGATACATCATTGTAGTTTTGATTTGTGTGGTTTTAATTGCGGTAGTTTTTACTATGTTCAATTGTTGGAGAGTTTCTATCACATATGATTGTTGGAATATATGAAAGATTTTTCAGCATCTATTAAGGTGATCATATGGTTTCAATCCTTCAATAGGGGATTGGAATGCAAAAGTAGGAAGTCAAGATACATTTGGAGTAACAGATACATTTGGACTTGGAGTACAGAATGAAACAGGGCAATGGCTAATAGAGTTTGGCCAAGAGAATGCATTAGTCATAGCAAACAGCTTCTTCCAACATCACAAGAGAAGTCTCTACACATGGACATCACCAGACTGTCAGCACTGAAATCAGATTGATTATATTCTTTGCAGCCAAAGATGGAGAAGGTCTATACAGTCATCATAAACAAGACCAGGAGCTGACTGTGCCTCAGATCTTGAAATCCTTATTGACAAATTCAGACTTAAATTGAAGACAGTAGGGAAAACCTCTCGGCCATTCAGGTATGACCTAAATCACCTCCATTATGTTTATACAGTGGAATTGAAAAATAGATTTAAGGGATTAGATCTGATAGAATGTCGGATGAAACATCCCCATGGAAAAGAAATGCAAAGAAAGCAAAATGGTTGTCTGATGAGGCCTTACAAATAGCTGTGAAAAGAAGAGAAGCGAAAAGCAAAAGAAAATATGAAAGATATAAGCATCTGAATACACAGTTCCAAAGAATAGCAAGGAGAGATAAGAAAGCCTTCCTCAGCGACCAATGCAAAGAAAGAGAGGAAAACAATAGAATGGGAAAGACTGGAAATCTCTTCAAGCAAATTAGAGAACCCACGGGAAGATATCATGCAAAGATGGGGTCAATAAAGGACAGAAATGGTATGGTCCTAACAGAAGCAGAAGATATTATGAAGAGGTGGCAAGAATACACAAAACTGTACAAAAAAGGTCTTTGTGACCCAGATAATTACGATGGTGTGATCACTCACCTAGAGCCAGACATCCTGGAATGTGAAGTCAAGTGGGTTTTAGAAAGGATCACTATGAACAAAGCTAGCTGAAGTGATGAATTCCAGTTGAGCTATTGCAAATAATGCAATTTGATGTTTTAAAAGTGCTGCACTCCATATGCCAGGAAATTTGGAAAACTCAGCAGTGGCCATAGGACTGGAAAAAGTCAGTTTTCCTTCCAATCCCAAAGAAAGGCAATGCCAAAGAATGCTCAAACAACCTCACAATTGCATTAAACTCCCACGCTAGTAAAGTAATCTTCAAAATTCCCCAAGCCAGGCTTCAGAAAAATGTGAACTGTGAACTTCCAGATGCAAAAGCTGGTTATAAAAAGGCAGAGGAACCAGAGATCAAATTTCCAACATCTGCTGGATCATCAAAGTAGCAAGGGAGTTCCAGAAAAATATCTGTTTCTGCTTTATTGACTATGCCAAAGCCTTTGAATGTGTGGATCACAATATACTGTGGAACATTCTGAAAGTGATGGGAATACCTGACCTGTCTCTTGAAAAACCTATATGCAAGTCAAGAAGAAACAGTCAGAACTGGACATGGAAGAACAGACTGGTTCCAAAGAGGAAAAGGAGTATGTCAAGGCTGTATATTGTCACCCTGCTTATTTAACTTATATGATGAACATGTATGAGAAATGCAGGGCTGGAAGAAGCACAAGCTGGAATCAAGATTGACAGGAGAAATATCAATAATCTCAGATATGCAGATGACAGCACCCTTATGGTAGAATGTGAAGAGGAACTAAAAAGCCGCTTGATGCAAGTGAAAGAGGAGAGTGAAAATGTTGGCTTAAAGCTCAACATTCAGAAAGATAATATCACGGCATCTGGTCCCATCACTCCATGGGAAATAGATGGGGAAACAGTGGAAACTGTGTCAGGCTTTATTTTTTGGGGCTCCAAAATCACTGAAGATTGTGATTGCAGCCATGAAATTAAAAGACGCTTACTTCTTGGAAGGAAAATTTTGACCAACGTAGATATCATATTAAAAAGCAGAGACATTACTTTGCCAACCAAGGTCCGTCTAGTCAAGGCTATGATTTTTCCCGTGGTCATGTATGGATGTGAGAGTTGGACTGTGAAGAAAGCTGATCACCGAAGAACTGATGCTTTTGAACTGTGGTGCTGGAGAAGACTCTTGAGAGTTCCTTGGAATGCAAGGAGATCCATCCAGTCCATTCTAAAGGAGATCAGTCCTGGGTGTTCATTGGAAGGACTGATGCTGAAGCTGAAACTCCAATACTTTGGCCACCTGCTTGCAAGAGCTGACTCTTAGAAAAAGACCCTGATACTGTGAGGAATTGGGGTCCAGGGGATAAGGGGAGACAGAGAATGAGATGGCTGGATGGCATCATCAACTCCATGGACATGAGTTGGGTGAACTCCAAGCGTTGTGATCAACAGGGAAGCCTAGCCGTCTCTCATTCATAGCGTCGCAGCGAGTCGGATATGACTGAGAGACTGAAGTGAACTGAACTGACCCATTGATATGCAGCTTCTGAAGATGTTTCTGTATCTGTCATATACCCCCCACTTAGTAATTGTGTTCAGTCTTTTTAAGGTATTGGTGGATTTTTTTGCTTGTATTTTGCTAAGGATATTTGCCTCTGTTCATCTATGTGATATAGGTCTAACTTTCCTTTTCTCTGTTATGTTAGTGTTGGCATTGGAGTGATGGTGATCTTGTAGGAGAGTTTGTGGGGTTTTCTTCCACTCTAGAATTTTAGAAGTGTTTCAGAAGTCCATGTGTTAGCAGTTTTCTGACTGGTTTGTAAAATTTCCATGTGAAGCCATCTGCCTTAATTTTATCAATTGGAAAATTTGTATCACAGTTTCAATATTACTGCTTACCATTGTTGGGTTAATATTTTCTGTTTCTTCTTCGTTGAATTTCTGAGCATTTATGCATGGATTCAAGACCCTGAATTTTATTGACTTACAGTTGTTTGCTGTAGTCTCTTACGATTCTTTGCTATTTCTGTGGTATCCGTTATAATGTCATCCTTTGTCATGTCAAATTTGATTGATTTAAGTGTTTGTCTCTTTTTTCTTAATAAGTCTGGACCATGATTTATCTATTTTGTCTATCCTTTCCAAGAGACGCCTTTTAAAGATATTGATTTTGGCTATTTATTTTCATCATATATTTTCTTTAATTTCTGCTCTGATTTTTTTTATCATTTTTGCCCCTTGTACTCACTTTGGGGAATTTTGCCTGCTTTTTCTTCTTTCTCTAAATGCTTTATATTTAATATTATGTTAATTACTTGAGATGTGTTGTATTTGTCAACTTCACTCTCTTACTGCTTTAGCATGCTCCACAACGTTCAGATAATCATGCTTTTAATATTATTTTCTTCTAATTTTTTTTTTTCTCTCTGATTTCGTCAGTGATCTCTTGGCCATATAGAGGTGTATTTGTTAGCCTACAGGGATTTGTGATTTTTACAGTCTCTGCCCCCATATCTGGTATGTAAAACATAGCATTGTGTGTTTAAAAAAAAAAATGAAACAATTAACATTACCTTAAAATTACTGAGGCTTGATTTGAGAGTCAGTTTGTGATATATCCTAGAGATATTTCATTTTCGCTTTAGAAAAATGCATATTTTTCTCTGTTTGGTTGAAATGTCTCTAAACGTATCATTTAACTTTGTCAGGTCTCTTTTGCCAATGAACGGTTGTGTTTCTTTTTAAACTTCATGTTTTTAATTGGAGGATAACTGCTTCCTAAAGTTGTGTTGGCTTCAGCAGTACAACAGTGTGTATTAGCCTATAGGAGACCAATGTCCTTTTGTATTAATGTCCGTTGTTAATTATTTTTTGTTACTTATTCGTTTTTCTAGGCCCTTCAAAAATGTTTCTCGTCTTTTCTCCATTCTATCTCAGGAATGCTTTTCTCACCTTTACTATCATTACTTCCAAGTATTTTGTAGGGAGGCTGCCCGTTTTTTCTTTCATTGTGTTTTGAATTTTTACCACATTCCTTTGCCCACAACATATTTTTCTGTCTTCATATTTCCCTACTTTCTGTGTTAATGGTCATTTCTTCTCAGACTGCTGGGTTATAGTTATTGCTCCTCGTCTCCACTCCAAGTCGATAAAGTTGGTTGAGTGACTAGTTTGGGCTTTGGAGTGGGAGAGACTGGAAACTATGCTCTTGAGTCTGCAGCTGAGACTTCTCTCATTAATGGGGGGACCATGTATGTTCATGTCATTTGCAGGTGTCTATGGGATTAGTGTTCATTGGAAGGACTGATGCTAAAGCTGAAACTCCAATATTTTGGCCACCTCATGCGATGAGTTGACTCTCTGGAAAAGACTCTGATGCTGGGAAAGGTTGGGGGAGGGAGGAGAAGGGGACGACGGAGAATGAGATGGCTGGATGGCATCACCGACTCAATGGACATGAGTTTGAGTGTACTCCGGGAGTTGGTGATGGACAGGGAGGCCTGGCATGCTGTGATTCATGGGGTCGCGGAGAGTAGGACACGACTGAGCGACTGAACTGAACTGTACTGATGGGATTAATCTGTCATTAGCCATTGTATCTGCTGATGGTTTGGTGTGTGTTTCTGTCTTGCTTGTTGTGTGGTGTGAGGCATCAGCCTTGGGTTGCACAGGTCGTTGGTTGGAGTGCATCTTAGATCAAGAAGGAGGCCTTCATGGAGACTGTCACCAGTTAATATCCACTGTAGACAGGAATTCCCTAGTGTCCCATGATCCTGTTTTCTGTGCTGACACCTGAGAAGATCAGGCCCAACTTATGCTCAGAGAACCACGATACCATAGGAAGAGATTGAGGAGATTTAAAAAAAGTAACACAGGTAAATGGCAAAAAGAAAAAAATAAATAAAAGGAGCAAAAGCAATAAACACAACAGAGAAAACAACAGATTCATAAATGGAACCAATCGAAAAAATCTCAAGCCAAAAAACAACACCGGAGCAGAATGTCAACTGAAGAAAAAAGAAAGCAAATCTGACAAGATCAGATACAGCCCCCACAGAAAAACAGAAAATCACAATTAATGTAGAAATGCATATATTTTAAAAAGGAAGAGATGCAACAGCAACTAAAGGCATGGAAAATAGGTAGCCAAGGTAAAAGTAGAAATAGCTATACAAGAAATAAAAAATATGGTTGAAATGATCTTAAAAGGACAAAACAATGTGTAATAACAAAGAAGCCTACAAGTGGGCAAAATAGTGCACCAACAACACAACAATGCAATGCATCAAAAGAATAATGCATATTTCCTACTGTCTCATCTGTCAGTATCCTAGTCCCCAAGATGAGTCAGAGGAAAACTATACCTCTTTGGGAAGCTGTCCAGTGATAGAGGAAACTGGACTCTGGATCTCTCCAAGGACAGCTCATACTTAAAACTGCTATAATTCCTGTGCGTTCTTACCGCTGCCTGAGCCTGGTCATTTTCTTTTGCTTGAGCTCTTATCATCTTTTGATCTATTCTGTAGATACAGGGTCTATATCATTAATAGTGTGTATTTAATCTGTGGCATGCTTAACCGGTTGGAAGATATCCAATCCTCTTCCTTAATGTCTCTGTCCCTGGGTCTCAGATGTAATTTTCATCTTTCCTTCACCTGTGGTCACCAAAGGAGTCTTCCCCGAGACACTTGTGGAGAACTTGGATCTGCCTTGGTGAGCACAGGAGGTGGTACAGCTGCTTGGAATGCTGGAACCCTGGTGGTGCCAATTATGAATAGGAGCCAGCAGCCATGGGCATAAGAGATTTTCAATGAGTGGTACTTCTGGCTGGTCTTTCTCTATTTCCTGGCAGTTGGTGTTAACAGGTGTGAAGAACAAGGGCTACAAAAGTGTCTCTACTTCCTGAGTGTGATCAGCAGTAAGGTCCTGCCTCTTTGGCAGTTTGGGAATACTCAAAATGCATTCCCTGCTACATATCTACTCGTACCTGTTCCAATAGGTCATCTCCACATAGTCAACAGCAGTCCTCTCCCAGGATGGCTCTCTAAATCCAGTGTTCCAGCTGCCAGACCCCATGCACACTGGTTGAGCTTCATTGTAGTTTGGGCCGTATAGGGCCATGACACACATTGTCTGTGTGACTCTTTCTCTATACAATTTATATTTCATTAGCTGTTCCTCCTTGCTTCCTTTCAGCCCAAGTAATGTACACTTTAGTGAAGCGTCTTGCCTCGTTCCGGAAATCTCTTCCCTGCTTCTCCATCTCCCACCCCAAGGTGCAGGTTTTGTCTTGCTTCCTCTTACCTTCCTTCTTCCATCTTATTTCCTTTCCACCCCAGTATGTCTGAAACCCAGAAGGGACATTCTGGTGACCGGGGTCTTCTGCTAGTATTTATCGGATGCTCTGGGAGAACTGTTGTCAGTGTAGAAGTAGTATTTGTGATCCATTCTTTGAGAGAGTTGCATTTCACGTCCACCTAAATTTTTGTCTTCTTGGAACTTCTGTTTTGCCTGGCAAGCTCTATTATTCTTTTATCCTTGAAAGCAAAACATGAAACATTAGTTAATTAGAATTACTCTGTTTGGTGGGAGGTTGCATACATACACACATAACTGGTACTACTTTGACTTCCAAATGCAATCAAGTGCATTTTGTTGTTGTTACTGCTTTTATTTCCCCCTTGGAAATTTCTCTTAATGAAGAATTTTCATCAGCATGAAGAAATTCAGAACTTTCCACTTAAAATATAATAGCATAATTGAGCTCAAAAAGTCAGCACTTGAATATATCTAGCTTTATTTTTTTAACATTCCTGACATTTTCCCACAGCACAGATGTCTAATTTTGGATCTCAAAGCTTAACTCCATTCATTGGGTGTCAAAGGTCAGAGACTGCCGTGACCATAACTTAAATCTTGTAGAATAGGAGGCAAACACAGGAAATTACCAGTTCCCGCTTGAATACTTGCAAAAGAGATAAAACCACAATAGCAACAATGACCAAAATATAAAATTAAAATACAAAACAAACAAATCAAAATGTGTAGTTAGTGATTTAATCATAAGAGGTACACATTAATTGATGTTTGGATCATAGAAAAAGAAAGGGGATACCATACAATCATCTATATCTGCTTAATTGTCTCTGTTCATGACTAGAGAATCACTAGTCTGTGATTCTCACACAAACTGTGAATCACACACAAACCAAAACAAAGGGAAAATAATTGTGGAAAAATCCTAGCGATAAGAATACCAGAACTTCTTACCTGTCTCCTGGGAAATGTGCGTGCTAGTAAATGTGCAACAGTTAGAACTGGACACGGGATAATAAACTGGTTCAAAATCGGGAAAGGACTATGTCAAAGCTATGTATTGTTACCCTACTTATTTAACTTCTGTTTCTGAGAACATCATGAAAAATAAAATCCTAGATGAAGCTCAAGCTAGAAACAAAATGTATGTGGGAGATACGAATAACCTTAGTTATCCCAGTGACAACACCCAAATGACAGAAGAACTATAGGAACCAAGGAGTCTCTTGATGAAGGTATTTTCTGTTTCAAGCATAGACATCTGAAACGAGATAGTCCTACATAAAAGATGAAATTCTAAGTTTCACATATGAAAATCTAGATGCAGGTTTCAGTAGGTGAGATACAGAATTCTCTATTATTCACATATACAAATCTGGGGACAGTTTTTCCAATTTGAATCATGGAATTCTCTATACATCACACATGAAAGTATGGACACAGAATTTTCTGCATAAAATCTGGAATTTTTCACGTTAGAGCTATGAAAATTTGGATGCAGATTCTTTTAAAGGAGATATGGAAATATCTATTTCACATATCAAAACATGGTCACAGGTTTTCTAACATGAAATATGAGATTATTTTCATATTTCTCATTTGAAAATCTTTGTGTTGTCTTTCCTTCATGAAATACTTAATACTGTCTATTTAATATGTGAAAACTTGCACTAATTTTCCTACTAGACATATAGAATTTGCCCACAGATTTTCATGCTTGAACTATGAAATTATCTGTATTTCCATCAAGAAATTTTGAATGAAGATCTTCTTATAGGAGATTTGGAATTCTGTGTATTTCCTATTTGAAAATTTGTGGAGAAATGTTCTCATAGGAAATCTCAATTATTCACGTATGAAAACTTTTCCCAGATTTGTAAACTTAAAGTGAGAATTTTCAATGATTCAGAAATTAAGACCTGTGCTAAACAGTCAAACATTCAACAGCTATATTTCATGTATTTCCCTAATACCATATAGAGTTCTCTGTATTTCTTAGATGAAAGCATGGGTGAATATTTCCCTACATGAAACAGGGAATTAATATATTTTACACATGTAAAATCAAAGACCTTATGATTATACAGTGGAAGTGGTAAACAGAATCAGGGGATTATAACTGATCGAGTGCCTGAAGACCTATGGGTGGAGATTTGTGATATTGTACAGGAAGCAGTGATCAAGACCAGCCCCATAAAAAAGAAATGCAAAAAGCAAAGTGACGTGACCTTGCAAAGAGCTGAGAAGAGGAGGCAAGCCAAACGAAAAGGAGAAAAGGAAAACTATACACATTTGAATTCAGAGTCCCAAAGAATAGCAAAGAGAGATAAAACTTTCCTCGGTTATCAATGCCAATAAATAGAGGAAATAAAGAGAATGGGAAAGACTTCAGATCCCTCCTATAAATCAGAGATACCAAGGGAAAATTGCATTCAAAGAGGAGCACATTAAAGGATAGAAATGGTACAGATGTAACAGAAGCAGAAGCTATTTAGAAGAGGTGGCAAGAATACACAGATGAATGATACACAAAAGTTCTTCATGACCCAGTTAAGCACAATGCTGTGATCACTCACCTAGAGTCAGACATCATGGAATGTGAAGTCAAGTGGGATTTAGGAAGCATAACTACAAGTAAAGCTCGTGGAAATGATGGAATTCAGTTGAGCTATTTCAAATTCTAAAAGATAATACTAGGAATGTGCTGCCATCCATATGCTAGCAAATTTGGAAGACTCAATTGTGGCCAGAGTACTGGAAAAGGTCAGTTGTCATTCCAACTGCAAAAAAGGCAATCTAAAGAATGTTCATGCTACGGCTTAGTTGCACATATTTCACACGCTCGCAAAGTACTGCTCAAAATTCCCCAACCAGGCTTCAACAGAATGTGAACCATGAGCTTCCACATGTTCAAGCTGTATTTAAAAAGGACAGACGAACCTGAGATCAAACTGCCAACACATGTTGGGGAATGAAAAAAGCAAGAAAACACCAGGAAAGCATCTACTCCTATATGACGATGCCAAAGACTTTGATTGGGTAGATCATAGCAAAATGGGAAATTCGACAAAAGATGGGACTACTAGACCATGTTATATGCCTCCTGAGTAAACTGTATGGAGGTCTAGAAGCAGCAGTTAGAACAGGACATGGAAGAACAGACTGGTTAGGAGTTGGGAAAGGAGCACGTCAAAGCTGTATATTGTCACCCTCTTTATTGAACTTACATGTAGAGTTAATCACACAAAAGGCCACGCTGGATGCAACAGTGTTTGCAATCAAGGTTTCTGGACAAGTATCAATAACCTCAGATATGCAGATGACACGATTCACATGGCAGATCTTCAAAAGAACTAAAGAGTCTCTTGAGGAAAGTGAAAGAGAATGAAAAAGATGACTTAAAACACCACATCCAAAATGAGAATCATGGCATCTGGTCTCATTACTTCATGTCATAAAGATGGGGAAACAATGGAAATAGTGAGAATCTTTATTGGGGGAGAGGGCTCCAAAATCACTGCAGATGGTGACTCTGATCATGTAATCAAAATACACTTTCTCTTTAGAAGAAAAGTTATGACCAAGCTAGACAGCATATTATAAAGCAGACAAAGGTCGGTCTAGTCAAAGCTATGTGCAAGTCAAGTAGAAGTGAGAATTGGATTAGAAAGAAAGTTGACCTCCAAAGAATCAATGCTATTGAAATGTGGTGTTGGAGAAAACTCTTGAGAGTCCCTTTGACTGCAAGGAAATCAAAGCAGTCAATTCTAAGGGAAATCAGTCCTGAATATTGATTGGAAGGCCTGATGCTGAAAAACTGGAACTTGAATATGTTGGCCACCTGATGTGAAGGACTGACTCACTGGAAAAGACCCTGATGCTGAGAAAGATTGAAAGCTGGAGGAGAGAGCGAAGACAGAAGATGAAATGCTCAGATGGAATCACTGACTCAATGGGCATGGGTTTGAGCAGGCTCTATGAGTTGCTGATGAACGGGGAAGCTTGGCAGGCTACAATCCATGGGGTCAGAAAGAGTTGGACAGGACTGAGTGACTTCACGGAATTCACCGTACTTATTTAGGTTCTCAGGGAAAGGAAAGTGGTAAAGAACACTCTTACCCATCAACTGATAATCCTCAAAGATTCCTAATGCTCCCTAAGTGTTTTCACTGTTTCCTCAGAGATTCAGCTGGGATGAACATTCTATTAAATGGGTAAGATCTCCTAGGAAACAATGGAAGGGGCATAATTTAGAGAAAGGGATAGAAGAAAGTAAGCACATCAGGAAGGCAGCATGATCTGGTCAACAACATACAGAACTCTCCTTTAATCCGTCCCACTGATTTCCTTCTAAATCCCAAGGATAAGACATGACCAATCCAACGGCAGTGACCAAGGCATTGCTGCCTATTGATTTAGTGATGACACAAAGCAAGCACATCATGGTAATCACACCTCCGTTAACCTCCCCTAACCAAGACAATAGGCTGCAGTAGCCTTTAGGGAGATTAGAGGATCACAAGGTCTCCCACGATGTGTTGGAGCCAGCTGGGCCTTTCCCACAGAGAGTTTTCCAGGTGTGATGAAGTTCCTTTTTAAAAGTTTTCATCTATGGCCTCCAATCTTACTGCCAGTCCTCTGGATTTTTGAGAACCCCAAAAGACCACGATTCTAGTTTGCAAAGTGCACAACTGATAAAAATAAATAAATAATACAAGTCCAAACTGAAGGGCCTATGGATAATCACATGCTCCTCAGCTCTAAGAAGAGCCATTAGATCAGCAAAACCACAGCTCCAGGCAAATTCATTGTTAACACCTACTGCCCTTCAAGGGACATACCCCAGTATTGATACAGAGTATAGATTGTAAGCCCTCTACCAACTTGAGAAATTGGGCTAACAAGACCTCTGAACCTCCCATCTTAGCCAAGCCTAAAGGACAGAATGTGTGCACATCAGGCCAAGGTATGTTCAACTGGGAATATTTGGAGGGAACAGTGCCAGGTATAGGAGACTATAGAGAAGGCGTGCACCCAAATGAAGTCATACAGAAATCCTTTGTACAGTTTCACAGAGAAAATGTTCATCTCCCAGATGACCCAGTTGATATGATTCAAGTCATTAATAACATTCAATGTAGCCACATGTCTGCAGATTCCCACTATGTAACTTCAGAAGTTTCTGTACAGGGCTGTCTGCAGCCTCTGATTTTCATTCCTAAATTATGTTCATTCAATCAGCAGAGAGTTTGAAATACAGACAATGGGTAGTCACCCCTGGACGATGAAGAAGACTGTAAGAACAAAGAATCTTGCCAGGGCAAGGGACAACAGACACCACTGGTTGGTGATAAGATGGGGGAAGTTGGAGAGGAGAATTAAGGGCAGATTTCAGAGTTAGCATCTGGCCTTTTGGGTGGTGGTAACTGTGTCAGACTTGGCTTCAGGCCTTGGGGAGATATTTCCAAAGGTAATAAATTAATGTGGTCTCTGTCCTCAACGAGCTTTTACAATCTTAAAGCCTCAGCCTATGATACTACACCAAGTACAGTGCCATAGCTTAGAAATGCAGGAGATAGTAATTTAGGGGAGGTTCTGGGAGACTTGCAGGGGATGTGGTCTATCAGACATGTTCTAACACTTAGAATAATTAATAGGGCTCGAGCCAGGACTCATTTTTATGCATATAGACTGTTCCCTTAGGCATATTTCAATTTTGAGATCATATACCCTCATATCAGGGATTTCACTTTCTTGGTGAGTACTTCTCGACTCATAGAAATGGAAGATAGCAATAGCTTGGAAGTCACATCTTTGTATTAGGACTTTTCTATCAATTTTCCAACTCTACCAATTGTGCTCGGTAGCTTCCTGCCACTTCTAAACATGGCCAACTTTAGAGTACCTCCTCCTCCTGTACCTGAGGCACTGCAATAAGTGTAAAAACAGACAACCTACAAAAGAACATTTACAGCTCAT
Source organism: Moschus berezovskii (assembly GCF_049115385.1). NCBI lineage: Eukaryota > Metazoa > Chordata > Mammalia > Artiodactyla > Moschidae > Moschus > Moschus berezovskii. Next base: position 32,290,716 of record NC_142489.1, on the reverse strand, counting down.
GAATATTTGCTAATTTTCTTTTCAGTTGAAGTGTCCATAGGTGTGAGTGGGATATAAAAGCCCTCATTATAATTGTGTTACTGTTAATTTCCCCTTTTCTGCTTGCTTGCATTTACCTTACATATTGAGGGTCTCCTAAATAGCACAGTTGTCTAGTTACACCTAATTGCTATATATAGGCATTACACTCATTAGTAATGGACACACCTTTCCTCACGTGCACATGGAACAGCCTCCTGGAAAGATCAAATCAAAGTCCATAAACCTACCGTTGCTAAATTCAAACAAAAAAAAAAAAAAAAGAAAAGTGAAAGAATTTCGAGCATGTATTCCAATCACAATGAAGTAAGAATAGGTGTCAAACAGAGAAGAAAAATTAAATAAATCTCCAAACATAAGGAGGCTAAATAACAGACATCTGAATAAGCAACAGATCACAGAAAAAAATCAAAAAGGAAATCAAATTTAAATTCAATCAAAGGAAAATTAAAACACATGTATACCTGGGGCAGCTTCATGTTAAGGTATGGCAACACCGATACAATAATGTAAACTAATTGCCTCCATAAAATAAATAAAATTACAAAAAGAAAATTAAAACACGACAACCCAAAACTTTGGGTTTCAGTAACAAGCAGTGTTAAGAAGGAGTTTCATAGCATATAAATCTGCCTCAAAGAAGAAGATGAACATCAAAGAAAGAGGCTACCTTTACATCTAAAGCAAACACAAAAAGAAGAACACCAGTAGAATAAATAGAACCATAAAAATCAGAGCAGAAATAAGTGAAAAAGAAACAATAGTGACTATGGCAAAGCTCAATAAAATGAAAATCTGGTTCTTTTAGAATATAAATCAAGGACAAAGCATTAGCCAGAGTGATCAAGGAAAAAAGAAAAAGAGGGGGTGCTGGGGTGGTGGAGAAGAATCCAGATAATAAAATTGCAGATGAAAATAGAGTAATCACAACAGAAAACACAGACATACCAAAGATCATAAGAAATTACTGTGAGAAATTATATGTCACATTAATGGACAACCTTGAAGAAATGGAAAAAAATCTTAGAAAAGAATAACTGTCCATAAATGGACGAGCAAGTAGAAAATCTTATAGATGAATCAGAATCACGGAAATAAAACCTGTAATCAAGAATCTTTCAACGATCAAAAGACCAGGACCAGATGGTTTCACAGGTGAATCCTACTTTTTTTTTTTTTTTGAATTTACCAAAAAATGGTTTATGGAAGAAAAAAGCCTTAACCAACTCAAACTTTTCCAGAAAATTGCAGAGGCTGATAAGCTCCCCAACTCATTCTCCGAGGCCACCATCACCCTAATACCGAAACCAGACAAAGATGCAACAAAGAAAGAAAACTACAGGCTAATGTCACTAAACATATTGGTAAACATAGGTGCAGAACATTTCCTGCAACCTCTAGCAAACAGAATCCAAAAACATGTCAAAAAGGTCATACATCATTACCTTAGAAGCACGTGGGCATCACCCCAGGGATGCAAGGATTCCTTAATATTTGCAAATCAATCTGATACACCACATTAAACGGAAAGATTAAAAACAATATGATTATCTCAATAGATGCAGAGAAAGTCTTTCACAAAAGTCAACACCTCCTTATGATAACTCTCCAGAAAGCAAGTGTAAGAGGAACATATCTCAACACAATAAAAGCCATATATGAGAAACCCACGACAAACAATATCTTCAATGGTGAAAAATTGAAAGGATTTCCTATAAAATCAGGAGCAAGCCAAGGGTGCTCACTCTCACCACAACTCTTCAACATTGATTTGGAAGTCCTAGACACAACAGTCAGAGAAGAAAATGAAATAAAAAGGAATCCAGGTTGGTTAAAAAAAAAAAAAAAAAGTAACTCTCACTATTTGCAGACGACATGATCCTCTACATAGAATGCCCTAAAGACACCACAAGAACATTACTAGAGCTAATTGACGAATATCAAAATGTTGCAGGTTATAAATTATTACCCAGAAGCCCCTTGCATTGCTATACATGAACAAATGAGAAAATAGAAAGAGAATAAATCCTGTTCAGCGTTGCAGTGAAAAGAATAGAATACTTAACGGTAAATTTACATAAAGAAACAAAAAGACTTATATGCATATATAGAAAACTATAAAACAATGATGAAAGAAAGATGAGACAGACAGAGAATTATACCAGGTTGATGGACTTGAAGAGATGATATAGTGAAAATGAGTACACAAACAGAAGCAATCTATAGGTTCAATGCAACTCTTATCAAGTAAGCAATAGTATTCTTCACAAAACTAGAACAAATATTTTCACAGTATTTATACTTTCACAGTAAATATAGAAACACAGGGAAACCTCTAAAAGCAGAAGCAATCCTGAAAAAGAAGAATGAAATGGAGTAATCATCCTGCCTGAGTTCAGACTATACTATAAAATTACACTTATCAAGACAGTAGCACAAAGACAGAGATCTAGATCAGTGGAACAAAATAGAAAGCCTAGACATAAGTCCACACATACATGGGCATCTTAATTTTGACAAAGCAGGAACTAATATACAATGCAGAAATGATAATCTCTTTAACAAGTGTTGCTGAGGGAAAAAGCATCAAAAAATTGTAAAAGAATGAAACCATAACCCTTCCTAACAACATATGCAAAACTAAACTCAAAATGGATTAAAGATCTAAATATAAGACTAGAAACTATAAAACTCTTAGAGGAAAACGTAGGCAGGACACACTTTGACGTAAATCACAGCAAGATACTCTCTGACCCACCTCCCAGAGAAAAGGAAATAAAACTCAAACAAACATATGTGACCTAATTGAAGTTAAAAGCTTTTGTACAATGAAGGAAACTAAAAGAAATGTGAAAAGGCACCCTTTGAAACGGAGAAAATAATAGTAAATTATTAAGCCAAGCTCCTGAGAAGTGTTGGAGATCAAGAAAGACCATGGAAAAGTAGACCATTAGACGACTGATTGACATAATAGTGTGGAAGAAGCTCTGATGAGAAATTGGCAATCCTTGTACATATTTTATTTGTTGTAGATATCAAGAAATCCATTTTTCTCCCACTGAGGTCTCATCAAGTCTCTCCCCTCATCACATACACTGCTTACAGGTGATGAACCAGCTTCCTCTGATATTTAAACTGCAAATTTCAACTTCTTCCTTACTTGACTGACAGGATTACTTATGACTTCGTTTGATATCCGCTCTTTTACTATAGCGATCAGTAGGAGACTATAAGCAATGTGAAAAGGCACCCTATGAAACAGAGAAAATAACAGGAAACGAAGTCACTGACAAATAATTAATCCTTACAGTACAAAAGCAGCTCATGAAGCTCAATGCCTAAATAACAAATGACTGAAAAAAGAAATGGGTCAATAAAGCAGAAATACATGTTTTTATGGAACTATCTTGTTTTTTCCATGAAACAGGAGATATTGGCAATTTGATCTCTGGTTCCTCTGCCTTTTCTAAAACCAGCTTGAACATCTGGGACTTCACAGTTCACGTATTGCTGAAGAGTGGCTTGAAGTATTTTGAGCATGATTTTACTAGCGTGTGAGATGGGTGCAATTGCACAGTTGTTTGAGCATTCTTTGCCATTGCCTTTCTTTGGGACTGGAATGAAAACGGACCTTTGCCAGTCCTGTGGCCACTGCTGAGTTTTCCAAATTTGCTGGCATATTGAGGGCAGCACTATCACAGCATCATTTTTCAGGATTTGAAACAGCTCAACTGGAATTCCATCACCTCCACTAGCTTTGTTCCTAATGATGCTTTCTAAGGCCCATTTGACTTCACAGTCCATCATGATTATTTTGGTCGGGAAGATCTTTTGTTTGGACAGTTCTGTGTTCTTGCCACTTCTCCATTTCTCCTGCTTCTATTAAGCCCATACCATTTCTGTTCTTTATCGAGTCCATCTTTGCATGAAATGTTCCTTTGGTATCTCTAATTTTCTTGAAGATATCTATAGTCTTTCCTATTCTGTTGTTTTTCTCTATTTCTTTGCATTGGTCGCTGAGCAAGGCTTTCTTATCTCTCCTTGCTATTCTTTGGAACACTGCATTCAGATGCATATATGTTCCCTTTTCTCCTTTGCTCTTCACTTCTCCTCTTTTCACAGCTATTTGTAAGGCCTCACCAGACAGTGATTTAGCTTTTCTGCATTTCTTTTCAGTGGGGATGATCTTGATCCCTCTCTCCTGTACAATGTCACGAGCTTCCATCTATAGTTCGTCAGGCTCTCTATCAATCTGATCTAGTCCCTTAAATCTATTTCTCACTTCGTCTGTATAATCATAAGGGATTTGACTTTGGTCATATCTGAATGGTCTAGTGGTTTTCCCTATTTTCTTCAATTTAAGTCTCAATTTGTCAATAAGGCATTCATGATCTGAGACACAGTCAGGTCTTGATCTTGTTTTTGCTAACTGTATAGAGCTTCTCCATCTTTGGCTGCAAAGAATATAATCAATCTGATTTCAGTGTTCACCATCTGGTGATGTCCACGTGTAGAGTCTTCTCTTATGTTGTTGAAAAAGGATTTTTGCTATGACCAGTGCATTCTTTTGGCAAAACTGCATGACAGACCATGCAGAAGTGATGCCAGCTGTGCGATGGACCACGCAGAAGCATGACCAAAATGAATTACCCCTCGCCCGAGCTCTGGGTTGTGGCTGAGAGGAGCAACCCCATGTCCAAGTGGTGGTGATTGCACAGGTGTAGGAGGGCCGAGACGAGCTATTCCATGTTCAAGATCAGGAGGTGCGGTAGTTAAGAGATACCCCTTGTCCAAGGTAAGGAGCAGTGGCTGTGCTTTGCTGGAGCAACCAGAAAGAGATACCCCACATCCAAGGTAAGAGAAACCCAAGTAAGATGGTAGGTATTGCGAGAGGGCATCAGCAGGCAGACACACTGAAAATATAATCACAGAAAACCTGTCGATATGATCACACAGTCTACAGCCTTGTCTAGTTCAGTGTGGTTCACTGCAGAAGGGAAGGGCAAACCACTTCAGTATACTTGCCTTGAGAACCCCATGAACAGTATGAAAAGGCACAATGATAGGATACTGAATGAGGAATTCCCCAGGTTGGTAGGTGCCCAATATGTTACTGGAGATCAGTGGAGAAATAAATCCAGAAAGACTGAAGGGATAGAGCCAAAGTTAAAACAAAGCCGTCTTGTGGATGTGACTAGTGATACAAGCAAGATCCAGTGCTGTAAGAGCAATGTTGCTTAGGTACCTGGAATGTTAGGTCCATGAATCATGGCAAATTGGAAGTGGTCAAACAGGAGATGGCAAGTGTGAACATCGACATTCTGGGAATCAGTGAACTCAAATGGACTGGAATGGGTGAATTTAACTCAGATGACCATTATATCTACTAATGTGGGCCTGCAAAGCTCTGTTTTCTAATTTTTATTATTCTCATAATCTTCATAATCAAACCATTTCCTTGGAATTGTTAAGCTCTTTCATATTTAGGTATTTTCAATACCAACCACTTGGTTATTTTGCTCCTTAGCAGGCTTTCTTCACATATGTAGTGGTCCAAAGATCAGAGGTAGCCTCTCTTTCAGGGGTATGATAAGTAAAAAAACAAATTTTTAAAGATAGATGAAGCGTGGCAAGCTGGGGAGACTGTCCAGACTATCTGTCTTTTACAGTGCCCCACCCAGGTCTCTTTAATTAGGCACCCTTCAAGCTCTACAAGCCCTGGCCGCTAATCTCTTTAAAAAGCTCCCTAGTCTGAAAATAATTTCCTTTGGTCACATGAAAGCCTCCTCGTGTGAGAGGAGAAGATCCCATTTCCATGGGTAAAACTTAAACAGTGAGTGACTTGGAAACAAATGGCTTAATTCAAAGTGAGAAAAACTTTTGAAAAATTTATATACAAAGTGGTGCAAATTGTTCTACACTTAATATTAGATTCTGTACTCCTTCTGATATATCTTTGTTCCCTCTTTCCATTTCTCCTTGAAATCCTCAGCAATAAGTCACTTGAAGAGCAATTATGGACCCTGATTTAAGGGATACTGATGAAAACATTCCCACTACAGAAGAGCAAATACCATTCACCAGGAAAAGGAAGGTGAAAAATATTTTTACTCTCAGCACAATTTCTTTAAAGCAGAAATGGCCTTGTCTGTTGTTATTTAGTACTCCTGATGTAGAATTCTGAATTTCGTTTTGTTTGTTTGCTTTTATATGTTCTAATCCTTTTTTATTTACAGTTTTCTTTTTTCTTTTTTTTTTACTTTAAAGTAGTGTATTGGTTTTGCCAGTTATTGACATGAATCTTCCATGGGTGTACATGTGTTCCCCATCCTTAAACTCCCTCCTACCTCCCTTCCCATCCCATCCCTCTGGGTCATCCCAGTGCACCAGCCCTGAGCATCCAGTATCATGAATCGAACATGGACTGGAAATTTCTTTCACATGTGATAATTTACATGTTTCAATGTCATTCTATCATACCATCTCTCCCTCGTCCTCTCCCACAGTGTCCTAAGACTGTTCTTTACATCTGTGTCTCTTTTGCTGTCTCGCATACAGGGTGACCATTACCATTTTTCTAAAGTCCACAAATATGCATTAGTATACGCTATTGGTGTTTTTCTTTCTGACTTACTTCACTCTCTTAGTAAGGCTCTGGTTTCACCCACTCTTTAGAACTGGTTTTAATGGCTGAGTAATACTCTACTACTGGAACAACAGACTGGTTCCAAATACGAAAAAGAGTACATCAAGGCTATATATTGTCAGTCTGCTTATTTTAGTTATTCAGAGTACATCATGAGAAAAGCTGGTCGGAAAGCACAGTCTGGGATCACGATTGCCGATAGAAATATCAATAACCTCAGATAGGCAGATGACATCACGCTTATGGCAGAAAGTAAAGAGGAACTAAAAAGCCTCTTGATGCAAGTGAAAGAGGAGAGTGAAAATGTTGGCTTAAAGCTCAACATTCAAATAACTAAGATCATGGCATCTGGTCCCATCACTTCATGGGAAAGAGATGGGGAAACAGTGGAAACAGTGTCAGACTTTATTTTTCTGGTTTCCAAAATCACTGTAGATGGTGATTGCAGCATGAAATTAAGACACTTACTCCTTGAAAGGAAAGTGATGATCATCCTAGACAGCATATAAAAAAACAGAGACATTAATTTGCCAACAAAGGTCCGTCCAGTCAAAGCTCTGGTTTTATCAGTGGTCAGGTATGGATGTGAGAGTTGAACTTGAAGAAAGCTGAACACCAAGGAATTGATGCTTTTGAACTGTGTTGTTGGAGAAGATTCTTGAGAGTCCGTTGGACTGCAAGGAGATCCAACCAGTCCATCCTAAAGGAGATCAGTTCTGGGTGTTCATTAAAAGGACTGATGCTGAATCTGGGTCAATATTTTGGGTACGTCCTGTGAAGTGTTGGCTCATTGCAAAACACCCTGATGCTAGGAAAGATTGGGGGTAGGAGGAGAAGGGGATGACAGAGGATGAGATGGATGGATGGTATCACTGACTCGATGGAAATGAGTTTGTGTAAACTCTGGGTGTTGGTGATGGACAGGGATGCCTGGCGTGCTGAGACTCACGGGGTGCAAGAGTCGGACACTACTGAGCGACTGAACTGAACTGAAGTGAATATTCCAGTGTGTATATTCATCACAGCTTTCTTATCCATTTGTCTTCAACGAATGGATCTAGGTTGCTTGCATACCCTGTCTATGATAGACAGTGATGCAATGGAGATTGGCCTACACCTGTCTCTTTCAATTCTGGTTTCCTCGGTGTGTATGCCAGGCAGTGTAATCTTGGTCATATGGCAGTCCTATTGCAGTTTTATCTTTTAAGGAATCTCTACACTGTTCTCCATAGTTGCTGTGCTAGCTTGCATTCCACCAACAGTGTAAGAGACTTCCCTTTTCTCTGCAACCTCTCCAGAATTTACTGCTTGTAGACTTTTGGATAGAAGTTAATTTGACTGGTATGGAATGGTACCTTATTGTGATTTTGATTTGCATTGTTAGCCATCTGTATGTCTTCTTTGGAGAAAAGTCAGCTCAGTTCTTTGGCCCAATTTCTGATTGGGTCGTTTATTTTTCTGGAATTGAGCTGCAGGAGTTGCTTGTATATGTTTCAGATTAATTCTTTGTCCATTGTTTCGTCTGACATTTGCCTTAATCATCATTTAAAAATATGCTTTTCAAAGCAGCTGATGATATTTTTTGGCTGATCTAGGGATGAATAGACAAAGTTGGCAGTTTTAATTTGCAAACAATATACTCCTTTCTTGGAGATAATTTTCTTTTCAAATCTAGAATTTATTAAGATTTATATGTTTAAGTTTTGTTTCTTATTTGTTTCATTATTTAGGCTGTATTTTTGAAACAGAGGCCTCTAATCCTGAACAGCGGTGAGTAAATCATAAACAGAAAGAATCATATGATTTGATTGTCTATTTCAACTGGAGAACATATCATATCAAAGAACATCAAACAGGTCAATATGGAATAGTCATCACATAATGTACAAAACAAAGAAAAAAAAATCTTCATTAGTAATTTAAAAGAATGTTTCATATACACTAACAGCAAAGAAAATTCAAGGGAAATAGATAATTGGCATATGCACACAGTGTGAAACCGAGATGAACAGAACAGAATGAAACATCAGTGTGTCAGGAAAATATCAGGATGCTGGTGGTTAGGAAACCACTGAAACATCTGGAGTTTAAAATCACACAAAGGTTGGGCCATGTGGGTAGCAATAAAAATAGCAAAATGTGGCTGAATCTCAGCATGATAAGGAGCCGATATAACATAAGTAGAACCTAGACAGGGTGAAGTGGGATAGAAAATGAAGTAGTGAAAAAAAAAAAGCTACTCCTGTCATGAACAGAAGGAGAACATTTGTTGTTATTTAGTCATTAAGTCAGCTCTGGCTCTTTGCCACCCCATGGACTTTAGCCTGACAGGCTTCCCTTAAGTATCTATCACAATTTGTTCAGATTTCCGTCCATAGAATCAGTGATGCTATCTAACCATCCCATCATTGGCTACCCACTTCTCCTTTACCTTCAATCATTCCCAGCATCAGGACACTATCTAATGGGTCAGCTCTTTGTATCATGTTGCCAAAGGAGGAAAAACAAACAAACAAACAAACAAATAAACCGAAAGATACCTAAGTATTCCAAGGAGAGGGGTTGAATCTGTTTAGGATATAGATTAAGAAAAAGCTTTTGACAAAATTTAACACCTAGTTATGATTAAACCTGTAGAAGAGGGAATAGAGGGAATCTTCTTTAACCTAATAAAGGCAATTTATGGATAAACTCACCACAAACAGTGTTCTCTATAGTAAAATTCTGAAACCATGAACCCTAATTCATGAATAAGAGAAACATGCTTCCTATTTACCATGGTTACTCAACACAGTCTTGGGACACCTAACTACTGCAATCAGAGAATAGGAAGAAGAAGGAAAAAAAGTTTCACATGAAAAGGAAAATAAGAGGTAAAACTGTCACTGTTTGGAGATGATATGATACTATGCACAGAGAATCCTACCATACAACCAGATAATTACTAGCAGTACTCCATGAATTCAGGGAAGTGTCTGGCTATAAAATTTACACACAGCAATCTCTGGCATTTCTATAAACTAACACCAAAAACAAATTAAGAAAGGAATCCCAGTCACCACTGCAAGAAGAATAAAATTCCCGAAAGTAAACCTGGGAAAAGATTTGTGTGCTGAATTGAATAAGACATGGAGGAAATAAATCAAGGGTGACAAAATAAATGGATAAATATAACATTCTCTTTGACTTGGAGAAACAATACTGTGAAAATGGCTGTGCGACAAAAAGCAGTTTACATATGCAAAGCAATTTCTTTGAAATTGTCAATGACATTTTTCACAGAATTAGACTTTTTTTTTTTTTTTTACAACTTGTTGGGAAATGTAAAAGACCTTGAATAGCCATGCTATCATGAGAAAAATAAACAGACCTGGAGGAATCAGGTTTCCTGCTTTCAGTCTCTAATACAAAACTGTAGTCATCCACACAGCATGAAACTTGAAAAAAAAAAAAAAGAATATAGCCCAATGGAACAGATAGAAGACCCTGAAATAATCTCTTGTCCAAATGCTTACCTAATCTATGACAAAGGAGGCAACAATATACAATGGTGAGAATATATTATTCTTTATAGGTGCTGCTGGAAAATCTTGAGAGATAAAGATGAAAGTGCAATTAGAACGCTCCCTTTTGTTGTTTAGTGACAAAGTCATATCTGACTCCTTGTGATGTCGTGGACTGCATCAGGCAAGCCTCAATAGGCACCTCCATCTCCCGGAGCTTGCCCAAGTTCATATCTATTGAATTGGCAGTGATGCCATCCAAAACACTCATTCTTGTCACACCCTTCTTCTACCTTCAGTACTTCTCGTTATCAGGGTCTTTTCCAATGAGTTGGCTCTTTGCATTCGATGGACAAAGTATTAGACCTTCAGCTTCACTAGCAGTTCATCCAATGGGTATTTTGTGCTGATTTCCTTGACGATTGACGATTGACTAATTTGATCTCCTTGCTGTCCAAGGAACTCTCAAGAATCTTCTCCAATACCACAATTCAAAAGCATCAATTCTTCAGAATTCTGCCACTTTTGTGGTCCTGCTCAATCAACTCTATGTGAATACCGCAAAGACCGTAGACTTGACTATACGAAAGTTTGTGAGTGAACTGGTATCTTTTCTTTTTCACACATGTCTCGATTTCTCACAGCTTTTCTGACAAGAAATACTTGTTTTCTAATTTGATGGCCAAAGTCACCATCTGGAGTGATTTTAGAGCCCAAAAAGATAAAATACGTCAATGACTTCCATTTTTCCCCTTCTATTTGCCATGGAGTTATAGGACCGGGTGCCATGATCTTAGTTTTCAGAATGTTTAGCTTTAAGCCAACTTTTTCACTCTCCTCTTTCACTTTCATCAAGAGGCTCTTTTACTTCTTCTTCACTTTCTGTCAAAAGGGTGGTGTCATGTACATATCTGAGGTTAGTGAAATATGTCCCAGCAATCTTGCTTCCATCTTGTGCTTCCTCTAGCCCAGCATTTCACATGATGTACTCTGCCTATAAGTTAAATAAGAAGGGTGACAACATACAGCCTTGATGTACCCGGTTTCCTATTTGGAAGCAGACTGTTGTTCATGTCGTTCTAACATGCTGCTTCCTGACCCTCATACAGATTTCTCAAGGGGCAGATCAGGTGCCCTCGTATTCCCATTCCCTTTGGAATTTTCCATAGTTTATTGTGATCCACACATTCAGAAGCTTTGGTATAGCCAATAGAGAAGACATAGATGTTTCTATGGCAGTCTCTTTCTTTTTTGATGAACGAGCAGATATTAGCAATTTGATCTCTGGTTCCTCTGCCTCTTCTAAAACCAGCTTGAACATCTAGAAGTTCATGGTTTACATATTGCTTAAGCTTGGCTAAGAGAATTTTAAACATCGCTTTACTAGCATGTGAGATGAGTGCATCTGTGTGGTAGTTTCCGCATTCTTTGGCACTGCCTTTCTTTGGAATTGAAATGAATGTTGACGATTTCCATTCCTGTCGCCACTGCTGAGTTTCCAAATTTGCTGAGAGTGATCAACGAAATTTAGTACTTCTATGACTTCTAAAGTCCAACAAATGATGACCCTTTCAACTCTTATTCCTCTGATGTGTCTGACCCAGCTTGAACATCTGGAGTTCCTGAGTTCATGGAATGATGAAGAGAAGCTTAGTGTATTTTGAGCATAACTTTACCTGCTTGGAGGACAAGTGAAGTTGTGCAGTGGCTTTTATCATTCGTTAGTACTGACTTTCTTGCGGACTGGGGTAAGAATTTCCTTTTTCTAGTCCTATGACCACTGCTATGTTTTCCACATTTGCTGACATATTGAATGTCACACTTTCATAGCATCAATATTTGGAATTTTATGCAGCACTGACAGAATTCTATCACCTACATTAGCTTTGTTGACAGCAGTGCTTTGTAAGGCCCACTTGACTTCACACTCAAGAATGGCTGGCTCTGTGGGATTCATCACAGTGTCCTGGTTATCTGGGGCAGTAAGATCTTTTTGTCCTAAAGTTCTTTGCACGCTTTCCATCTTGTCTTGATCTCTTTTCCTTCTTTTAGGCCTTTCAACTTTCTGTCCTTTACTGAGCCCACCTGTGGATGAAATGTTGCATTTATATATTCAGATTTTTTAAGAGATTTTTTTAGTCTTTCCCCTTCTTTTGATTTCTTCTATATCTTTGCATTGTGTACTTCAGGAGTGCTTTACATCTCCTTTCTCTTCTCTGGAAATTTGAACTTTGTTTGGGTACCTTTGCCTTTTCCACTTGCTTTCTGCTGCTCTTCTTTCCTCAGCTATTTGTACATCCTCCTCCATGCTTTTCTTTTTCTTTGGCATTGTTTCACTCACTGTTTGCTGTACAATATTTTGGACCTCCTTCCCTAGTTTGAGGTCCTCTGTTTACTAGATTTAAACCCTGGAATCTCTTTGCCACCTGCACTGCATATTCATAGAGGATTTGATTTTCTAGTCCCTGGCTGGCCTAGTAGTTGTGCACCTGACCTTCTGAAGTTTGCAGATTGTTACTGATGATCTGATCCATAGTGGGGTCCAGATTTTCTTTTTCCCCTGACCTTATACACCTCTCCCTGTGATTATATAGTCAGGTTGATACCATTAGGAACCATTTGGTGATGTCCATGTGTAAAGCCATCTCTTGTGTGGTTGTCAAAGGATCTTTGCCTTGACCAGTACATTCTCTTGACAGAGTTTGATTAGTCTTTGTTCTGCTTAATCTTGTATTCCAAGGCTAAACTTGCCTGCTATTCCAGGTATCTCTTGACTTTGTCCTTTTGCATTCCAATCCCTAATGATGATAAGGACATCTTTCACTTGCTATTAACTCAAGGAGGTGTTCTTGGTCTTCACAGAACGGATGAATCTGAACTTCTTCAGGATCCGAATTCAGGGCAGAGACTAGAATTACTGTGATTTTGAATGGTTTGCCTTGGAAATGAACTAAGATCATTCTGTCATTTTTGAGGTTGCACCCAAGTAGTGCGTAGTGAAGTGATTCTAAAATTATATCAGACTGGGGAAGTAGAATCATAGGACAAATTAGAACATTGTCTTAGAGTATAAAAACTTGATTATTGCCTTAAAAATACCCAACGTGGAATCTGGGGAGAATAGAAGAATTTCTACGTGAGGAAGAAGACTCAGGGTTTGAGAGTTTAGCAAGATGAGGACAAAGAGCTTTTTTATCCATTTCTGGAATCACTTTTAGGAGTATCTCTTTAAGAAGCTTGCTATGGCATTCAATAAGCAAAGTCCTTTGCATTGAAAATATGAAAGAATTTTTTGTTGAAGTGTCCGCTGTTGAGTTTTCTGAGAGTTGGAGTGGTTTCACTGACCAGAGTCAGTGATATCTATTGATTCCAAGGAACCAAGAATAAATTACTTAAGGGAAGCAATTACCTGTCTTGAGTAGGAATCTTGTGTGAGTATTAGTGATTGTGGCAGCAGTGTGTGTGAGTCCCCAGGAGAAAGGAGCAGTGAGCAGGTGAAATTAATTTACACGGGGCGGGGGGGGGGGCAGGAGGTGGGCATTAGCCACAGTATAGGAATCTGTGAATGTGCATATATTTTTGAGAACCTATTTAGTTGTGGCATCCCTAAGGACTAGGTGAACAGATGCAATTTCAGACGATTGGGTTAGACTGGAGTACTATTCTTAACGAGAGAAGCCTGAGGGCAGGAAGAATGGAGCAAACCTCCAACGACATTGCATTGTTTATAATGAGGGTGTTGCTACTTATAAATGACACTAATACTTTTCATTCTAAAGTTGCTGGCCACAGATGGCTCCACAAAATGCAAGAAGAGTGGATAGTGTGGATACTGGCATCACTGCCTGAAAGGTCTCATTTAAGGGTCTGTGCATGGATGAAAACACATCCTGTGGAAATTTGGAAAGGCTTTTAAAATCAGATGAGTTTTGTGGTTCAGTCACCAAATAATGTCTTTGGGGTGATTCTTTGATACTCCCCCCCATAGATAGCAGCATTATTTGACATTGACTCTCTTTGGGATTGGAATGAAAACTGACTTTTTACAGTCCTGTGGCCATGGCTGGGTTTTCCATATCTGCTGGCATACTGAATGTAGAACTTTCACAGCATCATCTTTCAGGATTTGAAACAGTTCAACTGGAATTTCACTAGCTTTGATCATAGTGATGCTTACAGAGACCCACTTGACTTCAATTTCCAAGATCTTTTTGTACAGTTCTTCTGTGTATTCTTGCCACCTCTTCTTATTATCTTCTGCTTCTGATGGGTCTCTACCATTTGTGTCTTTTATTTAGCCCATCTTTGCATGAAATTTTTCCTTGGATTCTCTAATTTCCTTGAAGAGATCTCTAGTCTTTCCCATTCTATTATTTACCTCTCTTTCTTTGCATTGATCACTGAGGAAGGCTTTCTTATCTCTCCCAGTAATTCCTTGCAACTCTGCATTCGAATGGATATACATTTCCTTTTCACCTTTGCTTTTTACTTCCCGTCTTTTCACAACTATTTGTAAAGGCTCCCCACATGCATTTATCTTTTTTGAATTTCTGTATCTTGGGGATGGTCTTGATATCTGTCCTGTAAAATGTCACGAACCTACATTCATAGTTCATCAGGCTCTCTGCCTTCCAGAACTAGTCTATTAAATCTTGGCTTGGGTATCAGGATTCTACAAAGGATAGTTTTGGTTTATTCTCCCGCTGCACCTGGCCCCACAAGGTTAGGGTGACAAAATAAACAGGGATGTTTCCTCACCTGGAGGAGGAAATGAAAAATGCCATGGCTAGTAGAAGGAAAGAAATTATAAAAATTAGGAGAGAAGCAAATTCAAAAGAAACAAATGAGAACATAGCAGAAATCAACAAATATAAAAGCTGGTTCAATGAAACGAAAAATAAAATTGAAAAAAAAAAAAAAAAACAATATTATCCATAGCCATCAAGAAACAAAGGAAGAAAAATCAATCAACAAAATTAGAAATGAAACTGGAGAAACTACAGCAAACAATACAGAAATACAAAGGATCATAAGAGACTACTCTCAGTAACTATACGCCAATAAAATGTACAACTGTGAAGAAATGAACAAACTCTTAGTGCAGTATAACTTTCCAAAACTGAAGCAGGAGGAAACAGAAACACTTAACAGACATGTCACAATCACGGAAATAGAAACTGTTGTCATAATTCTTCCAGCAAACAAAAGCCCAAAACCAGGTGGCTTCACAGCTGAATTCTTAAAAAAAAAAAAAAATTGACAAGAGTTAACACTTATTTTTCATTGACTATGCCAAAGCCTTTGACTCTGTGGATCACAACAAACTGAGGAAAATTCTGAAAGAGATGGGAATACCTGACCACCTGACCTGCCTCTTGAGAAATCGGTATGCAGGTCAGGAAGCAACAGTTAGAAGTGGACATGGAAAAACAGACGTGTTCCAAATAGTAAAAGGGGTACGTCAAGGTTGTATATTGTCACCTTGCTTATTGACGTTATATGCAGAGTACATCCTGAGTAACGCTAAGCTGGAAGAAGCACAAACTGGAATCAAGATTACCAGGAGAAATATCAATAACCTCAGATATGCAGATGACACCACACTTATGGCAGAAAGTGAAGAGGAACTCAAAAGCCTCTTGATGAAAGTGAAAGAGGAGAGTGAAAATGTTGACTTGAACCTCGACATTCAGAAAACGAAGATCATGCCATCTGGTTCCATCACTTCATGGGAAACAGTTGGGGAAACAGTGGAAACAGTGTCGGACTTCATTTTTTGGGCTCCAAAATCACTGCGGATGCTGATTGCGGCCATAAAATTAAAAGATGTTTACTCCATGGGAGCAAAGTTATGACGTACCTAGATAGCATATTAAAAAGCAGGGAGAGTACTTTGCCATCCAAGGTCTGTCTAGTCAAGGCTATGTTTTTTCCAGTGGTCATGTATGGATGTGAGAATTAGACTGTGAAGAAAGCTGATGGCTGAAGAATTGATGCTTTTGAACTGTGGGGTTGGAGAAGACTCTTGAGAGTCCCTTGGACTGTAAGGAGATCCAACCAGTCCATTCTAAAGGAGATCAGTCCTGGGTGTGCTTTGGAAGGACTGATCCTAAAGCTGAAACTCCACTACTTTGGCCACCTCATGCAAAGAGTTGACTCACTGGAAAATACTCTGATGCTGGGAAGGATTGGGGGCCAAGGAAAAGGGGATGACAAAGAATGAGATTGCTGAATGGCATCACCCACTTAATGGAGGTGAGTTTGAGTGAACTCCGAAAGTTGGTGATGGACAGGGAGGCCTTGCGTGTTGTGATTCATTGGGTCACAAAGAGTCGAACACGACTGAGCGAATGAACTGAACTGAACTGAACACTTAATTTCCTCAAATTCTTCAGCAAATTTGCAGAGTTAGTGAAATTTCCAAACTCATTCTATGAGGCCACTGTCACCCTGACCCCAAAACCAGACAAATATACCACAAGAAAAGAAAATTACACTCCAATAACACTGATGGACGTAGATGCAAAAATCCTTAACAAAATCATAACAAACAGAATCCAACAGCATTTTAAAAAGATCATCCATCATGACCAAGTGGGCTTTATCTCAGGGATCCAAGGATTTTTTAATATCTTCAAGTCAATTAACGTAATACACCACGTTAACAAATTGAATGATAAAACGCATATGATTATCTCAATAGATATAGAGAAAATCTTTGACAAAATTCAACATTCATTTATGACAAAAAAAAAAAGAGAAGGAATAGAAGCAACATACCTAAACATAATAAAAGCTATATATGACAAACAAACAGCAAAGATGATACTCAATGGTGAAAAATTGAAAGCAGTCCCCCTAAAGTCAGGAAGAAGACAAGAATGCCCACACTCACCGCTACTATTAAACACAGATTTAGAAGTTTTTACCAGGCAATCAGAGAGGGAAAGGAAATAAATGGAATCTCTACTGGAAAAGAAGAATTAAAACTGTGAGTCTTGGCCGATATCATGATCCTCTACATAGAAAACACTAAAGACTCCACAAGAAAATGACTAGCTCTGATAGTCCCTTGGACAGCAAGGAGATCCAACCATCCATTCTAAAAGAGATCAATCCTGGGTGTTCATTGGAAGGACTGATGCTAAAGCTGAAATTCCAATACTTTGGCCAATGCATGCGACAAGTTGACTCAAGGGAAAAGACTCTAATGCTGGGAAGAATTGGGAGCGGGAGGAAAAGGGAAGGACAGGGAATGAGATGTATGGATGGCATCACCGACTCGATGGACATGAGTTTGAGTGAACTCCGGGAGTTGGTGATGGACAGGGAGTCCTGGAGTGCT
The DNA here is from genome assembly GCF_049115385.1 of Moschus berezovskii. Taxonomy (NCBI): domain Eukaryota; kingdom Metazoa; phylum Chordata; class Mammalia; order Artiodactyla; family Moschidae; genus Moschus; species Moschus berezovskii. The sequence goes on along the minus strand of NC_142489.1, from coordinate 32,273,183 downwards.
GTGATTCTTGGGGACCCAAGGAGTCAGACACGAGTGAGCGACTGAACTGAACTGAACTAAACTGAAGCAATAAATATAGTAAAGTTGAAGGATGTAAAATTAACACCCAGAAATTGCCTCCATACCTATTTACTAACAATTAGAAAACAGAAAGACAAATTTAGGAAACATTCTCATTCACCATTGAAATAAAAAGAATAAAATACTTAGAAATAAATCTACCTAAAGAAACAAAAGACATATATATATATATAACTAAAAAAAAATACACTGATGAAATAAATCAAAGAGGACATAAATAGATGGAGAAATATACCATTTTTATGGATTAGAAGTATCAAAATAGTGAAAATGAGTATACTACCTAAAGCAATATATAGATTCAATGCAATCCCTATCAAGCTACCAAAGGTATTTTTCATATAACTATAAACAAATAATGTCACAATTTGTATGGAAATACCAAAAACCTCGAATAACCAAGGCAATCTTGAGAAGGAAGAATGGACCTAGAGGAATGAACCTGCTTGACTTCAGGCTATACTACAAAGCTGTAATCATCAAGACACTATGGTACTGGCACAAAGATAAAATATAAATCATTGGAACAAATAGAAAGCCCAGGAATGAAGCCACACGCCTATGGACAACTTCTCTTTGAAAAAGGAGGCAAGTATCTACAAAGGGGGAAAAAAAAGTCCCTTAAACAAGTGGCGCTAGGAAATCTGGTCATCCAAGTGTAAAAGAATGACACCAGCAAAGAGGTAACACCTCATGCTGGTCAGAATGGGTGCTACCTAAAAGTCTACACAAAAGAAATTCTGGAGTGGTGTGGAGAAAGGAGAACTCTCTTACACTGTTGATGGAACAGGAAACTAGTATAGGCACTATGGAGAACATTGTGGAGATTAGGTAAAAAATTGGGAACAGTACTACCATATGACCTAGCAATCCCACTGCCTGACATACACACCAAGGAAACCAGAACTGAAAGAGACACGTGTACCCCAATGTTCATCACAGCACTGTTTATAATTGCCAGGATATGGAAGCAACCTAGATGTCCACTGGCAGAAGAGTGGATAAGAAATCTTTGGTACATATAGACAAAGGAATATTATTCAGTCATTAAAAAGATTTAATTTGAATCAGTTCTAATGAGGTAGATGAAACTGAAGCCTATTACAGAAACAGAAGTAAATCAGAACAAAAAACACCACTATGGTACACTAATGCATATAACGAAATTTCAAAATATGATATCAATGACACTATAGGCGAGACGGCAATAGAGACACAAATGTATAGAACAGTCTTTAGAACTCTGTGGGAGAAGGTGAGAGTGGGTTTATTTGAGAGGATAGCATTGAAACATGTATATGATCATATGTGAAACAGATCACCAGTCCGGGTTCGATACATGAGACAAGGTGCTCAGGGCTGGTGCACTGGGATGACCTGGAGGTTTGGGATGGGAGTGGGGTGGAAGGAATGTTCACATGAAGAACAATTGTAAACACATGTCTGATTCATGTCAATGTATGGAAATCCCACTCAATATTACAATTAGCCCCCAATTAAATAAATAACTTTTTTTTAGAATGTACCAAAAAAAAAAAAAAAAAAGCCTGTTGGTCTTTACCAGTGATCCAGTGGCTTAAGAATTTGCCTGTCAATGCAGGGGACATGGGTTTGATCCTTGGTCTGAGGAGACCACACATACTAGAAAAGTAGATAAACCTGTGTGCCCCCAAGTGCTGAAGCTGAGAGCCCTAGACCTTGTGTGCGGGAAGAGAAGACACTGCCATGAGAAGCTAGCTCATTGCAATGAAGAGTAGTCCCCAATTGCTGCAACTAGAGAAACTTTCTGCACCGCAATGAAGACTCGGTGCAGCCGTAAATAAATAAATATTAAAAATTATGAATAAATGAAACCTAGATACATAAATTTCTTCCATGTAATATGAATTTTTTGTATTTATTGATTGTCCAGGTGTTGATTTACCACTTGAAATATGAAATTACTGTATTTCAAATATGAAAGTCAAGGGCAATATTTTCAAACAAAATATAAATTGTCTATATTTCATATATAAGTATCTTGGTGTATATTTTCCTATATGATTCTCTAAATTTCACATATGAAAATCTAGTTGTCAGTTCTATTTGAAAGTTGGAATTCTCTATAATTCACATTTGAAATGCAGGATGGTTATATTCCTACGGCGAATGTGGAATTCCCTAATTTTGTATGAAAATCTGGGTGTAGATTTTTGTAAATGAAGAATGCAAGTTCCTTTTTTTCAATTCTTTAGTTTCAAAGCTACCAGGAAACTTTAATAAATTTAGGAAAACCTTCAAGATTTTATAAAATTAACACCAAAAAGGGATGTCCATTTCATCGTAGCTAACTGTGACGTAAAAACAGGAAGTCAAGCGATATGTGGAGTAACAGGCAAGTTTGGACTTGGGGTACAAAGTGATGCCGAACAAAGGTTAAAGGCAGAATTTTGCAAATAGAAAGTTTTAAAATGAAAACAGCGACAGACAGTGAATAGGCTCCAAAATCACTGGGGACAGATTACAGCCAGGTAAATATAAGACTCTTGCTTCCAGGAAGAAAAGCTATGACAAACCTAAACACAATGTACTGAGAAGCAGACACATCACTTTGTCAACAAAGGTGCATATAGGCAAAGCTAGGTTCTTTCCCAGTGGATATGTATGCTTGCCTCTCATGTGTGGCCCTACACAGCATGTCTTAGTTTCACTGAGTTAGACAAGGTGGTGGTCCACGTGATGGATTTGTTAGGTTCCTGTGATGGTGGTTTCAGCCTTTCTGCTCTCAAATGCCCTCTCTCAGCACTTACCATCTTACTGGGGTTTCTTTTCCTTTGGACGGGGAGTATATCTTCACTGCTCCTACAGCAAAACACAACCTCTGCTCCTTACATTGGGTGTGGGATATCTCCTCTTGACTGTTGACTTCTCAGGTGCCACACAGCCAAAACTTGTTGCTCCAACTAATTTGGAAAACTCCGCAATGGCCAAGGAATGGAAAAGGTCAGTTTTCATTCCAATCGCAACGAAAGGCAATGCCAAAGAACACTCAAACTACTAAACAAAGATCTTCATCTCATGTTCTGGTAAAATAATGCTCAAATTTCTCCAAGGCAGGCTTCAACAATATGTGAGCCATGAAATTCCAGATATTCAAGTTGGTTTTGGAAAAGGGCAAAGGAATCAGAGATCAAATTGTAAATATCCGCTGGATCTCTGAAAATACAAGAGAGTTCCAGCAAAGATCTATTTCTGCTTTATTGACTATGCCAAAGCCTTTGACTCTCTGGATCACAGTAAGCTGTGGAAAATTCTTCAAGAGACTGTAATATCTCGATTCAACAAACATGAGTCTGTGCAAAGTGTTAGAGACACGGAAGGTCAGGGAACCCTGGAGTACTGCTGTCCACGGTGTTGCAGAGTTGGATATGACAGATCAACTGAAAAATAGCAACAACTCGGTTTCACATTTGTCAATAAGGAGGAGATTTTAGAACCTGAAATATGGAATTCTGTATATGCCTTTAGAAAAATTACATGCTTCTTTATGAATGATGGACGTCTCTCTATTTCAATAATGAAAGTCTGGTTGGATATTTTACTTCTTAAACTATGAGGGATTCAATTACTCAGGCAGCCAAATTTTAATGAAAATATGTTTACATATAATATGGAGTATATCCATTTCAAATGTGAAAATTAGAGTATTCATGTCCTTATGTGATATATTTCACATATGATTATGGGCACACTGTCGAATTTTCTGTTTCTTGTGTCGAAGTTTGACAGCAGACAGTCCTTCAGCAAAAAGGAAATTCTCAGTTTCACTTATGAAAATCTATGTGCAGATTTTAAGACATGAATTATGAAAGTCTCTATAATTCATATTTGAAAATCTGGGAACCAAGTTTCCAACATGAGAATTATTGGTGTATCACATACGAAGATTTTGTTGAATGAAATATCCAAATTTTAATATTACAGTTATGAAATTCTGAATGCAGAGTTCTATTCAGGGAATATGAAAGTCTCCATTTCACGTCTTAAGGTACCGTCACCGATTTTCAACTGGAGTAGTGGAATTTTTTATATTTCTCATTTGAAAAATCTGTGTGCTAACATTCCTTCAAGAAATAGGCAATCCTGTGTGTTTAACATCAGGCATCTATTTCCCTATAATAAATATGGAATTTTATGTATCATATAGAAAAATCGCTTGAGCTATGAATTTCTTTTTATTTCAGCAAAGAGAAATATGGAATTTCTTCCGTGAAATATGGAATACTGTATATTTTGCATTTGAAAAACTTGGGACAAGAATCAAATATGGAACATGAATTCTCAGTTATTCACATAAGAAAATTTGTGTCAGATTTTCATACATAATTTTTGCAATATTCCATGATTCGTTTAGATCTGTGCCAAACAGGCAATGTACATGCATCTATGTTTCCTATAAGAAAATGTGGCCACATAATTCCCTACTTAAATTTAGTATTCTCTATATTAAATTTTGAAAGGCTGGGTGAAGATATCCCTACATGATATATGAAAAAAATCTATATTTACTTTTGAAAATCTGGGTGCCAATATTTCTACATGAAACGGGTAAATCACTAGAGTAAAATTTGGATTTCTAGGTTGTGATGTTCCCACATGAAATACAAGATCTGCATATTTCACATATGGAAATCTGGATGCCATTTTTACCTCCGTGAAACATGGAGTTCACTTATGAATTTCTGAATGCAGATTTTACTACATGATGCTCTGAAATTCTGTAAATATGTCATTAGAAAATCTGTGTCCGTTTCCCACATTAAATATGAAATTCTCAGTATTTCCAAGACCTAAACCTGAGCACAGTTTTTGTTACATGAAATATGTAATTGTGTTTATTTCCTTTTTAAAAATCTGGTTTTAGACTTTCCAGCATGATAGAATATGTGGAACTCATGCATAAAAGGTGGGTACTACAAAATCTTACATAAATTATGGGATGCACGTTATTTCATGTATAAAAATCAAGGCACATATTTTCTTTCATCAAGTACAGTATTCTCAAGTGAAAGCTAAGGTTTAATAGAAAATAAAATTATGTAAAATAATAATCCCTAAGTTAAAAATAAATAAACTAAGAAAACTGCCCAAAGCATGGTATTCTGTATATTTTATATTTCATCATCTAGATGTAGATGTTTCTAACTGAAGTAGGGAATACTGTATAGCTCACATATTTAAATTTGTAAGCAGAGTCTCCGATATGCGGTAATGAATTCTCTATATTTGACGTATGAAAAACTGCTGAGGAATTTTGGACATGGAAAGGTGGGATTTTTGTTCTTTGACACGTGAAAACCAGGATACATATTGTCTTAGAAGCGATGAACTGTACTTATTTCAGATACGAAAATTTAGTGTGGTAATTTTACATGGAATTTGCATCTAGTTAAAGCTGTTGTTTATCCAGAAATTATGTATGGATTTGAGAGTTGGACTATAAAGAAAGCTGAGCAGGAAAATTAATGCTTTTGAACTGTGGTGTTGGAGAAGTCTCTTGAGAGTCTTTTGGATGGCTAGGAGAAATCCAACCAGACTATCCTAAAGGATATCAGTCCTGAATATTCCTTGCAAGGACTGGGACCAAAGGTGAAACACCAATACTTTGGCCAGCTGATGTGAAGAACTGACTCACTGGAAAAGATTCTGATGCTGGGAAAGGTACAATGTGGGAGGAGGAGGGGCAACAGAATATAACTGGAAAGCATACCGAATCGTTGGACATGAGTTTGAATAAACTCAGTGAGTTAGTGAAGAATAAGGAGGACTGACATGCTGTAGTTTATGGGGATGCAAAGATTTGAACATGACTGAGCCACAAAACTGAACTCAACTGAACATGGACCTGTCCATCTGAATAAGAACCAGTTTTCCCCTCAGTTAGTCTCTGCCATCAGGAAGCTTCCACAAGCCTCTTATCTTTATCTATCAGAAGGAAGACAGAATGAAAATCATAACCACAGAAAACTGAGCAAACTGACCACCTGGTCCATAGCCTTGTCTAACTCAGTGAAATTATGAGCCAGGCATGCAGGGCCACCCAAGATGGATGGGTCATAATGGAGGGTTCTGACAAAATATGGCCCTTGGAGAAGGGAATGGAAAACCGCTTCAGTATTTCGGCCTTGAGAAACCCATGAGCAGCATGTAATCCAAAATATAGCATACAGAAAGAGGAACTCCCAAGGTTGGTCTTTTACAAATATGCTATGACAGATCAGTGGAGAGGAAACGACAGAAAGAATGAAGGCATGGAGCCAGAGTAAAAACAGAACCCAGTTGCAGATGTGACTGGTGATGAAATGAATTCTGATGCTGTAAGAGTAATATTGCATAGGAACCTGGAATGTTAGGTCCACAGCTTTGTGAAGACCTACAAGAACTTCTAGAACTGACATCCATAAAAGATATCCTTTTCATCAGAGGGGAATCAAATGTAAAATTAGGAAATCCAGAGATACCTGTTGTAACAGACAAATTTAACTTTGGAGGACAAAATGAAGCCAGTCAAAAGAAACAGAGCTTTGTCAAGGGAACACACTGCTCACAGAAAGCACTCATTTCCAGCAACACAAGTCAAGACTCTATACATGGACATTACCGGATGGTCATAATTGAAACCAGATTAATTCTTTTCTTTGCAGCCAAAGATGGAGAAACTATATACAGTCAGCAAAAATAAGACTGGGATCTATTGTGGCTCAGATCATGAACTCCTTATTGCCAAATTCAGATTTAAATGTAAAATAGTAGGGAAACTACTAGACTATTCAGGTAGGACCTAAATTATATCCCTTATGATTAAACAGGGAGAGTGACAAATAGATCCAAGGGATTAGATCTGATAGAGTTCCTGAATACCTACAGACAGAGGTTTGTGAAATTGTACAGAAGGCAGTGATCAAGACCATCCTCAAGAAAAAAAAAAATGCAAGAAGGCAAAATGGGTGTCTGGATATACCTTGCAAATTGCTGAGAAACGAACAGAAGCTAAAACAAAGGAGAAAAGGACAGATATATTCGTGTGTGCAGAGTACCAAAGAAGAGGAAGGAGAGATAAGAAAGTCTACCTCAGTGAAAGATGCAAAGAAATAGAGGGGAAAATTGGAATGGAAAAGACGAGATCTCTTCAAGATAATTAAAGATAAAAAAGGAAGATTTCATGCCAAGATGGTCAAAATAAAGAACAGATATGGTACGGACCTAACAGAAGCAGAATATATCAAAAAGAGGTGTCAAGAATACACAGAAAAACTATACAAACAGGATCTTCAATACCCAGATAACCTCAATGGTGAGATCATTCACCTAGACTCAGACATCTTGGAATATGTAGTCAAGTAAGATTGCAGCCATGAAATTAAAAGACACTCCTTGGAAGGAAAGTTATGACCAACCTTGATAGTATATTAAAAAGCAGAGACATTATTTTGCCAACAAAGGTCTGTCTAGCCAAAGCTCTGGTTTTTCCCGTGGTTATGAATGGATGTGGGAGTTGGACTGTGAAGAAAGCTGATCGCCGAAGAATTGATGCTTTTGAACTGTGCTGCTGGAGAAGACTCTTGAGAGTCCCTTGTACTGCAAGGAGATCCAACCAGCCCATTCTAAGGGAGATCAATCCTGGGTGTTCATTGGAACGACTGATGATAAAGCTGAAACTGCAATACTTTGGCCATCTCATGGGACGAGTTGATTCACTCGAAAAGACTCTGATGCTATGAAAGGGCTGGAGGAGAAGGGGAAGACAGAGAATGAGATGGTTGGATGGCATTGCCGACTCTTTGGACATGAGTTTGAGTGAACTCCGGGAGTTGGTGATGGACAGGGAGGCCTGGAGTGCTGTGATTCATGGGGTCGCAGAGAATCAGACACGACGGAGCGACTGAAGTGAACTGAACTGAACTGAATCCTTATGAAGCATCATATGGAGAAAACTAGTGGAGCTGATGGAATTCCAGTTAAGTTATTTCACAGGCTAAAAGATGATTCTGTGAAAGTGCTACTCTCAATATGCCAGCGAATTTTAAAAAATCAGCAATTGTCCCAAGACTGGAAAAGTTCAGTTTTCAGTCCAATCCCAAAGAATGTTCACATTACCAAACATTTGCCCTCATGTCAAATGCTGGAAAAGTAATGCCCAAAATTCTCCCTTCCAGATTCAACAGTACATGAACAATGAACTTCCACATGTTCAAGCTGGATTTAGACAAGGGTAGGGAAAGAAAGATCAAATTGCCAACATCCATGGGAATAATCAGAAAAGCAAGAGATCTCCAAAAATAAGAAAAACCGAAACCTCTACTTCTGCTCCATTGTTATGCCAAAGCCTGTGACTGTGGGGATCACAACAAATTGCTAACTAATAATGATAATAATAAAATGGTGGGAAAACCAGACCACCTGACCTACCTCTTGAGAAATCTATATCCAGGAAAAGAAGCAACAGGATATGGGATGACAGGTTGCTTCCAAATCAGGAAAAGATTGTTCCAAGGCTGCATATTGCCACCCTGCTTAATTAACATCTATACAGTGTAAAACTTGCGAAATGCCAATCTGGATGATTCACAAGCTTGAATTAATACTGCTGGAAGAAATACAAATAACCTCTTTGAAGTAGATTCACTTCAGTTCAGTTCAGACGCTCAGTCGTGTCCGACTCTCCGCGACCCCATGAATCACAGAATGCCAGGCCTCCCTGTCCATCACCAACTCCCGGAGTTCACTCAAACTCATGTACAGAGAGTCGGTGATGCCATCCAGCCATCTCATTCTCTGTCATCCCGTTCTCCCGGCCCCAACCTTTCCCAGATTTAGAGTCTTTTCCAGTGAGTCAACTCGTCGCATGAGGTGGCCAAAGTATTGCAGTTTCAGCTTTACCATCAGTCCTTCCAATGACCACCAAGGATTGATCTCCTTTAGAATGGACTGGTTGGATCTCCTTGCAGTATAAGGGACTCTCAAGAGTCTTCTCCAACACCACAGTTCAAAAGCATCGATTCTTCGGTGATCAGCTATCTTCACAGTCCAACTCTCACATCCATACATGACCACGGGAAAAACCATAGCCTTGACTAGACGGATCTTAGTTGGCAAAGTAATGTCTCTGCTTTTTAATATACTCTCTAGGTTGGTAATAACTTTCCTTCCAAGGAGTAAGCCTCTTTTAATTTCATGGCTGAAATCAGCATCTGCAGTGATTTTGGAGCCCAAAAAAATAAAGTCTGGCACTGCTTCCACTGTTTTGCCATCTATTTCACATGAAGTGATGGGACCAGATGCCATGATCTTTGTTTTCCGAATTTTGAGCTTCAAGCCAACCTTTTCACTCTCCTCTTTCACTTTCATCAAGAGGCTTTTGTGTTCCTCTTCACTTTCTGCCAAAAGTGTGGTGTCATCTGCATATCTGAGGTTATTGATATTTCTCCCAGCAATCTTGATTCCAGCTTGTGCTTCTTCCAGCCCAGCGTTCCTCATGATGTACTCTGCGTATAATTAAATAAGCAGGGTGATAATATGCAACCTTGACGTACTCCTTTTCCTATTGGAACCAGTCTGTTGTTCCATGTACATTTCTGACTGTTGCTTCCTGACCTGCATACAGTATTCTCAAGAGGCAGTTCAGGTGGTCTGGTATTCCCATCTCTTTCAGAATTTTCCACGGTTTATTTTGATCCACACAGTCAAAGGCTTTGGTATAGTCAATGAAGCAGAAATAGATATTTTTCTGGAAATCTCTTGCTTTCTCCATGATCCAACGGATGTTGGCAATCTGATCTCTGGTGCCTCTGCCTTTTCTAAAACCTGCTTGAACATCTGGAAGTTCACGGTTCATATATTGCTGAAGCCTGGCTTGGAGAATTTTGAGAATGATTGTACTAGCGTGTTAGATGAGTGCAACTGTGCAGTCGTTTGAGCACTCTTTGGCATTGCCTTTCTTTGGGATTGGAATGAAGACTGACCTTTTCTAGTCCTGTGGGCACTGCTGAGTTTTCCAAATTTGATGGCTTATTGAGTCCAGCACTTTCACAGCATCATCTTTCAAGATTTGAAATAGCTCAACTGGAATTCCATCACCACCACTAGCTTTGTTCGTAGTGATGCTTTCTAAGGCCCACTTGACTTCACATTCCAAGATGTCTGGCTCTAGGTCAGTGATCAAATTATCGTGACTATCTTGGTCGTGAAGATCTTGTTTGTTCAGTTCTTCTGTGTATTCTTGCCACCTCTTCTTAATATCTTCTGCTTCTGTTAGGTTCATACCATTTCTGTCCTTTATCGAGCCCATCTTTGCATGAAATGTTCCCTTGGAATCTCTAATTTTCTTGAAGAGATCCCTTGTTTTTCCTATTCTGTTGTTTTCCTTTATTTCTTTGCACTGATCACTGAGGAAGGCTTTCTTATCTCTCCTTGCTATTCTTTGAAACTCTGCATTCAGATGATTATACCTTTCCTTTGCTCCTTTGCTTTTCGCTTCTCTTCCTTTCACAGCTATTTGTGAGGCCTCCTCTGACAGGCATTTTGCTTTTTTACATTTCTTTTACATGGGGATGGTCTTGGTCCTTGTCTCCTGTACAATGTCATGAACCTCCGTCCAGAGTTCATCAGGCACTCTATCAGATCCAGTCCCATAAATCTATTTCTCACCTCTACTGTGTAATCATAAGGGATTTGACTTTGGTCATATCTGAATGGTCTAGAGCTTTTCCCTACTTTCTTCAATTTCTGTCTGAATTTGGCAATAAAGAGTTCATGATCTGAGCCACAGTCAGCTCCTGGTCTTGTTTTTGCTAAACGTATAGAGGTAGCCATCTTTGGCTTCAAAGAATATAATCAATCTGATTTAGGTGTTGACCATCTGGTGATGTCCATGTGTAGAGTCTTCTCTTGTTTTGTTGGAAAAGGGTGTTTACTAAACCAGTGTGTTCTCTTGACAAAATCTATTAGCCTTTGCCCTGCTTCATTCCGTGCTCCAAGGCCAAATTTGCCTATTACTCCAGGTGTTTCTTGACTTCCTACTTTTGCATTCCAGTCCCCTATAATGAAAAGTACATCTTTTTGGATATTAGTTCTAAAAGGTCTTGTATGTCTTCATAGAACCGTTCAACTTCGGCTTCTTCAGCCTTACTGGTTGGGGCATAGGCCTGGATTACTGTAATACTGAATGGTTTGCTTTGGAAATGAACAGAAATCATTCTGTTGTTTTTAAGATTGTATCCAAGTACTGCATTTCGGACTCTTTTGTTGACCATGATCGCTACTTCATTTCTTCTAAGGGATTCCTGCCCACAGTAGTAGATTTAATGGTCATCTGAGTTAAATTCACCCATTCCAGTTCATTTTAATTCATTGATTCCTAGAATGTCTATGTTCACTCTTTCCATCTCCTGTTTGACCACTTCTAATTTGCCTTAATTCACTGACCTAACATTCCAGGTTCCTATGCAATATTGCTCTTACAGCATTGGACCTTGCTTCTATCACTGGTCACATCCACAACTGGGTGTTGGTGTTGCTTTTGCTCCATTCCTTCATTCCTTCTAGAGTTACTTCTCCACTGATCTCCAGTAGCATACTGTGCACCTACCGACCTGGGGATTTCCTCATTCAGTATATCCTATTATTTTGCCCTTTGATACTGTTCATGGGGTTCTCAAGGCAAGTATACTGAAGTGGTTTGCCATTCCCTTCTTCAGTGGACCACATTCGGCAATGGTCCATGTGATCAGACTGACTAGTTTCTGTGATTATGATTTCAGTGTGTCTGCCCTCTAATGCCTCCTCGCAATACCTACCTGGTGGCGCAGACGCGAGAGACGCCGGCCCCAGAGCAACCGATCACGCAAAGAGACACGGGCCTGAGGAGCTACCCCACGCCTGAGGCCAGGACCGGCAGCTGTGTGAGCTTACCTATGTCCAATAGGCGGTGGCGACGCAGGCACAGGAGGGCTGAGAGGAGCTACTCCACGTTCAGGGTCAGGAGGGGCGGCCTTGAGGGGATACCCCTTGTCCAAGGTAAGGTGCAGCGGCTGCACTTTCTTGGAGCAGCAGAATGTGGGGAAATGGGAACCAGCTCCCCCAACAGGTCTCTTACACTGAAAACTTCTGGGACATGGCTTGCTGTTCAATTCCTGTCCCGACCGCCTCCTGCTTGGGCTTCCTCTCCCATAGGGCGGCTGTGTCCTTGGAAGGCAGAGCTGGGGGAAGAGACAGAAGCAGCTAGAGGCCAGGTATCCACCTGGCTCCCTTCCTGCAGCGTCTTAAACGATGGCCACAAATACGAAGCGGGCTCACCAGGTGGAGAATCAAATGCGGCCAGGGACCAGTTTTGAAGGTGCAGCCGGAATAAGGTCACTGGCCTACTAGGGGCAGGCACAGTGCGGAGGCGGGTTTCGGGGAGCACTCTGTCCTCAGGTCCTGTGGTCGCTGCTCCTCGCCAGCCCTTAGATGTGGGGCCACTCCTTTAGCATGGCCTTCCCCCGGCCGGGCGGGCGAAGGCAACTGGGGTCCAGGTGCTCTGGCCTCGGCCCGCCCTTGGCTTGGTGCGGGAGGTGCCTCGCTGCGGCAGCGACCCTAGCCTGCGAGCCCTCGCGCTCACCAACCCCCCGCATGTCGGGACCCAGCGTGCCCCGCCCCACACGCAGCTGGCAGCCAAAACCACCACCCCGCCGGGCCCTCTGGGAGCCAGGCCACGTGCTTACACCACAAATAAGATGCATTTTTATGTGCATAAAATGTAATTTTTAGGTTTACTTAGAATATATTTTATTTAATAAGTTAAAACTCTGTTGGCACACTGTTAAATGCAGAACCTCCTTTTTAAGAGAACTGCCATATGATATCGACGTTTCATATTCTTGGTCTCAGCTTTCACGTCTCTACAATATACCAAGTAGTGGATGCTGTTCAACACTGCCCTGTGTACCTAGACATCCGCATTGCCGCCAGGGGTGGGGACAATTCCAGAAGCCTGTCCCCCCAGCAGGTTTCTGAGCTTGTAATCATATTGAATGTACAGAGTGAAATGAAATCAAAACTGTATTTTTGTACAGTTTTGAAGTTTCTACTTCGAACCGACCACTTCCCGGCCTCACAGAGAGCTTACAGAGTGCAAATCTGTCTTTACTTGGCTTGGTCAATGCAGTATTTTTGCACCTGTGGGGCGCACTTTTTTGTTCTGTAAACTGAACAATCTGTAAACTTTTTATAGAATAAATACTCAGCTGTTGAAATGGGCTGAATGAAACTAAGATTTTTTAACTCTTTCAAAAAAGAAAAAAGAATAAGGGTGTGGCCCCAAGGGGAAGGGGATATATAGGGGTGCTCAGGGCCTCTTGAGCAGCACCTGGTATACTGCAAGTATCACATTCATGACCTCAAACGGTGCCACAGCAAGATGCAGAAGTAGGGCAATTTCAGCAGAAGTAACCAGACTTCCCCAAACCATGCTCAGAAGCAGATCTGCAGATGCAGCAAGAGTAAATTCTCAAGGCCACCTCCAGAGCACTAGTTGTTGGCAAGGGGCATGAGGCCAAGAGTAACCCTCTCTTTGCTGCCAGGCTGATGTTCCGAAGATCCCCGCTCAGGGCCTGGACCCCAAAACAACATGGACCCGGCCCGGCAGGCATCAAGATGCTTGTGACCAAGTGCCCCATCAAGAGCTGGAGTGGGGTGGATGGCTTTCAGGATGAAAGCCCTGAGAAGCCAGACACTGTGGAGCAGGGACGGGGGAACTCCCCAGCCCTGGAGCCATTGTTCCAGAATCTGGTCGGGGCCCTCCTGGGTCCAGGGGCTGAGCAGGCACGGATGAGGCACCAGCCCCTGATACACCGGCTTGTGCCACAGGTGTCCGGCCCTTGAATTCGGGCATGACTATGGGGCTGACGGTGAACAGGAAAGGCAACTCCCTGTTCATGGACATGCTGATGGCCATCGGGACCACCACCCTGCAGACGTTTGTCAGGGGCATCACAGCCCGCAAAAGGAAGTTCATGAAGGACAGGCGAGACCAGCCCTTTGACGAGAGGCTGTGCTTCAGCGTGAAACAGACTGAGATCCCCTACAGGTACCGAGATATCGTGGTCTGGAAGCAGGACAGCTTCATCCACATCGTGCTGTCCATATTGTCACAGTGCTTATTTAAATTGTATGTTATAATCACTTCAGTCATTCAGTCGTGTCCGACTATTTGTGACCCCATGAACTGCAGAACGCCAGACCTGCTTGTCCGTTATCAACCCCTTGAGTATACCCAAACTCATGTCCATTGAATCGGTGATACTCTCCAATCACCTCATTCTCTGTCATCCCTTTCTCTTCCTACCCTCAATCTTTCACAGCGTGAGGATCTTTTCCATTGAGTCAGTTGTTTGCATTGGGTGGCCAAAGTATTGGAGTTTCAACTTCAACATCAGTCATACCAATGAACATCCAGGACTGATCTCCTTTAGGATTGGCTGGTTGGATATCCTTGCAGTCCAATGGACACTCAAGAGTCTTCTCCAACACCACGGTTCAAAAGCATCAATTCTTGGCACTCAGCTTTCTTTATAGTCCGAATAACACATCCATACGTGACTACTGGAAAAATGACAGCTTGACTAAACAGAGTTTATTGGCAAATCAGGTCTCTGCTTTTTATTTATGCTGTCTAGGTTGATCATAGCTTTCCTTCCAAGGAGTAAGCATTTTTCAATCCATGGCTACAATCACCACCTGCGGGGGGGGGGGGGGGGGGGAATATTGGCAGCCACTCTTTCCCCACCTATTTGCCAGAAGTGATGGGACTGGAGGCCATAATCTGAGTTAGAAAAAGTTGAAATTTAAGCCAACGTTTTCATTCTCCTCATTATGTTAATCAAGAAACTCTTTAGTTGTTCTTCACTTTCTGTCATAATTGTGGTGTCACCTGCATATCTAGGTTGTTGATATTTCTCCCAGCAATCTTGATTCCAGTTTGTGCTTCCTTCAGCCCAGAGTTTCTCATGATGTACTCTGCATAAAAGTTCAATAAGGAGGGTGAAAATACAGCCTTGACATACTCATTTTCTTATTTGGAACCAAGATGTTGTTCCATGTCCAGTACTATCTATTGATTCCTGACCTGCATACAAGTTTCTCAAGGGACAAGTTAGGTGGTCTGGTATTCCGATCTCTTTCAGAATTTCCCACGATTTATTGAGATCCACACAGTCAAAGGTTTTTGCATAGGAAATCAAGAAAAAGAGATGCTTTTCTGGAACTCTCTTGCTTTTTCGATGATCCAGCAGATGTTAAATGTTCGATCTCTGGTTCCTCTGCCATTTCTAAAACGACCTTGAACTTCTGGAAGTACACGGTTCACCCATTTTTGAATCCTGGCTTGGAGAATATTGAACATTATTTTCTAGCGTGTGAGATGAGTGGAATTGCGCGGTAGTTTGGAGCATTCTTTGGCATTGCCTTTCTTTGGGATTGGAATGAAAGCTGACCATTTCCAGTCCTGTGGTCACTGGTGAGTTTTCCCAGTTTGCTGACATGTGGAGTGCAACATTTTCACAGCATCATCTCTTAGGATTTGAAATACCTGAACTGAAATTCTCTCACTTCCACTGGCTTTGTTCATAGTGATATTTCCTAAAGCCCACTTGAATTCCCATTCCAGGATGTCTGGACATAGGTGAGCGTAAGTGATCACATCATTGTGAATTTTGAGTGAACTCTGGGAATTGTTGATGGACAGGGAGCCCTGGCGTGCTGTGATTCATCGGGTCGCGGAGAGTCGGACACGACTGAGCGACTGAACTGAACTGAACTAAAAGATATTTTCTGAACAGTTCTGAGTATTTGTTGCAGCTCTTCTTAATATTTTCTGCTTCATTAGGTCCATACCATTTTGGTTCTTCATTGAGCCCTTCTTTGCATGTAATAGTCCCTTGGTATCTCAAATTTACTTAAAGGGGCTCTCGTCTTTCTCATTCTATTTTTCCTATCTATTTCTTTACATTGATCACTCAGGAAGGCTTTCTTAACTCTCCTTGCTATTCTTTGCACCTCAGCAATCAAATGGATAAATCTTTCCATTTCTCCTTTGCTTTTGGCTTCTCTATTTTTTCACAGATCATTGTAAGGTTTCCTCAGACAGCTGTTTTGCTTTTTTGCTTTTCATTTTCTTGGGGATGGTCTTGGTTCCTGTCTCCTGTAGAATATCATAAACCTCCATCCATAGTTCATATGTAGTGTACAACATGCTAAATGCCAGACTTTAAGAAGCACAGGCATGAATAAAGATTGCTGCAAGAAATATGAACAGCCTCAAATGAAATTACGCTTATGGCAAAAATTAAGTAGATATAAAGAACCTCTTGATGAAAATTAAAGAGGAGAGTGAAAATTTTGAATTAATATTCAACATTGAGAAAACTAAGATCATGACATATGGTCCCATCCCTGCTTAAAATATTGGTGGAGAAACAATGGAAATACTGATAGACTTTATTTTGGAGGGCTCCAAAATAATTGAAGATTGTGAATGCAGCCATAAAATTAAAAGCACTTAGTACTTGGATTAATAGCTATGAACTACCTAGACAGCCTATTGAAAAGCAGAGACATTGCTTTGCCAGGGAAGGTCCACCTGGTCAAAGCGATGGTTTCTCCTGCAGTAATGTACGGATGTGAAATTTAGACTGTAAAGACAGCTGAACATGGAAGAATTGATGCCTTTAAAATGAGGCATTGGTGAAGACCCTTGAGAGTCTCTTGGAAGGCAATGAGGCTAAAGGAAATCAGTCCTGAATATACATTGGAAGCACCGATGCTGAGGCACAAACTCCAATAATCCGGACCCCTGATGCACAGAACTGACTTATTGGGAAAGGATTCTGATGCTGGGAAACATTGAAGGCAATAAGAGAAGAGATGACAGAAGATGAGGGGGTTAGATGGCGTCACTGACTCGATGGACATGAGTTTGAGTAATCTCTGGGAGTTGGTGATTGACAGGGAAACAAGACAAGCTGCAGTTCATGGGGTCGCAAAAGTTGAACACGACTAAGAGACTGGACTGAATTGAACTTAAATGGAGAATTACCTACATTTTTAAGTGCAAATATGGTGATGCTTGTTTTACTCCATGATATACTGCATTTTTTTCTTCTTTTTAAGAAAATATGGAATCTGTTTTTTTTTTTCTTTTTGTTTGTTTTGTTTTTAATGTAAAATGTAGACTAGTCTACACCTCATACATGAATCTGTGTGGTGGTTCTCTACTATTAAGTGTGAAGTTCTGGAAATTTCACACATGAAAGCTTAGCACTGGTTTTTGAAGACATGGAAAACCAGTATGTATTTGGAACTGTCTCTACTGCACAAGTGAAAATATGGGCACCACTGTTTCTTCCTGAAGTAGAGAGTTAGTTGTATTTCTGAAAACATATCCCAAAACAAAGAATGGATTCCATGAAGTGGGAAATGGCTTGTATTTACTGTATCAAAACATGGGGGGAAGACTCCGTCATGGAATTTGGACTTCTGTACACTTCATATTTGAGTTCAGAATGGATATTTTCTTATAAGAAATAAGGAAATCTCTATATTTCATATGAAGCACTGGTTCTTCAGTTGCAGAAACACCTATGTGCCCTGTTTGCCTATGTTTCAATGTACCTTGCACATTTGTGTGTGTCTAGCCAGGTAGACTTGTTTCCCGTGTTTGTGTGTTTTCCTGTGTGGATGTGCATCCGATCACAGCTGACACAGAGATGATTATCACAGACCAAGCGATATGGAGCAAGCGGAAAGAGGCACCAGGCATCCACAGACTGGGGGAGATTGGTCCATTCATCTCTGAGGTGGTCCTGCCTGCTCAAGACAGGACTGAGGAAAGGATGACCAGTGATAACTCAGTACTGTGCGTTCACAAATCTGTGTTTACATCAAGAGACATGAAGAATCTCATAGTTTCTGCTGTGGTCATGTGTGTTTGTAGCAGGAAGAGGATGTGGAACACTTGAAGATTCATCCAGTATAACTCCAGTGGTGTGGGACTTTGAAAACATAGCCTGTGGACCCTTCAGTCTCGGGGAAGTGGGCTGGCCTGTGGAAATGGTGGAC
The DNA here is from genome assembly GCF_049115385.1 of Moschus berezovskii. NCBI lineage: Eukaryota > Metazoa > Chordata > Mammalia > Artiodactyla > Moschidae > Moschus > Moschus berezovskii. The sequence goes on along the minus strand of NC_142489.1, from coordinate 32,254,970 downwards.
ACCGCTATAACTGGAAATAAGAGTATGAAGAGGTGAAGGTCCTTCAGAAAAGAGTAGAAACTGAAAGGAGGAGAAACAGAAAGAAAACCTACTTCACTGCAAAAAAAATTTCCAAATTAGAGGAAGGCCCTGGGAGAGTGCTGCCTCGGATCAGCCAATCACGTAGCACACTCTCTCTTTATGAGTGATCAATAGCATCATGTGAGATGAATGACATGAAAAGGTAAAATCCTTAATTGTGAAACCACACACATCCAAGAAAACACAGGGTGACCTTAGGCCCTGTCCAGGCACTTCCTGTCTATCTGAAAGCTCAGAAAGGTGAAGAAAGTGCAGATGTGGGATGGAGGCATTTCCCCCTTTGGTAGTGTGTGCCCGTGAGGGAGCGAAGATGGGAAAGTAGAACAGTGTGAAACCAAGTTTCCCTGTAAGAAGTCCAAAATTACAGTTTGTTTCTGAAGGACCTTTGCCAGGAGAATGTTGGGTCCCACAAAAAACAACAACAGCAACAGATGTCCAAGGGCAAAGGGAAACTAACAAGAATGTAGGAGCAGTGAATTTGCATTTAGAATCAATAAATACCAGCGATGCCTCAAGTGCTCATTAAAACATTTTGTGCACCTATATCCAGAGACCACACAGAGACAGAGTCAGAACTGCATTTGAGTGATTGAGTGTCTCCTGAAGAGACATGGGTCAGCAATGCCATGACAGGGAAGAGAGGCTCTGGCTGCTACAGACCTGGTCATGCAGTTTGTGACATAAACTCTCTCAGAGGAGGTCACCTTTCAAGCTAACATAAAGCCGCCTAACACACAATGCACAAGTTGAAGGATGATTATTCCAAAGAAAGTTTTGTACATTTAAGGAAGTTCTAGGACTCCTACAGTTTTCTCAACCTGGGGATCTGTCAAAGGGACTGAGAACCCCAGGGAATTTGACTCTGGAGGCCAGTGGGATTTGAATAAACAACCTCTATAGGAGTGAAACAGACTGTAGGATGGCGCACACAAAACCTTGCGTGCACGAGGAGTCAAGAATAAGAAGCAGTGTCCCCAAAAGAGACTGAGCCAGACTTGCTTGTGAGTGTCCGGGAGTCTCCAGCAGAGTGTGCGATGCAGAGTAGTCATGGGAATTGAATACAAGAGTGCTTGCTCAAATCCTTTTGAAGGAGGTCCCAAGTACTTTTGTTTTCCATATGATAGTTTGGGCTCAGTTCAAACAACGAGACCTGAACACAGCCACATCCATCAAGAGAAAATTTGATTAAAGATTCACTGAATATGGCCCCACATATCAGAGCAGGACCGAGGCTCACTCAGTCTGTTTCTCCCATCAGGATGTTTTCATAAGCCTCTTATCTTTATCCATCAGAGGGCAGAGAATATGAAAAGCACAATCACAGAAAGCTAACCAAACTGTTCAAATAGATCACAGCCTTGTCTACCTCAATAAAACTATGAGATATGACAGGTAGGGCCACCCAGGATGGATTGGACATGGTGGAGAATTCTGGCAAAATGTGGTCAACTGGAGAAGGGAATGGAAAACCACTTAAGTATCCTTGCTTAGAAAACCCAATGAACGATATGAAAAGCCAAAAAGATAGGACACTGAAAGATGAACTCTCCAGGTTGGTAGGTGTCCTATATACTTCTGGAAATCAGTGAGGAAGTAACTCCAGAGAAAATAAAGAGATGGAGCCAAAGGAGAAACAACACCAAGTTGTGGATGTGAGTGGTGATAAAAGTAAATTTTGATGTTCTAAAGAATGATATTTCTTCAGTTCAGTTCAGTTCAGTCGCTCAGTCGTGTCCGACTCTCCGCGACCCCATGAATGACAGCACGCCAGGCCTCCCTGTCCATCACCAACTCCCGGAGTACACTCAAACTCATGTCCACAGAGTCGGTGATGCCATCCAGCCATCTCATTCTCCGTCATCCCCTTCTCCTCCCGCCCCCAACCTTTCCCAGCATCAGAGTCTTTTCCAGTGAGTCAACTCGTCTCATGAGGTGGCCAAAGTATTGGAGTTTCAGCTTTAGCATCAGTCCCTCCAATGAACATCCAGGATTGATCTCCTTTAGAATGGACTGGTTGGATCTCCTTGCAGTATAAGGGACTCTCAAGAGTCTTCTCCAATTAGGAAGCTACAAAAATAGGTCCATGATGAAGGTAAAATTTAAGTGGTCAAACAGGAGATGACAAGTGTGAAGATCAAAGTTTCAGCAATCCATTTGTTCATGAATGGAATGGACAAATTTAATTCAAATGACCATTTTATCTTCTAAAGTGGGCAAGAATCCCTAGAGAAGAAATGGAAGAAGCTACCCTCATCAATAAAAAGAGTGGGAATTGCAGTACTTGATTGCAATATAAAAATGAAATATCTCTGCTTATTTTCAAGGCTAACCATTCAGAAGTACTGTAATCCAAGTCTATGTCATGACCAGGAATGCTAAAGTGGAAGTTGAGCTGAAAGTCAGGGTGAATCTGACGTTGAGTAGGTCTGTGATTACCAGTAGGACATTCTAGGACTTACACCCACAAAATAAGATGTTATTTTCAACATACAGGACTGGAATGGAAAAGTAGGAAATTAAGAACTACCTAAAGTAAGAGACATGTTTGGCCTTCGGGTACAAAATAAACCAGGGCAAAACCTGACAGTTTTGCCAAGACAAGTTACTGTCATTGGATACACCCTCTTCCAACAACACGAGACTTGACTCCGCATATGCACATCATCAGATAATCAATACCGAAATCAAACTTATAATATACTATGAAGTTGAGGATAGAGAATCTCTTTCAATTCAGTTCAGTTCAGTTCAGTTCAGTCGCTGAGTCGTGCCCAACTATTTGCCACCCCATGAACCGAAGCACAAGAGGCCTCCCTGTCAATCACCAAATCCTAGAGTTACTCAAACTCATATCCATTGCGTGGGTGATGCCATCGAACCATGTCATCCTCTATTATCCCCTTCTCCTCCTGCCCCCAATCCCTCCCAGCATCAGGGTATTGTCTATCGAGTCAACTTTTCACATGAGATGGCCAAAATATTAGAGTTTCAGCTTTAGCATCAGTCCTTTCAAAGATCACAAAACACTGATCTCCTTTAGAATCATTCCTTTAGGACTGGTTGGATTTCCTCACAGTCCAAGGGACTCTCCAGAGTCTTCTCCAAAACCACAGTTCAAAAGCATCAATTTTTTGGCACTCAACATTCTTCACCATCAAACTCTCACATCCATACATGACCACTGGAAAAACAATAGCCTTGACTAGATAGACCTTTGTTGGCAAAGTGATGTCTTTGCTTTTTAATATAATATCTAGGTTAGTCATCACTTTCCTTTTGAGGAGTAAATGTCTTTTACTTTCATGTCCATAATCACCATCTTCAGTGATTTTGGAGCCTGTCAAAGTAAATCCTGACACTGTTTCCCATTCAAATCAATGAAGTGATGGGTCCAGATGCATGATCTTAGTCCTCTGAAAGTTGAACTTAAAGCCAATTTTTTCAATCTCCTCTTTCACTTTCATCAAGAGGCTTTTCAGTTCCTCTTCACCCTCTGCCATTTGGGTGGTGTCATCTGCATACCTCAGGTTATTTATATTTCTCCCAGCAATCTTGATTACAGCTTCTTCTTCCAGCCCAGCGTTTCTCATTCCGTTCTGTCGCACAGTCGTGTCCGACTCTATGCGACCTGTGGACTGTAGCCTACCAGGCTTCTCCGTCCATGGGATTCTCCAGGCAAGAATACTGGAGTGGGTTACCATTTCCTTCTCCAGGGGATCTTCCCAACCCAGGGATCGAACCCGGGTCTCCCGCTTTGGAGGCAGACGCTTTAACCTCTGAGCCACCAGGGAAGCCCAAGCTTTTCTCATTATGTACTCTCAATATAAGTTAAATAAGCAGGGTGAAAATATGCAGCTCTGACACACTCCCTTCCTTATTTGGAACCAGTCTGTTTTTCCATGTCCAGTTCTATCGATTCCTGACCTATATATAGGTTTCTCAAGAGTTAGGTCAGGTGGTGTGCAATTCCCATCTCTTTCAGAATTTTCCACAATTTATTGTGATCCACACAGTCAAAGGCTTTGGCATAGTCAATAATGCAGAAATAGATTTGTTTTCTGGAATGCTATTGCTTATTTGATGATTGAGCAGATGTTGGCAATGTGATCTCTGGTTCCTCTGTCTTTTCTAAAAGAAGCTTGAACATCTGGAAGTCCACAATTCATGTATTGCTGAAGTCTCTATACAGTCAGTCAATACAATACTGGGAGTTGACTGTGGCTCAGATCAGCAACACACGTTGAAAAAAATCATACTTATATCGAAGAAAGTAGGGAAAACCCCTTGATCATTCAGGTATAACCTAAATAAAATATCTTTTGATTGTAATTGCCAATGCAAATTGATTCAAGGAATTAGATCTGAGAGAGAAGATTGTGCAGAAGTTTGTGACATTGTACAAAATGAAGCAATGAAGAATATCCCCGGAAGAAAGAAATGCAAAAGGAAAAATGGTTACCTGAAGAAACCTTAGAAGCAGCTGAGGAAAAGGAAATAAAAAGAGAGAGAAAGAGAGAGAGAGAGAGAGAGAGAGAGAAGTGGAAGGAAAACAAGAACAGGAAAGTTACACCCACCTAAATGCAGTTTTTGAAGAATAGTCATGATTTATAAGAAAATCTTTCTCATTGATCTATGCCAAGAAATAGAGGAAAACAATAGAATAAGAAAGACTAGAGATCTCCTCAAGAAAATTAAATATACCAGGGGAACATTTTATGCAATGAAGGGCACAATAAAGGACACACATATTAGGGAACAAAGACAAGCAGAAATATAAGAAAAGGTGGCAAAAATACACAGACGAACTACACAAAGAAAATGTTCAACGCTGAAAAGCACGATGGTATCATCTCTCATCTAGACCCAGGTATCCTGGAATGCATAGTCAAGAAGGCTTTAGGAAACACTAGTGAGAACAAATCTAGTGAAGGTGATGGCTATCCAGTTGAAATATTTCAAATCCTAAAATACAATGCTGTGAAAGTGCTGCACTCAATATGAAGGCAAATTTGGAGAACTCAGCAGTGGCCACAGGACTGAAAATGATCACTTTTCATCGCATTCCCAAAGAAAGAATATGTCAGAGTCTTTGAACTAACACACAATTGCACTCATTTCACATAAAGCAAAAAGAAATGCACGGAATTCTCCAAGGATGTTTTCAACAGTATGTAAAAGAAGAATCTCTAGAGGTTCAAGCTGCATTTACAAAAGGCAGAGGAACCGGAGATCAAATTTTCCATACCCACTGTATGCTCAAAAAAGCAAGCAATTTCCAGAAAAACATCCCCTGTTTTATTGACTATGTCAAAACATGGCTTGTGGAACACAAAAAGTGTGGAAAATTCTTCAAGAGATGGGAATATCATACCACCTGACCTGCCTCCTGAGAAACTTCTATGAAGATAATGAAACAACAGTTATCATGGACGGGGAACAATGGACTGGTTCCAAAGTTGGGGAAAGCAGACTCTCAAGGCTGTATATTGTCACCCTGTTTAGTTTTGTAGACTGCGTCATGTGAAATGCCAAGCTGCATGAAGAACAAGTTAGGATCCAGTTTACCAGGGGAAATAGCAACAAACACAGATATAAGACGACACCACCATTACGACACAAAGTGAAGAGAAACCAAGAAATCTCTTAATGAAAGTGAAATTGGAGAGTGAAAATTTTGGTTTCAACCTGCACATTCAATGACTGAAGTTCATGGCATCTGGTCCCAATTCTTCATGGCAAGTGGAAACCATGACAGGCTTTCCTATCTCGGACTTCAAAATCACTGTAGATGGTGACTGCGGCCATAAAAGCTATGACATATATAGACAGCATATTAAAAAGCAGAGATATTACTTTGCTGAAAAAGGTCCATCTAGTCAAAGCTATGGGTTTCCCAGCAGTCAGGTATGGATGGGAGATTTGTACCTTAAAGCTGACTACCAAAGAACTGATATTTTGATCAATCCTATTGGAAAAGACGATTGATATTTGCACTGCATGTAGAAGAAACAAGTGAATCCTAAGAGAAATTGGTCATGAGTATTCGGACAGATGCTGAATATGAAACTTCAGTATTTTGGCCACTTGATGTGAAGAACAGACAACTGTAAAACACTCTGATATTTGGAATGACTGATGACAGAATGAGAATTGGACGACAAAAAATGAGAAGGTTGGATGGCATCACCATTCTTCAAAGAATAGCAAGAGAGATATTGCATCACCACTTGATGGAGATGTATTTGAGCAAGCTCTGGGAGCTATATATGAACAGGTAAGCCTGGCATGCTTCAGTTGATGGGGTCACAAAGTGTAGGATGAATGAGGGACAGAAATAAGTTGAACTGAATGTTGGTGGGCTGTTTGCATTAAGGGACCCTAGGACAGTGGAAGACTTTGATGCCCATGAAAGCAGTTCAGAGCCTTCAGGTTTTCAGGCTTAGGGAGAAGGGAATAGCAGTCATCACAAAGATGTTCCACTTCTTGGCAAAAAATCCTGACATAAATTCCTTTGTTTCTCTGGGATCTCTTCCTTGGCTGTGGATGGCAGAGAGGGAAAATGTCTCTCTGCACTTGAGAGATGGTTCTGAAAGTCTCACTGGAGGACTTTCAAAAGCATCTCTGATTTTGTTACGGTAATCCTGAGTGAAATGTGCACCCTGAGACACACAAGGAGACTGGAATTTAAGCGGGCATCTGGTTGTCCCCCAGCCAAAACTTTAGCTGAATTCATGGTTCATGAACTCCATAAGCTAAAAGCCGGGCAGGGATCCTGAGCTATAGGAAGATCTACCACAGCCTCATGAGGGCAACAGAAAGAGAGCCTTGGCATTTAGCAAGTTAGGGAGGCCTGGCCTGGAATCATGCCCTCTTGGGAGAGGAATGCCACTTTCTGCACAATGAGTTGTGGGCCCAGGATAGGCAGGCTCCCCAGGGTGTGATCTGGGTGGGGATTCTGTGTATGTGTAGGTAGAAGTAAACTATGGTGTTGCCAAAAATGGAAGCCACCTGACCTTTTGGGCTTCACTTTCAGTGACTTGTTTCATTAGAGGTCCTTTGGATCCATATGTACCTTCTTCATGATATTGCTTCAGACACAGTCCTGTCACATTCTCTTTGGCCTTTTGAAAGCCCCGATTTGGCCTTTCCCTGCTACCGGGAGATAACCATAGAGGGAGGGGGAGTGAAAATATCTCCAAACAGGCTCCTACACAATTAGCAGGCACAGGGGCACCTCCCTCAGAAGTCTTGGGCCTGAGTGGGTACTGGGCCTGCTATAAGTGCATGACATTGACAAACAATGATTTTGAGAGACCTTGCTGAGATGGGGTGCTTAAAGTCAGTGCAGTCCGAAGCCCCATGTTATTCTGGTGTGGTTGCTGGAAGGAAAGTGCATGGAATGGAATCATATCAGTGTGACTGGCACTGTGAACCAGTCAATACGATGGAGGAATACAAAATAGCACCACTCATTCAGCTGTTCACCACAAGCACTTCCAGCCCAACCAACTCTAAGCAGGTCAGTCCTCCTCATGACATGTCCCAACATTTTGTAACCTTCCAGAATAAAGAGTATAGGTAGAAGAGGACACTAAGTTGATTCACAAGTAAATGTAAGAAAACCACCAGAGAAAATGAGAGGTCCTTACCCAAGTCCATTATCCTGGACAAGCAAAGGTCTAGTTCTGCATCTGTGAAAATTTCCTTTTAGAATTGGGTGTATCTGTGTCTGTATCTGCACTCACTGGCCCAAAACTGCATGCGAACTGCCAGAACTGGCCTGGCTGGCATTTTGAAGCAAGGGAATCAAGCCCAAGGATGTCAGAGTGGCGGCAAGAGAGCACTCAGGGCCATTGAGGGAGATGCAAAGCAGCCAAGAAACAGAATGGCCCAGATTACAAAGCAAAAAGATGGGGTATGCAGAGCCCCTACAAAGAGCTTTCTGTCTTTCTCAAATGAAGCAGTACTCTTTCAGCCACAGGACCAGGCATATCTTTCTTTTATGTAAGGTTTGGGACCCTGATGGCTCTGTAGCATAAGCTGATGCTGCCTGCTGAGTAGAATTGCCCAAGAAAGGCAATACCAAAGAAGCTCAAACTACCACTCGTTTACACTCAACTGGCACATGAGTAAAGTAATGCTGAAAATTATCCAACCAGACTTCAGCAATACATGAATCATGGACTTCCAGATATTCAAGCTGGCTTTAGAAAAGGCAGAGTGACTAGAGATCAGATTACCAACATCCTCTGGCTCATCAAAAAAGCAAGAGAGTTCCAGAAAAACATCTATTTCTGCTTTATTGACTATGCCAAAGCCTTTGAGTGTGTGGATCACAATAAATTGTGGAAAATTCTGAACGAGATGGGAATACCAGACCACCTGACCTACCTCCTGAATATCTGCCACCAGGTCAGGAAGCATCAGTGAAAACTGGACATGGAACAACAAACTGGCTTCAAATAGGAAAAGGCTGTATATTGTCACTCTGTTCATTTAACTTATATGCAGAATACGTCATGAGAAACACTGGGCTGGATGAAGCACAAACTGGAGACAAGATTGCCGAGAGAAATATCAATAACCTCAGATATGAAGATCATACCATGCTTATCACTGAAAATGAAAAAGAACTAAAGAACCTCTTGATGAAAGTGAATGATGAGAGTGAAAATTCTGGCTTAAAGTTCATCATTCAGAAAACGAAGATCATGGCCTCTTGTCCCATCACTTCATGACATATAAATGGGGAAAGAAGTGAGAAAGCAGCTGCCTTTAATTGTTTGGGCTCCAAAATCACTGCAGATGGTGACTGCAGCCATGAAATTAAAAAACATTTCTTCCTTGGAAGGGAACATGACCAATGTAGACAGCATAGTAAAAAGCAGAGACATTACTTTGTCAATAAAGGTCCATCTAATGAAGGCTATGGTTTCTCCACTAGTCAGGTATGATTGTGATATTTGGAATATAAAGAACGCTGAGCACTGAAACATTGATGCTTTCCAAATGTGGTGTTGAAGAAAACCCTTGACAGTCTCTTGGACTTCAAGGAGATCCAACCAGTCCATCCTAAAAGAGAGCAGTCCTAAGTATTCTTTGTAAAGACTGATGTTGAAGCTGAAACTCCAGTAATTTGGTCACCTTATGCAAAGAACTGACTCACTGGAGAAGACACTGATGCTGGGAAAGATTGAAGGCAGGAGGAGAATGGGATGACAGAGGATGAGATGGTTTGATGGCATCACAGACTCAATGGAGATCAGTTTGAGCCCACTCCTGTAGTTGATGCTATACAGGGAGGTATGGCATACTGAAGGCCTTGGGCTCATGAATAGTAGGACACGACTGAGGGCCTGAACTGAACCTGCAGAATTTGCCAGTTTCCAACATCACTCAAATCTTCACAAAATTTTTAAGCATCAGTGCTTTGCAGTGAATGGCTTAGGATGATCCTTCTGCTGCTCCCATCCCCACAGGGCTGAGATGATAGGGTTAGCTGGCACGTGTTCTCATGTGGAAGCAGGAAGAAAACAGAACCACTTTGAAAGGGCCTCTGTACAGTAAATGAGCTGACTTCAATGTCCCTGCACTGACGAGTCATGTCCCATAGCGGGATGTTGACCTTGATATCCCTTAATTAGAGATTCTTCATCTGTAATTCTCTTTAGAGAGAATTCCGTCTCTAAATATGGAATTCTCTGTATGTCAAATATTGGCGTACGGGCAAAATGTTTCTAAGTGAAGCACAGAACTCAGTGTTTGAAATACAAATGTACGCATGTAAATTCCCCGCATGAAATATGGAATTCTCTATATTGCATACGTGAATTTCTCAACCCTCAATTTCCAGAATGAAAACGGAAATCTCACTTGGTCTTAGCCAAAAGCGTGCACAGTTTCGTTTTCAATTGTTTGTGAATCCATTTGGTGAGGGATAACACATCTGTTTACCAAACCTTGGAAGGAATGGCTGATGCAATATGTAGTGGGAGAGTGCATTTCCATCTCTTTATAAGCTGCATATTATAGCGTGAATCTTCCCCTCTCTTCATTGCCTAGAGCTGTGCACTAATTAAGGCATCCCACAGAGAGGTAGATTTCATCCTGTCTCCTGTATAGTGCCTAAAGTCATAGGAATGACTTTACCAAGAGTGTTCCCAAAGTTTAGAGCACATTAAACAAGACTAATGGTTCTAATGGTGGGAATCAAACACACAAACACACACACACACACACACACACACACACACACAATGATTTACTAATTAAGTAAAAAATGTTACTGGTTGTAGTTCAGACAAGAACCCTCCCAAATCAGTCAGCATATGTTACTGCAAATTAACATCTGGATAACTAATATAATTTTACACCTATTCATTAAGCTAATTACTGAACACTGCTGAATGTCACCAGAACACTATGCTTAACAATGTGTATAGCTAATATTGTATATCTCCAATTGAATTTCAATACCTAGTCATTTAATAGATACTTTAGGAAGAACAAGTAAAGTTGGCTTGGAAGATTAAGGGAGGGTTTCCCTCATTTGAAATAATCATTTAAATGTCAGAATTGAAGTATATATAGTTCTTACTTCATCCCTGTACTTGACAAACGTTGTGCTGGGAGCCCTTCTGGCTAAACTTTAACCTCTGTGAATACCTTACTTAATCTCTAGTTAATCCCTTTACCTGCAAATCAGCTCAGACTTTGTAAGTAGGGACTGATCAAGTACCTACAGGCCATTACATACACCCAGAGGAACTCCTGTTCTATCAAATTTTCTAATTCATGTCACAAATCAGTAAGTCCAGCAAGAAACCCCGAGAGCTAAGTGTGTCAAACAGGACCACTGGGGAAACATCACTGTAGGAATTACAAGGCTAAAACCCAGTGCTGCTAGGCGAATAGGGCATTTTTTTTTTTTTTTTGAGAATAGAGTTTGGACATTCACCATATCCAGTCTTTTCTTTCTTAATGTGGTCCATTTCAGACTTGTACAAGTACTGCATACAATTCAGCTTAATGCAGAAGGCAATTAGCTATTTTGAACAAGAGGGAACAAAATAACACCCCAAGAGATGTGGAAACAGGTCCTCAACTTGACAATGTAGGCTTTTTCAGTCTGGGTTTTAAGTATACTGAGCATGTCTAGAAGAAGATCAGCATTCTAGATCCCACCAAGGACTTATTCAAATGACAGAAACTGGGAAACTCTCTTAAAATAATTTAAGAGAAACTTCCAAAAGATAGTTCTTTCTTCTAAAACAGAAACTTCTAATCCCCTAGATATTTCTACATAATTGACCAATATTTGTCTCCAATTTAGCACATCTCTTGCCTGACTCCAAAACCTGCTTTAGTCTTTTTCTCAAAAAATGGCAACTCAATTCCAATTGTTAAAAAAAAAAAAAAAAAAGATGGCAGAGTCATCATTGACTTTTTTCCTTCACAGGCCACATTTCAGTCTTTGGCAAATCTAGCATTTGAACAGTTCTCATCATCTTCACTTATACTGAAGGGTTTCAAGCCATCATTACTGCTAACCTTCTTTATTTATTGTTTTTCCGTCATTAAGTCATGTCTGACTCTTTGTGACCCCATGGACTGCAGTACACTAGGCTTCCCTGTCCATCACCAACTCCCAGAGCTTGCTGAAAATCATGTCCATCCAATCGGTGATACCATCCCACCTTCTCATCCTCTGTCATCCCCTTCTCCTCCTGCCTTCAATCTTTCCCAGCATCGGGACCTTTTCCAATGAGTTGACTCTTTGCTTCAGGTGGTCAAAGTATTGGAGCTTCAGATTCAGCATCATTCCTTCCAATGAAATTTCTGGACTGATTTCCTTTAGGATTGGCTGGTTTGATCTCCCTGCAGTCCAAGGAACTCTCAAGCGTTTACTCTACCAGCAGAGTTAGAAAGCTTCAGTTCTGTCACTGTATCCTGTCAATTCATTTTATTCCACCATTTAGTACCCCTCAATGATTCTCTGTATCATTTTGAGTAAAAATAAAAGTCTTTGCAGTAAAAAAGAAGAAGAAAATAAAAAAATAATGAAAATCTCTTTACTTCATGTGAAAATCTGTATGCATATTTTTTACATGAAAATGGGAAATTAATGTACTTCACCTGTACAAAACTGGATGCTAAATTTCCTACTTGACATCTGGAATTTTGTGTATTTCACTTATTAAATGCTAGCCATCAATTTTAGTACACAAAATACGGATTTTGATTGTTTCACATATGTAAATCTGGGCACTGATTTTCTTCCTTTAAGTATGGAATTCTCTGTATTTCACACATGAAAATCCTAGCGCAGATGGAATCCATGAAGAAATGAATTTCCTATATTCTATTTAGCAAAATATGGGCCCAAATTTTCAATTGTCTGTATTTCACAAATGAAAATCTCGCTCTGATTTTCCTACATGAAATATGGATTTCTGTATTTTCTGTATTTGAAATTCTAGGCATGGTGCTTTTTTCCATGGAGTATGAAATCATTTTGTTTCATATCACCTATACAGCTGCCAAATTTCCTACTAGATATATGGAATTACTTATTTAACATAGGCAAATCAATGTCTATATTCCTATTTGAAATATCAATTGTCTACAATTTACATATGAATATTTGGTGAAGATTCTTTTCCTACATTACTACACTTCACAGATGAAAATCAGGATAGTTGTTTTTCCTACAAGGAATGAGGAGTTCCTTTTTTTAAGCAAGAACATATGGGTGCAGATTTTCCTGCATGAAAAATGGAAATCTCTGCTTTTCAATTCTTTACCATCTATGCTAACTGGGAACTTGAATGGTTTTAGGAAGACTTGTAAGCTCTTTCTAAAATTAAAGCTGAGAAAAGATGTCCATTTCATCATAGGGTTCTGGAATGCAAAAACAGAGAATCAAAGGATCCCTGGTGCAATGGGCATGTTTTACCTTGGTGTATGAAATGAGGTGGGACAAAGACTAGCAATGTTTTGGCAAATAGAAAGGTAAAAATGAAAATAGTGACAGACAGGTTTCTTTGGCTCCAAAATCTCTGGGGAGAGTGATCACATCCCTGAGAATAAAAGACCCCTTCTCCTGGGAAGAAAATCTATGATAAGCCTAGACATAGACACAATGTACTGAAAAGCGGAGATATCTCTTTGGCAATAAAGGTCCATTTAGTCAGGAGTATGGTTTTAGCAGAAGACATGTACGGATGTGCTAGCTTCACTATAAAGAAGGCTGAGTGCCAAAGCATTGAGGCTTTACAGCTGAGTGCTAAAGATGGCTCTTGAGAGACCCTTGTCTAGCAAGGAGTTCAACCCCACCAATCCTAAAGGAAACTAACCCTAAACATCCATTGGAAAGACTGATGTTGAAACTGAAATTCCAATACTTTGGCTACTCTGGTGTGAAGAAATTATACATGGGAAAAGATTGAGGTTCTGCCTTGCCACTGAAAACAAAAAATATTATCGGCTCTGATATGGGTAGATGGTGGACAGGAGGAGAATGGGGTGACAGGGGGTGAGATCGTTGGACAGCATCACTTAAGTCGATGAACATGTGTCTCACTAAAGTGTTGGAGACAGTAAAGGATAGGGAGGTCGGGAGTGCTGCCATCCACGGTGTTGCAAAGTGTTGGATGTGACTGAGTGACAGAAGATCACCAACGACTGTATTTCACATGTATCAATCGGGATGAGATTGTCGAACTTGAAACATGGAAATCCTTTTTTATCCATAAAAAATTAGATATTCCTGCATGAAATATGGAATTTTCTCTACTTCATAAATGGATGTCTTGGTACAGAACTTTCCTTGTAAACTATGACAGTTTCAATATTTCATGCACCAAAATCTGAATTAAAATATCTTGACATGGAATATGGCTTTGAAAAATGACATGAACTATTTTACATTTCAAATACGAAAATCTAGGGATACATTTTCTTATTTGAAATAACATGTGATTATGGACGCATTACTGAATTTTCTGTTTCATAAATTGAAATCACACCAGACAGTCCTACATGAAAGATAAAATTCTTAATTTCACATCAGAACCACTACCTGCAGGTTTTAGGACATGAACTTTGAAACTCTCTATAATTCACATATGAAAATCTGGGGACAGATTTTTCAATTAAATGTAGGGAATTTTCTGTATATCATATGAAAGTATAGACATAGAGTTTTCTGTATGATATGGGAAAATCTTGATGTAATTTTCAGATTTCTCATTTGAAAATCTGTGTGCTGTTTCCTTCATGAAATACAGATTGCTGTACATTTCATATTTGAAAAATGGCATCGATTTTGCTACAAAAAAGTGGAATCTTCTATTTCATATGAGACAATGTGATTTTCATGATTGAGCAATAAAATTCTCTATATTTCACCGAAAGAATCTTCCGACAAGATACATAGAATCTGGTATATTTCACACTTCAAAATCTGAGGACAGATTTGCTCATATGAATTACAACTGCTACTGCTACTGCTAAGTCACTTCAGTCGTGTCCTACTCTGTGTGACCTCAAAAATAGAAGCCCAGCAGGCTCTCCTGTCCCTGGGATTCTCTAGGCAAGAACAGTGGAGTGGGTTGCCATTTCCTTCTCCAATGTGTGAAAGTGAAAAGTAAAAGTGAAGTCGCTCAGTCGTGTCCGACCCCTAGTAACTCCATGGACTGCAGCCCACCAGGCTCCTCCATCCATGGGATTTTCCAGGCAAGAGTACTGGAGTGGCTTGCCATTGCTATTATTTACACTGGAAAACCTGTGTCAGATATTTCACACACAAAATATGGAATTGTCCATGATTCAGAAGAGCTGACTCATTTGAAAAGAACCTGATGTTGGGAAAGATTGAAGGCAGGAGAAGGAGATGACAGATAATGAGATGGTTAAATGGCATCATGGCTTAAATGGATATAAGTTTGTTTAAATTCTGAGAGTTGTTGATGGACAGGGAGGCCTGGCGTACTGTGGTCCTTGGGGTCACTAAAAGTCAGAAACGACTGAGCACCCGAACTGAACTGATGATTCAGAATTTAAGATCTTGGATGAGCAGACAAAGAATCGACTTATTTCTTGTCTGACTGTCTGATACCTGATTTCCCTATTTAAATATATAATTCTGTGTATTTCATTGATGAAAGTCCACGTGAAGTTTTCCCAAATTGAAATACGGAATAAACTCTATGTGTCACATGAAAGTCTGGGTGCAAATATTTCTACGGGGAAATGTGTACATCTCTATAGTAACATGTGAATTTCTAGATTTTGGCTTCCCCACATGACCTATGGAAATCTGTATATTTCACGTGTAAAAATTTCATGAAATATGGAAACTCAGCAATTAATTCACGAAAATATGGGTGCAGATAGTCTCATGTGAATTTTGGAATCCTCTAAATTTCACATATAAAACCAAGTAACTTACTTTCTGACATGAAATGTGGTAGTCTTTAAATTTTTTTATTTCACCATTTAGGTGTAGCTATTTCTAGATGATACATGGAATTCTCTGTATATCAATATTTAGATCTAGTAGCAGATATACCTCCATGCAATATGGAATTCTCTATATTTCACATATAAAAATGATGATGACGTTTTGACATGAAATAAGGATTTTTGTTCATTTCTCACAAAAAACCAGGGTGCAGATTTTCTGGCAAGACATATGATCTGTATATAGTTCAGATGTTGGTAATTAGTTCTTGGTTCCTCTGCCTTTTCTCAAACCAGCTTGAAAAGACAGAGGAATGAGAGATCAAATTGCCAACATCTGCTGGATCATTGGAAGAGCAAGGGCGTTCCAGAAAGAATCTATTTCTGCTTTATTGACTATGCCAAAGCCTTTCACTGTGTGGATCACAGTTTATTCTGTGGAAAATTCTGAAAGAAATGGGAATACTAGACCACCTGACCTGTTTTTCAGAAACCTATATGCAGTTCAGGAAGCAACAGTTAAAAGTGGACATGGAACAACAGAGTGGTTCCAAATAGAAAAAAGTGTACTTCAAGGTTGTCAATTGTCACTCTGCTTATAAAACCTACATGCAGAGTACATCATGAGAAACGCTGAGCAGGAAGAAGCACAAGCTGGATTCAAATTGCAAGAAATATCAATAACCTGAGGTATGCTGATGACACCACCCTTATGGCAGAGAGTGAAGAGGAACTAAAAAGCCTCTTGATGAAAGTGAAAGAGGAGAGTGAAATAGTTGTCTTAAGATCAACATTCAGAGAATTAAGATTATGGCTTCTGGTCCCATCACTTCATGGAAAAAAGATGGGGAAACAGGGGAAACAGTGTCAGATTTATTTTAGTGGGGCTTTAAAATCATGACAGATGGTGACTGCAGCCATGAAATCAAAAGACGCTTACTACTTGGAGGCAGAGTTATGATCAACCTAGATAGCATATTAAAAAGCAGAGACATGACATTGCCAACAGAGGTCCGTCTAGTCAAGGCTATGGTTTTGCCAGTGGTCACGAATGGATGACAGATTTGGACTGTGAAAAAAGCTGAGTGCTGAAGAATTGATGCTTTTAAACTGTGGTTTTAGAGAAGACTCTTGAGAGTCCCTTCTACTGCAAGGAGATCCAACCAGCCCATCCTAAAGTAGATCAGTCCTGGGTATTCATTTGAAGGACTAATGTTGAAGCTGAAACTCCAATATGTTGCCACTTCATGTGAAGAGTTGACTCACTGGAAAAGACCTTGATGCTGGCAGGCATTGAGGCCAGGAGGAGAAGGGGCTGACAGAGGATGAGATGGCTGGACAGCATCACTGACTCAATCGACATGAGTTTGTGTAAACTCCGCGAGCTGGTGATTCAGAGGAAGGCCTGGCGTCTTTCACGGGGTCACAAAGAGTTGTACATGACTGAGCGACTGATCTGAACTGAACTGATAGTTGATTTGCAAAGGATACCTTTGAACTGGATGCCTTAGTAAAATTTAGATTTTCTTTTACCTACAGCCATCATGGGAATGTATTTCAACATATCAATATGACCAGTTAAATATTTTGTAAAGCTGAAATTTCTGTGAATGAAGAACTACTGTTTTTAAAAGTAAATCATAAAGGAGATTTAAAAGAGCACACAGATTGTCATTCATCCATAACAGATAGGTAAAAGACATTGTGTGATAAATACAATGGACATCTCAAAGAAGCAATGCAATAGAATTAAATACAACAAATTAAAAACAATAGAATATATAAAATGCACAAATACACAGCAAGGGTCAACCAGACAGAGTTGATTGTTGATGGTTCTGTCCCACCACTTTTATGGTAACTTTTCTTTTGGGGAAATTTTTTCTATCTTTAGAAGTGCACATATGTAGCAAAATATAACGTACACTCACTTTAATTTTTATTGATGCTTTCTTAATAAATGTGTTATGAATTTAGATATAGCTTTCTGAGGTTTGCATTGCATTTGTCATTAAGGTGTACAAATTTTCAGTTCTACCTTTGAATTCCAAGATGATGTGAGATTCATTAAAAATATTGATGTTTAAGAAAGGTTATTATACCTTTAATACTGAAATCTTTTTGGACTATACTTGCTTTACATTATTTGGTTAGTTCCTCCCCTAAATCAAAATTAGGGAATGCTGTAGTCCTTCAAGTCGTAAACAACTAAACAAGATAGTGATTAAACAGCAACCACATATCTATCTCCATGTTTTTGACTTCTTTCTAAATCTGGTCACCCCAGTGCATTAAATAGACTTCCCTGTGCTGTACATATAGATCAAAAGTATATATGTTTCTGTTGTAATCTCTCAGTTGCTACCACCACCAGGTATTTCATCCTTGATCAGTGTATATTTCTTCTCCATTGCTGTTTCCCTATCTATGCTTCTCATAGAGAATCATGTATTCCAATTTTACTTAGATCCCACTTGTTTGTGTTAATATATGATATTTCGTTTCATCTTTTGACTTAGCTTCATTGTATCTGAAACTGTCCCTGTCCTTCTACATGTATGCAACTTACCTGATTTCGTTCCATCTTAAGACTCTGGTACGTATTTACCAACTCATTTTATCCGTTCCTCTTTAGATGGATATTTCTCTTGCTGCCATGGCCTGCTATTGCAAATATTGTTGCCATCAATATTGAAGTTGTGCATCTTTTGGAATTATGATTTTCCTCATGAAAATTATTGACAATTATTGGAAGTTTTTGATCACATGGTAGCTTTATTCTTATTTCTAAAGGAACCCCTTTCTATTCTCCATTTTAATTGATCAATGTGCATTCCTAGCACTAGAACAGGATTGTTCTGTTTACTCCACACCATCTCCATAAATGTCTACAGCATTTGTTTTTTGCGGAATTTTATATATAAATATATATAAACTCACATTTTTATATATAAATATATATTAATTTTATATATAAATATATATATAATTTTATATATAAATATATATATATATTTATATATAAATATATATCAACTCACATTTTTCTGAATACTCATATATATATGAATATGAGTATTCAGAAAAATGTGAGTTGATACCCCATTGAAAATTTTATTTCCATTTCTCTCACAGTTAGTAATGCTGAGCATATTTTCCAATATTATTGGACATCTGTATGTCTTCTTAGGAGAAATGTCTATTTTATCATCTATTCATTTGTTCTAATTAGGTTGTTTGTTTTGCTATTATTGAGCACATTAGATGCTTCCATATTTTGGAGATTCTTCTGTTGTCATTATCTTCAGTTGCAAATGTTTTTCCCATAATGAGCCTTCATTTTTGTCTTGCTTATTGGTTGGTTGTGCAAAATATTTAAGTTTAATTAGATCTCTTTATTTAATTTTTTTTTAAATTTCCCAAGGAGGTAGGTCAAAAAGAAAAGCTGTTGCTGCATTTCATGTCACAATGTATTCTACCTATTCTTTCCTCAAATATTATTGATTTACAGTTTCTGGCCTTATATGTAGGTCTTTAATCCATCTTGAATTTGTATTTTCTATGCTGCTAAGGAGTGACTGAACTAAACTGAACTGAAAGGAGTGACTAAATTTGATCCACTGGAGGAGTGAATGGCTAACCACCCCATTATACTTGCTATGGGACTTCCATGAACTATATAAAAAGGCAGAAAGGTATGACTCCAAAAGATGAGTCTCCCAGGATGGTAGGTGCCAAATATACTGCTTGGGAGGAGCAGAGGGTAATAACTAATGTTTCCAAAAAGCAACAAGTGGTTTCCTCAAAGTGGAAATAAGCCTCATTGTTTATGTGTCTGGAGATGAAAGTAAATGAAATGCTGAAAAGAAAAGTACTGCAGGGCAACCTGGAATGTTAGATCCATGAGCAATTTAAATTGAATGGGGTATAATAAGAGATGGCAACAGCCAACACATTGGAAAAGACCCTGATTCTGGGAAAGATCGAAGGCAACAGGAGAAAGGGAAAACAAGGATGAGATGATTGGATGGCATCATCTATACAATGGATATGAACTCGGACAAACTCCAAGAGGTGGTGAAGGACAGGAAGGACTGGCATGCTGCAGTTCATGGCATCCCGAAAGTCAGACACAACTCGGCCACAGAATAACCAGGTGCTGTTCTAACTGTATTCTTTTACTTTTAGCTGTCCAGATTTTCCAGCTTAACTTGTCAAATATAGTTTCTTCTTTCCACTGCATATTGTTGCCTCCTTTGTCATAGATTAGGTGATCATTTGGGCAAGAGATTACCTTAGGGTTTACTATCTGTTCCATTGGCTTTAATCCAAATATTGTGCCAATTACATGTCAGGTTTAAAACTATAGATTTTTATAGACTGAAGTGAGGAAACCTGAGTCCTGCAGCTCAGTTTTTCTCTCTTCAGTTTGCCTGGTTAATCAGTCTTTTTGTTTCCATCAAGTTGTAAAGTTTTTCTTGTTGTTGTTTTTCTATTTCTGTGGAAAATGTCATTGGTAATTTAATCGTGAAGACATTGCATCTGTAAACTCTTCTTTATGGTGTAGCCATTTTCACATATTGTTTTTTATAGTCCAAAGAATAGTATATCTCTCATTCCATTTGTGTCATCTCTGATTTGTCTCATACATACCTTATTCTTTTTGGGCTACGAGTCTTTTCTCTAGTTAGGTAGGCTGATTCCCAAGGATTTTATTTTTCTTGTTACAATGGTGAATCAGATTGTTTCCTTAATTTTTGGTTTTGGTTTTCTCTGGTCATTTATAGTCATGCAGGAGAATTCTTCCTGTTTATTTCTTTTCCCAACAACTTCCGTAAAGTCATTGTTTATTAATTTTCTGGTACAATCTTAGGAGTCTCTGAAACAGTAACTACTGTCAGCAAACAGTGCCTGTTTTACCTCTTGTTTTTCAGTTTGCTGGTAATTTTTTTTTTCCTTCATTGATTGCTGTAGCTAGCAGTCCCAAGATAAGTTGAATAACAGTGATGAGAGTGGCAAATTTTGTCTTTTTCACAATGTTAGGCAACATGTTTTCAGGTTCCACCTCTGAGAAACATCGTAGTGCTGGGTTTATTCATACATGGCCTTTATTAAGTTGAAGATGATCCTTTCTGTTCCCACTTCCTGTACAGCTTTTATCATAAATGAGTCCTTAATTTTTTCAAAAGTGTTTTATGTATCTGTATTTTAGATCTGTTCAAGACCTCTCCTTGGAAACTTTTATTATCTTTCATTGGTTTTTTCACCTTTGGCCACCTGATGCAAAGTGTTGTCTCATTAGAGAATGCTCTGATACCGGGAAAATTTGAAGATAAAAAGAGAAGTGGTTAGCAGATGATGAGAGGGTTAGATAGCATCACAAACCCTATGGACATGACTCTGAACAAATTCTGGGAGATAGGGAATGTAAGACTGATGTGACACAGTCCATGGGGTGACAAAGAGATGGGCAAGAATAACTGACTGAACAACAATCGCAAAACATTCTTTCCTGTTATTGACAGTAGTAGTTATTAGTGACTACTTCATTTTCTCTCCCACCATACCCTATCTATATCTCAGTTGCACTAATTTCACCACGTACCATGCAAAGATTCGGCCACATTTGCTGTCATTATTGTCCCCAAAATGGTCCAAAATTTATGTGATTTCTCAACTACACATGATCCAGTGCTCTCCGAACCATTCTTCAGCATCCATTTATGTTCCTCAGAAATTCTCTACCTTGCTATAGCCAGATAAAATTGTCACTCACTAGCTAAGTCATGCACTAGAAAGCAAGTTCTTGAGAATAAATACCCTTTCAGGATTCTGTATTCTAACTTTGTCTCAGTCTTCACATTGTTCGTTTGTCCCATTTCTTCAATCACACTGAAGTTTCAGGCTGTGTTCTGTTCTTCTCAGTCTCACTGTCTGTGTAGAGACGGTTCTTCTGTCTTATTTGATTTTCCTTTTATGATTAATGACTGTGAGATCTTATTTTAAATTCCTCTGAAACTTTTTTTTCACTTTACAGATCATTTTGAGATTTTAAATTTAGATTAACCTGATTGACGAGCTTTGATACATTGTCCTCTCCAAAAGGAATAAATTATGACAACCCACATCTATTTTAGCTTGTGATTTACTCGTCTGTATTCAGGCATAAAGGATTGTATTTGAATAATACAATCTGAATGGGTGTGCAAATTAGTCACTGAGACATGCCCAACTCTGCAACTTCATGGACTGCAGCCCATCAGGCTTATCTATCCATGGACTTTTCCAGGCAAAGATACTGGAGTGGGTTGCATTTCCTTCTCCTGGAAAACATGAACAGTGGAACTAATAAGAAATCAATTTTAACTGATAAAATTTAATAAATTCTGAACTTGAAGAGTTAATTCCCTCCAAAGAAAAAAAAAAGTATCTTGATTGCAAGCTAAAATCACCAACTTTTTTTCTCTATCCCAAAATCAGGTTAAGAAAAAATCATCAGCTTCTCTGAAAGCATATTTTTCAATTATTAATATGACTAGGGAATATTTTAAAAAAGCAAAAAAAATCTCAGAGATCTATATTATAGATAGTAAATAGAGGCAAAATATGGCATTCCTCTTCAAGACAAATTGAGGCTAGAATATGAATCTTTCTCACTTTCTTTTTCTTGGTGAATGTTATTTGGCATTCCTAGTGGTAAATTTTCTTCAAGATCCCTTAATTCCAGGTCCATAGTTGTTTTGTAAGTGAATTATTGGTGAGGATTTTCAGGAGAACGGAATGAGGGAAGCAAGATACAGCAGAATGAAACTAAATCCAATCTCAGTTGGAGGCAAAATTGCACTGGGTGTAGAATTTCTACATCAAATGTGTCAGTTCAGTTCAGGTCAGTTCAGTCACTCAGTCGTGTCTGACTCTTTGTAACACCATGAATCACAGCACGCCAGGCCTCCCGGTCCATCACCAACTCATGTGTATATATGTATATTTTACAAACGAGCATACTAGTAGAGGTTTTCATCTTCATATTTGGAATTATCGATTTATCAAATATGAAAAACCTGAATGAATGTTTTCTGACAACATGTGAAACTTTGCATATTTGGACAAAGAAAGGCTGGTGAATTTTTATCTGAAATACGAACTGTGAATTTCACATGTAGCATTATAGGTTCAGTGTTGAGACCTGAAATAGAGTTTTGCGTGTGTGTGTGTTTTTCTTAAATAGGAGAACATGTGGATACATTCTCAAACATGTAATTAGAAAATCTGAATGCTTATAAACAGGACTGCACAAAGATATTCATACATATGTTATGGACCTTTGATATTTTGTATATGAAAATATAATTTTTCATATTTTCATATAATATAATTTTTCATATTTTCAAGCATGAAGTGTGACATTCCTATATTTTTAATTTGGTAATCTGAGTGCAGAGGACATATTATTCTAATGAATTATGGAATAAACACTATTTCACATTTGAAAAGTTGAACACAACATTTAATTATAAAAGTTTGGAATTTTCTGTGAATGATATATGAACAACTGAGCTGCAATTTTAACACGGAATATTGAATTCTCTACATTTCGAATATGAATAACAGGGCATCAGATATTCTCCCTGAAATGTGGAATACTGTATATTTCACATATGAATTTGTGAACATATCTTATCTTACATGAAATATGCAGACTTTTCAACGTGACACATGAAAAGCTGCACTTGGATTTTCCTACATGAAATATGGAAATCTCTTTGTTTAGCATAAGAAAGCCTGGACACAAATTACCTTTCAGTTCAGTTCGGTTCAGTCGCTCAACCGTGTTCCACTCTTTGCGACCCCATGAACCACAGCACGCCAGGCCTCCCTGTCCATCACCAACTCCCAGAGTTTACTCAAACTCATGTCCATCGAATCGGTGATGCCATCCAGCAATCTCATTCTCTGTCGTCTCCATCTCCTCCTACCCCCAATCCCTCCTAGCATCAGACTCTTTTACAGTGAGTCAACGCATCGTATAAGGTTGGCCAAAGTATAAAATACATAGACTTCTCTATGTTTTGCATGAGAAAATCTGGGGACACATTCTCTACTGAAACATGACATTTTCTACATACAAAATATAAAATTCTGGGCATAGTGTTTTTGTTGAACAAGAAATATAACATCCTTGTGTATAACTAACATGTGAGAATCTGGACACACCTTATCCTACATGAAAAATGGAATACTCTTTCACATTTAAAACGTGGGTGGGATTTTCTTTTCCTCCGTGAACTATAATATTCTCTGTATTTCACATATGAAAATTTAGGCAAAAAAAAAAAAAAAGGTGAAATTTGGAAATGTTTATATTTCCCAGGCAAAATTCTAAAATCAGTCATCCCAAATGCATCTCTGTGTATTTTACATACAGCATGACATTTTTTCTATATTTTTACATACAAAATTTTATGTTGATATTCACATAAGAAAAGCAACTATCTGGTTCTCCTGTATGATGAGCATTGTGTAAAAATGTTCCGTCATGAAATGTAGAATTTTTTCATTCCACATAAAAAAATCTTGGTGCTGATTTTCCAACGTGAAAGGTAGAATCCTTATATTTCACACTTGGAAACCTGGGAGTGACTAGCGGTCTCTGGATAATGGAATTTTCTATGTTCATGTGTGTTAATCTAAGTTCAATAATTCTTATATGAAATATGATATTCTCTCTGTACACATATGAAAATCCTAGTGCAGAATGTTATGAAATATGGTTTTCTCTGCATATGACATATGGCAATGTAATCACAGATTTTCTTAAGTGAAATTGGGAATCATCTATATTTCATATTGAAAATGGAGTCTCATAATTTCCATAATGAAGTTCGGAATACTCTGTATTTCACATATGAACATCTGCTCAAGGATATTCCGACATGGGGTGTGTAATTTTCTATATTTCATATGCCAAATCTGAGCAATAATTTTCTAATGAGAAATATGGATTTTTCATTATTACACATGTGAAAATCTGACTATCTGGAATACACTGCATTTCTTATTTATTTATTTATTTTACCTTATATTATTGTATTGGTTTTCCCATACTTTGGCTTGAATTTGCCCCTGGTATGCGTGTGTTCACCATCTTGAACCCTCCTCCCACATCCCTCCCCATCTCATTTCTCTGGTTCATCTCAGTGCACCAGCCCCGAGCATCCTGTTTCATGCATCGAACCTGGACTGGCAATTCGTTTCACTTATGATAATATACATGTGTCAATGCCATTCTCCCAAATCATCCCACCCTCGCCCTCTCCCACAGAGTCCAAAAGACTGTTCTATACATCTGTGTCTCTTTTGCTGTCTCCTATACAGGGTTATCATTATAATCTTTCTGAATGCCATATATATGCATTAGTATACTGTAATGATGTTTTTCATTCTGGCTTACTTCACTGTTTATAATAGGCTCCAGTTTCATCCACCTCATTAGAACTCATTCAAATGCATTCTTTTTAATGTCTGAGTAATACTTCATAGTGCATATGTACCACAGCTTTCTTTTCCATTTATCTGCAGATGGACATCCAGGTTTCCTCCATGTCCTGACTTTTATAAACAGTGCTGCGATCAACATTGGAGTACATGTGTATCTTTCAATTCTGGTTTCCTCAGTGTGAATGCCCAGGAATGCAATTGCGGGGTCGTATGGAAGTACTATTTCCAGTTTTTTAAGGAATCTCCACACTGTTCTCCATAGTGGTTGCACTAGTTTGCATTCCCACCAACAGTGTAAGAGGGTTGCCTTTTCTTCACACCCTCTGCAGCATTTTTTGCTTGTAGACCCTTGGATAGCAGCCACTCTGACTGGCGTGAAATGGTACCGCATTGTGGTTTTGATTTGCATTTCTCTGATTCTGAGTGATGTTCAACATCTTTTCATATGTTTGTTAGCCATCTGTATGTCTTCTTTGGAGAAATGTCTCTTTAGTTCTTTGGCTCATGTTTTGATTAGGCCATGTATTTTTCTGGAATTGAGCTCAGGAGTTGCTTGCATATGTTTCAGATTAATTGTCAGTTGCTTCATTTGCTATTATTTTCTCCCATTCTGAAGCCTATCTTTTCACGTTGCTTATAGTTTCCTTTGCTGTGCAGAAGCTATTAATTTTCATTAGGTCCTATTTGTTTATTTTTGCTTTTATTTCCAATATTCTGAGAGGTGGGTCATGAAGGATCCTGATATGAAATATGTCGTAGGGTGTTTTGCCTATGTTCTCCTCTAGGAGTTTTATAGTTTCTGGTCTTACATTTAGATCTTTAATCCATTTTTAGTTTATTTTTGTATACGGTGTTAGGGAGTGGTCTAGTTTCATTCTTTTACAAGTGATTGACCAGTTTTCCCAGTACCACTTGTTAAGTAGATTGTCTTTTCTCCATTGAATATTCTTGCCTCCTTTGTCAAAGATAAGGTGTCCCTATGTGCATAGATTTATCTCTGGGCTTTTGATTTTGTTCCATTGATCTATGTTTCTGTCTTTATGCCAGTACCATACTGTATTGATGACTGTGGCTTTGCCATAGAGCCTGAAGTCCGGCAGGTTGATTACCCCAGTTCCATTCTTCTTTGCCAGGATTGCTTTGGCTATTCGACGTTTTTTGTATTTCCATACAAATAGTGACATTATTTGTTCTAGCTCTGTGAAAAATACTGTTAGTAGCTTTATAGGGATTACATTGAACCTATAAATTACTTTGGGTAATATATTCATTGTCACAATATTTATTCTTCCAATCCATGAACAGGGTATATGTCTCCATCTATTAGTGTCCTCTCTGATTTCTCTCACCAGTGCTTTTTAGTTTTCTATATAGAGGGTTATTTGTTTCTTTACCTAGATATATTCCTAAATATTTTATTTTTCTGTTGCAGTGGTGAATGGAATTATTTCCTTATTTTCTCTATTATCTCATTATTAGTGTATAGGAATGCAAGAGATTTCTGTGTGTTGATTTTATATACTGCAACTTTACTGTATTTTTTGATTAGTTTTAGTAATTTTCTGGTAGATTCTTAAGGGTTTTCTGTGTAGAAGATCAGCTCATTTTCAAACACTAAGAGTTTTAGCTTTTTTCAATTTTGGATTCCTTTTATATGTTTTTCTGCCCTGATTGCTGTGGCCAAAAGTTTCAGAGCTATGTTGAATAGTAGTAGTGAGAGTGGGCACCCTTGTCTTTTTCCTGACTTCAGGGGAAACGGTTTCAATTTTTCACTATTGTGGATAATGTTTGCTGTGGATTTGTCGTATATAGCTTTTATTATGTTGAGGAATGTTCCTTCTATTCCCGCCTTCTGGAGGGATTTGATCATAAATGGATGCTGAATTTTGTCAAAGGCTTTCTCTACATCTATTGAGATAATTATATGGTTTTTGTTTTTCATTTTGTTAAAGTGGTGTATTACATTGTTTGACTTGCGGATATTGAAGAATCCTTGCAATTCAAATATGCAAATTTTCATGTGTTGTCATGAAACAGTCATTCAGATTTTCATATATGATGTATCAAGAATTCTATATATGAAGATGAAAATCTGCACTAGGAATTTCATATGTAAAATATACACAATTACACATTTGATGTAGAAAATTCTGCACCCAGTGCAATTTCGCCTCCACTTGAGATTAGATTTAGTTTCACTCTGCTGTATCTTGCTTACCTCATTTCGTTTCTCCTGAAAATCCTCACCAATAATTCACTTGAAAAACAAGTATGGACCATGATTTAAGGCACCTTGATGAAAAATTACCACTGGGAATGCCAAATAACATTCACCAAGAAAAAGAAAGTGAGAAAGATTCATATTCTAGCCTCAATTTCTCTTGAAGAGAAATACCATTATTTGCTATTTCTTTTTACTTTTCTTTATATATTCTTAGCCGTATTAAAAATGGGAAAATATGTTTTTCAGAGAAGCTAATGATTTTTATTTAACCTGATTGTGGGATAGACAACAAAATTTGGTGATTTTAACTTGAAATCAAGATACTCTTTTCTTTTCAGGTGAATTCTTTCTGCAAATTCAGAATTTATAAGTTGAACAATTATATTTAATAGTTCCAGTATTCTTGTTGCCCTGGAGAAGGAAATGGCAATCCACTCCAATATCGTTGCCTGGAAATGTCCATGGGCAGACGAGTTTGTTGGGCTGCAGTCCATGAGTTTGCAGAGTTGGGAATGATTCAGTGACTAAGATGCACATCAATTCAAGTTGTATTATTAAAACACAATCCTTTACGCCTGAATAGAGGAGAGTAGAATCACAGCAAAAATAAACGCGGGTTGTCATAATTTATTCCTTTTGGAGAGGACAATCTATTAAAGCTCATCGAAAAGGTCAATCTAAAGTTAAAATCACAAAATGATTTGTAAAGTGAAAACAAGGAAAAGAGAAGAACCGTGTTAGCACAGACACTGAGACTGAGAAAAACAGAACACAGACTGAAACTTCAGTGTGACTGAAGAAATGGGACAAACGAACAATGGGAAGACTGAGACAAACTTAGAATACAGAATCCTGAAAGGGTATTTATTCTCAAGAACTTGCTTTCTAGCGTATGACTTAGCTAGTGAGTGACAATTTTATCTGGCTATAGCAAGATAGAGAGTTTCTGAGGAACATAAATGGATGCTGAAAAATGGTTCGGAGAGCACTGGATCATGTGTAGTTGAGAAATCACATAAATTTCGGACCATTTGGGGGACAATAATGACAGCAAATATGGCTGAATCTTTGCATGGTACGTGGTGAAATTAGTGCAACTGAGATATAGATAGGGTATGGTGGGAGAGAAAATGAAGTAGTCACCAATAACTACTACTGTCAATAACAGGAAAGAATGTTTTGCGATTGTTGTTCAGTCAGTTATTCATGCCCATCCCTTTACCACCCCATGGACTGTGTCCCATCAGTCTTACATTCCCTTCTCCCAGAATTTGTTCAGACTCATGTCCATAGAGTTGGTGATGCTATCTAACCCTCTCATCATCTGCTACCCACTGCTCTTTTTACTTCAAATTTTCCCAGTATCAGAGCATTCTCTAATGAGACAACACTTTGCATCAGGTGGCCAGAGGAGAAAAGAACACTGAAAGGTAATAAAACTTTCCAAAGAAAACTCTTGAAGATATCTAAAATATAGATGCAGAAAGCACCTTTGACACAATTAAACACTTATTTATGTAAAAGGCTCAACAGGAAGTGGGAACAGAGATGATCATCTTCAAATTAATAAAGGTCATGTATGGATAAACCCAACATTAAAATACTTCTCCTGGGTGAAAACTGAAAGCACGTTGCCTAAGGTCATGAAAAAGACAAAGTTTGCCACTCTCACCACTGTTATTCAACATAGTCTTGGGACTCCTAGCTACAGCAATCAGTGAAGAAGAAGAAGAAGAAAAAAAAAAATTACCAGCAAAATTAAAAAGAAGAGGTAAAACTGTCACTTTATTTTGACATTATTTATTGTGTCAAAGAATTCTAAGATGGCAACATAAAATTAATAACAATGATTTTAGGGAAGTTGTTGGATAAAAAATAAACAGGAAGAAATCTCCTTCATTCCTAAAAATAACAAAAGAAAACCAAAAACAAAAATTAAGGAAATAATCTGATTCACCATTGTAACAGGAAAAATAAAATACTTGTGAATAATCCTGCCTAAACAGAAAAAGGAGTATTGTGCCAGAAAGAATAAGGTATGGATGAGTCAAATAAAAGATGTCACATCCTTTGGAGAGGGTGCAGAGAAAAGGGAACCCTCTTACACTGTTGGTGGGAATGCGAACTAATACAGTCACTATGGAGAGCAGGGTGGAGAATCCTTAAAAAAACTGGAAAAATAGATCTACCATATGACAGAGCAATCCCATTGTTGGGGATACACTGAGGAAACCAGCACTGAGAAAGAGATGTGTACCCCAATGTTCATTGCAGCACTGCTTACAACCGCCAGGACTTGGAAGCAACCGAGATAGCCATTGGTAGATGAATGGATAAGAAAGCTTTGGTACATATACACAATGGAATATTACTCAGCTATTAAAAAGAATGCATTTGAATCAGTTCTAATAAGGTGGATGAAACTGG
This sequence comes from Moschus berezovskii, assembly GCF_049115385.1. Lineage (NCBI taxonomy): Eukaryota > Metazoa > Chordata > Mammalia > Artiodactyla > Moschidae > Moschus > Moschus berezovskii. The sequence goes on along the minus strand of NC_142489.1, from coordinate 32,225,278 downwards.
AGCCTATTATACAGAGTAAACTAAGTCAGAAAGAAAAACACCAATGCAGAATATTAACACATATAGAATTTAGAAAAATGGTAACAATGGCCCTGTTTTTGAGACTGCACAAGATTCAGTTCAGTTCCGTTCAGTTCAGTCGCTCAGTCGTGTCCGACTCTCCGCGACCCCAAGAATCACAGCACGCCAGGCCTCCCTGTCCATCACCAACTCCCGGAGTTCACTCAAACTCATGTCCACAGAGTCAGTGATGCCATCCAACCATCTCATTCTCTGTCATCCTCTTCTCCTCCCGCCCCCAACCTTTCCTAGAATTAGAGTCTTTTCCAGTGAGTCAACTTGTCACATGCTGTGGCCAAAGTATTGCAGTTTCAGCTTTAGCATCACACAGATGTAAAAAACAGGCTTTTGGGCTCTATGGGAGCAGGCGAGGGTGGGATGATTTGAGAGAATAGCATTGAAATGTGTATGTACCATACATGAAATAGATCACCAGTCCAGGTTTGATGCATGAGACAGGGTGCTCAGGGCTGTTGTACTGGAATGACCCTGACGGATGGGATGGAGAGGGAAGTGGAGGGGGTTCAGGATGGGGAACACATGTACACCCATGGTTGATTCATGTCAATGTATGGCTAAAACACTACAATATTTTAAGGTAATCAGCCTCCAAATAAAATAGATAAATTATTTTTTTTTTTAAAAAGTGACATAAATGGAATGAGAGCTATACTATTCTTTGGATGGTAAAAATCAATATGTGAAAATGACTGCACTACAAAAGGAGTTTAAAAATTCAGTGTCATCCCTAATAAATTACCAATGACATTTTTCACAGAATAGAACAAAAAAATAAATAAAATTCTTTACAACTTGATGGAAACACAAAGATTTTGAATAACCATGCAAACTTGAGAAAGAAAAACTGAGTTTCAGGACTCAGGTTTCCTCACTTCAGTCTATACAAAAAACATATAGTTTTGAACATGCTGTGCAATTAGCACAATATTGGGATTAAAGCCAATGGAACATATAGAAAACCCCAAACTAATCTCTTGCCCAAATGATCACCTGATCTTTGACAAAGAAGGCAACAATATGCAATGGAAAGAAGTTAATATATTTGACAAGGTAAGCTGGAAAATCTGGACAGCTAAAAGTATTAGAATACAGTTAGAAAACGACCTGGTTACTCTTCTGTGGCCGAGTCGTGTCTGACTTTTTGGGATGCCATGAACTGCAGCATGACAGTCCTTCCTGTCCCTCACCACCTCTTGGAGTTTTACCGAGTTCATATCCATTGCATAGGTGATGCCATCCAATCATCTCATCCCTGTTTCCCCCTTCTCCTGCTGTTTTCAATCTTTTCCAGAATCAGGATATTTTCCAATGAGTTAGCTGTTGCCATCTCCTGTTATACGTCATTCAATTTAAACTGTTCACGGATCTAACATTCTAGGTTACCTTGCAATACTGTTCTTTACAGCCTTCTATTTTAATTTCATCGCTAGACATATAAAATGAGGTTTATTTCCACTTTGGGGCAACCACTTACTGCTTCCTGTAAAAGATAGTTATTAACCTCCGCTCCTCCCAACTAGCATATTAGGCACGTACCCAAAAAAGATGTCCTTTTCATTATAGGGGACTGGAATGCAAAAGTAGGAAGTCAAGCAACACCTAGAGTAACAGCAAATTTGGCCTTGGAGCACGAAATGAAGCAGGGCAAAGTCTAATAGAGTTTTGCCAAGACAATGCACTGGTCATCGCAAACACCCTCTTACGACAACACAAGAGAAGATTACACATGGACATCACCAGATGTTCAACACCGAAATCAGATTGATTATATTCTTGCAGCCAAAGATGGAGAAGCTCTATACAGTTAGCAAAAACAAGACCAGGAGCTGACTGTGACTCAGATTATGAACTCCTTTAAGTCTGAACTGACAAATTCAGACTTAAATTGAAGAAAGTAGGGCACACCACTAGACTATTCAGATATGATCTAAATCAAATCCCTTATGATTATACAGACAAAGTGAGAAATAGATTTAAGGGACTAGATCTGATAGATAGAGAGCCTGAGGAACTATGGATGGAGGTTTGTGACATTGTACAGGAGACAGGGACCAAGACAATCCCCATGTAAAAGAAATGTAAAATAACAAAATGGCTGTCAGAGGAAGGGTTACAAATAGCTGTGAAAAGAAGAGAAGCGAAAAGCAAAGGAGAAAAGGAAAGACATAAGCATCTGAATACAGAGTTCCAAAGAATAGCAAGGAGAGATATGAAAGCCTTCCTCAGTGATCAATGCAAAGAAATAGAGGAAGAGGAAAACAACAGAATAGGAAAAGCAAGAGACCTTTCCAAAAAAATTAGAGATATCAAGGGAACATTTCATGCAAAAATGGGCTTGATAAAGGACAGAAATGGTATGGACCTAACAGAAGCAGAAGATATTAAGAGGAGGTGGCAAGAATACACAGAAGAACTGTACAAAAATGATCTTCACAATGAAGATAAACACGATGGCGTGATCACTCACCTGGAGCCAGACATCTTAGAATGTGAAGTCAAGCGGGCCTTAGAGAGCATCACTACCAACAAAGCTAGTGGAGGTGATGGAATTCCAATTGAGTTATTTCAAATCCTGAAAGATGATGCTGTGAAAGTGCTGCACTCAATATGCCAGCAAATTTAGAAAATTCAGCTGTGGCCACAGGACTGGAAAAGTCAGTTGTCATTCCAATCTCAAAGAAAGGGAATGCCAAAAAATGCTCAAACCACTGCACAATTGCACTCATCTCACATGTTAGTAAAGTCATTCTCAAAATTCTCCAAGTCAGGCTTCAGCAATATGTGAACCGTGAACTCCCAGATGTTCAAGCAGGTTTTAGAAAAGGCAGAGGCACCAGAGATCAAATTGCCAACATCCGCTGGATCATGGAGAACGCAAGAGAGTTCCAGAAAAACATCTATTTCTGCTTCATTGACTATGACAAAACCTTTGACTGTGTGGATCACAATAAACTGTGTAACATTCTGAAAGAGATGGTTATACGAGACCACCTGATCTGCCTCTTGAGAAAACTTTATGCAGGTCAGGAAGTCACAGTTAGAACTTGACATGGAAAAACAGACTGGTTCCAAATAGGAAAAAGGAGTACATCAAGGTTGTATATTGTCACCCTGCTTATTTAACTTATATGCAGAGTACATCATGAGGAACGCTGTGCTGGAATCAAGATTGCCAGGCAAAATATCAACAACCTCATATATGCAGATGACACAACCCTTATGCTAGAAAGTGAAGAGGAAATCAAAAGCCTCTTGATGAAAGTGAAAGGAGAGTGAAATATTTGGCTTGAAGCTCAACATTCAGAAAACAAAGATCATGGCATCTGGTCCCATCACTTCATGGGAAATAGATGGGGAAACAGTGGAAACAGTGTCAGTCTTTATTTTTTTGGTTTCCAAAATCACTGATGATGCTGATTGCAGCCAGGAAATTAAAAGACGCTTACTCTTTGGAAGGAAAGTTATGACCAACCTCGATAGCATATTAAAAAGCAGAGACATTACTTTGCTAACCAAGGTCCGTCTAGTCAAGGCTATGGTTTTTCCCGTGGTCATGTATGGATGTGAGAGTTGGACTCTGAAGAAAGCTGATCGCTGAAAAATTGATGCTTTTGGACAGTGGTGCTCTTGAGAGTTACTTGGACTGCAAGGAGATCCAGCCATTCCATTCTAAAGGAGATCAATCCTGGGTGTTCATTGGAAGGACTGATGCTAAAGCTGAAACTCCAATATTTTGGCCACCTCATGCGAAGAGTTGACTCACTGGAAAAGAGTCTGATTCTGGGAGGGATTGGGGGTGGGAGGAAAAGGGGACAACAGAGAATTACATGGATGGATGGCATCACCGACTCGATGGATATGAGTTTGAGTGAACTCTGGGAGTTGGTGATGGACAGGGAGGCCTGGCGTGCTGTGGTTCATGGGGTCGCAAAGAGTCGGACCCGACTGGGTGAATTAACTGAACTGAACTGAACTGAACCATCCTGATAGACTAATTTTTTGGTGTCACCTTGTTGTCTTTTTTATACAGTTCATAGAGGTCCCGTGGCAAGTATCATGGGGTGTTTTACATTCCCTCTTCCAGTGGATCACATTTAGTCTCTCCTTAGCACCACAGGCTAGGACAAATTGCAGATAGTTTAAAGATCTACATATAAGGCCAGAAAATGTAAATCAATAATATTTGAGGAAAGCATAGGTAAAATACATTGTGACATGAAGTGCAGCAGCATTTTTTTTTTTTTTACCTACCTCCTTCGGTAATGAAAATAAAACCAAAAATATATAAAGAGATATAATTAAAATTAGACATTTTTCACAGGAAACCATAAAGCAAGACAGAAATGAAGTCTCATTAAGGGAAAAATATTTGCAACTGAAGATAATGACGACAGAAGAGTCTCCAACATATGGAAGCAGCTCATGTGGTTTAGTAACAGCAAAATGAACAACCCAATTGGAACAAATGCACAGATGATGAAATAGACATTTCTCCTAAAAGACATACAGATGTCCAATAACATTTGTAAAGATCAGCATCACTAAGTGTGAGAGAAAGGGAAATAAAGTCTTTAATGGTTGTATCAACCCAAATTTGTCTGAATAACCATTATCAAGGAAAATAATCCACACAAAAAATGCTAGAGAGGGTGCTGAGTAAACAAAACAATCCTGTACTGTTGTTAGGAAAGCACATTGGTAGATTAAAATGGAGAAGAATATTGGGGGTCTTTTAAAAATAAGAATGAAGCTACCATTTGATCAAGAAATCCCAAAAATTGTCATTAATTTTCATGAGGAAAATCATAATTCCAAATGATGAACAACCTCAATATTGATGGGAGCAATATTTGCAGTATCAGGACATGGAAGCAACAGAAATATCCATTCGTCTAGAGAGGAATGGATAAAATGAGTTGGTACATACATCCCCGAGTCTTAAGATGGAAAGAAATCAGGTAAATTGTATAGATATAGAAGGGCAGAGACAGTGTCAGATACAATGAAGCTAAGTCAAAAGAGGAAAATAAATATCACATATTAACACAAATATGTGGGATCTAGGTAAAACCGTAATAGATGATTCTTTATGAGAAGCATATAGGGACACGGTAATGGAGAAGAAATTTAAGGTTATCAAGGATGAAATGCCTGGTGGTGGTAGGAATTAGGAGATTACAACAGACACAGATATACTTCTGATCTATACGTGGAGCACAGTTTAGTACTGTTCAGTCGCTCAGTCGTGTCTGACTCGTTGCGACCCCATGAATCACAACACGCCAGGTCTCCCTGTCCATCATCAACACCCTGAGTTCACTCAAACTCATGTCCTTCGAGTCGGTGATGCCATCCAGCCATCTCATTCTCTGCCGTCCCCTTCTCCTCCCACCCCCAATTCCTCCCAGCATGAGTCTTTTCCAGTGAGTCAATGCATCGCTTGAGGTGGCCAAAATATTGGAGTTTCAGCTTTAGCATCAGTCCTTCCAATGAACACCCAGGATTGATCTCCTTTAGAATGGACTGGTTGGATCTCCTTGCAGTCCAAGGGACTCTCAAGTGTCTTCTCCAGCACCACCGTTCAAAAGCATCAATTTTTCAGCGATCAGCTTTCTTCACAGTCCTACGCTCACATCCATACATGACCACTGGACAGGGAAGTCTTAATGCACTGTGGTGACCAGATTTAGATAGAAGTCAAAAACATGGAGATAGATATATGATTGCTCTTTAGTCACTATCTCGTTTACTAGTCGTTATGACGTGAAGAACTGCAGTATTCCCTAGTTTTTCTTTAGGGGAAAAATTAACAAAATTATGGAAAGCAAGTATACTCTAAAAAAAATTAAGCTTTAAAAGTATATTAACTTTTTTATAAACATCATTATTCCTAATGAATCTTACATTACCTTGGAAGTCAAAAGTAGAAGTGTAAATGTGTACACCTTAATGACAAATGCAGTGCAAATGTCAGAATATTACATTCAAATTCAAAACACACTTATGAAGAAAACAGCAATAAAAATAAAACTGAGTGTACATTATATTTTGCTGCATATGTACATGTCTAATGGTTGAAAAATTTCCCCCCCCAAAAAAAATTACCTGAAAAGAGGTGGGGCAGAACCATCAACAATCACCTCTGTCTAGTTGACCCATGCTATGTACTTGTGCATTTTATATATTATAGTGTTGTGTGGTTTGTTTTTTTTTTTGTATTTAATTCTATTGCATTGTTTTTTTTTTTTAAATATTCATTATATTTGTCACGCAACATCTTTTATCTGTTGCCATATATTATGGACGAATGGCAGTCTATGTGCTCTTTTAAATCTCCTTTACTTATTTATTTAAAAAAGCAATAGCTCTTCATTCACAGGAATTCAAGCTTTACAAAATCTTTAACCGGTTATATTGATATGTTGAATTACATTCCCATGATGGCTGTAGGTACAAGAAAATCTGAATTTTATTAAGGCATCCAGTTTAAAGGTATCTTTCTCAAATCAGCTATCAGCTCAGTTCAGTTCAGTCGCTTAGTCGTGTCTGACTCTTTTCGACCCCCATGAATGGCAGCACACCTGGCCTCCCTATCACCAATAATTTCAGTCCACCCAAACCCATGTCCACTGAGTCGATGATACCCTCTAACCATCTAATCCTCTGTCATCCCCTTCTCCTCTTGCTCTCAATCTTCCCCAGCATCACGGTCTTTTCAAATGATGATCACAGCTTTTCACATATGATGGCCAAAGTACTACAGTTTCAGCTTTAACATCAGTCCTTAAAATGCACAACCAAGACAGATCTCCTTTAGGATGAACTGGTTGAATTTCCTGGAAGTTCAAGGGACTCTCAATAATCTCCAACACCACAGTTCAAAAGCATCAATTTTTCTTCTCTCAGGTTTCTTTATAGTCCAACTCTCAGATCCATGCATGACTACTGGAAAAACCATAGCCTTGACTAGGCATACCATGGTTGGCTAAGTAATTCTCTGCTTTTTAATATCCTGTCTAGATTGGTCATAACTTTCCTTCGAAGAAGTAAGTGTCTTTTAATTTCATGGCTGCAATCACCTTCTGCAGTGATTTTGGAACCTAGAAAACTAAAGTCAGCCTCTGTTTCCACTGTTTCCCCATCTATTTGCCATGAAGTGATGGGACCAGTTTCTGAACGTTGTGCCTGAAGCCAACTTTTTATTCTCCTCTTTCACGTTCATTAAGAGGTTATTAATTCTTCTTCACTTTCTGCTATAAGGGTGGTGTCATTTGCATATCTGAGGTTATTGATATTTCTCCCTGCAATCTTGATTCCAGCTTGTGTTTCCTACAGCCCAGTGTTTCTTATGATGTAAATTGCATATAAGTTAAATAAGCAGGGTGACAATATGTAGCTTTGATTTACTCCTTTTCCTATTTGGAACCAATCTGTTGATCCATGTCCAGTTCTATATATTGCTTCCTGAACTTCATACAAGTTTCTCCATATGCAGGTCAGGTGGTCTGGTATTCCCATATTTTAAAGAATTTTCCACGTTTCACTGTGATCCACAGTTCAAAGGCTTTGACATAGTCAATAAAGCAGAAATAGATGATTTTCTGGAATTCTCTTGCTCTTCCAAAAACGGAGTGGATGTTGGCCATTTGATCTCTAGTTCCTCCGCGTTTTCTAATTCCACCTTGAACATCTGGAGGTTCACAGTTCCCATGTTACTGATGCCTGGCTGTAGCGTGTTGCTGCTACTGCTGCTAAGTCACTTCAGTCGTGTCCGACTCTGTGCGACCCCATAGACGGAAGCCCACCAGGCTCCCCCGTCTCTGGGATTCTCCAGGCAAGAACACTGGAGTGGGTTGCCATTTCCTTCTCCAATGTGTGAAAGTGAAAGTGAAGTCGCTCAGTCGTGTCCGACCCTTAGCGTGTTAGATGAGTGCAATTTTGTTGTAGTTCAGCATTTTTTGGGATTGCCGTTCTTTGAGATTGGAGTGAAATCTGACCTTTTCCAGCCCTGTGTCCACTGCTGAGTTTTGAAAGTTTGCCGGCATATTACGTGCATCAATTTCACAGCATCATTTTTCAGGATTTGAAATAGTTCAACTGGAATTCCATCATCTCCACTATCTTTGTCTTAATGATGTTTCCTAAGGCCCACTTGACTTCCATTCCGTTCCGTTCCGTCGCTCAGTCGTGTCCAACTCTATGCGACCCCGTGGACTGCAGCCTACCAGGCTTCTCTGTCCGTGGGATTCTCCAGGCAAGAATACTGGAGTGGGTTACCGTTTCCTGCTCCAGGGGATCTTCCCGACCCAGGGGTCGAACCCGGGTCTCCCGCATTGGAGGCAGACGCTTTAACCTCTGAGCCACCAGGGAAGCTTCACTTTCCAGAATGTCTGGCTCTAGGTGATTAACAGGACCATCGTGATTATCTGGCTCATGAAGTGTTTTCTTTTTTTTTTTTTTTTGTACAATCTTTCTGTATATTCTTGCCACCTCTTCTTAATATCTTCTGCTTCTGTTAGGGCTCTACCATTTCTGTCTTTTCTTGATACCATCTTTGCATAAAATATTCCCCAGTTATCTCTAGTTTCTTGAAGGGAACTCTAGTCTTTCTGATTCTATTGTTTTCTCCTATTTCTTTTCACTGATCACTGTGGAAGTATTTCTTATCTCTCCTTGCTTTTCTTTGGAGCTCTGCATTCAAAAGGGTCTATCTTTCCTTTTTCCATTTGCTTTTTGCTTCCTGTCTTTTCACAGCCAGTTGTAAGACCTCCATATAGAACCATTTTGCTTTTTTTTAAATTTCCTTTTCTTGCAGATGGTCTTGAATTCTGTCTCGAATACACTGTCATGAAACTCTGTCCATAGATCATCATGCAATATTTGTGTCAGATCTAGTCCCTTAAACCTGTTTCCCACTTCCACTGTATAGTCATAAGGAATTTGATTTATATCATACCAGAATGTTCTTGTGGTTTTCTCCACTTTCTTCTATTTCAGACTGAATTTGGCAATAAGGAGTTCATGATATGAGCAAAGTCAGCTCCCAGTCTTGTTTTTCTGACTGTATAGTACTTCTGCATCTTTGGCTGCAAGTAATACAAAAGCTTCTTGATGAAAGTGAAAGAGGAGAGTGAAAAGGTTGTCTTGAAGCTCAACATTCAGAAAACAAAGATCATGGCATCTGGTCCCATCACTTCATGGGAAACAGAAAAACAGTGGAAACAGTGTCAGAATTTATTTTTTGGGGCTCCAAAATCACTGAGGATGCTGATTGCTGGCAGGAAACTAAAAGACGCTTCCTCCTTGGAAGGAAAGTTAGATACCAAACTAGATAGCACTTTAAAAAGCTGAGACATTACTTTGCCAACCAAGGTCTGTCTAGACAAGGCTATGGTTTTTCCAGTGGTCATGAATGGATGTGAGGGTTGGACTGTGAAGAAAGCTGATCGCTGAAGAATTGCTGCTTTTGAAAGGTGGTGCTAGAGAAGGCTCTGAGAGTCCCTTTTATTGCAAGGAGATCCAACCAGCCCATTTTAAAGGAGATCAATCCTGGGTGTTCATTGGAAGGACTGATACTAAAGCTGAAACTGCAATACTTGGGCCACCTCATGCGACGCATTGACTCACTGGAAAAGACTCTGACGCTGGGAAGGATTGGGGGCGCTAGGAGACGGGAACGACAAAGAATGAGATGGCTGGATGACATCACCGACACGGTGGACATGAGTTTGTGTGAACTTTGGGAGTTGGTGATGGATAGTGAGGCTTGGCATGCTGTGGTTCATGGGGTCGCAAAGAGTCAGACACGACTGTGAGACTGAACTGAACTCAACTGAATACAAGCAATCTGATTTCAGCGTCAACCAACTGGTGATGTCAAGTATACAACTATACAAAACAACTCTACAACTTGATAAAACCGCCATGTGACCTCACCCATCAAGTACCCAGTTTAGAAAGTCCTGGGTGACCTAGATAAGGAACATTTTGAAGGACCATGCTCCTTTCTCCCCTCACTTTAATTATTGTTATTATGTTAATTTTCCTTTTTATTTTTTGAATTCAGTGACAGAATGGAAAACATCATAACCTGTGGTACTCCACATCAGGACAAAGAAAATGCAGAACTCCAGGGCCATGTTATTTCTTTTCTGTCTAGTTTGCTTATGCTTATACATGTGTTGTGATATTCTCTAGGATCTGAGAATAAGAAAGTTTGGTTTTGAAGTTTTTGTTACTGTTTGATAATAAGGTATTTCTCAAAATTATAATAAAAATAACAAGGAATGGCCCACTGTCTCTGTTCGGGAAATGTTGTGAAAACTTAAAGCAAGGAGTAGAGGCAAATATAATGCCTCAGGATTCAAGCCAATAGTACCTCAGTAAATGGGCTCGGAATGATCCAAAACAATGGATAATCAAGAAGACTGCATGATTGTCCTTGAAATAAGCCCAGGAGAATGTCCTTTACATGAAATTGGCCAAGTACTTAGCTTCCTCAGGTGGTAATAATGACAAGGAAGCGAGCATGCTGCTGGAGGACTATTTGTCACTACTATGTGTGACACTAGGGCAATAACAAGTCAAAGTGTTCCACAGAGTAGCAATCTGAGAGCCATATCGTTTAATGAGTTGGTTGGACAGATAGTTATAATGGTCTAAAAAAAAAATTGTGGGTGGGAGAAGACGGGGACGACAGAGAATGAGATGCTGGATGGCATCACCGAATCGATGGAGATGAGTTTGAGTGAACTCCAGGAGTTGTTGATGGACAGGGAGTCCTGGCATTCTGTGATTCATGGGGTCTCAAAGAGTCGGACATGGCTGAGCGACTGAACTGAACGGAACTGAAATGGCCTATTAGTGTGTGTGTGTGTGTGTGTGTGTGTGTGTGTGTGTGTGTGTGTGTGTGTGTGAGTGTGTGTGTGTGATGTCTCTCCACACTTCAAGGCAAAGGATTTTTAAGGAGGGTGGATTGGGTCCCAAGGCTAACATTACTGCCTAAGGAAAGGCTGTCAGTTCTGTTTAGTTCAGTTCAGTTTGTCAGTGGTCTGACTTTTTGTGACACCATGAACTGTAGCACACCAGGCTTCCGTGTCCATCACCAACTCCTGGAGGTTACTCAAACTCATGTCCATTGAGTCGGTGAAGCCATCCAACAACTTCATCCTGTGTACCCATATCTCCTGCCTTAAGTCATTCTCAGTATCAAAGTCTTTTCAAATGAGTTAGCTCTTCACATGAGATGGTCAAAGTATTTGATTTTAGTTTCAGTATTTGTCCTTCAATGCACACTCAGGACTGATGTCCGTTAGGATGGACAGGTTCGATCTCCTTGCATCCGAGTGACTCCCAAGCGTCCTCACCAATACCGCAGTTCAAAAGCATCAATTCTTCTGCACTCAGCTTTCTTTATAGTCCAACTCTCACATCCATACATGACTACCAAAATAACCATAGCTTTGACTAGATGGACCTTTGTTGGCAAAGTATTAGCTCTACTTTTAAAGATGCTGTCTAGGTTAGTCATAACTTTCCTCCCAAGGAGTGTCTTTTATTTCTTGGCTGTACGTCTATAATACCCAAGACATGGAAGCAACCTAGATGCCCATCAGCAGATTAATGGATAAGAGACCTGTAGTACATATATACAATGGAGTATCACTCAGCCATTAAAAAGTATACATTGGAACCAATTCTAATGAGGTCGATGAAACTGGAGCCTATTATAGTAAGTCAGAATGAAAACGACCAATACAGTATAATGATGCATAGTACGGAATTTAGAAGAATGGTACCAATGACACTATAAGCAAGACAGCAAAAGAGACACGGATGTATGGAACAGTCTTTTGGACTCTGTGGGAAAGGTGAGGGTGGGCTGATTTGAGAGAATTACATTGAAACGTGTATATTATCATATTTGGAAGAGATCAACAGTCCAGGTGTGATGCATGAGACAGGGTGATTAGGGCTCCTGTACTGGGATGAACTTGAGGGGTGAATGGGAAAGGAGGTGAAGGGGTTTCAGCATTAGGAACACATGTACACCCATGGCTGATTCATGAAAATATAAGGCAAAAACCATATACATACTTAGCCTCCAGATAAAAATAAATAAATAAATAAATATATAGATTCATGGCTGCAGTCACCATCTGTAGTGAATTTAGATCCCCCAAAATAAAGTCATCTACTTTCTCCACTGTTTCCACATCTATTTGCATGAAGATATAGAATCGTATGCCATGATCTTAGTTTTCTGAATGTTTAGCTTTAAGCCAGCGTTTTCACTCTTCTTTATCATTTTCATCAAGAGAATTTTAGATCTTATTCACTTTCTGCCATAAAGGTGCTGTCATCTGCATCTCTGAGGTTATCAATATTTCTCTCAGCAATCTTGATTCCAGCTAGTTCTTCATCCAGTCCAGCATTTCTCTTGATGTACTCTGCATATAATTTAAATAATCACGGTGACAATACAGCGTTGACACGCTCCTTTTCCTACTTTTAACCAGTCTGTTGTTCCATGTCCAGTTCTAACAGTTGCTTCCTGAACAGCATACAGATTTCTCAAAAGGCAGGTAGGGGACCTGGTATTTCCATCTCTTGAACAGTTGACCACAGTTTATTGTGATATACACAAAGGCTGTGGCACAGTTAATAAAGCTGAAATATGTTTATGTTTGTTTATCTTTCTGAAATCACTTTCTGTTTCAATGATCCAGAAGATGTTGACAATTTGATCTCTGGTTCCTCTGCCTTTTAATAAAACCAGCTTGAACATCTGGAAGTTCACAGTTCATGTATTGTTGAAGTCTGGCTTGGAGATTTTTGAACATTATTTTATTAGCTTGTGAGATGAATGCAATTGTATGATAATTTGAACATTCTTTGGCATTGCTTTTCTTTGGAATTGGAATTAAAACTGACATTTTCCAGTCCTATGGCCACTGCTGAATTTTCCAAATTTGCTTTTACATTGAGTGCAGCACTTTCACAGCATCATCTTTGAAGATTTGGAACAGTTCAAGTGAAATTCCATCATGCCCATTAGCTTGGTACCTAATGAGATTTCCTAAGGCACACTTGAATTCACATTCTAGGATATCAGTGTCTTGGTGAGTGATCACACCATCGTGATTATCTGAATCGTGAAGATCTCTTTGGTACAGTTTTTCTCGGTGTTCTTGCCACCTCTTCTTAATATCGCTGTCATGGTATAAGCTGTAAATATGAGGAAATATATATTCTCATGAAAGGAAAATATAGATTTCTACTGGTAAAAACAAAGTCAATGTGTAGTGCCAAGACATAAACAGGACAAGTGAAATACCATTGTGTTAAGAAGACAATGTCTCCATGCAAAGAAAAAGGCAATAGAGGCATTCTGTGTGTTTCTCCTTTTTATCCAAACTTCAAGGCCCTAACCAGCCCACACCAGGTACGATTTCTCTGTACACCACTCCTACAAAGTCAAGTGGTATAGATGCCCAGGCCGACTAGAATTCTTTGTTGATAAAGTTGAAATGGTACATTTAGGAGAAGCCTAAACTCATATTTTGGACAAACTGCAGGAGATAGTATGGGAAAGGGAAATGTAGCATGCTGCAGTACCTAGGGTGGCAAACGGTGATGACAAGAACATGACTTGGCAGCTGAGACACAACAAATACCTGACAGTAAAAGCCTTTGAAAAATTCAGCCTGACGTGTTTTCCCCCAGGCTTAGACCCTGGAGGGCCTTTAGGTTCCCATACTTAGGAAGAAAGGATAACTTACTTCAACATTTTCTTGGGCTTCATGGAGTCATTTGGGACCAATGGATTCAGAATGACATGTACCAGGGTCATTTGAAAGTAGCAGCACCATCATGATAAACAATACAATCTTCCTGGAGGTTTGTTGTATTCTACCTGGACTCTGACATCTCTCTAGTAAAAGGCAGTACAACCCAATTGGCTAAGCTCTTACTCTTTAAGAAGGTGACAAAAAGGAGTCTTGCAAATATATGCTCATTGACAGATTCCGAGGTTGTTTCTGATGATCACCCTTTTAGAATGCCTTCATCTGCCCACTGCTCCCTTCTGTTGAGCCTTCCAACTCTAACGCCATAATCATTGACCTTTACACGATTCCTCTTCAAGATACATAAACACATTCCTTACAAAATTATCCTCGTTTTCCTGCAATTAATAGATTTCAATGATTCTGATGAGTGAAAGCCCTTTACTTCTCAGAATACTCAACAGTGGTCTCTTTAACAAATATTCTTTGGCAATTTCAACCCAACGCAGCTAGATTACATGAGTATTATAACAGCCTTCTCATAGAGACACTGTTTAAAGTGCTACCAGCCAAGGAGTCTGCAAAATGGGGAAAAAAATTCCATGCCCTCCCCTGGCTGAACTCTTACACACTGAGTCTTCATCCTCATATGCAAATTATTATCCTAGTCTCAAAATTCATGTTGGTTCTCTTTAGCATTTTTCAAGCTTTTACACTCTAAGACAGTGTTCTTTCTATTTTCTCCTACGAATCATTTCACTATCTACTTCCACCTGCTCACCAAATCATAGAATGACAGTCCAATATAATTGCTTCATGATTCCATTTGGCAAGGGAGATGCATAGAACAACTGGCCAAAAGCTTACCATTTTAGTGCAAGATCGTTCTTTTGAAACCCTGAAAAACAATGAGGCATTATAATGGAACAACCTCTACAATTCTGCTCTCCCTTAATATAATACTTAGAAATGCTGGATAGAACAGCCAAATTATTGGGAAAATAGAAGCTGGTGGAATAGGCGAAGGCCCAATCAACACCATTAAAACTGCCTCTACATTTAGAGCCATTGACTGAAAAATAAGAAGACACAGCTAACTTTATAGCCGAAAGACACTATACAACCAGTGCTGTATAAACATGTGCATAGAGTCAGGAAACAAGGGAGATAAGCAATCAGGTTGGTACTTAAGCCACAAGAAAGGACACATATAAGGAGATGGATATGATGGGCTTGGAGAATCATCACAGCATGACACATTCAGAGTGTATAATGGGTCCCAGTGCCTGGGATCTGACATCAGGAAGATGAGTCCACTCAGCTGGTGAAAGCTTGGAATGAAGCTGGTTTGTAATGAACAGTAAGGCTCTAAGAAACTTGAATTCCACTAGTGAAGAACATGTACACCTCTATTTGTGTCTGAGACAAGGCAGAAGAATCGGAGTCAATCTGCTCAGAATGATGGCCAGTTCCCAGGACTATCACTATGTGTATCTCATACCCCAAACAACACTCAACACATACTCTAGTTCTTCTTGTTCTATAGGTGCTCCCATCTGGGGGTGAATTTTCCATTCCTGGAGAAGGAAACAGTTCAGTTTAGTTCAGTTCAGTCGATCAGTCATGTCCGACTCTCCGCAACCCCATGAATCACAGCACGCCAGGCCACCCTGTCCATCACCAACTCCCAGAGTACACTCAAACTCATGTCCATAGAGTCGGTGATGCCATCCAGCCATCTCATTCTCCCGTCGTCCCCTTCTCCTCCCGCCCCCAACCTTTCCCAGCATCATAGTATTCTTGCCTGGAGAATCCCATGGACGGAGAAGCCTGGTAGGCTACAGTCCACGGGGTCGCAAAGAGTCGGACACGACCGAGTGACGGAATGGAACAGAACGCAGGGAAGGAAGAGAATGAACTCAGGACAAACAGAATCAGTTCAGACTCAGCCCTCAAGAGTTCTGCTCCCGAAACCTGGGAGAAAAATCCCAACTTCAAGTTGTATTATTGGACACTGAGAAGAATAGCCCCATAATACCTGTCAGTGGAACTACGCCCACTATCTCCAACCCCATGTCCTACCTATGTGAACACTGCCAGAACACACTGGTATGTCACAGGACGCCCACTCTTGTCATGTCCAGCTCTCAAACCAAAGTCACAGGGCATATATAAGGCCATATATAAGGCCACCACTTTTACCATAAGAGTCATTGTTTCAGTTCACCTTTTTCACAAAGAGAAAGATAAATTGAGAAGTCTTGCCTGTTTGATTCCAATGGAAAAAAAAAAGAGGAAGAAAAACAAAAAAAGGAATATATCACACATGAAGTAGAGAAATCATTTAACAGATACAGTTTGAAGCCTGAGTAACAAGAATGCAAAATCAGAAAGAGAAAAATGCAGATGGACAAAGTAAACATTTTAACAAGAAATGAGAAATAACATAGAAAAAAAGCGCTCATGAAGAATAAAATAATGAAATATAAAACACATTAGAAGGAAATAATAGAGAAAAAGTGACACAGCAGAATGCGTTTGTGCCCTGGAAGATTCTATAATGAAAAACACCGAAGCAGAATTGCAAATAGATGAGCAAATTTACAAATAAAGACCAGTTTAAATAATCTCTTTAACAATATAAAAATAGCGGCATTGTGATATTTGGGGTTGCAGAAAGGAAGAAATAGAAAGCAGTTGATATGATATAGATAAAATTATGGCTGATCAGTTCCAAAACCTGAAGAAAGGAAGAAACTTAGAAATCTAGGGAGATAAAGAAGAGAGAGTTCCATAAAGTTGAATGGAGACTGAAATGAAGACATATCAAAATTAAATGAAAAGTTGAAAAGAAAGTGAAATGGAATAAGGGAAAGAAAGTACACGAGAGAAATCCACAAGGTTATCCGCTGACTCACGATTTCTGAAGTGGGGTTGCAGTGGGCCTTCTTAGGGTTGGCAATTGATGTTGGGTTTGTTGGCTACTCATGGAAGACTTTGGGGCCTGACAATGCCCATGCTGACCATGCTCGTATTGCCAGAAGTCCATTGATGAAGATCTGTGGTTTGATCCTTTGCAATACTACCTCAAGGTAACTGAGAGAATCACAGGTTGTGAGGGGGTCAGGAGGTGAGACCTGAAATATGGAGGCCAGGACACTCTCCTTTCCCAAATGGGAAAACTCAGGCTCATGCAGGCCAACTGCAGAGCCTGGATTCGGGTCATGCAGGTAGCAGCTGGCAGGCTGAGACTTGAGACTTGGGGACTTAATGTGTCCAAGCCTCTCTCAAAGGAGTTGTGGTTACACCCTGAGAGTCCTTGGTGACTCTGATGGAGCCTAGGCACCCTTGTTGGAATCATCCTTCCCTGAGTCCTGCCGCCACCAGACATCCTGCTGCTCAATCAGTTTGAAATCACCTGAGCTCTTCACTCCCAACCCTCATCCTAGGAAGCTCTGTCAGTTGGTCGGGGTTTCTCTCTGGTGTCCCACTGCATTTTTGTGTTGACTTTGGCATATTCTGTAAATTTGCATATTCACTGCTTAGCCTTTCTCCACTGCCACACAGGCAATGCTGAAAGTGGCTTCAGGCTAGTTGGAGATACTACTGAGCAGATGTTGGAGGAAATGGACAGGTATCTCAAAAGGCAAGCCATTGTGCCTGATGATGTTATCTCCCACATCGCAGGACACAGCATCTTCAGCTCCTGAAATGTGAGTGTTCCCTGTTTACTTTTGTGTCCCTGTGCTTTGCATATGTGTGTAGATGTGTTGCATGTGTTTATGTCAATTGTATTTGTGCCTGCTTATCTGTGTGAGTATGTCCAGCCCACTAAAGACACATAGGTGAAGACCAAAGAGGTGAGATGTGAAGCAACTAGAAAAGGAGATAGCCACAGACTTGGGGAGAATGGTCAATGTATCTCTGTGGTACCACAGTCCCGGAGAGGAATGAGGAAATGATGGTCGTTGATAACTGGAAGATGGCTCCTCAAATCTGGAATTATCTAAGAGCATAAACATGCTCAACATCTCTGCTCTGTCGTGGGGTGTGTTTGTACTTGGAAATGGGGCTGGAGAGTTTGAAGATTCACCCAGAGTAAATCAAGTATGGTGGGGCTTTGAATCCACTGCTTGTGGACCCATCAGTCTTTGAGACAGGTACTGGCCTGTGGAAATGGAGGTCATGGTAGTAGGACCTACGATTTCGAAGAGGCCAAGGTTCTCTGAAAATGTGTAGAGTCTGGGAGAAGGAAGCCCAGATGGTGAGCCAGCTGCACTTTAGAAACGTTCCACACATGTGAGAAACATACAGGGGATCATTTTGGCTAGTGTGTTGCCTAGCATCAGCCAGGACACTCCCTCACATAGTGTGGTACACACTGGGACTTTGTGAGAGAAATGATCTCCTAAAATATTTGCGTAGTTAACATCGGAACCTTGATTATGCCCAAATGGACTGATTTTTCTTTCCTCTTGATGAACGAAGGTGCCAGAAATCAGTTTTACACAGTCTACATTACTTCCCTACCATTCATGTATAAAATATGAAATATATATTATTTTCTTTGATTTAATTAATTTGTTTTAATCTTTAACTTAATGATTTAATTAATTTGTTTTAATCTTTACAATTTTATTGGGTTTTTCTGCCTTACAATGATATGAATCAGCCTGCGGTGTATATATCCCACAACACATGAATCCATTTCCACCTCAATCCTCACCCATTCTTCTGCACAATTTAAGAAAAACAGTGTTGAATGTCCTGCTTAATGTATTGAGTTTGCACTGATCATCTATTCGACATACGGTAATAAACATATTTCAATGTGGTTCCCTCATATTGTCCCACCCTCGCCTACTCCCTCATAGTCTAAAAACTGTTTTATCTCTGTGTCTCTTTTTGCTAAAGACTCGTAGTTACTGCATTCCAAATTCCACTAGTTCAGTTGCTAAGTCATGTTGGACTCTTTGCAACCCCATGAACCGCAGAACACCAGTTCTCCCTGACCATCACCAACTCCCGGAGTTTACCCAAACTCATGTCCATTGAGTCGGTGATGCCAACCAGCCATCTCATCCTCTGTCGTCCCTTTCTCCTCCTGTCCTCCATCCACTCATATCAGAGTCAATAATTATTATTATTTCTTTAGCGACAAGGCATAAATTCAATCTTTTCCCATGTATTATTTCTTCACACCAGGGTAGCCAAAATATTGGAATTTCCCTTTCAACATCTGTCTTTACAATGGAAATTTAGGGCTAGTTTCCTTTAAGATTGATGGGGTTGATCTCCTTGCTGGACAAGTGTCTCTCAAGACCTATCTTTCGCACCCAGTTGCAAAGCCTCAATTCTTTGGCACTCAGCCTTCTTTATAGTGAATCTAGCACATACGTACATGTCTGTGGGTAAAACCATAGCTCTGACTATAAGGACCTTTGTTGCCAAGGAGATGTCTCTGCTTTTCAGTACATTGTGTCTAGGCTTATCACAGCTTTTCTTTCCAGGAGCAGGGGTTTTTATTTTCATGGATGTGATCACTGTCCCCAGAAATTTTGGAGCCGAAGAAAACTGTCTGTCTCTATTTTCATTTTTACCCTTTCTATTTGCCAAAACATTGCTATTCTTTGTCCTGCCTCATTTCATACACCAACACAAACCATCCCCATTGCAACAGGTATCTCTTGACTCTGTTTTTATGTTCCAGAACCCTATAATTAAATGGACATCTTTTCTCCGTGTTATTTCTAGAAAGACTTGCAGGTCTTCCTAAAACCATTAAAGTTCCCTGGTAGCATAGAAGGTGAAGAATTGAAAAGCAGAGACTTCCATTTTTCATGTAGGAAATTCTGCACCCAGGGGTTCATGTTCAAGAAAGAGAACTCATTCCTTGTAGGAAAAATAACACTCCTGATTTTCAACTGTGAAGTGTAGGAAATTCTATATGTAATGTAGGAAAAAAAATCTTCACCAAATATTCATATGTAAATTGTAGAGAATTGATATTTCAAATGGAATATAGGCATTGATTTCCCTATGTGAAATAAGAAATTCCATATTTCAAGTAGCAAAGGTGGCAACTGTACAGTGAAACAAAAAGACGCTTTTTCACTCTTTTACTTTCCATAAGAGGCTTTCAGATTTTCCTCATTTTCTGTCATAAGTGTGGTTTCACCTGCATCTTTGCAGTTATTGATATTTTCCATGCAGTCTTGATTCTAGCTTCTGCTTCATACAACACATATTTCTCATGATGTGTTCTGCATGTAGTTAAATAAGTAGGGTGACAACATAGCCTTGACCTACTTTCATGCCTTGTTCTAACTGTTGTTTTCTGACATGCATACAGGTTTCTCAAGAGACAAGTCAGGTGGTCTGATATTCCCATCTCTTGAAGAATTTTCCACAGTTTATTGTGATCCAGAGAGTCAAAGGCTTTGGCATAGTCAATAAAGCAGAAATAGATGATTTCTGGAACTCTCTTGTTTTTTCAGAGATCCAGCAGATGTCTGCAATTTGATCTCTGATTCCTCTGCCTTTCCCAAAACCAGCTTGAACATCTGGAAGTTGACGGTTCACATATTGTTGAACGCTGCCTTGGAGAATTTTGAGCATTACTTTATTAGCACATGAGTTGAAGGCGATTGTATAATAGTTTGGGTATTCTTTGGCATTGCGTCTCTTTGGGGTTGGAATGAAAACTGACCTTTTCCAATCTTTGGCCATTGCTGAGTTTTCCAAAATGGCTGTAGCAGCGAGCTGTGGCTGTGTGGCATTTAAGCAGCCAGCTGTCAAGAGGAGATGTCCCACATCCAACATAAGGATCAGAGGCTGTTCTTTGCTGTAGGAGCAGTGAAGAGCTACTCCACAACCAAAGTAAGAGAACCCCCAGTAGATGGTATGTGATGACAGAGGGCATTCGAGGGGAGAAAGATGGAAACCACCATCACAGAAACCTAATTAATCCATCACATGGACCACTGCCTTGTGTAACTCAGTTAAACAAATACATGCTCTTTAGGGCTACACATGAGAGGCATCCATACATATCCACTGGGAAAAAAACCTGCTTTGCCTATATGAACCTTTGTCGACAAAGTGATATCTCTGCTTCTAAGAATATTGTGTCTAGGTTTGTCATAGCTTTTCTTCCTGGGAGTGAGATTCTTTTATTTTCATGGCTATAATCACGGTCCCCAGTGATTTTGGAGCCCAAGAACACTGTCGCTTTTTCCATTTTTAACCTTTCTCTGCAAAACTCTACCTTTACCCTTTGTTCTGCATCACTTTGTACCACAAATGCAAACTTCTCTGTTACTCCACTTATAGCTTGACTTCCTGTTTTTACCTCACAGTCAGCTATGGTGAAAGGACATCTATTTTTGGTGTTAATTTTATAAATTCTTGGAGGTTTTCCTAAATCTACTAATGTTCCCTGGTGACTTTGATGGTAAAGAATTGAAATACAGAAACTTGCATTCTTCATCTACAAAATCTACACCCAGATATTCATACAAAATTATGGAATTCCACGTTCACAGTAACAAACATAACCATCCTGAATTTCAAATGTGAATCATAGAGAATTCCAACTTTCAAATAGAATTGACACCTAGATTCTCATATGTGAAATTTAGAGAATCATATAGGAAAATCTACACCAAGATACTTACATATGAAATATAGACAATTTATATTTTGTTTAGAAATACGTCCCTTGGTTTACATATTTGAAATACAGGAATTCCATATTTCAAGCAGTAAATCAACATCTGCATATTCAGTGAAATTAAAAAATTTTCATATTACATGGAAGAAGTTTGTGTATTTACAGTTCATTTATTCATAATTTTTAGTAATTATTTATTTATTTACGGCTGCACTGAGTCTTCATTGCTGTCCACAAAGTTTCTCTAGTTGCAGTAATTTGGGTTAATCTTCATTGCAATGAGCTAGCTTCTCATTGCAATGCCTTCTCTTTCGGAGCACAAGCTCTAGGGCTCTCAGGTTCAGTAGTTGGGGGTACACAGGCTTATCTACTTTGGTAGTATGTGAGGTCTCCTGAGACCAAGATTCAAACCCATGTCCCCTGCATTGACAGATAAATTCTTAAGCCACTGGATCCCTGAAGAAGTCCAACAGGCATTTTTTAGTACATTAAAAATATTTATTTAATTGGGGGCTAATTATAATATTAAAGTGAGTTTTCCATACATTGACATGAATCACCCATGTGTTTACATTTGTTCTTCATGTGAACATACCTTTCACCTCACTCCCATCCCAAACCACCAGGTCATCCCAGTGCACCAGCCCTGAACACCTTGTCTCATGTATCGAACACGAACTGGTGATCATTTTAACATATGATCATATACATGTTTCAATGCTGTCCTCTCAAATCAACCCACTCTCGCCTTCTCCCACAGAATCCTAAAGACTGTTCTACACATTTGTGTCTCTATTGCCGTCTCGCCTATAGTGTCATTGATATCATATTTCGAAATTCCATTATATGCATTAGTGTACCGTAGTGGTGTTTTTTGTTCTGACTTACTTCTGTCTGTGTAGTAGACTTCAGTTTCATCCACCTCATTAGAACTTATTCAAATTAAATCTTTTTAATGACTTAGTAATATTCCTTTGTGTATATGTACCAAAGACTTCTTATCCATTCTTCTGCCAGTGGACATTTATGTTGCTTCCATGCCCTGGCTATTATAAACAGTGCTGTGATGAACATTGGGGTCCACATGTCCCTTTCAATTCGGGTTTCATTGGTGTGTATGTCAGGTAGTGATACCGCTAGACCATATGGCAGTACTGTTTCCAAATTTTTAGCTAATCTCCCCAATGTTCTCCATAGTGTCTGTACTAGTTTGCAGTCCCACCAACAGTGTAAGAGGGTCTTCCTTTCTCCATTCCAGTACAGAATTTATTTTGTGTATATTTTTGGGTAGTATCCATTCTGACCGTCCTGAGATGGTTCCTCATTGCTGGTGTCATTCTTTTACACGTGGATGACAAGTTTTCCTAGCGCCACTTATTTCAGAGACTTTTCTCCAGTGTATATACTTGCCTCCCTTGTCAAAGAGAAGTTGTCCTTTCAATCATCTATATTTTGTCTTTGTGCCAGTACCATAGAGTCATGATGATTACAGCTTTGTTGAATAGCCTGAAGTCAAGTATGTTCATTCCTCCAGGTCCATTCGTCCTTCTCAAGATTGCTTTGGTTTTTGGTATTTCCATACAAATTGTGACATTATTTGTTAATAGTTCTGTGAAAAATACCATCAGTAGCTTGATAGGGATTGCATTGAACCTATAGATTGCTTTAGGTGGTATAATCATTTTCACTATTTTGACACTTCTAATCCATAAACATGGTATATTTCTAACATCTATTTATTTCCTCTTTGATTTCTTTCATCAGTGTTTTTTAGTTTTCTATATATCGGACTTTGGTTTCTTTAGGTAGATTTATTCCTAAGAATTTTATACTTTTCATTTCAATGGTGAATGGGAATGTTTCCTTTATTTATCTTTCTGTTTTCTAATTGTTAGTGTATAGGTATGCAGGGAATTTCTGGGTGTTACTTTTACATCCTGCAACTTTACCATGTTTATTGCTTAGCTCTAGCCATTTTCTGGTGAAGTCTTTAGGGTTTTCTAAGTAGAAGATCAAGATACCTTCAAAGAGTGAGATTTTTCATTCTTCTTTTCCAGTAGGAATTCCTTTGATTTCTTTTTCCTCTCTGACTGCTGTTGCTAAAATTTTCAAATCTGTGTTTAATAGTAGTGATGAGAGAGGGCATTCTTGTCTTGTTCCTGACCTTAGGGGGAATGCTTTCAATTTTTCACCACTGAGGTTCATCTTTACTGTGGGTTTGTCAAACGTAACTTTTATTAAGTTGAGGTATATTCCTTATATTCCTTCTTTCTGGAGGGTTGTTTTTTTTTTTTTTTTTGGTCATAAATGAATGGTGAATTTTGTCTAAGACCTCACTGCCTCTTTAGATAATCATATGGTTTTTATCATTTAATTTGTTAACATGGTGTATTACATTGACTTGCAGATATTAAAGAATCCTTGGATCCCTGAGATAAAGCTCACTTGGTAATGAAGTATGATCTTTTTAAAATGGTTTTGGATTCTATTTGTTAGGATTTTTTTTAAGGATATTTGCATCTATGCCTATCAGTGTTAGTGGACTGTAGTTTTCTTTTCCTAAGGCATCTTTGGTTTTGGTGTTAGGGTGTTGGTGGCATCATAGAATAAGTTTGGAAATTTCTCTTACTCTGCAAATTTCTGGAAAAATTTGAGTAGAATAAGTGTCCAGTTCAATTCAGTTCAGTCGCTCAGCCATGTCTGACTCTGTGCCGCCATGAAGCACAGCACACCAAGCCTCCCTGTTCATCACTAACACCCGGAGTTCACTGAAACTCATGTCCATCGAGTTGGTGATGCCATCCAGCCATCTCATTCTCTGTCGTCCCCTTCTTCTCCTGCCCACAATCCCTCCCAGCATCAGAGTCTTTTCCAGGGAGTGAACTGTTCGTATGAGGTGGCCAAATATTGGAGTTTAAGCTTTATCATCAGTCCTTCCAATGAACACCCAGGACTGATCTCCTTTAGAGTGGACTGGTTGACTCTCCTTCCAGTCCAAGGGACACTCGATAGTCTTCTCCAGCACCACAGATCAAGAGCATCAATTCTTCGGCGATCAACTTTCTTCACAGTCCTACTCTCAAATCCATTTATGACCACTGGAAAAACCATAGCCTTAACTAGACGGACCTTGGTTCGCAAAGTAATGTCTCTGCTTTTTAACATGCTATCTATATAAACTACTATAAATACTTGAAAAATGATAGAAGTCAAAATAATTCTCAAACTTGTAATGTAGTATATAGAAATGAATGTAAGGGAATGATAAAGAATAGATAAAATTTTCATTAATAAAAACATGAATAAAATAAAAAATAATCTAACAATTTCTCTAGAGTTACTGTGAGCTTAGTGGTGTCAGATCAGTGTCAGATGATCTCTTTTTCCAACCCTTGGACTGCAAGGAGGTCCAACCAGTCCATCTTAAAGGAGATCAATCCTGGGTGTTAATTGGAAAATCTGATGCTAAGGGTGAAATTCCAATACTTTGGCCACATCATGCTAAGAGTTGACTCAATGGAAAAAGATCTGAAGCTTAAAGAGATTGGGGACAGAAGGAGGAGGGAATGACAGAGGATGAGATACCTGGATGGAATCACTGACTCAATGGACATGAGTGTGAGTAAATCCCCGTAGTTGGTGATGGACAGGGAGGCTTGGCATGCTGTGATTCATTGGGTCACATAGAGTCGGATACTACTAACCAACTGGACTGAAGGACAAACTAACTGACTTGTTATCAAAAGATATTGTTGTCCTGAATTGCACATTTTCTGCATTAACTTCAGATTTTCAATTTATTGCACCTGTCAATTCTGGGCTAGTTCACCCTTCTTGCTAATTTTTTCTTCCTCATATGCAATTTTCTTCCCTGACAAATTTACACATGACTAGTTTGCACCATAACACTAGGGGTCAGCAGGCCCTTATATGACTTCACTTGCTCAGTGGTGCAGTGGTGAGGGTAGGACATTGAAAATAAATACTGATGCGATATATGGGTCGGGGTGCTTAAGGTAAATGGACCACAGTGGGCCTGCCACTGCAGTAGGTGACATGGACTTTCTCGGTTCACACTGCTCAGGGTCCTGAGTGATCCGTGAGGGCACTGCCCAAAGTGGGCCTTGTGTTTCATGCCCTTCCCATGTCTATGCCGCTCAGGCTCTCACGTCCTCTGCAAGGGAACTGAACATGATCGGTTATATGCTTTGTTTCCTTCCCAGATCCAAATTGCTCAGGCAACTGTGTGGCAGGCAAGGTACTGTCTAAGGTAAGCCATCCATCTTATGTACCTATCAGGTCCCAGCCACTTGGTTTGTTGTAGGGTAAGGGAGTTAGAGAAGTCAAGGTTCAGAAAAAGAATGAGACTGGCACTTTTCAGGAACAGATCACCTTTAATTAGGCAAAAAAGAGCACCAGTCATATTAATGAGCTGTTGCACAAACCCAATAAAATTGTATGCACATATATAGGCAAATACGTGGTAAGTCACTGTCTTAAGGGAATCTGTTCTTCTCCAAGGTTGTCTGGAGTAGTTATCACTTAAATGGCTGGGTCAAGGAATTTTGGAGATCAGGCATAAGCTGGACCTGCTGGAAGCTGGGTGTAATCATCCTTAATGTCCATTTTTTTTCTTCAGGTGAGAGAGTTCTTTGCTTTTCATAGAACGGTGGGGATGACCTGGAGGGGAGTTTTAACTCCAGGCTGTTTTCAGCCATGTAAATTTCCTTCATTGTTGGCTTTTCCAGAAGGACAATTTGCAAGAATTCCGTGTGTCTCCAGAGGGGTGATGAACTCATATTTTGACCCTCTTTGCTTATGGGAACTGAGCATGAACCCAGGAAGACATGGTTACCAACTGGCAGCCTGCTCAGAGCTTGGTGGGAGATTGGGTCTCTGGGGCTAATATAACAGCAGCCTCGTGCCTTCTGCCTCTGTCAAATGCAAACATTCCTCTCTGCCTCCTTGGAGGAAAGGGCCATAAATGACAACCTGTTTGCACATCTTTGATATTTTGTAATGTGCAATCTCTTGTTCTGTGAGTGTCTGTTTTCACTATGTGTCCATAGAGACTTCTCTCAAGAAAGGTCCTTTTTTTGAATTTTTGTCTCTGGTGTTCCCATAGTTTAGGTTGCTACATCACCTTAGCTCTGTCAGATCATCCTCAGAGCATTAAAGCTGGGTCCTTATCATAGGGCAGATTATAGAGGCCAGGCATCCCTCCCAGGTCCACCTCAATGATGGTGGAGGAGTATCTGAGATGTTTCTCCACTGGTAATTACCGTTAGGTACATTTGCTTTTGTTTTTCTTTCCGTTGGTTATGTTGCTCTAAGCGATCCCAGAGTTCTCCACTGTCACTGTCCTGAGAGGGTTTACAATTATCTGCAAGCTCTCCTCATTTAAAACTTCCTCTCCGAGACCAACCTCAGCCCCTAAATATTTTGTCTTTCTTCGCGTCTCTTTTATTTTTCCCTATCTCCTTTGGAAAAAACATTTTGACTTCTGGGTAACTTGGACCAGTCAACAGTGTTCCCAGTTTGTTTTCTGGAAGCTCTTCCATGTGCAGTCGATGCTTAGATGAGTTGCTGGGGAGAGAGTGGTCTTGTCCTCCTATTGTTCTCATATTTTGGAACCAACTGCCATCCTGCAAGACACATTTTATTAACTGAAATGCTGTTGTTCTTCAGCGACTAAGCCATATTTGACTCTTTGTATCCCCTTGGACTCTAGTACATCAGTCCTCTCTGCCCCTCACTGTCTCCCATAGTTTCCCTGGGATCATGTCCTATGAATCGCTGATGTAATCCAAAAGTCTCATCCTCTCTCACCCACTGATCCTCCTGCTTTCCACATTTTCTAAAGATCACGGTCTTTTCTAATGAAGCTTCGGGGCTTTATTTTCAGCATCAGCCCTTCCAATGAGTCTTCAAAGTTGATTTTATATACAATTCATTTGTTTGGTATTCCTGCAGTTCAAAAGAATCTCACAAGTCTTCCCCAGCAGAGAAGTTCACAGTCAGTAATCCCTTGGTGTTCTCACATCTGTACATACTTTTGGAAAGAACAGAGATCTAACTCTACGGGCCTCTATGGGCCAAGTCATGTTCTAGTTTTTAAAGACACTTTCTAGCATCGCTTGATTAGCATGTGAGATGAGAGCAATTATGCTGTAGTTTGAGCATTCTTTGGCATTACCTTTCTTAGGGGTTGGAATGAAAACTGAACTTTTCCAGTCCTGTGGCCACCACTGAGTTTTTCAGATTTGCTGACATATCGAGTGTAGCACTTTCACTGCATCATCTTCCAGGATTTGAAATAGCTCACCTGGAATTCCATCACCTACACTAAGTTTGTTCGTAGTGATGCTTAATAAGGCCCACTTGTTTTCACATTTCAGGATGTCTGGCTCTAGGTGAGTGATCACACCTTCGTGATTTTCTGGGTCCTGAAGATCTTTTATGTACAGTCTTTCCCATTCTATTGCTTTCCTCTGTTTCTTTGCATTGATCACTGAGAAAGTCTTTCTTATTTCTCCTTGCTACTCTTTGGAACTCTACATTCAAATGGGTATCAATTTTCTTTTCTCCTTTGCTTTTCACTTCCCTTCTTTACACAGCTATTTGTAAGGCCTCCTCAGACAACCAATTTGCTTTTCTGCATTTCGTTTTCTGGGGGATGATCTTGATTCCTGTCTCCTGGACAATGTCATGAACCTCCACCCATAATTTATCAGGCACCCTCTCTGTCATATCTAGTCCCTTAAAACTATTTCTCACTTCCACTGTACAGTCATAAGGGATTTGACTTATGTTATACATGAATGGTATAGTGGTTTTCTCCAGTTTCTTCAATTTCAGTCTGAATTTTGCAACAAGGAGTTCATGATCTGTGCCACAGTCAGCTCCTGGTCTTGTTTTTGCTGGCTGTATAGAGATTCTCCATCTTTGACTGAAAGAATAAAATCAATCTGTTTTCAGTGTTGAGCATTTGCTGATGTCTTCTGTCTGTCATTTTTTGGCCAGATTAATAAAAATGGCTTAAATTTCTTTTGTCCCCCCCAAAAAAAATTTGGAAAAATTTCAAATACTAATGGTATTTAAATGACATTTACCATAGATTTACAGCATATTTTACTTGAGGATCATAATTTCTACGACTATGTAAGTTTTTAAAACTCCTAATGGAAGGGGATTATTTGATAAAATTTACATTTTATGAATAAAAGAATCTATTTTTCTTCATTTTTCTGATCTTCTTGGTTGAAAGAGTTATGAAATATTTTTTCCCAGTTTGGTTTTAGTTTCAGTTCTTTTTATATATATATAGTTCTATTTTTATTTTATTTATTGTTTTTTCATTTTATTTATTTATTTTTTATTGGAGGCAAATTACTTTACATTAATATACTGGTTGGTTTTGCCATACATTGACACAAATCTGCCCTGGGTGTACATGTGTTCCCCGTCTTGAAACCCCCAGCCCAACTTCCTCTTCCCCATATCCTCCCTCCAGGTCATCCATGTGCACCAGCACCAAGCATCCTGTATCATTCGTCGAACCTGGACTGGTGATTCATTTCACATATGATAATGTACATGCTACAATGCCATTCTCTCAAATCATCCCACCTTCACCCTCTCCCACAGAGTCCCAAAGGCTATTCTACACACTTATGTCTCTTTTGATGTCTCGTGGGAAATAGATGGCAAAACAGTGGAAACAGTGTCAGACTTTATTTTGGGGGGCTTCAGAATCACTGCAGATGCTGATTGCAGCCATGAAATTTAAAGACGCTTACTCCTTGGAAGGAAAGTTATGACCAACCTAAATAGTATATTAAAAAACAGAGACATTACTTTGCCAACAAAGGCCCGTCTAGTCAAGGTTATGGTTTTTCCCGTGGTCATGTATGGATGTGAGAGTTGGACTGTGAAGAAACCTGATCACGGAAGAATTGATACTTTTGAACTGTGGTGTTGGAGAAAACTCTGTTCATTGGAAGGACTGATGCTAAAGCTGAAACTGCAATATTTTGGCCACATCATGCGATGAGTTGACTCACTGGAAAAGACTCTGATGCTGGGAAAGGTTGGGGGCAGGAGGAGAAGGGGACGACAGAGAATGAGATGGCTGGATGGCATCAACGACTCTGTGGACATGAGTTTGAGTGAACTCCGGGAGTTGGTGATAGACAGGGAGGCCTGGCGTGCTGTGATTCATGGCGTCGCAGAGAGTCGGACACGACTGAGCAACTGAACTGAACTGATACAGGATTAAGGCTACCATTATTCTAAATTCCATATATATGCATTAGTATGCTGTATGGATGTTTTTCTTTCAGGCTGACTTCACGCTGTATAATAGGCTCCAGTTTCATCCACCTCATGAGAGCTGACTCAAATGCATTTTTTTGATGGCTGAAAAATACTCCATTGTGTATATGTACCAGAGCTTTCTTATCCATCCATCTGCAGATGGACATCTAGGTTGCTTCCATGTCCTCGCTATTATAAACAGTGCTGCAATGAATATTGGAGTACATGTCTTTCTTTCAATTCTGGTTTCCTCAGTGTGTACGCCCAGGAGTGCGATTGCTGGATCATTTTTTGAGGAATCACCACACTGTTCTCCATAGTGACTCTACTAGTTTGCATTCCCACCATCAGTGTAAGAGGGTTCCATTTTCTCCACACCCTTTCCAGCATTTATTGCTTGTAGACTTTTGGATAGCAGCCATTTTGACTGGTGTGAAATAGTATCTCATTTTGGCTTTGATTTGCATTTCTCTGATTATGAGGGATGTTGAGCATTTTTTCATGTTTTTGTTAGCCATCTTTATGTCTTCTTTGGAGAAATGTCTGTTTAGTTCTTTGACCAATTTTTTGATTGGGTCATTTTTTTTTTTTCCCTCTGGAATTGAGCTGCAGGTGCTGCTTGTATATTTTGGAGATTAATTCTTTGTCAGTTGTTTAATTTGCTCTTAATTTCTCCTATTCTGAAGACTGTCTTTTCACCTTGCTTATAGTTTCCTTTGCGGTGCAGAAGCTTTTTATTTAAATTAGGTCCCATTTTTTAAAATTTTTTCTTTTATTTCCAGAATTCTGGGAGGTGGGTCATGGAGGATCCTGATGTGATTTATGTCGGAGAGTGTTTTGCCTATGTCCTCCTCTAGGAGTTTTATAGTTTCTGGTCTTACATTTAGATCTCTAATCCAATTTGAGTTTGTTTTTGTGTGTGGTGTTAGGAAGTGATCTAGTTTCATTTTTTTACAAGTGGCTGACTAATTTTCGGAGCACCACTTGTTGAAGAGACTGTCTTTTCTCCATTTTATATTCTTGCCTCCTTTGTCAAAGATAAGGTGTCCATAGGTGCGTGAATTTATTTCTGTGCTTTCTATTTTGTTCCATTGATCTATATTTCTGTCTTTATGACAGTACCATACTGTCTTGATGACTGTGGCTTTTTAGTAGAGCCTGAAGTCTGGCAGGTTAATTCCCCCAGTTCCATTCGTCTTCCTCAAGATTGCTTTGGCTATTCAAAGTTTTCTGTATTTCAAAAAATTTGTGTGATTATTTGTTCTAGATTTGAGAAAAATATCGTTGGTAGCGTGAAAGGTATTGCATTGATTGTATAAATTACTTTGGGTAGTATACTCATTTTTACACTATTTATTCTTCCAATCCATGGAAACGATATATTTCTCCATCTATTAGTGTCCTCTTTGATTACTTTCACTAGTATTTTATAGTTTATTATGTACAAGTCTTTTATTTCCTTAGGTAGATATATTGCTGAGTATTTAATTCTTTTCACTGCAACAGTGAATGGAATAGTTTCCTTAATTTCTCTTTCTATTTTCTTATTATTAGTGTATAGGAATGCAAGAGATTTTTGTCTTGATTTTATATCCTGCAACTTTACTGTATTCATTGCTTAGCTCTAGTAGTTTTCTGGTAGAGTCTTTAGGGTTTTCTGTGTAGAGAATCATGTCATCAGCGAATACTGAAAGTTTTACTTCTTCTTTTCCAGGTTGTATTCCTTTTATGTCTTTTTCTGCTCTGACTGCTGTAACCAAAACTTCCAGAACTATGTTGAATAGTAGTGGTGACAGTGGGTACCCTTGTCTTGTCCCTGATTTTAGGGGAAATGCTTTCAGTTTCTCACCATTGAGGATAATGTTTGCTGTGTATTTGTCATATATAACTTTTATTATGTTGAGATATGTCCCTTCTATTCCCACTTTCTGGAGGGGTTTTATCATATGGATGTTGAATTTTGTCAAAGGCTTTCTCTGCATCTATTGAGATAATCATATAATTTTTATTTTTCAGTTTGTTAACATGGTGTATTACATTGATTGATTTGTGGATATTGAAGAATCCTTGCATTCCTGGGATAAAGCCCACTTTGTCATGATGTATGATCTTCTTAATGTGTTGTTGGATTCTGATTGCGAGAATTTTGTTAAGGATTTTTGCATCCATGTTCATCAGTGATATTGGCCTGTAGTTTTCTTTTTTTGTGGGATCTTTACCAGGTTTTGGGATTAGGGTGATGGTGGCCTCAAAGAATGCGTTTGGAAGTTTCCCTTCCTCAGCAATTTTCTGAAAGTGTTTCACCAGAATTGGCGTTAGCTCTTCACTAAATTTTTGGTAGGATTTAGCTGTGAAGCCCTCTGAACCTGGGCTTTTGTCTGGTGGAATATTTCTAATCGCAGCCTCTAATTCCGTGCTTGTGATGGGTCTGTTAAGATTTTCTATTTCTTCCTGGTTCAGTTTTGGAAGGTTTTACTATTCTAAGAATTTGTCCATTTCTTCCAAGTTATTCATTTCATTGCCATAGAATTGCTGATAGTATTCTCTAATATTCCTTTGTATTTCTGTGTTGTCGGTTGTGATCTCTCCATTTTCAATTCTAATTTTATTGATTGTGTACTTCTCCCTTTGTTTCTTGATGAGTCTGGCTAGTGGTTTGTCAATTTTATTTGCCTTCTCGAAGAACCAGCTTTTGGCTTGGTTTATTTTTGCTATGGTCTGTTTTGTTTCTTTTGCATTTATATCTGCGCTAATTGTTACGATTTCTTTCCTTCTACTAACCCTGGGTCACCTCATTTCTTCCTTTTCTAGTTTCTTTAGATGTAGAGTTAGGTTATTTAGTTGACTTTTTTCTTGTTTCTTGACGTGTGCCTGTGTTGCTATGAACTTTCCTCTTAACACTGCTTTTACAGTGTCCCAGAGGTTTAGGGTTGTTGTGTTTTCATTTTCATTCATTTCTATGCATATTTTGATTTCTCTTTTGATTTCTTCTATTATTTGTTCATTATTCAGCAGCGTGTTGTTCAGCCTCCATATGTTGGCATTTTTAATAGTTTTTCTCCCGTAATTGAGATCTAATCTTACTGCATTGTGGTCAAAAAAGATACTTGGAATGATTTCAATTTTTTTGAATGTACCAAGGCTATATTTATGGCCCAGGATGTGATCTATCCTGGAAAAGGTTCTGTGTGCCCTTGAGAAAAAGTTGAAATTCATTGTTTTGGTGTGAAATGTCCTATAGAGATCTATTAGGACTAATTTGTCTATTGTATCATTTAAAATTTGTGTTTCCTTGTTAATTTTCTCTTTAGTTGACCTATCCATAGGTGTGAGTGGGCTTTTAAAGTCTCCAACTATCACTGTGCTATTGTTAATTTCCCCTTTCATACTTGTTAGTAATTTTCTTACATATGGTGGTGTTCTTACGTTGGGTGCATAAATATTTATAATTGTTATATCTTCATCTTGGATTGATCCTTGGATCATTATGTACTTTCCTTCTTTGTCTCTTTTCATAGTCTTTGTTTTAAAGTCTATTTTATCTGATATAAGTACTGCTATTCTTGCTTTCTTTTGGTCTCTATTTGCGTCGAATGTCTTTTTCCAGCCCTTCACTTTCAGTCTGTATGTGTCCCTAGTTTGAAGTGGGTCTCTTGTAAAGAACATATACGGGGGTCTTGTTTTTGTGTCCATTCAGCCAGCCTTTGTCTTTTGGTTGGGACATTCAACCCATTTACGTTTAAGGTGATTATTGATAAGTATGATCCCATTACCTTTTTCTTTATTGTTTTCGGTTCAAGTTTATATAACCTTTCTGTTTCCTGTCTAGAGAAGATCGCTTAATATTTGTTGGAGAGCTGGTTTGGTGATGCTGAAATCTCTCAGCTTTTGCTTGTCTGTAAAGTTTTTGATTTCTCCTTCATATTTGAATGAGATCCTTGCTGGGTATAGTCATCTGGGCTGTAGGTTACTTTCTTTCATCACTTTAATATATTTAGCCATTCCCTCCTGGCCTGAAGAGTTTCCATTGAATGATAAGCTGTTATCCCTATGGGGATCCCCTTGTGTGTTATTTGTTGTTTTTCCCTTGCGGCTTTTAATATTTTTTCTTTGTGTTTGATCTTTGCTAATTTGATTAATATGTGACTTGGGTTATTTCGCCTTGGGTTTATCCTGTTTGGAACTCTCTGGGTTTCTTGGAATTGGGTCATTATTTCCTTCCCCATTTTAGTGAAATTTTCAACTATTATTTCCTCAAGTATTCTCTCATGGTCTTTCATTTTGTCTTCTTCTTCTGGGCCTCGTATGATTCGAATGTTGGGGCGTTTAACATTGTCCCAGAAGCCTCTAAATTGTCCTCATTTCTTTTAAGTTGTTTTACTTTTTCCATCTCTGTTTCATTTATTTGTACAATTCTATCTTCTAGTTCACTTATCCTGTCTTCTATCTCCGTTATTCTACTGTTTGTTTCCTTGAAAGTGTTTCTGATCTCATCTATTGCATTATTCATTGTATCTTGACTCTTTTTCCCCCTCTAATTCCTTATTAAACATTTCTTGCATCTTCTCAATCCTTTTCTCCACTTTATTTATCTGTAACTCCTTTTTGCTTTCCACATTTTGAATCATTTTCACCATTAAAATTCGAAATTTTTTATCAGGTAGGTTTCCTATGTCTTCCTCTTTTGTTTGAGTTGGTGGGCATTTATACTGTTCCTTTACTTGCTGGGTGTTTCTCTGCCTCTTCATCTTGCTTATATTACTGTTCCATTGGGTGGCCTTTCCGTCTTCTGGCAGTTCGTGGAGTTCTCTTTATTTTGTAGTTACCTCGTTGTGTGTGGAGTTGGATGGGTGACTTGTCAATGTTCCCTAATTTGGTTTGCTTGTTTCAGTGTTCTGGTGGGTGGAGCTGGATTTCTCTCTGGATTGCAATGGAGAGTCCAGTAATGAGTTTGAGATGTCAGTGGTTTGGGGTGGCTTTGGGCAGCCTGTATGTTGAAGCTCAGGGCTATTTTCCTGTGTGGCTGGAGAATTTGTGTGGTATTTATTTCACTGAAACTTGTTGACCCTTCAGTTGTGCCTGGTTTCAGTTTATGTATGGAGGCATTTGATGGGCACCTATCAATTAATGTTCCCTGGAACAGGAGATCTCTGGTGTTCTCACGATTTGACATTAAGCCTCTGCCTCTGGTTTTCAGTCTTATTCTTGCAGTAGGATCAAGACTTCTCCTTCTGTTACCTCCAAGGCAGTTCCTTCTATTGTAAAATCTCTTCTGTTTGCTGGTCTCTTCAGTGTCTAATTCCCATCCTGACACCAGGGGGTGGTGGTGGACACCGGCTCACCTGCTCTGTCCTGCAGTGGGGAGGGAGGAATGCTGATAACAAATATCACTGGCATCTGTGGGATGTGCTCACAGTGTCTCGACTACTGTGGGAATGCGCCCGCTCGCAGCGTGTGTGTTTTCCCTGTTTATGCTGCTCAGGCTCTCAGTTGTCTGCCAGGTGCTGTCCCTGGCCGGTGCTGGGTTGCATGCACTTCCCAGGTCTTTGCGACTCAGGTTCAGGTCCGCGAGTACTCCACAAAAGCGCAGATTTGGCTGGGCCTGTGTTTTGTGCCTTCCCCGGTCTGAGCAGCTCAGGTGACCAGGCGTTTGGCGAGCGTGGTCGCTGTGGCTTATCACCTCCCCGGTCCCTGCTGCTTGGTTTTCTGTGTGTACAACCGGAACACTTTCTCGGGCAAATATTGACTGGCCCAAATCCAAGAAGTCTTGGTTAGCAAGGAAGCCTGACTGCAGCTTGGTATGGGAAGCCTGTCTGGGGCCGCAGCTGCCCTTCCGGAGCTGGTTGCCCTCCATGCCTGTCCCGGCGGGAGCTGGGGGATGGGCCGCCCACAGCCGGCTTGCTTTGCTCAGTCCTTTGTTATGTGAGCGGGAGTGGAAGACTCTTAGAATGGGGCTTTTCGCTGCACAGTCTGCTTTGCTCCCGTTAGAGCGCTCAGATTGCCCTCGGGGCGTTCAGGCCCTGTCCTCTCTCTAAGTGCTGACATCTCGCCTCCCTGCCCGGCCCCACCTGCTAGTGGTGGGTGTGGGCGTCTACACCACTTCATCACTGAAAGATTCCTCTGGGCACTTAGTCTGTGGGATTTAATTATTTATGTCTCTTTTCTCCTAGTTATGTGGCCCTCTGAGTTTCCAAGCCTATCCACAGAGTCGCCTGTGCTTCCAGGTGTTTGGAAACTTCTCTCTCTCTTTTTTTTTTAAGCCTCCCTTCCCAAGACGGATCTCCCTTCCTCCTTCTTTTGTATCTCTTTATCTTTTATGCTGTTTCCTACCTCTTTTCGAAGTCTATGGGCTGCTTTTCTGGGTGCCTGATGTCCTCTGCCGGTATTCAGAAGTTGTTTTATGGGATTTACTCAGTGTTCAAATGTTCTTTTGCTGATTTTGTGGGGGAGAAAATGGTCACCCTGTCCTATTCCTCCGCCATCTTCTCATGCTCCCCTTAGTTTCAGTTCGATCATAACCATATTTTGAACGAGGTTATCCTCACATTTAGTAACAATCAAAAGAAGAGTTGATCATAAAAATGTCTTTACAGTATCTTTATTATTCCGAGATAAGAAGAAGCATATTAAAGCAACGGGTAATATTGGTGATCATAACTCTGACTTCAGTTCTGAAATTAGTGGAGCAAATGTATTTTCAGACTTCAGAAGTTTAACTGTGCCATTCATACTAAAGCGTTCTACCGTTCAGATAGTTGCTCATGCACGTGCCCTAACTTGATATTATTTCTTTTCTCCATCATCAATATCAGTTAGACCACAAGAAAATATTGTGATACATCAACCTGCTATTTCTCTTATTGATTTTTTAATGGAAGGGTAATTGTTTTAAAGTCTTTGACTGTGTGGATCACAATAAACTGTGGAAAATTCCGAAAGAGAAGGGAATACCAGACCCCTGAGCTGCCGCTTGAGAAACGTGTATGCAGGTCAGGAAGCAACAGTCAGAACTGCACATGGAACAAGAGACTGGTTCCAAATAGGAAAAGGAGTACGTCAAGGCTGTATATTGTCAACTTGCTTATTTAACTTATATGCAGAGTACATCATGAGGAATGCTGGGCTGGAAGAAGGACAAGCTGGAATCAAGATTGCTGGGAGAAATATCAATAAGCTGAGATATGCAGATGACACCACCCTTACAGCAGAAAGAGAAGAGGAACTCAAACGCCTCTTGGTGAAATTGAAAAAGGAGAGTAAAAAGGTTGGCTTGAAGCTGAATCTTCATAAAACAAAGATCAAGGTTTCTGGTCCCATCATTTCATGGGAAATAGATGGAAAAACAGTGGAAACAGTGTCAGACTTAATTTTGGGGGCTCCAAAATCACTGCAGATGCTGATTGCAGCCATGAAATTAAAAGACGCTTACTCCTTGGAAGGAAAGTTATGACCAACCTCGATAGTATATTAAAAAGCAGAGACATTACTTTGCCAACCAATGTCCGTCAAGTCAAGGCTATGGTTTTTCCCATGGTCATGTATGGATGTGAGATTTGGACTGTGAAGAAAGCTGATCGCCGAAGAATTGATGTTTTTGAACTGTGGTGCTGGAGAAGATTCTTGAGAGTCCCTTGAACTGCAAGGAGATCCAACCAGTCCATTCTAAAGGATATCAATCCTGGGTGTTCATTGGAAGGACTGATGCTGAAGATGAAACTCCAATATTTTGGCCACCTCATGCGACGAGTTGACTCACTGGATAAAACTCTGATGCTGGGAAAGTTTGAGGGCGGGAGGAAAAGGGGACAACAGAGAATGAGATGGCTGGATGGCATCACCGACTCTCTGAACATGAGTTTGAGTGAACCCTGGAGTTGGTGATGGATAGGGAGGCCTGGCGTGCTGTGATTCATGGTGTCGCAGAGATTCGGACACGATTGAGCAACTGAACTTAACGGAACTGAACTGAATTATTTTACCGAATTTTGCTGTATTCAGCCAGAACTCAAAATAAATCAGGCATTGATATACCTATATCCCCTCCCTTTCGGAACACCCTCATATCTCCCTCTCCATCTCACAATCTAAGTTGAGCATTATCACTGGGTGTCACTTAGCAGCTGCTCTATATCAAATAGCTGCAATGTCTACTTGACATATTTTGGCAGGTATGTCTGCTTCTATTTTGCAGTACCACATCGTAACTTCATTATGCAACAGTGATTTTGGACTGAGGGTGGAAACTTCTACCTTTCCAGGTGTGTAGGATAATGTGCCAGCCCATGACAAACCTTTTCCTAAACTATAATAGGCAGGCCATTCATATTTCCCTGAATTTTGCAAGAATTCCGTGTGTTTCCAGAGGGGTGCTGAACTCATATTTTGACCCTCCTGGCCTATGTGAACTTTGCAAGAATTCCATGTGTCTCCAGAGGGATGCTGAAGTCATATTTTGACACTCCTGACCTATGTGAACTGAGCATGAACCCAGGAAATCATGATTAGCAAACGGCAGCCTGCTCAGAGCTTGGTGGCAGATGTGATCTCTGGGGCTGATATAACAGCAGCCTCGTGCCTTCTGCCTTGGTCTGATGCAAACATTCCTCTCTGCCTCCGTGGAGGACAGGGCCATAAATGGAAGTCTGTTTGCACATCTTTGATATTTTGTAAAAGACTCTTGAGAGTCACTTGGACTGCAAGGAGATCCAACCAGTTCATTCTAAAGGAGATCAATCCTCGGTGTTCATTGGAAGGACTGATGCTAAAGCTGAAACTTCAATACTTTGGCCACCTCATGCGAAGTGTTGACTCACTGGAAGACTCTGATGCTGGGAGGGACTGGGGTAGAAGGAGAAGGGGATGACAAAGAATTAAAAGGCTGGATGGCATCACCGACTCGATGGACATCAGTTTGATTGAAGTCCAGGAGTTGGCAATGGACAGGGAGGTCTGGCGTGCTGTGATTCATGGGGTCTCAAAAAGTCGGACACGACTGAACCACTTAAATGAAATGAACTGAACTGAATGTGCAATCTTTGGTTCTGTGAGTGTCTGTTTTCCCTATATGGTCATAGAGAATTATCTCAAGAAAGGACTGTTTTGCAATTTTGTCTCTGGTGTTCCCATGGATTAGGTTGCTACGTCACCTTAGACCTGTCAGATCATCCCCAGACCATTAAAACTGGGTCCTTATCATAGGGCAGGTGATACAGTCCGGGCATCCCTCCTAGGTCCACCTCAATGATGGTGGACAGGTGTATCTGATTTTTTTCTCTGCTAGAAATTACAGTTAGGCACATTTGCTTTTGTTTTTCTTTCCCTTGGTTATGTTGCTTTAAGCAATCCCAGAGTTCTCCACTGTCACTGTTCTGAGAGGGTTCACAATTGTCTGCAAGCTTCTCCTCATTTACAACTTCCTCTCCAAAAACAGCCTCAGCCCCTAAATACTTTGTCTCTCTTTGTGTCTCTTTTATTTTTTCCTACTTCCTTTTCAAAGGAAAACATGTTTGACTTCTGGGTATCTTGGGCCATTCAACAGTCTTCACAATTTGTTGTCTGGAAGTTCTTCCATGTGCAGTCGATGCTTAGATGAATCTGTTGGGGAGGGAGTGGCCTTGTCCTCCTATTCCTCTGATATTTTGCGACCAACTGCCATCCGTCAAGACCCATCTTATTAACTGAAATGCTATTGTTCTTCAGCCACTAAGCCATGTTTGACTCTTTGTATCCCTTTGGACTCTAGCACAAGAGGCCTCTCTGTCCCTCACTGTCTCCCATAGTTTCTCCGAGATCATGTCCTTCGAATCGCTGATGCTCTCCAGATGTCTCATCCTTTCTCACCTACTGATCCCCCTGCTTTCAACACTTTCTATAGATCACGGTCTTTTCTAATGAGTCAGCTCTTTGCCTCAATTGGACAAAGCTTTGGGGCTTTATTTTCAGCATGAGTCCTTCCAATGAGTCTTCAAAATTGATTTTTTTACAATTCATTTGTTTGGTATTCCTGCAGTTCAAACGAATCTCACAAGTCTTCCCCAGCAGAGAAGTTCACAGTCAGTAATCCCTTGGTGTTCTCATATCTGTACATACCTTTGGAAAGACCAGAGATATGACTCTACGGGCCTCTGTAGGTCAGTCACGTTTTAGTTTTTAAAGACAGTTTCTAGCAACACATGATTAGCTTGTGAGATGAGAGCAACTATGCTGTAGTTTGAGCATTCTTTTGTATTGCCTTTCTTTGGGATTGGAATGAAGACTGACTTTTCCAGTCCGGTGGCCACTGCTGAGTTTTCCAAATTTGCTGGAATATTGAGTGCAGCACTTTCACAGCATCATCTTCCAGGATTTGAAATAGCTCAACTAGTATTCCATCACCTACTCTAGCTTTGTTCATAGAGATGCTTCCTAAGGCCCACTTGTCTTCACATTCCAGGATGTCTGGCTCTACGTGAGTGATCACACCATCGTGATTTTCTGGGTCCTGAAGATCTTCTATGTACAATTCTTCTGTGTATTCTTGCCACCTCTTCTTAATATCTTCTGCTTCTCTTTGGTTCCTAACATTTGTGTCGTTTATTGAACCCACCTTTGCATGAATTTTTCCCTCATTATCTCTAATTATCCTGCAGACATCTCTAGTCTTTCCCATTCTGTTGCTTTCCTCCATTTCTTTGCATTGATCACTGAGGAAGTCTTTCTTATTTCTGCTTGCTATTCATTGGATCTCTACATTCAAATGGGTATAAATTTCCTTTTCTCCTGTTCTTTACACTTCCCTTCTTTCACAACCATTTGTAAGGCCTCCTCAGACAGCCATTTTGCTTTTTTGCATTTCTTTTTCTTGGGGATGATCTTGATTCCTGTCTCCTGGACAATGTCATGAACCTCCACCCATAATTTATCAGGCACCCTCTCTGTCAGATCTAGTCCCTTAAAACTATTTCTCACTTCCACTGTATAGTCATAAGTGAATTGACTTATGTCATACATGAATGGTATAGGGGTTCTCTCCAGTTCCTTCTATTTCAGTCTGCATTTGCAACAAGGAGTTCATGATCTGTGCCAGAGTCAGCTCCTGGTCTTGTTTTTGCTGTCTGTATAGAGATTCTCCATCTTCGACTGAAAGAATAAAATCAATCTGATTTCAGTTTTGAACATTTGGTGATATCTTCTCTCTGTCATTTGTTTGTCCAGATTAATAAAAATGGGTAAAATTATATTTTGACCAAAAAATAATTGGGAAAATTTCAAATACTAATGGTATTTAAATGATATTTACCATAGACTTATAACATATTTCACTTGAGGATCATAATTTCTACGACTATGTAAGTTTTTAAAACTACTAACGGAAGGGGATTATTTGATACTATTTATATTTTATGATTAAAGGAATCCATTTTCTTTGTTTTTCTGATCTATCTTGATTGAAAGAGTTATGAAATATATTTCCCCCCTTTGGTTTTAGTTTCAGTTCTATCATAACCATATTTTGAACGAGGTTATCCTCACATTCAGTAAGAATCAAAAGAAGAGTTGATCAGAAAAATGTCTCTACAGTATCTTCATTAATCCGAGATAA
Source organism: Moschus berezovskii (assembly GCF_049115385.1). Lineage (NCBI taxonomy): Eukaryota > Metazoa > Chordata > Mammalia > Artiodactyla > Moschidae > Moschus > Moschus berezovskii. The sequence goes on along the minus strand of NC_142489.1, from coordinate 32,183,841 downwards.
GAAGAAGAAGCATGTTAAAGCAACGGGTAATGTGGATGGTCATAATTCTGACTTCAATCCTGGAACTAGAGAAGTGAATGTATTTTCAGCCTGCAGAAGTTTAAGTGTGCCATTCATACTATAGCGTTCTGCCATCCAGATAGTTGCTGATACAAGTGCCCTAACTTGAAATTATTTCTTTTCTCCATCATCAATATCAGTTAGACCACAGGAGCATACTGTGATACATCACCCTGCTGTTTCTCTTATTTTTTTTTTTTTCAATGGAAGGGTAATTGTTTTACCGAATTTTTCTGTATTCTATCAGAATTCAAAATAAATCAGGCATAGAAATATATATATATATATATATATATATATATATATATATATATATATATATATATATATATATATATATATATATATCCCCATCCCTTCCGTAACACTCTCCCATCTCCCTCTCCATCCCGCAATCTAGGTGGAGCACTGTTCACGGTGTTTCACCTAGCAGCTGCTATATGCCAAATGGCTGCAGTGTCTATTTGACATACTGTGGCAGCTATGTCTACTTTTATTTTGCAGTACCATATTGTATCTCCATTATGCAACAGTGATTTTGGACTGAGGGTGGAAACGTCTACCTTTCCAGGTGTGTACGGTCATGTGGCAGTCCATGACAAACCTTTCCCTAAAATAAAACACGCAGCCCATTCATGTTTCGCAGTACCGGAGATCTCTGATACATTGTTGCCTCTCTATCTAGGTCAATACATCAATCGTCTTCATTATTTAAAAATCATTCTAATACAACTGGTGTACCAAATAGGTGTCAGATTATGCACGACACTGAAGATTAAATTAATGTTGGGAGATGTCAACAATTTCCTACAATTCTCTTATTTGAAGAATAAAGTTATATGTTCATTTTCATAGTGTCAATTTCACTTTGAAATAATTAAGAGTAACTGAGCATTTCAGTTCCTGGATATTTTGTTCTGCTTTAATATAAAATTTTCTGTTGAAGGAAACATTCAGTATGCATCATAGGTACATTACACCTAATGAATTGTTTGAAGAAATAGAAAATGTAAACAATGTGAGAAGGCAAAATGTAAATAAATTGACTTGTGAAATCATCCAGGCAGAACTGACTGGGTGTCTAAGATAGGATGGAATGGGGGAAGGATCAGATACAAATCAAATTTAGAAACAACAAATGTGCATATATATTTTAATGCTTTCTCAGTTTTATTATATTATACCAGTCATTGCAAAGAAAGCTAAGAGGTTAGACAGAAGGTTCTCTGCATTAAAAAAATAAAAAAGGGTTTCACTTGAAAATATAGTTGTAGCCTACTCGATAATCATGATCACTAACATACCATGATGGGATAACAATGATAACATGACATAGTGAAAGATTGCACTGCAGTCAGCAAAAGATAGGCATTTTACAAGTTGTATTCAAAAGGGTCATTCTTGCTCTGCTCTCCTTATGTCATGCCTTTATTTCCTCCCACCAACACACCACCCTATATTTCCTCATGTATATTTTGATGTTGCTTTGCTGTTCCTACAAAGATAGACTTAAATCCTTGTGGTGAATGCAGCATCTCAGCAAGGTAATCAGTTCTTGGAAGATATGACATTTCTTTCCCTTACAAGCTTCATTATCTATCTGTTTCACAGAATTTTTAGAGCTACAATCAGGCAACACATTTTCAGTCATAATAAGCCACATTCCACAACTTTTCCTAAACACTTACTTTGGAATGGAAACAACTTGTCTTCTTCCTACCAAGTTAACCACAGATGTCCAATTCTTCTATATGTTGTATCTGTACACAAGTTGCCTTATGTATCTTTCACATCAGCTAAGACATCAGTTCAGTTCGGTTCGGTTCAGTTCAGTCGCTCAGTCGTGTCCGACTCTCCGCGACCCCATGAATCACAGCACGCCAGGCCTCCCTGTCCATCACCAACTCCCAGAGTTCACTCAAACTCATGTCCACAGTGTCAGTGATGCATCAAGCCAAATCACTCTCGGTCGTCCCCTTCTCCTCCCACCCCCAAACTTTCCCAGCATCAGCGTCTTTTCCAGTGAGTCAACTCGTCGCATGAGGTGGCCAAAGTATTGCAGCTTCAGCTTTAGCATCAGTCCTTCCAATGAACACCCAGGATTGATCTCCTTTAGAATGGACTGGTTGGACCTCCTGGCGGTACAGGGGACACTCAGGAGTCTTCTCCAACACCACAGTTCAAAAGCATCAATTCTTCAGCGATCAGCTTTCTTCACAGTCCAACTCTCACATCCATACATGACCACGGGAAAAACCACAACCTTGACTAGACGGACCTTGTTTGGCAAAGTAATGTCTCTGCTTTTCAATATATTATCAAGGTTGGTCATAACTTTCCTTCCAAGGAGTAGGTGTCTTTTAATTTCATGGCTGCAATTAGCATCTGCAGTGGCTTTGGAGCCCCCAAAAATAAAGTCTGACACTGTTTCCACTGTTTTTCCATCTATTTCCCATGAAGTGATGACATGGTGCTTGCCAAATGAAGTATTTTAAGTATTTCCTGAATTAGCAATAAAAGGTGCTAAATAAATTGGCAGTCAAAATCTACATACATTACTCGACAACATCCCATAGTCTCCAACATTACCATCATTCAGTTCAGTTCAGGTTGACTTCAGTCCCTCAGTCGTGTCAAACTCTTTGACACCCCTGAATCACATCATGCGAGGCTTCCGTGTCCTTTACCAACTCCCGGAGTTCAATCAATACCACCTCCATCGAGTCGGTGATGACATCCAGCCCTCTCATTTTCAGCCGTCCCCTTCTCTTCCTGCCCCCAATCCCTCCCAGCATCAGAGTCTTTTCCAGTGAGTCAGCTCTTCGCATGAGGTGGCCAAAGTATTGGAGCTTCAGCTTCAGCATCAGTCTTTCTTATGAACATCCAGGACTGATCTCCTTTAGAATGGACTGGTTGGATCTCCTTGCAGTCCAAGGGACTCTCAAGATCTTCTCCAACACCACAGTTCAAAAGCATCAATTCTTCGGCTCTCAGCTTTCTTCACAATCCAAGGCTCATATCCATACATGATCCCGTGAAAACATAGAGCCCTAGCTAGACGGACCTTTGTTGGAAAAGTAACGTCTCTGCTCTTTTATATGCTATCTAGGTTGGTCAGAAATGTCCTTCCAAGCAGTGATCTTCTTTTAATTTCATGGCAGCAATCAGCATCCGCAGTGATTTTGGAGCCCAAAAAATAAAGTGTGACACTTTTTCCACCCTTTCCCCATCTTTTTCCCATGCCGTGATGGGACCAGAAGCCATCATCTTAGTTTTCTGAATGTGGAGCTTCAAACCAACATTTTCACTCTCCTCTTTCACTATCATCAAGAGGCTTTTGAGTTCCTCTTCACTTTCTGCCATAAGGGTAATGTCATCTTCATATCTGAGGGTATTGATATTTCTCCCAGCAATCTTGATTCCAGCCAGTGCTTCTCCCAGCCCAGTGTTCCTTCATGATGTACTCTGCATAGAAGTTAAATAGGCAGGGTGACAATATACAACTTTGACACACTCCTTTACCTTTTTGGAACCAGTCCGTTGTACCATGTCCAGTTCTAACAGTTGCCTCCTGACCTGCATACAGGTTTCTCAAGAGGCAGGTCAGGTGGTCTGGTATTTCCATCTCTTTCAGAATGTTCCACAGTTTGTTGTAATACCCACAGTAAAAGGATTTGGCATAGGCAATGAAGCAGAAATAGATGTTTTTTTGTAACTCTCTTAGTTTTCCCATGATCCAGATGATGTTGGCAATTTGATCTCTGGTTTCTCTGCCTTTTCTAAAACGAGCTTGAATATCTCGAAGTTCACATATTACTGAAGCCTGTCTTGGAGAAATTTGAGCATGAATTTACTAGTGTGTAAGATGAGTGCACCTGTGAGGTCATTTGAACATTCTTTGGCATTGCCTTTCTTTGGGAATGGAATGAAGACTGACCTTTTCCAGTCCTGTGGCCACTGCTGAGTTTTCCAAGTTTGCCGGCATATTTAGTGCAGCACTTTCACAGTATCATCTTTCAGGATTTGAAGTAGCTCAACTGGAATTCCATCACCTCCACTAGCTTTGTTCGTAGTGATGCTTTCTCAGGCCCACTTGACTTCACATTCCAAGATGTCTGGCTCTCATTCAGTGATTACACCATCGTGGCTATCTTGCTTGTGAAGATCTTTTTTGTACAGTTCTTCTGTGTATTCTTGCCACCTGTTCTTAATATCTTATGCTTCTGTTAGGTACATAATATATCTGTCCTTTATCAAGCCCATCTTTGCATTAAACGTTCCCTTGGTATCTCTAATTTTCTTGAAGCGATCTCTTGTGTTTCCTATTCTGTTGTTTTCCTCTATTTCTTTGCACTGATCACTGAGGAAGGCTTTCTTATTTCTCCTAGCTATTCTTTGGAACTCTGTATTCAGATGCTTATATCTTTCCCTTTCTCCTTTGTTTTTTTACTTTTCTTCTTTTCACAGCTATTTGTAAGGCCTCTTCAGACAGCCATTTTGCTTTTGTGCATTTCGTTTCCATGGGCATGGTCTTGGTCCCTGTCTCCTATACAATGTCAAGAACCTCCGTCCAGAGTTCATCAGGCACTCTATCTACCATATCTAGTCACTTAAATCTATTTCTCACTTCCACTGTATAATCATAAGGGATTTGATTTGGGTCACATGTGAATGGTGTAGTGGTTTTCCCTACTTTCTTCATTTTAAGTCTGAATTTGGTAACAAGGAGTTCATCATCTGAGCCACAGTCAGTTCCTGGTCTTATTTTTGCTAACGGTACAGAATTTCTCCATCTTTGTCTGAAAAGAATATTATCAATCCGATTTCGGTGTTGACCATGGACAGCTGGTGATGTCCATGTGTAGATTCTTCTCTTGTGTTGTTGAAAAATGGTGTTTGCTGTGACCAGTGCGTTCTCTTGGCAAAACTCTATTAGCCTTTGCCCTGCTTCATTCCCTGAACCAAGGTCAAGTTTGCCTGTTACTCCAGGTGTTTCTTGACTTCCTACTTTTAACATTCCAGTCTTCTATAATGAAAAGGACATCTTTTTTTCAGTATTAGTTCGAAAAGTCCTGTATATCTTCATAGAACCATTCAACTTCAGCTTCTTCAGTATTACTGGTTGGTGCATAGCCTTGGATTACTGTAATATCGAATGGTTTTTCTTGGAAATGAACACGTTTCATTCTGTCGTTTTGGAGACTGCAACCATGTACAATATTTCGGACTCCTTTGTTGATCATGCTGGCTCCTCCCTTTGTTCTAAGGTATTCCTGCCCACAGTTGCAGATATAATCATCTGAGTCATCTGAGTTAAATTCACCCATTTAGTCCATTTTAGTTCACTGATTCCTAGAATGTCTACATTCACTCTTGCCATCTCATTTGACCACTTCCAGTTTGCCTTGATTCACGGACATTACATTCCAGGTTAATGAAATATTGCTCTTTGCAGCATCGGACCTTGCTTCTATCACCAGTAACATCCACAACTGGGTACTGTTTTTGCTTTAGCTCCATCCCTTCCCTCTTTCTGCAGTTTTTTATCCACTGATCAATAGGAGCATACTGGGCACCTAACACCCTGGGGAATTCCTCATTCAGTATCCTATTACTTTGCCTTTTCATACTGTTCTTGGGGTTCTCAAGGCAGGTATACTCAAGTGGTTTGCCATTCCCTTCTCCAGTGGACCGCATTCTGTCATACCTCTCCAGCATGTCCTGCCTGTCTTGGGTGGCCCCACATGGCATGGCTTAGTTTCTTTGAGTTAGACAAGGGTAACCATCTTTGACATTTATAATTAACTGAGAATTAATAAGGTGGTGTGTCTTCATTTTAATGCAATGTCTAGGTTTGTCAGAGCTTTTACATCCAAAAGCAAGTGACAGTTAATTTGATGACTGCAATCACTATTCTTAGTAATTTTCGAGGCAAAGAAAATGAAGCCTGTCACTGTTTCCACATATTTCAGTAAAGTTCAGAACAGTCTCAGTCGTGTCCTTCTGTTTGCTACCCCATGAATTACAGCACGTCAGGCCTCCCTGTCCATCACCAACTCCTGGGGTTCACGCAACCTCATGTCCGTCGAATCGGTGATGCCATCCAGCCATCTCATCCTCGGCCATCCCCTTCTCCTCCTGCCCCCAATACTCCTAGCATCAGAGATTTTTCCAATGAATCAACTCTTCGCATCACGTGGCCAAAGTATTGGAGTTTGAGCCTCAGCTTCAGCCCTTCCAATGAACACCCAGGAATGATCTCCTATAGAACGGATTGGTTGGATCTCCTTCCAGGGACCCTCAAAAATTTCCTCCAACACCACAGTTGAAAAGCATCAATTCTGCACTCAACTTTCTTCACAGTTCAACTCTCACATCCATATTGACCACTGGAAAATACACAGCCTTAACTGGACCGATCTTGGTTGGCAAAGTTATGTCTCTGGTTTTTAATATGCTATCTAAGTTGGTTTTAACTTTTCTTCCAAGGAGTAAGCGTCTTTTAATTTCATGGCTGCAATCAGCATCTGCAGTGATTTTGGAACCTAAAAAATAAAGTCTGGCACGGTTTCCGCTGTTTCTCCATCTATTTCTCATGAAGTGATGGGACCAGATGCCATGATCTTAACTTTCTGAATGTTGAGCTTTAGTCCAACTTTTTCACTCTCCTCTTCCACTTTCATCAAGAAGTTTTTTAATTCCTCTTCACTCTCTGGCATAAAGGTGCTGTCATCTGCATATTTAAGGTTATTGATATTTCTCCCGGCAATCTTGATTCCCGCTTGTGCTTATTCCATCCCAGTGTTTCTCATGATGTACTCTGCATATAAGTTAAATAAGCAGGATGACAATATACAGCCTTGACATACTCCTTTTCCTATTTGGAACCAGTCTGTTGTTCCATGCCCAGCACTAACTGCTGCTTCCTGACCTGCATACAGTTTTCTCAAGAGACAAGTCAGGCAGTCTTGTATTCCCATCTCTTCCAAAATTTTCCACCATTTATTGTGATCCACACAGTCAAAGGCTTTGCATAGTCAATAGAGCAGAAAGAGATATTTTCCTGGAACTCTCTTGCTTTTTCAATGATCCATCGGATGTTGGCAATTTCAGCTCTCTTTCCTCTGCCTTTTCTAAAACCAACTGGAACATCTGGAAGTTCACATGTTTACCCCTTCTATTTGCCAAGTAGTGATGGGACCAGATGCCTTTTTCTTTGTTTTCCTGAATGTTGAGTTGTCAGCATGGTTTTGCACTCTTCTCATTCACCCTCATCAAAAGACTCTTTATTTTTTCTTCACTTTCTATTTGTTTCAGTGTTGCCATCTGTATAATCTGAGGCTGTTTATGTTTCTCCCAATCCTTGATGCAAGCTTGTGACTTACTCATCTGGTATTTTAATAGTATACTCTAATATAGATTCACATAAGCTGAGTGACAATACAGAGATTTGTCACTTTCTTTTCTCGGTTTTGAACATTCAGTTGTTTCATATCTGGTCCCAATTCTTTCGGCTTGACTCATTTAAGGGTGCTTTCAACGTTTACTTCCTCCAGAATCTTCCAAGTACCCCACCCCTTATTGTTTTGGTGTTCTCCTTCTAGACACCTAAGTTTCTCATTGTGGGACATTTATCACTTCTGAGCTTTACCTGTTTAACTTGTTGTTTTCATTGCACACCTCACTGTGCTTCATTTATTTCCTCCTTTCTGCCTCCACCTAATTAGTTCTTTCTCTGTCTCAATTATTCTACTGTTGGTTCCTTCCAGGGTGTTGTTAATCTCAGATATTGTATTGATTTTTACTGCTTAACTTCTCTTTATTTCTTCTAGATCCATGTTAAACATGTTTATTTCTACTCATTCCGGTGCCCCAGTGTATTTACTGGCAATTCTACATCTCTTTCAAGATTTTTATCTTTACCCTCATTATTCTGAATTCTTTTTCAGGAAAACTTCCAAACTCCTCTTCTTTTCTTTGTTTTTGTGGGTTTTTTTTAAATTTTTTTTAAATATTTACCTTCACCAGGTGCATATTTCTCTACCTTTTCATTCTGTTTCGATTACTGTGATTTGGGTCCCCTTTCTGCAGGCCTGAGAATTATAGTTCCACTATGTTGTGGAACCTGTCTTTTGTGGGTGGGATTGGACCAGTGACTTCTCAAGGTTTAATGTTTTGGATAATTTGTGTGTGTTCACTGGCAGGCAGATCTGTATCTCTTCTCTCTGAAGTGCAATGAATTGTCCATGGACTGTGCTTTGGGGTGTTTGTGGGTCTGGTATGGCTTTTATAATATTCATTGTTGTGTTTCTGTTTTACTGGAGAATAGCTGTGGGTTCTCTTGTACTGAACTTACTGACTCAAGTGTGGAGATTGCTTTCCATGTAGACACGGAAACTCTGGGGTGTGTGCTTGTCATTTAATATTCCTTGAGGTAAGGAGTTCAATGTTGATCTAAAGTTCTGGAATCGACGCCCTGGCCTCTGGGTTTCTGTTTCCAGGTTGCAGTAACATCAAAAATCCATGCAATACAGAAGATAAAACCCGAGGTTAATGGTGGCACAATTCTCCTCATCCGGAAAGAATCAAAGGGATTCACAGAATTTCAGACAGCAGAGAAAAGGAAAGAGGGAGAAAGAGGTGCCTAGGGGGAGATATGGGAGAGTTGAAATGGGAGAGAGCAATCAATTCGGTAAAACGAATCCGTAAGTGAAATCAGATCGTAAAGATTTTGTTACTAAAGTCACAACATTGATATCAATTTTTGGAAAGTAAAAGTTAAGAACCAAAAATAAAATATAGACTTGTTTAAATAGTGTAAAAAAAGAAAACGGAGTCCAAATTCATTCTCTCATATATAAAACGTGTTTAAAAAATAGATTTACGTGTGTTTTGCTTGAAAGCTAATAATAGTTAATAGAATAAACGTTTAGGTTATCATAAAGGACTAAAATAGTTCAAAGTTAAAGAAATTATATAGAAACTGGAGCCTATTATACAGAGTGAAGTAAGCCAGAAAGAAAAACACCAATAGAGTACACTAAGGCATATATATGGAATTTAGAAAGGTGATAATGATAACCCTGTATACGAGACAGCAAAAGAGACACAGATGTATAGAACAGGCTTTTGGACTCTGTGGGGGAGGGCGAGGGTGGGATGCTGGGATAATGGCATTGAAACATGTATATTATCATATGTGAAACGAATCGCCAGTCCAGGTTCGATGCATGATACTGGATGTTCGGGGTTGGTGTACGGGGATGAACTAGATGGATGGGATGGGGAGGGAGGTGGGAGGCGGGTTCAAGATGGGAAACATATGAACACCTGGGGCAGATTCATGCCAATGTACAGCAAAACCAATACAATGTTATAAAGTAATTAGCCTTCCAATAAAATAAATATATTTTTAAAAAAGAGAGGAAATAGATCTCATAATTTTAAAGTAGTTGTGTGCTTTTTGGTGTCAATACAGTGTTAGACAGTCTCTTGTTGAAGCTTGTACTTGTCAAAGGTGACTGTTGTTCCTCACTTGATCAGTCTGGCCATATATTGCAGACTTACTACGTTTAACCTGTCACTTCTGGGTTGGTTTATGCTTCTTTGTTTATATTTCCTTCTTTTAATTGAAAGCCTCTCCATATCTGGTTTTCACCTTGAAACGAGGGTGCAGTAGCCTCTTATTCGACCTCACCTGTTCAGTGATTGGGGGTGAGAGGTGGGACACAGAAAACAAATGCCATGGGGATAGTGGGGGTGCTTGAGGTCTATTGATCACATCGGGCTTGCCAATGACAAATGTGGCATGTACTTTCTGGGTCCACCCTGTTCAGACTCCTGGTTGATACATGAGGGCGCAGTCCCAAGTGGGCCCTGTGTTTCATGCACTTCTCAGCCAATCAGGCAGTTAGGTGCTTGGCAAGGGCCATGACCACTATTGGCTATGTGATGTGTGCTCTTCCCAAGTCCAAAACCTCGGGTGAGTGGTTGGAAGCAAGGCACAGTCCCAGGTGGTCCATGCATCTTATGCAACTTTCTGGTCTCAGCCACTCCGTTTGCTGCCTGTGTCTGCAGAGGGCACAGTCTCAAGTGTGCCAGGCATCTCCTCATGCTAACTGACCCCAAGCTGTCATGTTTCTGGGCTATGTCAACTGTTCATGAAGTGAGGAATTCATCACGAGCAACTGTCAACCAGCTTAGAGCTTGGCAGGGGATGTGTCTGGGGCCAAGATTCTATTAGCCTATTTCCTTCTTCCTCTGGCACTCGTACACGTTCCTCTCTCCCTCCGTGGAGGAATGGGTCTTAAAAGGACACTGGCTTGGTCTCCTTTGGTATTTTCTAGTGCACAATCTTCTGTTCTGTGAGTATGCCATGGTTCAAGATGTGGCCTTAGAGCCTTCTCACAGGAAAGGTCCTTTCTAAAATTTTTGTCTCTAGTGTCCCCATAGTTAGGTTTGCGTGTTACCTTAGCTTCGTCAGATTGTTCTCAGGGCACTAATGCCTGATTCTAACCATAGTGTGTTTGATACATCCCAGACATCCCTTCGATGACCCATGTATGACAGTGGAAGGGAGTATCTGAGTCATTTCTTGGCTAGTGATTGCATTTATTGGCATAATCTGTGTTTTTATTCTTCCTCTCTTCCGTTCTATTTCTTCCCCGACTGACACCTATGAGAGAGGGTTTCCAATTTTGTGCAAATTTCTCCTCCTTTAAGACTCCTTCTCCAAGGTGAGTCTCGATCCCTAAAAACATTTCCTCCCTTTCATTACTTATTTTTTCTTACCTACTTTTTAAGAGACTGGTTTTCCTTTATCGGTTCCTAGGGCCCATCAACATTGGTCACAAATTTATTTCTGGAAGGTGTTCCATGTGCAATCTATCCTTTGATGGATTTGTGTGGGAGAAAGTGGACTCAGGCTCCTATTCCTCTAACATGATGAGACCCCACCGAGACCCTGGAAGATCCATTTTATTAACTGAAATCTTCTTGTTGTTCAGTCACAAAGTCTTGCCAGACTCTTTCTGTCCCCTTGGACTGCAGCACACAAGGCCTCTCTGCCCCTCACCATCTCCCAGAGTCTGCTTGAGATCATGTCCATTGAATGAGTGAAGCTATACACTCTTCTCCTCCTCTCTCATGCAAATCATGAAACAAGATTTAATTGGCTCCTAAGAATCAGGGTCTTTTCTCATGAGTCAGTTCTTTGCTCAGGTGGTCAAAGCTTTGGAGACATAGCTTCAACATCAGTGATTCTAATGAATCTTCAGAGTTGATTTCCTTTAAGTTTGAATGGCTTGATCTCCTTGCAATCTAATGGACGCTCACAAGTCATCCCCAGCAGAGCAGTTTGGTGTTCTCACATCTGTACATGTCTACTGGAAAGACCATTAGTGTACTCAATGTGCCTCCTTTGGTCAACTCAACTATTCACTTTTTAACACGCTTACTAAATATGTGAGTGCCATTTTTCCAGGAAGCACCTGTATTCTAATTTTATAACTGCCATCACATTCATAGTGAATATAGAGCCACAAAAGAGGAAACCTGTCATTTCTTCTGCCTTTTCCACCTTTATTTCCCATGAATCAGTGGGACCAGATGCTATGATCTTACTTTGTGTAATACTGAGAATTCAAGTGTACTCTTTATCCTATGTTTTCCTATCAACATTGAGATTTATTTTATTCTTGTACCACTTTTTCCCCTCAGTGTTTTGGATAAGAAATTATTTTCTAAGAGCATTCTAAGATGATAGTTACTCATCATATATAATACTGCTCTTTTTAAGTTTCCTGTTGGAGCATTTGTGCCATGCTTCTGTGACAACTCTGTAAAATGTTGACAATATACACAGTCTATAATGCATTTCTCTATTAGCATAATATATTGAGCCTCTTCATGTTATCTCTAATGTGGCACCTACAAAAATACAAAGGAGGACAAGAAATAATGATATGATGTAGAGGGGGACAGGAAGCCGAACCACTGTGTCATGAAGGGAGAGAAGTTTTGATCATCAATGATTTCTACTCAAATATTTGGTACCAGAAGTTTAAAGTGATGAAATAAAAATGTACACACTGAATTATGGAAGAGTTATTTTAATGTACACATCATATAATTTCAGTGTTCAGCTAGCCAGAGAGCCTGATTATGATCTATGCACAGTGCATGGTACATCTGTTTAACCCATTAATTTGAATGTTTAAAATTATATCCAATGTGAGGAGAGGAACAGCAGTCTTAGAACAGTATCTCTAAGTAAATGAGAGTTGCGGTTTTATGTGCTCAAGGTGTCCTCATATGTATGAACCCCATCACTATTGCAGAAAGCATACTGGGTGATCAGCTCCATTAAGGGACAGCCTTTCAGAATAGGATATATATTATTCAGCCAGAAAGTTATTAAGTAACGTTGGGCTTCCCAAACAGTTCATTTAAGATCTTGGGAACAAGCAAAGACCTTGACGACCTAAATAAAGTTGTCTAAAATTATATTTTGACATATACATATATGTGCATGTGTGTGTGTATTAAAAAATGTACAATGGCTTTTAATTCCTGTTAGGCAAAGCAGCAATGGAAAAAAAAATTAAAACCCAAAAGTAGAATTATTCAAAAGTCTCAGTTCAGTTCAGTCACTCCGTCGTGTCCGACTCTCCATGACCCCATGAATCACAGCACGCCAGGCTTCCCTGTCCATCACCAACTGTCTACTCGGTTATTGAATATACGTAAGTGGAAGAAATACGAGAACTCCTTTATATCACTCCCCTCTTTTCTTTTAGTAAATAGCTACCAATTTTCAAATGTTTTTCCAGGCTTAATGACAAAAATAAAGTTATAGAAATATATATATATCTATATAAAGTAGGCAGATATGTTTGCATAACAAAAAATATTGATATCAAGCTTAGATGTCAGATTTATTTCCAGTTCCATGCTCAATCTCATCATGAAATAGCCAAAGTTGTAGTTAACTCAAACACTCCAAGAGCTGGGATAGAAATCGAACCTGCAACTGAGATTTTCAGTCACAGTTATAATCACGCTCTAAATCCAACACTTTATTTCATTTCTTGTTCTAAGCAGTCCCGTCTTAAGATTGAAAACTATGAAAACCGAGAGAGAGGGGTAGGAGGTTCTAGACTTCCTCGTGTTCCCAGAGTAATTTTAATCAGAGAAACTAGAAAAGCCAGAAACAAAGGAAAATGATCAAGCAATATAGAATAATAAAGTTTGAACATTAAGCAAAGTCAAGGATCTTTAGTTCCTCCTCATGGGCCATAGATAACATTCTGAGCAATATCCTGTGAACAGTTTTAGAGATACTAAAGCCCCAACCAGGCTGAAATGTAAGTACCTAGACCACAGAGTAGTTGGAACCTGATGGACAATGATGCTGACTCCCAATATCCTCAGGAACAGGCCACTAGGAGAATGTTCCCAAACTATTCACACACCCCATGCCTAACCTCACTCTGTCAAAAAGATAGTTCCCCTGAAAGTATTTGGGGAGTGTGGGTCTTTGAAACACCAGCTGCTAGGACACCTTGCTTGGTTCCACAATAAACTATTGCACAGAAGTGAGTAACCCAAGTTTGGTTGGGTAAGAGTTCAATTCAGTTTAGTTCAGTTCAGTCAGTCGGTCGTATCCAACTCTTTGTGACCCCATGAATCACAGCATGCCAGGCCTCCCTGTCCATCACCAACTCCCGGAGTTCACTCAAACCCTCCTCCATCGAGTCAGTGATGGCATCCAGCGATCTCATTCTCTGTCGTCCACTTCTCCTCTTGCCCTCAATCCGTCCAAGCATCAGAATCATTACCAGTGAGTCAACCCTTCGCATGAGGTGGCCAAAGTATTGGAGCTTCATATTTAGCATCAGTCCTTCCAATGAACATCCAGGACTGATATCCTTTAGAATGGACTGGTTGGATCTCCTTGAAGTCCAAGACTGTCAAGAGTCTTCTCTAACACCACAGTTCAAAAGCATCCATTCTTTGGCGATCAGCTTTCTTCACAGTCCAACCTTCAAATCAATTATGATCACTGGAAAAGCCATACCCTTGACTAGACGGACCTTTGTTGGCAAAGTAATGTCTCTGCTCTTTAATATACTATCTGGGTTGGTCATAACTTTCCTCCCAAGGAGTAAGCGTCTTTTAATTTCAGGGCTGTAATCAACATCCGCAGTGGTTTTTGAGCCTAAAAATATAGTCTGACATTGTTTTGCCATCTATTCCCCATGAAGTGATGGGACCAGGTGCCATGATCTTAGTTTTGTGAATGTGGAGCTTCAAGCCAAATTTTTCACTAACCCCTTTCACGTTCATCAAGAGGCTTTTCAGTTCCTCTTCACTTTCTGCCATAAGGGTGATGCCATCTTCATATCTGAGGGTATTGATATTTCTCCCAGCAATCTTAATTCCAGCCTGTACTTCTTCCAGCCCATCGTTCATCATGATGTACTCTGCATAGAAGTTAAATAATCAGGGTGACAATATACAGCCTTGACGTACACCTTTTCCTATTTGGAACGTGTCTGTTTTTCCATGTCCAGTTCTAACTGTTTCTTTCTGCCCTGCATACACGTTTCTAAGGAGGCAGGTCAGGTGTTCTGGTGTTCCCATCTCTTTCAGAATTTTCCACAGTTTTTTGTTATTCTCACAGTCAAAGGCTTTAACATAGTCAATGAAGCAGAAATATATGTTTCTCCGGAACTCTCTTGCTTTTTCCATCATCCAGAGGATGTTGGCAATTTGATCCCTGGTTATTCTACCTTTTCTAAAACCAGCTTGAAAATCTGGAGGTTCACATATTACTGAAGCCTGGCTTGGAGAATTTTGAGCGTGACTTTACTAGCGTGTGAGTTGAGTGCAATTGTGTGGTAGTTTGATCATTCTTTGGCATTTCCCTTCTTTGAGAATGGGATGAACACTGACATTTTCCAATCCTGTGGTCATTGCTGAGTTTCCCAAATTTGCTCCAAATTGAGTGCAGCACTTTCACAGCATCATCTTTCAGGATTTGAAAAAGCTTAACTGGAATTCCATCACCTCCACTACCTTTGTTCTTTGTGATGCTTTCTAAGGCCCACTTGACTTCACATTCCAAGATGTCTGGCTCTAGGTCAGTGATCACACCATCGTGATTATCTTGGTTGTGAAGACCTTTTTTGTACACTTCTTCTGTGTATTCTTGTCACCTATTCTTAATATCTTCTGATTCTCTTAGGTCCATACAATTTCTGACCTTTATGGAGGCCATCTTTGCATGAAATGTTCCCTTGGTATCTCTAATTTTCTTCAAGAGATCTCTTGTCATTCCCATTCTGTTGTTTTCCTCTATGTCGTTGCAGTGATCACAGAGGAAGGCTTTCTTATCTCTACTTGCTATTCTGTGGAACTCTGCATTCAGGTGATTATATATTTTTTTCTCCTCAGCCTTTAGCTTCTCTTCTTTTCACAGGTATTTGTAAGGCCTCCTCAGACAACTATTTTGCTTTTTTGCATTGCTTTTCCATGGGAATGGTCTTGGTCCCTGTCTTCTTTACAATGTCATGAACCTCCATCCATAGTTCATCAGACACTCTATCAGATCTAGTCCCTTAAGCCTATTTCTCATTTCCACTGTATAATCATAAGGGGTTTGATTTAAGTCATATTTGTATGGTTTAGGGATTTTCCCTACTTTCTTCAATTTACGTCTGAATTTGGCAATAAGGAGTTTATGATGTGAGCCACAGTGAGCTCTGGTCTTGTTTTTTCTAACTGCATAGAATTTCTCCACTTTTGCTGCAAAGAATATAATCAATCTGTTTTTTCTGTTGACCGTTTGGTGATGTTCATGTATAGAGTCTTCTCTTCTGTTGCTGGAAGAGGTTGTTTGCTATGACCAGTGTGTTCTCTTGGCAAAACTCTATTAGTCTTTGCCCTTCTTCATTCCGTGCTCCAAGGCCAAAGTTGGCTGTGACTCCAGGTGTTTCTTGACTTCCTACAAATTTCATTCCAGTCCCCTATAATGAAAAGGACATCTTTTTAAAGTGTTAGTTCTAAAAGATCTTGTAGGTCTTCATAGAACCATTAAACTTCGGCTTTTTACGTGTTATTGGTTGGGGCATAGGCTTGGATTACTGTGATATTGAATGGTCTGCCTTGGAAATGAACAGAGGTCATTCTGTTCATTTGGAGATTGTATCCAAGTACAGCATTTCGGACTCTTTTGTTGACCATGATGACCACTCCATTTCTTCTAAGGGATTCCTGCCCACAGTAGTAGGTATAATAGTCATCTGAGTTAAATTCACCCATTCCAGTCCATTTTAGTTCACTGATTCCTAGAATGTCTATGTTCACTCTTGCCATCTCTTGTTTGACCACTTCCAATTTGCCTTGATTCATGGACCTAACATTACAGGTTCCTATGCAATATTGCTCTTTGCAGCATCGGACCTTGCTTCTATCACCAGGCACATCCACAACTGGGTACTGTTTCTGCTTTGACTCCATCCCTTCGCCTTTTCTGAAGTTATTTCTCCACTGATCTGCAGTAGTATATTGAGCACCTACCGACGTGGGGATTTTCTCATTCACTATCCTATTATTTTGCCTTTTCATACTGTTCTTGGGATTCTCAAGGCAAGTATACTGAAGTGGTTTGCCATTCCCTTCTCCAGTGGACAACATTCTGTCAGACCTCTACACCATGACCCGCCCAACTTGGGTGGCCCCACACAGTATGGATTAGTTTCATTGAGTTAGACAAGGCTGTGGTCCGTGTGATCAGATCAACTGGTTTACTGTGATCACGATTTCAGTGGGTCTGCCCTCTGACGCCCTCTCGCAATACCTACCATCATATTTGGGTTTCTCTTACCTTGGCTGTGAGGTATCTCTTCACGGCTGCTCCAGCAAAGCACAGCCATTGCACCTTACCTTGGACGAGGGGTATCTCCTCACGGCTACCCCCTCCTGATTTTGAACGTGGAGCAGCTCCTCTCGGCCGCCACTCCTGGCCTCAGGAGTGGGTAGCTCCTCTCGGCCACCACCGAGAAACACTTTTATTTCAGAAACCAAATAGATTTACTGATGTGATTTATCCATATAAAAATTCTTTAGCAATGAGATTTTGCAGGCTCATGGATTTGAGTAAGGAGCCTGTATTTTAAGTTTATGCTGAAGTAAACACTGGTTGAACATTACGCTTCAATTGCTAGGAGACTAGTGACTTTGTGATGTCACAGTGACCGGTCCATTGCTAGGAGATCAGTGACTTTTTGAAACACTGTGATGGTCTGGGAGTTTCCCTCTGTAGGCCAGCCAAGCAGCATTTGAATTTTCAGTGTGTAAAATCAGACAAATGAGAAAAGTGTTTGAAGAAAGTTTTTTCTGAGATGGCACATATTTCTTCAGAAAATCAAGATGTACCTCCTAACGATGAATCCACTGGTTCAGAAACCTCCATCAGACCTTTGCATGATTATACACTTGTTGGAGACTCGGTTTTGTGATCTATTATTGAAATATATGCTTTTTAGGCTTTGTCTGAGGCAGTTCTGATGAAAAGACCACATTACACATTTTCTGTCTCTGAAACAGGTGAACTGAATGATTTTCTTTGACTCACTTTTCCACAAAAATTGTGGAATAGAGTGGAAAGTGATCAATTTGAATCTATTTGGTGGGATGAGAGTGGCACTTGTATAGTGATCAATGAACTCTTCAAGGAAGAAATCTTGGAAAGAAAGGCACCTTTCAGGATATTTGAAACCAATAATATGAAATGTTTAGTTTGACAGCTGAACGTTTATGGGTTTAGTAAAAAGCAACAACCTCTTCAAAGATCTGCTTCACTATCTGACTTTCTGGAAGAAGAAAATAACATCTCTCTTTTGAACAAGGTATTCCAAAATTTTCACTTATTGGCAATATGTAAGATTAAATCATGTCACCTAGAAAGCATGTTACCATTAGTAGCTAAAATAGAATTTAAGATTGAGATAGCAAATTGCTGAAGAAGCTTTATTTTTTGAAGTTGAAAACAGCTGGAGGATATAGTATTTGACGTTTAACAAACTTTCCAATCAACTTGAAACAAGATACGAGTCTTGAAGCTACTTAAAGTGGTATTTACTGTATATATACAGCATATATTTAGTTGAGAAGCATAATTGTTTCTACCATGTTAGCTGTTAAAACTAATCTGGAGGCGTTTTAGTTGAGGCAATTTAATTAGTATCATTAAAGGGATATTTTTTTTCTTTTTAAAATTTATTTAATTAGAGGCTAATCACTTCATGGGAAATAGACGGAAAAACAGTGGAAACAGTATCAGACTATTTTTGGGGCTCCAAAATCACTGCAGATGCTGATTGCAGGCATGAAATTAAAAGACGCTTACTCTTTGGAAGGAAAGTTATGACCAAACTTGATAATATATTAAAAAGCAGAGACATTACTTTGCCAACCAAGGTCCGTCTAGTCAAGGTTATGGTTTTTCCCGTGGTCATGTATGGATATGAAAGTAGGACTGTGAAGAAAGCTGATCGCCGAAGAATTGATGCTTTTGAACTGTGGTGTTGGAGAAGACTCTTGAGAGTCCCTTGGACTGCAAAGGAGGTCCAACCAGTCCATTCTAAGGGAGATCGATCCTGGGTGTTCATTGGAAGGACTGATGCTAAAGCTGAAGCTGCAATACTTTGGCCACCTCATGCGACGAGTTGACTCACTGGAAAAGACTCTGCTGCTGGGAAAGGTTGGGGGCGGGAGGAGAAGGGGACGACCGAGAATGAGATGGCTGGATGGCATCACCGACTCTGTGGACACAAGTTTGAGTGAACTCCAGGAGTTGGTGATGGACAGGGAGGCCTGACGTGCTGAGATTCATGGGATCGCGGAGGGTCTGACACGACTAAGCAACTGAACTGAACTGAACTGAACTTTGCATTATTGTATTTGTTTTGCCATATATTGATGTGAATCTGCCCCAGGTGTACATGTGTTCCCCATCGTGACCCCTCGCCCACTTCCCTCCCCATCCCATCCCTCTGGTTCATCCCAGTACAACAGCCTGAGCATTGTATCATGCATCGAACCTGGACTGTCGATTGGTTGCACATATGATATGATTCATGCTTCAATGCCATTCTCCCAAATCATCCCACCCTCGCCCTCTCCCACAGAGACCAAAAGACTGTTCTATACATCTGTGTCTCTTTTGCTGTCTTGTATACAGGGTTATCATTATCACCATTCTAAAGTCCATATATTTGCCTTAGTATAATGTATTGGTGTTTTCCTTTCTGACTTACTTAATTCTGTATAATAGTCTTCAGTTTCATCCACCTCATTAGAACTGATTCAAAGGTATTCTTTTTGATGCCTGAGTAATACTCCATTGTGTATATGTACCAAAGCTTTTTTATCCTTTCATCTGCAGATGCACATCTAGGTTGCTTCTATTTCCTCGCTCTTATAAACAGTGCTGCAATGAATGTTGTGGTACATGTGTCTCTTTCGATTCTGGTTTCCTCGGTGTTTATGCCCAGGAGTGCGATTCTTGGATCATACAGCTGTTCTAGTTCCAGGTTTTTAAGGAATCTCCACACTGTCCTCCATAGTGGCTGTACTACTTTGCATTTCCACCAACAGTGTAAGAGGGTTCCCTTTTCGCCACACCCTCTCCAGCATTTATCGCATGTCGACTTTTGAATAGCATCCATTCTGACTGGTGTGAAATGGTATCTCATTTTGCTTTTGATTTGCATTTCTCTGATTATAAGGGATATTGAGCAGTTTTTCATGTGCTTTGTTAGCCATCCGTATGTCGTCTTTGGAGAAATATCTGTTTAGTTCTTTGGCCCATTTTTTGATTGGGTCATTTATTTTTCTGGAATTGAGCTGCAGGAGCTGCTTGTATATTTTGGAGATTAATTCTTTGTCAGTTTTTTCATTTGCTATTATTTTCTCCCATTCTGAAGGCTGTCTTTTCACCTTGCTTATAGTTTCCTTTGCTGTGCAGAATTTCATTTGAATTAGGTCGCATTTGTTTATTTTGCTTTTAGTTCCAATATTCTGGGTGGTGGGTCATGGAGGATCCTGCTGTGATTTATGTCAGAGAGTGTTTTGCTATGTTCTCCTCTAGGTGTTTTATAGTTTCTGGACTTACATTTAGATCTTTAATCCATTTTGAGTTTATATTTGTGTATGGTGTTACGGAGTGTTCTAATTTCATTCTTTTACCAGTTTTTCCAACACCACTTGTTAAAGAGACTGTCTTTTTTCCATTTTATATTCTTGCCTCCTTTGTAAAAGATAAGGTGTACATAGGTGCATGGATTTATCTCTGGGCTTTCTACTTTGTTCCATTGATCTATATTTCTGAGTTAATGCCAGTACCATACTCTCTTGATGATTGTGGCTTTGTAGTAGAGCCTGAAGTCTGGCAGGTTGAGTCTTTCAGTTCCATTCTTCTCCAAGATCACTTTGGCTATTCGAGGTTTTTTGAATTACCATGCAAATTGTGAGAGTATTTGTTCTAACACTGTGAAAAATACCCTTGGTAGCTTGGTAGGGATTGCATGTAATGTATGGATTACTTTAGGTATTATACACATTTTCACAATATTTTTTCTTCTAATCCACGAACACGGTATATATCTCCATCTGTTAGTGTCCCATTTGATTTCTTTCACAAGTGTCTTATAGTTTTCTATATAGAAGTCTTTTGTTTCTTTAGTTAGATATATCTCTATGTATTTTATTATTTTTGTTGCAACAGTGAATGGAATACTTTCCTTAATTTATTTTTCTATTTTTTCATTATTAGTGTATAGGAATGCAAGGGATTATTCTGTGTTGATTTTAGATCCTACAACTTTACTGCATTCATTGATTAGTTTTCTGGTAGAGTCTTTAGAGTTTTCTGTGTAGAGGATCATGTCATTGGCGAACACTGAGAGTTTTACTTCTTTTTCTCCAGTTTGAATTCATTTAATGTCTTTTTCTGCTCTGATTGCTGTGGCCAAAACTTCCAGAACTATGTTGAACAGTAGTGGTGAGAGTGGACACCCTTGTGTGTAGATATCTATTAGGTCTAACTGTTCTATCGTATCTTAAAGTTTGTGTTTCCTTGATAATTTTCTGTTTAGATGATCTATTCATAGGTGTGAGTGGGGTATTAAAGTCTTCCACTATTATTGTGTTGTTGTTAATTTCCCCTTTTATACATGTTAGTAACTGTTTTACATATTGCGGTGCACTTATGTTGGGTGCATATATTTATAATTGTATCTTCTTCTTGGATTGATACTTTGATCATTATGTAGTGTCCTTCTTTGTCTCTTTTCACAGCCTTTATTTTAAAGTCTATTTTATCTGATATGAATATTGCTACTCCTGCTTTCTTTTGGTCTCTATTTGCATGGAATAACTTTTCCAGCACTTCAATTTCAGTCTGTATGTGTCCCTTATTCTGAGGTGTGTCTCTTGCAGACAGCATATATAGTGGTCTTGCCTTTGTATCCATTCAGCCAGTATTTGTCTTTTGGTTGGGGCATATAACCCAATTACATTTAAGGTAATTATTGGTAAGTATGAAACCGTTGCCATTTTCTTTATTGTTTTGGGTTCAAGTTTATACACCCTTTCTATGCTTCCTATCTAGAGAAGATCCTTCAGCATTTGTTGGAGAGCTGGTTTGGTGATGCTGAATTCTCTCAGCCTTTGATTGTCTGTAAAGATTTTGGTTTCTCCTTCATATTTGAATGAGATATGGGTATAGTAATCTTGGCTGTAGATTTTTTTTTTTTTCATCCCTTTCAGTATGTCTTGCCATGGCTTCCTGGCCTTAAGAGTTTCTGCTGAAAGATCAGCTGTTATCCTTATGGGAATCGCCTTGTGTGTTTTTTGTTGATGTTCCCTTACTCCTTTTAATATTTGTTCTTGTGTTTGATCTTTGTTAATTTGATTAATGTTTGTATTGGAGTATTTCCACTTGGATTTATCCTGTTAGGGACTCTCTGTGTTTCTTGGACTTGGGTGATTAATTCCTACCCATTTTAAGGACGTTTTCAATTATTATCTCCTCAAGTATTCGCTCATGGTCTTTGTTTGTGTTTTCTTGTTCTGGGACTTCTATGATTCGTATGTTGGGGCATTTGACATTGTCCCAGAGGTCTCTGAGATTGTCCTCAATTGTTTTAATTTGTTTTTCTTTTTTCCGCTCTCTTTGCTTTATTTTTACAATTCTATCTTATAGCTCGCTTAACAACTGTCTTCTGCCTCCGTTATTCAACTGTTGGTTCCCTCCAGAGTGTTTCTGATCTCATCTATTGCATTATTCATTGTATATTGACTCTTTTTCCTTTCCTCTAGATCCTTATTAAACCTTTCTTGCATCTTATCGATCCTTGTCTCCAGGTTGTTTATCTGTAACTGCAGTTTGTTTTCAAGATTTTGAATCATTTTCACTATCAGTATTCGAAATTCTATGTCAGATAGATTCCCTATATCTTTTTCTTTTTTTTTGGTGGGCATTTATCCTGTTCCTTTACTTGCTGTGTATTTCCTTGCCTCTTCACCTTGCCTATATTGCTGTGTTTGGGGTGGCCTTTAAATCTTCTGGCAGTCTGTGGAGTTTTCCTTATTGTGTAGTTTAATTGCTGTGTGTGGCTTTGGATGGGTGGTTGTCAAGGTTTCCTGGTTAGGGAAGCTTGTGCCGGTGTTCTGGTGGATGGAGCTGATTTCTTCTTTCTGGAGTGGAATGAAGGGTCCAGTAATGAGTTATGAGATGTCAGTGGATTTGGAGTGGCTTTGGGCAGCCTGTATATTGAAGCTCAGGTCTATTCTCCTGCGTTGCTGGATAATTTGCATGGTATGTCTTTCTCTGGAACTTGTTGGCCCTTGGGTGTTGCCTGGTTTCAGTGTAGGTATGGAGGCATTACTTTGCCAACCAAGGTCCGTCGAGTCAAGGCAATGGTTTTTCCCATGGTCATGTATGGATGTGAGAGTTGGACTGTGAAGAAAGCTGATCACCGAAGAATAGATTCTTTTGAACTGTGGTGCTGGAGAAGACTCTTGAGAGTCCCTTATACTGCAAGGAGATCCAACCAGCCCATTCTAAAGGAGATCAATCTTGGGTGTTCATTGGAAGGACTGATGCTAAAGCTGAAACTGCAATACTTTGGCCACCTCATGCGACGAGTTGACTCACTGGAAAAGACTCTGATGCTGGGAAAGGTTGGGGGTGGGAGGAGAAGGGGACGACAGAGAATGAGATGGCTGGATGGCATCACCGACTCTGTGGACATGAGTTTGAGTGAACTCCGGAAGTTGGTGATGGACAGGGAGGCCTGGCGTGCTGTGATTCATAGGGTCGAGGAGAGTTGAACACAACTGAGCGACTGAACTGAACTGAACTGATGGAGGCATTTGATGATCACCTATCAATTAATGTTCCCTGGAACAAGAGTTCTCCGGTGTTCTCAGGATTTGGACTTAAGCCTCTGGCTCTGGTATTCTTGCAGAAGGCTCAAGACTTCTCCGTCTGTCTCTTCCAACTCAGTTCCTTCTGTTTAAGCGTCTTCTGTTTGCTGGTCTCTTCAGTGTCTAATTCCCGTGCTGACAAAAGGGAGCTGTGGTAGACACTTTTTTAGGCTCACCCATTCAGTCGTGCTGTCGGGTGGGAGGTAAGCTGCAGACAAATATCAACGGCATCTGTGGGGAGTGCTTGCAGTGTCTCAGCCACACTGGGTTTGCCCCCACTCATGACATGTGTGCTGTCCCCGTCTACACTGCACAGGCTCTAGGTTGCTCTGCTGCAAACCGTCCAAGGCCGGTGCTGGGTTGGATGTACATCTCTGGTCTAAACTGCTCAGGTTCTGGTACTCGGGTACTACACAAAAGCACAGACTTTGTTGGGCCTGCGTTTTGTGCCCTTCCCCAGTCTGAGCAGCTCAGGTGAGCGGGTATTTGGCCAGCGGGGTCACTGCGACATATTGCCTCCCCAGTCCCTGCTGTTCGGTTTTCTGGGTGTACAACCAGCGCACCTTCTCAACGGATATCAACCGGCCAGAACCCAAGAAGTCTTGCTTAGCAACGAAGCCTGCATGCAGTTTGGTACTGGATGCCTCACTGAGACCGCGATTGTCCGCTTCTATCTCTGGCTGTACTTCCCTGCCTGTCTCAGCGGGGGATGGTGGATGGGCTGACCGCAGCTATCTAGCTCTGTTTAGTCCTTTGTTCTGTGAGTGGGTCTGGTGGTGTCTTTATCTTGGAGATTTTCGCCTTTTTGTGGGGTAGCTACCCCCACAGTCTGCTTAGCAATCTAAGTTAGCGCCCTCAGATTGCACTCGGAGCATTCAGGCCCTGTCCTTACTATAAGGGATGCAGCCCGCCCCTCCCTGCCCAGTCCCTGCTTGCGAGTGGGGGGTGCGGGCAGCTGCACTTCTTCTCTGCTGGGAGTTACCACAGGGCACGTAGTCTGTAGGTTTTAATTATGTATTTATTGTTCCTCCCAGTTATGTTGCCCTCTGAGGTTCCAAGAGTTGTCACAGATTCGCCAGTGAGTGTTTCGAAGTGCTTGGAAACTTCTAGCCTCCCTTCCCGGGATAGACCTCCATCCCGCCCTGTTTTGCCTCTCTTTTTATCTTTTATATTATTTCCTACCTCTTTTCGAAGACAATGGCCTGCTTTTCTGGTTGCCTGATGTCATCTGCCAGCATTCAGAAGTTGTTTTGTTGGATTTACTCAGCGTTCAATTTTTCTTTTGATGAATTTCTGAGGGAGACAGTTGTCACCCCATCCTATTCCTCCTCCATCTTCCCACCTTTCTATCTCTTCCCTCACAGTAATATTTAAAATTCATTCAATCCTAAGATTTATTTCTTTCAGACCCTACAGTTCCCATATTTGTTAACAAAATATGCATTGCACCATCTACTATTATACCACCTTAGTTGTTATTTATTACTACTTTCATTAAATATTTAATCATAGAGTGATTTGAAGAAGTAACGCTAGAGACATTGAGTGTCATTTTTCAGTCAACAAGTTGTCTTCAACTTTTTTGTGACGCCATGGACTGCTGCACAACAGGCCTCTCTATCTTTCAGTGTCTCCCAGAGTTTGTGCAAATGCATGTCCATTGTTTTTCTGATACTGTCCAACTATCTTATCCTCCATTACTCTCTTCTTCTCCTGTCATCAAACTTTAAAAGCATCATGAATTTTCCAGTGAATTGACACTTTGCGTCAGCTGGCCAAAACTGAACTTTCAACTTCATCATTAGTCCTTCGAATGAATATTTATGGTGGATTTCATTTAGGATGAATTGGCTTAATCTCCTTGCAGTCCAAGGGCCCCCTAAGAGTCTTTAACTTTTCGGGATTCAAAATCACTGCAGATGGTGATGGCAGCGATGAAATTAAAAGACGCTTTCTCTTTGGAAGGAAAGTTATGACAAATCTAGATAGCATATTAAAAAGCAGGGGCATTCCTTTGCCATCAAAGGTCCATTTAGTCAAGGCTATGATTTATTCAGTGGTCATATATGAATGTGAAAGTTGGACTGTAAGGAAAGCTTAGTGGTGAAAAATTGATGCTCTTTTACTGTGGTGATGGAAAAGACTCTTGAGAGACCGCTGGACTGCAAGGAGATCCAACCAGTCCATCCTAAAGGAGATGAGCCCTGGGTATTCATTGGAATATGTCATGGTGAAGTTGAAACTCTAATAGTTTGACACCTGATGTGAAGAGATGACTCATTGGAAATTACCCTAATGTTGGGTAAGATTGAGGGCAGGAGGAGAAGGGGATGACAGAGGATGGCATGTTTGGATGGCATTGCCGATCAGTGGACATGAGTTCGGGTGGTCTCTGGGAGTTGGCATAGTCAATGAAGCAAAAATAGATGTTTTTCTGGAACTCTCTTGCTTTCTCCATGATCCAGCGGATCATGGCAATTTGATCTCTGGTGCCTCTGCCTTTTCTAAAACCTGCTTGAACATCTGGGAGTTCACGGTTCACACAATGCTGAAGCCTGGCTTGGAGAACTCTGAAGATGACATTACTCGCGTGTGAGATGAGTGCATTGTGCGGTAGTTTGAGCATTCTTTGGCATTGCTTTTCTTTGGGATTGGAATGAAGACTGAACTTTTCCAGTCCTGTGGCCACTGCTGAGTTTTCCAAATTTGCTGGAATACGGAGTGCAGCACGCTCACAGCATCATCTTTCAATATTTGAAATAGCTCAACTGGAATTCCATCGCCTCCACTAGTTTTGTTCGTAGTGATGCTTTCTATGGCCCACTTGACTTCACATTCCATGATGTCTGGCTCTAGGTCAGTGATCACGTTATCGTGATTATCTTGGTCGTGAAGATCTTTTTTATACAGTTCTTCTGTGTACTCTTGCCATCTCTTCTTAATATCTTCTGCTTCTGTTAGGTCCATACCATTTCTGTCGTTTACCGAGCCCATGTTTGCATGAAATGTTCCCTTGGAATCTCTAATTTTCTTGAAGAGATCTCTTGTTTTTCGTATTCTTTCATATTGTTTTCCTCTATTTCTTTGCATTGATCACAGACGAAGGATTTCTTATGTCTCCTTGCAATTCTTTGGAATTCTGCATTCAAATGCTTATATCTTTCCTTTTCTCCTTTGCTTTTCACTTCTCTTCTTTTCACATCTATTTGTAATGCCTCCTCAGACAGCCATTTTGCTTTATTGCATTTCTTTTCTTGAGGATGGTCTTGGTCCCTGTCTCCTGTACAATGTCACGAACCTCCGTCCAGAGTTCATCAGGCACTCGATCTATCAGATCGAGTCCCTTAAATCTATTTCTCACTGACACTGTAAAATCATAAGGGATTTGATTTAGGTCATATGTGAATGGTCTAGTGCTTTTCCCTACTTTCTTCAATTTCAGCCTGAATTTGGCAATAAGGAGTTTAGGATCTGAGACACAGTCAGATCCTGGTCTTGTTTTTGCTAACTGTATAGAGCTTCTCCATCTTTGGCTGCAAAGAATATAATCAATCTGATTTTGGTGTTGACCATCTGGTGTTGTCCATGTGTAGAGTCTTCCCTTGTGTTGGAATTGGAAGAGGGTGTTTGCTATGACCAGTGGGTTCTCCTGACAAAACTCTATTAGCCTTTGTCCTGCTTCATTCCGTGCTCCAAGGCCAAATTTGCCTGTTACTCCAGGTGTTTCTTGACTTCCTCCTTTTGCATTCCAGTCCCCTGTAATGGAAAGGGCATCTTTTTTGGATGTTATTTCTACAAGGTCTTATAGGTCTTCATAGAACCGTTCAACTTCGGCTTCTTCAGCGTTACTGGTTGGGGCATAGGCCTGGATTACTCTAATATTAAATGGTTTGCCTTGGAAACGAACGGAAATCTTTCTGTCGTTTTTAAGATTGCGTCCAAGTACTGCATTTCGGATTCTTTTGTTGACCATGATGGCTACTCCATTTCTTCTAAGGGATTCCTGCCCACAGTAGTAGATATGATGGTCATTTGAGCTTAATTCACCCATTCCAGTCCATTTTAGTTCACTGATTCCTAGAATGTCTATGTTCACTCTTGCCATCTCCTGTTTGACCACTTCCAATTTGCCTTGATTCATGGTCCTAGCATCCCAGGTTCCTATGTAATATTGCTCTTTACAGCACCGGACCTTACTTCTATCACCGTTCACATCCACAAATGGGTACTGCTTTTGCTTTTTCTCCATCCCTTTATTCCTTCTAGAGTTATTTCTCCACTGATATCCAGTAGCATACTGGGCACCTACCGACCTGGGGAATTCCTCATTCAGTATCCTATCAATTTGCCCTTTGATACTGTTCATTGGGCTCTCAAGGAAAGCATACTGAAGTGATTTGTTATTCCCTTTACCAGTGGACGACGTTCGGCTGTGTGGATTACAATAAACTGTGTAAAGTTCTAGGAGACGGGAATACCAGACCACCTTACCTGCCTCTTGAGAAACTTGTATGCAGGTCAAGAAGCAACAGTCAGCATTGTACATGGAACAACAGACTGATTCCTAATAGTAAAAGGAGTACGTCAAGGCTGTATATTGTCACCTTGCTGATTTAACTTATATGCAGAGAACATCATGAGGAACACTGGGCTAGAAGAAGGACAAGCTGGAATCAAAATTGCTGGGAGAAATATCAATAACCTCATATATGCAGATGACACTACCCTTATGGCAGAAAGTGAAGAGGAACTAAAAAGCCTCTTGATGAAAATGAAGGAGGAGAGTGAAAAGGTTGGCTTGAATCTCGACATTCAGAAAACAAAGATCATGGCATTTGGTCCCATTACTTCATGGGAAATAGATGGAAAAACAGTGGAAACAGGAGATGACAAGAATGAACAGTGACATTCTAGGAATCAGTGAACTAAGATGCAATGGGAGAATTTAACTCACATGACCATTATATCTGTTACTGTGGGCAGGAATCTCTTTGAAGAAATGGAGTAGCCATCATAGTCAACAAAAGTGTCCAAAATGCAGTACTTGGGTGTAATCTCAAAAATGACAGAATGATCTCTGTTCTTTTCCAAGGCAAAGGATTTACTATCATAATAATCCAAATCTCTGCTCTTATCAGTAACACTGAAGACGCTGAAGTTGAAAATTCTATGAAGACCTACAAGACCTTCTAAAACTAACACCAAAAATGATATCCTCTTCATTATAGGGGACTGGAAAGCAGAAGTAGGAATTCAAGAAACACATGGAGTACCAGGCAAATTGGCCTTGGAATACAGAATGAAGCAGGGCAATGGCTAATTGAGTTCTGCCAAGAGAACGCACGGGTCAAGCAAACACCCTCTTCCAACAACACAAGTGAAGACTCTACACATGGACATCTCCAGATGGTCGACACTGAAATCAGATTGATTATGTTCTTGGCAGCCAAAATAGAGAAGCTCTATACATTTAGCAAAAAGAAGACAGGAAGATGACTGTGGTTCAGATCCTGAACACCATATTGCCAAATTCAGACAGAAGTTGAAGAAAATGGAGAAAACCACTATATCATTCAGGTATGACCTAAATCTAATCCCTTATGACTATACACTGGAAGTGCAAAATACATTTAAGGGACTAGATTTGATTGACAGAGTGCCTGATGAGATATGCATGAAGGTACCTGACATTGTACAGGAGACAGGGATCATGACCATCCCCAGGTAAAGAAATGCAAAAAAATGAATGGCTATCTGAGGAGGCCTTACAAATAGCTTTGAAAACAAGGGAAATAAAAAGCAAAAGAGAAAAGGAAAGATATATCCATTTGAATGCAGATTTCTAAAGAAAAGCAAGGAGAGAAAAAAAAAAAAAAAGCCTTCCTCAAGGATCAGTGCAAAAAAAGAAGGGAAACAATAGAATGCGAAAGACGAGAGATCTCTTCAAGAACATTGGAGATCCCACCAGAACATTTCATGCAAAGATGGACTTTAAAAAGCACAGAAACGGTAGGGATCTAACCGAAACAGAAAATATAAAGAAGAGGTGGTAAGAATACAAAGAAGAACTGTAGAAAACAGATCTTCACGACCCAGATAATCACGATGGTGTGATCACTCACCTAGAGCCAGACATCTTGGAATGTGAAGTCAAGGGAGCCTTAGGAAGCATCACTAATAACGAAGCTAGTGTAGGTGTTTGGATGTCAGTTGAGCTTTTTTCGAATCCTGAAAGATGATGCTTTAAAAGTGATGCACTCAATAGGCCAGCTAATTTGGAAAATTCACCAGTGGCCACAGAAGTGGAAAAGAGCAATATTCATTTCAATCCCAAAGAAAGGTAATGCCATAGAATGTGCAAACTACAGCACAATTGCACTCATCTCAAATACTGGTAAAATAATGCTCTATATTCTCCAAGCTAAACTTCAGCAATACGTGAACTGTGAACTTCCAGATGTTCAAGCTGGTTTTAAAAACGGCAGAGGAACCGGAGATCAAATTGCCAACATCCAGAAGAGACCTCCAGAAAAGCATCTCTGTCTTCTTTACTGACTATGCCAAAGCCTTTGACTGGGTGGATCAGTATAAATTGCGGAAAGATTGAAAGAGATGGGAATACCGGACCACCTGACCTGCCTCTTGAGAAACCTACAGGCAGATCATGAAACAACAGTTAGAACTGGTCATGGAACAACGACTGGTTCAAAATAGGAAAAGGAGTAAGTCAAGGCTGTATATTATCACCTTGCTTATTTAACTTATATGCAGAGTACATCATGAGAAGTGCTGTGCTGGAGGAAGCACAAGCTGGAATCAAGTTTTCTGGGAGAAATATCAATAACGTCAGATATGCCAACGACACCTCCCTTTCGGCAAAAAGTGAAAAATAGCAAAAGAACCTCTTGATGACAGTGAAAGAGGATAGTGAAAACTTTCGCTTAAAGCTCAACATTCAGAAAACTAAGATCATGGTATCTGGTCCCATCGCTCTATGCCAAATATGTGGGGAAACAGTGAAAACTGTCTCTGACTATTTCTTAGGCTCCAATGGTGATTGCAGCCATAAACTTAAAAGACACTTACTACTTCAAAGGAAAGTTATGACCAGCATAGTCAGCATATTAAAAAGCAGAGGCATTACTTTGCCAACAAAAGTCCGTCTAGTAAAGACTCTGGTTTCTCCAGTGGGCATGTATGGATGTGAGAGTTGGATTTTAAAGAAATCTGAGTGCTGAAGAATTGATGCTTTTGAACTGTAGGGGAGGCGAAGACTCTTGAGAGTCCCTTGGACTGCAGGGAGCTCCAACCAGTCCATCCTAATGGGGATCAGTCCTGGGTGTTCATTGGAGTGATTGATGTTGAAGATGAAATTGCAATACTTTGGCCACTTGATGTGATTAAGTGACTCTCTGGGGAATTTCCTGTTGCTACGAAATATTGAGGGCAGGAAGAGAAAGGGATGACAGAGGATGAGATGATTGGATAGCATTAACAACTCAATGGACATGAGTTTTTGTAAACCCAAGGAGTTGGTAATGGACAAGGAGGCATGGCGTGCTGCGGTTAATGGGTCGCAAAGAGTCGGATATGACTGAGCGACTGAAGTGAACAATACATAAAATTTAAATAAGCAGCCTTGTCATAATCCTTTCTCTAATTGGAAACAGTCTGTTGTTTTCCATCCAGTCCTATCTGGTGCTTCTTGGTCTGCATATAGATATTTTAGGAGGCAGGTCAGGTGATCTGGTGTTCCTTTAAGAATTTTCCAGCATTTGTTGTGATCCACACAGTCAAAACCTTTGCTATAAACAATGAAGTAGAAGAATACGTTTATTTGTTTGTTTGTTCCTGGAGTTCTCTTGTTATTTTCATGATCCCACCGATTTCGGATATTTGATTTGTGGCCTCTCTTACGGAGAACTTAAGCACTGGACATACTGATTTATACCTGGAGCCCTGAGGGAAAACCAGTGCCACTTGCTCATGGTCATGGTTCGCGCCAACACCAAGGTGACACAAGATCTTCAGTTTCTATGAAGTTCTGGGAAATGAGTTCTTTAAAATCAAACAAGCAAACAGGCAAGCAAACAAAGCTGAAACCCTTGAAAACGGTCTGGGTCATATACAGAGATTTCTGTCCCACTTCTCTGAGCTCTACTCCACCTATCTACCTATTTCTCCATCTTTAGCTGTTAAAAGGACATAAAGAAGGGAACTTTTGTTGGTATATGTTTAACAAATTTGAGCTTCACTACATTCTAAGGTAGGTCAGGTTTCGAGGTTTACCTTTTCCTTTAATTTGTATCAGCCTTGCTGTGATCATGAGCGTCCACAATATTTTAACCATTTCTCATTCCCAATTGCATCTTTGGAATTTCGGAAAGATTCACTCGAGCAAAGAGCCTGTATAATTTATTTTGTCTCGAAAGAGATGCAAGAAAATTCATGGGTAATATTTTCATTCATTCCATACATCTAACAGTGGAGTAAGAATTGGCCACAGGAAGAAACTATCTTGCCTGGTAAATCCCATGAGCAGAGGAGCCTGGTGTTCTACATTTCATTTGGTTGCAAAGAGTTGGACAAGACTGAACATATAAAGAAACACGTATCTTAGTGTGAGATGCAATTGTGTTTATTTTTATCTCATAGGACTTTGTGTCGCTCACACTGAAGGGCTTAATATTTTTCTAAATTATCTCTCTGACTGTATTAAAGTTCACTTGCTGTCTTTTACCTTCAAAGAAAGAAGAAAGAAGACCAAGAAGGAAACAAAAGCATATCCTATGAGGAGAGTCTTATGCTTCTTCTTTACCATCCAAGATCGGAAACTTCTTTCCTAGTATACGAAATAAAGACACTGTTTTGACTTTAGAGAATCTGGTCCACTGGGATGTTTCATTTCCTATTTTGGAATGATAAACTCTAATTTAAATTTTACTTGTCTGGACTAGAAAGGATCACAATGGAAAGATATGGAACTGAGAGGAAATGATAATCCTGATACCAACATATACCTCTTCTTTTCTAGGAGCAGGCTGTTTTATGCATTTAACAGGTCTGTCGTAGAGCAAAAAAACCCAAGAATTTCACCCCACATATATGTGGCTTTGTGTCTGTCTTTCCCATGCTGTCTCATCATTTTTTATGTCACATGTGAAAGGACTTATTAATTCCATCGTATTACCCACTTATTTCCATAGCAAGAGTGAGCATATTCTTTATATTTTTTCCCACAAGTTACCTGACCTTTACCAAGAATTTATCAGGAAGACTGGGACTCCCTTTTCTGAAGGCATTCTCAGTATTAGGGAAGTTTTCCAGGCCTTTTTAGCATATTTGTCTATTTCACACTTTAATGAGTTTGAAAAGAGGTCATGAGGGTTGTTCAGTTGCCTTCATGAGCAACAGCTAAGAAGTACTTATGGAGGTACCTGATGCTCAGGGGAACATGGAGATGATGTTACGAAGAAGAAAGGATGGGCTCCACAGTGACATACTTGAAGGCCTCAGTCACAGTGGGTTAGACTATTCATTGCTGAAATGTCCGGTTTAGATTCGAGATCAAACTGGTTCATCCCCGCTAGGCTGGGTATTGACGAGTGGATAGAGTTAATGAGAGCTAACAGGGAGAAAAAGAGACTTTTTATTTTCCTGTAATACAAGTGAACTTCTTTCATGGTTACTGAATTCTCATCAGAGCTTCCTCCACACTATTATGTCAGTCACCTATCTCATGGACTCATCCTTCTCGGTTGTCCCGCAGCACCAGTTTTGCATGCCTTGCTTCATTCAACGACCTTCAACTGGTTGTCTGTTCTCCCTATGATAATATAAATGTTTCAATGTTTCATGTTTCAATGTTATTCTTTCCTAGCATCCCACCCTCGCCTTCTCCCACAGAGTCCCAAATTGTTTTCTTTATATATGTATCACTTTCATTGTCTCGCTTATAGCATCGTTGTTACCTCTTTCTAAATTTCATATATAAGGTTTCATGTACTGCGTTGGTGTTTCTCATTCTGTCTTGCTTCCCTCTGTATAATAGGTTCCAGTTTCATCCGCCTCTTAGCACTGACTCAAACGTGTCCCTTTTTTAATAGCTTAATATTCCATTGTGTATATAGACAGCATCATCCTTAACCATTCATCTTTGAACCGGACATCGAGGTTGTTTCAAAAGTCCAAGCTATTGTCAATAGTGCTCCAATGAACATTGGAGTACATATGTCTCATTGAATTCTAGTTTTCTTGGTGTGTATGCCCAGAAGTGGGATCACTGGGTCTCATGGTAATTCTATATCCTTTTTTTTTTTTGTAAGAAACCTCCACACTGTCCTCCAGAGTGCCTTCCCACCAGCAATGTAAGAAGGTTCCCTTTCTCTGCTCCCTCTCCAGCCTTGCTGGCTTATAGAGTTTTTTGATGGTAGTTTTGGATGGTAGCTTTAGACCCGTGTGAAACGGTACCTCACTGTAGTAGTGATTTGCGTTTCTCTGATAATGAGTGATGTTGAGTAGATTTTCCTGTGTTTGTTAGACATCTGTATGTCTCCTTTGGAGAAGTCTCTTTAGCTCTTTGTGCCACTTTTTGATGGATTGCTTATTTTTCTGGTATTGAACTTCATGAGCTGCTTGTATATTTTGGAGATTACTTTGTTTTCAGTTACTTTCTTTACTCTTATTTTCTCCCATTGGTAAGGCTGCCTTTTCACCTTGCGTATTGTTTCCTTCATTGTGTAAAACTTTCAAGCTTAATGAGGTCCCATGTTTGTTTTAGTTTCTATTTCCATCACTCAGGTGGGCCACA
The DNA here is from genome assembly GCF_049115385.1 of Moschus berezovskii. NCBI lineage: Eukaryota > Metazoa > Chordata > Mammalia > Artiodactyla > Moschidae > Moschus > Moschus berezovskii. The sequence goes on along the minus strand of NC_142489.1, from coordinate 32,149,475 downwards.
GAGAATCATGCTGTGATTTGTGTTACAGTCTGTTCTAACTACGTTTTCCTCTGAGAGTTATATAGTTTCTAGGCTTACGTTTATATCTTTAATCTGTTTTAAGTGTATTGTTGTATAGGGTGGTAGAATGTGTTTTAGCACATTCTTTTACAGTTGTTGACCATTTTCTCCAGCACTGCTTTTTAAAGTGGTTTCTCTCCTCCATTATATATTTCTGCCTCCTTTGTCAAAGATAAAGTGTGCATATGTGTGTGGATATATCTCTGAGCTTTCTATATTGTTCCATTAATCTATATTTTTTCTTCTGCCAGTACCTTACTTTCTTGATGACTGTAGCTTTATGGTATGACCTGAAGTCAGGCAGGTTGATCCCACTATTTCCATTCTTCTTTTTCAAGATTGCTTTGGCTATTAGAGGTTGAAATTGTTTGTTCTTGTTCTGTGGAAACAACATTCATTTTCACATATTGATTCTTCTGATCTAAGAAGCTGACATATTTCTCGGTCTGTTTCTATTATCTTTATTTCTGCAGTGTTTTAGTTTTCTATATATAAATACAGGTCTTTTGTTTCTTTAGGTAAATTCATTCCTAAGTACTTTGTACTTCTCTTTGCAATGGAGAATGGGGTTTTTCCCATTAAAACTCTGAAAACATTATCAGTTTATTGGTCAGAGAGTTCTTTAACAGTTTCCTTTCCGTGAGAATCTGGGTATGAACTGTAGGCTTCTTTTGAACTTTAAAGCTTATTTTCAAGAGGTAGTGGTGTATGTCTTTTCAAGGTTTGCTGTAACAGCATGCCATGTAGCAGGTAGCTTCAATAAAGATTTTCTCATACTTCCAGGGATCTAGCCAGTAATCAAAGGGTTACAAGATTTTCTTTCTTCTGAGGCCTCTTTTGGATGGTAAACCATCTTCACATGGCTTTGTCTCCACATGTTAATGTCTCTGTGTTTTCTGTGTCTGCTCTCCTTTCCTTGTAGAAACCCAGTCCTGTATATCAAAATATCTACCTAAAAACCCTATTGGCAAAAATGTTCAGAAAGCAATTATACATTGCTCACAATTTTGACTCTGCACAAGGTTCAGTGAGTTCAGTTCAGTCGTTCAGTCATGTCCGACTATCTGTGACCCCATGAATCACAGCACGCCAGGCCTCCCTGTCCATCACCAACTCCAAGAGTTCACTCAAACTCATGTCCATCGAGTCGGTGATGCCATCGTCTTCAAAGTACACATTTTGAGAGGACAAAATTATTCTACAATGTTGATTTTCTTCTTTTCACTTGTTACTGTTGTATACTAATCTGTCTCTGAGTGTTCACCCCACTAATCAGATCTACCCAATTCAGAAAGCAGATTGTCAAGAAAAATGGGTTTTGGGGGACTAATTACTGTGAACAAGATTCAGAGTTTCTTGCTAACCTCCATATCCTCAACATAAAGACATTAGGGAAAGAAAAATATTTATTTTGTATAAGTATCAAACCAAACCGTGATGCACATATACGAACTACAGAATTGTTGTAAAGTCAAAATACATATATATTATATACGTCTACTTGGAAATCAGTTCATTACAATATTTTCAAAGTTATAAGTATTCTTCAAATAGACCTGATGACATCTGTCACAGCAATCTGGTCCTTAATTAACTTGATCATTGGGGTAGCCATCAGTGTTTGCTAATTTGTTTTTATTACTATTATTATTTCAAATGTATTTATTTTAATTGGAGGCTGATTACTTTCCAATGTATTGGTTTTGCCATACATTGACATGAATCCACCCCGGGTGTACATAGGTTCCCCATCTAGACCCCCCTCCAACTCCCTCCGCATCCCATACCTCTAGTTCATCCCAGTGCACCAGTTAATTTGTTTTATACTGGAAAAGGATAAACTTCTCATGTACACATGATAGAATGTGGTTTTGAAATGAGGCACTCTCTCATCCACAGAAGTGAGACATGGATGTTACTGCTAAAAATACCCAATATTATTAGGCTAAGATATTTTCAAAGATTGACGTTTACATACTAGAGGTTTTCATTGCACAATAATGCAAGATATGTGGCTTATTCCTTTAATTACACCAAACTCCTCAAACCCAGCTCACTTAGAGGAAAGGTAAGTGAGGGTTGTGATAAGGTGTTGCAAATATCTTGCTGTCAGGTTCTCTTACTTCTGTTATTGAGGTAAGGTCACAGTCAAGTAATACTGTCTCTGTAAACCTGTACTGAAGAAAATATCAATCCGTTTTCTGAAAGGTAATATCCTAAAACAACTTTCATCATCCAACATCCTGGTTAGAAGGAGGGTTTCCCTCTGAAGGGTGGTTATCCTGTCTGGGCGTAGGCTAGATCTGAACGTCTGGTCTTGGTTCTCCCATCAGTGCCCAGTCCCAGCTGAAGGGGAAGCTGTCTGTTCTCTGTGTCCTTCTATTTCCAAGGTTCTCATACTTTGTCCAGTCATTTTAATGAGGGAGTCAGGTGCCCGAAACACAGTTGGTCCTCGGTCTCCTCATACTATCCAAAAGGGGGCTGGGTGTCATAGACTGTTACCCCTACAGTTTGCCACAGCCATTAGGTCATGGAGGTGAGCATCGGACGTGTGGCTACTTCTTCGAACCCTGGTGGAGGCCAGTGAATGGCTCCATCAAGGGAACTGTGCCTCTGCAATGCATAGTCTTTTGCCTGTCCCGAAACTCTGCCTTTCACTACCCAGCCCTAGGGTAGAAGGCCTAGAGGGCCCTGAGAATGGGAGCAATGTATATTCTACTGCACTCCATTGAACGTGTGACTGTGGTTGCAGTTGTACTTCCAACTTCACTAATAATCTTGAGCTAAGATCTGCAGATTTATGTCCATCCTGTCTCTATTAGACACCTTTCTTGGAGAAATATTTGACCTATGATACAAGTTGGTAACTTGAACAATCATGGTCCATTTTGAATAGGCTCTGATAACCACTTTTAACTCACTTTTTTAAAATTAACATATTTTTACAAACACCATCACGTGATTAAAGTTTCTGTCACATTGTAACTGAAATATTTTATTTGCCGTCATGTTCTCAAGGACCAAAATACTGCAAATGGTGGAACCATTTATTTCTTCACTGCTTGAGGTACAATTGACTTGTAATATTGCATTAAGCAATCTTGTTTTATAAAAATTATACAATCTTATCTTAGTTTTTTTCTACTATGTCAAAATGAAGGACACTTATGTGGACATAAATCCCAGAATTCTTAGACTTCCTTCACATTTAGGTCATCAGAGAACACCAAGCAGAATTCTTTTTTCTTCTTTACTCCTTTTTCATAATTTAGTTTAAAAAATAAGTGGACAATAAACATAATCGAATATTGTTTTTTTTTTATGTAATATACACATATTAATGACCCATAATTATACAAGGAGGTCAGTTTTCATTTCAATCTTAAAGAAAGCCAGTGCCAAAGAATTTTTACACTACCACACAAATGCAATCGTCTTCAACACGAGCACAATAATGATTGAAATTCTCCAAACCAGGCTTCAACAGTACGTAAACAATGAACTTCCAGGTGTTCAAGCTTGATTTTTAAAAGGCAGAGGATCCAGATATCAAATTGTCAATAGCCTTTGGATCAGCAACACAGGAAGAGAGTTCCAGAAGAAAAAAGTCTACTTCTGCATCGTTGACTACACCAAAGCCTTTGATTATGGGTCACAACAAACTGGAAAATTTATCGAGAGATGATAATACCAGACAACCTGCCCTGCCTCCTGAAAAATCTGTATGCAGGTCAAGTCGCAACAGTTAGAAATGGAACTGGAACAGCAATCTGAATCCAATGGGAAAGGAGTATGTCAAGGCTGTATGCTGACATGCTGCTTATGTAAATTATGTGCAGATTACATCATGTGAAAGGCCTGGTTGCATAAGCACACGCTGGAATCAAGATAGGCAGGTGAAATATCAATAATCTCTTATCTGGTGATGGCACCATATTTATGGCAGAAAGGAAAAATGAACAAAAGAGCCCTTGATGAAAGTGAAAGTAGAGATTGAAATAGATGACATTAAAAATCAAAATTCAGAAAACAATGATGACGTCAACCAGTCCCATCACTTCATGGCAAATAGAAGGGGAAACAATGGAAAGAATGAGAGACTTTTTTTTTTTTTTTTGCCAGGGGTGCGGTTTGGGGAATGGAACTGTAATCAAAATCACAGCAGATTGGGAATGCCGCCATAAAAATAAAAGATGCTTTCTCTTTGTAAGAAAAATATGACCAAACTAGACAGCATATCAAACATCAGAGAGATTACTTTCCAAAATATTTCTGTCTAATCAAAGTTATGGTTTTTCCAGTAGTCATGTATGGATGGGAGATTTGGACTATAAAGAAAGCTGAGCACCAAAGAATTGATACTCTTGAACTATGATGTTGGAGAAGAGGCTTGAGAGTCTCTTGGAGGGCAAGGAGATCAAAGCAGTACATCCTAAAGGAAATCAGTCCAGAATATTCATTGGAAGGACTGGTGCTCAAGCTGAAACTCCAACACTTTGGTCACGGGGTGTAAAGAACTGACTCATTGGAAAAGACCCTGATGCTCGGAAAAATTCAAGGTGGGAGGATAAAAGTAGACAGAAGATGGGATGATTGGAGAGCATCACTGACTTAATGAACATGAGTTTGTCTAGTTAGTGATGGACAGGGCGGATTGGCATGCTGCAGTGCATAGGGCCACAAAGATTTTTCAATGACTGAGCCACTGAACTGGCATGGCCCTACCCATCAGAACAAGAACCAGTTTCCCTTAGTCAGTCTTCCCGATCAGGAAGCTTCCACAACCTCTTGACCTTCTCCGTCAGAAGGCAGAACGAATGAAAACTATAATCTCAGAAAGCTAACCAAACTGATCACATGGGACACAGCCTTGTCTAACTCACTCAGTGAAACCATGTGTCATGCTTGTAGGGCCACCCATGATGGACGGGTGATGGTAATGGGCTCTGACGAATAGTGGTCCTTGGAGAATGGAATGGAAAACCTCCTCAGTATTCCTGCCTGAAGAACTCCATGAGCAGCATGTAAAGGCAAAATATAGCATACTGAAAGACAAATTCCAAGGTTGATAGCTGCCCAATATGATATAGGAGATCAGTGCAGAAGAAACTCCAAAAAGAATGAAGCGATGGAGCCAAAGCAAAAACAAATTCCCACTTGCAGATGTGACTAGTGATGGAAGAACACCCCGATGCTGTAAAGAGCAAGACTGCATAGGAACTTTAAAGGTTAGGTCCATGAATCAAGGTAAATAAGAAGGGGTCAAAATGGCAATGTCAAGAGTGAATGAACATTGACATTTTAGGAATCAGTGAACTAAAATGGACGGGAACGGATGAATTTAACTCAGATGACCATTATGTCTACTACAGTGGGAAAGAATCCCTCAGAAGAAATGGAGTAGCCATCATAGTAAAAAAAAAGAGTCTGGAAGATAGTATTTGGTGACAATCTGAAAAATGACAGAATGATCTCTGTTTCTTTCCAAGGGAACCCATTCAATAGCACAGTAATCCAAGTCTGTGCCCTGACCAGTAATGCTAAAGTAGCTATAATGGAACAATTCTATGAAGGCTTACAAGAATTTGTAGAACTAGCAGACATGAAAGATAACCTTTCCATCACAGGGGAATGGAATGCAAAAGTAGGAAGTCAAGAGATATCTGGGGGTAAAAGGAAAATTTGGCCCTGGAGTACAAAATGAAGTCTTCCAAAGGCTAACAGAGATTTGCCAAGAGAACACACTGCGCATAGCAACATCCTTTTCTGGGAACACGAGAGGATACTACAAATGTTCGTCATCATATGGTTAAAACTGAAATCAGATTGATTTTTTCTTCACAGCCAAAGATGCAGGAGATCTGTAGAGTCAGAAAAGTAAGACTGAGAGTGGACAGTGCCTCAGATCTTGAACTCCTTATTGCCAAAGCAAGAGTTAATTTGAAGAACGTAGGGAAAACCACTAGAACATTCAGGTATGTCTTACATCAAATCCCTTATGATGACACGGTGAAAGTGACAAATAGATTCAAGGGATTAGATCTGATACAAAGAATGCCTGATGAACTACTGACAGAGGATTGTGACATTGTACAATAGGCAGTGATCAAAACCCTCCTCAAAAAAAAAAAAAAATACAAAAAGGCAAAATGGTTTGCTGTAGATGCCTTACAAATAGATGAGAAAAGAAAAGAAGCTAAAACAAAGGAGAAAATTAGAGATAACAATCTGAATGCAAAGGTTCAAGGAATAAGAAGGAGTGATAAGAAAGCCTTCTTCAGTGATCAGTGGAAAGAAATAGAGGGAAATAATGGAATGGGAAAGACTAGAGACCTCATCAAGAAAATCTGAGATACCAAGGAATCATTTCATGAAGAGATGTTCAAAATAAAGGACAGCAATTGCATGGACCTCAATGAAGCAGAAGATATTAAGAAGATGTGGCAAGGTTACACAGAAGAACTATTTTAACAGGATCTTCATGAGTCAGATAACCTGGATGATGTGATCACTCACCTAGAGCCAGTCCTCTTGTAATGTGAAGTCAAGCCATCCTTATGAAACTTCACTATGAACAAAACTAGTAGAACTGAGGGAATTCCAGTTCAGCTATGTCGTAGCCTGAAAAATGATTGTCTCAAAGTGCTGCACTCAGTATGCAAGGAATTTGGAAAACGAAGCAGTGGCCACAGGACTGGAAACTTTCAGTTATTATTCCATTCCAAAGCAAGGCATTGCCATAAACTGTTCACACTAACACGCAATGGCCTTAACTCAAATAGTAGCAAAGTAATAGTAAAAATTCCCCAGGCAAGGCTTGAACAGTACGTGAGCCATGAACTTCAAAGAGGATTTAGAACAGGCAAAGGAAACAGAGATCAGATTGCCAAAATCCGAGGTCCCATCAAAAGATCAAGAGGTCTCCAGGAAAAAAAAAAAAAAAAGCATGTGTATGTCTGCTTCATTGTTTATACCAAAGCCTTTGGTATAAAGGCTTTGTCAGTTCAGTTCAGTTCAGTCGCTCAGTCGTGTCCGACTCTCCGCGACCCCATGAATCACAGCACGCCAGGCCTCTCTGTCCATCATCAACACCCGGAGTTCACTCAAACTCATGCCCACAGAATATGCCATCCAGCCATCTCATTCTCTGTCGTCCCCTTTTCCTCCCGCCCCCAACCGTTCCCAGCATCAGAGTCTTTTCCAGTGAGTCAACTCATCACATGTGGTGGCCAAAGTATTACAGTTTCAGCTTTTGCATCATTCCTTCCAATGAACACACAGGATTGATCTCCTTTAGAATGCACTGGTTTGATCTCCTTGCAGTCCAAGGGACTCTCAAGAGTCTTCTCCAACACCACAGTTCAAAAGCATCAATTCTTCGGCTATCAGCTTTCTTCACAGTCCAACTCTCATATCCATACATGACCATGGGAAAAACCATAGCCTTGACTAGACGGACCTTTGTTGGAAAAGTAATGTCTCTTTTTAATGTATTATCAAGTTTGGTCCTAACTTTCCTTCCAAGGAGTAAGCGTCTTTTAATTTCCTGGCTGTAATCAACATCTGCAGTGATTTTGGAGCCCCAAAAAATAAAGTCTGACACTGTTTCCACTGTTTTTCCATCTGTTTCCCATGAAGTGATGGGACCAGATGCCATGATCTTTGCTTTCTGAATATTCAGCTTCAAGCCAACCTTTTCACTCTCCTCTCTCACTTTCATCAAGAGGCTTTTGAATTCCTCTTCACTTTCTGCCATAAGTGGATCACAGTAAATTGTGGAAAATTCTTAAAGGGATGGGAGTACCAGACTACTTGACCTGCCTCCTGAGAAATCTGTATCCAGGTCAAGAAGCAACAGTTAGAACTGGACATGGACAACAGGGTGCTTTCAAATCAGGAAAGAATTATGCCAAGGCTGCATATTGTCACCCTGCCTAGTTACCTTCTAGGTGGTGTGCAAGATGTTAAATTCCAGGCTGCATGAGGCAAAGTTTGAATCAAGGTTTCTGGGAGAAATATCAATAACCTCAGAAAGGTAGATGACACCACATTTGCGGCAAAGGTGAAGAACAACTAAAGAGCCTTTTGGTGAAAGAGAAAGGGGAGTTCAGTGTTCACTTAAAACTCAACATTCAGAAAATGAAGATAACTACAACTGGTTCCATCTCTGCTTGGGAAACTGATGGAGCAACAATGGAAACAGAGAGAGACTTTATTTTGTTGTGGGGCTCAAAAATGACTGCAGCCATGAAATTAAAAGATTCTTGCTCTTTGGAAGGAACGGTATGACCTGCCAATTCAACATATTGAAAAGCAGAGACATTGCTCTGTGAGCAAATATACTCTTAATCAAAGCTATTAGTCTTTTTTTTTTTTTTTTTTGGTGGTCATGTACGGATGTGAGATTTGAACACTAAAGACAAATGAGAGCAGTAGAATTGTTGCTTTAAAACTAGGCTGTTGGTGAAGACTCTTTAGTGTCTCTTGGACAGCAAGGAGGTTAAAGTAAATCAGTACTGAATATTCATTGGAAGGACTTATTCTGAGGCGTAAACTCCAATTTTGTCCACCTAATGCAAATAATTGTCTCATCGGAAAGACCCTGGGAAACACTGAATCCAGGAGGAGAAGAGTATGATAGAGGATAAGATGGTTGAATGACATCACCGACTCGATGGACATGAGTTTGAGAATGCTCCAGGAATTGCTGTTGGACAGTGAAGTGTCGTAATTTGCAGTCCATGGGATCACAAAAAGTTGGATATGACCGAGAGACTGAACTTAAATTAACTGAAGTATAGGATTACCTATACTTTTATATGCAAATATAGTGGTAGTAGTATTACTCCATGATAATTGTATTTTTTATTTCACTCTATGAAAATCTGGATTCTATCTTTCTTACGTGAAATGTGGAATTCTCTATTACTCAGGTATGAAAATCTACATGTGGTTTCCTGGCATTTAATTTGGAATTCTGTATATTTCTCATATGAAAATCTTGGCACTGGGTTCTGAAGATATCGAGATTCAGTATGGATTTGGAATGATATCTCTTGCGCAAATGAAAATCAGGGCCCACTCTTTCTTCATCAAGTTTAGAGTTTGTCATATTTCTCAAATTTTATCAAAACAAAATTTCTTCCATGAAATGTTAAATGCTCTGAATTGACAGCATTCAATCATAGGTGTTAATTCTCCACTTTGGAAGTTGGACTCCTCTGTATTTCATATTGGAGATCAGAATGGAAACTTCCCTTGGAGAAATATGGAGTTCTCTAAATTTGATATGAAGCACTGGTTCTTCAGCTACAGAAACACCTATGGTCCGTGTTTGTTATGTTCCCCTGTGCCTTTGAACATTTGTGTGCACATGCGTGGGTAGACATGGAGGTGTTTGTGTGTCTTTCTGTATGTGGATGTGTGTCCAACCACTTCCGACGTAGAGATGAAGGTGAGATATCACGAGGCATGCAGCAAGAAGAAGGAGGCACGAGGTGTCCACAGACTGGGGAAGACTGGCCCATGCATCTCTGAGGTGCTCCTGTTCAGCACAGGGATGAGGAAAGGATGGCCAGTGACAATTCAGGAAAGTGGGTCAATAAATCTGGGTTTACCTCAAGAGACATAAAGAAGCTCACAGTTTGTGCCACGTTGATGTGTGTATTTCTACCAGGAAGCAGATGGGGAAGTTTTGAGAACTCACCCAGTGTAAATTCAGTGTAAATACACTGAATACAACCAGTGTAAATTCAATGGTGTGGGTATTTTAAAGCATAGCCTTTGAACCCTTTAGTCTATGGGAAGTGGGGTATCCTGTGGAAATGGTGGGCATGGCTATAACAGGATCCATGACAGTGAAGAGGTCAAGGTCCTTCCGAAAAGAACAGAGACTGGAAGGAGGAGGAACAGAAAGATAGCCTACTGCACTGGAGAATTTTTACACGTTAGAGGAAGGCCCTGGCCTACTGCTGCCTCAGACCAGTCCACCAGGCAGCAAACTCCCTCGCTGATGCGGCCAATAATAGCATGGTGTGAGACAAATGACATGATCAGGTAGGCTCCTTCATTGTGAAACCACAGGCATCCTAGCATACCGTGTGCGAGCATGCAATCCATCCAGGTGCTCATGCATAACTGGCGGTGTAGAAAGGTGAAGAAAGTGCAGCCGTGGGGTATATGAATTTTCCCCTTTGCCAGTGTGTGCCTGTGAGGGAGCAAAGATAGCCAAGTAGAAGGGTGTTCACTTATCTTTTCCTGAGAGAGCTCCAAAATTGCAGCTTGCTACTGAATGATGAAGGACAAGAGAAGGTCAGGCCCCACCAAAAAGATGTACACCATGTCCAGTGGGGAAGGAGACATCCCAAGAAGACTGTAGGAGGGGTGACTTTGTGTTTATCATCAATACCTTCCAGCCACACTCAGAGGGCTCATAGAAAACATTTTGTGCACCAATACGCAGAGACTTCCAGACACAGAGTGAGACCTGTCTTTCAGTGATTGAGTGTCTCCTGCAGAGGCATGGGTCAGCAGTAGCCTGACAGAGGAGAGGGTCTCTGGCTGCTACAGACCTGGGTCATGCAGTTTATGGCATATGCCCTCTTGGAGGAGTTTTCCATTCAATCCACAATAAAGCCAGCTAGCAGACATCCACAAATTGAAAAATAAATATGCCGAAGAAATTCTCGTACTGTTAAGGAAGTTCTAGGAGCACTGCACAATTCCTCACCTGGGGGTCTGGCAAAGGGATTGAGAACCCCACAGGAAATTTGACTTTGGAGGACTTGATTACAGAACTTCCACAGAACTGAAGCAGTTGCAGGGCACAAACAAAATCTTGTGTGCACCAGGAACCAAGCATAAGGAGCAGTGTCCCCACAAAATCCTGAGCCAGATTTGCCTGTAAGTGTGGGCCGAGAGTGGGCTACAGGAGGATGAGGGGCACTGAATACAACAGTGCTTGCACAAGCCCTTTTGAAGAAGATCACAAGTACATTTCTCATACCAAAGTTTGTCCTCAGTTCAAACAACAGGGCTGGAACACAGCCCTCCCCACCCGTCCCCGCAACAGAAAATCGGATTAAAGCTTTACTGAACATGGCCCCACCTATCTAAACAAGACTCAGGTTCACTCACAGTCTGGCCCTCCCATCAGAAAGCTTCTATAAGCCTTTTATGCTTATCCGTTAGAGGGCAGACGTAATGGAAACCACAACCACAGAAAACTAATCAAACTGATGCAGTGGACCACAGTCTTGTCTAATGCAATGAAACTATGAGTCGGACTCTGTAGGGCCATCCGGGATGGATGGGTTATGATGGAGGGTTCTGAGAAAACGTGGGCCAGTGGAGAAGTGAATGGCACAGCTTCAGTATTTTGCCTTGAAACCCCATGAATAGTATGAAAAGGCAAACAGAATGGACACTGAAAGATGAACTCCCCGTGTTGGTAGGTGTCCTAATATGCTTTTGGAAATCAGTGGAGAAGTAACTCCAAAAGTAATGAAGAGATGAAACCAGAGCAAAAAACAAAAAACAAACAAAAAAAACACCCAGCTGTGGTAGTGACTGGTGATGGAAGTAAAGTCTCATTCTGTAAAGAACAATAGTGCATAGGAACTTAGAAAGTTAGGCCCATGATTCAAGTTAACTTGGAATTCGTCAAACAGGGGATGTCAATGGTGAACAGCAACCTTTCAGGAATCAGTGAAATAAAATTGACTGGAATGGGCAAATTTAATTGAGATGACCATTTTATCTACCACGGTGGGCAAGAATCCCTAGAGAAGAAACGGTGTATCACTCACAGTCAACAAAAGTGTGTGAAATGCAGTTCTTGGGTGCATTCTCAAGAATGCAGAAAGATCTCTGCTGATTCTCAAGACAAACTATGCAATAGCACAATAATCCAAATCTATGTCCTGACCAGCAATGTTGAAGTAGAAATTGAGCTGAAGGTCGGTGAGAAGCTGAAGTTGAGTGGTTCTATGTTTACCAATAGGATCTTCTAGAACTAACACACACACACACACGCACACATAAAGATATCATTTGCATCATTGGGGACTGGAATGCAAAAGTAGGACATCAAGAGATAGCTAGAGTCATAGACAAGTTTGGCCTTTGGCTACAAAATGAACCAGGGCAATGTCTAACACTGTTCTGCCAAGACAAGGGACCGTCATAGGAAACTTTTTCCAACAACACATGAGACGACTCTACACATGCACACAAGAAGACTGTTAATACCAAAATCAAACCGATTATATGCTTTACAGCTGAAGATGGAGAAGCTTAATGTAGCCATCCAAAACAAACCGGGAGCTGACTGTGGCTCAGATCATCAGCTCATGCTGAAACATTCAGACTGATTTCAACAAAAGTAGGGAAAATCCCTAGATCATTCTGGTGTGATCTAAATAAAAGCCCTTTTGATTATAATTGGAAATCTAATAGAGTTCTTGTAGAACTAAGGGCAGTGGTTCGTGACATTGTACAGGAGCAGCAATGAAGACTATCCCCAAGACAAAGAAATGCACAAGGGCAAAACGGTTTTCGAAGACACCTTACACTAGCTGAGAATAAGAAAAAAAGAAAAAGGAGAGAGAGAAGTGGAAGTGAAATGAGAATGGGAAAGATATACCTATTTGAATGTAGAATATTGAAGAATAAGTAGGGCAGATAAGAAAACGTTCCTCATTGATCAATGCCAAGAAAGAGAGGTTAACAATAGAATCAGATAGACTAGAGATCACCTCAAGAAAATTAAAGATACCATGGGAAGATTTCATATAAAGAAGTGCACCACAAAGGTCAGAAATATTGGGGACCTAACAGAAACAGCAACAATTAAAAGGTGTCAAGAATACACAGAAGAACTCAACAAAGATACTCTTCATGACCAGATAATCATGATGGTGTCATCACTCAACTAGACCCATGTCACGGTCTTCGTAAACCAGGATCTGGTGACTGGAGTTGACAAGAAGAAGGATGCATGGGACAGAAGACTCGAGTGAAACAAGCGTGCTTTTTTTTTTTTTTTTTTTTGCAGAAACGCATGCTTATATATCTATAATAAAATTATCATTCTGCCATGAAAAATAATGAAATTCCACCAGTTGCAACAAAATGGATAATCCTTTACGTTCAAGGTCACTGAAGGCAGACACTGAAGGGAATCCAGGCAGGTGTCCTCTCCCATGATCCCAGTACTGAGGACTGCGTGCAGCTCTGCTCGTCCCTGTTTCACAGGAACTGAGAATGAACAGAGTCCTTGAGAAATGCTACACAAAGGAAGAAAACCTATTGGATCCCTTAAAGTTGAACGTCCCCTGGCGATTCTCCCTGTTTTATTTTTTCATAATTGGGGGTGACTGCATATACTTCTGTGAAAAAGGCACTGACCAATTGAGCCTCTTTAGTTTGAATATTTTAGTTGAAAGGCATCAGTACACTACAGATACTAATGACCATGATAATTTTCAGCTTTATAGCTCCAGATCCAATACGAAGTGTAATGCTTTGAAATCATCCTCAAGTGACTAACCCAGATAATTGATCAGCTAGCTGATCAGCTAAGGTTTCCAAATTTTTGGAAGAGGATAGACTCTTAGAGAAGAGTTCAAAGATTTTCTCTTGCAACAATTGTATATTTAAGGAGCATTATTATGTGTACCTTGTAAGTGAAACTTGATTTGTTCCCAGTTGTAAGCACTATTGTTGAACCAAACAGGAGTAATGCAAAACTGTCCAATCACATTTTAATAATACTTGCTTTTTGAAATGTATTAATTGTTCTCTAACCCACTGGATGCCTGTTTTTAATTCTTGTATTTTATCCTGAACGTCCTCATCCATCTGAGCCTGGGTGGCCCACATAGTATCAGCATCTTTAGTCCAAATTTGAATAAAGTTTTGGGTTTGAATTGAGGTTTGTAAAGCAATGCCTGCAACTGCAGCAGTGATGCAAATGGCTATAAATCCCAAAATGCCAAGAATTAGCCATCCAATGAATCGCTTAGATCATTGGAGTATTTTAGAGAGTAACCGGGAGGCAAGTTCTACCATGGGACCTTCTTCCCAGGGTATTTGGAGATCTACTTGGTAACCACAGACTACACCGAGATCGAAGAATCAAAAGGGATTCATTTTTTAAAAGGAATTTAGACAAGTATACAATCTGCAATCTATACAAGTGACAGAACATAAAGTCTTATTAAACTGTGAGTTCCCTATGGCTATAACAAAAGGAAGGGGGATGGAAGCTTGTATAAAATATGAATGATTATAACGGAAGGAAGAGTTACTATGACAACGACTGTTCCCTGTGGCATATCCAGTCCAAGTTCCAAGTTTTTAAGTACGTGCATCATGTTTCCAAATATCCTGTTGTTCAGGTCCAATTCATATATTGAGGATGATTCGAGGGCGAGGAGTTGCCCTTTCACTGTCAATCCAGCCAAAGAGTCCTTTGTCATGGAAGTTTTCCATTGAACTATTGGTAATCTTCCATTCTTCTTGAGTAGCATATCACACATTGTATTATTAAGATCATCTGAGCAGTTAGATGATTGGGTTCCCCAATCAACAATGGTGTAATTGGCCAAAAACATTAATTTCCCTGATTTAGCTTGACATCTATCCCAGTAAACAGGAATATATGTAAAGTCCTTATACGTAAACCCCTTACATTTCAACTTTTGTCCTTGTCCGAAAGATTTGGTAGTATTGACATGGTTTTCATAAAGGGACAGGGTAGTAAACAGTCCAAGCAATGTACTGAAATTCTTTGTTGGAGGCAGGATGAAAGTCCACTTTTGTTGACTAACATTAATACATAATTCTGCTGGGCCCATGCACAAAGGAAGGATTTCATAGCCTAGAGAAATGTTTATTAGTCTTCCATCTTCCTCAGGAAGAGAGGAGACGACCCCTCAAATCTCCAAGGCGGAGGCGTATGTACTGTGTCATTAGTGGATATGACAGGTCCTACATCAGTCCATTCTACAACTTGCAATAACTGGGGCTTAGGTATATAAGCACTATAAGTGTGATTATTCAAGCCAGCCTGAGCGGGGAAAGCAAAAGCAAGGAAAGCAAGTGTAGCCACAAAAATATTCTCAGAATCCCAGGTCATTTCCTGTTGAGAACCCAGATTTTCAGGTTGATTAATAAGAGTTTTTATCTGTCTCCAAGTAGGGAGATCATGAGGTCGATGACGTCGAGTGTGGCATTTCTTAGAAAGTTTAAAAGCCGGCATGGCTTGTACTGAAATCTCCTCCTCCCGGGGATTTCATCTTTTTCTCTCTATCTTAGCTTCCTTGGATGAATCTTCTGAAGAGGGAACCAAATGAATTCGTTGGATCCATCTGGAGAAATACAAGCGTGTCCCTTTCCTGGTAATATTAATTTTCCACATCCATTGTTTAGTCACCCCGTCTTGATACAAAATAGGTAGAGGAAGAGAAGTGTCCTTCAGTTCCAGGAAACGGTTTTCTGCTTTTGTCAAAATATCTCCTTGCGATAAGTTTAAAAAATTTAAAACAAACAAAGCTGCATTAACGATAATTTTAAGATTAGAGAATATATTGCATTGGAATCTAGACAGCGTATTAAAAAGCATGGACATTACTTTGCCAACCAAGGTCCCTCAAATCAAGGCTATGTTTTTTCCAGTGGTCATGTATGGATGTGAGAGTTGGACTGTGAAGAAAGCTTGTAGCCGTGGAATTTATGCTTTTGAACTGTGGTGGTGAAGACTCCTGAGAGTCCCTTGAATGCAAGGAGATCCAACCAGTCCATTCTAATGGAGATCAGTCCTGGGTGTTCATTGGAAGGACTGATGCTGAAGCAGAAACTCCAATACTTTGGCCACCACATGTGAAGAGTTGACTCACTCGAAAAGACCCTGATGATGGGAGGTATTGTGGGCAGGAACAGAAGAGGACAGCAGAGAATGAGATGGCAGGATGGCATCACCGACTTGATTGACATGGGTTGGAGTGAACTCAGGGAGTTGGAGATAGACAGGGAGGCGTGATGCGCTGTGATTCATGGGGTCACAAAGAATCTGAAACAACTGAGCCAGCGACTGAAATGAACTGAACTGAACTGAACTGAACTGAAAGTCTGCTCTGGATAAGGAACACAAAAATGATCCTGTGTATTCCCCCTCTATATTTACTTTTTAAATTTGTGCTTGTGGAGAGTTTAGGGAGCACAGGAAGATGGCAGAGGAATAGGACAGGGTGACAACTTTCTCCCCCACAAAATCAGCAAAAGAACATTTGAACGCTGAGTAAATCCCATAAAACAACTTCTGAATACTGGCAGAGGACAGCAGACACCCAGAAAAGGAGCCCATAATCTTCGAAAGGAGGTAGGAAATAATATAAAAGATAAAAAGAGACTCAAAAAAGGGAGGGACGGAGCTCCGTCCTAGGAAGGGAGGCTTAAAGAAAGAAAGGAAAAAAAAAAAGAAGAAGGTTCCTAACACCTGGAAACACTGGTGGGTCTGTGGCGAGCCTTGGAACTTCAGAGGGCCACATAACTGGGAGAAAAACGCATATATACATAAATATTTAATTAATAATTAAATAAATAATTAAAACCCACAGACTACGTGCCCAGAGGAAACTCTCAGCAGAGAAGCGGCACAGATGCCCGCACCACCCTCTAGCAGGCGGGGTATGGGTAGTGAGGCAGGGAGGCCTGCCTACTCATCACAAACATTGAATTAGTGGCTATAATCAGAAATCTTCCAGCAAACAAAAGCCCAGGGCCAGACGGCTCCACAGCTGAATTCTACCAAAAATTTAGAGAAGAGCTAACAGTTATTCTACTCAAACTCTTCCTGAAAATTGCTGAGGAAGGGAAACTTCCAAACTCATTCTATAAGGCCACCATCAACCTAATCCCAAAACCTGGTAAAGATCCCACAAAAAAGAAAACTACAAGCCAATATCACTGATGAACATAGATGCAAAAATCCTTAACAAAATTTTAGCAATCAGAATCCAACAGCACATTAAGAAGATCATACATTATGATCAAGTGGCTTTACCCCAGGCATGCAAGCATTCTTCAATATCCGCAAATCAATCAACGTAATACACCACATTAACAAACTGAAAAATAAAAATCATATGATTATCTCAGTAGATGCAGAGAAAACCTTGGACAAAATTCAACAACCATTTATGATAAAAACCCTCCAGAAAGTGGGAATAGAAGGGACATAGCCCAACATAATAAAAGCTATATATAACAAACCCACAGAAAACATTATCCTCAATGGTGAAAAACTGAAAGCATTTCCCCTAAAGTCAGGAAAAATACAAGTGTGCCCACTATCACCACTACCGTTCAACATAGTTCTGGAAGTTTTGGCTACAGCAATCAGAGCAGAAAAAGACATAAAAAGAATACAAATTGGAAAAGAAGAAGTAAAATATCACTGTTCACTGATGACATGGTCCTCTACACAGAAAACCCTAAAGACTCTACCAGAAAACTACCAGAGGTAATCAATGAATACAGTAAAGTTTCAGGATATAAAATCAACAGACAGAAATCCCTTGCATTCCTATACACTTAATGAGAAAATAGAAAGAGAAATTATGGAAACTATTCCATTCTTTGTTGCAACGAAAAGAATTAAATACTTAGGAATATATCTACCTAAGGAAACAAAAGACTTGTACATAGAAAACTATAAAACACTAGTGAAAGTAATCAAAGAGGACATTAATAGATGGAGAAATATGCCATGTTCATGGATTGGAAGAATAAATATAGTAAAAATGAGTATACTACCCAAAGTAATTTATACATTTAATGCAATCCCTATCAAGCTTCCAACGATATTTTTCACAGAACTAGCACAAATAATCTCACAATTTGTATAGAAATACAAAAAACCTCGAAGAGCCAAAGCAATCTTGAGGAAGAAGAATGGAACTGGGGGAATTAACCTGCAGGACTTCAGGCTCTACTACAAAGGCACATTCATCAAGATAATATGGTACTCTCATAAAGACAGAAATATAGATCAATGGAACAAAATAGAAGGCCCAGAGATAAATCCACACACCTTTGGACACCTTATCTTTGACAAAGGAGGCACTTCCTAACACCATACACCAAAATAAACTGAAAATGGATTAGAGAACTAAATGTAAGACCAGAAACTCTAAAACTCCTAGAGGAGAACGTAGGCAAAACACTCTCTGACATGAATCACAGCAGGATCCTCCAAGACCCACCTCCCAGAATATTGGAAATAAAAGCAAAAATAAACAAATGGGACCTAATTAAAATGAAAAGATTCTGCGCAGCAAAGGAAACTATAAGCAAGGTATAAACACAGACTTCAGATTGGGAGAAATTAATAGCCACTGAATCAACTGACAAAAAATTAATCTCCAAAATATACAAGCAGCTCCTGCAGCTCAATTCCGGAAAAATAAACGACCCAATTAAAAAATGGGCCAAAGAATTAAACAGACATTTCTCCAAAGAAGACAAACAGATGGCTAACAAACACATGAAAAAGTGCTCAATATCCCTCATAATCAGAGAAATGCAAATCAAAACCACAATTGAGATACCATTTCACACAAGTCAGAATGGCTGCTATCCAAATGTCTACATGCAAATAAATGCTGGAGGGGGTGTGGAGAAAAGGGAACTCTTTTACACTGTTGGAGGGAATGCAAACTACTACAGCCACTATGGAGAACAGTGTGGCGATTCCTCGAAAACCTGGAAATAGAACTAATATATGATCCAGCAAATCCACTCCTGGTCTTACACACTGAGGAAACCAGAAATGAAAGAAACACATGTACTCCAATGTTCATTGCAACACTGCTTATAATAGGGAGAACATGGAAGCAACCGAGATGTCCATCTGCGGATGCATGGATCAGAAAGCTCTGGTACATCTACACAATGGAGTATTTTTCAGCCATCAAAAAAAATGCATTTTTGTCAGTTCCTATGAAGTGGATGAAATTGGAGCCTATTTTACAGAGTGAAGTAAGCCAGAAAGAAAAACATCAATACAGTATACCAATGCATATATAGGGAATTTAGAAAGATGGTAGCCTAAACCCTGTATACGAGACAGCAAAAGAGACATAAGTGTATAGAACAGTCTTTGGGACTCTGTGGGAGAGGGTGATGGTGGGATGATTTGGGAAAATGGCATTGTAACATGTATATTATTTGAACTGAATCACCAGTCCAGGTTCTAGGCATGATACAGGATGCTTGGGCTGGTGCACGGGGATGACCTGGAGGGAGGATATGGGGAAGAGGGAGGTGGGCTGGGGGTTCAAGAAAGGGAACACATGTACACCCGTGGCAGTTTCGTGTCAATGTATGGCAACCCCAACCAATATATTAATGTAAAGTAATTCGCCTCCAATAAAAAAAATTAAATAAAATGTTACAGTTTCCAGTTTTAAAAAAAAATTGTTTGTGGATTATAAGGGATGCTTGTAATATATTTAATAGAAAATGATTGTAGGAATTGTTTGAATTGCCTAGAAATATAGGCAGGGCTTTTTTTCCTGTTTTTATAGAACTAGGTGTTCCCATTATAGGAAAACAAGTTAATAGGTGGGTTACAACATGTCGTATAGCCTCATCTTGAAGAGGTGTGACCCATATTAAAAAGGAATTTGTGTCGATTGAAACATATAAGAAGGAAGAGCGAGAAATTTCAGAACAATGCATTGCACCCATTGGCCATAGTTTGTTAGGATGTAATCTTTGAGCATTAATGCCTTGTGCAATAGATCGAAGATGCAAGGGCCTTCAAGTAGGGCAACTAATAATAATTTCTTTAGCATGGCAGTATGGAATTTTCCAAATTTGGTGGAATGAACCAGCATTATTGCAAAATAGATCATGTGGCTCTTCAGGAGCAGCAAAACGACAAGCTTATCAGCTTGTTCGTTGCCATGAGCCACATGGCCAGAAAACAAGAATGTGCTCAGATATGGGTAATATGAGTAGAGGAAGTGCAGTTCTTAATAAGAGATTGTAGTTGGATAAAATGTTAAATAATAGACTGATTAGAATTTATGATTGAAGTATCGATAGATTGTAATACAAATATTGAATATAAAATATCATAAACTATATTAATATGGTAAGGATGTAGGTGAATAACCTGAATGAGAGCATATAATTCATTTTGTTGAGAAGAGTGGGATTTAGTATAAAGAACGTTATACTCTTCGAGAGAACAGAATGAGGCTTTAGCATTTTTAGTCCCGTCTATATAAAAATCTGTACAATCATAAGGGATTTGATTTAGGTCATATGTGAATGGTCTAGAGGTTTTCCGTACTTTCTTCAATTTAAGTCTGAATTTGGCAATAAGGAGTCCATAATCTGAGCCACAGGCAGCTCCTGGTCTTGTTTTCTCTAACTCTATACAGCTTCTCCATCTTTGGCTGCAAAGAATATAATCAATCTAATTTCGGTGTTGACCATCTGGTGTTGTCCATTTGTAGAGTCTTCCCTTGTGTTGGAATTGGAAGAAGTTGTTTGCTATGACCAGTGGGTTCTCTTGACAAAACTCTATAGCCTTTGCCCTGCTTCATTCCGTGTTCCAAGGCCAAATTTGCCTGTTACACCAGGTGTTTCTTGACTTCCTCCTTTTGCATTCCAGTCCCCTATAATGAAAAGTACATCTTTTTTGGAAGTTAGTTCTAAAAGGTCTTGTAGGTCTTCATAGAACCGTTCAACTTCGGCTTCTTCAGCGTTACTGGTTGGGGTATAGGTCTGGATTACTGTAATAATGAATGGTATGCCTTGGAAACGAACAGAAATCATTCTGTCGTTTTTAAGATTGCATTCAAGTACTCTGTTTCGGACTCTTTTGTTGACCATGATGGCTCCTCCATTTCTCCTAAGGGATTCCTGCCCACAGTAGTAGATATGATGGTCATCTGAGTTAAGTTCACCCATTCCAGTCCATTTTAATTCAATGATTCCTAGAATGTCTATGTTCACTCTTGCCATCTCTTGTTGACCACTTCCAATTTGCCTTGATTTATGGACCTAACATTCCAGGTTCCTATGCAATATTGCTCTTTACAGCACCGGACATTGCTTCTATCACCGGTCACATCCACAAATTGGTATTGGTTTTGCTTCTGCTCCATCCCTTCATTCTTCTAGAGTTATTTCTCCACTGATATCCAGTAGCATTCTGGGCACCTACCGACCTGGGGAATTCCTCATTCAGTATCCTATCAATTTGCCCTTTGATACCGTTCATGGGGTTCTCAAGGCAAGTATACTGAAGTGGTTTGCCATTCCCTTCTCCAGTGGACCACATTCAGCTGTGGTCCATGTGATCAGATCGACGAGTTTCCCGTGATTATGATTTCAGTGTTTCTGCCCTCTGATGTCCCCTCGCAATACCTACTGTCTTATTTGGATTTCTCTTACCTTGGGCGTGGGATATCTCTTCACAGCTGCTCCAAGAAAGTGCAGCCGCTGCAGCTTAACTTGGATGAGGGGTATTTCCTCAAGGGCGCCCCTCCTGACCTTGAAGGTGGAGTAGCTCCGCTCGGCCCTCCTGCGCCCGCGCAGCCACGGCCTATTGGATGTGGGGTAGCTCCTCTCGGCCACTGGCCCTGGCCTCAGTCTTGGGGTACCTCCTCACGGCCGCGCCTCTTTGCATGGTCGGTCGCGCCGGGGATGGCGTCTCTGGTGTCTGCTTTGCTAGAGGCGCCGATTACACAGTGGAAGTGAGAAATAGATTTAAGGGATTAGATCTGATAGAGAGAGTGCCTGATGAACTCTGGACGGAGGTTCGTGACACTGTACAGAATACAGGGACCAAGACCATCCCCATGGGAAAGAAATGCAAAAAAGCAAAATGACTGTCTGAGGAGGCATTACAAATAGCTGTGAAAAGAAGACAAGTGAAAAGCAAAGGAGAAAAGGAAAGATATAAACATCTGAATGCAGAGTTCCAAAGAATAGGAAGGAGAGATAAGAAAGCCTTCCTCAGTGATCAATGCAAAGAAATAGAGGAAAACAGCAGAATGCGAAAGCCAAGAGATCTCTTCAAGAAAATTAGAGATACCAAGGGAACATTTCATGCAAAGATGGGCTCGATAAAAGACAGAAATGGTATGGACATAAGCGAAGCAGACGATATTAAGAAGAGGTGGCAAAAATACAAAGAAGAAATGTACAAAAAAGATCTTCACGACCAAGATAGTCACGATAACGTGATCATTGACCTAAAGCCAGACATCTTGGAATGTGAAGTCAAGTGGGCCTTAGAAAGCCTCACTACTAACAAAGCTAGTGGAGGTGATGGAATTCCAGTTGAGCTATTTCAAATCTTGAAAGATGATGCTGAGAAAGTGCTGCACTCAATATGCCAGCATATTTGCAAAACTCAGCAGTGGCCACAGGACTGGAAAAGGTCAGTCTTTAATCCAGTCCCAAAGAAAGGCAATGCCAAAGAGTGCTCAAACGACCGCACCAATTGCACTCATCTCACACGCTAGTAAAGTCACGCTCAATATTCTCCAAGCCAGGCTTCAGCATTGTGTGAACCGTGAACTCCCAGATGTTCAAGCAGGTTTTAGAAAACATAGAAGCACCAGAGAACAAATTGTCAACATCCCTGGATCATGGAGAAAGCTAGAGAGTTCCAGAAGAGCATCTATTTCTGCTTCATTGACTATGCCAAAGCCTTTGACTCCGTAGATCACAATAAACTTTGGAACATTCTGAAAGAGACGGGAATACCAAACCACCTGACCTGCCTCTTGAGAAACCTCTATACAGGTCAGGAAGCAACAGTCAGAACTGTACATGGAAGAAAAGACTGGTTGCAAGTAGGAAAAGAACTACCTCAAGGCTGTATATTGTCACCTTGCTTATTTAACTTATATTAGTGTACATCATGAGGAATGCTGGGCTGGAAGAACCAAAGGCTGGAATCAAGATTGCTGGGAGAAATATCAATAACCACAGAGATGACACTACCCTTATGGCAGAAAGTGAAGAGGAGCTAAAAAGCTTCTTGATGAAAGTGAAAGAGGAGAGTAAAAAGGTTGGCTTGAAGCTCAACATTCAGAAAACAAATATCATGGCACCTGGTCCCATCATTTCATGGGAAATAAATGGAAAAACAGTGGAAAGAGTGCCAGACTTTATTTTGGGGGGGGGGGGCTCCAAAATCACTGCAGATGCTAACTGCAGCCATGAAAATAAAAGACGCTTACTCCCTGGAAGGAAAGTTATGACCAACCTTGAAAGCCTATTAAAATGCAGAGACATTACTTTGCCAACCAAGGTCCTTCTAGTCAAGGGTATGGTTTTTCCCGTGGTCATGTTTGGATGGAGAGTTGGACTGTGAAGAAAGCGGATCGCAAAAGAATTGATGCTTTTGAACAGTGGTGCTAGACAAGTCTCTTGAGAGTCCCCTGGACTGCAAGGAGACCCAACCAGTCCATTCTGAAGGAGATCAATCCTGGGTGTTCATTGGAAGGACTGATGCTAAAGTTGAAACTCCAATACTTTGGCCACCTCATGCGACGAGTTGACTCACTGGAAAAGACTCTGATGCTGGGAAATGTTGGCGGCGGGAGGAGAAAGGGACGACTGAGAATGAGACGGTTGGATGGCATCACCCACTCTGTGGATATGAGTTTGAGGGAACTCCTGGAGTTGGTGATGGACAGGGAGGCCAGATGTGCTGTGATCCATGGGGTCACGGAGTTTCGGACACGACTGAGCGACTGAACTGAACTGATATAATAAAAACATCAGCTTGAGGTATAGGTTGTGATGTGACAATGCGACAGATAATATATTCAATACTTTTGAAGAAATTGCAAAGTGTGTTAAAGGATAATGAAATGAAAATTTCCAGAATATTTTCAAAAGGCTATTTGGAAGATAGTAGAAGTTTGCAAACCACTCTCAAATTGAGATTTACTAATAGGTACTACCTTGATAGTATTTTAAAAAGCAGAGACATTACTTTGCCAACCAAGGTCCATCTAGTCAAGGCAATGGTTTCTCCCGTGGTCATGTATGAATGTGAGAGTTGGACTGTGAAGAAAGCTGATCGCCGAAGAATCGATGCTTTTGAACTGTGGTGTTGGAGAAGACTCTTGAGAGTCCCTTATACTGCAAGGAGATCCAAACAGTCCATTCTAGAGGAAATCAATCCTGGATGTTCATTGGAGGGACTGATGCTAAAGCTGAAGCTGCAATACTTTGGTCACCTCATGCGACGAGTTGACTCACTGGAAAAGACTCTGATGCTGGGAAAGGTTGGGGGCTGGAGGAGAAGGGGAAAACAGAGCATGAGATACCTGAATGGCATCGCTGACTCTGTGGACATGAGTTTGAGTAATCTCCGGGATTTGGTGATGGACAGGGAGGCCTGGCGTGCTGTGACTCATGGGGTGGCGGAAAGTCGGACACGACTGAGCGACTGAACTGAACTGAACTACATTGGAAGCACTGATGCTAAAGCTGAAACTGCAACACTTTGGCCACCTCCAGCGACGAGTTAACTCACTGGAGAAGACTCTGATGCTGGGAAAGTTTGGGGGCGGGAGGAGAAGGGGAAAACAGAGCATGAGATACCTGAATGGCATCGCCAACTCTGTGGACATGAGTTTGAGTGAGCTCCGGGAGTTGGTGATGGACAGGGAGGCCTGGCGTGCTGTGATTCATGGGGTTGCGGAGAGTCGGACACGAGTGAGTGACTGAACTGCACTGAACTGAATTACAATTTTATAAGAATCAGAGCCAATTAAAGATCCAGTTCTATTTTTCCCACTGATAATTATTTTAGCAATCAAATCAAGAGAGAGTGTAAGTGATCTTGTCCCTGTAAAAAAGGATATATATCCATATTATCAGGCGTTCTTGCTGGGCAAGAAGTCCTGTAGGGGACTGGAGAGAGGGAAGAGTAAATAACTCTAAAGGTATCTCAAGTCTGATAGGAGAAAGAATTTGCTTTTGCAATTTATTTTGCATTATGCAGAATTCTTCTCGTGCCTCTTGGGAGAGTGAACGAGGGCTATTTTGATCAGAAACTCCTTTTAAATTGTTAAATAAATCAGTTGATATTCTGCAATTTCCAAAGTAGGTCTACGCCAGGTTGTATGCCTAAAATTTTTGAAAATCAGTCAAGGTTGATAATTTATCAACACGAATCTGTGCAAGATAAGGAGTGATACGTTGTCTAATAGCATTAAATCCCAAGTAATTGTAAGGTGCAGAGGATTGAATCTCTTCAGGGGCAATGAATAATCGAGACTCTTTTAAGTGTTGTTGAGCTACATCAAATATCTGCTGAGTTTCTAAAATAGAAGGAGCTGAAAACAATATATCATCCGTATAGTGAACAATAGTATAGTTATGAAATTGCTTTCGCACAGGTTCAAGAGCTTTGGCTACACAACGTTGAAACATGGTGCAAGAATTTATCATTCCTTAAGGCAATGCAGTCCATTGATACTGTTTGTGAGGCCTGATATGATTAGGATAAGGGAGAAAGTAAATATTTCTCGGTCTAGCGGGTGTAAAGGTATAGTAAAAATTCAATCCTGCAAGGCTATGATAATAATATGCCAGTTTTGAGGAACAGTGGCAGATGATGGAATTCATGGTTGCACTGCACAGATAGGTTTCATGGATGCATTAATCTTTCAAAAGTCAGTTAAAAGACGCCATTTGTTAGATTTCTTCTTTATCACAAAAATGGGAGTATTCCAAGGAGAACATGATTCCTCAATATGTTTTAATTTCAATTGTGTATCCTCCATTGTTGTTCCTGCAGTTCATTTCAGTTAAGTTGCTCAGTCATGTCTGACTATCTGCCATCCTATGAATCACAGCGTGCCAGGCATCCCTGTCCAACACCAACTCCCGGCGTTCACTCAAACTCATGTCCACAGAGTCGGTGATGCCATCCAGCCACCTCATTCTCTGTAGTCCCCTTCTCCTCCCGCCCCCAATCCCTCCCAACATTAGAGTCTTTTCCAGTGAGTCAATTCTTCTCATGAGGTGTCCAAAGTATTGGAGTTTCAGCTTTAACATCAGTCCTTCCATTGAACACTCAGCACTGATCTTCAGAGTGGACTGTTTGGATCCCTCTGCAGGCCAAGGGACTCTCAAGAGTCTTTTCCAACACCACAATTCAAAAACATAAATTCTTTCGCGCTCAGCTTTCTTCACAGTCCAACTTTTGTAAGGGGCCACTGCTCTGTCCAAATAGGCTCGTAATATTTCAAAGTTATTTTAATAATTATATTTTTTATTAAATGAGCAGTGGCCCATAGTAAAAATATGGAATATGTATTTGATTTTGTCATTGCATAAGTAAATCTCTTCTTATTAAATTAAGGGGATCATCGATCATATAAGGTTTTAAAGTTGCAGGTTGGATTTCTGGTCACTCACGTGGATATATCTGGACATTTTAGTAAGCCTCCTGAACTTTAGTTTGAGATACTCCTGCAATTTAACAAGAATTTATTTGTAAATGCCCAGGTTTGGGCAATAAATGTTTTGTAATAATAGTAATATCGGATTCAGTATCAAGAACACCAGAAAATCTTTTGCAATTAATTTTAATACTTATATTTGGTTGTGCCTGTTCAGATACTATTGATGTTCATAAGAATTGTTTTTAATCTGATTTACCTAATTCACCTGTCTGTATATCATTCAGTTCAGTTCAATTCAGTCGCTCAGTCATGTCCAACTCTTTGCGACCCCATGAACTGCAGCACGCCAGACCTCCCTGTCCATCACCAATTCCCGTAGTCCACCCACCATGTCCATCGAGTAAGTGATGTCATCCAACTGTCTCATCCTCTGTCGTCCCCATCTCCTCCTGCCCTCAATCTTTCTCCTCATCAGGATCTTTTCAAATGAGTCAGCCCTTCGCATCAGGTAGCTGAAATACTTGAGTTTCAGCTTAAACATCATTCCTTCCAATCAATAACCAGGACTGATCTCCTTTAGGATTGACTGGTTGGATCTCCTTGCAGTCCAAGGGACGCTCAAGTCTTCACCAACACCACAGTTCAAAAGCATAAATTCTTCGACGCTCAGCTTTGTTTATAGTCCAACTCATCATCCATCCATGGCCAGTGGGAAAACCATAGCCTTGACTAGACGGACTTTGTTGGCAAAGTAATGTCTCTGCTTTTTACTATGCATTCTAGCTTGGTCATG
Organism: Moschus berezovskii; assembly: GCF_049115385.1. Lineage (NCBI taxonomy): Eukaryota > Metazoa > Chordata > Mammalia > Artiodactyla > Moschidae > Moschus > Moschus berezovskii. Next base: position 32,122,166 of record NC_142489.1, on the reverse strand, counting down.
ATTTCCTTCCAAGGAGGAAGCGTCTTTTAATTTTATGGCTTCAATCACCATCTTCATTGATTATGGAGCCCAGAAAAATAAAGTCAGCCACTGTTTCCACTGGTTCCCTATCTATTTGCCATTCAGTTCCGTTCAGTTGATGCATTAAAGGAGTTAATAGAAATGTAAGTGAAAGAAGTAATTGGGCAATTTGTCCCCCTTTTTGAATTATGATAGTTTCTGAGATGATATCATAATTTTATTTCTCCCTTATAATCTGAATCAATGATTCCGGAATGAATAGAAATTGCCTTAGAATTCAGACTATATCTGCCAAATATAAGGTCAAAGGTTTGTGAGAGTTAAGTGTCCATAAAGTCCGGTAGGTATTCGAGAAGGGACTGTTTGAGGAAAAATAGAAAATCTTTCAGGGCTTGTATGTTGACAGCAGCCCTGCCAAATGTTGAAGGTTTGAGAGACAAGATGGAGTTTGCCCCTGATTTTTGATGATGGGGACCTGGGGAGTCCCCGTGTTTGAGTTTCCCAAAATAGGGTTCCCTTCAAATGATATTTAGATCAAGGTTGTACCCATTTACAACATTGAGGGCAGATTCCTGGAGGCTTTTTAGTAGTTTTACTTTATTCTGTCTGTTTTTTAGGGCAATCAGTTTTTTTTTTTTTAATGGTTCTTATCCCCACAAAAAAAAACACCCTTCATTCCCCCTTTTAAAGGAAGTAGTCATTTCTTCAGCTAACATTTGCATTTTCTGAGTTTCTAACCCTAAGGTGCAACAAGCCTTCAGATAATCAACAACATTCCTGGTCTCACAAATCAGAGTGATGGCTCTCTGACAATCCTGATTTTCATTCTCCATACACAAGCAGTTTTTCAAATAACATTTTGGCCTCCTTTCTGACAACAATAAAGGAGATAGCAACTCCCAGTGTAGCTAAAGAATAAAATAAAATTCAAATAGAAGAAACTATAGTGTTTAGAAGTTACAGCCTTTTCCATTTGTTGTATGTGAGAAAAATCAATGCCTTTGTATTGATGCATTAGTTACCCTTGAGAATTATCATTTCTTAACAAAGGAGAGAGAAAAAGATCATCAGCCTCAGAGACTCGAGATTGCAAATCCAGTAAATCAGAAAGCCTTCGTCGTGAAGGAGAATGAGTGCATCGTCTGTTTTTACAAATTTGAGTGCGTGTTAGGGGCTTTTCATTGTTATATATATATATATATATATATATATATATATCCATATATCATTGTGAAAGTAAAGTCGCTCAGTTGTGTCCAATCCTTAGCGACCCCATAGATGGCAGCCAAGCAGAATACTGGACTGAGGTGCCATCGCCTTCTCCCCATATGTCATATATATATAGTTCAGTTCCGTTCAGTCGCTCAATCGTGACCGACTCTTTGAGACCCCATGAATCACAGCATGCCAGGCCATCCACCATCTCATTCTCTGTCGTTCCCACCCCCAATCCTTCCCAGCATCAGAGTCTTTTCCAGTGAGTCAACTCTTCGCATGAAGTGGCCATAGTATTGGAGTTTCAGCTTTAGCATCAGTCCTTCCAGTGAACACTCAGGATTGATCTCCTTCAGAATGGAATGGTTGGCTCTCCTTGCAGTCCAAAGGACTCTCAAGATTCTTCTCCAGCACCAGTGTTCAAAATCATCAATTCTTCGGCGACCAGCTTTCTTCAAAGTTCAACTCTCACATCCATACATGACCACGGGAAAAACCATAGCCTTGACTAGATGGACCTTTGTTGGCAAAGTAATGTCTCTGCTTTTTAATATACTATCCAAGTTGGTCCTAACTTTCCTTCCAAGAAGTAAGCGTCTTTAAATTTCATGGCTGCAATCAGCATCCGCAGTGGTTTTTGTTGATACTTCTGATGCTCTCTTTGACTGTATTGTTGGCTATAGTGTCAAAGAGAGCATCAGAAGTGTCAACATCGGATTCATCTTGTCCTCAAATAGGGGGATCTTTGGCTTCACTTCCATTAGAAAAGGAGGACGAGCGCTAGGGACAACCGGAACAGGGACGGTGGGAAAGTTTTGAAACATTGTATGTTGCTCTAATTGGGCTTTTTGTAAAGTCTCATCATCTAATTTATATTCGTATAACATGAGCATTCGCTTGATGAGGAATATGGGGGTTGCAGATAGGATTGCCTTGAAATGAAAAGATCAAGGCTTTAATGAGGGCACACAAGGGTCAGAAATTTGTTGCAATATTTATTCCCCATCCTGTGGCTCGTTAAACATATTCTTTAAACTGCTTTCAAATTTTTAAATCCAAACATTAGGGAACCAGGGATTCTATTCAGCCACTGTTTGGAGATGAGCCTCTATCTGCTGATGCGAAACCAAAAGTCGTTGAACCTTACATAAATGATGAAGTAAAGTAGAAAGGAGGTGGGACTTTCCAGCCATCTCTCTCATAACCCTGCATTTACCGACCTCCATAGGTCCTAACAGCCATTCAGTCTGCTTGCCAAGGGTGCTCACCAGGTCCCTGTTGGGGCGCCAGCAGTAACAGTCGGCGTAGACTGGGACCTAGGGACTGGAGTTGATGAGAAGAATGCCGGGGACCCAAGTGTTGAGTGAAACAAGGGTACTTTATTTGAAGAAACACATGCTTATATATCTTCAGTAAAATGATTACTCAGTCATGAAAAAGAATGAAATTCCACCAATTGCAACATAATGGATAATCTTTTCAGTCCAAAGTCACTGAAGAGAGTCACTGAAGGGAGTCCATGAAGGGAATCCAAGCAGGTGTCTTTTCTCATGATCTCAGACCTGAGAACTCCATGCAGCTATGATCGTTCCTCTTTTGTAGGAACTGATAATGAACAGAGAGTCCTTGAGATACAGCACACAAAGAAGACAACATATTGGATCCCTTAAAGTCGAATGCATCCTGACAGACCCAGACATTCTGGAATGCAAAATCACGTAGGCATTAGGAAACATCAGTAAGAACAAAGTTGTTTGAAGAGATGAATACCCAGTTGAGTTATGTATAATTCTAACCGATGACGCTGTGAAAATGCTGCACTCAATATGCAGGCAAATTTGGAAAACTCAGCAGTGGCCAAAGAACCGGAAAAGATCAGTTCACTCCAATCTCATTAAAAGGCAATGCAAAAGACTGTTTGAACTACCGCACAATTGCACTCATCTCACACAGAGCAAAAAGTAATGCCTGAGATTCTCCAAGGAAAGTGTCAACAAATGAAGAATTTCCAGAGGTTCAAACTGGATTAGGAAAGGCAGAGCAACCAAAGACTAAACTGCCAACACCCATTGTGTGATTGAAAAAGCAAGACAGTTCCAAAAAACATCTATTTTTGCTTTAATGACTATGCCAAGGAAAAGACTCTGATGCTTGGAGGGATTTGGGGCAGGAGGAGGCAGGGAAGACAGAAAATGAGATGGCTGGATGGCATCACCCATTCGATGGTCATGAGTTTCAGTGAACTCCGGGAGTTGGTGATGGACAGGGAGGAATAGCGTGCTGTGATTCATGGGGTTGCAAAGAGTCGGACACTTCTGAGTGACTGAACTGAACTGAATCGAACTGAACTGAAAGTCTGACTTGTAGAACATGAAAAACTGGAACATTCCTCAAGAGATGGGAATCCCAGGCCACCTGACCTGCTTCCACAGAAATCTGTATGCAGGTCAAGGTGCAACAGTACCGTGAACTTGGAAAAATGGACTGGTTCCAGAATGGGAAAGTGGTACCTCAAGGCTCTATATTGTCACCAATTTATTCAAACGCAGACTACATCATGTGAAATGCCGGGCTGGATGAAGCACAAGCTGGAATCAAGTTTGCTGGGAAAAATGTCAATACTCACAGATATGCAGATGATACTCTTCTCATGGCAGAAAGTGAAGAGAAAGTACAAAGCCTCTTGATGAAAGTGAAAGAGAGGAGATGAAAACGTGGTTTAAAACTGAACATTCAAAAAATGAAGATCATGGCATCTGGTCCCACCACTGTATGGAAAATAGATGGGGAAACACTGGAAACTGTGACAGGCTTTGCTTTTTGGGCTCCAAAATCACTGTAGATGCTGACCACAGCGATGAAATTAAAAGACGCTTGCTCCTTGGAAGAAAGTCTGTGACAAATATAGACATTATTGAAAAACCACAGAAAATATTTTACTGAAAAATATCCATCTAGTCAAATTTATGGTGTTTGCAGGAGTCATGTATGGCTGTGAATTTTGGACCATAAAGTTGAGCACTGGAAGAACTGACATTTTTGAACTATGGTATTGAGAAGACTCGCGAGTCCTTCATTGCATGGAGATTAAACCAGTAAATCCTAAAGGAAATTGGTCATGAGTATTCATTGCAAGGGCAGATGTTGAAGCTGAAAATTCAATATTTTGGACACTTGATGTGAACAACTGACACTGTAAAAGACCCTGATACTGGGAAAGATTAAAGACAGGAGAAGTGGATGAGAGAGAATCAGATGCTTGGACTGCATCATAATTTTCCAAAGAATAGAACGAGAGATATTGAATCACCATTTGATGGGCATGTGTTTGAGCAAATTCTGGGAGTTTTAGATGAGCAGTGAAGACTGGCTTGCTGTAGTCCATGGGGTCACAAAGAGTCAGATAAATGAGGGATGGAAGTGAAGTGACTGATGTGTGGTGGGCTGTTTGCATGAAGTGACCCTGGGACAGTGGGAGACATTGATGCCCATGGTAACAGTTCAGAGCCTTCTGCTTTTCAGGCTTAGCGGCTAGGAAATAGCAGTCCTGATGAAGACGTGCCATTGCTCATGCCCAAAATCCTGACATGAATTCTTTCCTTTCTTTTTTTATCATTCTTAGTTGTGGAGAGCAAAAGGACAATGTGGGTCTGTCTGCAGGTGACGGATGGTTCTCACAATCTCCCTGGAGTAGAATATCTGATTTTGTCATGGTAATCTTTAAGGAGATATGCACCATGGGACTATCGCATGTACACTTGGTTTGAGGTGGGCATCTTGGATGTCCACCAGCCCAACTTTTAGCTGCATTAGTGGCACACCAACTTCATAGGCTAGCAGGGGTCCTGAGCTACAGGTAGATCTACCACAGTCTGATCAGGGAAGCAGAAAGAGAACTTTGGCATTTAGCAAGTTAGTGAGTCCATGCCTGGAATCAAGCCCTGTTGGTACATTTGAGAGAGGAATGCTGCTTTCTGCACAATGGAGGCATGAGTTATGGGCCCAGGGCTGGCAGGTTTCTCAGGGTGTAAACCGTGTGGGGGCTATGTGTATGAGTGAGCAGAAATAAAGTGTAGTGCTGACAAAAAGAAGGCCACTGGACCTTTTTGACCTCACGTTCAGTGCCTTGTTTCAGCAGAGGCCCTTTGGATCTGCATGCACCTTCTTCATGATATTGTTTCAGACACAGGCCTGTCACATATTCTTTGCTCTTTAGGAGGTCCAGATATCAGTTTGGCCTTTTCCTGCTACAGGGAGACAACTTTTGGGGGGAAAATGGAAACTGTTGCAAACAGCCTATTACACAGTTGGGAGGAGCAGGATCACCTTGATCAGGTCTTGAGCCTGACTGGGCACTGGGGCTGCCACAAGATTCCAGCATTGAAAAGGAATGGTTTTGAGAGGTGTAGGCTGAGATAGATACCTCCAAGTCAGTGCACTCCAAATCCATTTTCTATTTCTGGTTTAATTCCTGGAAGGAAAGCACGTGGAATGGAATCATGCCAAAGTGATTGGCACTGTGAAACAGTCAATGCGATGAGAGAATACAGGACATGAGCACCCACCAATCAGCTGTTCACCACAAGCACTTCCAGCCCACCGAATGTCTTTTCAAGTCAGGCCTTCTCATGAGTAAATCCCAAAATTTGTAATCTTCAAGAATAAAGGGCAGAGGTAGAAGAGGATACTAACTTGAATAGTGAAAGAAAGCCAGAGAAAATGAGAGGTACTTACCAAAATCCATTATCCTGGAAAACAAAGCTATGACAATATGTGAAAAATTCCCTTTAGAGTTGTGTGTAAGTATGTGTGTGTGCCCACAAACATAAATGTGCATATGAGCTGTCAGAACTGGCCTGGCTGCTAGAAGGAAAATGAATACGGAAAAAATGAACAAATTTGTGTAAACTACATAAACTATGGGGCAGCCAAAGCACTGTCGCCAGGAAATCAAGCCCAGGGATGTCACCGAGAAAGGATGCTGTAAGTGGAGATATGCTGCTGCGCCCTGGATCCCTAGGCAGAAAGGAGCGGCAGGACGAAAACATTCAGGGGCATACTGGGAGATGAAAAAAAGCAAGAAACAGAATGGGCCAGATTACCAGGCTCAGAGATGGGTTATGCACAGCCCCTACAAAGAGTTTTCTGTCCTTCTCAAGTGCAGCAGTATTCTTTCCCCCACAGGATCAGACACATGTGCACATCTTGCAGTTTTTGTAAGGTTTGTGAGACTGCCGGCACTATAGCATAAGCAGCTGCTACCTGCAGAGTATGCCAGTTTGAAACATCCTTCTTTAAAGTCTTTGCAGAATGCCTGAGTTATCAGGACTCTGCAAAGCATGGCTTAGGATGATCCTCTAGCTACTCACAGCCCCAAAGCCCTGGGGTGATGGGGTAGGCTGGCATGTGTTCTCACCAGGAGGCAGGATGAGAACAGAACCACTTTGAAATGGCCTCTTTCAAGAAATCAGCGGACTTCAATTTCTCTGGCACTAATGAGTCAGGTCACTTAGGGGGATACTTAACATAGCATCTTTTATTTCGAGATGCTTTATGTGTAAAACTCTTTATATAGAGAGAATTTCATCTCTAAATATGGAATTCTCTGTATGTCAGATCACCTATCTAGATGCCCAATTGACTACTAGAAACATGGAATTCCTATATTTTACATAGGCAAATCAATGTCAATATTCATATCTGAAATATTAATTTTCTATAATTCATGTATGAATATTTGCTGAAGATTTTACGTCATGACATATAGAATTATCTATATTTCACAGCTGATGTTCAGGATGGTTATTTTTCCTACAAGGAATGTGGAGTTCTTTTTGTTGAACATGACCATCTGGTTGTGGATTTTCCTTCATGAACAATGGCAGTCTCTGTATTTCACTTGTTTACCATCTAAGCTACCAGGGAACTTGAGCAGTTGTAGGAAGAACTTCAGGGATTTCTAGAATTAATGCCGAAAAAAAGATGTCCATTTCATCATAGGGTTCTGGAATGTAAAAGCATGAAGTTAAGATATACATGGAGTGACAGGCATGTTTGGCCGTGTTGTTCAAAATGGTGTTCATAGCTTCATTGACTTAGACAAGACTCTGTCCAAGTGATCACTTTGGTAAGTTTTCTGCAGTTGTGGCTTCTATTTGGTCTGTCCCCTGATGGATAAGGATGAGAGGCTTTTCGGATTTTCCTCATAATATTTCAGTTAAGAAAACATATAACAACATACCTGGGATTTGCATTTTTTTCTCTCTTTGAATACTTCTCTACTGATACAAAATGAAGAGAGAACACAATTGGAAGTCCCATATTTGTATTAGATTTTTTCTAATGTTTTAAACTGTATCAATGTTGCTGAATGACTTCCTGCCGCTAAATGTAACCTATTTTTTAGTAACTCCTCCTGCCATACAAGACACACTCAAATAAATGGAAAGGAAGATAAAATGCAAAAGAACAGAGAGGCCAACTTCTGAAGAGTGTTGCAAATAAAGAAAAGCCATGGGAAAATGAGTCATAAATTATTTGACCGACATAGGAGTGTGGGGGAAACTCTGGAGAGAAATCAGCAAAACTTGTAAACAAATCATTTGTCATCGTCTAGTTCAGTCTCTCAGTCGTGTTTGACTCTTTGTGACCCCATGGATTGCAACGTGCCAGGCTTCTCTGCCCATCAGCAACTCCCAGAGATTTCTGAAACTCATGTCCATTGAGTCCATGGTGCCATCCAACCATCTCATCCTGTGTTCTCCTCTTCCCCTTCTGCCTTCAATCTTTCCCAGTATCAGGGTCTTCTCCAATGATTCATGTCTTCACAATAGGTGACCAAAGGATTGGAATTTCAGCTTCAGCTTCAGTTCTTCCAGTGAATATTCAGGACTGATTTCATTTAGGATGCACAGTTTGGATATCGTTGATATCCAAGAGACTCTCAAGAGTATTCTGCAACCCCACAATTCAAAAGCATCAATTCTTCAGCGTTCAGCTTTTCTTGTAGTCCAGCACTCACACCTATACCTGTCTAGTGTCACTTGTCATAGATATCAGTAAGTTCCTATTTATAACATCTGATTCTCATTATCCCTCCCTTCCTAATATATATTGCCTGGTCAACACCAAAATCAGATTGATTATATTCTTTGCAACCAAAGATGGAGAAGCTGTATACAGTTAACAAAAACAAGACCAGGAGCTGACTGTGGCTCAGATCATGAACTCCTTATTGCCAAATTCAGACTTAAACAGAAGAAAGTAGGGAAAACCACTAGACCATTCAGATATGACCGAAATCAAATCCTTTATGATTATACAGTGGAAGTGAAAAATAGATTTAAGGAACTAGATCTGATAGATAGAGTGAATGATGAACTCTGGACGGAGGTTCGTGACATTGTATAGTAGACAGGGACCAAGACCATTCCCATGGAAAAGAAATGCAGAAAAAGCGAAATGGCTCTCTGAGGAGACCTTACAAATAGCTGTGAAAAGAACAGAAGCAAAAAGCAAAGGATTAAATGAAAGATATAAGCATCTGAATGCGGAGTTTCAAAGAAACGCAAGGAGAGATAAAAAGCTTTCCTCAGTGATCAGTGCAAAGAAATAGAGGAAAACAACAGAATAGGAAAAACAATAGATCTCTTCAAGAAAATTAGAGATTTCAAGGGAATATTTCATGCAAAGATGGGCTCGATAAAGGACAGAAATGGTATTGACCTAACAGAAGCAGAAGATATTAAGAAGAGGTGGCAAGAATACACAGAAGAACTGTACAAAAAAGATCTTCACGACCAAGAGAGTCACGATAACGTGATCACTGACCTAGAGCCATACATCTTGGAATGTGAAGTCAAGTGGGCCTTAGAAAACATCACTACGAACAAAGCTAGTGGAGGTGATGGAACACCAGTTGAGCTATTTCAAATCTTGAAAGATGATGCTGTGAAAGTGCTGTAATCAGTATGCCAGCATATTTGGAAAAGTCAGCAGTACCCACTGGGCTGGAGAAAGTCAGGCTTCATTCCAATGCCAAAGAAAGGCAATGCCAAAGAATGCTCAAAATACCACACAATCCCACTCATCTCACACGCTAGTAAAGTCATGCTCAAAATTCTCGAAGCCAGGCTTCAGCAATATGTGAACCGTGAACTCCCAGATGTTCAAGCAGGTTTTAGAAAAGGCAGCAGCAACAGAGATCAAATTGCCAACATCCGCTGGATCATGGAGAAAGCGAGAAAGTCCCAGAAAAGCATTTATTTCTGCTTCATTGACTATGCCAATGCCTTTGACTCTGTGGATCACAATAAACTGTGGAACATTCTGAAAATGATGGGAATACCAGACCACCTGATCTGCTTCTTTAGAAACCTGTATGCAGGTCTAGAAGCAACAGTGAGAACTGTACATGGAATAAGAGACTGGTTCCAAATAGGAAAAGGAGTGCGTCAAGGCTGTATATTGTCACCTCGCTTATTTAACTTATATGCAGAGTACATCATGATGAAGCCTGGGCTGGAAGAAGCACAAGCTGAAATCAAGATTGCCAGGAGAAATATCAATAACCTAGATATGCAGATGACACCATCCTTATGGCAGAAAGTGAAGAGGAACTCAATAGCCTCTTGATGAAAGTGAAAGAGGAGAGTGAAACCATTGGCTAGAAACTCAACATTCAGACAACAAAGATCTTTACACCTGGTCCCATCACTTCATGGGAAATAAAGGAAAAACAGTGGAAGCAGTGTCAGACTTAATTTTTTTGGGCTCCGAAATCACTGCAGATGCTGATTGCAGCCATGAAATTAAAACACACTTACTGCTTGGAAGGAAAGTTATGACCAACCTTGATAGTATATTTAAAAGTAGAGACATTACTTTGCCAACAAAGGTCTGTCTAGTCAAGGCTATGGTTTTTCCTGTGGTCATGTATGGATGTGAGAGTTGGACTGTGAAGAAAGCTGATCGTTGAAGAATTGATGATTTTGAACTGTGGTGTTGGGGATGACTCTTGAGAGTCCGCTGGAATGCAAGGAGATCCAACCCGTCCATTCTAAAGGAGATCAATCCTGGGTATTCACTGGAAGGACTGATACTAAAGCTGAAACTGCAATACTTTGGCCATCTCTTGCAATGCATTGACTCCCTGGAAAAGACTCTGATGCTAGGAAAGGTTGGGGGCGGGAGGAGAAAGGGACGACAGAGAATGAGATGGCTCGATGGCATCACTGACTCTGTGGACATGGGTTTGAGTGAACTCCGGGAGTTGGTGATGGACAGGGAGGCCAGATGTGCTGTGATTCATGGGCTCGCGGAGAGTCGGACACGACTGAGCGACTGAACTCAACTGAACCGATTAAGATCCTGCTTGATTTCAAATTTAAATGACACATTTCAACATCTTCCTTATTCGCATGACAGGATTACTTATGACCTTGTTATCCATGTCCATTTGTTTTAGTCTCGCAGTCAGTCTGTCCCATTGCCTCTGACACCAGGAAATATAGGAATATGAGGGCCATCCTTTCATCTTCTTCATGTCATATCCATCTTCTCCTCAGCCTCCAGATACCTTCATCATTGATTCTTATATGTTACTCATTGAGACAATTGTGACCACATTTAATGTGTACACCCGGGGTGGATTCACGTCAATGCATGGCAAAACCAAACAATATAATATTGTAAAATAATTAGCCTCCAATAAAAAGGAAAAGTTAAAAAAAACAAAATATATTAATGTATGAAAAAAGAAAATATGTTAAAATATTAGTTCTCATTAATATATTAAAAGTATTATTTCTCACTAATGCTTGAGAAAACCGGACTCTAAGCCTTCCTGATACATTCTCTGGCAAGGTCTAGAGGCTCAGAGGAATAGAATATTATAGAGATTCACCTTCTTATATGGAATGCATTGTGGAATCCAATTGAATCTAAAACCTCTTTAAGTTTTGACATAAAAGTTGGCATGACAGCATGCCAAAGACAAAGATCAGAATCACATACACTTGGGAAAATAGTTCTAGTTTTCTCTAGTGATATGACAGACCTGTTCATGCCTGTTGTTAAGGAGCTTGGTCCTAGACAAGGAAGAGATATATGAGGGATTCAATGTTTACATTTCCTCTCAGTTACAGAGATCCATTGCTCTAGAAAAGGGAAATTTTGTTAGAAGTTATTACTCCCAAATCAACGAAGCGATATCCCAGTTTACCATATAGCCAAGGCAAGATAGAAATCCGTATTTCTGCTAATAGGAAAGAAATTCCACATCATCAGTGGAGAAAAGGAAGCAAACCCCTTCCCACATGGGAGGAAGTTTTTCTTTGCTTTGTTTTTAAGAAGCAGTTAAGTTTTCAAGAAACTTGTATAAGTCTATACAACTTTCACAGAGATAATTTAGAGAAAAATGCTTGGTCCTTCAGTGTGAAACACATGAAGACCTGTAAAAAAGAAAGAAAATTTGTATCTGAACATAAATTAGATGTGTAAGTGTGTGTCTCTCTCCAGTCCAACCTTGCAATCCAATGAGTGTAGCCCACCTGGGCTACAATTCTGTCAATGGGATTTTCCAAGCATGAAACCTGGAGTGGGTTGTCATTCTCTACTCCATTAAGTTAGATGTATAAAGCTGAAGAAAAACATTACCTAAGTATTTTATTGCATCTTTTTCAAGATAAGGCAAGCTGCATAAGCTCTCTGCTCCAGAGAGTCTCTCTGAAATTCGAAAGTTGCACTTGTGAAAGGGGCAGATTTACAAACTTATGGACTGGGATGAGTAAAGGCATAGAAAAGTCAAATTAAACAAAAAAGGGAAATGTTTAACAATCTGGATTATTTCACAATTCCTTGAGTCCTTTATTTTTTCCCTAAGCTGCAAAACAGAAAAAATTCCATCCTTACTGCTTCACCACGTCATGCAGGAGAAAAAGGTAAAAAAGAAGGAGTAGAGTGTCGAGAAGTGGGTCATAAATCTGTGCCTCTGAATCAGTAACTTTATTACATTTTCATTTTTTTCTAGAAATCATCTCCAAGAACTTCCTTCTAACTCTAATAATGCTGCAGATCATGTGTTGCCTTGGTGATGGTAGTAAAGGGGCGAATGAGATAGTGTCCCTGATTATCCCTCAGGGCTCCGAAGAATCGATGCTTTTGAACTGTGGTGTTGGAGAAGACTCTTGAGAGTCCCTTATACTGCAAGGAGATCCAACCAATCCATTCTAAAGGAGATCAATCCTGGGTGTTCATTGGAGGGACTGATGCTAAAGCTGAAACTGTATACTTTGGCCACCTCATGCGACGAGTTGACTCACTGGAAAAGACTCTGATGCTGGGAAAGGTTGGGGGCGGGAGGAGAAGGGGACGACGGAGAATGAGATGGTTGGATGGCATCGCCGACTCTGTGGACATGAGTTTGAGTGTACTCCGGGAGCTGGTGATGGAGAGGGGGGCCTGGCGTGCTGTGATTCATGGGGTCGCGGAGAGTCGGACACGACTGAGCAACTGAACTGAACTGAACTGAACTGAATCCAGTGTTAATCTTTGTTGTAGGAGATTCTAGATATCAGGTATTGGCATGTTCCAAATGGGCACAGAAACCATACGCATGCAGAACCAGTTGCAGATTAAGAACTTTAATCACTTATTCCTCCTGGACATGGTGTTCAAGATCAATACGTACTAGACACAGTATTAGTCTTTGTATCTATCACTAAAGTATGAAGTACAGGTTTGTGCTGGTTTAAAGAGGGAATGTGTGTACATAGAAGCATAAGTGACCATGAGGTAGTCATGCAGGGGCTGGTTGGTGACATTCAATGAATGTAAAGATGAAGACAATGAATCCATATTATAACATGCTGCTAGAACTATGCAGAACTGGTGCTGGATTTCAAAGATGCCTTCAACATGTTCCCCACTAGGTCCTTTTACCTATTCCACATTTTATGCTATCCCTCTAAGAAATGTTCAGGGAGGAGAAAATACCACTAGATTACTGCCATGAAGCTAGAGCTAATGTATGTGCTGGAGTATGGACTTGGCCAAGCAGCAGTCTCCTCCATTCGTACTACGAATTCCAGGCAAACTGAAAATACAACGTTACAAGACTAAAGCAGATAGGGCCCTGGAAAGTGTGCTTATTAACATTTTAACTGCACAGAAGAGACATCAGAACATAATCCTCCTCCACTTAAGCATTCCTGATGAGTTTCACACCTAAACGATAAGATGTTTCTAATCATGTCTGACATCGCTGCTCACTGCACATTTCCACACATGACCAGTCATTCAGGCTCCCTTAAGCTCCATGTTTTATTCTTCCCCTGTTCTGTGCCTTATCAGCGTCCTTCATTTTGCCTGAATTGCCCTTCACTTCTTTCACAATTTCTCCTACCAAATGCTGATTTTTTTAATGCCTTATTCAGGTGTAATTTCATCTTCAGAAGCTTTCTGAAACATTTATAAGCTTCCCCAAATATATCAGCATCTATAGTGTGACTACTCTCTCTCTCTATATATATATATATATATATTACACATATTCATTACAATCATTATTCACTATCTCTTCTATTAAGACAAAGGCTTAAAAAAATGTGAATAGTACTTTATTTCACTTATTCATAGCACTTATACATTCCTGACATAGGCATATATAGATTGTTTTTTTTTCTGATGAATAGCCACAGGTAGGGTGAGAAGCCTGAAAAATACATTGTATACTGCTCATCTATGACATATTCATCAAAGAAATCTACACTAGACATTTAGAGCCTTAACATAATGTAAAAGTCCAGATGTTCAATCTGAATTTAGAAAAGGCAGAGGAACCAGGGATAAATTGCCAGCATTTGCTAGGTCATAGCAAAAGCAAGAGAATTCCAGAAAAAAAAAAATCTACTTTTGGTTTCCTGATGACATCAAAGCCTTTGACTGTGTAGATGAAAAAATCTGTGGAAAATTCTTCAAGAAATGGTAATGCCAGATCCCCTTCCTTGCTTCCTGAGAAGTCTGTATGTGGGTCAAGAAGTAAAACAGAACCAGAGGTGGAACAACAGACGGATCAAAACCTGCAAAAGGGATATGTCAAGAAATATTGTCACTTTGCTTATTTAACATATATGTACAGTACATCATGCAAAGTGCCAGGCTAAATAAAGCACAAGCTGGAATAAAGATTACCTGAAGAATTATCAATAACCTCAGACACTCAGATGAAACCTCCGTTATGGCAGAAACTGAAGAGGAACTATAGAGCCTCCTGATGAAAGTGAAAGAGTAAAGTGAAAAAACCAGTTTATAATTCCACTTGCAAGAAATGAAGATCATAGCATCCAGTACCATCACTTCATGGCAAATAGATGGGAAAAAATGGAAACAGTGACAGACTTTATTTCCTTGGGCTACAAAATCACGACAGACACTTACTGTAGCCCTGAAATTAAGTCACTTCCTCCTTGAGAGAAAAGTTATAACCAACCTAAATATCATATTAGAAAGCCGAGACAATTTTTGCTGATAAAAATCCATCGGCTTAAAGCTATGATTTTCCCAGTAGTCAGGTATGGATGTAAGAGTTCGAATATAATAAAAACTGAGCACAAAACAATTAATATTTTTGAACTGTTCTGTTAGAAAATACTCTTGTGAGTCCCTTGAACAAAAGGAGATCCTACTAGTCAATCATTAAAAAAAAAAAAAAAATCAGTCCTGAATATTCTTTGGAAGGACTGATGCTGAAGTTGAAACTTCATTATTTGGACACCTGATGTGAAGAAATGACAATTTACAAAATACCATGATGCTGAAAATAAAATGAAGGCAGGAGAATATGACAAAAGATGAGATGGTGGGACGACATCATTGACTCTGTGGCTCTCAGTATAAGCAGGATCTGACCATTGTTGGTGTGGTAGGGAAGTTTGGCATGCTGCAGTCCATTGGGTCACAAAGAGTCAGACACGGTTCAGTGACTGAACTGAATGAAAAAATAAAAAACAAAAACGGTGCCTAATCTGAATGTGATTAGTGACAGTTATACTACAGCTACTGATACTGATGCTGAGGAGAATACAGAAGAATTAAGGATAATGAT
Source organism: Moschus berezovskii (assembly GCF_049115385.1). Lineage (NCBI taxonomy): Eukaryota > Metazoa > Chordata > Mammalia > Artiodactyla > Moschidae > Moschus > Moschus berezovskii. Next base: position 32,106,826 of record NC_142489.1, on the reverse strand, counting down.
GTCAATGAAAACAGCTGCTTATACACAATGTCAGTTTGCTTCGTGTACTTCGTTATCCATTCTTATGGAAATGTAATCCTAACAATAGCTTCAGAATTTGCTGCAATTTCTTCAGGTCAACATTGTCTGAGGAAGCCTCATACTAAAAGCTTGCTGGACTTTAACAAGCAACTTCATTTATATGGCAGTTTCTTCACCTATATACATAAGGTATTGGATTAGTTTATCAGTTGTTCACCTCTAAGCTTTAACCTTTTCTTCCTCAGATGACATTGTATACAACAGACAAAATTTAAACTATTCAAGTTGATTTATGGAATGAATGTGGACCTGCAAAACTCTGATTTCTAATTTTTCTTTTTCCTGCAATCTTTATAATCAAGACATCTTCCTATAACTTCTAAATTATTTTATGTTTGGCTATTTTCAATAGCAAACATTTGACTATTTTGCTCCTTAGAAGCCTTCCAACTCATAAATATTTAGCTTTGTGCAGCTCCCATTGTAACAGGGTATGCAGTTTAGAGAAGGTTGATCTTACAGCCTGGATTAGTAGAAGCCGTCATCAAATAACCATTCAGTAGAATTGCGCCAAGGATCTTGAACTTTGAGTATGGTGGTTAGTCAGTGGAGTCCTCATTGTCATTGACCTGTACAGTTCAGACACAAAAAATATCTGCTTGCAATGTTGGAGACCCTGGTTCAATCCCTGGTCAGGAAGATCTCCTGAAGAAGGAAATTGCTACCCACACCAGTGTTCTTGCTTGGGAAATTCCAGGGACAGAGGAATCTGGGGTTGGGGGGGATGAGGGGCAGTACAGTCCTTGGAGTCACAAAAATCAGACACGTCTAAGCCACTAACACTTTCCCACTCTGTTAGTACTTTGGTATGGGTGGCTTACTGGAAAAGTATAGTGGTCCAGAGATCAGAGGTAGACTCTGACTCATGCAATAAACAGGAAGACCAATGGCGAAAAAGAAAAAGAAAGAAAAAGAGAACTCACCCAATGTGGCTTGCTGGGAAAACTGTACCAGACTATTCCTCTTTAATATTATAGCAAAAACGTTCCTTTAAAAATTAGGCAACATTCAACTTTACAAATCTTGGCCACTAATACATGTAAAAGACTTCTTATTCTGGAAAACTGCCTTTGGTTACATGAAAGTCGCCTCATCTGAGAGGAGAAAATCCCATTTCCATTGGTAAAATTTTGACAGGGATAACATGGAAGGAAATGACTGAATAAAAAGTGAGATAAAGTGTAATATAATTTGGTTTCCAGTTGAGATTTTACTTGCTTTTCCACTGCTTTATCTTGATTCTCTCATTACATGTCTCCTGAAAATCTTCACCATTAAGTCCCATCAACAGCAATCATGGATGCTGATTTAAGGGATTCTTATGGAAAATGTTCCCACCACAGAATAGAAAATGCATACCATTCCCCAAAATAGGAAAGGGAAAAACATTCATACTCTAGCATCAATTTCTCTTAATGAGACACGTTGCTCTTTCTGCCATTTACTATCCCTGATGGAGACCTCTGAAATCTCTCTGTTTTCCTTTTTTAGGTTCCTTGTCCACAAAAGTCATTGAAAAATATGTTTTCCTTAGAAGATGATGACATTTATTTTTAGCTGATCTTGGGAAGGACACCCATTGTTGGTGATTTTAATTTGTAAATTATGTCTACTTTTTCAGAGGGTTAGGATCTTAACAATCTTGCTTCCATCCAGAATTTCTTAAGATGAATATGTTTAATAAACGTGTTTTTTATTGATCCCATAAGTCCTTATTCAGACTTTTTTTTTTCTAAATACAGACCTCTACTCCCGAAGCAAGGCGAGTAAAATCAAAATGAAAAATAGACATGGGCTCTGAGTGATTATTCAAATTGGAGTCCACAGTGTATCAAACAAATTGAACAGCTCAACTAAAATAGTAATGTTATAACAATCTGTAAAGTGAGAAGAAAATTTCATGAGTAATTTAAAATCATATCTCAAAGGCCATTAACAAAAAAAAAAAATCACGGGGAGCACAAGAATGGCAGATTCACAGGCAGCGAGACCAAGAAGAACAGAACAAAGACTGAAAGTTCAATGTGACTGAATAAAAGGAACAGTGGGAAGATTGATAATTACTAGCTTATTGTGAACAATGTCAGATTCTTGATCTCTGAAGAAACAGGTTTTGTTTCGGGTACAGGGATCACACTTGATTATCCATGAGCTTGTGTGTAGCAGAATTTTATCCAAGAATGAAACGAGACAGAGAATTCTGACATAGACATCAGAAGGGGGACAGAGAGTGCCCACTGACTAGTCTAAGAGAGCTATATACTATTTCATTTCGTCATTAAAATAAATCCACAGAATTACTCAAGGTTGTAAAAAAGTTAACCAGGCCATCCATAATTTACATTTTAAGGTAGTAGGATTAAAATCTACCAGACCCACTATCATAGTATACATTTTAATATCGTTTAGTCAGAATGTTTTCTGTTCTCAAGCTGGATACAGTGTTGTTTAAGGAATAATAATAATAAAAATAAAGAGATTGTCCTTTCCTACTCCGTGAGAATGCCAGGCGTCTATTTCCTCTTCAAGAACCTCAAACTCTTTCCCCTCCTCAGGGCCTCTGGACTTATTATACTCCTAGTTGATCTGATCACATGGACCATGGCAGAATTTGGTCCACTGGAGAAGGGAATGGCAAACAACTTCAGTTCCTGCCTTGAGAACCCCATGAAGAGTTTGAAAGGCACAATGATAGGATACTGGATGAGGAATTCCCCAGGTCGGTAGGTGTCGAGTAAGCTACTGGAGATCAGTGGAGAAATAACTCCAAAAGAAATGAAGGGATGGAGCCAAAGCAAAACCAATACCCAAATGTGGATGTGACTAGAGATAAAAGCAAGGTCTGATGCTGTAAAGAGCAATATTGCATAGGAACCTGGAATGTTAGGTCCATGAAACAAGGCAAACTGGAAGTGGTCAAACAGGAGACGGCAAGAGTGAACGTAGACATTCTAGGAATCAGTGAACAAAAATAGACTGTAATGGGTGAATTTAATTCAGCTGACCATTATATCTACTACTGTGGGCAGGAATCCCTTAGAAGAAATGGAGGAGTCATCATGGTCAACAAGACAGTCCGAAATGCAGGACTTGGATAAAATCTTAAAAATGACAGAATGATTTCTGTTCATTTCCAAGTCAAACCAATGAATATTACAGTAATCCAGACCTATGCCCCAACCAGTAACACTGAAGAAGCCGAAGTTGAACAATTCTATGAAGACATACAAGATTTTTTGGAAGTAACACGCAAAAAAAGATGTCCTTTTCATTATAGGGGACTGGAATGCAAAATTAGGAAGTCAAGCAACACCTGGAGTAACAGGCAAATTTGGCCTTGGAGCACGGAATGAAGCAGGGCAAAGGCTAATAGAATTTTGCCAAGAGAAGGCACTGGTCATAACAAACACCCTCTTCCAACAACACAAGAGAAGACTCTACACATGGACATCACCAGATGGTCAACACTGAAATCAGATTGATTATATTCTTTGCAGCCAAAGATGGAGAAGCTGTATACAGTTAGCAAAAACAAGAGCAGGAGATGCCTGTGGTTCAGATTAGGAACTCCTTATTGCCAAATTCAGACGGAAATTGGATAAAGTAGGGAAAACCACTAGATCATTCAGATATGACCAAAATCAAATTCCTTATGATTATACAGTGGAAGTGAGAAATAGATTTAAGGGACTAGAACTTATAGATAGATTGCCTCATGAATTATGGATGAAAATTCATGACACTGTACAGGAGACAGGGACCAAGACCATCCCCATGGAAAAGAAATGCAAAAGGCAAAATGGCTGTCTGAGGAGGCCTTACGTATAGCTGTGAAAACAAGAGAAGTGAAAACAAAGGAGAAAAGGAAAGATATCAGCATTTGAATGCAGAGTTCCAAAGAATAGCAAGGAGAGATATGAAAACATTTCTCAGCAATCAATGCAAAGAAATAGAGGTAAACAACAGACTAGGAAAAACAGGAGATCTCTTCAAGAAAATTAAAGTTTCCAAGGGAATATTTCATGCAAAGATGGGCTCGATAAAGGACAGAAATTGTATGGGCCTAACAGAAACAGAAGATATTAAGAAGAGGTGGCAAGAATACACGGAAGAACTCTACATAAAAGATCTTCACGACCAAGATAATCACGATGGCGTGATCACTCACCCAGAGCCAGACATCTTCGAATGTGAAGTCAATTCCGTCTTAGAAAGTATCACTACGAACAAAGCTAGTGAAGGTGAAGGAATTCCAGTTGAGCTATTTCAAATTCTGGAAGATGATGCTGAGAAAGTGCTGCACTCAGTATGCCAGCAAATTTGGAAAACTAAGCACCGGCCACCAGATGGAAAAGGTCAGTTTTCATTCCAGTCACAAAGAATGGGAATGCCAAAGAATGCTCAAACGACCGCACAAGTGCACTCATCTCACACGCTAGTAAAGTCATGCTCAAAATTCTTCAAGCCAGGCTTCAGCAATATGTGAATCGTGAACTCACAGATGTTCAAGCAGATTTTAGAAAAGGCAGAGGCACCAGAGTTCAAATTGCCACATCAGCTGGATCATGGAGAAAGCAAGAGAATTCCAGAAAAGCATCTATTTCTGCTTCATTGACTATGCCATAACTTTTTACCGTGTGGATCACAATAAACTGTGGAAAATTCTGAAAAAGATGGGAATACCAGATCACCTGACCTGTCTCTTCAGAAACCTATATGCAGGTCAGGAAGAAACAGAACTGTACATGACACAACAGACTGGTTCAAAATTGGAAAAGGAGTATGTCAAGGTTCTGTAGTCACGCTGCTTATTTAACGTATATGCAGATTACATCATGAGGAACGCTGGGCTGGAAGAAGCACAAGCTGGAATCAAGATTTCCGGGAGAAATATCAATAACCTCAAATTTGCAGATGGCACCACCCTTATGGCAGAAAGTGAAGAGGAACTCAAAAGCCTCTTGAAGAAAGTGAAAGAAGACAGTTAAAAGGTTGGCTTGAAGCTCAATATTCAGAAAACAAAGATCATGGCATCTGGTTAAATCACTTCATGGGAAATAGATGGGGAAACAGTGGAAAGAGTGTTAGACTTTAGTTTTGGGGGCTCAAAAATCACTGAGGATGCTGATTGCAGCCATGAAATTAAAAATGCCTACTCCTTCGAAGGAAAGTTATGACCAACCTAGATAGTACATTAAAAAGCAGAGACATTGCTTTGCCTACAAAGGTCCGTCTAGTCAAGGCTAAGGTTTTTCCGGTGGTCACATATGCATGTTAAAGTTGGACTGTGAAGACGGCTGATCACTGAAAAATTAATGCTTTTGAATTGTGGTGCTGGAGAAGACTCTTGAGAGTCCCTTGGACTGCAAGGAGAACCAACCAGTCCATTTTAAAGGAGGTCAATCCTGGCTTTCATTGTTAGGACTGATGCTGAAGCTGAAACTCCAATACTTTGGCCACCTCATGTGACGAGTTGACTCACTGGAAAAGACTCTGATGCTGGGAAGGATTGGGGGTGGGAGGAGAAGGGGACGACAAAGAATGAGATGGCTGGATGGTATCAACAACTGGATGGACTTGAATTTGAATGAATTCCGGAAGTTGATGATGGACAGGCAGGCCTGGCCTGCTGTGATTCATGGGGTCGCAAAGAATCGGACACTACTGAGCGACTGAACTGAAACGAAATGAATTGATGAATTGATTGTCTTTTTCTCCTCTTTTCTTTTTTGGGAGAATTACTTTGCCAAGGAAAAGTGGTGTCATTTTCATTCCATAAGTACTTCCTGAAGTGATGGGGCTTCATCCCTAAATTTATCAGCATTTCTTCTAACCCTCATATTGAGTCTGTGGTCCAGAGGTGCCAAGTAATATTTGGGAGAGGCTGCAGTAATTGTAGCAGACTGTACATTTGTGACTTAAAAACTTTCACACAGTTAGAAACAAACCCTGTTATAAAGTTAGAGATGAAATATAAAATAGTCATTAAACCAAATTAAAACCCAATCAAAATCAAGAGTTACATTATATCCATAGTTACATGAGTCCATTTTAGGATTTATAGGTATCTTCAGATCAAGAATTGTCACATAGAATTTTTGTGTTGAAGTCATTCACAGAGTTGAAAAAAGGCCTTTCCTTGAATTGGAGAATCCCAACATGGGAGGCCGCCTTCAACTGATGAGGAGGTTGAAAAGCTGAAAACCTGAGTCACATAGTTAATTCTATAGCTTGAGGACCTATGCTAATATCTGTGCATAAAATTGGTGTGTCATTGAGAAAATCCATTTTTTTTTTTTTTTTTTTTTTTGCAGGGGAGTGGGGAGTCTGAGCCTTCGTTAAAGGTACGGGTAAATTTTCAACTAATGGTTCTCTGTTTCCTGAGTTAGATTATGTAGATGCCTCTTAATGATATCGTTACACTTTTTCTACCTTTCCTGAAGATGGGAGTTGGTTTAGTGATATTCTATTCAAATAACTTTTGACACTCCTTCAGTTACAAAAGTTTTGAAAATGGAGCCACTGTTGCTCTGACTTGTAGAGTTTAAGATCCCTCTTACATCATGAGAAGTCAGTACAGTAAGATTTTGTCCATTCCTTAAACTCAGGCTGTAATGGATACTGCTTTTGACATGAAAAGAGGTCTTTGAGCATGGTATACACAGGGTCTTTGAGGTTGGTAACAACAGGAACAGCTTTTGCGCTGGACCCATACTTTTCCCATCAGCCCACACCCTAACATTTACATTATTGTCCATATTAAAAAAAGGGTTCCATATTATGAAAACAGAGGCCTGGACCTTGATCAGCATATTCCTCCCCAAAGGGATAAGAGAGGCTCTGGCATTATTAGGAACCCATGAGGAAATAACAAAGAATCCGAGTTGCAGCTTAATGGATGAATGAAATAACAGCGTTTGGCTCATCCTGACAGCTCCATTATAACATTGAATGGGAGGAAATTGGACCAGAGGCTTCAGTGAGTACAGAGAAACTTGCCGTGGTTTCCAAAAGGAATCAACAGATTAGTCCCCGCACCGTGCTTAATACATGGTGTTCTTAAGATATTATTAAGATGAGGGCTTTTGTGTGCTCCCAATCCTCTTGAGAGTTTTATGACTGGGGCCTATATCTCAGAGGTCAGTCTCTCTCTAGTGTGGTCTTTTGCAGACAAGACAGGGAGCCAGAGGTGTCTTGGATGCCTGAACGGAATCCCTCTGGAGATGCCCATCCTTTCCACAGTAATAGCAAGCCCATCTCTTTTCACCTGAATCCCTCTGATTATTTTTCTCAGGCTGTTTCAGACAGTTCTAACAGACATTGTTGGGGCTTCAGTTTTTTGCTGAATTTTTTATCTCTGTTTTCCTCCCTATATTCTTTACAATGATATAGCATCTGAAATGTTTGCAACAGTTGTTCAAGGTTTCAGTTCAGTTCAGTAGCTCCGTTGTAACTCTTTGCGACCCCTCCCTGTCCATCACCAACTCCTGCAGTTCACTCAAACTCATGCCCATCGAGTCGGTGATCACATCCAGCCATCTCATCCTCTGTGGCCCCTTCTCCTCCTGTCCCCAACCCCTCCCAGAACCAGAGTCTTTTACAGTGAGTCAACTCTTCACATGACGTGGGCAAATTATTGGAGTTTCAGCTTTAGCATCAGTCCTTGCAATGATCACCCAGGACTGATCTCCTTTAGAATGCAATGGTTTGATCACCTTGTAGTCCAAGGGACTCTCAAGAGTCTTTTCCAACCGCACAGTTCAAAAGCATCAATTCTTTGCCTATCAGCTTTCTTCACAGTCCAACTCTCACATCCATACCTGACCACTGGAAACACCATAGCATTGACTAGACGGACCTTGTTTGGCATAATAATGTCTCCGCTTTTTAATATGCCTTCTAGGTTGGTCATAACTTTCTAAGGATTAATTTTGTACAATTATTTGTTTTCATAAATTATGGAAGACATCTGGAGCCAAATGAGAGAGAAATCTATTTTTAGATTAATTTATCCTTCTGTATTATTAAGGTGAATGTCAGTAAAATTATAGAGAGATTCCCGTAGTCTATATAGGAATGTACTAGAATTTCCTTGTCTCCCTATTCAATGTCAGCCAACTTATCATAGTTTAAAATCAGTGGGGGGTAAGGGGTGCAATCCTAAGATGGCAGAGGAATAGGACGGGGAGACCACCTTCTCTCCCACAAATACATTCAAAGAACATTTGAACACTGAGCAAATTGCACAAAACAATTTCTTTACACTGGCAGAGGACAAAAGACACCCAGAAATGGGGTCAATTTTCTTCAAAGGAGGTAGAACAGAATATAAAAGATAAAAGGAGAGAAAAAAGAGTTAGTGATGGAGATCCATCCCAGAAAGGGAGTCTTAAAGTGGAGCAGTATCCAAATACCAGAAACCCTCTCTCCGGCAGATCTGTGTGGAGATTTGGAATCTCAGAGGGCAACGAACCTCGGAGGAAAAACACATATATACATATATACATACAAAAACCCCACAGATTATGTGGCTAACAACAACACCCAGCAGAGAAGTACCCACAGACACTCGCATCTACCACCAGGGAAAAGGAGGCTGAACAGTGAAGAATGGGCTACATTGCTTAGTGTAAGGACCAGGCCTGAATGCCCTGAGGGCAATCTGATGGAGCTATCATGAGAAAACAACTTTAACTGTGTGATAGCTAGGTAAGGGGATGAGGGGTGGAAAGAGAGGGAGATCTATCCCGCAAAAAGACCTAACATACTACAATGGACTGGAATGGGTGAATTTAACTCAGATGACCATTATATCTACTACTGTGGGCAGGAATCCCTTAGAAGAAATGGAGGAGCCATGATGGTCAACAAGAAAGTCCGATATTCATGACTTGGATGCAATCGTAAAAAATGACAGAATGATTTCTGTTCATTTCCAAGTCAAAACATTCAATATTACAGTAATCCAAGCTTATGCCTCAACCAGTAACGCTGAAGAGGCCGAAGTTGAATGATTCTATGAAGACCTACGAGACCTTTTAGAACTAACACCCCAAAAAGATGTCCTTTTCATTATAGAGGACTAGAATGCAAAAGTAGGAAATCAAGAAACACCTGGCAAATTTGGCCTTGGAGCACGGAATGAAGCAGGGCAAACAAAGACTAATAGAGTTTTTCCAAGAGGAGACACTGGACATAACAAAAACCCTCTTCCAACTACACAAGAGAAGAAGACTCTACACATGGACATCACCAGATGGTCAGAACCGAAATCTGATTGATTATATTCTTTGCAGCCAAAGATGGAGAAGCTCTATACAGTTAGTATAAAGGCCAGGAGCTGCCTGTGGCTCCGATCATGAACTCCCTATTGCCAAATTCAGACGGAAATTGAAGAAAGTAGGGAAAACCACTAGACCATTCAGATATGACCGAAATCAGATCACTTATGATTATAAAGAAGAAATGAGAAATATACGGGACTAGATCTGATAGATAGATTGCCTGATGAACTATGGATGAAGGTTCGTGACATTGTACAGGAGAAAGGGACCAAGACCATCCCCAAGGGAAAGAAATGCAAAAAGCAAAATGACTGCTTGAGGAGGCCTTACATATAGCTGTGAGAAGAAGAGAAGGAAAAAGCAAAAGAGAGAAAAAAAGATATAAGCATCTGAATGCAGAATTCCAAAGAATTGCAAGGAAAGATAAGAAAGATTTCATCAGTGGTCAATGCAAAGAAATAGAGGAAAACAACAGATTAGGAAAAACAAGAGATCTCTTACAGAAAATTAGAGATATCAAGAGAATATTTCATGCTAAGATGGGCTCGATAAAGGACAGAAATGGTGTGGATATAAGAAAAGCAGAAGATATTAAGAAGAGGTGGCAAGGATACACAGAAGAACTGTACACAAAAGATCTTTAAGACCAAGATAATCAAAACGGTGTAATCACTCACCTGGAGCCAGACATTATGGAAAGTGAAGTCAAGTGGGCCTTAGAAAGCATCACTACAAACAAAGCTAGTGTAGGTGATGGAATTCCAGTTGAGCTATTTCAAATCCTGGAGACGATGCTGTGAAAGTGCTGCACTCAATATGCAAGGAAATTTGGAATACTCAGCAGTGGCCACTGGACTGGAAAAGGTCAGTCTTCATTTCAGTCCCAAAGAAAGGCAATGCCAAAGAGTGATCAAACGACCACACCAATTGCACTCATCTCACACACTAATAAATTCATGCTCAAAATTCTCCAAGCCAGGCTTCAGCAATATGTGTACCGTGAACTTCCAGATGTTTAAGCAGGTTTTCTAAAAGGCTGAGGCACCAAAGTTCACATTGCCACTTCCACTGGATCATGGAGAAAGCAAGAGAATTCCAGAAAAACATTTATTTCTGCTTCATTGACTATGCCAGAGCCTTTGGCTGTGTGCATCACAATAAACTGTGGAACATTCTGAAAGAGATGGGAATACCAGACCACCTGACCTGCTTCTTGAGAAACCTGTATGCAAGTCAGGAAGAAACAGAACTCTACACGAAAAAACAGACTGGTTCAAAACAGGAAAGGGAGTACGTCAAGGTTGTAAATTGTCACTATGCTAGTTAACTTATATGCAGTGTACATCACGAGGAACGCAGCACTAGAAGAAGCTCAAGCTGGAATCAAGATTGCCAAGAGAAATATAAATAACCTAATTGTCACCATGCTAATTTAAATTATATGCAGAGTACATCATGAGGAACACAGCGCTGGAAGAAGCACAAGCTGGAATCAAGATTGCTGGGAGAAGTATCAATAACCTCAGATATGCAGATGACACCACCCTAATGGTAGAAAGTGAAGAGGAACTAAAATGCCTCTTGACGAAAGTAAAAGAGGAGAGTGAAAAGGTTGGCTTGAAGCTCAACATTCAGAAAACAAAGATCGTGGCATCTTGTCCCATCACTTCATGAGTAATAGATGGGGAAACAGTGGAAACAGTGTCAGACTTTAGTTTCTTGGGCTGCAAAATCACTGCGGACGCTGATTGCATCCATGAAATTAAAAGACGCTTACTCCTTGGAAAGAAAGTTATGACCAACCTAGATAATATATTAAAAAGCAGAGACATCACATTGCCAACCAAGGCCCAGGTTTGTAGTCATAGTCAAGGCTATGGTTTTTCCAGTGGTCATGTATGGATGTGAGAGTTGGACTGTGAAGAAAGCTGATCGCTGAAGAATTGATGCTTTTGAACTGTCTTGTTGGAGAAGACTATTGAGAGTTCCTTGAACTGAAAGGAGATCTATCCAGTCCATTCTAAAGATCAATCTTCGGTGTTCATTGGAAGGACTGATGCCTAAGCTGAAACTTCAATATTTTGGCCTCCACATGCAATGAATTGACTCACTGGAAAAGACTCTGATGCTGGGATGGATTGGGGGCATAAGGAGACTGGGAGGACAGAGAATGAGATGTTTGGATTGCATCACCAACTCGATGGGCATAAGTTTGAATGAAGTCCGGGAGTTGATGATGGACAGGGAGGCCTCGGGTGCTGTGATTCATGGGGATGCAAAGAGTCGGACTCAACTGAGCGACTGAACTGAACTGACCTGAAGGTACTGCCGGGCAAGCTCATAGTACAAAGGACTGAGCGAATACCAGTAGAAAGTTAGCAGGATGTGGACAGTCCATCAACTGCAAGAGGAAGGCGGATGGAAGCCAGAATAAGAAAGGGGCAAACTCGGTCCCAGAGAAAGCATTCCCTGTCAAACGGCGAACAGGCTTTCAGTTGCTAACCAAGGCTTCCTGGGATTCTGGACAGGTGACATCTATTGGGAGGGTGCCAGCTAGAGATCATCTCCCCAGTGGAGACACATGCCACACGAGAAATGGTTCAGTCTATCACCCAGTAAACCAAGCATTTGGGACACAGGAAGTGATAAGACGCACTCACTGCCCAGGGAGTGCACACTCGCCAAGCACCTGGTTGCCTGACCTGTTCAGAAATGGGAAGGGTACAAAGAAAAACCCAACTGAGTCTGCGTCTTTGGGGAGTAACAGAGAACCTGAACATGAGTGACCTAGTTCAGGAAAGTGCACACAATTCGGGGCCTGCTCCCTGCAGGGTTATCTGGAGACTGAGCAGTGTAGACTGGGAAATCTCACACACCAAAAGCAAGGGCAAACACAGGGTGTCCAAGACACTGCGAGAACTCCCCCCACACGCTAGTGATATTTGTTTGCAGTGTTCCTCCCTCCACACAGCATGATTGAAAAAGTGAGACTAAATAAGAGCCCACATCTCGCCCTTATGTTAAGGTGGAAATTAGACACTGAAGAGACCAGCGAACAGAAAAAACCAACCTAACAGAAGGAACCACGTTTGAAGTGACAGGTGAAACAGAATAAACGCTGTAGATAACAGCAACTACACTGGACGGGCCTTATATCTTCTAAGCTGGAAAAATGAACTATCTGAAACTGAACTGAGCCCACGTTCTCTGCAAGAGCTCCAGAGGAATTCCTAGAATTATTTTTACTACAATCATTTTATTTTTATTTTTAAAGATCTCTATTCTGCCTATAATTTTCATTTTTATAACATATTATTACATTACCCAAACCAAAAAGTAGAGGTTAGACCATCAAAACTACAACATTAAACAAAAACAAAAGCAAAATCCCCAAAAGTATATTTTTTTGTTTTGTTTTGCTTTAATATTGTATTTTTGAGAGTCCAACTTCTAATTTAGGTTTTTAATCTTTGCTTTTTGGTAGTTGTTATCAATTTTTTACCTTCATGAATCTAATCTTAAGTACCCATTTTTATCTAATAGTGTGATTACTGACTTGATTATTCTCTCCCCTTTGGACTCTCCTTTTTGTACACCAGGTAGCCTCTATTTCTTCCTTCCACCTTCTCTTCTCTACCCAACTCTGTGAAATTCTCTGTGTGTTCTAGGCTCTGGAGAAGATAGTACTACCTTGATCTATCTCTCTCCTTTTGATTCCCCTTTTCTCCTCCATTTCACCTCTATCTCTTTCCTCCATCTTCTCTTCTCCATATAACTCTGTGAGCCTCTCTGAGGGTTCCACACTGTGGAGAGCACATAGGGAATCGTTTACTGGCTCGATTGCTCTTTCCCCTTGTGATTCCCCTTCCCAACCTTTTGATCACCTCAATCTCCCTCCTCCTTCTTCTCTTCTCCATGTAATTCTTCAAACTTCTCTGGGTGTGCCTCACTGTAGAGAGTCTTTTCATCGTTAACCTAGAAGTTTTATCATTGATGCTGTTTGGAGGTAGAAGTCTTGATGCTACTCTGAGAATAAGACTGTAAACCAGAAACAGGAGGCTTAAGCCCAAAACCTGAGAACACCAGAGAACTCCTGACTTCAGGGAACATTAACTGATAAAGAGATCATCCGAAGCCTCCATACCTACACTAAGAGCAAGGATCACCCACGAGCCAACAAGTTCCAGAGAAAGACATACCACATAAATTATACAGCAACACAGGAACATAGTGCTGAGCTTAAATATACAGGCTTCCCAAAGTCACACCAATCCCATAGACATCTCAAAACTCACTACTGGACACTTCATTGCAATCCAGAGAGAAGAAACCCAGTTCCACCCATAAGAACACCGACACAAGCTCCACGAATGAGTAAATTAAAAACGATCAATCACAAAGAACAGCTATTAAAACCTCCAAGGGTAAAACAATGAATAACACACAAGGGGATTCCCATAAGAACAACTGGTCTTTCAATAGAAACTCTTCAGGTCCGAAGGGAATGGCAGGGCATATTTAAAGAGATGAAAGAGAAAACCTACAACCCAGATTACTGTACCCAGGAAGGATCATATTGAAATATGAAGGAGAAATCAAAAGCTTTACAGACAAGTAAAAGCTGAGAAAATTCAGCACCTCCAAACAAGCTCTTCAACAAATGCTAAAGAATCTTCCCTAGATAGGAAACACAGAAAGGGTATATAAATTCAAACCCTAAAGAACAAAGTAATTGGCAATGGGATACTACTTATCAATAATTGCCTTAAATGTAAATGGGTTGAATATCCCAAGCAAAAGACAATGACTGGCTGAATGGATGCAAAAGCAATACCACAATATATGCTGTTTGGAAGAGACCCACCTCAAAACAAGGGACACATAAAAATGACCGAAAGTGAAGATCTGGAAAAACATTTTAAGCAAATGTGGACGAAAAAAAACACAAAAAACACTAGTAGCAATACTCATGAAATAGATTTCAAATAAAGGCTGTGAACAGAGACAAAGAAGGATACTACATAATGATCTAAGGATCACTCCAAGAAGAAGATATAACAATTATAAATATATACGCACCCAACATAGGACACTGCAATATGTAAGGCAAATGCTAACAAGTATCAAAAGGGAAATTAACAATAACACAATAATAGTGGGAAACATTAATAACCCACTCAGTCCTATGGATATATCAAATAAACAGAAAATTATCAAGGAAACACAAACTTTAAATGACACATTGGACCAGTAGACAGAGTTGATATCCATAGGACAATTCACTCTAAAACAATTAATTTCACCTTTTTATCAACTGCACATTGATACTTCTCCAGGATAGATCATATCCTGGGCCATAAATCTAGCCTTGGTAAATTAAAAAATAATTGAAATCATTCCAATCATCAATTTTTACCACAGTGCAGTAAGATTAGATCTCAATTATAGGAAAAAATCAATTAAAAATGCCAATATATGGAGGCTAAACAACAGGCTTCTGAGTAACCAAGAGTCACAGAGGAAATTAAAAGGCAAAAATATACATAGAAACGAGTGAAAAATGCAAACACAACAACCCCAAACCTATAGGACACTGTAAAAACAGTGTTAAGGGAAGGTTCATAACACTACAAGCTTACCTCAAGAAACAAAAGAAAAGTCAACTGAATAACCTAACTCAACACCTAAAACAACTAGAAAAGGAAGAAGTGAAGAAACCCACGGTTAGTAGAAGGAAAGAAACCTTAAAATTTAGGGCAGAAATAAATACAAAAGAAAGAAAAGAGACCATGGGAAACAATATATAGTAAAAGTTGGTCCTTTGAGAAGATAAATAAAACTGACAAACCATTAGCCAAGCTCATCAAGAAACAAAGGGACAAGAATCAAATCAACAAAATTAGAAACAAAAATAGAGAAATCATAAAAGACAACACAGAAATAAGATGGATCATAAGACTATCAGCAACCATATACCAATAAAATGACAACTTGGAAGAAATGGATAAACTCTTAGAAAAGTCTAACTTTACAAACATGATCCAGGAATAAATAGAAAATTTTAACATATCCACCACAAGCAAGGAAATTGAAACTGTAATAAGAAATCTTCCTGCAAACAAAAGCCAAGGACCAGACGGATTCACAGGAAATCTCCCAAAAATGTAGATAACAACTAGCACCTATCGTACTCAAATTTTTCCAGAAAATTGAAGAGGAAGGTAAATTTCCAAACTCATTCTGTAAGGCCACAATCATCCTAATGCCAAAACCAGACAAAATGAAGATTGAAGTCGTTTAGTCGTGTCGGACTCTACAACCCCATTGACTGTAGACTACCAGACTCCTCATCCAAGGGATTGTTCAAGCAAAAGTACTGGACTGGGTTGCTATTTCCTTCTCCAAAATCAGACAAAGATGCCACACACACACTCACAAACATACAAACTGCAGGCCAATAACACTGTTGAATATTGATACATCTACCCTTAACAAAATTCTAGCCAACAGAATCCAACAACATGTTAAAAAGTTCATACATCATGACCAAGTGGGATTTATTCCAGGAATGCAAGAATTCCTTAATATCTGCAAATCAATCAGCATAACACACCACATTAGCAAACTGAAAGATAAAAAGCATATGATTATCTCCATAGACTGAGAAAAAGCCTTTGGCAAAATTCAACCTCCATTTATGATAAAAACCCTCCAGAAAGCAGGGATAGAAGGAACTTACCTCAACATAATAAAAGCTATATTTGACAAACCCGCAGTAAACATTATCCTCAATGGTGAAAACTTGAAAGCATTTTCCTGAAGTCAGGAACAAGGCAAGGGTGTCTCACCACTACTATTCACCATAGTTTTGAAATTTTGGGAACAGCAATCAGAGCTGAAAATGAAATACTAGGAATGCAGACTGGGAAACAAGAAATAAAACTATCACTGTTTGCAGATGACATGCTCCTTTATATAGAAAACCCTAAAGACTCTACCAGAAAATTACTACTGATAATCAATGAATATAGTAAAGTTGTAGGATATAAAATTAGCATACAAAAATCCCTTTAATTCCTACACATTAATAGTGAGAAAAAAGAAAAATTAAGGAAACATTCAATTCACCATTGCAACAAAAAAGAAAAAAAAAAAAACAGCTGAGTAATATACCTACCTAAAGAAACAATACAACTATATATAGAAAATTATAAAACACTGATGAAAGTGCTTTTTGGTTCTCCGTCTTCCAAACAATACCTTGTCAATACAGTTTCACTAAAGAAGATCAGTAATGGGGTACAAACCTGCCACAGACGTTTTCTTAAAAAACATATTTTATTTATGTATGTGTTTATTTATTTTAATTGGAGGCTGATTACAGTATTGCATTGGTTTTGCCATACATTGACATGAATCTACCAGAGGTGTACATGTGTTCCCCATCTTGAACCCTCCTCCCACCTCCCTCCCCTATATCATCCCTCTGGGTCATTCCAGGGCACCATGTCCAAGCAGTCTGTATCATGCATCAAACCTGGACTGGTGATTCGTTTCACATATGATAATATACATGTTTCAATGCCATTCTCCCAAATCATTCCAACCTTGCCCTCTCCCACAGAGTCCAAAAGACTGTTATATAAATCTATGTCTCTTTTGCTGTCTTGCATACAGGGTTATCATTACTATCTTTCTAAATCTCATATGTATTCGTTAGTATACTGCATTGGTGTTTTTCTTTCTGGCTTACTTTACTCTGTATAATAGGCTCCAGTTTCATCCACCTCATTACAACTGATTCACATATATTCTTTTTAACGCCTGAATAATACTCCATTGTATATATGGACCACCGCTTCCTTATCCATCCATCTGCTGATAGACATCTAGGTTTCTTCCATGTCCTGGCTATTATAAACAGTTCTGTGATGAATATTGTGATACACGTGTCCCTTTCAATTCTGGTTTCCTTGGTCTGTATGCAAAGCAGTGGGATTCCTGGGTTGCATGGAAGTTATTTTTCAAGTTTTTTAAGGAATACCTACACTCTTCTCATAAGTGCCTGTAGAGTTCGCATTTCCACCAACAACATAAGAGAGTTCCCTTTTCTCTAAACCGTCTCCAGCATTTATTGCTTCTAGACTTTTGGATAGCAGCCATTCTGACTGTCTTGAAATGCTACCTCATTGTGGTTTTGAGTTGCAGTTCTCTGCTTATGAATGATGCTGAACATTTTTCATGTATTTGTTAGCCATCTGTATGACTTTTTTGGAGAAATGTCTGCTAAGTTTTTTGGCCCATTGTTTGGTTGAGTTATTTTTCTAGAACTGAGCTGTAGGTGTTGCTTGTGTATTTTTGAGATTAATTGTCAGTTGTTTCATTTGCTATAATTTTCTCCCATTCTGAAGTCTTTCTTTTCACCTTGCTTATAGT
Organism: Moschus berezovskii; assembly: GCF_049115385.1. Lineage (NCBI taxonomy): Eukaryota > Metazoa > Chordata > Mammalia > Artiodactyla > Moschidae > Moschus > Moschus berezovskii. The sequence goes on along the minus strand of NC_142489.1, from coordinate 32,089,025 downwards.
TTCCTCTGCTGTACAGAAGCTTTTATTTTTAATTAGGTCCCATTTTTTAATTTTTGCTTTAATTTCCATTATTCTGGGAGGTGGGTAATGGAGGATCCTGCTGTGATTTATGTCAGAGAATGTCTTGCCTATGTTCTCCTCTAGGTGTTTTATATTTTTTGGTCTTACATTTAGATCTTTAATCCATTTTGAGTTTATCTTTGTGTGTGGTATTAGCAAGCATTATAGTTTTGTTCTTTTACAAGGGGTTGACCAGTTTTCCCAGCACCACTTGTTAAGGATATTGTCTTCTCCATTGAAAATTATGCTTCCTTTGTCAAGAATAAGGTGTCCATTGGTGCGTGGCATTATATCTGGGCTTTCTATTTTGTTCCGTTCATCTCTATTTATGTCTCTGTGCCAGTACCATACATTCATGATGAGGGTGGCTTTGTAGTAGACCCTGAAGTCCGGCAGGTTGATTTCCCCAATTCCATTCTTCTTTCTCAAGATTGTTTTGCCTATTTGAGTTCTTTCTTTTTTTTTTTTTTTGTATTTCTACACAAATTGTGAAACTATTTGAATTAGCTCTGTGAAAATACTGTTGGTAGCTTGATAGGGATTGCATTGAATGCATACATTACTTTGAGTAGTATACCCATTTTCACAATATTTATTCTTCTAATCCACAAACACAGTATATGTCTCCATCTATTAGTGTTTTCTTTGATTTCTTTCACCAGTGTTTTATAGTTTTCTATATATAGGTCTTTTGTTTCTTTAGGTTGATATGTCCCTAAGCATTTTATTTTTCTTCGTTGCAACAGTGAATGGAATAGTTTCCTTAATTTCTCTTTCTATCTTCTCTTTATTAGTGTACAGGAATGCAAGGGATTTCTCTGTGTTGATTTTATATTCTGCAACTTTACTGTATTCATTGATTAGCTCTAGTAGTTTTCTGGAACAATCTTTAGGGTTTTCTGTGTAGAGGATCATGTCATCGGCGAGCACTGAGAGTTTTACTGCTTCTTTTCTAATTTGGATTCCTTTTATGTCTTTTTATGCTCTGATTGCTGTGGCCAAAATTTCCAGAACTATATTGAATAGTAGTGGTGAGACTGGGTACCCTTGTCTTTTCCTTGACATTAAGGGAAATGCTTTCAATTTTTAAAAATTGATAGTATTTGCTATGTGTTTGTCATATATAGCTTTTATTATGTTGAAGTACGTTCCTTCTATTCCCGCCTTCAACTGGGGTTTTATCATAAATGGATGTTGAATTTTACCAAAGGCTTTCTCTGCATCTACTGAAATAATCATATGCATTTTTTTTTCAGTTTGTTAATGTTGTGTATTACATTGATTGCTTTGCGGATATTGAAGACTCCTTGCATTCCTGGGATAAAAACCACTTGGTCATGCTGTATGATCTTTTTAATGTGTTGTTGGATTCTGATTGTTAGAAATTTGTTTATGATTTTTGCATCTATGTTCATCAGTGATATTGGCCTGTAGTTTTCTTTTTTTGTGGCGTTTTTTTCAGGTTTGGTGTTAGGGTGATATTGACCTCACATAATTAGTTTGGAAGTTTACCTTCTGCAGTTGTCTGGAAGAGTTTGAGTGGGATAGTTATTAGCTCTTCTCTAAATTTTAGGTAGAATTCAGCTGTGAAAGCATCTGGACCTGGTCTTTGGTTTGCTGATAGATTTCTGATTACAGTTTCAATTCCCGTGCTTGTGATGGGTCTGTTGAAATTTTCTATTTCTTCCTGGTTCAGTTTTGGAAAGTTGTACTTTTCTAAGAATTTGTCCACTTCTTCCAAGTTGGCCATATTATTGGCATATAATTGCTAATAGTAGTCTCTTGTGATCTTTTGCATTTCTGTGTTGTCTGTTGTGATCTCTACATTTACATTTCTATTTTTATTGATTTGAAATCTCTCCTTTTACTTCGTGATGAGTCTGGCTAGTGGTTTGTCAATTTTATGTACCCTCTCAAAGAACCAGCTTTTGGCTTTGTTGATTTTTGCTGTGGTCTCTTTTGTTTCTTTTGCATTTACTTCTCTAATTTTTAAGATTTCTTTCCTTCTACTAGCCCTGGGGTTTTTCATTTCTTCCTTTAATACTTACTTTAGGTGTTGAATTAGGTTATTTCGTTGATTTTGTTCTTGTTTCTTGAGGTATGCATATTTTGCTAATAACCTTCCTCTTAGCACTGCTTTTACAGTGTCCCACAGGTTTGTAGTTTTGTGTTTTCATTTTTATTCCTTTCTATGCGTATCAATAATCTCAGATATGCAGATGACACTACCCTTATAGCAGAAAGTGAAGAGGAACTCAAAAGCCTCTTGTTGAAAATGAAAGAGGAGAGTGAAAAGATTGGCTAGAAGCTCAACATTCAGAAAACAAAGATCATGGCATCTGGTACCATCACGCCATGGGAAATGGAAAAACAGTGGAAACAGTGTCGGACTTTATTTTTTTGGGCTCCAAAATCACTGCAGATGCTGACTGCAGCCATGAAATTAAAAGACGCTTACTCCTTGGAAAGAAAGTTATGGCCAACCTTGATAATATATTAAAAAGCAGAGACATTACTTTGCCAACAATGGCCTGTCTAGTCAAGGCTATTGTTTTTCCCTTGGTGATGTATGGATGTGAGAGTTGGACTGTGAAGAAAGCTGATAGCCGAAGAATTGATGCTTTTGAACTGTGGTGTTGGAGAAGACTCTTGAGAGTCCCTTGTACCCCAAGGAGATCCAACCAGTCCATTCTAAGGGAGATCGATCCTGGGTGTTCATTGGAAGGACTGATGTTAAAGCTGAAGCTGCAATACTTTGGCCACCTCATGCGAAGAATTGACTGACTGGAAAAGACTCTGATGCTGGGAAAGTTTGGGGGCGGGAGGAGAAGGGGACGACCGAGAATGAGATGGCTGGATGGCATCACTGATTCTGTGGACGTGAGTTTGAGTGATTTCCAGGATTTGGTGATGGACAGGGAGGCCTGGCGTGCTGTGATTCTTGGGGTCGTGGAGAGTTGGACACGACTGAGCGACTGAAGTGAACTGATGCGTATTTTGATTTCTTTTTTGATTTCTTCTGTGATTTGTTGCATACTCAGCAGTATGTTGTTCAGTGTCCATATGTTGGCATTTTTAATAGTTTTTCTCCTGTTATTGATATCTAAGCTTTCTACATTGTGGTCAGAAAAGATGCTGGGGATGATTTCATTTTATTTTTTAATTTACTAAGGCTAGATATATGGACCGAGACATGATCTACCCTGGAGAAATTCCATGTGCTCTCGAGAAAAATGTGAAATTCATTGTTTCGGGGTGAAATGTCTTATAGATATCAATTAGGTCTAACTGGTCTATTGTATCATTTTTTTTAAATTCATTGTTTTGTTTATTTATTTTATTTATTTTATTTTATTGGAAGCAAAATACCTTACATTAACATATTGGTTGGTTTTGCCATACATTGACACAAATCCTCCCTGGGTGTACATGTGTTCCCTTTCTTGAACCCCACTCCCACCTCCATCTTCCCCATATCCTCCCTCCAAGTCATATACAGGGTTGAGGTTACTATCTTTCTAAATTCTATATATATGGGTTAGTACAGTGTATTGATGTTTTTCTTTCTGGCTTACTTCATTCTGTATAATAGGCTCCAATTTCATCCACCTCATTAGAACTAATTCAAATGCATTCTTTTTGACCGTTAAAAAATACTCCATTGTGGATATGTACCAAAGCTTTCTTATCCATTCATCTGCAGATGGACATTTAGGTTGCTTCCATGTCCCAGCTATTATAAACAGTGCTGCAATGAACATTGGAGTACATGTGTCTCTTTCAATTCTGGGTTCCTCAGTGTGTATGCCCAGAAGTGCGATTGCTGGATCACATGGTAGTTCTATTATCAGTTTTTCGAGGAATCTCCACACTGTTCCCCATAGTGGCTGTACTAGTTTGCATTCCCAACAAAAGTGTAAGAGGGTTCCCTTTTCTCCACACCCTCTCCAGAATTCATTGCATGTAGACTTTTTGATAACATCCATTGTGACTGGTGTGAATTGGTATCTCATTATTGTTTTGATTGGCATTTCTCAGATGAGGGATGTTGAGCATTTTTTCATGTGTTTATTAGTCATCTTTATGTCTTCTTGGAGAAATGTCTGTTTGCTTCTTGGGCCCATTTTTTGATTTGGTCATTTATTTTTCTAGAATTGACCTGCAGGAGCTGCTTGTATATTTTGGAGACTTCATTTGCTTTTATTTTCTCCCATTCTGAAGCCTGTCTTTTCACCTTGCTTATAGTTTCCTTTGGTTTGCACAAGCTCTTGATTTTAATTAGGTCCCATTTGTTTATTTTTGCTTTTATTTCCAATATTCTGGGAGGTGGGTCATGGAGGATCCTGCTGTGATTTATGTCGGAGAGTGTTTTGCCTACGTTCTCCTCTAGGAGTTTTATAGAATCTGGTCTTACATTTAGCTCTCTAATACATTTTGAGTTTATTTTGGTGTATGGTGTTAGGAAGTGTTCTAGTTTCATTATTTTACAAGTGGCTTACCAGTTTTCCCAGAACCACTAGTTAAAGAGACTGTCTTTTCTCCATTTTATATTCTTGCCTCCTTGTCAAAGGTAAGGTGTCCATAGGTGTGTGGATTTATGTCTGAGCTTTCGATTTTGTTCCATTGATCTATATTTCTGTCTTTATGCAAATACCATACTGTATTGATGACTGTGACTTTGTAGTAGAGCCCGAAGTCCGGCAGGTTAATTCCCCCAGTTCCATTCTTCTTCTTCAAGATTGCTTTTGCTATTCGATGTTTTTTGTGTTTGTATACAAACTATGAGATTATTTGTTCTAGTTCTGTGAAAAATATCGTTGGTAGCTGGATAGGGATTGCGTTGAATGTATAAATTACTTTGGGTAGTATACTCATTTTTACAATATTTATTCTTCCAATCCACGAACACGGTATATTTCTCCATCTATTAGTGTCCTCTTTGATTAATTTCACTAATATTTTATAGTTTTCTATGTACAAGTCTTTTGTTTCCTTAGGTAGCTATATTGCTAAGTATTTAATTCTTTTCATTGCAACAATGAATGGAATAGTTTCTTTAAGTTCTCTTTCTATTTTCTCATTATTAGTCTATAGGAATGCAAGGGATTTCTGTGTGTTGATTTTATATCCTGCAACTTTACTGTACTCATTGATTAGCTCTAGTAGTTTTCTGGTAGAGTCTTTAGGGTTTTCTGTTTAGAGGATCATGTCGTCAGCGAATAGTGAAATTTGACTTCTTCTTTGCCAATTTGTATTTCTTTCATGTTTTTCTGCTCTGATTGCTGTAACCAAAACTTCCATAACTATGTTGAGTAGTAATGGTAAGAGTGGGCACCCTTGTCTTGTTCCTGACCTTAGTGAAATGTTTTCAGTTTTTAACGATTGAGGATAATGTTTGCTGTGGGTTTGTCATATATAGCTTTTATTATGTCGAGTTATTTCCCTTCTATTCCCACTTTCTTGAGGGTTTTTATCATAAATGGATGTTGTATTATGTTTAATGCTTTCTCTGCATCTATTGAGATAATCATATGATTTTTATTTTTCAGTTTGTTATGTGATATATTATGTTGATTGATTTGCGGTTATTGAAGAATCCTTGCATTCCTGGGATAAAGCCCACTTCGTCATGATGTATGATCTTCCTAATGTGTTGTTGGATTCTGATTTCTAGAATTTTGTTAAGGATTTTTGCATCTATGTTCATCAGTGATATTGGCCTGTAGTTTTCTTTTATTTTGTGGGATCTTTACCAGATTTTGGGATTAGTGTGATGGTGGCCTCATAAAATGAGTTTGGAAGTTTCCCTTCCTCAGCAATTTTCTGGAAGATTTTGAATAGAATAGGTGTTAGCTCTTCTCTAAATTTTTGGTAGAATTCAGCTGTGAAGCCCTCTGGCCCTGGGCTTTTGTTTGCTGGAAAACTTCTGATTACAACTTCTAGTTCCGTGTTTGTTATGGGTCTGTTCAGATTTTCTACTTCTTTCTGGTTCAGTTTTGACAAGGTGTACATTTCTAGGAATTTGTCCATTTCTTCCACGTTATTCATTTTCTTACCATATAATTGCTGATAGTATTCTCTAATAGTCCTTTGTATTTCTGTGTTTTCAGTTGAGATCTTTCCATTTTCATTTTAAATTTTATTGATTTTTTTCTTATCCCTTTGTTTTTTGATGAGTCTGGCTAGTACTTTGTCAGTTTGGCTTTGTTGATTTTTGCTATGGTCTCTTTTATTTCTTTTGCATTTATCTCTGTCTTAATTTTTACGATTTCTTTCCTTCTACTAAACCTGGGGTTCTTCATTTCTTCCTTTTCTAGTTTCTTTAGATGTAGAGTTAGTTTATTTAGTTGACGTTTTCTTGTTTCTTGAGGTGTGCCTCTATTGCTATGAACTTCCCCCTTAACACTGTTTTTACAGTGTCCCAGAGGTTTTGGGTTGTTTTTGTTTTCATTTTCATTCATTTCTATGAATATTTTGATTTCTTTTTTGATTTCTTCTATGATTTGTTCATTATTCAGCAGCGTGTTATTCAGCATCCATATGTTTGTATTGTTAATAATTTTTCTCCTGTAATTGAGATCTAATGTTACTGCATTGTGGTCAGAAAATATGCTTGGAATGATTTCAATTTTTTTGGATTTACCTAGGCTAGATTTATCGCTAAGGATGTGATCTCTCCTGGAAAAGGTTCCGTGTGCACTTGAGAAATCCTGAAATTCATTGTTTCAGAGTGAAATATCCTAATGAGAACTATTAGGTAACTGGTCTCTTATATCATTTAAAGTTTGTGTTTCCTTGTTAATTTTCTGTTTAGTTGATCTATCCATAGGTGTGAGTGGGGTATTAAAGTGTCTCCCACTATTATTATGTTATTGTTAATTTCCCCTTTCATACTTGTTAGTAATTGTCTTACATATTGCGTTGCTCCTATGTTGGGTGCAGAAACACTTTTAATTGGTATATCTTTTCTTGGATTAATCCTTTGATCATTATGCAGTTTCCTTCTTTGTCTCTTTTCGCAGCCTTTGTTTTAAAGTATACTTTATCTGATATGAGTATTGCTACTCCTGCTTTCTTTTGGTCTCTATTTGCATGGGATATCTTCTTCCAGCCCTTCACTTTCAGTCTGTATGTGTCCCTCTTTTTGAGGTGGGTCTCTTGTAGACAACATATATGGGAGTCTTGTTGTTTTATCCATTCAGCCAGCCTTTGTCTTTTGGTTGGGGCATTCAACCCATTTATGTTTAAGGTGATTATTGATAAGTACGATCCCATTGCCATTTTCTTTATTGTTTTGGGTTCGAGATTATATACCCTTTCTGTGTTTCCTGTCTAGCGGAGATCCTATAGTATTTGTTGTAGAGCTGGTTTTGTAATGCTGAATTCTTTCAGCTTTTGTTTGTCCGTAAAGCTTTTGATTTCTCATTCATATTTGAATGAGATCCTTGCTGGGTATAGGAATCTAGGCTGTAGGTTATTTTCTATCATCACTTTAAGTATGTCTTGGCATTCCCTCCTGGCCTGAAGAGTTTCTGCTGAAAGGCCAGCTGTTATCCTTACGGGGATCCCCTTGTGAGTTATTTGTTGGTTTCCCCTTACTGTTTTTAATATTTGTTCTTTGTGTGTGATCTTTGTACATTTGATTAATATGTGCCTTATAGTATTTCGCCTTGGGTTTATCCTTTTGGGGACTCTCTGGGTTTCTTGGACTTTGGTGATTATTTCCTTCCGCATTTTATGGAAATTTTCAGCTATTATCTCCTCATGTATTCTCTCATGGTCTTTTTTTTCTCTTCTTTTCTGGGACTCCTATGATTCGAATGTTGGGGCGTTTACTATTGTCCCATATATCTCTATTATTGTCTTCATTTATTTTAATTCTTTTTTCTTTTTCCGTCTCTGTTTCATTGATCTCTACAATTCTATCTTCTAGCTCGTTTATCCTGTTTTCTGCCTCCGTTATTCTACTGTTTGTTCCCTCCAGAGTGTTTCTGATCTCATGTATTGCATTATTCGTTATATATTGACAATTTTATATTTCCTATAATTTTTTATTAAACATTTCTTGCATCTTCTCAATCCTTTTCTCCACTTTATTTATCTGTACCTCCATTTCGCTTTCCAGATTTTGAATCATTTTCACAGTTAAAATTTGAAATTCTTTATTGGGTAGGTTCCTTATATCTTCCTCTTTTGTTTGTGTTGGTGGGCATTTATCCTGTTCCTTCACTTGCTGGGTATTTCTCTGCCTCTTCATCTTGCTTATATTGCTGTGTTCAGGGTGGCTTTTCCGTCTTCTGGCCATTTGTGGAGTTCTCTTTATTATGTAGTTACCTCTTTGTGTGTGGGTTTGGATGGGTGACTTGCCAAAGTTCCCTGGTTAAGGAGGCTTGTGTCGATGTTCTGGTGGGTGAAGCTGGATTTCTTCTCTCTGGAGTGAATATAGTGTCCAGTAATGAATCTGAGGTGTCAATGGGTTTGGAGTGGCTTTGGGCAGCCTGTATATTCAAGCTCAGGGCTATTCTTCTGTGTTGCTGAAGAATTTGTGTGGTATGTCTTTCACTGAAACTTGTTGACCCTTGGGTGGTTCCTGGTTTCAGTGTATGTATGGAGGCATTTGATGAGTACCTATCAATTAATGTTCTCTAAAACAGGAGATCTCTGGTGTTCTCAGAATTTGGACTTAAGCCGCCGCCTCTGGTTTGCAGTCTTATTCTTGTAGTAGGCTCAAGGCTTCTCCCTCTGTTACTTCCTAGGTAGTTCCTTCTGTTGAAAAAGCTCTTTTGTTTTCTGGTCTCCTCAGTGTCTAATTCCCGTCCTGACACCAGGATGCAGTGATGCAGTGGTGGACACTTTTTTTTTTTTTTCCTGGCTCACCTGTTCAGTCATGCTGTGGGGATAAAGGAACGCTGCTAACAAATATCCCTGGCATCTGTGGGGAGTGCAGGCCGTGTCTTGGCTACACTGGGAATGCTCCCGCTTGAGGCATGTGTGTTTTCCCTGTTTATGCTGCTTATGCTCTAGGTTGCCCTGCTGGGAGCCATCAGCAGCCAGTGCTGGGTTATATGCACTTGCCAGGTCTGAGAGGCTCAGGTTCAGGTCCTCGGATGCCCCACAAAGTCGCAGACTTGGCTGGGCCTGCGTTTTGTGCCTTCCCTGGTCCGAGCAGCTTAGGTGACCAGTCTTTCAGCGAGCGCAGTTGCAGTGATTTATCACCTTCCTGGTCCCTGCCGCTCGGTTTTCTGGGTTTTCAACTGGTGCACTTTCTCAGGCATGTATGGACAGGCCCAAACCTAAGAAGTCTTGGTTAGCAAGGAAGCCTGCCTGTAGCTTGTTTTGGGAAGCCTCTCTTGGGTCGAGGCTGCCCCTTCCAGCACTGGCTGTCCTCACTGCCTGTGTTGGTGGGGGCTGGGGGCTGGGCCGCCCACTGCTGGCTTGTTCTGCTCAGTGCTTTGTTCTGTGAGCAGGGTTGGAATATTCCTAGGTTGGGGCTTTTAGCAGAGTTTTTGCCTTTTAGCTGCAGCGTCTGCTTTGCTATTTTAAGTTCGCACCCTCTGCGCTGGGGCGTTCAAACCTGGTTCTCCCTCTAAGTGCCGCCGCCCTGGCCTTCCTGCTTAGCCCCTGACTGCTAGTGGGGGATGCGGGCGTCTGTGCCGCTTCTCCCCGGAGAGTTTTCTCTGGACACTTAGTCTGTGAGTTTTAATTATTTATGTCTTTTGTCTCCCAGTTATATGGCCCTCTGAGTTTCCACTTGCCAGTGTTTCCTGGTGTTTGGAAACTTCTCTCTCTTTCTTTTTTTTTAAGCCTCCCTTCCGAAGACAGAGCTCTGTCCCTCCCTCCTTTGTCTCTCTTTTAATCTTTTATACTATTTTCTACCTTCTTTCGAAGACTATGGGCTGCTTTTCTGAGTGCCTGATGACCTCTGCCAGTATTCAGAAGTTTTTTTGTGGAATTTACTCAGCATTCAAATGTTCTTTTGCTGATTTTGTTGGGGAGAAAGTGGTCGCCCCTTCCTATTCTTCTGCCATCTTCCCGTGCCTCTCTATTGTATCATTTAACTTTTGGGTTTCCATGTTAATTTTCTGTTTAGTTGATCTATCCATAGGTGTGAGTCGGGTATTAAAGTCTCCCGCTATCATTGTGTTATTGTTAACTTCCTGTTTCATACTTGTTAGCATTTGTCTTACATATTGTGGTGCTTCTATGTTGGGTGCATATATATTGATAATTGTTATATCTTCTTGGATTGATCATTTGATCATTAAGTAGTGTACTTCTTTGTCTCTTTTCACAGTCTTTGTTTTAAAGTCTATTTTATCTGATCTGAATATTGCTTCTCCTGCTTTCTTCTGATCTCTACTTGCATGAAATATCTTTTTCCAGCCCTTCACTTTTGGTCTGTAAGTGTCCCTCATTTCGAGGTGTGTTTCCTGTAGACAACATATATAAAGGTCTTGTTTTTGTTTCTATTCAGTCACTATTTGTCTTTTGGTTGAGGTATTCAACCCATTTATATTTAAGGTAATTATTGATAAGTATGACCCCATTGCCATTTACTTTATTGTTTTGGGTTCGATTTTATACACCCTTTCTGTGTTTTGTGTCTAGAGAAGGTCCTTTAGCATTAGGGGTGATGTGGTAATGCTGAATTCTCTCAACTTTTGCTTGTCTGAAAAGATTTTGATTTATCCTTCATATTTGAATGATAGCCTTGATGGGTACAGTCATCTGGGCTGTTACTGCAGCTAACTCACTTCAGTCGTGTCCAATTCTGTGTGACCCCATAGATGGCAGCCCACCAGGCTCCGCCGTCCCTGGGATTCTTCAGGCACGAACACTGGAGTGCTTTGCCATTTCCTTCTCCAATCTGGACTGTAGCTTATTTTATCTCAACACTTTAAGTATGTCTTGCCATTCCTCCTGGCCTGAAGAATTTCTGTTGAAAGATCAGCTGTTATCCATACGGGAATCCCCTTGAGTGTTACTTTATTTTTTTTCCCCTTGCTGCTTTTAATATTTGTTATTTGTGTTTGATCTTTGTTAATTTGATTATTATATGTCTTGGGATATTTTGCCTTGGTTTTATCTTGTTTGGTACTCTTTGGGTTTCTTGGATTTGGGTGATTATTTCCTTACCCATTTAAGGACGTTTTCAACTATTATCTCCTCAAGTATTTCCTTATGGTCTTTCTTTTAGTCTTCTTCTTCTGGGACTCGTATGATTTGAATGTTGAGGAGTTTAACATTGTCCTAGAGGTCACTGAGATTGTCCTCATTTCTTTTAATTGGCTTTTCCTTTTTCCCCTCTGTTTCATTTATTTCTAGCATTCTATTTTCTATCTCACTTATCCTATCTTCTGCCTCCATTATACTATTGTTCGTTCCCTCCAGAGTGTTTTTGATCTCATCTACTGTATTATTCAGCTTTAGCATCAGTCCCTCCAATGAACATCCAGGATTGATCTCCTTTAGAATGGACTGGTTGGATCTCCTTGCAGTATAAGGGGCTCTCAAGAGTCTTCTCCAACACCACAGTTCAAAAACATCGATTCTTCAGCGATCAGCCTTCTTCACAGTCCAACTCTCACATCCATACATGACCACGGGAAAAACCATTGCCTTGACTAGACGGACCTTGGTTGGCAAAGTAATGTCTCTGCTTTTTAATATACTATCAAGGTTGGTCATAACTTTCCTTCCAAGGAGCAAGCGTCTTTTAATTTCATGGCTGCAATCAGCATCTGCAGTGATTTTGGAGCCCAAAAAAACAAAGTCTGACACTGTTTCCACTGTTTTTCCATCTATTTCCCATGAAGTGATGGGACCAGATGCCATGATCTTAGTTTTCTGAATGTTGAGCTTCAAACCAACCTTTTCACTCTCCTCTTTCACTTTCATCAAGAGGGTTTTGAGTTCCTCTTCACTTTCTGCCATAAGGGTAGTGTCATCTGCATATCTGAGGTTATTGATATTTCTCCCGGCAATCTTGATTCCAGCTTGTGCTTCTTCCAGCCCAGCGTTCCTCATGATGTACTCTGCATATAAGTTAAATAAGCAAGGTGACAATATACAACCTTGACGTACACCTTTTCCTATTTGGAACCAGTCTGTTGCTAAAGCTGAAACTCCAATACTTTGGCCACCTCATGCGACGAGTTGACTCACTGGAAAAGACTCTGATGCTCGGAAAGGTTGGGGGCGGGAGGAGAAGGGGACGACGGAGAATGAGATGTCTGGATGGCATCACCGACTCTGTGGACATGAGTTTGAGTGTACTCCGGGAGTTGGTGATGGACAGGGAGGCCTGGCGTGCTGTGATTCATGGGGTCGCGGAGAGTCGGACACGACTGAGCGATTGAACTGAACTGAACTGTATTATTCATTGTATATTGACACTTTTTATTTCTTCTTGTTAAACCTTTTTTGCATCTTCTCAATTCTTGTCTCCAGGTAAGAAAGCCTTCCTCAGTGATCAATGCAAAGACATAGAGGAAAACAACAGAATACGAAAAACAAGAGATCTCTTCAAGAAAATTAGAGATTCCAAGGGAACATTTCATGCAAAGATGGGCTCGATAAAGGACAGAAATGGTATGGACCTAACAGAAGCAGAAGATATTAAGAAGAGGTGGCAAGAATACACAGAACAATTGTACAAAAAAAGATCTTCAGGACCAAGATAGTCAGATTAACGTGATCACTGACCTAGAACCAGACATCTTGGAATGTGAAGTCAAGTAGGCCTTAGAAAGCATCACTACGAATATAGCTAGTGGAGGTGATGTAATTCCAGTTGAGCTATTTCAAGTCCTGAAAAATGATGCTGTGAAAGTGCTGCACTCAATATGCCAGCAAATTTGGAAAATTCAACAGTGTTCACTTGAAGAGGTTAGTCTTCATTCCAATCCCATAAAAGGGAATGCCAAAGAATGCTCAAGCTACCGCACAATTGCACTCATCTCACACGCTAGTAAAGTCATGCCCAGAATTCTGCAAGCCAGGCTTCAGCAATATGTGAACCGTGAAAACCCAGATGTTCAAGCAGGTTTTAGAAAAGGTAGAGGAAACAGAGATCAAATAGCCAACATGCGCTGCATCATGGAGAAAGCAAGAGAGTTTCAGAAAAACATCAATTTCTGCTTCATTGACTACGCCAAAGCCTTTGACTGTGTGGATCACAATAAACTGTGGAACATTCTGGAAGAGATTGGAATAACAGACCACATGACCTGCCTCTTGAGCAACCTGTATGCAGGTCAGATAGCAACAGTCAGAACTGTACATGGAACAGCAGACTGTTTCCAAGTAGGAAAAGGACTAGGTCAAGGCTGTATATTGTCACCTTGCTTATTTAACTTATATGCAGAGTACATCATGCGGAACGCTGGGTTGGAAGAAACACAAGCTGGAATCAACATTGCTGGGAGAAATATCAATAACCTCAGATATGCAGATGACACTACACTTTTGGCAGAAAGTGAAGAGGAACTCAAAAACCTCTTGATGAAAGTGAAAGAGGATAGTGAAAAGGTTGGCTTGAAGCTCAACATTCAGAAAACAAATATCATGGCAACTGGTCCCATCACTTCATGGGAAGTAAAGGAAAAAGAGTGGAAACAATGTCAGATGTTACTTTTTTGTGCTCCCAAATCACTGCAGATGCTGAGTGCAGCCATGAAATTAAAAGATGCTTACTGCTTGGAAGGAAAGTTATGACCAAACTTGATAGTATATTAAAAAACAGAGATATTACTTTGCCAACAAAGATCTGTCTAGTCAAAGCTATGGTTTTCCCATGATCATGTATGGATGTGAGATTTGGACTGTGAAGATAGCTGATCGCCGAAGAATTGATGCTTTTGATGTGTGGTGTTGGAGAAGACTCTTGAAAGTCCCTTGTACTTCAAGGAGATTCAACCTGTCCATTCTAAAGGAAATCAGTCCTGGTTGTTCATTGGAAGGACTGATGCTAAAGCTGAAACTCCAATACTTTGGCCATCTCATGCGAAGAGTTGACTCACTGGAAAAGACTCTGATGCTGGGAAAGTTTGGGGGTGGGAGGAGAAGGGGATGACAGAGAATGAGATGGCTGGATGGCATCACCAACTCTGTGGACATGAGTTTGAGTGAACTCTGGGAGTTGGTGATGGACAGGGAGGCCTGGAGTTCTGTGATTCATGAGGTTGCGGAGAGTCGGACACGACTGAGCGACTAAAGTGAACTAAACTGAACTGAAGCTCCATTTGTTTTCAAGATTTTGGATCATTTTCAGTATCATTTTTTTGGAATTCTTTATCATGTAGTTTCCCTATCTCTTCCTCTTTTATTTGGGTTGGTGGGCATTTATCCTGTTCCCTTACTTGTTGAGGAGGAGGAGTCTGGTGGTCTACAGTCAATGGGATTGTAAAGAGTCGGACACGACAAGGCGACTTCAGTATTCATTTTGTCTTGTTTTATTATTAGGATGATTGTGGCCTTATAGAATGAGTTTGGAAATTTATCTTTCTCTTCAATTTTCTGCAAGAATTTGAGTAAGATAGGTGTTAGCTGTTATCTACATTTTGGGGAGAATTCATCTGTGAATTTGACTGATCCTTGGTTTTTGTTTGCTGGAAGATTTCTGATTACAGTTTCAATTTCCTTGCTTGTGGTGGATCTATTAAGATTTTCTATTCATTCATGGTTCATGTTTGGAAAATTAGACTTTTCTACAAATTTTTTATTTCTTCCAAGTTGTCCATTTTATTGGTATATAGTTGCTGATATTCTCTTATGATCCTTTGTATTTCAGTGTTGTCATTTGTGATTTCTCCATTTTTGTTTCTATTTTTGTTGATTTCATTTTTCCCTTTTGTTTCTTGATGAGCTTGGCTAATGGTTTATCACTTTTATCTTCTCAAGAACCATCTTTTCCTTCTTTCTTTTTTTCTATGTTCTCTTTTCTTTCTTTTTTAATTTCTGCCCCAATTTTTAAGGTATCTTTCCTTCTATTAATCCTGGGGTTGTTAATTTATTCCTTTTCTAGTTGTTTTAGAGGTGAAGTTTATTCAAATCCCTTATGAGTATACAGTGGAGGTAAGAAATGGATTTAAGGGACTAGATCTTATAGATAGAGTGCCTGATGAACTCTGGACGGAGGTTCTTGACATTGTACAGTAGACAGGGAAAAGATCATCCCCATGGAAAAAAAATTGCAAAGAAGAAAATTGGCTGTCTGAGGAGGCATTACAAATAGCTGTGAAAAGAAGAGAAGCGAAAAGAAAAAAAGAAAAGGAAAGATGTAAGCATCTAAATGCAGTGTTCCAAAGAATAGCTAGTAAGAAAGCCTTGCTCAGCAATCAATGCAAAGAAATAGAGGAGAACAACAGAATAGGAAAAACAGGAGATCTTTACAAGAAATTAGAGATATTAAGGGAACATTTTATGCAAAGATGGGCTCGATAAAGGACAGAAATTGTTTGGACCTAAAAGTAGAAGATATTAAGAAGAGGTGGCACGAATACACAGAAGAACTGTACAAAAAAGATCTTCAAGACCAAGATAATCACGATGGTATGATCACTCACGTGGAACCAGGCATCATGGAATGTGAAGCGAAGCGGGCCTTAGAGAGCATCACTGCGAACAAAGCTAGTGGAGGTGATGGAATTCCAATGGAGTTAATTCAAATCCTGAAAGATGATGCTGTGAAAGTGCTGCACTCAATATGCCAGCAAATTTGGAAAACTCAGCAGTGTTCACAGGACTGGAAAATGTCAGTCTTCATTCCAATCCCAAAGAAAAGGAATGCCAAAGAATGCTCAGACTACCGGACAATTGTACTCATCTCACACACTAGTAAAGTCATTCTCCAAATTCTCCCAGCCAGGTTTCAGCAATATGTGAACCGTGAACTCCCAGATGTTCAAGCAGGTTTTAGAAAAGGCAGAGGAACCAGAGATCAAATTGCCAACATCCGCTTGATCATGGAGAAAGCAAGAGAGTTCCAGGAAATTATCTATTTCTGCTTCATTGACTATGCCAAAGCCTTTAACTGTGTCGATCACAATAAACTCTGGAACATTCTGAAAGTGATGGGAATACCAGACCACCTGACCTGCTTCTTGAGAAACCTGTATGCAGGTCTGGAAGCAACAGTGAGAAATGTACACGGAACAAGAGACTGGTTTCAAATAGGAAAAGGAATACGTCAAGGCTGTATATTGTCACCTTGCTTATTTAATTTATATGCAGAGTACATCATGAGGAACGCTGGGCTGGAAGAAGCACAAGCTGGAATCAAGATTGCTGGGAGAAATATCAATAACCTCAGATATGCAGATGACAACACCCTTATGGCAGAAAGTGAAGAGGAACTCAAAAGCCTCTTGATGAAAGTGAAAGAGAAGAGTGAAAAGGTTGGCTTGAAGCTCAACATTCAGAAAGCAAATATCATGGCATCTGGTCCCATCACTTTATGGGAAATAGATGGGGAAACAGTGGAAACACTGTCTGATTTCATTTTTTGGAGCTCCAAAATCACTGCAGATGCTGATTGCAGCCATGAAATTAAAAGACGCTTACTCCTTGGAAGGAAAGTTATGACCAACGTAGATAGCATATTAAAAAGCAGAGACATTAGTTAGCCAATCAATGTCCGTCTAGTCAAGGCTATGATATTTTCCCGTGGTCATGTATGGATGTGAGAGTTGGACTGTGAAGAAAGCTGATCGCTGAAGAATTGATGCTTTTGAACTGCGTTGCTGGAGAAGACTCTTGAGAGTCCTTTGGACTGAAAAGAGATTCAACCAGTCCATTGTAAAGGAGATCAATCCTGGGTGTGCATTGGAAGGACTGATGCTAAAGCTGAAATTCAATACTTTGGCCACCTCATGCGAAGAGTTGACTCACTGGAAGTGTCTGATACTGGGAGGGATTGAGGGTGGGAGGAGACGGGGACGACAGAGAATAAGATGCCTGGGTGGCATCACCGACTTGATGGACATGAGTTTGAGTGAAGTCCAGGAGTCGGTCATGGACAGGGAGGCCTGGCGTGCTGTGATTCATGGGGTCGCAAAGAGTCGGACATGACTGAGCGACTGAACTCTACTAAACTGAACTAAGTGTGAAGTGCGGTTATTCAGTTGAGTTTTCTTCTGTTTCTTGAGGTAAGTCTGTGGTGTTATGAACCTTCCCGTAGCACAGCTTTTACAGTGTCTTATAGGTTTTGGGTTGTTGGGTTTTCATTTCTCACTCCTTTCTATGCATATTTTTCTTTTTTTTTTTTCCTCTGTGATTTTTTAGTTATTCAAAAGCCTCCATATGTTGGCATTTTTTTTTCCTGTAATCGAGATCTAATATTACTGCATTGTGGTCAGAAAGGATGATTGGAATGGTTTTAATTGTTTTTGAATTTACCAAGGCTAGATTTATGGACCAAGATATGATCTATCCTGGAGAAGATTCCATGTGCTCTTGAGAGAAAGGTGAAATTGATTGTTTTTGAGTGAAATATCCTACAGGTATCAACTAGGTCAACTGGTCAATGGTGGCATTTAAAGTTTGTGTTTCCTTGTTAATTTCTGTTTAGTTGATCTTTCCATAGGTTTGAGTGGGATATTAAAGTCTCCCACTATTATTGCGTTATTGCTAATTTCCCCTTTCATACTTGTTAGCATTTGCCTTACATAGTCCAGTGCCCTATGTTGGGTCCGTATATGATTGTCATTCTTAGATCTTCTTCTTGGGGTGATCCTTTGATCATGATAGAGTGTTCTTCTTAGTCTCTGTTCATAGTCTTTATTTTAAAGTCTATTTCATCTAATATGAGTATTCCTATTCCAGCTTTTTTATATTTTTGGTCTCCATTTGCATGTAATATGTTTTTCCAGCCCCTCATTTTCGATCACTATTTTATGTCCCGTATTTTGAAGTGGGTCTCTTGTAGAGGGGATATATCGTGGTATTGCTTTTGTATCCATTCTTCCAGTGATTGTCTTTTGTTTGGGATATTCAACCTATTTACATTTAAGGTAATTATTGATATTAGTATCCTATTGCCAATTACTTTGTTGTTTGTGGTTCGAGTGTATATACCGTTTCTTTTTCCTGTCTAAGGAAGATCCTTTAGCATTTGTTGAAGAGCTTGTTTGGAGGTGCTGAATTCTCTCAGCTTTTACTTGTCTGTAAAGGTTTTGATTTCTCCTTCATATTTGAATGTGATCCTACCTGGGTACAGTAATTTTGGTTGTAGGTTTTCTCTTTCATCACTTTAAATATGTCCTGTCATTCCTCCTGACCTGAAGAGTTTCTATTGAAAGATCAGTTGATATTCTTATGGGAATCCCCTTGTGTGTTATTTGTTGTTTTTCCCATGGAGATTTTAATATCTGTTCTTTGTGTTTGATTGCTGCTAATTTACTGATTCGTGGAGCTTGTGTCGGTGTTCTTATGGGTGGAACTGGGTTTCTTCTCTCTGGATTGCAATGAAGTATCCAGTAGTGAGATTTGAGATGTCTATGCGATTGGAGTGACTATGGGAAGCCTGTATATTGAAGTTCAGCACTATTTTCCTGTGTTGCTGGATAATTTGTGTGGTATGTCTTTCTCTGGAACTTTGTGACTCTTGGGTCATCTTTGCTTTCAGTGTAGGAATGGAGGTTTTCGGATCATCTCTTATCATTTAATATTCCCTGAAGTCAAGAGTTCTTTGCTGTTCTCAAGTTTTGGGCTTAAGCCTCCTGCTTCTGGTTTAGAGTCTTATACTTACAGTAGCCTCAAGACTTCTACATCCATACAGCACCAATGATAAAACTTCTAGGTTATTGATGAAAAGGCTCTCCACAGTGAGGGACATCCAGAGAGGTTTGCAGAATTACATGGAGAAGAGAAGAGGGTGGAGGGAGATAGAAGTGACCAGAAGGCGGAGAGGGGGAATCACAAGGGGAGAAAGCAATCGAATCAGTAACCTATTTTCTATGTGCTCTCCACAGTCTGGAACTCTCAGAGAGGCTCACAGAGTTATATGGAGAAGAGAAGAAGGAGGAAGGAGATAGAGGTGAAATGGCTGAGAAAAAGGGAAATAAAAAAGACAGGGATAGATCAAGGTATTACTATCTTCTCCACAGCCCAGAACACACAGCGAAATTCTCAGAGTTAGGTAGAGAAGAGAAAGTGGAGGGAGGAAATAGAGGCTACCTGGTGGAGAAAAAGGAGAATCAAAAGGAGGAGAGAGTAATCAAGCCAGTAATCACACTCCTAGGTAAAAATGCGTACTTAAGATTAGTTTCGTAAAGGTAAAATATTGATAACTACCAAAAAGGAAAGATCAAAAATATAAAGTAGAAGTTGGACTCACAATAATTCAGTATTAAAAAACAAAAGAAAAAAAAAGTATATTTTGGGGTTTTTGTTTTTGTTTAATATTGTAGTTTTGACGGTCTAACCTCTACTTTTTTGGCATGGGTAAGGTAATAATATGTTATAAAAATGAAAAATAAAGGCAGTACAGAGGACTTAAAAAATAATAAAAAAAAATGAAAGTAGTAAAAATACATCTCTCTGGAGCTGTTTCAGACAGTGTGGGCTCAGTTCAGTTTCAGATAGCTCCTTGTTCCAGCTTAGATCTTGTTCTCAAGATCTAAAGTACACCTCCAGTGTAGTTGTTGTTATCTACAGGGGGTATTCTGTTTCATCTGTCCCTTCCAACGTGGTTCCTTCTGTTTGTTTGGTTTCTTCTGTTCGCTGCTCTCTTCAGTGTCTAATTTCCACCCTAACATAAGGGCGAGAAGTGTTCTCTTATTCAAGCTCACTTTTTCAATCATGCTGTGAGGAGGGAGGAACACTGCAAACAAATATCATTGGCGTGTGTAGGGAGTGCTTGCAGTGCCTTGGACACCCTGGGTTTGCCCCTGCTCTTCGTTGTTTGCTTTCCTAGTCTACACTATTCAGGCTCCAGATTACTCTTCAGGGAGCGGGCCCCGAGTTGCGTGCACTTTCCTGGTCTAGGCCACTCAGGTCCAGGTTTTCTGCTACTACCCAAATTTGCAGATTGAGTTGGGCTTTTTTTGTTGTTGTTGTTACACTTCCCAGTCCTAAACAGCTCAGACAACCAGGTGTTTGGCTAGTGTCCTCTCCCTGGCAGTGAGATCGCCTATCTCTTTCCCGGTCCCAGCCTCTTGGTTTACTGGGTAACAGTGTGCACCATCTCTGCTGTGTCTTTACTGGGGTACTGATCTCTCGCTGTGGCACTCCTGGTGGATGTCAACTGTCTAGAATTCCAGGAATACTTGGTTAGCAACTGGAAGACTGTCCACAGTTTGATAGGGAATGCTGTCTCTGGGACTGAGTTTGCCCCTTTCTTGCTCTGGCTACCACCCTCCTGCCCCATCCTCCTGAGGTGGATGGGCTGGTCCACATCCGGCACATTCTCCTCTGGTATTTGCTCAGTCCTTTGTTCTGTGAGTGGGCCAGGCAGTATCTCAGGTAAGCGCTTTTCCGGGATAGTTCTCTCTCCCTTTCTCTTCGCACCCCCTCAGATTGCCCTCAGGACATTTGAGACTGGTCCTTATCCTAAGCAATGCAGCCCACTCCTCCCTATTCAGCCTCCTCTTCCTGGTGATGGATGCAAGTGTCTGGCGTAGGCATATAACCTGTGGGTTTTATGTATGTATATATGTCTGTATGTATTTTTTTCCTAGGTGCATTGCCCTCTGAGATTCCAAAACTCCCGACAGACACGCTGGAGAGAGGGTTTCCTGGTGTTTGGAAACTTTTTCCTCTTTAAGATTCCCTTGCCAGAACGGCTCTCCATCGCTAACACTCCTTTTATTTTATATTCTGCCCTACCTCATTTTGAAGAAAATTGGCAGCATTTCTGGGTACCTGATGTCTTCAAGTCAGTGTTCAGAAATTATTTTGTGAACTTTGTTCAGCGTTCAAATGTTCTTTTGCTGGATTTTTGGGGGAGAAATTGGTCTCCCAGTCCTATTCCTCTGCCATCTTAGGATGACACCCCAGCCTCACCCACTGACTTTAAATTATGCCAAATTGGTTGACATAGAATAGGGAGAGAAGGAAATTCTGGGTACATTCCTAAATAGACTACGGGAAGCTCCCCATAATTTTACTGACATTCACCTTAATATTACAGAGGGAGAAATAATTTTAAACATAGATTTCTCACTCATTTTACATCAGATGTCTGCCATTAGTTATGCAAACAGGTATTTGGGCCAAATTAAACCTTAGGAAAACTGTTACAGATATTTCAGATGGTATATTATAGTAGAGAATATGAGGAGGAAAATAGAGGTGGGGGGGAATCCAGCAAAAGCCTGAAGCCCCAACAATGTCTATTAGAACTGCTCTGAAACAACCTGAGAAAAATAACCAGAGGGACACAGGTGAAAAGGGTTGGGCTTGCTATTCCTGAGGAAAGGAGGGATATTTCAAGAAGTTTTCCCCTCAGGCATCCAAGGCACCTCTGGCTCCCTGTCTCATCTGCAAAGAACCACACAAGAGAAGAGACTTACCTCTGAGGTATAGGCCCCAGTCATCAGACTCTCAAGAGAATTGGGACCACACACATGCCCCCATCTTAATAACATCTGAGGAACACCAGGTATTAAGCACTCTGTGGGGGCTAATCAGTTGATACCTTTTGGAAAACAGGGAAAGTTTCTCTGTGCTCACTGAAGCCCCATGGTCCACTTTCCTCCTATCCACTATTATACTAAAGCTATCAGGATGAGCCAAAAGCTATTATGTTCTGTTCAGTTCAGTACAGTAGCTCAGTCATGTCCAAATATTTGTGACCCCATGAATCACAGCATGCCAGGCCTCCCTGTCCATCACCAGCACCTGGAGTTCACATATACTGATGTCCATCAAGTCAGTGATACTATCCAGCCATCTCATTATCTGTCGTTCCCTTCTCCTCCTTCCTCCAATCCCTCCCAGCATCATCAGAGTCTTTTCCAGTGAGCCACCTCTTCACATCAGGTGGTCAAAGGACTGGAGATTCAACTTTAGCACCAGTCCTTCCAATGAACACCCAGGACTGATCTCCTTTAGAATGCACTGGTTGGATCACCTTGCAGTCCCAGGGACTCTCAAGAGTCTTCTTCAACACCACAGTCCAAAAGCATCAATTTTTGGCAATCAGCTTTCTTCACAGTCCAACTCTCACATTCATAATGACCACTGGAAAAGCCATAGCTTTGACTAGATGGAACTTGTTTGGCAAAGGAATGTCTGCTTTTTTATTATGCTATCTAGGTTGGTCATAACTTTCATCCCAAGGAGTAAGTGTCTTTTAATTTCATGACTGCAATCAGCATCCACAGTGATTTTGGAACCCCCAAAAATTAAGTCTGACACTGTTTCCCCATCTATTTCCCATGAAGTGATGGGACCAGATGTTATGATCTTAGTTTTCTGAATGTTGAGCTTCAATCCAACCTTTTCACTTTCCTCTTTTACTTTCATCAAGAAGCTTTTTTGTTCCTCTTCACTTTCTGCCATAAGGGTAGTGTCATCTGCCTATCTGAGGTTATTGATATTTCTCCTGGTAATCTTGATTCCAGCTGTGCTTCTTCCAGCCCTGCGTTCCTCATGATGTATTCTGCATAGAATTTAAATAAGCAGGGTGCCAATATACAACCTTGATGTATTCCTTTTCCTATTTGGAACCAGTCTGTTGTTCCATGTCCAGTTCTAACTGTTGCTTCCTGACATTAAGATGAAACTAGAACTCTGTGTTATTTCCTCATGGGTTCCTAATGATGCCAGAGTCTCCTTTATCCCTTTGGGGGGTAAATATGCTGCGCAAGTTCCAGGCCACTGTTTTCATGAATATGGAACATTTTCTTTTAAAATGAACAATAATGTGAATATTAGGGAGTGGGCTGATGGGAAATGTATGGGTCGAGCACAAATGCTGTTCCTGTTATTACCAACCTCATAGACCACACTCAAAGACCTATTCTCACGTCAAACGTTGTATCCATTACAGCCTGAGTTTAAGGAATGAACAAAATCTTAGTGTACTGACTTCTCATGATGTGAGTGGGATCTTGAACTCTACAATTCAGAGCAACCCTATTTTTAAATCTGTTGTAACTCAAGGAGTGTCAAAGTTTTAGGAATACAATATCACTTACCCAACTCCAATCTTCAGGAAAGGTAGATAAAGGGTAATGGCATCATTAAGAGGAATCTAGATAAATTAACTCAGGAAACACAAAACTGTTGGTTTAAATGTACCCACACCTTTAGGGAAGGCTCATTCTGCCCCCGCCCAAAAAAGGGGATTATCTCAATGACAGACATTATTATGCACAGCTATTGACATAGATCCTAAAGCTTTAGAATTAACTCTGTGATTCAGCTTTCAGCTTTTCAAACTCCTCATCAAGTGAAGGGGGTTCCCCATGGTGGGATTCATCACTTCAAAGAAAGGACTTCAACTCTGTGAATACCTTCAACAACAACAATAATATATGCCACTTTTTCTTGACCTGAGGACATCTAAAAATCCTAAAATGGAGTCATGTAACTATGGACATAATGTAACTCTTAATTTTGATTGTGTTTTAATTTGGTTTAACGACTATTTTGTCTTTCATCTCTAACTTTAAAGCTGATTTGTTTCTAACTGTGTGTAAGTTTTTAAGTTACAAGTGAACAGGCTCCTACAATTGCCACAGCCTCTCTAAACTATTATTTGGGGCCTCTGGTCTAGAGACTCTCAATATGACGGTTAGAAGAGATGCTGATAAATTTAGGGGTGAAGCCCCATCACATCAGGAAGTAGCTATGGAATGAAAATGACACCCTTTTCCCTTGGCAACATAATTCTTAAAAGAAAAGGGAATAATGAGAGAGTTAATTCCTAGGTGGAATGATAAGTTCAGAGACCCTGAGGAGGAGAAAGAATTTGAGGTTCTCGAAGAGGAGATAGATGCTTGGAATTCTCAAGGAGTAGGAAAGGACAAGCTTTATATTTTAATTTTTCTCCTATATTTCTTAGTAAGTATTATATAACAATATTGTATCCTGCTTGGGAACAGTTTCTCCTTCTTGAAAACATTCTGACTAAACTTGATATTAGGATGCATATTACAGGAGTGGGTCTGGTAAGTTCTAATCCTGTTACTTTAAAATGTAAATTGTAGAAGTGGTCTGGTAAACTTTTTTACAACCTTGAGACATTCTTTGGATTTATTGTTATAACAAAATTAAGTAGTATATAGCTCTCTTGCTTAGACTAGTCAGGGGCACTCTATGTCCTGATTCTGATGTCTATGTCAGAAGCTTTCTCTGTCCTGTTTCATTCTTGGATAAAATTCTGCTACGCAAAAGCTCATGAGTGGTCAAGTGTGGTACCTGTTACTGAGGCAAAATCCTGTTTCTTCAGAGATCAGGACTCTGACACTGTTCTGTTCACATTAATTTAGTAATTCTCAGTCTTCCCATTGTTCAATTAACTCTGTTTTATTCAGTCACATTGAACTTCCATTCTGTGTTCTGTTCTTCTTGGTCTCACTGCCTGTGCATCTGCCATTCTTCTGCTTCCCTTGATTTTTATCTTTTTGTTAATGGTCTTAGAGATATGATTTTAAATCACTCATGAAGTTTTCTTCTGACTTTACAGATTGTTATAAGATTACTATTTTAGTTGAGCTGTTCAATTTTCTTTGATAGATTGTGTTCTCCGATTGGAATTAACTATCATATCCCATATCTATTTTTCCTTCTGACTTTACTCTCCTTGCTTCAGGAGTTGAGGTCTCTATTTAGGGAGTAAAAAAATGTCTGAATAAGGACTTATGGAATCAACAAGAAACACGTATATTAAACAAGTTCATCTTAAGAAAATCTGTATGGAAACAAGATTCTTAAGATCCTAACCCTCTGAAAAAGTAGTATATAGTTTACAAATTAAAATCACCAACATTGGGTTTCCTTCCCAAGAAGAGCTAAAAAAATTGTCATGATTTTGTAAGGAAAGCATTTTTTACAATGACTTATGTATTTCATAGGTGTGTATCAGGGATAGTAAATGTCACAAAGAACATTTTTCGTTAACAGAAATTGATGCTTGTGTATGAAAGTTTTTTGCTTTCCTATTTTGATAAATGATATGTATTTTCTATTCTGTGGTGGGAACGTTTTCCATCAGTTCAGTTCAGTTCAGTCGCTTGGTCATGTCCTACTCTCTGCGACGTTTGCCATAACAATCCCTTAAATCAGTGTCCATGATTGCTGTTCATGGGACTTAATGATGAGGATTTTCAGGAGACATGGAATGACAGAAGCAAGATAACGCAGTGATAAAGCAAGTATAATCTCAACTGGAAACCAAATTGTACTACACTTTATCTCACTTTTTATTCAGTCATTTGCTTCCATGTTATTCCTGTCAAAATTTTACCAATAAAAATGCATTCTTACCTCTCAGATGAGTAGGCTTTCATGTGACCAAAGCAGTTTTCCAGAATAGGAAGTCTTTTACAGGTATTAGTGGCCAGGATTTGTAAAGTTGAAGGATACCTAATTTTTAAAGGAACCTTCGTGGTACAATATTAAAGAGAAATAATCTTGTAGTTTTGCCAGAAAGCCAAACTGGGTGAGTTCTCTTTTTCTTTCTTTCTTTCTTTCTTTTTTTTTTTTTTTTTTCTCATTGGTTTTCCTGTTTATTGCATGCCTGAGTCAGAATCTACCTTTGACCTCTGGACCATAGCATTTTACAGGAAGCCACCAATACCAAACTATTACCAGAAAGGGAAAGTGTTAGTGCCTTAAAAATGTCCTATTTTTTTGTGACCCCATGAATCACATCACGCCAGGCCTCGTTATCTATCACCTACTCTCAGAGTTCACTCAAAATCATGCCCATCACGTCTGTAATGCCATCCAGGCATCTCATTCTCTGTCATCCTATTCTCTTCCTGCCCCCAATCCCTCCCGGCATCAGCGTCTTTTACACTGAGTTAGCTCTTCGCATGTGGTGGCCAGAGTATTGGAGTTTCACCTTTAGCATCAGTCCTTCCAGTGAACACACAGAACTTATCTCCTTTAGAATGGACTGGTTGGATCTTCTTGCAGTCCAAGGGACTCTCAAGAGTCTTCTCCAACAGGACAGTTTGAAAGCATCAGTTCTTCTGTGCTCAGCTTTTATTATAGTCAACCCTCACATTCATACATGACTACTGGGAAAAGCATAGTTCTAACCAGATGGACTTTTGTCGGGAATTAATCTCTCTGCTTTTTAATATGCTATTTAGGATGGTCATAGCTTTTCTTCCAAGGGGCAAGTGTTTTAATTTCACTGATGCAGTCAACTTCTGCAGCGATTTGGAGACTAAGGATATAAAGTCTGCCACTGTATCCTTTGAATCCCATGTATATGCCATGAAGTGATGGGACGAGATAATATATGTTCATTTCTTGAAAGATGAATTTTAAGATAGCCTTTTCACGTTCCTCTTCATCTTTATATCCTCTTTATCTCTTTTGAAATCTCCACTTTAAAAAAATCAAGATTTGGTAGGAAAAATATTAAAAGAAAGGAAGGACAATTCAGGCAAAATGAAGGACATTGACAAGGCACAGAATATGAGAAGAACAAAACATGGAGCTTAAAGGTATCTGAATGACTGGTCATGTGTGGACATGAGCAGTGAGCAGGAATGACAGAAATGATTAGAAATGTCTTATCATATAGGTAGTGAAATTCATGAGAAATGCTTAAGTGGAGTCGTGTTAGGTTCTGATGCCTCTTCTGTGCAGTTAAGATGTTAATAAACATCTTAATAAACACAGATTTGATGACTCTATCTTCTTTAGTCTTGGAACGCTCTATTTTCAGCTTACCTGGAATTTGTAGTACCAATGGAAAAGGTGTTTCTTGGTGAGTCCGTACTCCAGCACATACATTAGCTCTAGCTTCATGGCAGCACACTATTTGTATTTTCTTCTCCCTGAACATTTCTTGTAGGGATAGTATAAAATATGGAATAGGTGGTAGGACCTAGTGGGGGATATGTTGAAGCCATCCTTGAAGTATAGCACCAGCAGTCTTAGTTCTGCATAGTTCTAGCAGCATGCTACAATATGGATTTATTTTCCTCAGCTATACATTAATTGAATTTGACACCAACAGGCCCCTGCATCACTACCTCATGGTCACTGATGCTTCTGTGTACACCCAGACCCTCTCTAAACCAGCACCAACCTGTACTTCATACTTTAGTGAAAGATACGAAGACTAATAACATGTCTAATACTTATTGATCTTGTTGTAAACCATGTCCAGGAGGAATAAGTGATTAAACTTCTTAATCTGCAACTGGTTCTGCATTCCTATGGTTTCTGTGCCCATTTGGGACTTGCCAATGCCTGATCTCTAGCATCTCCTACAACAAAGATCAACACTGGATATATTGTCCTATTCCTGGAGCCCTGAGGGATAATCAGTGTCACTATCTCATTGGCCCCTTTACTGCAATCACCAGGGCTACACAAGGTCTGCAGCATTATTTGAGTTAGAAGGAAGTTCTTGGAGGTGAATTCTAGAAATATAAATGAAAATGCAGTAAAGTTACTGAGTCAGATACACAGATTTATGACCCACTTCTTGGCACTCTACTCCATCATTTTACCTTTGTCTCCTGCTTGAAATGTTGAAACAGTAAAGGATGGAATGTATTCTGTTTGGGGGCTTAGAGCTAAAATATGGGACTCAAAACATTGTGAAGTAATCCAGATTGTTAAACATTTACCTGTTATGCTTTGGTCTCTTCTATATTTTAACTCATCCCAGTCCACAAGCGTGTAAACTTGCCTCTTTCACAAGTGCAACTTTGGAAATGCAGACACTGTCTGGAGCCAAGAGCTTATACAGTTTGCTTTATCTTGAAAAAGATGCAATAAAATGCTTGGGTAATGTTTTTCTTCAGCTTTACATGCCTAACTTAATGGAGTAGAGAATGGCAACCCACTCCAGGTTTCGTGCCTGGAAAATCCCATTGACAGAAGGGGCAGGTGGGTTGCACTCATTGCTTTGCAGAGTCACACAGGACAGAACACACACACTTACACATTTACTTATGTTCAGATACAAATTGTCTTTCTTTTTAATAGGTCTCCATGTGGTGCACCCTGAAGTTAGTAAGCATTTTTCTCTAAATTATCTTTGTGAATTTTTATACACTACTGTTTCTTTTAGAGATGCCGGCCCTGGCGATGCAGATGCGAGAGATGCCGGCCCATGGCTGAATGGCATCACCGACTCTGTGGACATGAGTCTGAGTGAACACTGGGAGTTGGTGTTGGACAGGGAGGCCTGGCGTGTTGTGATTCATGGGGTCGCAAAGAGTCGGACACGACTAAGTGACTGAACTGAACTGAACTGTTTCTTTTTCTAAAACAAAACAAACAAATTACCTCCCTTTTGGCAATAGGTTTGTTTCCTTTTCTCCACTGATGTTTTGGAATTTCTTTCCTATTAGCAGAAATATGGATTTCTATATTGCTTTGGCTATATGGGATCTGGTAAATTGGGATATTGCTTCGTTGATTTGGGATTAATAACCTTGAACAAATTTTCCCTTTTCTAGAGCAATGGAAATCTCTGGAATTGAGAAGAAATGACAACACTGAGCCCCATATATATCCCTTCCTTATCTAGGACCAGGCTCCTTAATGACAGACATGATCGGGTCTGTCATATCACTAGAGAGCCACTGGAAATATTCTCTAAGTGTGTGTGGCTCTGTTTTTTGTCTTTGGCATGCTGTCATGCCTACTTTTATGTCACAAGTTAAAGAGGTTTTAGATTCAACTCTATTCCACAATTCATCCATACAAGAAGGTGAATCTCTATAATATTCTTTCACTCAGCCTCTAGACCTTGCCAGAGAATGTATGAGGAAGCCTGAGAGTCCCGTTTCTGAGGGAGTTCTCAAGCATTAGTGAAGTTTCCCCAGGATTTTAGTATATTTCCCATTTTCATACTATAATAAGTTTTATAAGATACATCAAGTGTGGTCACAATTGTCTCAATGAGTAACATATAAGAAGTACTGATGGAGGTATCTGGAGGCTCAGAAGAAGATGAATATGACATGAAGAAGATGAAAGGATGCCCCTCACATTCCTATATTTCCTAGTGTCAGAAGTAATGGGATTAACTGATTGGTAGACTAAAACAAATGGAGATGACCAATAAGGCCATAAGTAATCCTGTCATGAGACTAAGGAAGAAGTTGAAATGTGTCATTTAGATTTGGAATCCAGCAGGATCTTAATATGTAGGCAGGATAATTATGAAGGAAGAGACTTAATGAGAATTAGATGGGAGAAATAGGAAGTTACTGATACTTATGACAAGTGACAGTAGTCTTGTATGGGTGTGAGAGTTGGACTATAAGAAAAGCTGAGCGCTGAAGAATTGAATTGTGGGGTTGCCGAAGACTCTAACTGTGCTTCCTAAAAGAAATCAGTCCTGAATATTCTTTGGAAGGACTGATGCTGAAGCCGAAATTCCAATCCTTTGGCCACCTAATGTGAAGAACTGACTCACTGGAGAAGACCCTGATATTGGGAAAGATTGAAGGCAGAAGGGGAAGAGGACAACACAGTATGAGATGGTTGGATGGAATCATGGACTCAATGGACATGAGTTTCTGAAATCTCTGGGAGTTGCTGATAGGCAGGGAAGCCGGGAATGTTGCAATCTTTGGGGTCACAAAAAGTCACACATGACTGAGAGCCGGACTGATGACAAATGATCTGTTTACAAGTTTTGCTGATTTCTCTCCAGAGTTTTCCCCAAACTACTGTGTCAGTCTGCCAACTTATGGCTCACTTTCCCATGACTTTTCTTTATTTGCAACACTCTTCAGAAGTTGGCTTGTCTGTTCTTTTGCATTTCATCTTTGTTTCATTTATTTGAGTGTGTCTGCTATGGCAGGGGGAGTTACTATAAAATAGGCTATATTAAGTATCAGGAAGTCATTCAGCAACATTGGTACAGTTGGGAATATTAGAAAAAATATCTAATACAAAAATGGGAGTTACAAGTGTGTACTTTCTTCGTTTTGTATCAGTATAGAAGTATTCAAAGAAAAAAAAAATTCCAGGACTGTTGTTTATGATTTTGTAATTGAAATATTATGAGGAAACTCCCATAAGCCTCTCATCCTTACCAATCAGAGGACAGACAAAATGGAAGCCACAAATGCAGAAAACTTACCAAAGTGATCACTTGGACAGAGTTTTGTCTAACTCAATGAAGCTCTGAATCATCCTATGTAGGGCCACCCAAGATGGTCAGGTCATGGTGGGAATTCTCATGAAACATGGTCTACGGGATACATTAAGGTCAAACCTCTTCGGTGAGGTTTGAACAGAATGAAAAGGTAAAAAGAAAGGTCACTGAACGGTGAATTCCCAAGGCTGCTAGGTGCCCAATATGAACGATTGATGGATGGAGGTTCATAACACTGTACAGGATGTGGTGATCAAAATCATCCCCAAGAAGAAGATATGCAAAAAGGCAAAATTGTTGTCTGAGGAGGACTTTCAAATTTCTTTCTTTCTACCAAAGAAGAGAGGGAAAGACGATAGGCAAAATGAAAAGATATGTCCATCTGAATGCAGAGTTACAAAGAATAACAAGGAGAGCTAAGAAAGCCTTCCTAAGTGATAAATATAAATAGACACATGAAAACAACAGACTGAGAAGAGCTACAGATCTCTTCCAATAAAGTAGACATAACAAGGGAATATCCCATGTAAAGATGGGCAGGACAAGACAAAAGGGTATGGACCTAAAGGAAGCAGAAGGTGTTAAGAATAGGTGGCAAGGATTCACAGAAGAACTTTAGAAAAAAGATCTTATGATAACCACAGTGGTGTGATCACTCACCTTGAGCTAGCTATCATGGAATATGAAGTCAAGAAGGCCTTACAAAGCATCACTACAAACAAAGCTATTGGAGATGATGGAATTCCAGCTAAACTATTTCAAATCCCAAATAATGAGCTGTACATAATATGCTAGCCAGTTAGGAAAAATTAGCAGTGGCCACAGGACAAGCAAACATCAGTTTCATTCCTATTTCAATGAAATGTCACAGAAAACATTTTGAAATTTTCACAGTTACACTCACCTCACACGCTATCAAAGTAATGCTCAAATTCTCCAATCTAGTCTACAAGAGAAAGTACACTGATGATTTCCAGATGTTCAAGCTGAATTTAGAATAGGCAGAAGAACAAGAAAACAAATTGGCAATAGTTACTGGACCATAGAAAATACAAGAGAATTCCAGAGAACACAAATTTACTTCTACTTCATTTTTCATGCCAGGGACTTTGATAATGTACATCAGAACAAACTGGAAAATTCTTAAGGAGACAAAAATACCAGACTACTTTATCTGCCTTGTGAGAAATCTGTATATAGCTCAAGAGGCAACAGTTAGAAAGAGACAAGGAGCAATACACCGGTTCCAACTTGCAAGGAAGCAGTTAACGAGGCTGCATATTTTCACCCTGGTTATTTAAATTATATGCAGAGTACATCATGCGTAATGCTGAACTGGATGAAGCACAATATGGTATCAGGACTGCTGGTAGAAACAGCAATAACCTCAAATATACAGATAACACCACCCTTCATGCAGAAAATGAAATTTAGCTAAAGAACTTCTTGGCGAGATTGAAAAATCTGTCTTAAAATCCAACATTCAATAAATGAAGATTGTGGCATGCAGTCCCATTACTTCATTACAAATAGATGTGGAAACAATGAAAACAATGAGAGACTTCATTTCCTTGGGCTCCAAAATTACTGCAGTTGGTGACTGTAGTCATGATTTCAAAGAGCCTGTTCCTTTGAAGGAAAACTGTGATAAGGTTAAAAAGTGCATTAGAAAACAGACACAGTACTTTACCAACAAATGTCTATGGAGTCTAAGCTATGTTTGTTCCTGTAGTCATGTATGAATGTATGTGAGTGTTGGACCACAAAAAAAACTAAGTGCAGAACTGATGCTTTTGAACAGTGGTGTTGGAGAAGTCTCTTGAGAGTCACTTTGATTGAAAGAATATCAAGCCAGTCAATCCTAACGTAGATCAGCCATGAATATTCATTGGATGGACTGATACTGAAGCTGACGCAAAGTTCAAATTCAATGGAAGAGACGTTGATACCCGGAATATATTGCAGGCTAGAGGAGATGGTTGGATGGCATCACCGACTCAATAAACATGAGTTTGAGAAACTGCAGGAGTTGGTAATGAAAAGGGAAACCTGTCATGTTGCAGTCCATGGGAGTCACAAAGATATGAATGATCCACTGAAGATAACTCAATTAAAATATTTCTGAGAGACGTGTCATCTATGGGTGAATCATGGCTCCAGCTCTATTAAGTATGCTGTGTGTTGGAACAAATCTGATAGAGAAGTCTCCTACAAGTCCCCCACCCAACAAATACTATCCCCTGAATTTCTAAGTGGTGGCACTGAACTTGGTCTACTATAGTATTCTGAGGTCTGAAGATTGTTAAACTTGGCTGAGGCCAAAGATCACATTAGTTTGTTACCTATTTGAAAAGCATCTCTAGGTCTGCAGGCAGGTTTGGCATTGTTCCCACCAAATCAAACAGTCCGATCTAAGCTCTGAAATCTCTGTTTGATTCTGCTGTCCATCTTCTTCCATCTAATCAACGACTTGTAGCACTCTCTGTCGCTTGCCCCGGAAATGTTCTGTGTTCTTGCAGTCTTAATCATCTTCCAAGAGTGCATGTATATTGTCCATATTTTGAGCTGTCAGAAGATTGAATGGAAACATTTGAGAAATGGAAATTTGAACCTGCAAACAGGCCTGTACTGAAACTTCTTGATTAAGTTCCATAGAGGGAACCTGCACTGCCTTTTTAGTGATTTGAATCCTATGGTCATCTGGGAGATGACCATTTTCTCTCTGAAACTGGCACTAAATTCTTCTATATTACTTCACTTTGGTTGTACGACAGATCCAAGGTGTCCTCTACCTGGTACTGTTACCTTCAAATATTATCAATTATGTATGTCTTGGGCATGATGTGCTGGGGCGCAGACTCTGTCTTTTAAATTTGACTAAGATAGAAGGTCAAGAGGTTTTGTGTTTTTTTTTCCCCTCTAGTTGGTGAAAATGAAGTTGCTCAATCGTGTATGACTCTTTGGGACCCCACGTACTGTAGCCTACCAGGCTTCTCCATCATTGGGATTTGCCAGGGAAGAGTACTGGGGTGGGTTGCCATTTACTTCTCCAGGAGATCTTCCCTACCCAGGGATTGAACCCAGATCTCCCGCATTATAGGCAGACGTTTTACCATCTGAACTACCAGGGATGTGGCCTCTAGTTGATAGTGGACTTCAAATCTATTCTCTCCATCGATACTGGGGATATGTGTCTGGCATGGGCTGCAGGTGTTAATGGTGAACTTGCCTGGAGCTGTGGTATTGCTGCTCATAACAGCCCTTTGTGTGGCTGAGGACCATCTATGCATCTCCTTTGGTTGGAGCCCTTCAGTTTGGACTGAATTTTATTCCTGTTTATTTAAGATATCTAGTCTAAAACCTAGAACGGGGGTCTCTTGGGCTTCTCAGGCATCTAGAGGGTTGGTGATAAGAGTGGCAGTCATAAACCACAAATCCTGCCATAGAGATGCTGATGCCAATATCCCTGGCCAATTGTCTGGTGTAAATGGCAAGGTGGCTCCAACGGTTTGGGAGGATTTGTTATCCTCTAGGCTGTCCCATGGCTACTGCAGCCTAGTGTCTTGGTTTGGGAATGTTTAGGTTGGCATGGTTACCACAACTTCACAACTTTGTGATTTCCCCAAAGCAATAGGAAGCAAAACCTAGGCCACTACCACTTTTATCCTGGGGAATTAAACATGATGTATGGAAAAGATAAGTGGAGAGGGTTGTGTATTTTCAATGTCAGCCTGTTTTCCCTTGTGTTTATTTTCTTCTACCAGTTCCTGTAAACTATGATCTTTCTAATATTTCCTATGTCATCTTTAACCATGAAGTAGGAATAAATTTTAACACAGCTGAATCTCTAAAGAAAGAATGAAAACTCTTAGGGAGCACTAGGACTTTGTGGGGGTAATCAATGGATGGATAAGTGAGTTCTTTGCCAGTTTCCATTCCCTGAAAACTTATGTAAGAAAAGGAGAATGCTTTTGGTATTGACAGATGTTTTTCAAGAGAAGTGCATATATTGGTTTGCTAAAGTTGCCATAACAAAGTGTCCTATACCAGGGAGCTTCAATAAATGTGCTCCAAACTTCTAAGGTTCAAGGCAGTAATCAAATTCAGCAGATTTGTTTTCGTCTGAGGCCTCTTTTGGATTTTTCCTGGCCATTTTCTGGCTTTGTCTTCACATAGTAATGTTTCTGTTTTTCTCTCTGACTGATCTGCTTTTCTTATAAAGT
Organism: Moschus berezovskii; assembly: GCF_049115385.1. Taxonomy (NCBI): domain Eukaryota; kingdom Metazoa; phylum Chordata; class Mammalia; order Artiodactyla; family Moschidae; genus Moschus; species Moschus berezovskii. Next base: position 32,054,489 of record NC_142489.1, on the reverse strand, counting down.
GCCAAACATATTAACTCAACTACCAATCTAGAGGTCCTATTTCCAAATAGGTAACTGTAATATCCTCACAGTTTCACTAAATATAAAGTACAGAGAGTTAGAGCTTCAACATACGAATTTCGAGAGAAAACAACTTATTGTATAATATTGAGTCTCTTCTTTCCATTTGGTACTGCTGTATATGCATCTGTTTACCATTTTCACACCAGTAGACAGGACTCCTGAACCCAGAAAGCAACTGGTTAAGAAAAATGTGTTGTGCAGGTATAATATAGATGAAACCAGATTTCAGTTTTTGTTTGCTTGTTTGTTGTTAACTCGTCTAGATATCCTCACCACAAAGACATAAGGAAAGGAAAAAAATTATGTTTGTAAATGAATACTAAGACATAAGATGATGCTTATGATAAGGAAACTTCTAAAGAATTGTAAAGACAAAGAGATATACTCTATATGTTTATGCTAGCAAATCAGTTCATTACAGAATTTTCAAACTAACAGACTTTCAGTTCAGTTCATTTCAGTTCAGTTCAGTCGCTCAGTCGTGTCCGACTCTCCGCGATAAGATTTAATGACAACATTTTTTCAGTTTGTCTAGATTCACCTGGTAATTAGGGTAGCCATCAGCCTTTCCTAGTATATTGAAGCTCAGCACTATGTTCCGGTGTTGCTGGAGAATTTGTGTGGTATGTCTTTCTCTGGAACTTGTTGGCTCATGGGTGACCCTTGCTCTTAGTGTAGGTATGGAGGATTCGGATGATCTCTTATTGGTTAATGTTCCCTGATGTCAGGAGTTCTCTGGTGTTATCAGGTTTTGGGCTTAAGCCTCCCGCTTCTTGTTTAGAGTCTTATTCTCATAGTAGCCTCAAGACTTCTACCTCGATACGGCATTAATGATAAAACTTCTAGGTTAACAATGAAAAGACTCTCTAGAGTGAGGGACACCCAGAGAAGTTTGCAGAATTACAAGGAGAAGAGAAGAGGGAGGAGCGAGATCGAGATGACAAAAGGCGGGGAGGGAGAATCACAGAGGGAGAGAGCAATAGAGCCAGTAAACGATTCCCTATGTGCTCTCCACAGCCTGGAACCCTCAGAGAGGCTCACAGAGTTATATGGAGAAGAGAAGAAGGAGGAAAGACATAGAGGTGAAATGGAGGAGAAGAAGGGGAATCAAAAGGAGAGAGATAGATCAAGGTAGTACTATCTTCTCCAGAGCCCAGAATACACAGAGAATTTCACAGAGTTGGGTAGAGAAGAGAAGATGGAGGGAAGAAATAGAGGCGACCTTGTGTAGAAAAAGGAGAGTCCAAAGGGGAGAGAATAATCAAGTGAGTAATCACACTCCTAAATAAAAATGGATACTTAAGGTTAGATTCATAAAGGTAAAAAATTGATAACAGCTACCAAAAAGCAAAGATTAAAAATCTAAATTAGAAGTTGGACTCTTAAAAATACAATTTTAAAGCAAAAGAAAACAAAAAATATATACTTTTGGGGATTTTGCTTTTGTTTTTGTTTAATGTTGTAGTTTTGATGGTCTAACCTCTACTTTTTTGGTTTGGGTAATGTAATAGTATGTTATAAAAATGAAAATTATAGACAGAATAGAGATCTTTAAAAATAAAAATAAAAAAAAAATGATTGTAGTAAAAATACATCTAGGAATTCCTCTGGCGCTGTTGCAGAGAGTGTGGGCTCAGTTCAGTTTCAGATAGTTCATTTTTCCAGCTTAGACGATATAAGGTCCCTCCAGTGTAGTTGCTGTTATCTACAGCGTTTATTCTGTTTCACCTGTCACTTCAAACGTGGTTCCTTCTGTTAGGTTGGTTTCTTCTGTTCGCTGGTCTCTTCATTGTCTAATTTCCACCTTAACATAAGGGCGAGATGTGGGCTCTTATTTAGTCTCACTTTTTCAATCATGCTGTGTGGAGGGAGGAACACTGCAAACAAATATCACTAGCGTGTGGGGGGAGTTCTCGCAGTGTCTTGGACACCCTGCATTTGCCCCTGCTTTTGGTGTGTGAGATTTCCCAGTCTACACTGCTCAGTCTCCAGATAACCCTGCAGGGAGCAGGCCCCGAATTGTGTGCACTTTCCTGAACTAGGTCACTCATGTTCAGGTTCTCTGTTACTCCCCAAAGACGCAGACTCAGTTGGGTTTTTCTTTGTACCCTTCCCATTTCTGAACAGGTCAGGCAACCAGGTGCTTGGCGAGTGTGCACTCCCTGGGCAGTGAGTGCGTCTTATCACTTCCTGTGTCCCAAATGCTTGGTTTACTGGGTGATAGACTGAACCATTTCTCGTGTGGCATGTGTCTCCACTGGGGAGATGATCTCTAGCTGGCACCCTCCCAATAGATGTCAACTGTCCAGAATCCCAGGAAGTCTTGGTTAGCAACTGAAAGCCTGTTTGCCGTTTGACAGGGAATGCTTTCTCTGGGACCGAGTTTGCCCCTTTCTTGCTCTGGCTTCCACCCGCCTTCCTCTTGCAGTTGATGGACTGTCCACATCCTGCTAACTTTCCACTGGTATTCGCTCTGTCCTTTGTTCTCTGAGCTTGCCCAGCAGTACCTTCAGGTCAGTTCAGTTCAGTCGCTCAGTTGAGTCCGACTCTTTGCAACCCCATGAATCACAGCACCCGAGGCCTCCCTGTCCATCATCAACTCCCGGACTTCATTCAAACTTATGCCCATCGAGTTGGTGATGCAATCCAGACATCTCATTCTCTGTCCTCCCAGTCTCCTTATGCCCTCAGTCCCTCCCAGCATCAGAGTCTTTTCCAGTGAGTCAACTCATCTCATATGGAGGTCAAAGTATTGAAGTTTCAGCTTAGGCATCAGTCCTTCCAATGAACACCAAGGATTGATCTTCTTTAGAATGGACTGGTTAGATCTCCTTTCAGTCCAAGGGACTCTCAATTGTCTTCTCCAGCACCACAGTTCAAAAGCATCAATTCTTCTGCGATCAGCTTTCTTCACAATCCAACTCTCACATCCATACATGACCATGGGAAAAACCATAGACTTAATTATGACTACAAATCTGGACCTTGGTTGGCAAAGTAATGTCTCTGCTTTTTAATATATTATCTAGGTTGGTCATAACTTTCTTTCCAAGGAGTAAGTGTCTTTTAATTTCATGGCTGAAATCCGCATCCGCAGTGATTTTGCAGCCCACGAAACTAAAGTCTGCCCTGTTTCCACTCTTTCCCCATTTATTTCCCATGAAGTGATGGGACTAGATGCCATGATTTTTGTTTTCTGAATGTTGAGCTTCAAGCCAATCTTTTCACTCTCCACTTTCACTTTCATCAAGAGGCATTTTAGTTCCTCTTCACTTTCTGCCATAAGGGTGGTGTCATCTGCATATCTGAGGTTATTGATATTTTTCCCGGCAATCTTGATTCCAGCTTGTGCTTCTTCCAGTGCCGCGTTCCTCATGATGTACTCTCCATATAAGTTATATTAGCATGGTGACAATTAGGTTATTGATATTTCTCCTGGCAATCTTGATTCCAGCTTGAGCTTCTTTCAGCGCCGCGTTCCTCATGATATACTCTGCAAATAAGTTAAATTAGCATGGTGACAATATACAACATTGACGTACTCCTTTTCCTATTTTGAACCAGTCTGTTGTTTCATGTACAGTTCTGTTTCTTCCTGACCTGAATACAGGTTTCTCAAGAAGCAGGTCAGGTGGTCTGGTATTCCCATTTCTTTCAGAATGTTCCACAGTTTATTGTAATCCACAGAGTCAAAGACTTTGGCATAGTCAATGAAGCAGAAATAGATGCTTTTCTGGAACTATCTTGCTTTCTCCATGATCCAGCGGATGTGGCAATTTGTGTGCTTCAGCCTTTTCTAAAACCTGCTTGAACATCTGGGAGTTCACGCTTCACATATTGCTGAAGCCTGGCTTAGAGAATTTTGAGCATGACTTTAATAGCGTGTGAGATTAGTGCAATTGTGCGGTCGTTTGAGTATTCTTTGGCATTGCCTTTCTTTGGGATTGAAATGAAGACTGACCTTTTCCAGTCCTGTGGCCACTGCTTAATTTTCCAAATTTGCTTGCATATTGGGTGCAGCACTTTCACAGCGTCATCTTCCAGGATTTGAAATAGCTCAACTGGAATTCCATCACCTCCACTAGCTTTGTTTGTCGTGATGCTCTCTAACGCCCACTTGACTTCACATTCCATGATGTCTGGCTCCAGGTGAGTGATTATGCCATCGTGATTATGTTGGTCTTGAAGATCTTTTTTGTACAGTACTTCTGTGTATCCTTGCCACCTCTTCTTAATATCTTCTGCTTTTCTTAGATACATACCATTTCTGTCCTTTATCAAGCCCATCTTTGCATGAAATAGTCTCTTGTTATCTCTAATTTTTTTGAAGAGATCTATTGTTTTTCCTATTCTGTTGTTTTCCTCTATTTCTTTTCATTGACCACTGATGAAATCTTTTTTATCTCTCCTTGCTATTCTTTGGAACTCTGCATTCAGCTGCTTATATCTTTTTTTTTTTCTCCTTTGCTTTTTGCTTCTCTTCTTCTCACAGCTATATGTAAGGCCTCCTCAGACAGCCATTTTGCTTTTTGTATTTCTTTCCCTTGGCGATGGTCTTGGTCCCTGTCTCCTGTAAAATGTCACGAACCTTCATCCATAGTTCATCAGGCAATCTATCTATCAGATCTAGTCCGTTAAATATATTTCTCACTTCCACTGTATAATCATAGGGATTTGATTTCGGTTATATCTGAATGGTCTAGTGGTTTTCCCTACTTTCTTCAATTTCCGTCTGAATTTGGCAATAAGGAGTTCATAATCTGAGCCACAGGCAGCTCTTGGTCTTCTTTATACTAACTGTATAGAGCTTCTCCATCTTTGGCTGCAAAGAATATAATCAATCAGATTTTGGTGTTGACCATCTGGTGATGTCCATGTGTAGAGTCTTCTCTTGTGTAGTTGGAAGCGGGTGTTTGCTATGACCAGTGCCTCCTCTTGAAAAAACTCTATTAGCCTTTTCCCTGCTTCATTCCGTGCTCCAAGGCCAAATTTGCCTGTTACTCCAGGTGTTTCTTGACTTCCTACTTTTGCATTCCAGTCCCCTATAATGAAAAGGACATCTTTTTTGGATGTTAGTTCTAAAAGGTCTCATAGGTCTTCATAGAATCATTCAACTTTGGCCTCTTCAGCGTTACTGGTTGAGGCATAAGCTTGGATTACTGTAATGTTGAATGGTTTGACTTGGAAATGAACAGAAATCATTCTCTCAGTGTTAAGATTGCATCCAAGTCATGAATTTTGGACTGTTTTGTTGACCATGGTGGCTCTTCCATTTCTACTAAGGGATTCCTGCCTACAGTAGTAGATATGATGGTCATCTGAGTTAAATTCACCCATTCCAGTCCATTGAAATATGTTAGGTCTTTTTGCGGGATAGGTCTCCCTCTCTTCCCACCTCTCACCCCCTTCCCTGGCTATCAGAAGGTTAAAGTTGTTTTCTCATGATAGCTCCATAAGATTGCCCTCAGGGCATTCAGGCCTGGTCCTTAACCTAAGCAGTGTAGCCCGCTCTTCGTTGTTCAGCCTCCTTTTCCCTGGTGGTATATGCGATTTTCTGGGGGTACTTCTCTGCTGGGAGGTGTCGTTACGCACATAATCTGTGGGGTTTGTTTATGTATATATGTATGTATGTGTTTTTCCTCCCAGGTTCGTTGCTTTCTGAGATTCCAAAACTCCACACACATCTGCCGGAGAGAGGGTTTCTGGTATTTGGATACTGTTCCACTTTAAGACTTCCTTTCTGGAATGGATCTCCATCACTATCTCCTTTTTCTCTGCTTTTATCTTTTATATTCTGTTCTACCTCCTTTGAAGAATATTGGCCCCATGGCGGTTTTTTGTCCTCTGCCAGTGTAAAGAAATTGTTTTGTGCAATTTGCTCAGTGTTCAAATGTTCTTTGAATGGATTCGTGAGAGAGAAGGTGGTCTCCCCGTCCTATTCCTCTGCCATCTTAGGATCGCACCCCTCACCCCCGACTGATTATAGACTACGGGAATCTCTCCATAATTTTACTGACATTCACCTTAATACTACAGAAGGAGAAATTATTCGAAAAATAGATTTCTCACTCATTTGGCTCCTGATATCTGCCATAATTTACAAAAACAGGTAATTGGACAAAATTAAACCTTAGAAAATTATGACAAACCTAGAAGGCATATTAAAAAGCAGAGACATTACTATGCCAAACAAGGTCCGTCTAGTCAGTGCTATGGTGTTTCCAGTAGTCAGGTATGGATGTGAGAGCTGGACTGTGAAGAAATCTGATAGCCAAAGAATTGATGCTTTTGAACTGTGCGGTTGGAAAAGACTCTTGAGAGTCCCTTGGAATGCAAGGTGATCCAACCAGTGCATTCTAAAGGAGGTTAGTTCTGGGTGTTCATTGCAAGGACTGATGCTAAAGCTGAAACTCCAATACTTTGGCCACCTCATATGAAGAGTTGACTCACTGTAAAAGACTGGTTCTGGGAGGGGTTGGGGACAGGAGGAGAAGGGGCCACAGAGAATGAGATGGCTGGATGTGATCACCGACTCGATGGGCATGAGTTTGAGTGAACTCCAGGAGTTGGTGATGGACAGGGAGGCCTGGTGTGCTGTGATACATTGGGTCGCAAAGAGTTACGATGGAGCTACTGAACTGAACTGAAACCTTGAACAACTGTTGCAAACATTTCAGATGCTATATTATTGTAAAGAATATAAGGAGGAAAATAGGGGTAAAAAATTGAGCAAAAGACTGAAACCCCAACAATGTCTGTTAGACCTGCTCTGAAACAGCCTGAGAAAAATTATCAGAGGGACGCAGGTGAAAAGGGATAGGATTGCTATTACTGTGGAAAGGAGGGGCATCTCCAGAGGGGTTCCCTTCAGGCATCTAAGACACCTCTGGTTCCCTGTCTTGTCTGCAAAATACCACACCAGAGAGAGACTGACCTCAGAGGTATAGGCCCCAGTTATCAGACTCTCAAGAGGATTGGGAGTACACAAAAGCCCTCATCTTAATGATATCTTAAGAACACCATGTATTAATCACAGTGCGGGGGCTAATCTGTTGATTCCTTTTGGAAACCACAGCAAGCTTCTCTGTTCTCACTGAAGCCTCTGGTCCAATTTCCTCCCATCCACTGTTATAATGGAGCTGTCAGGATGAGCCAAATGCTGTTATTTCATTCACCATTAAGCTGCAACTCGGATTCTCTTTTATTTCCTCATGGGTTTCTAATGATGCCAGAGCCTCTCTTATCCCTTTGGGGGAAGAATATGCTGAACAAGGTCCAGGCATCTGTTTTCATAATACGGAACCCTTTCTTTAAATATGAACAATAATGTAAATGTTAGGGTGTGGGCTGATGGGAAAAAGTATGGGTCGAGCGCAAATGCTGTTCCTGTTGTTACCAACCTCAAAGACCCTGTGTATACCATGCTCAAAGACTTCTTTTCATGTCAAAAGCAGTATCCATTACAGCCTGAGTTTAAGGAATGGACAAAATCTTACTGTACTGAATTCTCATGATGTAAGAGGGATCTTAAACTCTACAATTCAGAGCAACAGTGACTCCATTTTCAAAAGTTTTGTAACTGAAGGAGTGTCAAAAGTTATATGAATAGAATATTACTAACCCAACTCCCATCTTCAGGAAAGGTAGAAAATGTGTAACGATATCATTAAGAGGCATCTACATAAGCTAACTCAGGAAACAGAGAACCATTATTTGAAAATGTACCCGTACCTTTAACGAAGGCTCAGACTCCCCACCCCCCTGCAAAAAAAAAAAAAAAAAAGGATTTTCTCAATGACACACCAATTTTATGCACAGATATTAGCATAGATCCTCAAGCTATAGAATTAACTATGTTTCTTAGGTTTCAGCTTTTCAACCTCCTAATCATACATATATGACATATTGGGAGAAGACGATGGCACCTCAGTCCAGTAATCTTCTTGGCTGCCATCTATGGGGTCGCTAAGGATCGGACACAACTGAGCGACTTTACTTTCACAATGATATAAGGATATATATATATATATATATAACAATGAAAAGCCCCTAACACGCACTCAAATTTGTAAAAACAGACGATGCACTCATTCTTCTTCACGACGAAGGCTTTCTGATTTACTGGATTTGCAATCTCGAGTCTCTGAGGCCGATGATCTTTTTCTCTCTACTTTGTTAAGAAATGATAATTCTCAAGGGTAACTAATGCCTCAATACAAAGGCATTGATTTTTCTCACATACAACAAATGGAAAAGGCTGTAACTTCTAAACACTATAGTTTCTTCTATTTGAATTTTATTTTATTCTTTAGCTACACTGGGAGTTGCTATTTCCTTTATTGTTGTCAGAAAGGAGGCCAACATGCTATTTGAAAAACTGCTTGTGTATGGAGAATGAAAATCAGGATTGTCAGAGAGCCATCACTCTGATTTGTGAGACCAGGAATGTTCTTGATTATTTGAAGGCTTGTTGCACCTTAGGGTTAGAAACTCAGAAAATGCAAATGTTAGCTGAAGCAATGACTACTTCCTTTAAAAGGGGGAATGGAGGGCGTTTTGTTTGTGGGGATAAGAAGCACTAAAAAAAAAAAAAAAAAAAACAACTGATTGCCCTAAAAGATAGACAGAATAAAGTAAAACTACTAAAAAGCCTCCAGGAATCTTCCATCGATGTTTTAAATGGGTACAACCGTGATCTAAATATCATTTGAAGGGAACCCTATTTTGGGAAACTCAAAGATGGGGATTCCCCGGGTCCCCATCAACAAAAATCAGGGGCAAACTCCACCTTGTCTCTCAAACCGTCAACATTTGGCAGGGCTGCTGTCAACATACAAGCCCTGAAAGATTTTCTGTTTTTCCTCAAACAGTCCCTTCTAGAATACCTACCGGACTTTATGGACACTTAACTCCCACAAAGCTTTGACCTTATATTTGGCCGATATAGTCTGAATTCTAAGGCAATTTCTATTCATTCTGGAATCATTGATTCAGATTATAAGGGAGAAAGTAAAATTATGATATCATCTCAGAAACTGTCATAATTCAAAAAGGGGGACAAATTGCCCAATTACTTCTTTTACCTTACATTTCTATTAACTCCTTTAATGCATCAACTGAACGGAACTGAATGGCAAATAGATAGGGAACCAGTGGAAACAGTGGCTGACTGTATTTTTCTGGGCTCCATAATCAATGAAGATGGTGATTGAAGCCATAAAATTAAAAGACGCTTCCTCCTTGGAAGGAAATCATGACCAAGCTAGAAGGCATAGTAAAAAGCAGAGACATTACTTTGCCAACAAAGTCCGTCTAGTCAAGGCTATGGTTTTCCCACTGGCCATGGATGGATGATGAGTTGGGCTATAAACAAAGCTGAGCGTCGAAGAATTTATGCTTTTGAACTGTGGTGTTTGTGAAGACTTGAGCGTCCCTTGGACTGCAAGGAGATCCAACCAGTCAATCCTAAAGGAGATCAGTCCTGGTTATTGATTGGAAGGAATGATGTTTAAGCTGAAACTCAAGTATTTCAGCTACCTGATGCGAAGGGCTGACTCATTTGAAAAGATCCTGATGATGGGAAAGATTGAGGGCAGGAGGAGATGGGGACGACAGCGGATGAGACAGTTGGATGACATCACTGACTCGATGGACATGGTGGGTGGAATATGGGAGTTGGTGATGGACAGAGAGGCCTGGCGTGCTGCAGTTCATGGGGTCGCAAAGAGTTGGACATGACTGAGCGACTGAATTGAACTGAACTGAATGATATACAGACAGGTGAATTAGGTAAATCAGATTAAAAACAATTCTTATGAACATCAATAGTATCTGAACAGGCACGACCAAATATAAGTATTAAAATTAATTGCAAAAGATTTTCTGGTGTTCTTGTTACTGAATCCGATATTACTATTATTACAAAACATTTATTGCCCAAACCTGGGCATTTACAAATAAATTTTTGTTAAATTGCAGGAGTATCTCAAACTAAAGTACAGGAGGCTTACTAAAATGTCCAAGTATATCCACGTGAGTGACCAGAAAGCCAACCTACAACTTTAAAACCTTATATGATCGATGATCCCTTTAATTTAATAAGAAGACATTTACTTATGCAATGACAAAATCAAATACATATTCCATATTTTTCCTACGGGCCACTGCTCATTTAATAAACAATATAATAATTAAAATAACTGAAATATGACGAGCCTATTTGGACAGAGCAGTGGCCCCTTACAAAAGTTGGACTGTGAAGAAAGCTGAGAGCCAAAGAATATATGTTTTTGAACTGTGGTGTTGGAAAAGACTCTTGAGAGTCCCTTGGCCTGCAGAGAGATCCAAACAGTCCACTCTGAAGGAGATCAGTGCTGAGTGTTCATTGGAAGGACTGATGCTAAAGCTGAAACTCCAATACTTTGGACACCTCATGGGAAGAATTGACTCACTGGAAAAGACTCTAATTTTGGGAGGGATTGGGGGCAGGAGGGGAAGGGGACGACAGAGAATGAGGTGGCTGGATGGCATCACCGACTCTGTGGACATGAGTTTGAGTTAAGGCCGGGAGTTGGTGTTGGACAGGGATGCCTAGCACGCTGTGATTCATAGGGTGGCAAATAGTCAGACACGACTGAGCAACTTAACCGAACTGAACTGAAGGAACGACAATGGACGATACACAATTGAAATTAAAACATATTGAGGAATCATGTTCTCCTTGGAATACTCCCATTTTTGTGATAAAGAAGAAATTTAACAAGTGGCGTCTTTTAACTGACTTTTGAAAGAGTAATGCATCCATGAAACCGATCTGTGCAGAGCAACCATGAATTCCATCACCTGCCACTATTCCTCAAAACTGGCATTTTATTATCATAGGCTTGCAGGATTGATTTTTTACTATACCTTTACACCTGCTAGAGCGAGAAATATTTACTTTCTCCCTTATCCTAATCATATCAGGCCTCACAAACAGTATCAATGGACTGCATTGCCTCAAGGAATGATAAATTCTTGCACCATGTTTCAACGTTGTGTAGCCAAAGCTCTTGAACCTGTGTAAAAGCAATTTCATAACTATGCGCTTGTTCACTATACGGATGATATATTGTTTTCAGCTCCTTCTACTTTAGAAACCCAGCAGATATTTGATGTAGCTCAACAACACTTAAAAGAGTCTCGATTAATCATTGCCCCTGAATAGATTCAATCCTCTGCACCTTACAATTACTTGGGATTTAATGCTATTAGACAACGTATCACTCCTCATCTTGCACAGATTCGTGTTGATAAATTATCAACCTTGACTTTTTGATTTTAAAAATTTTAGGCATATAACCTGGAGTAGACCTACTTTGGGTATTACAGAGTATCAACTGACTTATTTAACACTTTAAAAGGAGTTTCTGATCAAAATAGCCCTCGTTCACTCTCCCAAGAGGCACGAGAAGAATTCTGCATAATGCAAAATAAATTGCAAAAGCAAATTCTTTCTCCTATCAGACTTGAGATACCTTTAGAGTTATTTACCCTTCCCTCTCTCCAGTCCCCTACAGGACTTCTTGCCCAGCAAGAATGCCTGATAGAATGGATATATACCCTTTTTCACAGGGACAAGATCACTTACACTCTCTCTTGATTTGATTGCTAAAGTAATTATCAGTGGGAAAAATAGAACTGGAGCTCTAACTGGCTCTGAATCTTATAAAATTGTAATTGAGTTCAGTTCAGTTCAGTCACTCAGTCGTGTCAGACTCTTTGCGACCCCATGAATCACAGCACGCCAGGCCTCCCTGTCCATCACCAACTCCCGGAGTTCACTCAAACTCATGTCCACAGAGTCGGCGACGCCATCCAGGTATCTCATTCTCTGTCGTCCCTTTCTCCTCCCGCCCCCAACTTTTCCCAGCATCAGAGGTTTTTCCAGTGAGTCAACTCGTCGCTTGAGGTGGCCAAAGTGTTGCAGTTTCAGCTTTAGCATCAGTGCTTCCAATGTAGTACCTATTAGTAAATCTCAATTTGAGAGTGGTTTGCAAACTTCTACTATCTTCCAAATAGCCTTTTGAAAATATTCTGGAAATTTTCATTTCATTATCCTTTAACACACTTTGCAATTTCTTCAAAAGTACTGAATATATTATCTGTCGCATTGTCACATCACAACCTATACCTCAAGCTGATGTTTTTTTTTATCAGTTCAGTTCAGTCGCTCAGTCATGTCCGACTCTCTGCGACCCCATGTATCACAGCACGTCTGGCCTCCCTGTCCATCACCAACTCCAGGAGTTCCCTCAAACTCATATCCACAGAGTGGGTGATGCCATCCAACCGTCTCATTCTCAGTCGTCCCTTTCTCCTCCCGCCGCCAACATTTCCCAGCATCAGAGTCTTTTCCAGTGAGTCAACTCGTCGCATGAGGTGGCCAAAGTATTGGAGTTTCAACTTTAGCATCAGTCCTTCCAATGAACACCCAGGATTGATCTCCTTCAGAATGGACTGGTTGGGTCTCCTTGCAGTCCAGGGGACTCTCAAGAGACTTGTCTAGCACCACTGTTCAAAAGCATCAAATCTTCGGCGATCCGCTTTCTTCACAGTCCAACTCTCCATCCAAACATGACCACGGGAAAAACCATAGCCTTGACTAGAAGGAACTTGGTTGGCAAAGTAATGTCTCTGCATTTTAATAGGCTATCAAGGTTGGTCATAACTTTCCTTCCAAGGAGTAAGCGTCTTTTATTTTCATGGCTGCAGTTAGCATCTGCAGTGATTTTGGAGCCCCCCCAAAAATAAAGTCTGACACTCTTTCCACTGTTTTTCCATTTATTTCCCATGAAATGATGGGACCAGGTGCCATGATATTTGTTTTCTGAATGTTGAGCTTCAAGCCAACCTTTTTATTCTCGTCTTTCACTTTCATCAAGAAGCTTTTTAGCTCCTCTTCACTTTCTGCCATAAGGGTAGTGTCATCTCTGTGGTTATTGATATTTCTCCCAGCAATCTTGATTCCAGCTTGTGGTTCTTCCAGCCCAGCGTTCCCCATGATGTACACTGCATATAAGTTAAATAAGCAAGGTGACAATATACAGCCTTGAGGTAGTCCTTTTCCTACTTGCAACCAGTCTTTTCTTCCATGTACAGTTCTGACTGTTGCTTCCTGACCTGTATAGAGGTTTCTCAAGAGGCAGGTCAGGTGGTTTGGTATTCCCATCTCTTTCAGAATGTTCCACAGTTTATTGTGATCTACAGAGTCAAAGGCTTTGGCATAGTCAATGAAGCAGAAATAGATGCTCTTCTGGAACTCTCTTGCTTTCTCCATGATCCAGGGATGTTGACAATTTGTTCTCTGGTGCTTCTATGTTTTCTAAAACCTGCTTGAACATCTGGGAGTTCACGGTTCACACAATGCTGAAGCCTGGCTTGGAGAATATTGAGCGTGACTTTACTAGCGTGTGAGATGAGTGCAATTGGTGCGGTCGTTTGAGCACTCTTTGGCATTGCCTTTCTTTGGGACTGGATTAAAGACTGACCTTTTCCAGTCCTGTGGCCACTGCTGAGTTTTGCAAATATGCTGGCATATTGAGTGCAGCACTTTCTCAGCATCATCTTTCAAGATTTGAAATAGCTCAACTGGAATTCCATCACCTCCACTAGCTTTGTTCGTAGTGAGGCTTTCTAAGGCCCACTTGACTTCACATTCCAAGATGTCTGGTTTTAGGTCAATGATCACGTTATCGCGACTATCTTGGTCGTGAAGATCTTTTTTGTACATTTCTTCTTTGTATTTTTGCCACCTCTTCTTAATATAGTCTGCTTCGCTTATGTCCACACCATTTCTGTCCTTTATCGAGCCCATCTTTGCATGAAATGTTCCCTTGGTATCTCTAATTTTCTTGAAGAGATCTCTTGTCTTTTGCATTCTGTTGTTTTCCTCTATTTCTTTGCATTGATCACTGAGGAAGGCTTTCTTATCTCTCCTTCCTATTCTTTGGAACTCTGCATTCAGATGTTTATATCTTTCCTTTTCTCCTTTGCTTTTCACTTGTCTTCTTTTCACAGCTATTTGTAATGCCTCCTCAGACAGTCATTTTGCTTTTTTGCATTTCTTTCCCATGGGGATGGTCTTGGTCCCTGTATTCTGTACAGTGTCACGAACCTCCGTCCAGAGTTCATCAGGCACTCTCTCTATCAGATCTAGTCCCTTAAATCTATTTCTCACTTCCACTGTATAATCGGCGCCTCTAGCAAATCAGACACCAGAGACGCCATCCCCGGCGCGACCGACCATGCAAAGAGGCGCGGCCGTGAGGAGGTACGACAAGACTGAGGCCAGGGCCAGTGGCCGAGAGGAGCTACCCCACCTCCAATAGGCCGTGGCTGCGCGGGCGCAGGAGGGCCGAGCGGAGCTACTCCACCTTCAAGGTCAGGAGGGGCGCCCTTGAGGAAATACCCCTCATCCAAGTTAAGCTGCAGCGGCTGCACTTTCTTGGAGCAGCTGTGAAGAGATATCCCACGCCCAAGGTAAGAGAAATCCAAATAAGACAGTAGGTATTGCGAGGGGGCATCAGAGGGCAGAAACACTGAAATCATAATCACGGGAAACTCGTCGATCTGATCACATGGACCACAGCTGAATGTGGTCCACTGGAGAAGGGAATGGCAAACCACTTCAGTATACTTGCCTTGAGAACCCCATGAACGGTATCAAAGGGCAAATTGATAGGATACTGAATGAGGAATTCCCCAGGTCGGTAGGTGCCCAGAATGCTACTGGATATCAGTGGAGAAATAACTCTAGAAGAATGAAGGGATGGAGCAGAAGCAAAACCAATACCAATTTGTGGATGTGACCGGTGATAGAAGCAATGTCCGGTGCTGTAAAGAGCAATATTGCATAGGAACCTGGAATGTTAGGTCCATAAATCAAGGCAAATTGGAAGTGGTCAACAAGAGATGGCAAGAGTGAACATAGACATTCTAGGAATCATTGAATTAAAATGGACTGGAATGGGTGAACTTAACTCAGATGACCATCATATCTACTACTGTGGGCAGGAATCCCTTAGGAGAAATGGAGGAGCCATCATGGTCAACAAAAGAGTCCGAAACAGAGTACTTGAATGCAATCTTAAAAACGACAGAATGATTTCTGTTCGTTTCCAAGGCATACCATTCATTATTACAGTAATCCAGACCTATACCCCAACCAGTAACGCTGAAGAAGCCGAAGTTGAACGGTTCTATGAAGACCTACAAGACCTTTTAGAACTAACTTCCAAAAAAGATGTACTTTTCATTATAGGGGACTGGAATGCAAAAGGAGGAAGTCAAGAAACACCTGGAGTAACAGGCAAATTTGGCCTTAGAACACGAAATGAAGCAGTGCAAAGGCTATAGAGTTTTGTCAAGAGAACCCACTGGTCATAGCAAACAACTTCTTCCAATTCCAACACAAGGGAAGACTCTACAAATGGACAACACCAGATGGTCAACACCGAAATTAGATTGATTATATTCTTTGCAGCCAAAGATGGAGAAGCTGTATAGAGTTAGAGAAAACAAGACCAGGAGCTGCCTGTGGCTCAGATTATGGACTCCTTATTGCCAAATTCAGACTTAAATTGAAGAAAGTACGGAAAACCTCTAGACCATTCACATATGACCTAAATCAAATCCCTTATGATTGTACAGATTTTTATATAGACGGGACTAAAAATGCTAAAGACTCATTCTGGTCTCTCGAAGAGTATAACGTTCTTTATACTAAATCCCACTCTTCTCAACAAAATGAATTATATGCTCTCATTCAGGTTATTCACCTACATCCTTACCATATTAATATAGTTTATGATATTTTATATTCAATATTTATATTACAATCTATCGATACTTCAATCATAAATTCTAATCAGTCTATTATTTAACATTTTATCCAACTACAATCTCTTATTAAGAACTGCACTTCCTCTACTCATATTACCCATATCCGAGCACATTCTTGTTTTCTGGCCATGTGGCTCATGGCAACGAACAAGCTGATAAGCTTGTCGTTTTGCTGCTCCTGAAGAGCCACATGATCTATTTTGCAATAATGATGGTTCATTCCACCAAACTTGGAAAATTCCATACTGCCATGCTAAAGAAATTATTATTAGTTGCCCTACTTGAAGGCCCTTACATCTTCGATCTATTGCACAAGGCATTAATGCTCAAAGATTACATCCTAACAAACTATGGCCAATGGGTGCAATGCATTGTCCTGAAATTTCTCGCTCTTCCTTCTTATATGTTTCAATCGACACAAATTCCTTTTTAATATGGGTCACACCTCTTCAAGATAAGGCTACACGACATGTTGTAACCCACCTGTTAACTTGTTTTCCTATAATGGGAACACCTAGTTCTATAAAAACAGGAAAAAAAGCCCTGCCTATATTTCTAGGCAATTCAAACAATTACTACAATCATTTTCTATTAAATATATTACAAGCATCCCTTATAATCCACAAACAATTTTTTTTTAAAACTGGAAACTGTAACATTTTATTTTATTTTTTTTTATTGGAGGCGAATTACTTTACATTAATATATTGGTTGGGGTTGCCATACATTGACACGAATCTGCCCCGGGTGTGCATGTGTTCCCTTTCTTGAACCCCCCGCCCACCTCCCTCTTCCCCATATCCTCCCTCCAGGTCATCCCCGTGCACCAGCCCCAAGCATCCTGTATCATGCCTCGAACCTGGACTGGTGATTCAGTTCAAATAATATACAAGTTACAATGACATTTTCCCAAATCATCCCACCATCACCCTCTCCCACAGAGTCCCAAAAACTGTTCTATACACTTATGTCCCTTTTGCTGTTTCGTATACAGGGTTTAGGCTACCATCTTTCTAAATTCCCTATATATGCATTGGTATACTGTATTGATGTTTTTCTTTCTGGCTTACTTCACTCTATAAAATAGGCTCCAATTTCATCCACCTCATTGGAACTGACAAAAATGCATTTTTTTGATGGCTGAAAAATACTCCATTGTGTAGATGTACCAGAGCTTTCTGATCCATGCATCCGCAGATGGACATCTCGGTTGCTTCCATGTTCTCCCTATTATAAGCAGTGTTGCAATGAACATTAGAGTACATGTGTTTCTTTCATTTCTGGTTTCCTCAGTGTGTAAGACCAGGAGTGGATTTGCTGGATCATATATTAGTTCTATTTCCAGGTTTTCGAGGAATCTCCACACTGTTCTCCATAGTGGCTGTACTAGTTTGCATTCCCTCCAACAGTGTAAAAGGGTTCCCTTTTCTCCACACCCCCTCCAGCATTTATTTGCATGTAGACATTTGGATAGCAGCCATTCTGACTGGTGTGAAATGGTATCTCATTGTGGTTTTGATTTGCATTTCTCTGATTATGAGGGATATTGAGCATTTTTTCATGTGTTTGTTAGCCATCTGTTTGTCTTCTTTGGAGAAATGTCTGTTTAATTCTTTGGCCCATTTTTTAATTG
Organism: Moschus berezovskii; assembly: GCF_049115385.1. NCBI lineage: Eukaryota > Metazoa > Chordata > Mammalia > Artiodactyla > Moschidae > Moschus > Moschus berezovskii. The sequence goes on along the minus strand of NC_142489.1, from coordinate 32,036,911 downwards.
GGTCGTTTATTTTTCCGGAATTGAGCTGCAGGAGCTGCTTGTATATTTTGGAGATTAATTTTTGTCAGTTGATTCAGTGGCTATTAATTTCTCCCAATCTGAAGTCTGTGTTTATACCTTGCTTATAGTTTCCTTTGCTGTGCAGAATCTTTTCATTTTAATTAGGTCCCATTTGTTTATTTTTGCTTTTATTTCCAATATTCTGGGAGGTGGGTCTTGGAGGATCCTGCTGTGATTTATGTCAGAGAGTGTTTTGCCTACGTTCTCCTCTAGGAGTTTTAGAGTTTCTGGTCTTACATTTAGTTCTCCAATCCATTTTCAGTTTATTTTGGTGTATGGTGTTAGGAAGTGCCTCCTTTGTCAAAGATAAGGTGTCCAAAGGTGTGTGGATTTATCTCTGGGCCTTCTATTTTGTTCCATTGATCTATATTTCTGTCTTTATGAGAGTACCATATTATCTTGATGAATGTGCCTTTGTAGTAGAGCCTGAAGTCCTGCAGGTTAATTCCCCCAGTTCCATTCTTCTTCCTCAAGATTGCTTTGGCTCTTCGAGATTTTTTGTATTTCTATACAAATTGTGAGATTATTTGTGCTAGTTCTGTGAAAAATATCGTTGGAAGCTTGATAGGAATTGCATTAAATGTATAAATTACTTTGGGTAGTATACTCATTTTTACTATATTTATTCTTCCAATCCATGAACACGGCATATTTCTCCATCTATTAATGTCCTCTTTGATTACTTTCACTAGTGTTTTATAGTTTTCTATGTACAAGTCTTTTGTTTCCTTAGGTAGATATATTCCTAAGTATTTAATTCTTTTCCTTGCAACAAAGAATGGAATAGTTTCCATAATTTCTCTTTCTATTTTCTCATTAAGTGTATAGGAGTGCAAGGGATTTCTGTCTGTTGATTTTATATCCTGCAACTTTACTGTATTCACTGATTAGCTCTGGTAGTTTTCTGGTAGAGTCTTTAGGGTTTTCTGTGTAGAGGACCATGTCATCAGTGAACAGTGAAATTTTACTTCTTCTTTTCCAATTTGTATTCCTTTTATGTCTTTTTCTGCTCTGATTGCTGTAGCCAAAACTTCCAGAACTATGTTGAACGGTAGTGGTGATAGTGGGCACACTTGTATTTTTCCTGACTTTAGAAGAAATGCTTTCAGTTTTTCACCATTGAGGATAATGTTTTCTGTGGGTTTGTTATATATAGCTTTTATTATGTTGGGCTATGTCCCTTCTATTCCCACTTTCTGGAGGGTTTTTATCATAAATGGATGTTGAATTTTGTCCAAGGTTTTCTCTGCATCTACTGAGATAATCATATGATTTTTATTTTTCAGTTTGTTAATGTGGTGTATTACGTTGATTGATTTGCGGATATTGAAGAATGCTTGCATGCCTGGGGTAAAGCCACTTGATCATAATGTATGATCTTCTTAATGTGCTGTTGGATTCTGATTGCTAAAATTTTGTTAAGGATTTTTGAATCTATGTTCATCAGTGATATTGGCCTGTAGTTTTCTTTTTTGTGGGATCTTTACCAGGTTTTGGGATTAGGTTGATGGTGGCCTTATAGAATGAGTTTGGAAGTTTCCCTTCCTCAGCAATTTTCAGGAAGAGTTTGAGTAGAATAACTGTTAGCTCTTCTCTAAATTTTTGGTAGAATTCAGCTGTGGAGCCGTCTGGCCCTGGGCTTTTGTTTGCTGGAAGATTTCTGATTATAGCCACTAATTCCATGTTTGTGATGAGGAGGCAGGCCGCCCTGCCTCCCTACCCATACCCCGCCTGCTAGAGGGTGGTGCGGGCATCTGTGCCGCTTCTCTGCTGAGAGTTTCCTTTGGACACTTAGTCTGTGGGTTTTAATTATTTATTTAATTATTAATTAAATATTTATGTATGTATGCGTTTTTATCCCAGTTATGTGGCCCTCTGAAGTTCCAAGGCTCGCCACAGACCCACCAGTGTTTCCAGGTGTTAGGAACCTTCTTCTTTTTTTTTTTTTCCTTTCTTTCTTTAAGCCTCCCTTCCTAGGACGGAGCTCCATCCCTCGCTCTTTTGACTCTCTTTTTATCTTTTATATTATTTCCTACCTCCTTTCGAAGATTATGGGCTCCTTTTCTGGGTGTCTGATGTCCTCTGCCAGTATTCAGAAGTTGTTTTATGGGATTTACTCAGCGTTCAAATGTTCTTTTGCTGATTTTGTGGGGGAGAAAGTTGTCGCCCTGTCCTATTCTTCTGCCATCTTCCTGTGCTCCCTAAACTCTCCACAAGCACAAATTAAAAAAGTAAATATGGAGGGGGAATACACAGGATCATTTTTGTGTTCCTTATCCAGAGCAGACTTTCAGTTCAGTTCAGTTCAGTTCATTTCAGTCGCTGGCTCAGTTGTTTCAGATTCTTTGTGACCCCATGAATCACAGCGCGTCACGCCTCCCTGTCTATCTCCAACTCCCTGAGTTCACTCCAACCCATGTCCATCAAGTCGGTGATGTCATCCAGCCATCTCATTCTCTGCTGTCCTCTTCTCCTCCTGCCCACAATACCTCCCAGCATCAGGGTCTTTTCGAGTGAGTCAACTCTTCACATGAGGTGGCCAAAGTATTGGAGTTTCTGCTTCAGCATCAGTCCTTCCAATGAACACCCAGGACTGATCTCCATTAGAATGGACTGGTTGGATCTCCTTGCATTCAAGGGACTCCCAAGAGTCTTCACCACCACAGTTCAAAAGCATAAATTCCACGGCTACAAGCTTTCTTCACAGTCCAACTCTCACATCCATACATGACCACTGGAAAAAACATAGCCTTGATTTGAGGGACCTTGGTTGGCAAAGTAATGTCCATGCTTTTTAATACGCTGTCTAGATTCCAATGCAATATATTCTCTAATCTTAAAATTATCGTTAATGCAGCTTTGTTTGTTTTAAATTTTTTAAACTTATCGCGAGGAGATATTTTGACAAAAGCAGAAAACCGTTTCCTGGAACTGAAGGACACTTCTCTTCCTCTACCTATTTTGTATCAAGACGGGGTGACTAAACAATGGATGTGGAAAATTAATATTACCAGGAAAGGGACACGCTTGTATTTCTCCAGATGGATCCAACGAATTCATTTGGTTCCCTCTTCAGAAGATTCATCCAAGGAAGCTAAGATAGAGAGAAAAAGATGAAATCCCCGGGAGGAGGAGATTTCAGTACAAGCCATGCCGGCTTTTAAACTTTCTAAGAAATGCCACACTCGACGTCATCGACCTCATGATCTCCCTACTTGGAGACAGATAAAAACTCTTATTAATCAACCTGAAAATCTGGGTTCTCAACAGGAAATAACCTGGGATTCTGAGAATATTTTTGTGGCTACACTTGCTTTCCTTGCTTTTGCTTTCCCCGCTCAGGCTGGCTTGAATAATCACACTTATAGGGCTTATATACCTAAGCCCCAGTTATTGCAAGTTGTAGAATGGACTGATATAGGACCTGTCATATCCACTAATGACACAGTACATACGCCTCCGCCTTGGAGATTTGAGGGGTCGTCTCCTCTCTTCCTGAGGAAGATGGAAGACTAATAAACATTTCTCTAGGCTATGAAATCCTTCCTTTGTGCATGGGCCCAGCAGAATTATGTATTAATGTTAGTCAACAAAAGTGGACTTCCATCCTGCCTCCAACAAAGAATTTCAGTACATTGCTTGGACTGTTTACTACCCTGTCCCTTTATGAAAACCATGTCAATACTACCAAATCTTTCGGACAAGGACAAAAGTTGAAATGTAAGGGGTTTACGTATAAGGACTTTACATATATTCCTGTTTACTGGGATAGATGTCAAGCTAAATCAGGGAAATTAATGTTTTTGGCCAATTACACCATTGTTGATTGGGGAACCCAATCATCTAACTGCTCAGATGATCTTAATAATACAATGTGTGATATGCTACTCAAGAAGAATGGAAGATTACCAATAGTTCAATGGAAAATTTCCATGACAAAGGACTCTTTGGCTGGATTGACAGTGAAAGGGCAACTCCTCGCCCTCGAATCATCCTCAATATATGAATTGGACCTGAACAATAGGACATTTGGAAACATGATGCACGTACTTAAAAACTTGGAACTTGGACTGGATATGCCACAGGGACCAGTCGTTGCCATAGTAACTCTTCCTTCCGTTATAATCATTCATATTTTATACAAGCTTCCATCCCCCTTCCTTTTGTTATAGCCATAGGGAACTCACAGTTTAATAAGACTTTATGTTCTGTCACTTGTATAGATTGCAGATTGTATACTTGTCTAAATTCCTTTTAAAAAATGAATCCCTTTTGATTCTTCGATCTCGGTGTAGTCTGTGGTTACCAAGTAGATCTCCAAATACCCTGGGAAGAAGGTCCCATGGTAGAACTTGCCTCCCGGTTACTCTCTAAAATACTCCAATGATCTAAGCGATTCATTGGATGGCTAATTCTTGGCATTTTGGGATTTATAGCCATTTGCATCACTGCTGCAGTTGCAGGCATTGCTTTACAAACCTCAATTCAAACCCAAAACTTTATTCAAATTTGGACTAAAGATGCTGATACTATGTGGGCCACCCAGGCTCAGATGGATGAGGACGTTCAGGATAAAATACAAGAATTAAAAACAGGCATCCAGTGGGTTAGAGAACAATTAATACATTTCAAAAAGCAAGTATTATTAAAATGTGATTGGACAGTTTTGCATTACTCCTGTTTGGTTCAACAATAGTGCTTACAACTGGGAACAAATCAAGTTTCACTTACAAGGTACACATAATAATGCTCCTTAAATATACAATTGTTGCAAGAGAAAATCTTTGAACTCTTCTCTAAGAGTCTATCCTCTTCCAAAAATTTGGAAACCTTAGCTGATCAGCTAGCTGATCAATTATCTGGGTTAGTCACTTGAGGATGATTTCAAAGCATTACACTTCGTATTGGATCTGGAGCTATAAAGCTGAAAATTATCATGGTCATTAGTATCTGTAGTATACTGATGCCTTTCAACTAAAATATTCAAACTAAAGAGGCTCAATTGGTCAGTGCCTTTTTCACAGAAGTATATGCAGTCACCCCCAATTATGAAAAAATAAAACAGGGAGAATCGCCAGGGGACGTTCAACTTTAAGGGATCCAATAGGTTTTCTTCCTTTGTGTAGCATTTCTCAAGGACTCTGTTCATTCTCAGTTCCTGTGAAACAGGGACGAGCAGAGCTGCACGCAGTCCTCAGTACTGGGATCATGGGAGAGGACACCTGCCTGGATTCCCTTCAGTGTCTCCCTTCAGTGACCTCGAACGTAAAGGATTATCCATTTTGTTGCAACTGGTGGAATTTCATTATTTTTCATGGCAGAATGATAATTTTATTATAGATATATAAGCATGCGTTTCTGCAAAAAAAAAAAAAAAAAAAGCACGCTTGTTTCACTCGAGTCTTCTGTCCCATGCATCCTTCTTCTTGTCAACTCCAGTCACCAGATCCTGGTTTACGAAGACCGTGACATGGGTCTAGTTGAGTGATGACACCATCATGATTATCTGGTCATGAAGAGTATCTTTGTTGAGTTCTTCTGTGTATTCTTGACACCTTTTAATTGTTGCTGTTTCTGTTAGGTCCCCAATATTTCTGACCTTTGTGGTGCACTTCTTTATATGAAATCTTCCCATGGTATCTTTAATTTTCTTGAGGTGATCTCTAGTCTATCTGATTCTATTGTTAACCTCTCTTTCTTGGCATTGATCAATGAGGAACGTTTTCTTATCTGCCCTACTTATTCTTCAATATTCTACATTCAAATAGGTATATCTTTCCCATTCTCATTTCACTTCCACTTCTCTCTCTCCTTTTTCTTTTTTTCTTATTCTCAGCTAGTGTAAGGTGTCTTCGAAAACCGTTTTGCCCTTGTGCATTTCTTTGTCTTGGGGATAGTCTTCATTGCTGCTCCTGTACAATGTCACGAACCACTGCCCTTAGTTCTACAAGAACTCTATTAGATTTCCAATTATAATCAAAAGGGCTTTTATTTAGATCACACCAGAATGATCTAGGGATTTTCCCTACTTTTGTTGAAATCAGTCTGAATGTTTCAGCATGAGCTGATGATCTGAGCCACAGTCAGCTCCCGGTTTGTTTTGGATGGCTACATTAAGCTTCTCCATCTTCAGCTGTAAAGCATATAATCGGTTTGATTTTGGTATTAACAGTCTTCTTGTGTGCATGTGTAGAGTCGTCTCATGTGTTGTTGGAAAAAGTTTCCTATGACGGTCCCTTGTCTTGGCAGAACAGTGTTAGACATTGCCCTGGTTCATTTTGTAGCCAAAGGCCAAACTTGTCTATGACTCTAGCTATCTCTTGATGTCCTACTTTTGCATTCCAGTCCCCAATGATGCAAATGATATCTTTATGTGTGCGTGTGTGTGTGTGTGTTAGTTCTAGAAGATCCTATTGGTAAACATAGAACCACTCAACTTCAGCTTCTCACCGACCTTCAGCTCAATTTCTACTTCAACATTGCTGGTCAGGACATAGATTTGGATTATTGTGCTATTGCATAGTTTGTCTTGAGAATCAGCAGAGATCTTTCTGCATTCTTGAGAATGCACCCAAGAACTGCATTTCACACACTTTTGTTGACTGTGAGTGATACACCGTTTCTTCTCTAGGGATTCTTGCCCACCGTGGTAGATAAAATGGTCATCTCAATTAAATTTGCCCATTCCAGTCAATTTTATTTCACTGATTCCTGAAAGGTTGCTGTTCACCATTGACATCCCCTGTTTGACGAATTCCAAGTTAACTTGAATCATGGGCCTAACTTTCTAAGTTCCTATGCACTATTGTTCTTTACAGAATGAGACTTTACTTCCATCACCAGTCACTACCACAGCTGGGTGTTTTTTTTGTTTGTTTTTTGTTTTTTGCTCTGGTTTCATCTCTTCATTACTTTTGGAGTTACTTCTCCACTGATTTCCAAAAGCATATTAGGACACCTACCAACACGGGGAGTTCATCTTTCAGTGTCCATTCTGTTTGCCTTTTCATACTATTCATGGGGTTTCAAGGCAAAATACTGAAGCTGTGCCATTCACTTCTCCACTGGCCCACGTTTTCTCAGAACCCTCCATCATAACCCATCCATCCCGGATGGCCCTACAGAGTCCGACTCATAGTTTCATTGCATTAGACAAGACTGTGGTCCACTGCATCAGTTTGATTAGTTTTCTGTGGTTGTGGTTTCCATTACGTCTGCCCTCTAACGGATAAGCATAAAAGGCTTATAGAAGCTTTCTGATGGGAGGGCCAGACTGTGAGTGAACCTGAGTCTTGTTTAGATAGGTGGGGCCATGTTCAGTAAAGCTTTAATCCGATTTTCTGTTGCGGGGACGGGTGGGGAGGGCTGTGTTCCAGCCCTGTTGTTTGAACTGAGGACAAACTTTGGTATGAGAAATGTACTTGTGATCTTCTTCAAAAGGGCTTGTGCAAGCACTGTTGTATTCAGTGCCCCTCATCCTCCTGTAGCCCACTCTCGGCCCACACTTACAGGCAAATCTGGCTCAGGATTTTGTGGGGACACTGCTCCTTATGCTTGGTTCCTGGTGCACACAAGATTTTGTTTGTGCCCTGCAACTGCTTCAGTTCTGTGGAAGTTCTGTAATCAAGTCCTCCAAAGTCAAATTTCCTGTGGGGTTCTCAATCCCTTTGCCAGACCCCCAGGTGAGGAATTGTGCAGTGCTCCTAGAACTTCCTTAACAGTACGAGAATTTCTTCGGCATATTTATTTTTCAATTTGTGGATGTCTGCTAGCTGGCTTTATTGTGGATTGAATGGAAAACTCCTCCAAGAGGGCATATGCCATAAACTGCATGACCCAGGTCTGTAGCAGCCAGAGACCCTCTCCTCTGTCAGGCTACTGCTGACCCATGCCTCTGCAGGAGACACTCAATCACTGAAAGACAGGTCTCACTCTGTGTCTGGAAGTCTCTGCGTATTGGTGCACAAAATGTTTTCTATGAGCCCTCTGAGTGTGGCTGGAAGGTATTGATGATAAACACAAAGTCACCCCTCCTACAGTCTTCTTGGGATGTCTCCTTCCCCACTGGACATGGTGTACATCTTTTTGGTGGGGCCTGACCTTCTCTTGTCCTTCATCATTCAGTAGCAAGCTGCAATTTTGGAGCTCTCTCAGGAAAAGATAAGTGAACACCCTTCTACTTGGCTATCTTTGCTCCCTCACAGGCACACACTGGCAAAGGGGAAAATTCATATACCCCACGGCTGCACTTTCTTCACCTTTCTACACCGCCAGTTATGCATGAGCACCTGGATGGATTGCATGCTCGCACACGGTATGCTAGGATGCCTGTGGTTTCACAATGAAGGAGCCTACCTGATCATGTCATTTGTCTCACACCATGCTATTATTGGCCGCATCAGCGAGGGAGTTTGCTGCCTGGTGGACTGGTCTGAGGCAGCAGTAGGCCAGGGCCTTCCTCTAACGTGTAAAAATTCTCCAGTGCAGTAGGCTATCTTTCTGTTCCTCCTCCTTCCAGTCTCTGTTCTTTTCGGAAGGACCTTGACCTCTTCACTGTCATGGATCCTGTTATAGCCATGCCCACCATTTCCACAGGATACCCCACTTCCCATAGACTAAAGGGTTCAAAGGCTATGCTTTAAAATACCCACACCATTGAATTTACACTGGTTGTATTCAGTGTATTTACACTGAATTTACACTGGGTGAGTTCTCAAAACTTCCCCATCTGCTTCCTGGTAGAAATACACACATCAACGTGGCACAAACTGTGAGCTTCTTTATGTCTCTTGAGGTAAACCCAGATTTATTGACCCACTTTCCTGAATTGTCACTGGCCATCCTTTCCTCATCCCTGTGCTGAACAGGAGCACCTCAGAGATGCATGGGCCAGTCTTCCCCAGTCTGTGGACACCTCGTGCCTCCTTCTTCTTGCTGCATGCCTCGTGATATCTCACCTTCATCTCTACGTCGGAAGTGGTTGGACACACATCCACATACAGAAAGACACACAAACACCTCCATGTCTACCCACGCATGTGCACACAAATGTTCAAAGGCACAGGGGAACATAACAAACACGGACCATAGGTGTTTCTGTAGCTGAAGAACCAGTGCTTCATATCAAATTTAGAGAACTCCATATTTCTCCAAGGGAAGTTTCCATTCTGATCTCCAATATGAAATACAGAGGAGTCCAACTTCCAAAGTGGAGAATTAACACCTATGATTGAATGCTGTCAATTCAGAGCATTTAACATTTCATGGAAGAAATTTTGTTTTGATAAAATTTGAGAAATATGACAAACTCTAAACTTGATGAAGAAAGAGTGGGCCCTGATTTTCATTTGCGCAAGAGATATCATTCCAAATCCATACTGAATCTCGATATCTTCAGAACCCAGTGCCAAGATTTTCATATGAGAAATATACAGAATTCCAAATTAAATGCCAGGAAACCACATGTAGATTTTCATACCTGAGTAATAGAGAATTCCACATTTCACGTAAGAAAGATAGAATCCAGATTTTCATAGAGTGAAATAAAAAATACAATTATCATGGAGTAATACTACTACCACTATATTTGCATATAAAAGTATAGGTAATCCTATACTTCAGTTAATTTAAGTTCAGTCTCTCGGTCATATCCAACTTTTTGTGATCCCATGGACTGCAAATTACGACACTTCACTGTCCAACAGCAATTCCTGGAGCATTCTCAAACTCATGTCCATCGAGTCGGTGATGTCATTCAACCATCTTATCCTCTATCATACTCTTCTCCTCCTGGATTCAGTGTTTCCCAGGGTCTTTCCGATGAGACAATTATTTGCATTAGGTGGACAAAATTGGAGTTTACGCCTCAGAATAAGTCCTTCCAATGAATATTCAGTACTGATTTACTTTAACCTCCTTGCTGTCCAAGAGACACTAAAGAGTCTTCACCAACAGCCTAGTTTTAAAGCAACAATTCTACTGCTCTCATTTGTCTTTAGTGTTCAAATCTCACATCCGTACATGACCACCAAAAAAAAAAAAAAAAAAGACTAATAGCTTTGATTAAGAGTATATTTGCTCACAGAGCAATGTCTCTGCTTTTCAATATGTTGAATTGGCAGGTCATACCGTTCCTTCCAAAGAGCAAGAATCTTTTAATTTCATGGCTGCAGTCATTTTTGAGCCCCACAACAAAATAAAGTCTCTCTCTGTTTCCATTGTTGCTCCATCAGTTTCCCAAGCAGAGATGGAACCAGTTGTAGTTATCTTCATTTTCTGAATGTTGAGTTTTAAGTGAACACTGAACTCCCCTTTCTCTTTCACCAAAAGGCTCTTTAGTTGTTCTTCACCTTTGCCGCAAATGTGGTGTCATCTACCTTTCTGAGGTTATTGATATTTCTCCCAGAAACCTTGATTCAAACTTTGCCTCATGCAGCCTGGAATTTAACATCTTGCACACCACCTAGAAGGTAACTAGGCAGGGTGACAATATGCAGCCTTGGCATAATTCTTTCCTGATTTGAAAGCACCCTGTTGTCCATGTCCAGTTCTAACTGTTGCTTCTTGACCTGGATACAGATTTCTCAGGAGGCAGGTCAAGTAGTCTGGTACTCCCATCCCTTTAAGAATTTTCCACAATTTACTGTGATCCACTTATGGCAGAAAGTGAAGAGGAATTCAAAAGCCTCTTGATGAAAGTGAGAGAGGAGAGTGAAAAGGTTGGCTTGAAGCTGAATATTCAGAAAGCAAAGATCATGGCATCTGGTCCCATCACTTCATGGGAAACAGATGGAAAAACAGTGGAAACAGTGTCAGACTTTATTTTTTGGGGCTCCAAAATCACTGCAGATGTTGATTACAGCCAGGAAATTAAAAGACGCTTACTCCTTGGAAGGAAAGTTAGGACCAAACTTGATAATACATTAAAAAGAGACATTACTTTTCCAACAAAGGTCCGTCTAGTCAAGGCTATGGTTTTTCCCATGGTCATGTATGGATATGAGAGTTGGACTGTGAAGAAAGCTGATAGCCGAAGAATTGATGCTTTTGAACTGTGGTGTTGGAGAAGACTCTTGAGAGTCCCTTGGACTGCAAGGAGATCAAACCAGTGCATTCTAAAGGAGATCAATCCTGTGTGTTCATTGGAAGGAATGATGCAAAAGCTGAAACTGTAATACTTTGGCCACCACATGTGATGAGTTGACTCACTGGAAAAGACTCTGATGCTGGGAACGGTTGGGGGCGGGAGGAAAAGGGGACGACAGAGAATGAGATGGCTGGATGGCATATTCTGTGGGCATGAGTTTGAGTGAACTCCGGGTGTTGATGATGGACAGAGAGGCCTGGCGTGCTGTGATTCATGGGGTCGCGGAGAGTCGGACACGACTGAGCGACTGAACTGAACTGAACTGACAAAGCCTTTATACCAAAGGCTTTGGTATAAACAATGAAGCAGACATACACATGCTTTTTTTTTTTTTTTTTCCTGGAGACCTCTTGATCTTTTGATGGGACCTCGGATTTTGGCAATCTGATCTCTGTTTCCTTTGCCTGTTCTAAATCCTCTTTGAAGTTCATGGCTCACGTACTGTTCAAGCCTTGCCTGGGGAATTTTTACTATTACTTTGCTACTATTTGAGTTAAGGCCATTGCGTGTTAGTGTGAACAGTTTATGGCAATGCCTTGCTTTGGAATGGAATAATAACTGAAAGTTTCCAGTCCTGTGGCCACTGCTTCGTTTTCCAAATTCCTTGCATACTGAGTGCAGCACTTTGAGACAATCATTTTTCAGGCTACGACATAGCTGAACTGGAATTCCCTCAGTTCTACTAGTTTTGTTCATAGTGAAGTTTCATAAGGATGGCTTGACTTCACATTACAAGAGGACTGGCTCTAGGTGAGTGATCACATCATCCAGGTTATCTGACTCATGAAGATCCTGTTAAAATAGTTCTTCTGTGTAACCTTGCCACATCTTCTTAATATCTTCTGCTTCATTGAGGTCCATGCAATTGCTGTCCTTTATTTTGAACATCTCTTCATGAAATGATTCCTTGGTATCTCAGATTTTCTTGATGAGGTCTCTAGTCTTTCCCATTCCATTATTTCCCTCTATTTCTTTCCACTGATCACTGAAGAAGGCTTTCTTATCACTCCTTCTTATTCCTTGAACCTTTGCATTCAGATTGTTATCTCTAATTTTCTCCTTTGTTTTAGCTTCTTTTCTTTTCTCATCTATTTGTAAGGCATCTACAGCAAACCATTTTGCCTTTTTGTATTTTTTTTTTTTTTTTGAGGAGGGTTTTGATCACTGCCTATTGTACAATGTCACAATCCTCTGTCAGTAGTTCATCAGGCATTCTTTGTATCAGATCTAATCCCTTGAATCTATTTGTCACTTTCACCGTGTCATCATAAGGGATTTGATGTAAGACATACCTGAATGTTCTAGTGGTTTTCCCTACGTTCTTCAAATTAACTCTTGCTTTGGCAATAAGGAGTTCAAGATCTGAGGCACTGTCCACTCTCAGTCTTACTTTTCTGACTCTACAGATCTCCTGCATCTTTGGCTGTGAAGAAAAAATCAATCTGATTTCAGTTTTAACCATATGATGACGAACATTTGTAGTATCCTCTCGTGTTCCCAGAAAAGGATGTTGCTATGCGCAGTGTGTTCTCTTGGCAAATCTCTGTTAGCCTTTGGAAGACTTCATTTTGTACTCCAGGGCCAAATTTTCCTTTTACCCCCAGATATCTCTTGACTTCCTACTTTTGCATTCCATTCCCCTGTGATGGAAAGGTTATCTTTCATGTCTGCTAGTTCTACAAATTCTTGTAGGCCTTCATAGAATTGTTCCATTATTGCTACTTTAGCATTACTGGTCAGGGCACAGACTTGGATTACTGTGCTATTGAATGGGTTCCCTTGGAAAGAAACAGAGATCATTCTGTCATTTTTCAGATTGTCACCAAATACTATCTTCCAGACTCTTTTTTTTACTATGATGGCTACTCCATTTCTTCTGAGGGATTCTTTCCCACTGTAGTAGACATAATGGTCATCTGAGTTAAATTCATCCGTTCCCGTCCATTTTAGTTCACTGATTCCTAAAATGTCAATGTTCATTCACTCTTGACATTGCCATTTTGACCCCTTCCTATTTACCTTGATTCATGGACCTAACCTTTAAAGTTCCTATGCAGTCTTGCTCTTTACAGCATCGGGGTGTTCTTCCATCACTAGTCACATCTGCAAGTGGGAATTTGTTTTTGCTTTGGCTCCATCGCTTCATTCTTTTTGGAGTTTCTTCTGCACTGATCTCCTATATCATATTGGGCAGCTATCAACCTTGGAATTTGTCTTTCAGTATGCTATATTTTGCCTTTACATGCTGCTCATGGAGTTCTTCAGGCAGGAATACTGAGGAGGTTTTCCATTCCATTCTCCAAGGACCACTATTCATCAGAGCCCATTACCATCACCCGTCCATCATGGGTGGCCCTACAAGCATGACACATGGTTTCACTGAGTGAGTTAGACAAGGCTGTGTCCCATGTGATCAGTTTGGTTAGCTTTCTGAGATTATAGTTTTCATTCGTTCTGCCTTCTGACGGAGAAGGTCAAGAGGTTGTGGAAGTTTCCTGATCGGGAAGACTGACTAAGGGAAACTGGTTCTTGTTCTGATGGGTAGGGCCATGCCAGTTCAGTGGCTCAGTCATTGAAAAATCTTTGTGGCCCTATGCACTGCAGCATGCCAATCCGCCCTGTCCATCACTAACTAGACAAACTCATGTTCATTAAGTCAGTGATGCTCTCCAATCATCCCATCTTCTGTCTACTTTTATCCTCCCACCTTGAATTTTTCCGAGCATCAGGGTCTTTTCCAATGAGTCAGTTCTTTACACCCCGTGACCAAAGTGTTGGAGTTTCAGCTTGAGCACCAGTCCTTCCAATGAATATTCTGGACTGATTTCCTTTAGGATGTACTGCTTTGATCTCCTTGCCCTCCAAGAGACTCTCAAGCCTCTTCTCCAACATCATAGTTCAAGAGTATCAATTCTTTGGTGCTCAGCTTTCTTTATAGTCCAAATCTCCCATCCATACATGACTACTGGAAAAACCATAACTTTGATTAGACAGAAATATTTTGGAAAGTAATCTCTCTGATGTTTGATATGCTGTCTAGTTTGGTCATATTTTTCTTACAAAGAGAAAGCATCTTTTATTTTTATGGCGGCATTCCCAATCTGCTGTGATTTTGATTACAGTTCCATTCCCCAAACCGCACCCCTGGCAAAAAAAAAAAAAAAAAAGTCTCTCATTCTTTCCATTGTTTCCCCTTCTATTTGCCATGAAGTGATGGGACCGGTTGACGTCATCATTGTTTTCTGAATTTTGATTTTTAATGTCATCTATTTCAATCTCTACTTTCAATTTCATCAAGGGCTCTTTTGTTCATTTTTCCTTTCTGCCATAAATATGGTGCCATCACCAGATAAGAGATTATTGATATTTCACCTGCCTATCTTGATTCCAGCGTGTGCTTATGCAACCAGGCCTTTCACATGATGTAATCTGCACATAATTTACATAAGCAGCATGTCAGCATACAGCCTTGACATACTCCTTTCCCATTGGATTCAGATTGCTGTTCCAGTTCCATTTCTAACTGTTGCGACTTGACCTGCATACAGATTTTTCAGGAGGCAGGGCAGGTTGTCTGGTATTATCATCTCTCGATAAATTTTCCAGTTTGTTGTGACCCATAATCAAAGGCTTTGGTGTAGTCAACGATGCAGAAGTAGACTTTTTTCTTCTGGAACTCTCTTCCTGTGTTGCTGATCCAAAGGCTATTGACAATTTGATATCTGGATCCTCTGCCTTTTAAAAATCAAGCTTGAACACCTGGAAGTTCATTGTTTACGTACTGTTGAAGCCTGGTTTGGAGAATTTCAATCATTATTGTGCTCGTGTTGAAGACGATTGCATTTGTGTGGTAGTGTAAAAATTCTTTGGCACTGGCTTTCTTTAAGATTGAAATGAAAACTGACCTCCTTGTATAATTATGGGTCATTAATATGTGTATATTACATAAAAAAAAAACAATATTCGATTATGTTTATTGTCCACTTATTTTTTAAACTAAATTATGAAAAAGGAGTAAAGAAGAAAAAAGAATTCTGCTTGGTGTTCTCTGATGACCTAAATGTGAAGGAAGTCTAAGAATTCTGGGATTTATGTCCACATAAGTGTCCTTCATTTTGACATAGTAGAAAAAAACTAAGATAAGATTGTATAATTTTTATAAAACAAGATTGCTTAATGCAATATTACAAGTCAATTGTACCTCAAGCAGTGAAGAAATAAATGGTTCCACCATTTGCAGTATTTTGGTCCTTGAGAACATGACGGCAAATAAAATATTTCAGTTACAATGTGACAGAAACTTTAATCACGTGATGGTGTTTGTAAAAATATGTTAATTTTAAAAAAGTGAGTTAAAAGTGGTTATCAGAGCCTATTCAAAATGGACCATGATTGTTCAAGTTACCAACTTGTATCATAGGTCAAATATTTCTCCAAGAAAGGTGTCTAATAGAGACAGGATGGACATAAATCTGCAGATCTTAGCTCAAGATTATTAGTGAAGTTGGAAGTACAACTGCAACCACAGTCACACGTTCAATGGAGTGCAGTAGAATATACATTGCTCCCATTCTCAGGGCCCTCTAGGCCTTCTACCCTAGGGCTGGGTAGTGAAAGGCAGAGTTTCGGGACAGGCAAAAGACTATGCATTGCAGAGGCACAGTTCCCTTGATGGAGCCATTCACTGGCCTCCACCAGGGTTCGAAGAAGTAGCCACACGTCCGATGCTCACCTCCATGACCTAATGGCTGTGGCAAACTGTAGGGGTAACAGTCTATGACACCCAGCCCCCTTTTGGATAGTATGAGGAGACCGAGGACCAACTGTGTTTCGGGCACCTGACTCCCTCATTAAAATGACTGGACAAAGTATGAGAACCTTGGAAATAGAAGGACACAGAGAACAGACAGCTTCCCCTTCAGCTGGGACTGGGCACTGATGGGAGAACCAAGACCAGACGTTCAGATCTAGCCTACGCCCAGACAGGATAACCACCCTTCAGAGGGAAACCCTCCTTCTAACCAGGATGTTGGATGATGAAAGTTGTTTTAGGATATTACCTTTCAGAAAACGGATTGATATTTTCTTCAGTACAGGTTTACAGAGACAGTATTACTTGACTGTGACCTTACCTCAATAACAGAAGTAAGAGAACCTGACAGCAAGATATTTGCAACACCTTATCACAACCCTCACTTACCTTTCCTCTAAGTGAGCTGGGTTTGAGGAGTTTGGTGTAATTAAAGGAATAAGCCACATATCTTGCATTATTGTGCAATGAAAACCTCTAGTATGTAAACGTCAATCTTTGAAAATATCTTAGCCTAATAATATTGGGTATTTTTAGCAGTAACATCTATGTCCCACTTCTGTGGATGAGAGAGTGCCTCATTTTAAAACCACATTCTATCATGTGTACATGAGAAGTTTATCCTTTTCCAGTATAAAACAAATTAACTGGTGCACTGGGATGAACTAGAGGTATGGGATGCGGAGGGAGTTGGAGGGGGGTCTAGATGGGGAACCTATGTACACCCGGGGTGGATTCATGTCAGTGTATGGTAAAACCAATACATTGGAAAGTAATCAGCCTCCAATTAAAATAAATACATTTAAAATAATAATAGTAATAAAAACAAATTAGCAAACACTGATGGCTACCCCAATGATCAAGTTAATTAAGGACCAGATTGCTGTGACAGATGTCATCAGGTCTATTTGAAGAACACTTATAACTTTGAAAATATTGTAATGAACTGATTTCCAAGTAGACGTATATAATATATATGTATTTTGACTTTACAACAATTCTGTAGTTCGTATATGTGCATCACGGTTTGGTTTGATACTTATACAAAATAAATATTTTTCTTTCCCTAATGTCTTTATGTTGAGGATATGGAGGTTAGCAAGAAACTCTGAATCTTGTTCACAGTTGAATTAGTCCCCCAAAACCCATTTTTCTTGACAATCTGCTTTCTGAATTGGGTAGATCTGATTAGTGGGGTGAACACTCAGAGACAGATTAGTATACAACAGTAACAAGTGAAATGAAGAAAATCAATATTGTAGAATAATTTTGTCCTCTCAAAATGTGTACTTTGAAGACGATGGCATCACCGACTCGATGGACATGAGTTTGAGTGAACTCTGGGAGTTGGTGATGGACAGGGAGGCCTGGCGTGCTGTGATTCATGAGGTCACAGATAGTCGGACATGACTGAACGACTGAACTGAACTCACTGTACCTTGTACAGAGTCAAAATTGTGAGCAATGTATAATTGCTTTCTGAACATTTTTGCCAATAGGGTTTTTAGGTAGATATTTTGATATACAGGACTGGGTTTTTACAAGGAAAGGAGAACAGACACAGAAAACACAGAGACATTAATATGTGGAGACAAAGCCATGTGAAGATGGTTTACCATCCAAAAGAGGCCTCAGAAGAAAGAAAATCTTGTAATCCTTTGATTACTGGCTAGATCCCTGGAAGTATGAGAAAATCTTTATTGAAGCTACCTGCTATATGGCATGCTGTTACAGCAAACCTTGAAAAGACATACACCACTACCTCTTGAAAATAAGCTTTAAAGTTTAAAAGAAGCCTACAGTTCATACCCAGGTTCTCACGGAAAGGAAACTGTTAAAGAACTCTCTGACCAATAAACTGATAATGTTTTCGGAATTTTAATGGGAAAAATCCCATTCACCATTGCAAAGAGAAGTGCAAAGAACTTAGGAATAAATTTACCTAAAGAAACAAAAGACCTGTATTTATATATAGAAAACTAAAACACTGCAGAAATAAACATAATAGAAACAGACTGAGAAATATGTCAGCTTCTTAGATCAGAAGAATCAATATGTGAAAATGAATGTTGCTGTTTCCACAGAACAAGAACAAACAATTTCAACCTCTAATAGCCAAAGCAATCTTGAGAAAGAAGAATAGAAATAGTGGGATCAACCTGCCTGACTTCAGGTCATACTACAAAGCTACAGTTATCAAGAAAGTAAGGTACTGGCACAAGACAAAAATATAGATTAATGGAACAATATAGAAAGCTCGGAAATATATCCACACACATATGGACACTTTATCTTTGACAAAGGAGGAAGAAATATATAATGGAGGAGAGAAACCACTTTAAAAAGCAGTGCTGGAGAAAATGGTCAACAACTGTAAAAGAATGTGCTAAAACACATTCTACCACCCTATACAACAATACACTTAAAACGAATTAAAGATATAAACATAAGGCTAGAAACTATATAACTCTCAGAGGAAAACGTAGGTACAACAGACTGTAACACAAATCACAGCATGATTCTCTGTGGCCCACCTGAGTGATGGAAATAGAAACTAAAACAAACATGGGACCTCATTAAACTTGAAAGTTTTACACAATGAAGGAAACAATACGCAAGGTGAAAAGGCAGCCTTACCAATGGGAGAAAATAAGAGTAAAGAAAGTAACTGAAAACAAAGTAATCTCCAAAATATACAAGCAGCTCATGAAGTTCAATACCAGAAAAATAAGCAATCCATCAAAAAGTGGCACAAAGAACTAAAGAGACTTTTCCAAAGGAGACATACAGATGTCTAACAAACACAGGAAAATCTGCTCAACATCACTCATTATCAGAGAAATGCAAATTACTACTACAGTGAGGTACCGTTTCACACGGGTCTAAAGCTACCATCAAAAACTACCATCAAAAAACTCTACAAGCCAGCAATGCTGGAGAGGGAGCAGAGAAAGGGAACCTTCTTACATTGTTGGTGGGAAGGCACTCTGGAGGACAGTGTGGAGGTTTCTTACAAAAAAAAAGGAAATAGAATTACCATGAGACCCAGTGATCCCACTTCTGGGCATACACACCAAGAAAACTAGAATTCAATGAGACATATGTACTCCAATGTTCATTGGAGCACTATTGACAATAGCTTGGACTTTTGAAACAACCTCGATGTCCGGTTCAAAGATGAATGGTTAAGGATGATGCTGTCTATATACACAATGGAATATTCAGCTATTAAAAAAGGGACACGTTTGAGTCAGTGCTAAGAGGTGGATGAAACTGGAACCTATTATATAGAGGGAAGCAAACCAGAATGAGAAACACCAACGCAGAATATGAAACCTTATATATGAAATTTAGAAAGAGGTAACAACGATGCTATAAGCGAGACAATGAAAGTGATACATATTTAAAGAAAAGAATTTGGGACTCTGTGGGAGAAGGCGAGGGTGGGATGCTAGGAAAGAATAACATTGAAACATGAAACATTGAAACATGTATATTATCATAGGGAGAACAGACAACCAGTTGAAGGTCGTTGAATGAAACAAGGCATGCTAAACTGGTGCTGCGGGACAACCGAGAAGGATGAGTCCATGAGATAGGTGACTGATATAATAGTGTGGAGGAAGCTCTGATGAGAATTCAGTAACCATGAAAGAAGTTCACTTGTATTACAGGAATAGAAAAAGTCTCTTTTTCTCCCTGTTAGCTCTCATTAACTCTATCCACTCGTCAATACCCAGCCTAGCGGGGATGAACCAGCTTGATCTCAAATCTAAACCGGACATTCCAACTTCTACCTTAAGTTCATGACATGAATGCTTATGACTTCATAGTCATCCACTTTTCTTTTACTGTAGCAATGAATAGTCTAACCCACTGTGACTGAGGCCTTCAAGTATGTCACTGTGGAGCCCATCCTTTCTTCTTCCTAACATCATGTCCATGTTCTCCTGAGCATCAGGTACCTCCATAAGTACTTCTTATCTGTTGCTCGTGAAGGCAATTGAACAACCCTCATGACCTCTTATCAATCTCATTAAAGTGTGAAATAGACAAATATGCTAAAAAGGCCTGGAAAACTTCCCTAATACTGAGAATGCCTTCAGAAAAGGGAGTTCCAGCCTTCCTGATAAATTCTTGGTAAAGGTCATGTAACTTGTGGGAAAGAATATAAAGAATATGCTCACTCTTGCTATGGAAAGAAGTGGGTAATATGATGGAATTAATAAGTCCTTTCACATGTGACATAAAAAATGATGAGACAGCATGGGAAGGACAGACACAAAGCCACATATATGTGGGGTGAAAGTTCTTGGGTTTTTTTGCTCTACGACAGACCTTTTAAATGGATAAAACAGCCTGCTCCTAGAAAGGAAGAGGTATATGTTGGTATCAAGATTATCATTTCCTCTCAGTTCCATATCTTTTCATTGTGATCATTACTAGTCCAGACAAGTAAAACTTAAATTAGAGTTTATCATTCCAAAATAGGAAATGAAACATCCCAGTGGACCAGATTCTCTAAAGTCAAAACAGTGCCTTTATTTCGTATACTAGGAAAGAAGTTTCAAATCTTGGATGGTAAAGAAGTAGCATAAGACTCTCCTCATAGAATATGCTTTTGTTTCCTTCTTGGTCTTCTTTCTTCTTTCTTTGAAGTTAAAAGACAGCCAGTGAACTTTAATACAGTCACAGAGATAATTTAGAAAAATATTAAGCCCTTCAGTGTGAGCGACACAAAGTCCTATGAGATAAAAATAAACACAATTGCATCTCACACTAAGATACGTGTTTCTTTATATGTTCAGTCTTGTCCAACTCTTTGCAACCAAATGAAATGTATAACACCAGGCTCCTCTGCTCATGGGATTTGCCAGGCAAGATAGTTGCTTCCTGTGGCCATTCCTACTCCACTGTTAGATGTATGGAATGAATAAAAATATTACCCATGAATTTTCTTGCATCTCTTTCAAGACAAAATAAATTATACAGGCTCTTTGCTCGAGTGAATCTTTCTGAAATTCCAAAGATGCAATTGAGAATAAGAAATGGTTAAAATATTGTGGACGCTCATGATCACAGCAAGGCTGATACAAATTAAAGGAAAAGGTAAACCTCGAAACCTGACCTACCTTAGAATGTAGTGAAGCTCAATTTTTGTTAAACATGTACCAACCAAAGTTCCCTTCTTTAAGTCCTTTTAACAGCTAAAGATGGAGAAATAGGTAGATAGATGGAGTGGAGCTCAGAGAAGTGGGACAGAAATCTCTGTATATGACCCAGACAGTTTTCAAGGGTTTCACCTTTGTTTGCTTGCCTGTTTGCTTGTTTGATTTTAAAGAACTCATTTCCCAGAACTTCATAGAAACTGAAGATCGTGTGTCACCTTGGTGTTGGCAGGAACCATGACCACGAGCAAGTGGCACTGGTTTTCCCTCAGGGCTCCAGGTATAAATCAGTATGTCCAGTGCTAAAGTTTTCCGTAAGAGAAGCCACAAATCAAATATCCGAAATCGGTGGGATCATGAAAATAACAAGAGAGCTCCAGGAACAAACAAACAAATAAACATATTCTTCTACTTCGTTGTTTATAACAAATGTTTTGACCGTGTGGATCAGAAACAAATGCTGGAAAATTCTTAAAGTGATAGGAACACATGATCACCTGACCTACCTCCTAAAATATCTGTATGCAGACCAAGAAGCACCAGTTAGGACTGGATGGGAAACAACAGACTGCTTCCAATTAGAGAAAGGATTATGACAAGGTTGCTTATTTAAATTCTATGTATTGTTCACTTCAGTCGCTCAGTCATATCCGACTCTTTGTGACCCATTAACCGCATCATGCCAGGCCTCCTTGTCCATTACCAACTCCTTGGGTTTACACAAACTCATGTTCATTGAGTTGGTGATGCTATCCAATCATCTTATCCTCTGTCATCCCTTTCTCTTCCTGCCCTCAATATTTCGTAGCAACAGGAAATTCCCCAGAGTCACTTAATCACATCAGGTGGCCAAAGTATTGCAATTTCATCTCCAACATCAATCACTCTAATGAACACCCAGGACTGATCACCATTAGGATGGACTGGTTGGAGCTCCGTGCAGTCCAAGGGACTCTCAAGAGTCTTCGCTTCCCCTACAGTTCAAAAGCATCAATTCTTCAGCGTTCAGATTTCTTTAAAGTCCAACTCTCACATCCATACATGCCCACTGGAGAAACCATAGTCTTTACTAGACGGACCTTTGTTGGCAAAGTAATGCCTCTGCTTTTTAATATGCTGACTAGGCTGGTCATAACTTTCCTTTGAAGTAGTAAGTGTCTTTTAAGTTTATGGCTGCAATCACCATCTGCAGCAATCTTGGAGCCTAAGAAATAGTCGGCGACAGTTTTCACTGTTTCCCCACCTATTTGCCATAGAGCGAAGGGACCAGATACCATGATCTTAGCTTTCTGAATGTTGAGCTTTAAGTGAACTTTTTCACTATCCTCTTTCACTGTCATCAAGAGGTTCTTTTGCTATTTTTCACTTTTTGCCGAAAGGGAGGTGTCGTTGGCATATCTGATGTTATTGATATTTCTCCCAGAAACCTTGATTCCAGCTTGTGCTTCCTCCAGCACAGCACTTCTCATGATGTACTCTGCATATAAGTTAAATAAGCAAGGTGATAATATACAGCCTTGACTTACTCCTTTTCCTATTTTGAACCAGTCTGTTGTTCCATGACCAGTACTAACAGTTTTTTCATGACCTGCATATAGGTTTCTCAAGAGGCAGGTCAGGTGGTCCGGTATTCCCATCTCTTTCAAATTTTCCGCGATTTATACTGATCAACCCAGTCAAAGGCTTTGGCATAGTCAGTAAAGAAGACAGAGATACTTTTCTGGAGCTCTCTTCTGGATGTTGGCAATTTGATCTCCGGTTCCTCTGCCGTTTATAAAACCAGCTTGAACATCTGGAAGTTCACAGTTCACGTATTCCTGAAGCTTAGCTTGAAGAATATAGAGCATTATTTTACTAACATTTGAGATGAGTGCAATTGTGCGGTAGTTTGCACATTCTATGGCATTGCCTTTCTCTGGGATTGAAATGAATATTGCTCTTTTCCACTCCTGTGGCCACTGCTGAATTTTCCAAATTAGCTGGCCTATTGAATGCAGCACTTTTAAAGCATCATCTTTCAGGAT
Source organism: Moschus berezovskii (assembly GCF_049115385.1). Taxonomy (NCBI): domain Eukaryota; kingdom Metazoa; phylum Chordata; class Mammalia; order Artiodactyla; family Moschidae; genus Moschus; species Moschus berezovskii. The sequence goes on along the minus strand of NC_142489.1, from coordinate 32,013,703 downwards.
TTGAAAAAGCTCAACTGACACCCAAACACCTACACTAGCTTCATTCGTAGTGATGCTTCCTAAGGCCCATTTGACTTCACATTCCAAGATGTCTGGCTCTAGGTGAGTGATCACACCATCGTGATTATCTGGGTCGTGAAGATCTGTTTTCTACAGTTCTTCTGTGTATTCTTACCACCTCTTCTTTATATTTTCTGTTTCGATTAGATCCCTACCGTTTCTGTGCTTTTTTAAGTCCATCTTTGCGTGAAATGTCCTCGTGGGATCTCCAAAGTTCTTGAAGAGATCTCTCGTCTTTCGCATTCTATTGTTTCCCTTCTTTATTTGCACTGATCCCTGAGGAAGGCTTTTTTTTTTTTTTTCTCTCCTTGCTTTTCTTTAGAAATCTGCATTCAAATGGATATATCTTTCCTTTTCTCTTTTGCTTTTTGTCTCCCTTGTTTTCAAAGCTATTTGTAAGGCCTCCTCAGATAGCCATTCATTTTTTGCCTTTCTTTATCGGGGGATGGTCATGATCCCTGTCTCCTGTACAATGTCAGGTACCTCCATCCATAGCTCATCAGGCACTCTGTCAATCAAATCTAGTCCCTTAAATGTATTTTGCACTTCCAGTGTATAGTCATAAGGGATTAGATTTAGGTCATACCTGAATGATATAGTGGTTTTCTCCATTTTCTTCAACTTCTGTCTGAATTTGGCAATATGGAGTTCAGGATCTGAACCACAGTCATTTTCCTGTCTTCTTTTTGCTAAATGTATAGACCTTCTCTATTTTGGCTGCCAAGAACATAATCAATCTGATTTCAGTGTCGACCATCTGGTGATGTCCATGTGTAGAGTCTTCTCTTGTGTTGTTGGAAGAGGGTGTTTGCTTGACCCGTGCGTTCTCTTGACAGAACTCAATTAGCCGTTGTCCTGCTTCATTCTGTATTCCAAGGCCAATTTGCCTGGTATTCCATGTGTTTCTGGAATTCCTACTTCTTCTTTCCAGTCCCCTATAATAAAGAGGATATCGTTTTTGGTGTTAGTTTTAGAAGGTCTTGTAGGTCCTCATAGAATTTTCAACTTCAGCGTCTTCAGTGTTACTGATCAGAGCAGAGATTTGGATTATTATGATAGTAAATCCTTTGCCTTGGAAAAGAACAGAGATCATTCTGTCATTTTTGAGATTGCACCCAAGTACTGTATTTTGGACTCTTTTGTTGACAATGATGGCTACTCCATTTCTTCAAAGGGATTTCTGCCCACAGTAACAGATTCTCCCATTCCATCTTAGTTCACTGATTCCTAGAATGTCAATGTTCATTCTTGTCATCTCCTGTTTGACACTTCCAATTTGCCTTGATTCATGGACGTAAAATTCCAAGTTTCTATGCAGTATTGTTCTTAATAACATCAAACACTCTTTCCATCACCAGTCCCATTCACAACTGGTTACTGATTTTGCTTTGGGTCAATTGCTTCATTATTTCTGGAGTTATTTCTCCACTGATCTCTAGAAGCATATTGGGCACCTACCGAAATATTTCAGTGTCCTATCTTTCTGTTTTCATGGATATCATGGGGTAATCAAGGCAAAATACTCAAGTGCTTTGCCATTGCCTATTATAGTGGACCATATTCTTCCAATCAGGTGAAGAGTTGTCATCAGGTAAAAGAAAATTTCTTCTTGGAGAAAACTCTATTGCAAATCTAGACATTGTATTTAGCAGAAACATTCACCTTGGTAGCAAAGGCCTCCGCTTCACACGCCCCTGTTTTATATCCAGTAGTCATGTGCAGATGTGAGAGCTGGACTATAAAGAAAACTGAGAAAAGGAGAAATGATGGCTTTCAACTGTGCCTCTGCCGAAGACTCTTCAGTTCAGTTTAGTCACTTAGTCGGTTCTGACTCCTTGTGACCCCATGAATCACAGCAAACCAGGCCTCCCTGTTCATCAACAAATCCCGGAGTTCACTCAAACTCATGTCCACAGAGTCGGTGATGCCATCCAGCCATCTCATTCTCTGTCCTCCCCTTCTCCTCCCGCCCCCAACCTTTCCCAGCATCAGAGTCTTTTCCAGTGAGTCAACTCGTCGCATGAGGTGGCCAAAGTATTGCACTTTCAGCTTTAGCATCAGTCCTTCCAATGAACACCCAGAATTGATCTCCTTTAGAATGGACTGGTTGGATCTCCTTGCAGTCCAAGGGACTCGCAAGACTCTTCTTCAACACCACAGTTCAAAAGCATCAATTCTTTGGTGATCAGCTTTCTTCACAGTCCAACTCTCACATCCATACATGACCACGGGAAAAACCATTGCCTTGACTAGATGGAACTTGGTTGGCAAAGTAATGCCTCTGCTTTTTAATATACCATCAAGGTTGGTCATAACTTTCCTTCCAAGGGGTAAGCGTCTTTAAATTTCATGGCTGTAATCAGCATCTGCAGTGATTTTGGAGCCCAAAAAATAAAGTCTGACACTGTTTCCACTGTTTTTCCATCTATTTCCCATGAAGTGATGGGACCAGATGCCATGATCTTTGTTTTCTTAACCTCGAGTGAAGCCAACCTTTTCACTCTCCTCCTTCATTTTCATCAAGAGGCTTTTGAGTTCCTCTTCACTTTCTGCCATAAGGGTAGTGTCATCTGCATATCTGGGGTTATTGATATTTCTCCCAGAAATTTTGATTCCAGCTTGTCCTACTTCCAGCCCAGTGTTCCTCATGATGTACTCGGCATATAAGTTAAATGAGCAAGGTGACAATATACAGCCATGACGTACTCCTTTTCCTATTTGGAACCAGTCTGTTGTTCCATGTACAATTCTGACTGTTGCTTCTTGACCTGCATATAGGTTTCTCAAGAGGCAGGTAAGGTGGTCTGGTATTCCCGTCTCTTAGAACTTTCCACAGTTTATTGTAATCCACACAGCCGAATGTCGTCCAGTGGAAAAGGGAATGGCAAATCACTTCAGTATGCTTGCCTTGAGAGCCCAATGAACAGTATCAAAGGGCAAAATGATAGGATACTGAATGAGGAATTCCCCAGGTCGGTAGGTGCCCAGTATGCTACTGGATATCAGTGGAGAAATAACTCTAGAAGGAATAAAGGGATGGATAAAAAGCAAAAGCAATACCCATTTGCGGATGTGACCGGTGAAAGAATCAAGGTCCGGTGCTGTAAAGAGCAATATCGCATAGGAACTTGGAATGTTAGGACCATGAATCAAGGCAAATTGGAAGTGGTCAAACAGGAGATGGCAATAGTGAACATAGAGTTTCTAGGAATCAGTGAACTAAAATGGACTGGAATGGGTGAATTTAACTCAGATGACCATCACATCTATTTCAGAGTTCAGGAATCCTTTAGAAGAAATGGAGTCGCCATCATGGTCAACAAAAGAGTCCGAAACGCAGTACTTGGATGCAATCTTAAAAATGATAGAATGATTTCTGTTCGTTTTCAAGGCAAACCATTCAATATTACAGTAATCCAGGCCTATGCCCCAACCAGTAACGCTGAAGAAACCGAAGTTGAACGGTTCTATGAAGACCTACAAGACCTTGTAGAACTAACATCCAAAAAAGATGTCCTTTCCATTACAGGGGACTGGAATGCAAAAGGAGGAAGTCAATAAACACCTGGATTAAAAGGCAAATTTGGCCTTGGAGCACGGAATGAAGCAGGGCAAAGTCTAATAGAGTTTTGTCAAGAGAACGCACTGGTCATAGCAAACACCCTCTTCCGACAACACAAGAGAAGACGCTACACATGAACATCACCAGATGGTCAACACCGAAATCGGATTGATTATACTGTTTGCAGCCAAAGATGGAGAAGCTCTATACAGTTAGCAAAAACAAGACCGGGATCTGACTGTGTCTCAGATCCTAAACTCCTTATTGCCAAATTCAGACTGAAATTGAAGAAAGTAGGGAAAACCACTAGACTATTCACATATGAACTAAATCAAATCCCTTATGATTATACAGTGTAAGTGAGAAATAGATTTAAGGGACTCGATCTGATAGATCGAATGCCTGACGAACTCTGGACAGAGGTTCGTGACAATGTACAGGAGACAAGGACCAAGACCATCCCCAAGAAAAGAAATGCAATAGAGCAAAATGGCTGTCTGAGGAGGCATTACAAATGGGTGTGAAAAGAAGAGAAGTGAAAAGCAAAGGAGAAAAGGAAAGATATAAGCATTTGAATGCAGAATTCCAAAGAATTGCAAGGAGAGATAAGAAATCCTTCCTCTGTGATCAATGCAAAGAAATAGAGGAAAACAGCAGAATACGAAAAACAAGAGATCTCTTCAAGAAAATTAGAGATTCCAAGGGAGTATTTCATGCAAAGATGGGCTCGATAAAGGACAGAAATGGTATGGACCTAATAGAAGCAGAAGATATTAAGAAGAGATGGCAAGAGTACACAGAAGAACTGTATAAAAAGGATCTTCACGACCAAGATAATCACGATAACGTGATCAGTGACCTAGAGCCAGACATCTTGGAATGTTAAGTCAAGTGGGCCTTAGAAAGAATCACTACGAACAAAGCTAGTGGAGGTGATGGAATTCCAGTTGAGCTCTTTCAAATCTTGAAAGATGATGCTGTGAAAGTGGTGCACTCCGTATTCCAGCAAATTTGGAAAACTCAGCAGTGGCCACAAGACTGGAAAAGTTCAGTCTTCATTCCAATCCCAAAAAAAAGCAATGCCAAAGAATGCTCAAACTACCACGCAATGCACTCATCTCACACGCGAGTAATGTCATATTCAGAATTCTCCAAGCCAGGCTTCAGCATTATATGAACCGTGAACTCCCAGATGTTCAAGAAGGTTTTAGAAAAGCCAGAGGCACCAGAGGTCAAATTGCCAACATCCGCTGGATCATGGAGAAAGCAAGAGAGTTCCAGGAAAACATCTATTTCTGCTTCATTGACTATGTCAACTCCCAGAGACCACCCGAACTCATGTCCACTGATCGGCAATGCCATCCAAACATGTCATCCTCTGTCATCCCCTTCTCCTCCTGCCCTCAATCTTACTCAACATTAGGGTATTTTCCAATGAGTCTTCTCTTCACATCAGGTGTCAAACTATTGGAGTTTCAACTTCACCATGACATATTCCAATGAATACCCAGGGCTCATCTCCTTCAGGATGGACTGGTTGGATCTCCTTGCAGTCCAGCGGTCTCTCAAGAGTCTTTTCCATCACCACAGTTCAAAAGCATCAATTTTTCAGCACTAAGCTTTCCTTACAGTCCAGCTCTCACATTCATATATGACCACTGAATAAACCATAGCCTTGACTAGATGGACCTTTGATGGCAAAGGAATGTCCCTGCTTTTTAATATGCTACCTAGGTTTGCCATAACTTTCCTTCCAAAGAGTAAGTGTCTTTTAATTTTACAGCTGCCATCACTATCTGCAGTGATTTTGAATCCCGAAAAGTTAAAGACTCTTAGGGGGCCTTTGGACTGCAAGGAGACTTAGCCAATTCATCCTAAATGAAATCAAACATAAGTATTCATTCGAAGGACTAATGATGAAGTTGAAAGTTCAGTTTTGGCCAGCTGACGCAAAGTGTCAATTCACTGGAAAATTCATGATGCTTTTAAAGTTTGATGACAGGAGAGGAAGGGAGTAATGGAGGATAAGATGGTTAGATGGTATCAGAAAAACAATGGACATGCATTTGCACAAACTCTGGGAGATGCTGAAAGATAGAGAGGCCTGTTGTGCAGCAGTCCATGGCGTCACAAAAGAGTTGAAGACAACTTGTTGACTGAAAAATGACACTCAATGTCTCTAGCGTTACTTCTTCAAATCACTCTATGATTAAATACTTAATGAAAGTAGTAACAAATAACAACTAAGGTGGTATAATAGCAGATGATGCAATGCATTTTTTGTAAACAAATATGGGAACTGTAGGGTCTGAAAGAAATAAATCTTAGGATTGAATGAATTTTAAATATTACTGTGAGGGAGGAGATAGGAAGATGGGAAGATGGAGGAGGAATAGGACGGGGTGACAACTGTCTCCCTCAGAAATTCATCAAAAGAAAAATTGAACGCTTAGTAAATCCAACAAAACAACTTCTGAATGCTGGCAGAGGACATCAGGCAACCAGAAAAGCAGGCCATTGTCTTCGAAAAGAGGTAGGAAATAATATAAAAGATAAAAAGAAAGGTAAAACAGGGTGGGATGGAGGTCTATCCTGGGAAGGGAGGCTAGAAGTTTCCAAGCACTTGGAAACACTCACTGGCGAATCTGTGACAAATCTTGGAACCTCAGAAGGCAACATAACTGGGGGGAACAATAAATAAATAATTAAAACCTACAGACTACGTGTCCAGTGGTAACTCCCAGCAGAGAAGTGCAGCAGCCCGCACACCCCACTAGCAAGCAGGGACTGGGCAGGGAGGGGTGGGCTGCATTCCTTAGAGTAAGGACAGGGCCTGAATGCCCCTAGTGCAATCTGAGGGTGCTAACTTAAGATAGCTAAGCAGACTGTGGGATAGCTAGCCCACTAAAAGGCAAAAAGCCCCAAGATAAGACACCACCAGACCCACTCACAGAACAAAGGACTAAACAGGGCTAGATAGCTGCGGTCAGCCCATCCACCATCCCCCACTGAGACAGGCAGGGAAGTACAGCCAGAGACAGAAGCGGACAATCGCGGTCCCAGTGAGGCATCCAATACCAAGCTGCATGCAGGCTTCGTTGCTAAGCAAGACTTCTTGGGTTCTGGCCGGTTGATATTCATTGAGAAGGTGCGCTGGCTGTACACCCAGAAAACCGAACAGCAGGGACTGGGGAGGCAATATGTCGCAGTGACCCCGCTGGCCAAATACCCGCTCACCTGAGCTGCTCAGACTGGGGAAGGGCACAAAACGCAGGCCCAACAAAGTCTGTGCCTTCGTGTAGTACCTGAGTACCAGAACCTGAGCGGTTTATACCAGAGATGTACATCCAACCCATCGTCGGCCTTGGATGGTTTGCAGCAGAGCAACCTAGAGCCTGTGCAGTGTAGACTGGGACAGCACACATGCCATGAGTGGGGGCAAACCCAGTGTGGCTGAGACACTGCAAGCACTCCCCACAGATGCCGTTGATATTTGTCTGCAGCTTACCTCCCACCCCACAGCACAAAAGAATGGATGAGCCTAAAAAGTGTCTACCACCGCCCCCTTGTGTCAGGACGGGAATAAGACACTGAAGAGACCGGCAAACAGAAGAAGCTTAAACAGAAGGAACTGAGTTGGAAGAGACAGACGGAGAATTCTTGAGCCTACTGCAAGAATACCAGAGCCAGAGCCTTAAGTCTAAATCCTGAGAACACCAGAGAACTCTTGTTCCAGGAAACATTAATTGATAGGTGCTCATCAAATGCCTCCATCAGTTCAGTTCAGTCACTAAGTCGTGTCCGAGTCTCCGCAACCCCATGAATCACAGCACGCCAGGCCTCCCTGTCCATCACCAACTCCCGGAGATCACTCAAACTCATGTCCACAGAGTCGGTGACGCCATCCAGCCATCTCATTCTCTGTCGTCCCCTTCTCCTCCCGCCCCCAACCTTTCCGAGCATCAGAGTCTTTTCCAGTGAGTCAACTCGTCGCATGAGGTGGCCAAAGTATTGCAGTTTCAGCTTTAGCATCAGTCCTTCCAATGAACACCCAAGATTGATCTCCTTTAGAATGGGCTGGTTGGATCTCCTTGCAGTATAAGGGACTCTCAAGAGTCTTCTCCAACACCACAGTTCAAAAGCATCGCTTCTTCAGCGATCAGTCGTCTTCACAGTCCAACTCTCACATACTGAAAGGGATGAAAAAAAAAAAAAAAAACTCTACAGCCAAGATTACTATACCTATATCTCATTCAAATATGAAGGAGAAACCGAAAGCTTTACAGACAATCAAAGGCTGAGAGAATTCAGCATCACCAAACCAGCTCTCCAACAAATGCTGAAGGATCTTCTCTAGATAGGAAGCATAGAAAGGGTGTATAAACTTGAACTCAAAACAATAAAGAAAATGGCAATGGTATCATACTTACCAATAATTACCTTAAATGCAATTGGGTTAAATGCCCCAACCAAAAGACAAATACTGGCTGAATGGATACAAAGGCAAGACCACTATATATGTTGTCTGCAAGAGACACACCTCAATATAAGGGACACATACAGACTGAAATTGAAGTGCTGGAAAAAGTTATTCCACGCAAACAGAGACCAAAAGAAAACAGGAGTAGCAATATTCATATCAGATAAAATAGACTTTAAAATAAAGGCTGTGAAAAGAGACAAAGGAGGACACTACATAATGATCAAAGTATCAATCCAAGAAGAAGATACAATTATAAATATATGCACCCAACATAGGAGCACCGCAATATATAAGACAGTTACTAACAAGTATAAAAGGGGAAATTAACAACAACACAATAATAGTGGAAGACTTTAATACCCCATTCACACCTATGAGTAGATCATCTAAACAGAAAATTATCAAGGAAACAGAAACTTTAAGATACAATAGAACAGTTAGACCTAAAAGATATCTATCGGATATTTCACCCCAAAACAATGAATTTCTCCTTTTTCTAAAGCACACCCAAGTGTTCCCACTCTCACCACTACTGTTCAACATAGTTCTGGAAGTTTTGGCCACAGCAATCAGAGCAGAAAAAGACATTAAAGGAATTCAAACTGGAGAAAAAGAAATAAAACTCTCAGTGTTCGCCAATGACATGATCCTCTACACAGAAAACTCTACAGACTCTACCAGAAAACTAATCAATGAATGCAGTAAAGTTGTAGGATCTAAAATCAACACAGAGTAATCCCTTGCATTCCTATACACTAATAATGAAAAAATAGAAAAATAAATTAAGGAAACTATTCCATTCACTGTTGCAATAAAAATAATAAAATACATAGGGATATATCTACCTCAAGAAACAAAAGACTTCTATATAGAAAATTATAAGACACTGGTGAAAGAAATCAAATAGGACGCCAATAGATGGAGATATATACCGTGTTCGTGGATTAGAAGAAAAAATATTGTGAAAATATGTATAATACCTAAAGCAATCCATACATTACATGCAATCCCTACCAAGCTACCAAAGGTATTTTTCACAGTGTTAGAACAAATAATCTCACAATTAGTATGGAAATTCAAAAAACCTCGAATAGCCAAAGTGATCTTGGAGAAGAATGGAACTGAAAGACTCAACCTGCCAGATATCAGGCTCTACTACAAAGCCACAATCATCAAGACAGCATGGTACTGGCATTAACTCAGAAATATAGATCAATGGAACAAAGTAGAAAGCCCAGAGATAAATCTATGCACCTAGGGACAGCTTAAATTTACAAAGGAGGCAAGAATATAAATTGGAAAAAAGACAGTCTCTTTAACAAGTGGTGTTGGAAAAACTGGTAAAAGAGTGAAATTAGAACACTCCGTAACACCATTCAGTTCAGTTCAGTTCAGGTCAGTCGCTCAGTCGTGTCTGACTCTCCGCGACCCCATGAATCACAACATGCCAGGCCTCCCTGTCCATCACCAACTCCAGGAGTACACTCAAACTCATGTCCACAGAGTCGGTGATGCCATCCAGCCATCTCATTCTCTGTCGTCCCCTTCTCCTCCCACCCCCAACCTTTCCCAGCATCAGAGTTTTTTCCAGTGAGTCAACTCGCCGCATGAGGTGGCCAAAGTATTGCAGTTTCAGCTGTAACACCATACACAAATATAAACTCAAAATGGATTAAAGATCAAAATGTAAGTCCAGAAACTATAAAACACCTGGAGGAGAACATAGGCAAAACACTCTCTGACATAAATCACAGCAGGATCCTACATGACCCACCACTCAGAATATTGGAACTAAAAGCAAAATAAACAAATGAGACCTAATTCAAATGTAATTCTGAACAGCAAAGGAAACTATAAGCAAGGTGAAAAGACAGCCTTCAGAATGGGAGAAAATAATAGCAAATGAAAAAACTGACAAGGAATTAATCTCCAAAATATACAAGAAGCTCCTGCAGCTCAATTTCAGAAAAATAAATGACCCAACCAAAAAATGGGCCAAAGAACTAAACAGATATTTCTCCAAAGACGACATACAGGTGGCTAACAAAGCACATGAAAAACTGCTCAATATCCCTTATAATCAGAGAAATGCAAATCAAAAGCAAAATGAGATACCATTTCACACCAGTCAGAATGGATACTATTCAAAAGTCGACATGCGATAAATGCTGGAGAGGGTGTGGCGAAAAGGGAACCCTCTTACACTGTTGGTGGGAACGCAAAGTAGTACAACCACTATGGAGGACAGTGTGGAGATTCCTTAAAAAGCTGGAAATAGAACAGCTGATGATCCAGGAATCGCACTCCTGGGCATAAAAACCAAGGAAACCAGAATCGAAAGAGACACACATACCACAATATTCATTGCAGAACTGTTTATAAGAGCGAGGACATGGAAGCAACCTAGATGTGCATCTGCAGAGGAAAGGATAAAAAAGCTTTGGTACATATACACAATGGGGTATTACTCAGGCATCAAAAAAATACCTTTGAATCTGTTCTGATGAGGTGGATGAAACTGGAGACTATTATACAGAATTAAGTAAGTCAGAAAGAAAAACAACAATACATTATACTAAGGCATATATATGGACTTTAGAATGGTGATGATGATAACCCTGTATACGAGACAGCAAAAGAGACACAGATGTATAGAATAGTCTTTTGGTCTCTGTGGGAGAGGGCGAGGGTGGGATGATTTGGGAGAATGACATTGAAACATGAATCATATCATATGTGCAACGAAACAACAGTCCAGGTTCGATGCATGATACAATGCTCAGGCTGTTGTACTGGGATGAACCAGAGGGATGGGATGGGGAGGGAAGTGGGAGGGGGGTCACGATGGGGAACACATGTACACCTGGGGCAGATTCATATCAATATATGGCAAAACAAATACAATAATGTAAAGTTCAGTTCAGTTCAGTCGCTCAGTCGTGTCCGATCCTCCGCCACTTCATGAATCACAGCACGCCAGGCCTCCCTGTCCATCACCAACTCCCGCAGTTCACTCAAGCTCATGTCCACAGAGTCGGTGATGCCATCCAGCCATCTCATTCTCGGCCGTCCCCTTCTCCTCCCGCCCCCATCCTTTCCCAGCATCAGAGTCTTTTCCAGTGAGTCAACTCGTCGCATGAGGTGGCCAAAGTATTGCAGTTTCAGCTTTAACATCAGTCCTTCCAATGAACACCCGGAATCTATCTCCCTTAGAATGGACTGGTTGGAACTCCTTGCAGTACAAGGGACTCTCAAGAGTCTTCTCCAACACCACAGTTCAAAAGCATAAATTCTACGGCGATCAGCTTTCTTCACAGTCCTATTCTCACATCCATACATGACCAGGGGAAAAACCATATCCTTGACTAGACGGACCTTGGTTGGCAAAGTAATGTCTCTGCTTTTTAATATATTATCAAGGTTGGTCATAACTTTCCTTCCAAAGAGTAAGCGTCTTTTAATTTCATGGCTGCAATCAGCATCTGCTGTGATTTTGGAGCCAAAAAAATAAAGTCTGACACTGTCTCCACTGTTTTTCCGTCTATTTCCCATGAAGTGATTAGCCTCTAATTAAATAAATTTAAAAAATAAAAAAAAAAATTCCTTTAATGATACAAATTAAATTGCCTCAACTAAAACGCCTCCAGATTAGTCTTAACAGCTAGAATGGTAGAAACAATTATGCTTCTCAACTAAAAATACGTTTTATATATACAGTAAATACCACTTTAAGTAGCTTCAAGACTCATATCTTGTTTCAAGTTGATTGGAAAGTTTGTTAAACGTCAAATACTATATCCTCCAGCTGTTTTCAACTTCAAAAAATAAAGCTTCTTCAACAATTTGATATCTCAATTTTAAATTCTGTTTTAGCTACATATGGTAACATGCTTTCTAGGTCACATGATTTAATCTTCAGTTCAGTTCAGTTCAGTTCAGTCGCTCAGTCGTGTCCAACTCTCCGCGACCCCATGAATCACAGCATGCCAGGCCTCCCTGTCCCTCACCAACTCCCGGAGTTCACTCAAACTCATGTCCACAGAGTCGGTGATGCCATCCAGCCATCTCATTCTCTGTCGTCCCCTTCTCCTCCCACCCCCAACCTTTCCTAGCATCAGAGTCTTTTCCAGTGTCTTACATATTGCCAATAAGTGAAAATTTTGGAATACCTTGCTCAAAAGAGAGATGTTGTTTTCTTCTTCCAGAGAGTCAGATATTGAAGCAGATCTTTGAAGAGGTTGTTGCTTTTTGCTAAACCCATAAACGTTCAGCTGTCAAACTAAACATTTCATATTATTGGTTTCAAATATCCTGAAAGGTACCTTTCTTTCCAAGACTTCTTCCTTGAAGAGTTCTTCATTGATCACTATACAAGTGTCTCTCTCATCCCACCAAATAGTTTCAAATTGATCACTTTCCACTCTACTGCACAATTTTTGTGGAAAAGTGAGTCAAAGAAAATCATTCAGTTCACCTGTTTCAGAGACAGAAAATGTGTAATGTGATCTTTTCATCAGAACTGCCTCAGACAAAGCCTGAAAAGCATATTTTTCAATTATAGATCAAAAAACCGAGTCTCCAGCAAGTGTATAATCATGCAAAGGTCTGATGGAGGTTTCTGAACCAGTGGATTCATCGTTAAGAGGCACATCTTGAATTTCTGAAAAAATATGTGCCATCTCATAAAAAACTTTCTTCAAACACTTTTCTCATTTGTCTGATTTTACACACTGAAAATTCAAATGCTGCTTGGCTGGCCTACAGAGGGAAACTCCCAGACCATCAGAGTGTTTCAAAAAGTCACTGATCTCCTACAATGGACCGGTCACTGTGACATCACAAAGTCACTAGTCTCCTAGCAGTTGAAGCGTAATGTTCAACCAGTGTTTACTTCAGCATAAACTTAAAATACAGGCTCCTTACACAAATCGCAACCAAAACCATGAGCCTGCAAAATCTCATTGCTAAAGAATTTTTATATGGATAAATCACATCAGTAAATCTATTTGGTTTCTGAAATAAAAGTATTTCTCGGTGGCGGCCAGGAGTGGTGGCCGAGAGGAGCTACTCCACGTTCAAAATCAGGAGTGGGTGGCCGTGAGGAGATACCCCTCGTCCAAGGTAAGGTGCAATGGCTGTGCTTTGCTGGAGCAGCCGTGAAGAGATACCTCACAACCAAGGTAAGAGAAACCCAAATATGATGGTAGGTATTGGGAGAGGGCATCAGAGGGCAGACACACTGAAATCGTGATCACAGTAAACCAGTTGATCTGATCACACGGACCACAGCCTTGTCTAACTCAATGAAACTAAGCCATACCATGTGGGGTTACCCAAGATGGGTGGGTTATGGTGTAGAGGTCTGACAGAATGTGGTCCACTGGAGAAGGGAATGGCAAACCACTTCAGTATACTTGCCTTGAGAATCCCAAGAACAGTATGAAAAGGCAAAATAATAGGATAGTGAATGAGGAAATCCCCACATCGGTAGGTGCTCAATATGCTACTGGAGATCAGTGGAGAAATAACTTCAGAAAAGGTGAAGGGATGGAGTCAAAGTAGAAACAGTACCCAGTTGTGGATGTGCCTGGTGATAGAAGCAAGGTCCGATGCTGCAAAGAGCAATATTGCATAGGAACCTGGAATGTTAGGTCCATGAAACAAGGCAAATTGGAAGTGGTCAAACAGGAGATGGCAAGAGTGAACATAGACATTCTAGGAATCAGTGAACTAAAATGGACTGGAATGGGTGAATTCAACTCAGATGACCATTATATCTGTGGGTATAATGGTGATTATACCATTATATAATCACCCTTAGAAGAAAAGGAGTAGTCATCATGGTCAAAAAAAGAGTGCAAAATGCTGTACTTGGATACAATCTCCAAATGAATAGAATGACCTCTGTTCATTTCCAAGGCAGACCATTCAATATCACAGTAATCCAAGCCTATGCCCCAACCAGTAATGCGTAAAAAGCCGACATTTAATGGTTCTATGAAGACCTACAAGATCTTTAGAACTAACACTTTAAAAAAGATGTCCTTTTCATTAGAGGGGACTGGAATGTAAATGTAGGAAGTCAAGAAACACCTGGAGTAACAGCCAACTTTGGCCTTGGAGCACGGAATGAAGAAGGGCAAAGACTAAGAGAGTTTTGCCAAGAGAACACACTGGTCATAGCAAACAACCTCTTTCAGCAACAGAAGAGAAGACTCTATACATGAACATCACCAGATGGTCAACAGAAAAAACAGATTGATTATATTCTTTGCAGCCAAAGTGGAGAAATTCTATACAGTTTGAAAACACAAGACCAGAGCTCACTGTGGCTAAGATCATAAACTCCTTATTGCCAAATTCAGACGTAAATTGAAGAAAGTAGGGAAAATCACTAAACCATTCAAATATGACTTAAATCAAACCCCTTATGATTATACAGTGGAAATGAGAAATAGGTTTAAGGGACTAGATCTGATAGAGTGTCTGATGAACTATGGATGGAGGTTCATGACATTGTAAAGAAGACAGGGACCAAGACCATGCCCGTGGAAAAGCAATGCAAAAAAGCAAAATAGTTGTCTGAGGAGGCCTTACGAATACCTGTGAAAAGAAGAGAAGCGAAAGGCTGAGGAGAAAAAAATATATAATCACCTGAATGCAGAGTTCCACAGAATAGCAAGGAGAGATAAGAAAGCCTTCCTCTGTGATCACTGCAACGACATAGAGGAAAACAACAGAATGGGAATGACAAGAGATCTCTTGAAGAAAATTAGAGATACTAAGGGAATATTTCATGCAAAGATGGGCTCGTTAATGGTCAGAAATTGTATGGACCTAAGAGAAGCAGAAGATATTAAGAATAGGTGACAAGAATACACAGAAGAAGTGTACAAAAAAGATTTTCACAACCAAGATAATCACGATGGTGTGATCACTGACCTAGAGCCAGACATCGTGGAATGTGAAGTCAAGTGGACCTTAGAAAGTATCACTAAGAACAAAGGTAGTGGAGGTGATGGAATTCCAGTTAAGCTTTTCAAATCCTGAACCATGATGCTGTGAAAGTGCTGTACTCAATTTGGAGCAAATTTGCGAAACTCAGCAATGACCACAGGATTGGAAAATGTCAGTGTTCATCCCATTCTCAAAGAAGGGCAATGCCAAAGAATAATCAAACTGCCACACAATTGCACTCATCTCACACGCTAGTAAAGTCTCGCTCAAAATTCTCCAAGCCAGGCTTCAGCAATATGTGAACCTCCAGATTTTCAAGCTGGTTTTAGAAAAGGCAGAAGAACCAGAGATCAAATTGCCAACATCCTCTGGATCATGGAAAAAGCAAGAGAGTTCCGAAGAAACATATATTTCTGCTTCATTGACTATGCCAAAGCCTTTGACTTTGGGAATAACAACAAACTGTGGAAAATTCTGAAAGAGATGGGAACACCAGAACACCTGACCTGCTTCCTTAGAAACCTGTATGCAGGGCAGAAAGAAACAGTTAGAACTGGACATGGAACAACAGACAAGTTCCAAAAAGGAAAAGGAGTACGTCAAGGCTGTATATTGTCACCCTGATTATTTAACTTCTATGCAGAGTACATCATGAGGAACGATGGGCTGGAAGAAGTAAAGGCTGGAATCAAGATTGCTGGGAGAAATATCAATACCCTCAGATATGAAGATGGCATCACCCTTATGGCAGAAAGTGAAGAGGAACTGAAAAGCCTCTTGATGAAAGTGAAAGGGGCTAGTGAAAAATTTGGCTTGAAGCTCCACATTCACAAAACTAAGATCATGGCACCTGGTCCCATCACTTCATGGGGAATAGACGGGGAAACAGTGTCAGACTATATTTTTGGGCTCCAAAATCACTGCGGATGTTGCTTGCAGCCATGAAATTAAAAGACGCTTACTCCTTGGGAGGAAAGTTATGACCAACCCAGATAGCATATTAAAAAGCAGCGACATTACTTTGCCAACAAAGGTCCGTCTAGTCAAGGGTATGGCTTTTCCAGTGATCATAATGGATTTGAGGGTTTGACTGTGAAGAAAGCTGATCGCCAAAGAATTGATGCTTTTGAACTGTGGTGTTGGAGAAGACTCTTGAGAGTCTTGGACTTCAAGGAGATCCAACCAGTCCATTCTAAAGGATATCAGTCCTGGATGTTCGTTGGAAGGACTGATGCTAAATATGAAGCTCCAAAACTTTGGCCACCTCATGCGAAGGGTTGACTCACTGGTAATGATTCTGATGCTTGGACGGATTGAGGGCAAGAGGAGAAGTGGACGACAGAGAATGAGATCTCTGGATGCCATCACTGACTCGATGGAGGAGGGTTTGAGTGAACTCCGGGAGTTGGTGATGGACAGGGAGGCCTGGCATGCTGTGATTCATGGGGTCACAAAGAGTTGGATTCGACCGACTGACTGAACTGAACTGAACTGAATTGAACTCTTACCCAACCAAACTTGGGTTACTCACTTCTGTGCAATAGTTTATTGTGGAACCAAGCAAGGTGTCCTAGCAGCTGGTGTTTCAAAGACCCACACTCCCCAAATACTTTCAGGGGAACTTTCTTTTTGACAGAGTGAGGTTAGGCATTGGGTGTGTGATTAGTTTGGGAACATTCTCCTAGTGGCCTGTTCCTGAGGATATTGGGAGTCTACATCATTGACCATCTGGTTCCAACTACTCTGTGGTCTATGAACTTACATTTCAGCCTCGTTGGGGCTTTAATATCTCTAAAACTGTTCACAGGATATTGCTCAGAATGTTATCTATGGCCCTTGAGGAGGAACTAAAGATCCTTGACTTTGCTTAATGTTTAAGCATTATTATTCTAAATTGCTTGATCATTTTCCTTTGTTTCTGGCTTTTCTAGTTTCTCTGATTAAAATTACTCTGGGAACACGAGGAAGTCTAGAATCTCCTACTCCTCTCTCTCGGTTTTCATAGTTTTCAATCTTAAGACGGGACTGCTTAGAATAAGAAATGAAATAAAGTGTTGGATTTAGAGCGTGATCATAACTGTGACTGAAAATCTCAGTTGCAGGTTCGATTTCTGTCCCAGCTCTTGGAGTGTTTGAGTTAACTACAACTTTGGCTATTTCATGATGAGATTGAGCATGGAACTGGAAATAAATCTGACATCAATATTTTTTGTTATGCAAACATATCCGTCTACTTTATATAGATTTATGTATATATATTTTTTTCTATAACTTTATTTTTGTCATTAAACCTGGACAAACATTTGAAAATTGGTAGCTATTTACTAAAAAAGAGGGGAGTGATATAAAGGAGTTCTCATATTTTTTCCACTTACGTATATTCAATAACCGAGGAGACAGTTGGTGATGGACAGGGAAGCCTGGCGTGCTGTGATTCATGGGGTCGCGGAGAGTCAGACACGACTGAGTGACTGAACTGAACTGAACTGAACTGAGACTTTTGAATAATTCTACTTTTGGGTTTTAATTTTTTTCCATTGCTGCTTTGCCTAACAGGAATTAAAAGCCATTGTACATTTTTTAATACACATACACACATGCACATATGTGTATATATGTGTATATGTCAAAACATAATTTTAGACAACTTTATTTAGGTGGTCAAAGTCTTTTCTTGTTCCCAAGATCTTAAATGAACTGTTTGGGGAGCCCAGCGTTACTTAATAACTTTCTGGCTGAATAATATAGATCCTATTCTGAAAGGCTGTCCCTTAATGGAGCTGATCACCCAGTATGCTTTCTGCAATAGTGATGGGGTTCATACATATGAGGACACCTTGAGCCCATAAAACTGCAACTCTCATTTACTAAGAGATATTGTTCTAAGACTGCTGTTCCTCTCCTCACGTTGGATATAATTTTAAACATTCAAATTAATGGGTTAAAAAGATGCACCAGGCACTGTGCATAGATCATAATCAGGCTCTCTGGCTAGCTGAACACTGAAATTATATGATGTGTACATTAAAATAACTCTTCCATAATTCAGTGTGTACATTTTTATTTCATCACTTTAAACTTCTGGTACCAAATATTTGAGTAGAAATCATTGATGATCAAAACTTCTCTCCCTTCATGACACAGCGGTTCGGCTTCCTGTCCCCCTCCACATCATATCATTATTTCTTGTCCTCCTTTGTATTTTTGTAGGTGCCACATTAGAGATAACATGAAAAGGCTCAATATATTATGTTAATAGAGAAATGTATTATAGGCTGTGTATATTCTCAACATTTTATAGAGTTGTCACAGAAGCATGGCACAAATGCTCCAACAGGAAACTTAAAACCAGCAGTATTATATATGATGAGTAACGATCATCTTAGAATACTCTCAGAAAACAATTTCTCATCCAAAACACTGAGGGGAAAAAATGGTACAAGAATAAAATAAATCTCAATGTTGATAGGTAAGCATAGGAAAAACAGTACACTTGAATTCTCAGTGTTACACAAAGTAAGATCATAGCATCTGGTCCCATTGCTTCATGGGAAATAAAGGTGGAAAAGGCAGAAGCAATGACAGATTTCCTCTTTTGTGGCTCTATATTTACTATGAATGTGATGGCAGTTATAAAATTAGAATACAGGTGCTTCCTGGAAAAATGGCACACACACATTTAGTAAGCATGTTAAAAAGTGAATAGTTGACTTGACTACACTAATGGTCTTTCCAGTAGACATGTGCAGATGTGAGAACACCAAACTGCTCTGCTGGGGATGACTTGTGAGCGTCCATTAGATTGCAAGGAGATCAAACCATTCAAACTTAAAGGAAATCAACTCTGAAGATTCATTAGAATCACTGATGTTGAAGTTATGTCTCCAAAGCTTTGACCACCTGAGCAAAGAACTGACTCATGAGAAAAGACCCTGATTCTTAGGAGCCAATTAAATCTTGTTTCTTGATTTGGATAAGAGAGGAGGAGAAGAGTGAATAGCTTCACTCATTCAATGGACATGATCTCAAGTAGACTCTTGGAGATGGTGAGGGGCAGAGAGGCCTTGCGTGCTGCAGTCCAAGGGGACACAAAGAGTCTGACAAGACTTTGTGACTGAACAACAACAAGATATCAGTTAATAAAATGGATCTTCCAGGGTCTTGGTGGGGTCTCATCATATTAGAGGAATAGGAGCCTGAGTCCACTTTCTCCCACACAAATCCATCAAAGGATAGATTGCACATGGAACACCTTCCAGAAACAAATTTGTGACCAATGTTGATGGGCCCTAGAAACCGATAAAGGAAAACCAGTCTCTTAAAATGTAGGTAAGAAAAAATAAGTAATGAAAGGGAGGAAATGTTTTTAGGGATTGAGACCCGCCTTGGAGAAGGAGTCTTAAAGGAGGATAAATTTGCACAAAATAAGAAACGCTCTCTCATAGGTGTCAGTCGGGGAAGAAATAGAACGGAAGAGAGGAAGAATAAAAACACAGATTATGCCAATAAATGCAATCACTAGCCAAGAAATGACTCAGATGCTCCCTTTCACTGTCATACATGGGTCATCGAAGGGATGTCTGGGATGTATCAAACACACTATGGTTAGAATCAGGCATTAGTGCCCTAAGGACAATGTGACGAAGCTATGGTAACACGCAAACCTAAACTATGGGAACACTAGAGACAGAAATTTTAGAAAGGACCTTTCCTGTGAGAAGGCTCTAAGGCTACATCTTGAACAATGGCATACTCACAGAACAGAAGATTGTGCACTAGAAAATATCAAAGGAAACCAAGCCAGTGTCCATTTAAGACCCATTTCTCCACTGAGGGAGAGAGGAACGTATACGACTGTCAGAGGAAGAAGGAAATAGGCTCATAGAATCTTGGCCCCAGACACATGCCCTGCCAAACTCTAAGCTAGCTGACAGTTGCTAGTGATGAATTCCTCACTTCATGGACAGTTCACATAGCCCAGAAACATGACAGCCTGGGGTCAGTTAGCCTGAGGAGACGAATGGCACACTTGAGACTGTGCCCTCTGCAGACACAGGCAGCAAACGGAGTGGCTGAGACCAGAAAGTTGCATAAAATGCATGGACCACCTGGGACTGTGCCTTGCTTCCAACCAGTCACCCGAGATTTTGGACTTGGGAAGAGCACAAATCACATAGCCAATAGTGGTCATGGCCCTTGCCAAGCACCTAACTGCCTGATTGGCTGAGAAGTGCGTGAAACACAGGGCCCACTTGGGACTGTGCCCTCGTGTATCAACCAGGAGTCTGAGCAGGGTGGACCCAGAAAGTACATGCCACATTTGTCATTGACAAGCCCGATGTGATCAATAGACCTCAAGCACCCCCCCCGCCCCCATCCCAGTGGCCTTTGTTTTCTGTATCCCACCTCTCACCCCCAAACACTGAACAGGTGAGGTCGAATAAGAGGCTACTCCACCCTCGTTTCATGGTGAAAACCAGATATGAACAGGTTTTCAAATAAAAGAAGGAAATATAAACAAAGAAGCATAAACCAACCCAGAAGTGACAGGTTAAACGTAATAAGTCTCCAATATATGGCCAGACTGTTCAAGTGAGGAACAACAGTCACCTTTGACAAGTACAAGCTTCAACAAGAGACTGTCTGACACTGAATTGACACCAAAAATCACACAACTACTTTAAAATTCTGAGATCTATTCCCTCTATTTTTTTAAAAAATTTATTTATTCTATTAGAAGGCTAATTACTTTATATTATTGTATTGGTTTTGCCGTACATTGGCATGAATCTGCCCCAGGTGTTCATATGTTTCCCATCTTGAAACAGCCTCCCACCTCCCTCCCCATCCCATCCATCTAGTTCATCCTCGTACACCAGCCCCGAACATCCTGTATCATGCATCGAACCTGGACTGGCGATTCGTTTCAAATATGATAATATACATGTTTCAATGCCATTATCCCATCATCCCACCCTCGCCCTCCCCCACAGAGTCCAAAAGACTATTCTATACATCTGTGTCTCTTTTGCTGTCTCGTATATAGGGTTATCCTTATCACCTTTCTAAATTCCATATATACGTCTTAGTGTACTGTATTGGTGTTTTTCTTTCTGGCTTACTTCACTCTGTATAATAGGCTCCAGTTTCTATATGATTTCTTTAACTTTAAATTATTTTAGTCCTTTATTGTAACCTAAACGTTTATTTCTATTAACTATTATTAGCTTTCAGGCAAAACACACGTAAATGTATTTTTTAAACACGTTTTATATATGAGAGAATGAATTTGGACTCCGTTTTCTTTTTTTACACTATTTAAACAAGTCTATATTTTATTTTTGGTTCTTAACTTTCACTTTCCAAAAATTGATATCAATGTTGTGACTTTAGTAACAAAATCTTTATGATCTGATTTCACTTATGGGTTCGTTTTCCCGAATTGATTGCTCTCTCCCGTTTCAACTCACCCATATCTCCCCCTAGGCACCTCTTTCTCCCTCTTTCCTTTTCTCTGCTGTCTGAAATTCTGTGAATCCCTTTGATTCTTTCTGGATGAGGAGAATTGTGCCACCATTAACCTCGGGTTTTATCTTCTGTATTGCATGGATTTTTGATGTTACTGCAACCTGGGAACAGAAACCCAGAGGCCAGGGCGTCGATTCCAGAACTTTAGATCAACATTGAACTCCTTACCTCAAGGAATATTAAAGGACAAGCACACACCCCAGAGTTTCCGTGTCTACATGGAAAGCAATCTCCACACTTGAGTCAGTAAGTTCAGTACAAGAGAACCCACAGCTATTCTCCAGTAAAACAGAAACACAACAATGAATAGGATAAAAGCCATGCCAGGCTCACAAACACCCCAGAGCACAGACCATGAACAATTCATTGCACTTCAGAGAGAAGTGATACAGATCTGCCTGCCAGGGAACACACACAAATGATCCGAAACATTAAACCTTGAGAGGTCACTGGTCTTATCCCACCCACAAAAGACAGGTTCCACAACATAGTGGAGCTATAATTCTCCGGCCTGAAGAAATGGGACCCAAATCACAGTAATCGAAACAGAATGAAAAGGGAGAGAAATATGCAGCTGCTGAAGGTAAATTATAAAAAAAACCACAAAAACAAAGAAAAGTAGAGGAGTTAGGAAGTTTTCCTGGAAAAGAATTCAGAATAATGAGAGTAAAGATAAAAATCTTGAAAGAGATGTAGAATTACCAGTAAATACACCGGGGGACCGGAATGAGTAGAAATAAACATGTTTAACATGGATCTAGAAGAAATAAAGAGTTAAGTAGTAAAAATCAATACAATATCTGAGATTAACAACACCCTGGAAGGAACCAACAGTAGAATAATTGAGACAGAGAAAGAACTAATTAGGTGGAGGCCGAAAGGAGGAAATAAATGAAGCACAGTGAGGTGTGCAACAAAAACAAGTTAAACAGGTAAAGCTCAGCAGTGATGAATGTCCCACAATGAGAAACTTAGGTGTCGAGAAGGAGAACACCAAAACAAAAAGGGATGGGGTCCTTGGAAGATTCTCGAGGAAGTAAACGTTGAAAGCACCCTTAAATGAGTCAAGACGAAAGAATTGGGACCAGACATGAAACAAATGAATGTTCAAAACAGGGAAAAGAAAGGGACAAATCTCTGTATTGTCACTCAGCTTATGTGAGTCTACATTAGAGTATACTATTAAAATACCAGATGAGTAAATCACAAGCTTGCATCAAGGATTGGGAGAAACATAAACAGCCTCAGATTATATAGATGACAACACTGAAACAAATAGAAAGTGAAGAAAAAATAAAGAGTCTTTTGATGAGGGTGAATGAGAAGAGTGCAAAACCATGCTGACAACTCAACATTCATGAAAACAAAGAAAAAGCCATCTGGTCCCATCACTACTTGGTAAATAGAAGGGGTAAACATGTGAACTTCCAGATGTTCCAGTTGGTTTCAGAAAAGGCAGAGGAAAGAGAGCTGAAATTGCCAACATCCGATGGATCATGGAAAAAGCAACAGAGTTCCAGGAAAACATCTCTTTCTGCTGTATTGACTATGCAAAGCCTTTGACTGTGTGGATCACAATAAATGGTGGAAAATTTTGGAAGAGAGGAGAATACCAGACCGCCTGACCTGTCTCTTGAGAAAACTGTATGCAGGTCAGGAAGCAGCAGTTAGTGCTGGGCATGGAACAACAGACTGGTTCCAAATAGGAAAAGGAGTATGTCAAGGCTGTATATTGTCATCCTGCTTATTTAACTTATATGCAGAGTACATGATGAGAAACACTGGGCTGGAAGAAGCACAAGCAGGAATCAAGGTTGCTGGGAGAAATATCAATAACCTCAGATATGCAGATGACAGCATATCTGCCCTTTAGGGCAGAAAATGAAGAGGAATTGAAAATCTTCTTGATGAAGGTGGAAGAGGAGAGTGAAAAACTTGGACTAAAGCTCAACATTCAGAAAGTTAAGATCATGGCATCTGGTCCCATCACTTCATGAGAAATAGATGGAGAAACAGCGGAAACCATGCAAGACTTTCTTTTTAAGGTCCAAAATCACTGCAGATGCTGATTGAAGCCATGAAATTAAAAGATGCTTACTCCTTGGAAGAAAAGTTAAGACCAACTTAGATAGCATATTAAAAACCAGAGACATAACTTTGCCAACCAAGGTCGGTCTAGTTAAGGCTGTGTATTTTCCAGTGGTCAATATGGATGTGAGAGTTGAACTGTGAAGAAGGTTGAGTGCAGAATTGATGCTTTTGAACGGTGGTGTTGGAGGAAATTATTGAGACTCACTGCAAGGAGATCCAACCAATCCGTTCTACAGGAGATCAGTCCTGGGTGTTCATTGGAAGGACTGAAGCTGAGGCTCAAACTCCAATACTTTGGCCACGTGATGCGAAGAGTTGATTCATTGGAAAAATCTCTGATGCTAGGAGTATTGGGGGCAGGAGGAGAAGGGATGACCGAGGATGAGATGGCTGGATGGCATCACCGATTCAACCGACATGAAGTTGAGTGAACCCCAGGAGTTGGTGATGGATAGGGAGGCCTGACATGCTGTAATTCATGGGGTAGCAAACAGAAGGACACGACTGAGACTGTTCTGAACTAAACTGAAATATGTGGAAACAGTGACAGGCTTCATTTTCTTTGGCTCGAAAATTACTAAGAATAGTGATTGCAGTCATCAAATTAACTATCACTTGCTTTTGGATGTAAAAGCTCTGACAAACCTAGACATTGCATTAAAATGAAGACACACCACCTTATTAATTTTCAATTAAATATAAATGTCAAAGATGGTTACCCTTGTCTAACTCAAAGAAAGTAAGCCATGCCATGTGGGGCCACCCAAGACAGGCAGGACATGGTGGAAAGGTATGACAGAATGTGGTCCCCTGGAGAAGGGAATGGCAAACCACTTGAGTATACCTGCCTTGAGAACCCCAAGAACAGTATGAAAAGGCAAAGTAATAGGATACTGAATGAGGAATTCCCCAGGGTGGTAGGTGCCCAGTATGCTCCTGTTGATCAGTGGATAAAAAAATGCAGAAAGAGAGAAGGGATGGAGCCAAAGCAAAAACAGTATCCAGTTGTGGATGTTACTGGTGATAGAAGCAAGGTCCGATGCTGCAAAGAGCAATAATGCATAAACCTGGAATGTAATGTCCGTGAATCAAGGCAAACTGGAAGTGGTCAAATGAGATGGTAAGAGTGAATGTAGACATTCTAGGAATCAGTGAACTAAAATGGACTAAATGGGTGAATTTAAGTCAGATGACTCAGATGATTATATCTGCTACTCTGGGCAGGAATACCTTAGAAGAAAGGGAGGAGCCATCATGGTCAACAAAAGAGTCCGAAATGCTGTATATGGATGCAGTCCCCAAAACGACAGAATGAAATGTGTTCATTTCCAAGAAAAACCATTCAATATTATAGTAATCCAAAGCTATGCACCAACCAGTAACGCTGAAGCAGCTGAAGTTGAACGGTTCTATGAAAACCTACAGGATTTTAGAAATAATACTAAAAAAAAGATGCCATTTTCATTATGGAAGACTGGAATGTAAAATGTAGGAAGTCAAGAAATACATGGAGTAACAGGCAAACTTGGCCTTGAAGCAGTGAATGAAGCAGGGCAAAGGCTAATAGAGGTTTGCCAAGAGAATGCACTGGTCATAGCAAACACCCTTTTTCAACAACACAAGAGAAGACTCTACACATGGACATCATCAGATGGTTAACAAGGAAATCGGATTGATAATATTCTTTTCAGACAAAGGTGGAGAAATTCTATACCGTTAGCAAAAATAAGACCAGGAACTGCCTGTGGCTCAGATCATGAACTCCTTGTAACCAAATTCAGACTTAAAATGAAGAAAGTAGGGAAAACCACTACACCATTCACATGTGACCTAAATGAAATCCCTTATGATTATACAATGGAAGTGAGCAATAGATTTAAGGGACTAGATATGGTAGATAGAGTGCCTGATGAACTCTGGACGGAGGTTTTTGACATTGTATAGGAGACAGGGACCAAGACCATGCCCATGGAAAAGAAATGCAAAAAAGCAAAATGGCTGTCTGAAGAGCCCTTACAAATAGCTGTGAAAAGAAGAAAAGTAAAAAGCAAAGGAGAAAGGGAAAGATATAAGCATCTGAATACAGAGATCCAAAGAAGAGTAAGGAGAAATAAGAAAGCTTTCTTCAGTGATCAATGCAAAGAAATAGAGGAAAACCACAGAATAAGAAAGACAAGAGATCTCCTCAATAAAATTGGAGATACCAAAGGAATGTTTAATGTAAAGATGGGCTCGATAAAGGACAGATATATTATGGACCTAACAAAAGCAGAAGATATTAAGAACAGGTGGCAAGAATACACAGAAGAACTATGGAAAAAAGATCTTCACAACCAAGGTAGTCGGGATGGTGTAAT
This sequence comes from Moschus berezovskii, assembly GCF_049115385.1. Classification (NCBI taxonomy): domain Eukaryota; kingdom Metazoa; phylum Chordata; class Mammalia; order Artiodactyla; family Moschidae; genus Moschus; species Moschus berezovskii. The sequence goes on along the minus strand of NC_142489.1, from coordinate 31,987,665 downwards.
CACTGACCAAGAGCCAGACATCTTGGAATGTGAAGTCAAGTGGGCCTTAGAAAGCATCACTACGAACAAAGTTAGTGGAGGTGATGGAATTCCAGTTGAGCTACTTCAAATCCTGAAAGATGATACTGTGAAAGTGCTGCACTCAATATGCCAGCAAATTTGGAAAACTCAGCAGTGGCCACAGGACTGGAAAAGGTCAGTCTTCATTCCATTCCCAAAGAAAGGCAATGCCAAAGAATATTCAAACGACCTCACAATTGCATTCATCTCACACACTAGTAAATTCACGCTCAAAATTCTCCCAGCCAGGCCTCAGCAATACGTGAACCATGAACTTCGAGATGTTCAAGCTGGCTTCAGAAAAGGCAGAGAAACCAGAGATCAAATTGCCAACATCCTCTGGATCATGGGAAAACTAAGAGAGTTCCAGAAAAAAACATCTATTTCTGCTTCATTGACTATGCCAAATCCTTTTACTGTGGGGATCACAACAAACGAAAATTCTGAAACAGATGGGAATACCAGACCTCTTGAGAAACCTCTTGAGAAACCTGTATGCAGGTCAGGAGGCAACTGTTAGAACTGAACATGGTACAACGGACTGGTTCCAAATAGGAAAAGGAGTGTGTCAAAGTTGTATATTGTCACCCTGCCTATTTAACTTCTATGCAGAGTACATCATGAGGAACACTGGGCTGGGAGAAGCACTGGCTGGAATCAAGATTGCTGGGAGAAATATCAATACCCTCAGATATGAAGATGACATCACCCTTATGGCAGAAAGTGAAGAGAAACTCAAAAGCCTCTAGATGATAGTGAAAGCGGAGAGTGAAAAAGTTGGTTTGAAACTCCACATTCACAAAACTAAGATCATGGCATCTGGTCCCATCACGGCATGGGAAATAGATGGGGAAACAGTGGAAACAGTGTCAGACTTTGTTTTCTGGGCTCCAAAATCACTGCGGATGCTGATTGCCGCCATGAAATTAAAAGAAGATCACTGCTTGGAAGGACATTTCTGACCAACCTAGATAGCATATAAAAGAGCAGAGACATTACTTTGCCAACAAAGGTCCGTCTAGCCAGGGCTATACTTTTTCACGGGATCATGTATGGATATGAGACTTCGATTGTGAAGAAAGCTGATAGCCGAAGAATTGATGCTTTTGAACTGTGGTGTTGGAGAAAATCTTGAGAGTCCCTTGGACTACAAGGAGACCCAACCAGTCCATGCTAAAGGAGATCAGTCCTGGATGTTCATAAGAAAGACTGATGCTGAAGCTCCAATACTTTGACCACCTCATTGGAAGAGCTGACTCACTGGAAAAGACTCTGATGCTGGGAGGGATTGGGGGCAGGAGGAGAAGGGGACGGCAGAGAATGAGAGGTCTGGATGTCATCACCGACTCGATGGAGGTGGGTTTGTTTGAACTCCGGGAGTTGGTGAAGGACACGGAAGCCTGGCATGCTGTGATTCAGGGGGTTTCAAAGAGTTTGACATGACTGAGAGACTGAATTCAACCTTAACTGAACTGAATAATGGTAATGTTGGAGGCTATGGGATGTTGTTGAGTAATGTATATAGCTTTTGACTGCTAATTTATTTAGCACCTTTTATTGCTAATTCAGGAAATACTTAAAATACTTCATTTGGCAAGCACTATGTCTTAGCTGATGTGAAAGATACATAAGGCAACTTGGGTACAGATACAACACATAGAAGAATTGGACATCTGTGGTTAACTTGGTAGGAAAGAAGAGAAGGTATTTCCATTCCCAAGTAAGTGTTTAGGAAAAGTTGTGAAATGTGGCTTATTATGACTGAATATATGTTGCCTGATTGTAGCTCTAGAAATTCTGTGAAACAGATAGATAATGAAGCTAGTAAGGGAAAGAAATGCCTTGTCTTCCAAAAACTGATTACCTTGCTGAGATGCTGCATCACCACAAGGATTTAAGTCTATCTTTGTAGGAACAGCAAAGCAACGTCAAAATATACATGAGGAAATATAAGGTGGTGTGTTGGTGGGAGGAAATAAAGGCATGACATAAGGAGAGCAGAGCAAGAATGACCCTTTTTAATACAACTTGTAAAATGCCTATCTTTTGCTGACTGTGGTGCAATTTGACTATGTCATGTTATCATTGGCATCCCATCATGGTAGGATAGTGATCATGATTATCGAGTAGTCTAAATCTACATTTTTAAGAGAAACACATTTTTTTTTAATGAAGAAAACCTTCTGCCTAACCTGTTAGCTTTCTTGCAATGACTGGTACAATATAATAAAACTGAGAAAGCATTCATATATATATGCTCATTTGTTGTTTCTAAATTTGATTTGTTTCTGATCCTTCCCCCATACCATCCTAAATTAGACACCCAGTCAGTTCTACCTGGATGATTTCACAAGTCAATTTGTTTATATTTTGCCTTTTACATTGTTTATATTTTCTATTTTTTCAAACAATTCATTAGGTGTAATGTACCTATGATGCATACTGAATGTTTCCTTGAACAGAAAATTTTATATTAAGCAGAGCAAAATATCCAGGAACTGAAATGCTCATTTACTCTTAATTATTTCAAAGTGAAATTGACACTATGAAAATGAGCATATAACTTTATTATTCAAATAAGAGAATTGTAGGAATTTGTTGACATATCCCAACGTTAATTTTAGTCTTCAGTGTCATGCATAATCTGACACCTATTTGGTACACCAGTTGTATTAGAATGATTTTTAAATAATGAATATGGTTGATGTTTTGACCTAGAAAGAGAGGCAACAATGTATCAGAGATCTCGATTACTGGGAAACATGAATGACCTGCCTGTTGTAGTTTAGGAAAAGGTTTATCTATCAGGGACCAGCCTCGATATGGACCAGGGTATCCTCAGGATGAATGGCGTCGGCATCAGAGTGAGAGAGAGAGAGAGAGAGAGAGAGAGAGAGGCTGATGATTTCTTGGTTTACGCAGGAAACCAACAAAACCCCAGCACGGGGCTTGCTCTGTTTACGTAGGCTGCAGGCGCCCTCTGGAATCACTGGACACACCCCACCAGGGCAGCCCCTCAAGTGGGTATTAGAAGCCCAGGCAGCTAAGTAAACATAGAGGGCCCAGCGCTCCAAGGATCTCAACCAGAAAAAGGAGAATAGAGAAAAGGATGGAAAAAGAACGACATGGTGAGACCAAGCTTCAGTGAGCAAGGCCCAAAACTTTATTTTCCACTGCTGCTTTTATACCCTACGTTGTGCACATGAAAAATAGAGAACGGGAGGTTTAGAGTCACGCCAAAATCACGCGGTGTCAGCAGTCTTGACCTTTACCAGGATCAGGGCTTATTTTCATATGTTTCGTGATATACAAAAGTTTTAGGTGGTTTACATCATTTTCTGGCCAGGAGGCCTGCTAACAGTTTATGCCCTCTCTCCTAACAAAGGTTAGTTAGCTAGAAAAAGTCTTATATTCTTTTAAGGTGATTTTCCTAAAGTCAGGTGCTATTCATCAAAGACGTATGACAAAGTTACATTCCTATAAGGCAAGGGTGTAGTGAGCTACAAGAAAGGAATTTATTATCTTAAGATCTGATGTGGTTAAATCAAAGGCTACTACTTATTTTCTCTATATGTGATTAATATATTTCCAAGGATACAATAGAGAGAAAATATGGAAAGTTTGCAGCAAGCATTGATTCAACAATGAAATCTTTTTTAGTACTATTCTAATGATTTAACTTCTTCAACAAATTCCTGTATTTTAGAATATTAGGCTTTTTGTCCTTGCGTGGCTGGGAGGCTGTAAACAGTCACATTCATCGTTGTAAGAGCCCAGGCAAAATTGTCATGCAAGTTAGAAAGCTTTCAGAGGGGTTTGGATTGGAACACTCCTATTAGGCCGAGGAGAACTTTTAAACTACAGCTCTGAATTAATGTTTTCAGAGAAAGGTGGTTGGGGGGAAGCCTCCGTCACTATTAGAGGACTTGGTAAGAGGTGTAAGATAGTAAGGCAGTCAGACTCCGGTTTTCTTTGGGGTAGATGCTCGGGTAAGTCCAGGGGGTTCCTCGAGTCCTGATTAGCCTTTGCCCATCAGGCCTCTTCCACAATTGACCTTTGCCACGGGTAGGATTTCCCTTGCTGTCTCCTGGCATTTGTCATGGGCTGCCACATGACCGTACACAGCTGGAAAGGTAGAAGATTCCACCCTCAGTCCAAAATCACAGTTGCATAATGGAGATAAAATGTGGTACTGCAAAATAGAAGTAGACATAGCTGCCACAGTATGTCAAATACACACTGCAGCCATTGGTTTAGAACAGCTGCTAGGTGAAACCCTGTAAACAGTGCTCCACCTAGATTGTGGGATGGAGAGGGAGATGGGAGGGTGTTCCGAAAGGGAGGGGATATATGTATATCTGTTCCTTATTTATTTTGAATTCTGACAGAATACAGAAAAATTCGGTAAAACAATTACCCTTCCATTAAAAAAAAAACAAACTAAGAGAAACAGCAGGGTGATGTTTCACAATATGCTCCTGGGGTCTAACTGATATTGATGATGGAGAAGAGAAATAAATTCAAGTTAGGGCACTTGTATCAGCAACTATCTGGATGGCAGAACACTATAGTATGAATGGCACACTTAAACTTCTGCAGGCTGAAAATACGTTCACTTCTCTAGTTCCAGGATTGAAGTCAGAGTTATGACCATCCATATTACCCGTTGCTTTAACATGCTTCTTCTTCTTATCTCGGATTAATAAAGATACTATAGAGACATTTTTCTGATCAACTCTTCTTTTGATTGTTACTAAATGTGAGGATAACCTTGTTCAAAATATGGTTATGATAGAACTGAAACTAAAACCAAAGGGGGAAAAATATTTCATAACTCTTTCAATCAAGATAGATCAGAAAAACAAAGAAAAATGGATTCCCTTAATCATAAAACATAAACAGTATCAAATAATCCCCTTCCGTTAGTAGTTTTTAAAACTTACATAGTCGTAGAAATAATGATCCTCAAAAAAAATATATTATAAGTCTAAGGTAAATATCATTTAAATACCATTAGTATTTGAAATTTGCCCAATTATTTTTTGGTCAAAATATAATTTAAGCCATTTTAATTAATCTGGACAAACAAATGCCAGAGAGAAGACATCACCAAATGCTCAACACTGAAATCAGATTGATTTTATTCTTTCAGTCAAAGATGGAGAATCTCTATACAGGCAGCAAAAACAAGACCAGGAGCTGACTCTGGCACAGACCATGAACTGCTTGTTGCAAATTCAGACTGAAATAGAAGGAACTGGGGAGAACCTCTATACCATTCATGTATGACCTAAGTCAATTCACTTATGACTATACAGTGGAAGTGAGAAATAGTTTTAAGGGACTAGATCTGACAGAGAGGGTGCCTGATAAATTGTGGGTGGATGTTCATGACATTGTACAGGAGACAGGAATCAAGATCATCCCCAAGAAAAAGAAATGCAAAAAAGCAAAATGGCTGTCTGAGGAGGCCTTACAAATGGCTGTGAAAGAAGGGAAGTGTAAAGAACAGGAGAAAAGGAAATTTATACCCATTTGAATGTAGAGTTCCAATGAATAGCAAGGAGAAATAAGAAAGACTTCCTCAGTGATCAATGCAAAGAAATGGAGGAAAGCAATAGAATGGGAAAGACTAGACATATCTGCAGGATAATTAGAAATACTGAGGCAGCATTTCATGCAAAGGTGAGCTCAATAAAGGACACAAATGTTAGGAACCAAAGAGAAGCAGAAGATATTAAGAAGAGGTGGCAAGAATACACAGAAAAACTGTACATAGAAGATCTTCAGGACCCAGAAAATCATGATGGTGTGATCATTCACGTAGAGCCAGACATCCTGGAATGTGAAGACAAGTGGGCCTTAGGAAGCATCACTATGAACAAAACTAGAGTAGGTGATGGAATTCCAGTTGAGCTATTTCAAATCCTGGAAGATATGCTGTGAAAGTGCTGCACTCAATATGCCAGCAAATTTGGAAAACTCATCAGTGGCCACCGGACTGGAAAAGTCAGTCTTCATTCCAATCCCAAAGAAAGGCAATACCAAAGAATGCTCAAAGTACAGCATAATTGCTCTCATCTCACAAGCTAATCATGCGTTGCTAGAAACTATCTTTAAAAACTAAATCGTGAGTGACCTACAGAGGCCCCTAGAGTCATATCTCTGGTCTTTCCAAAGGTATGTACAGATATGAGAACACCAAGGGATTACTGACTATGAACTGCTCTGCTGGGGAAGACTTGTGAGATTCGTTTGAACTGCAGGAATACCAAACAATTGAATTGTAAAAAAATCAACTTTGAAGACTCATTGGAAGGACTGATGCTGAAAATAAAGCCCCAAAGCTTTGTCCAATTGAGGCAAAGAACTGACTCATTAGAAAAGACCGTGATCTATAGAAAGTGTTGAAAGCAGGGGGATCAGTAGGTGAGAGAGAATGAGACATCTGGAGAGCATCAGCGATTCAAAGGACATGATCTCGGGGAAACTATGGGAGAGAGTGAGGGACAGAGAGGCCTCTTGTGCTGGAGTCCAAAGGGATACAAAAGGTCAAACATGTCTTAGTGGCTGAAGAACACTAGCATTTCAGTTAATAAGATGGGTCTTGCCGGATGGCAGTTGGTCCCAAAATATCAGAGGAATGGGAGGACAAGACCACTCCCTCCCAAACAAATTCTTCTAAGCATCGACTGCACATGGAAGAACTTCCAGACAAAAAATTGTGAAGACTGTTGAATGGCCCAAGATACCCAGAAGTCAAACATGTTTTCCTTTGAAATGGAGGTAGCAAAAAATAAAAGAGACACAAAGAGAGACAAAGTATTTAGAGGGTGAGGCTGGTTTTGGAGAGGAAGTTGTAAATGAGGAGAAGCTTGCAGACAATTGTGAACCCTCTCAGGACAGTGACAGTGGAGAACTCTGGGATCGCTTAGAGCAACATAACCACGGGAAAGAGAAACAAAAGCAAATGTGCCTAACTGTAATTTCCAGCAGAGAAAAAAATCAGATACACCTGTCCACCATTATTGAGGTGGACCTAGGAGGGATGTCCGGACTGTATCATTTGCCTTATGATAAGGACCCAGCTTTAATGGTCTGAGGATGATCTGACAGGTCTAAGGTGACGAAGCAACCTAATCCATGGGAACACCAGAGACAAAAATGCTAAAAAGTCCTTTCTTGTGATAATTCTCTATGACCATATAGGGAATACGGACACTCACAGAACCAAAGGTTGCACATTCAGTTCAGTTCATTTCAGTTCACTGGCTCAGTCGTGTCTGACTATTTGAGACCCCATGAATCACAGCACACCAGACCTCCCTGTCCATCGCCAACTCTAGGACTTCACTCAAACTCATGTCCATCGAGTCGGTGATGCAATCCAGCCATTTAATTCCTTGTCATCCCCTTCTCCTTCTGACCCCAGTCCCTTCCAGCATCAGAGTCTTCCAGTGAGTCAACACTTCGCATGAGGTGGCCAAAGTATTGAAGTTTCAGCTTTAGCATCAGTCCTTCCAATGAACACCGAGGACGAATCTCCTTTAGAATGAACTGGTTGGATCTCCTTGCAGTTCAATTGACTTTCAAGAGTCTTTTACAAAATATCAAAGATGTGCAAACAGGCTTCCATTTATGGCCCTGTCCTCCACGGAGGCAGAGAGGAATGTTTGCATCAGACCAAGGCAGAGGGCACGAGGCTGCTGTTATATCAGCCCCAGAGACCACATCTGCCACCAAGCTCTGAGCAGGCTGCCAGTAGCGAACCATATCTTCCTGGGTTCATGCTCAGTTCACATAGGTCAGGAGGGTAAACATATGAGTTTAGCACCCCTCTGGAGACACATGGAATTCTTGCAAAATTCAGGGAAATATCAATGGCCTGCCTGTTGTAGTTTAGGAAACGATTTATCATGGGCTGGCACATTATCCTACACACCTGTAAAGGTAGAAGTTTGCACCCTTAGTCCAAAATCACCTTTGCATAATGGAGTTTCGATGTGGTACTACAAAATAGAAGCAGACATAGCTGCCAAAGTATGTCAAGTAGACATTGCAGCCATTTGATTTAGAGCAGCTGCTAAGTGACACCCAGTGAAAATGCTCAACTTAGATTGTGAGATGGAGAGGGAGATATGAGGGTGTTCCGAAAGGGAGGGGATATAGGTATATCTATGCCTGATTTATTTTGAGTTCTGACTGAATACAGCAAAATTCGGTAAAATGATTCAGTTCAGTTCCGTTAAGTTTGGTTGCTCAGTCGTGTCCGACTCTCCGCGCCCCCATGAATCACAGTACGCCAGGCCTCCCTGTCCATCACCAACTCCAGGGTTCACTCAAACTCATGTCTAGAGAGTTGGTGATGCCATCCAGCCATCTCATTCTCTGTTGTCCCCTTCTCCTCTGCCCTCAAACTTTCCCAGCATCAGAGTCTTTTCCAGTGAGTCAACTCGTCGCATGAGTTGGCGAAAATATAGGAGTTTCAGCTTCAGCATCAGTCCTTCCAATGAACACCCAGAATTGATCTCCTTTAGAATGGACTGGATGGATCTCCTTGCATTCCAAGGGACTCTCAAGAATCTTCTCCAGCACCACAGTTCAAAAACATCAATTCTTCGGCGATCAGCTTTCTTCACAGTCCAAATCTCACATCCATACATGACCACGGCAAAAACCGTAGCCTTTACTTGACGGACATTGATTGGCAAAGTAATGTCTCTGCTTTTTAATATACTATCGAGGTTGGTCATAACTTTCCTTCCATGGAGTAAGCGTCTTTTAATTTCATGGCTGCAATCAGCATCTGCAGTGATTTTGGAGCCCAAAAAATAAAGTCTGACACAGTTTCCACTATTTTTCCATCTGTTTCTCAGGAAATGATGGGATCAGAGGCCTTAATCTTTATTTTCTGAAGGTTCAGCTTCAAGCCAACCTTTTCTCTCTCCACTTTCACTTTCACCAAGAGTCGTTTGAATTCTTCTTCTCTTTCTGCTGTAAGGGTGGTGGCATCTGCATATCTGAGGTTATTGATTTTCTCCCAGAAATCTTGATTCCAACTTTTGCTTCCTCCAGCCCAGCATTCCTCATGATGTACTCTGCATATAACTTAAATAAACAAGTTGACAATATACAGCCTTGACGTACTCCTTTTCCTATTTGGAACTAGTCTCTTGTTCCATGTACAGTTCTGATTGTTGCTTCCTGACCTGCATAGAGGTTTCTCAAGAGGCAGCGCAGGGGTCTGGTATTCCCATCTCTTACAGAATTTTCCACAGTTTATTGTGATCCACACAGTCAAAGGCTTAAAACAATTACCCTTCCATTAAAAAATCAATAAGAGAAATAGCAGGTTGATGTATCACAATATTTTCTTGTGGTCTAACTGATATTGATGATAGAGAAGAGAAATAATATCAAGTTAGGGCACTTGTATCAGCAACTATCTGAATGGTAGAACACTTTAGTATGAATGGCACAGTTAAACTCCTGCAGTCTGAAAATACATTTGCTCCTCTAATTTCAGAACTGAAGTCAGAGTTATGATCACCAATATTACCCATTGCTTTAATATGCTTCTTCTTCTTATCTCGTAATAATAAAGATACTGTAGAGACATTTTTTATGATCAACTCTTCTTTTGATTGTTACTAAATGTGAGGATAACCTCGTTCAAAATATAATTATGATCGAACTGAAACTAAGGGAAGCATGAGAAAATGGTGGAGGAATAGGACAGGGTGACCACTTTCTCCCCCACAAAATCAGCAAAAGAACATTTGAACACTGAGTAAATCCCTTGAAACAACTTCTGAATACCGGGAGAGGACATCAGGCACCCAGAAAAGCGGCCCATAGACTTCGAAAAGAGGTAGGAAACAGCATAAAAGATAAAGAGATACAAAAGAGGGAGGAAGGGAGCTCCATCCTGGGAAGGGAGGCTTAAAAAAAAAAAAAAAAAAACGAGAGAAGTTTCCAAACACCTGGAAAAACAGGCGACTCTGTGGATAGGCTTGGAACCTCAGAGGGCCACATAACTGGGAGAAAAGAGACATAAATAATTAAAGCCCACAGACTAAGTGCCCAGAGGAAACTCTCAGTGGAGAAATGGTGCAGATGCGCGCACCCACCACTAGCAGGTGGGGGCTGGGCAGGGAGGCGTGATGGCAATGCTTAGAGAGACGACAGGGGTTGAACACCCCGAGGGCAAGCTGACTGCTCTCACAGGACCAAAGCAGACTGTGCAGCGAAAAGCCCCATCCTAAGACTCTTCCAGTCCTGCTCACAGAACAAAGGACTGAGCAAAGTAATCCGGCTGTGGGCGGCCCATCCCCAAGCTCCCACCAGGACAGGCATGGAGGGCAACCAGCGCTAGAAGGGGAAGCTGCGGCCCCAGAGTGGCTTCCCATACCAAGCTGCAGTCAGGCTTCCTTGCTAACCAAGACTTCTTGGATTTGGGCCAGTCAATATTTGCCTGAGAAAGTGCTCTGGTTGTACACACAGAAAACCAAGCAGCAGGGATGGGGGAGGCGATAAGCCACAGCGACCACGCTCGCCAAACGCCTGGTCACCTGAGCTGCTCAGACCGGGGAAGGCACAAAACACAGGCCCAGCCAAGTCTGTGCTTTTGTGGAGTACTCACGGATCTGAACCTGAGTCCCTCAGACCTGGGAAGTGCATGCAACCCAGCGCCAGCCAGGGAGAGCACCTGGCAGACAACCTAGAGCCTGAGCATCATAAACAGGAAAAACACACACGCTGCGAGCAGGCGCATTCCCACAGTAGTCGAGACACTGGGAGCACTCCCCACAGATGCCAGTGATATTTCTTAGCAGCGTTCCTCCCTCCCCACGGCAGGACCGAACAGGTGAGCCGGTGTCCAACACCACCCCCTGGTGTCAGGATGGGAATTAGACACTGAATTGACCAGCAAGGACAAGAGATTTTACAATAGAAGGAACTGCCTTGGAGGTAACAGAGGGAGAAGTCTTGAGCCTACTGCAAGAATAAGACTGAAAACCAGAGGCAGAGGCTTAAGGCCAAATCCTGAAAACACCAGAGACCTCCTGTTCCAGGGAACATTAATTGATAGGTGCCCATCAAATGCCTCCATACATAAACTGAAACCAGGCACAACCGAAGGGTCAACAAGTTTAAGTGAAATAAATACCACCCAAATTCTTCAGCAACACAGGAAAATAGCCCTGAGCGTCAACATACAGGCTGCCCAAAGCCACCCCAAACCACTGACATCATAAACTCATTACTGGACTCTCCATTGCAATCCAGAGAGAAATCCAGCTCCACCCACTAGAACACTGACACAAGATTCCCAAACCAGGGAACCTTGATAAGTCACCCATCCAAACCCCCACACAACGAGGTAACTACATAATAAAGAGAACTCCACAAACTGCCAGAGGACGGAAAGGCCACCCCAAGCACAGTAATATAAGCAAGATGAAGAGGTAGAGAAACACCCAGCAAGTAAAGGAACAGGATAAATGCCCACCAACACAAACAAAAGGGGAAGACATAGGGAACCTACCTGATAAAGAATTTCAAAATTTAATTGTGAAAATGATTCAAAATGTGGAAAGCAAAAAGGAGTTACAGATAAATAAAGTGGAGAAAAGGATTGAGAAGATGCAAGAAATGTTTAATAAGGAATTAGAGGGGAAAATAGAGTCAATATACAATGAACAATGCAATAGATGAGATCAGAAACACTTTCGAGGGAACAAGCAGTAGAATAACGGAGATAGAAGACAGGATAAGTGAGCTAGAAGATAGAATTGTACAAATAAATGAAACAGAGATGAAAAAAAAAAAACAAATTAAAAGAAATGAGGACAATATTAGAGACTTCTGGGACAATGTTAAACGCCCCAACATTGGAATCATACGAGTCCCTGAAGAAGAAGACAAAATGAAAGACCATGAGAGAATACTTGAGGAAATAATAGTTGAAAATTTCACTAAAATGGAGAAGGAAATAATCACCCAATTCCAAGAAACACAGAGAGTTCCTAACAGGATAAACCCAAGGCGAAATAACCCAAGTCACATATTAATCAAATTAGCAAAGATCAAACACAAAGAAAAACTATTAAAAGCCGCAAGGGAAAAACAACAAATAACACACAAAGGGATCCCCACAGGGATAACAGCTGATCATTCAATGGAAACTCTTCAGGCCAGGAGCGAATGGCAAGACATATTAAAGTGATGAAAGAAAGTAACCTACAGCCCAGATGACTATACCCAGCAAGGATCTCATTCAAATATGAAGGAGAAATCAAAAACTTTACAGACAAGCAAAAGCTGAGAGATTTCAGCATCACCAAACCAGTTCTCCAAATATTAAACGATCTTCTCTAGACAGGAAACACAGAAAGGGTATATAAACTCAAACCGAAAACAATAAAGAAAAAGACAATGGGATCATACTTATCAATAATCACCTTAAACGTAAATGGGTTGAATGTCCCAACCAAAAGACAAAGGCTGGCTGAATGGACACAAAAACAAGACCCCCGTATATGTTCTCTACAAGAGACCCACTTCAAACTAGGGACACATACAGACTGAAAGTGAAGGGCTGGAAAAAGACATTCGACGGAAATAGAGACCAAAAGAAAGCAGGAGTAGCAGTACTCATATCAGATAAAATAGACTTTAAAACAAAGACTATGAAAAGAGACAAAGAAGGAAAGTACATAATGATCAAAGGATCAATCCAAGATGAAGATATTACAATTATAAATATTTATGCACCCAACATAGGAGCAGCACAATATGTAAGAAAATTACTAACAAGTATGAAAGGGGAAATTAACAATAGCACAGTAATAGTGGGAGACTTTAATAGCCCACTCACACCTATGGATAAGTCAACTAAACAGAAAATTAACAAGGAAACACAAACTTTAAATGATACAATAGACAAGTTACTCCTATAAGATCTCTGTAGGACATTTCACCCCAAAACAATGAATTTCAACTTTTCTCAAGGGCACACAGAACCTTTTCCAGGATAGATCACATCCTGGGCCATAAATATAGCCTTGGTACATTCAAGAAAATTGAAATCATTCCAAGTATCTTTTTTGACCACAATGCAGTAAGATTAGATCTCAATTACGGGAGAAAAACTGTTAAAAATGCCAACATATGGAGGCTGAACAACACGCTGCTGAATAATGAACAAATCATAGACGAAATCAAAAGAGAAATCAAAATATGCATAGAAATGAATGAAAATGTAAACACAGCAACCCTAAAACTCTGGGACACTGTAAAAGCAGTGTTAAGGGGAAAGTTCATAGCAATACAGGCACACGTCAAGAAACAAGAAAAAAGTCAACTAAATAACCTAACTCTACATCTAAAGAAACTAGAAAAGGAAGAAATGAGGAACCCCAGGGTTAGTAGAAAGAAAGAAATCGTAACAATTAGGGCAGATATAAATGCAAAAGAAACAAAAGGGACCATAGCAAAAATCAACAAAGCCAAAAGCTGGTTCTTCGAGAAGGTAAATAAATTGACAAAACACTAGCCAGACTCTTCAAGAAACAAAGGGAGAATGACCCAATCAATAAAATTAGAAATGACAATGGAGAGATCAAAACCGACAACACAGAAATACAAAGGAATATTAGAGAATACTATCAGCAATTCTATGGCAATGAAATGAATAACTTGGAAGAAATGGACAAATTCTTAGAATAGTAAAACCTTCCAAAACTGAACCAGGAAGAAATAGAAAATCTTAACAGACCCATCACAAGCACGGAATTAGAGGCTGCGATTAGAAATATTCCAGCAGACAAAAGCCCAGGTTCAGAAGGCTTCACAGCTAAATTCTACCAAAAATTTATTGAAGAGCTAACGCCTATTCTACTGAAACTCTTTCAGAAAATTTCTGAGTAAGAGAAACTTCCAAATGCATTCTATGAGGCCACCATCAACCTAATCCCAAAACCTGGTAAAGATCCCACAAAAAAAGAAAACTACAGGCCAATATCACTGATGAACATGGATGCAAAAATCCTTAACAGATTTCTCGCAATCAGAATCCAACAACAAATTAAGTAGATCATACATTATGATAAAGTGGGCTTTATCCCAGGAATGCAAGGATTCTTCAATATCCACAAATCAATCAATGTAATACACCATGTTAACAAACTGAAAAATAAAAATCATATGATTATCTCAATAGATGCAGAGAAAGCCTTACACAAAATTCAACATCCATATGATAAAAACCCTCCAGAAAGTGGGAATGGAAGGGACATATCTCAACATAATAAAAGCTATATATGACAAATACACAGCAAACATGATCCTCAATGGTGAGAAACTGAAAGCATTTCCCCTAAAATCAGGGACAAGACAAGGGTATCCACTGTCACCACTACTATTCAACATAGTTCTGGAAGTTTTGGTTACAGCAATCAGAGCAGAAAAAGACATAAAATGAATACAACTTGAAAAAGAAGAAGTAAAACTTTCAGTATTCTCTGATGACATGATTCTCTACACAAAAAACCCTAAAGACTCTACCAGAAAACTACTAGAGCTAACCAATGAATACAGTAAAGTTGCAGGATATAAAATCAAGACAAAAATCCTTTGCATTCCTATACACTAATAATGAGAAAATAGAAAGAGAAATTAAGGAAACTATTCCATTCACTGTTGCAATGAAAAGAATTAAATACTCAGCAATATGTCTACCTAAGGAACAAAAGACTTGTACATAAAAAACTAAAAATTATTGTGAAAGTAATCAAAGAGGACACTAATAAATGGAGAAATATATCGTTTTTCTGAATTGGAAGAATAAATATAGTAAAAATGAGTATACTACCCAAAGTAATTTATACATCAATGCAATACCTTTCAAGCTCCCAATGATATTTTTCCCAAATCTAGAACAAATAATCTCATAATTTTTTGGAAATACAGAAAACCTTGAATAGCCAAAGCAATCTTGAGGAAGAAGAATGGAAGAGGGGGAATTAACCTGCCAGACTTCAGGCTCTACTAAAAAGCCACAGTCATCAAGACAGTATGGTACTGTCATAAAGACAGAAATATAGATCAATGGAACAAAATAGAAAGCACAGAAATAAATTCACGCACCTATGGACACCTTATCTTTGACAAAGGAGGCAAGAATATAAAATGGAGAAAAGACAGTCTCTTCAACAAATGGTGCTCGGAAAATTAGTCAGCCACTTGTAAAAAATGAAAGTAGATCACTTCCTAACACCACACACAAAAATAAACTCAAAATGATTAGAGATCTAAATGTAAGACCAGAAAGTGTAAAACTCCTAGAGGAGAACATAGGCAAAACACTCTCCGACATAAATCACATCAGGATCCTCCATGACCCACCTCCCAGAATACTGGAAATAAAAGAAAAAAAAAAAAAACGGACCTAATTTAAATAAAAACTTTCTGCACCACAAAGGAAACTATAAGCAAGGTGAAAAGATAGTCTTCAGAATAGGAGAAATTAATAGCAAATGAAACAACTGACAAAGAATTAATCTCCAAAATATACAAGCAGCTCCTGAAGCTCAATTCCAGAAAAAAAAAAATGACCAAATCAAAAAATGGGTCAAAGAACTAAACAGACATTTCTCCAAAGAAGACATAAAGATGGCTAACAAACACATGAAAAAATGCTCAACATCCCTCATAATCAGAGAAATGCAAATCACAGCCAAAATGAGATACCATTTCACACCAGTCAGAATGGCTGCTATCCAAAAGTCTACATGCAATAAATGCTGGAGAGGGTGTGGAGAAAATGGAATCCTCTTACACTGTTGGTGGGAATGCAAACTAGTACAATCACTATGGAGAACAGTGTGGTGATACCTCAAAAAATGATCCAGCAATCGCACTCCTGGGCATACACACTGAGGAAACCAGAATTGAAAGAAAGACAGGTACTCCAATATTCATTGCAGCACTCTTTATAATAGCGAGGACATGGAAGCAACCTAGATGTCCATCTGCAGATGGATGGATAAGAAAGTTCTGGTATATATACAAAATGGAGTATTTTTCAGCCATCAAAAAAATGCATTTGAGTCAGCTCCAATTAGGTGGATGAAACTGGAGCCTATTATACATAGTGAAGTTAGCCTGAAAGAAAAACATCAATACAGCATACTAATGCATATATATGGAATTTAGAATAATGGTAGCCTTAATCCTGTATCAGTTCAGTTCAATTCAGTTGCTCAGTCGTGTCCGACTCTCTGCGACGCCATGAATCACAGCACGCCAAGCCTCCCTGTCTATCACCAACTACCGGAGTTCACTCAAACTCATGTCCACAGAGTCGTTGATGCCATCCAGCCATCTCATTCTCTGTCGTCCCCTTTTCCTCCTGCCCCCAAACTTTCCCAGCATCAGAGTCTTTTCCAGTGAGTCAACTCATCGCATGAGCTGTCCAAAGTATTGCAGTTTCAGATTTAGCATCAGTCATTCCAATGAACACCCAGGATTGATCTCCTTTAGAATGAACTGGTGGGATCTCCTTGCAGTACAAGGGACTCTCATGAGTTGTCTCCAACACCACAGTTCAAAAGCATCAATTCTTCCGTGATCAGCTTTCTTCACAGTCCAACTCTCACATCCATACATGACCATGGGAAAAACCATAGCCTTGACTAGACGGACCTTGTTGGCAAAGTAATGTCTCTGCTTTTTAATATACTATCGAGGTTGGTCATAACTTTCCTTCCAAGGAGTAAGCGTCTTTAAATTTCATGGCTGCAATCAGCATATGCAGTGATTTTGAAGCCCCCAAAAATAAAGTCTGACACTGTTTCCACTGTTTTTCCATCTATTTCCCACGAGACATCAAAAGAGACATAAGTGTGTAGAACAGTCTTTGGGACTCTGTGGGAGAGGGTGAAGGTGGGATGATTTGAGAGAATGGCATTGTAGCATGTACATTATCATATGTGAAATAAATCACCTGTCCAGGTTCGACGAATGACACATACTTTTGGAAATAACAGAGATATGAATTGCTGGTGCACATGGATGACCTGGAAGGAGGACATGGGGAAGAGGAAGTTGGGCTGGGGGTTCAAGAGGGGGAACACATGTACACCAAGGGCAGATTCGTGTCAATGTATGGCAAAACCACCCAATATATTAATGTAAAGTAATTTGCCTCCAAGAAAAATAAATAAATAAAATTAAAAAAACAATAAATAAAATAAAAATAGAACTATATATATATTAAAAAATAAAAAAGATCTTAAACTAAAACCAAAGTGGGAAAAAATATTTCGTAACTCTTTCAACCAAGAAGATCAGAAAAATGAAGAAAAATGGATTCCTTTATTCATAAAATGTAAATAGTATCAAATAATCCCCTTCCATTAGTAGTTTTAAAAACTTACATAGTCGTAGAAATTATGATCCTCAAGTAAAATATGCTATAAATCTATGGTAAATGTCATTTAAATACCATTAGTATTTGAAATTTTTCCAAATTTTTTTTGGGGGGACAAAAGAAATTTAAGCCATTTTTATTAATCTGGCCAAAAAATGACAGACAGAAGACATCACCAAATGCTCAACACTGAAAACAGATTGATTTTATTCTTTCAGTCAAAGATGGAGAATCTCTATACAGCCAGCAAAAACAAGACCAGGAGCTGACTGTGGAACAGATCATGAACTCCTTTTTGCAAAATTCAGACTGAAATTGAAGCAAGTGGAGAAAACCACTATACCATTCATGTATAACATAAGTCAAATCCCTTATGTCTATACAGTAAAAGTGAGAAATAGTTTTAAGGGACTAGATCTGAGAAAGAGTGTGCCTGATAAACTATGGATGGAGGTTCATGACATTGTACAGGGGACAGGAATCAAGATCATCCCCCAGAAAACGAAATCAAAAAAGCAAATTGGCTGTCTGAGGAGGCCTTACAAATAGCTGTGGAAAGAAGGGAAGTGAAAAGCAAAGGAGAAAAGAAAATTGATACCCATTTGAATGTAGAGTTCCAAAGAGTAGCAAGGAGAAATAAGAAAGACTTTCTCAGTGATCAATGCAAAGAAACAGAGGAAAGCAATAGAATGGGAAAGACTGTACATAAAAGATCTTCAGGACCCAGAAAATCACGAAGGTGTGATCACTCACCTAGAGCCAGACATCCTGAAATGTGAAAACAAGTGGGCCTTATTAAGCATCACTGCGAACAAACTTAGTGTAGGTGATGGAATTCCAGGTGAGCTATTTAAAATCCTGGAAGATGATGCAGTGAAAGTGCTACACTTGATACGTCAGCAAATCTGAAAAACTCAGTGGTGGCCACAGGACTGGAAAAGTTCAGTTTTCATTCCAATCCCTAAGAAACGTAATGTCAAAGAATGCTCAAACTACACCATAATTGCTCTCATCTCACATGCTAATCAAGCGATGCTAGAAAGTGTCTCTAAAAACTAGAATATGACTTGGCCCACAGAGGCCCATAGAGTCATATCTCTGTTCTTTCCAAAAGTATGTACAGATGTGAGAACACCAAGTGATTACTGATTGTGAACTGCTCTGCTGGGGAAGACTTGTGAGATTCTTTTGAACTGCAGGAATACCAATCAAATTAATTGTAAATAAAATCAACTTTGAAGACTCATTTTAAGGGCTGAAGCTGAAAATAAAGCCCCAAAGCTTCGTCCACCTGAGGCAAAGAGTTGACTCATTAGGAAAGACCCTGATCTTTAGAAAATGTTGAAAGCAGGAGGATCAGTGGGTGAGAGAGGATGAGACCTTTGGATTTCATCAGCGATTCATAGGACATGATCTCAAGGGAAACTATGGGACACAGTGAGGGGCAGAGAGGACTGATGTACTAGAGTCCAAGGGGATACGAAGAGTCAAATATGGCTTAGTCGCTGAAGAACAACAGCATTTCAGTTAATAAAATGGGTCTTGCAGGATGACAGTTGGTTCCAAAATATCAGAACAATAGGAGGACAAGACCACTCTCTCCCCAGCAAATCATCTAAGCATCAACTGCACATGGAAGAACTTCCAGAAAACAAACTGGGAACACTCTTGACTGGTCTATTACTCAGAAGTCAAAATGTTTTTTTCCAAAGGAGGTAGGGAAAAATAAAAGAGACACAAAGACAGACAAAGTAAATAGGGGCTGAGGTTGGTCTTGAAGAAGTTTTAAATGAGGAGAGCTTGCAGGCAATTGTAAACCCTCTCAGGACAGTGACAGTGGAGAACTCTGGGATCGCTTAGAGCAACATAATCAAGGGAAATAAAAACAAAAGCAAATGTACCTAACGGTAATTACCAGTGGAGAAACATCTCAGATACTCCTGTCCTTGTCCTTCTGGAAAAGCCAACAATGAAGGAAATTTACATGGCTGAAAACAGCCTGGAGTTAAAACTCCCCTCCAGGTCATCCCCACCATTCTATGAAAAGCAAAGAACTCCCTCACCTGAAGGAAAAAAAATGGACATTAAGGTAGATTACACCCAGCTTCCAGCAGATCCAGCCTATGCCTGATCTCCAAAATTCCTTGACCCAGACATTTAAGCGATAACTACTCCAAACAACCTTGGAGAAGAACAGATTCCCTTAAGACAGTGACTTTCCACATATTTGCCTATATATATGCATACTACTTTATTGGGTTTGTGCAGCAGCTCATTAATATGACTGCTGCTCTTTCTTGCCAAATTAAAAGTGATCTGTTCCTGAAAAGTGCCAGTCTCATTCTTTTCCTGAACTTTGACTTCTCTTACTCCCTTACCCTACAACAAACCAAGTGGCTGGGACCTGATAGGTACATAAGATGTATGGCCTAAATTAGACATTACCTTGCCTGCCACAGAGTTGCCTGAGCAATTTGGATCTGGGAAGGAAACAAAGCATATAACCGATCATGTTCAGTTCCCTTGCAGAGCACCTGAGAGCCTGAGTGGCGTAGACATGGGAAGGGCATGAAACACAAAGCCCATTTTGGGCAGTGCCCTCACGGATCACTCAGGACCCTGAGCAATGTGAACCGAGAAAGTCCATGTCACCTACTGCAGTGGCAGGCCCACTGTGGTCCGTCTACCTTAAGCACCCCGACCCATATATCGCATCAGTATTTATTTTCAATGTCCTACCCTCACCACTGCACCACTGAGCAAGTGAGGTCATATAAGGACCTGCTGACCTCTAGTGTTATGGTGCAAACTAGTCACGTGTAAACTTGTCAGGGAAAAAAATTGCAAATGAGGAAGTAAAAAATTAGCAAGAAGGGTGAACTAGCCCAGAATTGACAGGTGCAATAAATTGAAAATCTGAAGTTAATGCAGAAAATGTGCAATTCAGGACAACAATAGCTTTTGATAACAAGTCACTTAGTTTGTCCTTCAGTCCAGTTGGTTAGTAGTATCCGACTCTATGTGACCCAATGAATCACAGCATGCCAAGCCTCCCTGTCCATCACCAACTACCGGGATTTACTCACACTCATGTCCACTGAGTCAGTGATTCCACCCAGGTATCTCATCCTCTGTCATTCCCTCCTCCTCCTGCCCCCAATATCTCTAAGCATCAGATCCTTTTCCGTTGAGTCAACTCTTAGCATGATGTGGCCAAACTATTGGAATTTCAGCTTTAGCATCAGTTTTTCCAATGAACACCCAAAACTGATCTCCTTTAAGATGGACTGGTTGGACCTCCTTGCAGTCCAAGGGTTGGAAAAAGAGACCATCTGACACTGATCTGACACCACTAAGCTCACAGTAACTCTAGAGAAATTGTTAGATTTTTTTTTATTTTATTCATCTTTTTATTAATGAAACTTTTAATCTATTCCTTATTATTCCCTTACATTCATTTCTATACACTACATTACAAGTTTGAGAATTATTTTGGCTTCTATAATTTTTGAAGTATTTATAGTACTTTACATAGATAACATGTTAAAAAGCAGAGACATTACTTTGCCAACCAAGGTCCGTCTAGTCAAGGCTATGGTTTTGCCAGTGGGCATATACGGATGTGAGAGTAGGACTGTGAAGAAAGCTGATCGCCGAAGAATTGATGCTCTTGATCTGTGGTGTTGGAGAAGACTCTTGAGTGTCCCTTGGACTGCAAGGAGAGTCAACCAGTCTATTCTAAAGGAGATTAGTTCTGGGTGTTCATTGGAAGGACTGATGATAAAGCTTAAACTCCAATACTTTGGCCACCTCATGCGAACAGTTCACTCCCTGGAAAAGACTCTGATGCTGGGAAGGATTGTGGGCAGGAGAAGAAGGGGATGACAGAGGATGAGATGCCTGGATGGCATCACCAACTCAATGGAAATGAGTTTCAATGAACTCCGGGTGTAAGTGATGAACAGGGAGGCCTGGCGTGCTGTGTTTCATGGGGGCACAGAGTCAGACATGGCTGAGCGACTGAACTGAACTGAACTGGACACTTATTCTACTCAAATTCTTCCAGAAATTTGCAGAGTAAGGGAGATTTCCAAACCCATTCTATGAGGCCACCTAACACCGAAACCAAAGATGCCTTAGGAAAAGAAAACTACAGGCCACTAACACTGATAGACATAGATGCAAAAATCCTCAAAAAAATCCTAACAAACAGAATCCAAAACCATTTTAAAAGGATCATACTTCATTACCAAGTGGGATTTATCTCAGGGATCCAAGGATTCTTTAATATCTGCAAGTCAATTTAATACACCATGTTAACAAATTAAATGATAAAATCCATATGATTATCTAAAGAGGCAGTGAGGTCTTTGACAAAATTCACCATTCATTTATGACCCCCCCAAAAAAAGAAAAAAAACAACCCTCCAGAAAGAAGGAATATAAGGAATATAACTCAACTTAATAAAAGTTACGTATGACAAACCAACAGTAAAGATGATCCTCAATGGTGAAAAACTGAAAGCATTCCCCCTAAAGTCAGGAACAAGACAAGAATGCCCTCTCTCATCACTACTATTAAACACAGAATTGGAAATTTTAGCAACAGCAGTCAGAGAGGAAAAAGAAATCAAAGAATCCCTATTGGAAAAGAAGAATGAAAAATCTCACTCTTTGACGATATCTTGATCTTCTACTTAGAAAACCCTAAAGACTCCACCAGAAAATGGCTAGAGCTAAGTAATAAACATAGTAAAGTTTCAGGACAGTAACACCCAGAAATTCCCTGCATACCTATACACTAACAATTAGAAAACAGAAAGATAAATAAAGGAAACTTTCCCATTCACCATTGAAATGAAAATAATAAAATTCTTAGGAATAAATCTACCTAAAGAAACCAAAGTCCTATATATAGAAAAGTAAAAAAACACTGCTGAAAGAAATCAATGAGGAAATAAATAGATGTTAGAAATATACCATGTTTATGGTTTAGAAGTGTCAAAATAATGAAAATGATTATACCACCTAAAGTAATCTACAGGTTGAATGCAATCCCTATCAAGCTACCGACGGTATTTTTCACAGAACTATTAACAAATAATGTCACAATTTGTATGGAAATACCAAAAACCTATAATAACCAAAGCAATCTTGAGAAGGACGAATGGACCTGGAGGAATGAACCTGCTTAACTTCAGGCTATACAACAAAGCTGTAATCATCATGACTGTATGGTACTGGCACAAAGATAAAGTATAGATGATTGAAAGGACAACTTCTCTTTGACAAGGGAGGCAAGTATATACACTGGAGAAAAGTCTCTGAAACAAGTGGCGCTAGGAAAACTGGTCATCCACGTATAAAAGAATGACACCAGCAATGAGGAACCATCTCAGGACGGTCAGAACGTATACTACCAAAAAATATACACAAATAAATTCTGTACTGGAGTGGAGAAAGGAGGACCCTCTTACACTGTTGGTGGGACTGCAAACTAGTACAGACACTATGGAGGACATTGGGGAGATTAGTTAAAAAATTGGAAGCAGTACTGCCATATGGTCTAGCGGTATCACTAGCTGACATACACACCAATGAAAACAGAATTGAAAGAAACACGTGACCCCAATGGTCATCATAGTACTGTTTATAATAGCCAGGGCATGGAAGCAACATAGATGTCCACTGGCAGAAGAATGGATAAGAAATCTTTGGTAAATATACACAAAGGAATATTACTAAATCATTAAAAAGATTTAATTTGAATCAGTTCTAATGAGGTGGATGAAACTGAAGTCTATTACACAGACAGAAGTAAGTCAGAACAAAAAACACCACTACGGTACACTAATGCATATAATGGAATTTCGAAATATGGTATCAATGACACTATAGGGGAGATGGCAATAGAGACACAAATGTATAGAACAGTCTTTAGGATTCTGTGGGAGAAGGCGAGAGTGGATTGATTTGAAAGGACAGCATTGAAACATGTATATGATCATATGTGAAAATGATCACCAGTTCGTGTTCGATACATGAGACAAGGTGTTCAGGGCTGGTGCACTGGGATGACCTGGTGGTTTGGGATGGGAGTGAGGTGGAAGGTATGTTCACATGAAGAACAAATGTAAACACATGGCTGATTCATGTCAATGTATGGAAAATTCACTTTAGTATTATAATTAGCCCCCAATTAAATAAATATTTTATTTATATACTAAAAAAAGAAAAAAAAGCCTGTTGGACTTCTTCAGGGATCCAGTGGCTTAAGAATTTGTCTGTCAATGCAGGGGACATGGGTTTGAATCTTTGTCTGAGGAGATCTCACATACTACCAAAGTAGATAAGCCTGTGTGCCCCCGACTACTGAACCTGAGAGCCCTAGAGCTCGTGCTCCGAAAGAGAAGGCATTGCCATGAGAAGCTAGCTCTTTGCAATGAAGATTAACCCAAATTACTGCAACTAGAGAAACTTTGTGCACAGCAATGAAAACTCAGTGCAGCCGTAAATAAATAAATAATTACTAAAAATTATGAATAAATGACCTGTAGATACACAAACTTCTTCCATGTAATATGAAATTTTTTTTTATTTCACTGAATATCCAGATGTTGATTTACTACTTGAAATATGGAATTCCTATATTTCAAATATGGAAACCAAGGGAAATATTTCTAAACAAAATATAAATTGTCTATATTTCATATATAAGTATCTTGGTGTAGATTTTCCTATATGATTCTCTAAATTTCACATATGAAAATCTAGGTGTCAATTCTGTTTGAAAGTTGGAATTCTCTATGATTCACAATTGAAATTCAGGATGGTTATGTTTGCTACTGTGAACATAGAATTCCCTAATTTTGTATGAATATCTGTGTGTAGATTTTGAAGATGAAGAATGCAAGTTTCTGTATTTCAATTCTTTACCATCAAAGTCAACAGGGAACTTTAATAGATTTAGGAAAACCTCCAAGAATTTATAAAATAAACACCAAAAATAGATGTCCTTTCACCATGGCTGACTGTGATGTAAAAACAGAATTCAAGCTATATGTGGAGTAACAGAGAAGTTCGGATTTGGGGTACAAAGTGATGCAGAACAAAGGGTAAAGATAGAGTTTTGCAGAGAAAGGTTAAAAATGGAAACAACGACAGTGTTCATGGGCTCCAAAATCACTGGGGACCGTGATTACAACCATGAAAATAAAAGACTCTTACTCCCAGGAGGAAAAGCTATGACAAACCTAGACACAATATTCTTAGAAGCAGAGATATCACTTTATAGAAAAAGGTTCATATAGGCAAAGCAGGTTTTTTCCCAGTGGATATGTATGGATGCCACTCAAGTGTAGCCCTACACAGCATGTCTTTGTTTAACTGAGTTACACAAGGCAGTGGTCCATGTGATGGATTGATTAGGTTTCTGTGATGGTGGTTTCTATCTTTCTGCCCTCGAATGCCCTCTCTCAGCATCTACCATCTACTGGGGGTTTCTCTTACTTTGGTTTTGGAGTAGCTCTTCACTGCTCCTACAGCAAAGAACAGCCTCTGCTCCTTTTGTTGGATGTGGGATATCTCCTCCTGACAGCTGGCTGCTTAAATGCCACACAGCCACAGCTTACTGCTACAGCCATTTTGAAAAATTCAGCAATGGCCAAGGATTGGAAAAGGTCAGTTTTCATTCCAATCCCAAAGAGACGCAATGCCGAAGAATACCCAAACTATTATACAATTGCCTTCAACTCCTGTGCTAATAAAGTAAAGCTCAAAATTCTGCACTGCAGGGTTTAACAATATGTGAACCATCCACTTCCAGATGTTCAAGCTGGTTTTGGGAAAGACAGAGGAATCAGAGATCAAATTGCAGACATCTGCTGGATCTCTGAAAAAACAAGAGAGTTCCAGAAATCATCTATTTCTGCTTTATTGACTATGCCAAAGCCTTTGACTCTCTGGATCACAATAAACTGTGGAAAATTCTTCAAGAGATGGGACTATCAGACCACCTGACTTGTCTCTTGAGAAACCTGTATTCATGTCAGAAAACAACAGTTAGAACAAGGCATGGAAGTAGGTCAAGGCTATGTTGTCACCCTACTTATTTAACTACATGCAGAACACATCATGAGAAATATGTGTTGTATGAACCAGAAGGTGGAATCAAGACTGCATGGAAAATATCAATAACTGCAAAGATGCAGATGAAACCACACTTATGACAGAAAATGAGGAAAATCTGAAAGCCTCTTAAGGAAAGTAAAAGAAGAGAGTGAAAAAATGTCTTTTTGTTTCACATCACCTGTCCATTTGCCACCTTTACTACTTGAAATATGGAGTTTCTTATTTCACATAGGGAAATCAATGCCTATATTCCTATTTGAAATATCAATTCTTTACAATTTACATATGAATATTTGATGAAGATTTTTTTCCTACATTACATATAGAATTTTCTACACTTCACAGTTGAAAATCAGGAGAGTTATTTTTCCTAAAAGGAATAAGTTCTCTTTCTTGAACATGAACCCCTGGGTGCAGAATTTCCTACATGAAAAATGGAAGTCTCTGCTTTTCAATTCTTCACCTTCTATGTTACCAGGGAACTTTAATGGTTTTAGGAAGACCTGCAAGTAGTTCTAGAAACAACACCGTTAAAAGATGTCCATTTAATTATAGGGTTCTGGAACATAAAAACAGAGTAAAGAGATGCCTGGTGCAATGGGGATGGTTGGCGTTGGTGTATGAAATGAGGCAGGACAAAGAATAGCAATGTTTTGGCAAATAGAAAGGGTAAAAATGAAAATAGATACAGACAGTTTTCTTCGGCTCCAAAATCTCTGGGGACAGTGATCACATCCATGAAAAGAAAAATCCCTGCTCCTGGAAAGAAAAGCTATGATAAGCCTAGACATAATGTACTGAAAAGCAGAGACATCTCCTTGGCAACAAAGGTCCTTATAGTCAGATTTATGGTTTTACCCGTAGACATGTACGGATGTGCTAGATTCACTATAAAGAAGGCTGAGTGCCAAAGAATTGAGGCTTTGCAACTGGGTGCGAAAGATGGGTCTTGAGAGACCCTTGTCCAGCAAAGAGATCAACCCCATCAATCTTAAAGGAAACTAATCCTAAATATACATTGTAAAGACGGATGTTGAAACTGAAATTCCAATACTTTGGCTACCCTGGTGTGAAGAAATAATACATGGGAAAAGATTGAGTTTATGCCTTGTCGCTAAAGAAATAATAAGAATTATTGACTCTGATATGAGTAGATGGAGGACAGGAGGAGAAGGGGACGACAGAGGGTGAGATGGCTGGTTGGCATCACCGACTCAATGGACATGAGTTTGGGTAAACTCCGGGAGTTGGTGATGGACAGGGAGGCCTGGTGTGCTGCGGTTCATGGGGTTGCAAAGAGTCCAACATGACTTAGCAACTGAACTAGTGCAATTTGGAATGCAGAAACTACGAGTCTTTCGCAAAAAGAGACACAGAGGTAAAACAGTTTTTAGACTATGAGGGAGTAGGCGAGGGTGGGACAATATGAGGGAACCACATTGAAATATGTTTATTACCATATGTCGAATAGATGATCAGTTCAAACTCAATACATTAAGCAGGACATTCAACACTACTTTTCTTAAATTGTGCAGAACAATGGGTGAGGATTGAGGTGGAAATGGATTCATGTGTTGTGGGATATATACACCGCAGGCTGATTCATATCAATGTAAGGCAGAAAAACCCTACAAAATTGTAAAGATTAAAACAGATTAATTAAATCATTAAATTAAAGATTAAAACAAATTAATTAAATCAAAGAAAATAATATATATTTCATATTTTATACATGAACGGTAGGTAAGTAATGTAGACAGTGTAAAACTGATTTCTGGCACCTTTGTTCATCAAGAGGAAAGAAAAATCAGTCCATTTGGGCATAACCAAGCTTCCGATGTTAACTACGCAAATATTTTAGGAGATCATTTCTCTCACAAAGTCCCAGTGTGTACCACACTATGTGAGGGAGTGTCCTGGCTGATGCTAGGCAACACACCAGCCAGGATGTTCCCCTGTATGTTTCTTACATTTGTGGAAAGTTTCTCCATTTCAGCTGGTTCACCATCTGGGCTTCCTTCTCCCAGACTCTACACATTTTCAAAGAAACTTGGCCTCTTCTAAATCGTAGGTCCTACTACCATGACCTCCATTTCCACAGGCCAGTACATGTCTCAAAGACTGATGGGTCCAAAACAATGGATTCAAAGCCCCACCATACTTGATTTACTCTGGGTGACTCTTCAAACTCTCCAATCCCATTTCCAGGTAGAAACACATCCCACAACAGTGCAGAGATGTTGAGCATGTTTATGTCTCTTAGGTAATTCCAGATTTGGGGAGCCATCTTCCAGTTATCAATGACCATCATTTCCTCATTCCTCTCTGGGACTTTGGTACCACAGAGATACATTGACCATTTTCTGCAAGTCTGTGGACATCTCCTTTTCTTGTTGCTTCACATCTCACATCCTTGGTCTTCATCTATGTGTCTTTAGTGGGCTGGACATACTCACACAGATAAGCAGGCACAAATACAGTTGACACAAACACATGTAACACATCTACACACATATGCAAAACACACGGACACAAAAGTAAACAGGGAACACTCACATTTCAGGAGCTGAAGATGCTGTGTCCTGCAATGTGGGAGATAACATCAGCAGGCACAATGGCTTGCCTTTTGAGATAACTGTCCATTTCCTCCAACATCTGCTCAGCAGTATCTCCAACTAGCCTGAAGCCATTTCCAGCATTGCCTGTGTGGCGGTGGAGGAAGGCTAAGCAGTGAATATGCAAATTTACAGAATATGCCAAAGCCAACACAAAAATGCAGTGGGACACCAGAGAGAAACCCCTACCAACTGAAAGGGCTTCCTAGAATGAGGGTTGGGAGTGAAGAGCTCAGGTGATTTCAAACTGATTGAGCAGCAGGATGTCTGGTGGTGGCAGGACTCAGGGGAGGATGATTCCAACAAAGGTGCCTTACCTCCATCAGAGTCATCAAGGACTCTCAGGGTGTAACCACAGCTCCTTTGAGCGAGGCTTGTACACATTAAGTCTCCAAGTCTCAAGTCTCAGCCTGCCAGCTGCTACCTGCATGACCTGAATCCAGGCTCTGCAGTCGGCCTGCATGAGCCTGAGTTTTCCCATTTGGGAAAGGAGAGTGTCCTGGCCTCCATACTTCAGGTCTCACCTCCTGACCCCCTCACAACCCGTGATTCTCTCAGTTACCTTGAGGTAGTATTGCAAAGGATCAAACCACAGATCTTCTCCAATGGACTTCTGGCAATACGAGCATGGTCAGCATGGGCCTTGTCAGGCCCCAAAATCTTCCATGAGTAGCCAACAAATCCAACATCAATTGCCAATCCTAAGAAGGCCCACTGCAACCCCACTTCAGAAATTGTGAGTCAGCGGATAACCTTGTGGATTTCTCTTGTGTACTTTCTTTTCCCTTTTTCCATTTCACTTTCTTTTCAACTTTCCATTTAATTTTGATATGTCTTCATTTCAGTCTCCATGCAACTTTCTGAAACTCTCTGTTCTTTATCTCCCTAGATTACTAAGTTTCTTTCTTTCTTCAGGTTTTGGAACTGATCAGCCATAATTTTATGTATATCATATCAACTGCTTTCTATTTCTTCCTTTCTGAGACCCCAAATATCGCAATGCTGCTATTTTTATATTGTCAAAGAGATTATTTAAACTGGTCTTTATTTGTAAATTTGCTCATCTATTTGCAATTCTGCTTCGGTGTTTTTCACTATAGAATCTTCCAGGGCACAAACGCATTCTTCTGTGTCACTTTTTCTCTATTATTTCCATCTAATGTGTTTTCTATTTCATTATTTTATTCTTCATGAGCACTTTTTTTCCGTATTATTTCTCATTTCTTGTTAAAATGTTTACTTTGTCCATCTGCATTTTTCTCTTTCTGATTTTGCATTCTTGTTACTCAGGCTTCAAACTCTATCTGTTAAATGATTTCTCTATTTCATGTGTGATGTATTCCTTTTTTTGTTTTTCTTCCTCTTTTTTTTCCATTGGAATCAAACAGGCAAGACTTCTCAATTTACCTTTCTCCTTGTGAAAAAGGTGAATTGAAACAATGACTCTTATGGTAAAGCTGGTGGCTTTACATATGGCCAGTCTGTGTAATATACATTTGCTCTGTGACTTTGGTTTGAGGGCTGGACATGACAAGAGTGGGCGTCCTGTGACACCCCAGTGTGTTCTGGCTGTGTTCACATAGGTAGGACACGGGGTTGAAAATAGTGGGAGTAGTTCCATTGACAGGTATTATGGGGCTATTATTCTCAGTGTCCAATAATACGACTTGAAGTTGGGATTTTTCTTCCAGGTTTCGGGAGCAGAACTCTTGAGGGCTGAGTCTGAACTGATTCTCTTTGTCCTGAGTTCATTCTCTTCCCTGTCTCCGTTCCGTTCCGTTCCGTCACTCAGTCGTGTCTGACTCTCTGCGACCACGTGGACTGTAGCCTACCAGGCTTCTCCGTCCATGGGATACTCCAGGCAAGAATACTGGTGGGTTACTGTTTCCTTCTCCAGGAATGGAAAATTAACCCCAGATGGGAGCACCTATAGAGCAAGAAGAACTAGAGTATGTGTTGAGTGTTGTTTGGGGTATGAGATACACATAGTGATGGTCCTGGGAACTGGCCATCATTCTGAGCAGATTGACTCCAATTCTTCTGCCTTGTTTCAGAAACAAATAGATGTGTACATGTTCTTCACTAGTGGACTTCAAGTTTCTTAGAGCCTTACTGTTCATTACAAACCAGCTTCATTCCAAGTTTTCACCAGCTGAGTGGACTCATCTTCCTGATGTCAGATCCCAGGCTTTGGGACCCATTATACACTCTGAATGTGTCATGCTGCGATAATTCTCCAAGCCCATCATATCCATCTCCTTATATGTGTCGTTTCTTGGGGTTCAAGTACCAACCTGACTGCTTATCGTCCCTTGTTTCCTGACTCTATGCACATGTTTATACAGCATTGGTTGTATAGTGTCTTTCAGCTATAAAATTAGCCGTGTCTTCTTATTTTTCAATCAGTGGCTGTAAAAGTAGAGGCAGTTTTAATGGTGCTGATTGGGCCTTCTCCTAGTCCATCAGCTTCTATTTTCCCAATAATTTGGCTGTTCTATCCAGCATTTCTAAGTATTATATTAAGGGAGAGCAGAATTATAGAAGTTGTTCCATTATAATGCCTCATTGTTTTTCAGGGTTTCGAAAGAATGATCTTGCACTAAAATAGTAAGCTTTTGGCCAGTTGTTCTATGCATTTCCCTTATCAAATGGAATCATGAAGCAATTATATTGTACTGTCATTCCATGATTTGGTGAGCAGGTGGAAGTAGATAGTGAAATGATTCGTAGGAGAAAATAGAAAGAACACTATCTTAGAGTGTAAAATTGAGAACTGCCAAAGAGAACCAACATGAATTTTGAGGCTAGGATAATAATTTGCATATGAGGATGAAGACTCAGTGTGTAAGATTTCAGCCAGGGGAGGGCATGGAGCTTTTTTCCCCATATTGTAGACTCCTTGGCTGGTAGCACTTTGAATAGTGTCTCTATGAGAAGGCTTTTATAATACTCATGTAATCTAGCTGTGTTGGGTTGAAATCGCCAAAGAATATTAGTTAAAGAGACCACTGTTGAGTATTCTGAGAAGTAAAGAGCTTTCACTGATCAGAATCATTGAAATCTATTAATTGCAGGAAAACGAGGATAAATTTGTAAGGAATGTGTTTATGTTTCTTGAAGAGGAATCGTGTAAAGGTCAATGATTATGGCGTTAGAGTTGGAAGGCTCAACAGAAGGGAGCAGTGGGCAGATGAAGTGATTCTAAAAGGGTGATCATCAGAAACAACCTCGAAATCTGTCAATGAGCATATATTTGCAAGACTCCTTTTTGTCACCTTCTTAAGGAGTAAGAGTTTCTTACCGTGAACACGCTTAGCCAATTGGGTCGTACTGCCTTTTACTAGAGAGATGCCAGAGTCCAGGTAGAATACAACAAACCTCCAGGAAGATTGTATTGTTTATCGTGATGGTGCTGCTACTTTCAAATGACACTGGTACATGACATTCTGAATTCATTGGCCCCAAATGACTCCATGAAACCCAAGAAAAGGTTGAAGTAAGTTATCCTTTCTTCCTAGGTATGGGAACCTAAAGGCTCTCCAGGGTCTAAGCATGGGGGAAAACACGTCAGGCTGAATTTTTCAAAGGCTTTTACTATCAGGTATTTGTTGTGTCTCAGCATCCAAGTAATGTGCTTGTCATAACCGTTTGCCACCCTAGGTACTACAGCATGCTACATTTCCCTTTCCCATACTATCTCCTGCAGTTTGTCCAAAATATGAGTTTAGGCTTCTCCTAAATGTACTATTTCAATTTTATCAACAAAGAATTCTAGTCTGCCTGGGCATCTATACCACTTGACTTTGTAGGAGGGGTGTACAGAGAAATCGTACCTGGTGTGGCTGCTTAGGGCCTTGAAGTCTGGATAAAAAGGAGAAACACACAGAATGCCTCTATTGCCTTTTTCTTTGCATGGAGACATTGTATTCCTAACACAATGGTATGTCACTTGTCCTGTTTAAGTCTTGGCACTACTCATGGACTTTGTTTTCACCAGTAGAAATCTCTATTTTCCTTACATGAGAATATATATTTCCTCATATTTACAGCTTATACCATGACAGCGATATTAAGACGAGGTGGCAAGAACACTGAGGAAAATCTGTACCAAAGGGATCTTCACGATTCAGATAATCACGATGGTGTGATCACTCACCTAGACACTGATATCCTAGAATGTTAATTCAAGTGTCCCTTAGGAAGACTCATTAGGTACCAAGCTAATGGGTATGATGGAATTTCACTTGAACTGTTCCAAATCTTAAAAGATGATGCTGTGAAAGTGTTGCACTCAATGTAAAAGCAAATTTGGAAAACTCAGCAGTGGCCATAGGACTGGAAAATGTCAGTTTTAATTCCAATTGCAAAGAAAAGCAATGCCAACGAATGTTCAAATTACCACACAATGGCATTCCTCTCACCAGCTAATAAAATAATGCTCAAAAATCTCCAAGCCAGACTTCAACAATACATGAACTGTGAACTTCCAGATGCTCAAGCTGGTTTTATTAAAAGGCAGAGGAACCAGAGATCAAATTGTCAACATCTTCTGGATCATTGAAACAGAAAGTGATTTCAGAAAGATAAACAAACATAATCATATTTCAGCTTTATTAACTCTGCCACAGCCTTTGTGTATATCACAATAAACTGTGGTCAACTGTTAAAGAGATGGAAATACCAGGCCCCCTACTTGCCTTTTGAGAAATCTGTATGCTGTTCAGGAACCAATTGTTAGAACTGGACATGGAACAACAGACTGGTTCAAAGTAGGAAAAGGGGCGTGTCAACGCTGTATTGTCACCGTGATTATTTAAATTATATGCAGAGTACATCAAGAGAAATGCTGGACTGGATGAAGAACTAGCTGGAATCAAGATTGCTGAGAGAAATATTGATAACCTCAGAGATGCAGATGACAGCACCTTTATGGCAGAAAGTGAATAAGATCTAAAATTCTCTTGATGAAAATGATAAAGAAGAGTGAAAACGCTGGCTTAAAGCTAAACATTCAGAAAACTAAGATCATGGCATACGATTCTATATCTTCATGCAAATAGATGTGGAAACAGTGGAGAAAGTAGATGACTTTATTTTGGGGGGCTCTAAATTCACTACAGATGGTGACTGCAGCCATGAATCTATCAATATATTTATTTAATTTTTTAAATTTTATCTGGAGGCTAATTATGTATATGGTTTTTGCCCTCTATTTTCATGAATCAACCATGGGTGTACATGTGTTCCTAATGCTGAAACCCCTTCACCTCCTTTCCCATTGACGCCTCAAGTTCATCCCAGTACAGGAACCCTAAGCACCCTGTCCCATGCATCACACCTGGACTGTTGATCTCTTCCAAATATGATAATATACACGTTTCAATGTTATTCTCTCAAATCAGCCCACCCTCACCTTCTCCCAGAGTCCAAAAGACTATTCTATACATCCGTGTCTCTTTTGCTGTCTTGCATATAGGGTCATTGGTACCATATTTCTAAATTCTGTAATATGCATCATTATACTGTATTGGTGGTTTTCATTCTGACTTACTATAATAGGCTCCAGTTTCATCCACCTCATTAGAATTTGTTCAAATGTATTCTTTTTAATGGCTGAGTGATACTCCATTGTATATATGTACTACAGGTCTCTTATCCATTCATCTGCTGATGGGCATCTAGGTTGCTTCCATGTCCTGGGTATTATAGACATGTACAGCCAAGAAATAAAAACACTCCTTGGGAGGAAAGTTATGACTAACCTAGACAGCATCTTTAAAAGCAGAGATAATACTTTGCCAACAAAGGTCCATCTAGTCAAAGCTATGGTTATTTTGGTAGTCATGTATAGATGTGAGAGTTGGACTATAAAGAAAGCTGAGTGCAGAAGAATTGATGCTTTTGAACTGTGGTGTTGGTGAGGATGCTTGGGAGTCCCTTGGATTCAAGGAGATCCAACCTGTCCATCCTAACGGACATCAGTCCTGACTGTGCATTGAAGGACGAATACTGAAGCTAAAGTCAAATACTTTGACCATCTGATGTGAAGAGCTAACTCATTTGAAAAGACTTTGATACTGAGAATGACTTAAGGCAGGAGATAACGGTACACAGGATGAAGTTGTTGGATGGCTTCACCGACTCAATGGACATGAGTTTGAGTAACCTGATGGACACGGAGGCCTGGTGTGCTGCAGTTCATGGTGTCACAAAAAGTCAGACCACTGACAAACTGAACTGAACTAAACAGAACTGACAGCCTTTCCTTAGGCAGTAATGTTAGCCTTGGGACCCAATCCACCCTCCTTAAAAATCCTTTGCCTTGAAGTGTGGAGAGACATCACACACACACACTCACACACACACACACTCACACATACACATACACACACACACTAATAGGCCATTTCAGTTCAGTTCAGTTCAGTCGCTCAGTCATGTCCGACTCTTTGAGACCCCATGAATCACAGCATGCCAGGACTCCCTGTCCATCACCAACTCCTGGAGTTCACTCAAACTCATGTCAATCGATTCGGTGATGACATCCAGCCATCTCATTCTCTGTTGTCCCCGTCTTCTCCCACCCCCAATTTTTTTTTTTTTTTTAGATCATTATAACTATCCAACTCATTAAACGATAAGGCTCTCAGATTGCTACTCCGTGGAACACATTGACTTGTTATTGCCCTAATGTCACACATAGTAATGACAATAGTCTTCCAGCAGCATGCTCGCTTCTTTGTCATTATTACCACCTGAGAAAACTAAGTACTTGGCCAATTTCATGTAAAGGATATCCTCCTGGGCTTATTTCAAGGACAACCATGCAGTCTTCTTGATTATCCATTGTTTTGGATCATTCCTAGCCCATTTACTGAGGTACTATTGGCTTCAATCCTGAGGCTTTATCTTTTCCTCTACTTCTTGCTTTAAGTTTTCACATTTCCCCAACAGAGACAGTGGGGCATTCCTTGTCATTTTTATTATAATTTTGAGACATACTTTATTATCAAACAGTAACAAACACTTCAAAACTAAACTTTCTTACTCTCAGATCCTAGAGAATATCACAACACATCTATAAGCATAAGCAATCTTGACAGAAAAGAAATAACATGGCCCTGGAGTTCTGCATTTTCTTTGTCCTGTTGTGGAGTACCACAGGTTATGATGTTTTCCATTCTGTCACTGAATTCAAAGAATAAAAAGGAAAATTAACATAATAACAAGAATTAAAGTGAGGGGAGAAAGGAGTATGGTCCTTCAAAATGTTCCTTATCTAGGTCAGCCAGTACTTTCTAAACTGGGTACTTGTGGGTGAGGTGATATGGCGGTTTTATCAAGTTGTAGAATTGTTTTGTATAGTTGTATACTTGACATCACCAGTTGGTTGACGCCGAAATCAGATTGCTTGTATTCAGTTGAGTTCAGTTCAGTCTCACAGTCGTGTCTGACTCTTTGCGACCACATGAACCACAGCATGCCAAGCCTCACTGTCCATCACCAACTCCCGAAGTTCACACAAACTCATGTTCACCGTGTCGGTGATGCCATCCAGCCATCTCATTCTCTGTCGTCCCTGTCTCCTCCCGCCCCCAATCCTTCCCAGAGTCAGAGTCTTTTCCAGTGAGTCAATGTGTCGCATGAGGTGGCCAAAGTATTGCAGTTTCAGCTTTAGCATCAGTCCTTCCAATGAACACCCAGGATTGATCTCCTTTAGAATGGACTGGTTGGATCTCCTTGCAATACAAGGGACTCTCAAGAGTCTTCTCCAGCACCACATTTCAAAAACATCAATTTTTCGGCGATCAGCTTTCTTTACAATCCAACTCCCACATCCATACATGACCACTGGAAAAACCATAGCCTTGACTAGACCGACTTTGGTTGGCAAAGTACTGTCTCAGCTTTTTAAAGTGCTATCTAGTTTGATATCTAACTTTCCTTCCAAGGAGTAAGTGTCTTTTAGTTTCCTTGCTGCAATCAGCAGCCTCAGTGATTTTGGAACATAAAAAAATAAATTCTGACACTGTTTCCACTATTTTCCTATTTCCCATGAAGTGATGGGACCAGATGCCATGACCTTTGTTTTCTGAATGTTGAGCTTCAAGACAACCTTTTCACTCTCCTCTTTCACTTTCATTAAGAAGCTTTTGTATTACTTGCAGCCAAAGATGCAGAAGTACTATACAGTCAGAGAAACAAGACTGGGAGGTGACTTTGCTCATATCATGAACTCCTTATTGCCAATTTCAGTCTGAAATAGAAGAAAGTGGAGAAAACCACAAGAACATTCAGGTATGACCTAAATCAAATCCCTTATGACTATACAGTGGAAGTGAGAAACAGGTTTAAGGGACTAGATCTGACGCAAATATTGTCCGATGATCTATGGACAGAGTTTTATGACAGTGTATTCGAGACAGAATTCAAGACCATTTACAAGAAAAGGAAATAAAAGAAAAAGCAAAATGGCTCTATATGTAGGCCTTACAACTGGCTGTGAAAAGACAGGAAGCAAAAAACTAATGGAAAAAGGAAAGATAGACCCTTTTGAATGCAGACTTCCAAATAAAACAAGGAGAGAAAATACTTCCACAGTGATCAGTGAAAAGAAATAGTAGAAAACAATAGAATAGGAAAAACTAGAGATCCCTTCAAGAAACTAGAGATAACTAGGGAATATTTTATGCAAAGATGGTATCAAGAAAAGACAGAAATGGTAGGGCCCTAACAGAAGCAGAAGATATTAAGAAGAGGTGGCAAGAATACACAGAAAGACTGTAAAATAAATAAATAAATAAATAAACATTTCATGACCCAGATAATCACGATGGTGCTATTGCTCATCTAGAGCCAGATATCCTGGAAAGTGAAGTCAAGTGGGCCTTACGAAGCATCATTAAAACAAAGATACTGGAGATGATGGAATTCCATTTGAACTATTTCAAATCCTGAAAAATGATGCTGTGAAATTGATGCACGCAATATGCCGGCAAACTTTCAAAACTCAGCAGTGGACACAGGGCTGGAAAAGGTCAGATTTCACTCCAATCTCAAAGAAAGGCAATTGCAAAAAATGCTGAACTACAACAAAATTGCACTCATCTAACACACTACAGCCAGGCATCAGAAACATGGGAACTGTGAACTTCCAGATGTTCAAGGTGGAATTAGAAAAGGTAGAGGAACTAGAGATCAAATGGCCAACATCTACTCGGTTTTTGGAAGAGCAAGAGAATTCCAGGAAATCATCTTTTTCTGCTTTATTGACTATGCCAAAGCCTTTGAATTGTGGATCACAATGAAACGTGGAAAATTCTTTAAAATATGGGAATACCAGACCACCTGACCTGCATATGGAGAAACTTGTCTGAAGGTCAGGAAGCAATATACAGAACTGGACATGGAACAACAGATTGGTTGCAAATAGGAAAAGAAATAAATCAAAGCTGTATATTGTCACCCTGCCTATTTAACTTATATGTAAACTACATCATAAGAAACACTGGGCTGTAGGAAACACAAGATGGAATCAAGATTGCAGGGAGAAATATCAATAACCTCAGATATGCAGATGATACCACCCTTATGGCAGAAAGTGAAGAAGAATTAATAACCTCTTAATGAACGTGAAAGAGGAGAGTTGGCTTAAAGCACAACATTCAGAAACTGGTCCCATCACTTCATGGCAAATAGATGGGGAAACAGTGGAAACAGAAGCTGACTTTAGTTTTCTAGGTTCCAAAATCACTGCAGAAGGTGATTGCATCCATGAAATTAAAAGACACTTACTTCTTCGAAGGAAAGTTATGACCAATCTAGACAGGATTTTAAAAAGCAGAGAATTACTTTGCCAACCATGGTATGCCTAGTCAAGGCTATGTTTTTTCCAGTAGTCATGCATGGATCTGAGATTTGGACAATAAAGAAACCTGAGTGCAGAAAAATTGATGCTTTTGAATTGTGGTGTTGGAGATTATTGAGAGTCCCTTGGACTTCCAGGAAATTCAACCAGTTCATTCTAAAGGAGATCTGTCCTGGTTGTGCATTTTAAGGACTGAAATTGTAGTACTTTGGCCATCAGATGTGAAAAGCTGACTCATTTGAAAAGACCGTGGTGCTGGGGAAGACTCTTGAGAGTCCCTGGTATTGCAAGGAGATCCAACCAGTCCATTCTAAAGGAGATCAATCCTTGGTGGTCATTGGAAGGACTGATGCTAAAGCTGAAACTGCAATAGTTTGGCCACCTCATGCGACAAGTTGACTCACTGGAAAATACTCTGATGCTGGGAGGAATTGGGGGTGGGAGGAGACGGGAAAGATAGAGAATGAGATGGCTGGATGGCATCACCGACTCAATGGACATGAGATTGAGTGAACTCCGGGTGTTGATGATGGACAGGGAGACCTGGCGTGTTGTGATTCATGGGGTCGCAAGGAGTCAGACACGACTGAGCGACTGAACACTACTAAACTGTGCTCCACGTATAGATCAGAAGTATATCTGTGTCTGTTGTAATCTCCTAATTCCTACCACCACCAGGCATTTCATCCTTGATAACAGTATATTTCTTCTCCATTACCTTGTTCCTATATGCTTCTTATAAAGCATCATCTATTACGGTTTTACCTAGATCCCACATATTTGTGTTAATATGTGATATTTATTTTCCTCTTTTGACTTAGCTTCATTGTATCTGACACTGTCTCTGCCCTTCTATATCTATACAATTTACCTGATTTCATTCCATCTTTAGACTCGGGGATGTATGTACCAACCAATTTTATCCATTCCTCTCTAGATGAATGGATATTTCTGTTGCTTCCATGTCCTGATACTGCAAATATTGCTGCCACCAATATTGAAGTTGTGCATCATTTGGAATTATGATTTTCCTCATGAAAATTAATGACAATTATTGGAATTTCTTGATCATATGATAGCTTCATTCTTGTTTTTAAAAGATCCCCTATATTCTTCTCCATTTTAATCTATCAATGTGCTTTCCTAACAACAGTACAGGATTGTTCTGCTTACTCAGCACCCTCTCCAGCATTTTTTGTGTGGATTTTTTTCTTTGATAATGGTTATTCAGACAAATTTGTGTTGATACAACCATCGAAGACTTTATTTCCCTTTCTCTCACAGTTAGTGATGCTGATCTTTACAAATGTTATTGGACATCTTTATGTCTTTTAGCAGAAATGTCTATTTCATCATCTGTTCATTTGTTCCAATTGGGTTGTTCATTTTGCTGTTATTAAGCCACATGAGCTGCTCCCATATGTTGGAGACTCTTCTGTTGTCATTATCTTCAGTTGAAAATGTTTTTCCCATAATGAGACTTCATTTCTGTCTTGCTTATTTGTTTCCTGTGCAAAATGTCTAATTTTAGTTGTATCTCTTTATATATTTTTGGTTTCATTTTCATTACCCAAGGAGGTAGGTAAAAAAAAAAAATGTTGCTGTATTTCATGTCACAATGTATTTTACCTATGCTTTCTTCAAATATTATTGATTTACAGTTTCTGGCCTTATATGTAGATCTTTAAACTGTCTGGAATTTGTCATATCTTATGGTGCTAAGGAGAGACTAAATGTGATCCACTGGAGGAGGGAATGCAAATCACCCCATTATACTTGCTAAGGGACCTCTATGAACTGCATAAAAACAACCATGTGTGGCACCAAAAAATTAGTCTATCAGGATGGTTCAGTTCAGTTGATTCACCCAGTTGTGTCAGACTCTTTGCGACCCCATGAATCACAGCACGCCTGGCCTCCCTGTCCATCACCAACTCCAAGACTTCACTCAAACTCATGTCCATTGAGTCGGTGATGCCATCCAGCCATCTCATTCTTCGTTCTCCCCTTCTCCTCCCACCCCCAATTCCTCCCAGCATCAGAGTCTTTTCCAGTGAGTCAACTCTTCGCATGAGGTGGCCAAAATATTGGAGTTTCAGCTTTAGCATCAGTCCTTCCAATGAACACCCAGGATTGATCTCCTTTAGAATGGACTGGTTGGATCTCCTTGCAGTCCAAGTGACTCTCAAGAGTCTTCTCCAGCACCACTGTTCAAAAGCATCAATTCTTCCGTGATCAGCTTTCTTCAGAGTCCAACTCTCACATCCATACTTGACCACGGGATAAACCATATCCTTGACTAGACGGACCTTTGTTAGCAAACTAATGTCTCTGCTTTTTAATATGCTATCGAGGTTGGTCATAACTGTCCTTCCAAAGAGTAAGCGTCTTTTAATTTCCTGGCTGCAATCAGCATCTGCAGTGATTTTGGAAAACAAAAAATAAAGTCTGACATCGTTTGCACTGTTTCCCCATCTGCTTCCCATGAGGTGATGGGACCAGATGCCATGATTTTCGTTTTCTGAATGTTGAGCTTCAAGCCAAATATTTCACTCTCATTTCACTTTCATCAAGAGGCTTTTGATTTCCTCTTCACTTTCTGGCATAAGGGTGGTATCATCTGCATATCTGAGGTTATTGATATTTTGCCTGGCAATCTTGATTCCAGCACAGCGTTCCTCATGATGTACTCTGCATATAAGTTAAATAAGCAGGGTGACAATATACAACATTGATGTACTCCTTTTTCCTATTTGGAACCAGTCTGTTTTTCCATGT
Organism: Moschus berezovskii; assembly: GCF_049115385.1. Lineage (NCBI taxonomy): Eukaryota > Metazoa > Chordata > Mammalia > Artiodactyla > Moschidae > Moschus > Moschus berezovskii. The sequence continues at coordinate 31,946,780 of NC_142489.1, read as the reverse complement.
CCAGTTCTAACTGTTGCTTCCTGACCTGGATACAGGTTTCTCAAGAGGCAGATCAGGTGGTCTCATATAACAATCTCTTTCAGAATGTTACACAGTTTATTGTGATTCACACAGTCAAAGGCTTTGGCATAGTCAATGAAGCAGAAATAGATTTTTTTCTGGAACTCTCTTTCGTTCTCCATGATCCAGCGGAAGTTGGCAATTTGATCTCTGGTTACTCTGCCTTTTCTAAAACCTGTTTGAACATCTGGAAGTTCACAGTTCACATATTACTGAAGACTGACTTGGAGAATTTTGAGAATGACTTTACTAACGTGTGAGATGAGTGCAATTGTGCAGTGGTTTGAGCACTCTTTGGCATTCTCTTTCTTTGAGATTGGAATGAAAACTGACCTTTTCCAGTCCTGTGTCCACAGATGAATTTTCTAAATTTGCTGGCATATTGAGTGCAGCACTTTCACAGCATCATCTTTCAGGATTTGAAATAACTCGATTGGAATTCCATCACCTCCACTAGCTTTGTTGGTAGTGATGCTCTCTAAGGCCAGCTTGACTTCACATTCTAAGATGTCTGGCTCCAGGTGAGTGATCACGCCATCGTGTTTATCTTCACTGTGAAGATCTTTTTTGTACAGTTCTTCTGTGTATTCTTGCCACCTCCTCTTAATATCTTCTGCTTCTCTTAGGTCCATACGATTTCTGTCCTTTATCAAGCCCATTTTTGCATGAAACGTTCCCTTGATATCTCTAATTTTCTTGAACAGGTCTCTTGCTTTTCCTATTCTGTTGTTTTCCTCTTCCTCTTCTTTGCATTGATCACTGAGGAAGGCTTTCATATCTCTCCTTGCTATTCTTTGGAACTCTGCATTCAGATGCTTATATCTTTCCTTTTCTCCTTTGCTTTTCGCTTCTCTTCTTTTCACAGCTATTTGTAAGCCCTCCTCCGACAGCCATTTTGTTATTTTACATTTCTTTTTCATGGGGATGATCTTGATCCCTGTCTCCTGTACAGTTTCTCAAACCTCCGTCCATAGTTCCTCATGCTCTCTATCAATCAGATCTAGTCCCTTAAATCTATTTCTCACTTTGTCTGTATAAGGGATTTGATTTAGGTCGTATCTGAATAGTCTAGTGGTGTGCCCTTGTTTCTTCAATTTAAGTCTGAATTTGTCAGTTCAGACTTAAAGGAGTTCATAATCTGAGTCACAGTCAGTTCCTGGTCTTGTTTTTGCTAACTTTATAGAGCTTCTCCAACTTTCGCTGCAAAGAATATAATCAATCTGATTTCGGTGTTGAACATCTGGTGATGTCCATATGTATAGTCTTCTCTTGTGTTGTTGGAAGAGGGTGTTTGAGATGACCAGTGCGTTCTCTTAGCAATACTCTATTAGACTTTGCCCTGCTTCAAATCGTGCTCCAAGGCCAAATTTGCTGTTACTCTAGGTGTTGCTTGACTTCCTACTTGTGCATTCCAGTCCCCTATTATGAAAAGGACATCTTTTTTGGGTACGTGCCTAATATGCTATTTGGGAGGAGCGGAGGTTAATAACTAACTTTTACAGAAAGCAGTAAGTGGTTGCCATAAAGTGGAAATAAACCTCATTTTATATGTCTAGCAATGAAATTAAAACAGAAGTCTGTAAAGAACAGTATTGCAAGGTAACCTAGAATGTTAGATCCATGAACAATTTAAATTGAATGACATATAACAGGAGATGGCAACAGCTAACTCATTGGAATATATCCTGATTCTGGAAAAGATTGAAAGCAGCAGGAGAAGGGGAAAACAGGGATGAGATGATTGGATGGCATCACCTATGCAATGGGTATGAACTCGGGAAAACTCCAAGAGGTGGTGAGGGACAGGAAGGACTGTCATGCTGCAGTTCATGGCATCCCAAAAAGTCAGACACGACTCAGCCACAGAAGAATAACCAGGTCGTTTTCTAACTGTATTCTAATACTTTAAGCTGTCCGGATTTTCCAGCTTACCTTGTCAAATATATTATCTTCTTTCCATTGCATATTGTTGCCTTCTTTGTCAAAGATTAGGTGATCTTTTGGGCAAGAGATTAGTTTAGGGTTTTCTATATTTTCCATTGGCTTCTATCCCAATATTGTGCTAAATGCACGCTATGTTCAAAACTATATGTTTTTTTGTATAGACTGAAGTGAGGAGCCTGAAACTCAGTTTTTCTTTCTCAAGTTTGCATGGTTATTCAAAATCTTTGTGTTTCCATCAAGTTGTAAATATTTTTTTTTTTTTTGGTTCTATTCTGTGAAAAATGTCATTGGTAATTTATTAGGGATGACACTGAATTTTTAAACTCCATTTGTATTGTACTCATTTTCACATATTGATTTTTACAATCCAAAATACCGTATAGCTCTCATTCCATTTCTGTCCCCTTTTTAAAAATATTAATTTATCTATTTTATTTGGAGGCTGATTACCTTAAAATATTGGAGTGTTTAAGCCATACATTGACATGAATCAACCATGGGTGTACATGTGTTTCCCATCATGAACCCCCTCCAACTTCCCTCCCATCCCATCCCTCAGGGTCATTTCAGTACACCAGACCTGAGCACCCTGTCTCATGCATCAAACCTGGACTGGTGATCTATTTCATGTATGGTACATACACATTTCAATGCTATTCTCTCAAATCATCCCACCCTCCCCTGCTCCCACCGAGCCCAAAAGCCTGTATTTTACATCTGTGTGATGCTAAAGCTGAAACTGCAATACTTTGGCCACCTCATGCGACGAGTTGACTCACTGGAAAAGACTCTGATGCTTGGAAAGGTTGGGGGCGGGAGGAGAAGGGGACGACAGAGAAAGAGATGGCTGGATGGCATCACCGACTCTGTGGACATGAGTTTGAGTGAACTCCGGGAGTTGGTGATGGATAGGGAGGCCTGGAGTGCTGTGATTCATGGGGTGGCGGAGAGTCGGACACGCCTGAGCAACTGATCTGAAAGGAACTGAACTGAATCTTGTGCAGTCTAAAATACAGGGCCATTGTTAACAATTTTCTAAATTCTATATGTGTTAATATTCTGTATTGGTGTTTTCCTCTCTGACTTAGTTTACTCTGTATAATAGGCTCCAGTTTCAGCCACCTCATTAGAACTGGTTCAAATGCATTCTTTTTAATAGCTGAGTAATATTCCATTGTGTATATGTACCAAAGCTTTCTTATCCATTCATCTACCAATGGCTATCTCGTTTGCTTCCAAGTCCTGGCGGTTGTAAGTAGTGCTGCAATGAACATTGGAGTAGACATCTCTTTCTCAATTCTGGTTTCCTAGGTGTATCCCCAGCAATGGGATTGCTCTGTCATATGGCAGCACTATTTTTCCAGTTTTTTAAAGGATTCTCCACCCTGTTCTCCATAGTGACTGTACTAGTTTGCATTCCCAGCAACAGTGTAAGAGGGCTCCCTTTTCTCTGCACCCTCTCCAAAGGATGTGACATCTTTTATGTGGCTCATCCATACCTTATTCTTTCCGGCACAATACTCCTTTTTCTGTTTAGGCAGGGTTATTCCCAAGTATTTTATTTTTTCTGTTACAATGGTGAATCAGGTTATTTCCTTAATTTTTTGTTTTTGGTTTTCTTTTGTTATTTATAGGAATGAAGGAGATTTCTTCCTGTTTATTTTTTATCCAACAACTTCCCTAAAATCATTGTTATTAATTTTTTGTTGCCATCTTAGGATTCTCTGACACAATAACTAATGTCAAAAAATAAGTGACTGCTTTACCTCTTCTTTTTCAGTTTGCTGGTAATTTTTTTTTTCTTCTTCTTCTTCACTGATTGCTGTAGCTAGGAGTCCCAAGATTATGCTGAATAACAGTGGTGAGAGTGGCAAACTTTGTCTTTTTCATGACCTTAGGCAGCATGCTTTCAGTTTTCACCTAGGAGAAGCATTTTAGTGTTGGGTTAATCCATACATGGCCTTTATTAATTTGAAGATGATCATCTCTGTTCCCACTTCCTGTTCAGCCTTTTACATAAATAAGTGTTTAATTGTGTCAAAGGTGCTTTCTGCATCTATATTTTGTGTTCAAGAGTTCTCTTTGGAAAGTTTTGTTATCTTTCAGTTTTCTTTTCTCCTCTGGCCACCTGATGCAAAGAGTTGTCTCATTAGAGAATGCTCTGAAACTGGGAAAATTTGAAGAAAAAAGAGAAGTGGGTAGCAGAAGATGAGAGGGTTAGATAGCATCACCAACTCTATGGACATGAATCTGAACAAATTCTGGGAGATAGGGAATGTAAGACTGATGGGACACAGTCCATGGGGTGACAAAGGGATGGGCATGAATAACTGACTGGACAACAATATCAAAACATTCTTTCCTGTTATTGACAGTAGTAGTTATTCATGACTACTTCATTTTCTCTCCCACCGAACCCTATCTATATCTCAGTTGCACTAATTTCACCACGTACCATGCAAAGATTCAGCCATATTTGCTGTCATTATTGTCCCCCAAATGGTCCAAAATTTATGTGATTTCTCAACTACACATGATCCAGTGGTCTCCTAACCATTCTCCAGCATCCATTTATGTTCCTCAGAAACTCTCTATCTTGCTATAGCCAGAGAAAGTTGTCACTCACTAACTAAGTCATGCGCTAGAAAGCAAGTTCTTGAGAATAAATACCCTTTCAGGATTCTGTATTCTAACTTTGTATCAGTCTTCACATTTTTCGTTTGTCCCATTTCTTCAGTCACACTGAAGTTTCAGTCTGTGTTCTGTTTTTCTCATTCTCAGTGTCTGTGCAAACACTGTTCTTCTCTTTTCCTTGATTTTTCTTTTTAATTAATGTCTGTGAGATCTTATTTTAAATTCCTCAGGAAGTTCTTTTTCACTTTACAAAGCATTTTGTGATTTTAACTTTAGATTGACCTTTTCGATGAGCTTTAGTAGACTGTCCTCTCCAAAAGGAATAAATTATGACAACCCGCATCTATTTTTGCTGTGATTCTACTCGCCTCTATTCAGGTGTAAAGGATTGTATTTTAATAATACAACTTGAATTGATGTGCACCTTAGTCAATGAATCATGCCCAACTATGCAAACTCATGGACTGCAGCCCAACAAACTCGTCTGCCCATGGACATTTCCAGGCAAAGATATTGGAGTTGATTGCCATTTCCTTCTCCAGGGCAGCAAGAATACTGGAACTATTCAATATAATTTTTCAGCTTATAAATTCTGAATTTGCAGAAAGAATTCACCCGAACGGAAAAGAGTATCTTGATTGCAAGTTAAAGTCACCAACTTTTGTTGTCTATCCCACAATCAGGTTAAATAAAAATCATTAGCTTATCTGAAAAGCATATTTTTCCATTTTTAATATGGCTAAGAATATATAAAGAAAAGTAAAAAGAAATAGTGAATAATGGCATTTCTCATCAAGAGAAATTGAGGATAGAATATGAATCTTTCTCACTTTCTTTTTCTTGGTGAATGTTATTTGGCATTCCCAGTGGTAACTTTTCATCAAGGTCCCTTAAATCATGGTCCATACTTGTTTTTCAAGTGAATCCTTGGTGAGGATTTTCAGGAGAAACGAAATGAGCTAAGCAAGATACAGCAGAGTGAAACTAAATCTAATCTCAAATGGAGGCGAAATTGCACTGGGTGCAGAATTTTCTACATCAAATGTGTAATTGTGTATATTTTACATATGAAATTCCTAGTGCAGATTTTCATCTTCATATACAGAATTCTTGATACATCATGTATGAAAATCTGAATGAATGTTTCCTGACAACACATGAAACTTTGCATATTTAAAATGCAAAGATTCTTTAATATCCGCAAGTCAAACAATGTAATACACCACATTAACAAAATGAAAAATAAAAACCATATAATTATCTCAATAGATGCAGAGAAAGCCTTTGACAAAATTCAGCATCCATTTATGATCAAATCCCCAAGACGTAAAACTCTCAGTGTTTGATGACCTGATCCTCTACACAGAAAACCCTTAAGAATCTACCAGAAAATTACTACAGCTAATCAAAGAATACAGTAAAGTTGCAGGATATAAAATCAACACACAGAAATCTCTTGCATTTCTATACACTAATAATGAGAAAATAGAGAAAATAAGGAAATAATTCCATTCACCACTGGAACAGAAGAAATAAAATACTTAGGAATATATCTACCTAAAGAAACAAAAAAAAACCCTATATATAGAAAACTAAAAAACCCTGGTGATAGAAATCAGAGAGGACACTAATAAATGGAGAAATATACCCTGTTCATGGATTGGAAGAATAAATATTGTGAAAATGAATATATTACCCAAAGTAATTTATAGGTTCAATGTAATCCTTATCAAGCTACCAACAGTAATTTTCACAGAGCTAGAACAAATAATTTCACTATTTGTATGGAAATACAAAAAACATCGAATAGCCAAAGCAATCTTGAGAAAGAAGAATGGAACTCGGGTAATCAACCTGCCGGACTTCAGGCTCTCCTACAGAGCCACAGTCATCAAGACAGTATGGTACTGGCATAAAGACAGAAATATAGATCAATGGAACAAAATAGAAAGCCCAGAGATAAATCTATGCACCTAGGAACACCTTATCTTTGACAAAGGAGGCAAGAATATTCAATGGAGAAAAGATAATCTACTTAACAAGTGGTACTGGGAAAACTGGTCAATCACTTGTAAAAGAATGAAACTAGACCACTCCCTAACACCATACACAAAAATAAACTCAAAATGGATTAAATATCTAAATGTAAGACCAGAAACTATAAAACTCCTAGAGGAGAACATAGGCAAAACACACTACGACATAAATCACATCAGGATCCTCCATGACCCACCTCCCAGAATATTGGAAATAAAAGCAAAAATAAACAAATAGGACCTAATGAAATTTAGTAGCTTCTGCACAGCAAAGGAAACTATAAGCAAGGTGAAAAGACACCTTCAGAATGGGAGAAAATAATAGCAAATGAAGCAACTGACAATTAATCTGAAACATATGCAAACAACTCCTGAGCTCAATTCCAGAAAAATAAATGGCCTAATCAAAACATGAGCCAAAGAACTAAAGAGACAATTCTCCAAATAAGACATACAGATGGATAACAAACATATGAAAAAATGCTGAACATCACTCATAATCAGAGAAATGCAAATCAAAACCACAGTCAGGTACCATTTCACTCCAGTCAAAATGGCTGCTATCCAAGGGTCTACAAGCAAAAAATGCTGCAGAGGGTGTGGAGAAAAGGCAACCCTCTTACACTGTTGGTGGAATGCAAACTAGTGCAACCACTATGGAGAACAGTGTGGAGATTACTTTAAAAACGGGAAATAGAACTTCCATACGACCCAGCAATTGCACTCCTGGGCATTCACACCGAGGAAACCAGAATTGAAATATACACATGTACTCCAATGTTGTTCCATGTCCAGTTCTAACTGTTGCTTCCTGACCTGCATACAGGTTTCTCAAGAGGCAGGTCAGGTGGTCTGGGATTCCCATCTCCTTCAGAATGTTCCACAGTTTATTGTGATCCACACAGTCAAAGGCTTTGGCATAGTCAATGAAGCAGAAATAGATGTTTTTCTGGAACTCTCTTGCTTTCTTCATGATCCAGCGGATGTTGGCAATTTGATCTTTGGTGCCTCTGCCTTTTCTAAAACCTGCTTGAACATCTGGGAGTTCACGGTTTACATACTGCTGAAGCATGGCTTGGAGAATTTTGAGCATGACTTTACTAGCGTGTGAGATGAGTGCAATAGTGGGGTAGTTTGAGCATTCTTTGGCATTGCCTTTCGTTGGGATTGGAATGAACACTGACCTCTTCCTGTCCTGTGGCCACTGCTGAGTCTTCCAGACTGGTTCCAAATAGGAAAAGGTGTACGTCAAGGTTGTATATTGTCACCTTGTTTATTTAACTTATATGCAGAGTACATAATGAGGAACGCTGGGCTGGAAGAAGCACAAGCTGGAATCAAGATTGTTGGGAGAAATATCAATAACCTCAGATATGCAGATGACACTACCCTTATGGCAGAAAGTGAAGAGGAACTCAAAAGCCTCTTGATGAAAGTGAAAGAGGAGAGTGAAAAGTTTGGCTTGAAGCTCAACATTCAGAAAACAAAGATCATGGCATCTGGTCCCATCACTTCATGGGAAATAGATGGAAAAACAGTGGAAATAGTGTCAGACTTTATTTTTTTTGGGCTCCAAAATCACTGCAGATGCTGATTGCAGCCATGAAATTAAAAGACGCTTGCTCCTTGGAAGGAAAGTTATGACCAAACTTGATAGTGTTTTAAAAAGCAGAGACATTACTTTGCCAACCAAGGTCCGTCTAGTCAAGGCAATGGTTTTTCCCGTGGTCATGTATGGATGTGAGAGTTGGACTGTGAAGAAAGCTGATCGCCGAAGAATCGATGCTTTTGAACTGTGGTGTTGGAGAAGACTCTTGAGAGTCCCTTATACTGCAAGGAGATCCAACCAGTCCATTCTAGAGGAGATCAATCCTGGATGTTCATTGGAGGGACTGATGCTAAAGCTGAAACCGCAATACTTTGGCCACCTCATGCGACGAGTTGACTCACTGGAAAAGACTCTAATGCTGGGAAAGTTTGGGGGCGGGAGGAGAAGGGAACGACAGAGAATGATATGGCTGGATGGCATCACCGACTCTGTGGACATGAGTTTGAGTGAGCTCCGGGAGTTGGTGATGGACAGGGAGGCCTGGCGTGCTGTGATTCATGGGGTCGCAGAGAGTCGGACACGACTGAGCAACTGAACTGAACTGAACTGAACTGATCTGAACTCCAATGTTGATCGCAACACTGTGTTTAAAAGTCAGGACATGGAGGCAACCTGGATGTCCATCTGCAGATAAATGGATAAGAAAGCTGTGGTACATATGCACTATGAAGTATTACTCAGACATTAAAAAGAATGCATTTGAATGAGTTCTAATGAGGTGGATGAAACTGGATCCTATTATAAAGAGTGAAGTAAGCCAGAATGAAAAACATCATTACAGTATACTAATGCATATATATGGCATTCAGAAAGATTATAGTGGTAACCCTGTATAGGAGACAGCAAAAGAGACACAGATGTATAGAAGAGTCTTTTGGACTCTGTGGGAGAGGGCAAGGGTGGGATGATTTGGGAGAATGACATTGAAACATGTATATTATCATATGTGAAACAAATCGCCAGTCCAGGTTCGATGCATGAAACAGGATGCTCGGGGCTGGTGCACTGAGATGAACCAGAGAAATGAGATGGAGAGGGATGTGGGAGGAGAGTTCACGATGGGGAACACATGCATACCAGGGGCAGATTCAAGTCAAAGTATGGCAAAACCAATACAATAATATAACGTAAAAAAAATAAATAAAGAAAATAAAAATAAATAAAAAAGAAATGTAGTGTATTCCAGATAGTTATATTTTCACATGTGTAATAATGAAAAATCCATATTTCTCGTTAGAAAATTATTGCCCAGATTTGATATATGAAATATAGAAAAATACACATCACATGTCGGAATATCCTCGAGCGGATGTTCATATGTGAAATACAGAGTATTCCATACTTCATTATGGAAATTATGAGACTCCATTTTCAATATGAAATGCAGATGATTCCCAATTTCACCTAAGAAAATCTGTGATTACATTGCCATTTGTCATATGCAGAGAAAACCTTATTTCATGATATTCTGCACTAGGATTTTCATATGTGTACAGAGAGAATATCATATTTCATATAGGAATTATTGAACTTAGATTAACACACATGAACATAGAAAATTCCATTATCCAGAGACCGCTAGTCACTCCCAGATTTCCAAGTGTGAAATATAAGGATTCTACCTTTCACGGTAGAAATTCCAAATCATCACCAAGTTTGTTTTTTTTTTTTTTTTATGTGGAATGTAGAAAATTCTACATTTCATGACGGAACATTTTTACACAATGTTCATCATACAGGAGAACCAGATAGTTGCTTTTCTTATGTGAATATCAACATAAAATTTTCTATGTAAAAATACAGAAAAATGTCATGCTATACACAGAGTTGCATTTGAGATGACTGATTTTAGAGTTTTGCCTGGGAAATATAAACATTTCCAAATTTCACCAATTTTTTTTTTTTTTTGCCTAAATTTTCATATGTGAAATACAGAGAATGTTATAGGTCACGGAGGAAAAGAAAATCCCACCCACGTTTTAAATGTGAAAGAGTATTCCATTTTTCATGTAGGATAAGTTGTGCCCAGATTCTCACATGTTAGTTATAAACAAGGATGCTATATTTCTTATTCAACAAAAACACTATGCCCAGAATTTTATATTTTGAATGTAGAAAATGTCATGTTTCAGTAGAGAATGTGTCCCCAGATTTTCTCATGCAAAGCATAGAGAAGTCTATCTATTTTATACTTTGGCCACCTCATGCAACGCGTTGATTCACTGGAAAAGAGTCTGATGCTAGGAGGGATTGGGGGTAGGAGTAGACGGGGGCGACAGAGAATGAGATGGCTGGATGGCATTACCGACTCGATGGACATGAGTTTGAGTAAACTCCGGGAGTTGGTGATGGACAGGGAGGCCTGGCGTGCTGTGGTTCATGGGGTTGCAAAGAGTCGGACACAGCTGAGTGACTGAACCTAACTGAACTGAAAGGTATTTGTGTCCAGGTTTTCTTACGCTAAACACAGAGATTTCCATATTTCATGTAGGAAAATCAGAGTGCAGCTTTTCATGTGTCACGTTGAAAAGTCTGCATATTTCATGTAAGATAAGATATCTTCACAATTTTATATTTGAAAGATACAGTATTCCATATTTCAGGGAGAAAATCTGATACCCAGTTATTCATATTTGAAATGTAGAGAAATCAATATTCTATGTTAAAATTGCAGCTCCGTTGTTCATATATCATGCACAGAAAATTCCAAACTTATATAATTAAATGTTGTGTTGAACTTTTCAAATGTGAAATAGTGTTTATTCCATAATTTGTTAGAATAATATGCTCTCTGCACTCAGATTACCAAATTAAAAATATAGGAATGTCACAATTCATGCTTGAAAATATGAAGTTATATTTTCATAGACAAAATATCAAAGGTCCATAAAATATGTATGAATATCTTTGTGCAGTCCTGTTTATAAACATTCAGATTTTCTAATTACATGTTTGAGAATGTATCCACATGTTCTCCTATTTAAGAAAAACACACACACACAAAACTCTATTTCAGGTCTCAACACTGAACCTATAATGCTACATGTGAAATTCACAGTTCGTATTTCAGATAAAAAATCACCAGCCTTTCTTTGTCCAAATATGCAAAGTTTCATGTGTTGTCAGAAAACATTCATTCAGGTTTTTCATATTTGATAAATCGAGAATTCCAAATATGAAGATGAAAACCTGCACTTGTATGCTCATTTGTAAAATATACATATTTACACATGAGTTGGTGATGGACCGGGAGGCCTGGCGTGCTGTGATTCATGCGGTCGCAAAGAGTCAGACATGACTGAGCGACTGAACTGACCTGAACTGAACTGAAACATTTGATGTGGAAATTCTACACCCAGTGCCATTTTGCCTCCAACTGAGATTGGATTTAGTTTCACTCTGCTGTATCTTGCTTCCCTCATTCCGTTCTCCTGAAAATCCTCATCAATAGTTCACTGGAAAAATAACTATGGACCTGGATTTAAGGGATCTTGAAGAAAATTTACCACTAGGAATGCCAAATAACATTCACCAAGAAAAAGAAAGTGAGAAAGATTCATATTCTAGCCTCAATTTGTCTTGAAGAGAAATGCCATTATTTGCCTCTATTTACTATCTATGATATAGATCTTTGAGATTTCTTTTATATATATATATATATATTCCTTAGTCATATTAATAATTGTAAAATGTGCTTTTCAGAGAAGCTGATGATTTTTTCTTTACCTGATTTTGGGACAGACAACAAAAGTTGGTGATTTTAGCTTGCAATCAATATACTTTTTTTTCTTTGGAGGGAATTAACTCTTCAAGTTCAGAATTTATTAAATTTTATCAGTTAAAATTTTGATTTCTTATTAGTTCCACTGTTCATGTTTTCCAGGAGAAGGAAATGCAACCCACTCCAGTATCTTTGCCTGGAAAAGTGCATGGATAGATGAGCCTGATGGGCTGCAGTCCATGAGGTTGCAGAGTTGGGCATGACTCAGTGACCAATTTGCACACCCATTCAGATTGTATTATTCAAATACAATCCTTTATGCCTGAATACAGGCGAGTAAATAACAAGCTAAAATAGATGTGGGTTGTCATAATTTATTCCTTATGGAGAGGACAGTCTATCAAAGCTCGTCAATCAGGTTAATCTAAATTTAAAATCTCAAAATGATCTGTAAAGTGAAAAAAAGTTTCAGAGGAATTTAAAATAAGATCTCACAGACATTAATCATAAAAGGAAAATCAGATAAGACAGAAGAACCGTCTCTGCACAGACAGACTGAGAAGAACAGAACAAAGACTGAAACTTCAGTGTTATTGAAGAAATGGGACAAACGAACAATGTGAAGACTGAGACAAAGTTAGAATACAGAATCCTGAAAGGGTATTTATTCTCAAGAACTTGCTTTCTAGCGCATGACTTAGCTAGTGAGTGACAATTTTATCTGCTATAGCAAGGTAGAGAGTTTCTTAGGAACATAAATCGATGCTGGAGAATGGTTCGGAGACCACTGGATCATGTGTAGTTGAGAAATCACATAAATTTTGGACCATTTGGGGGACAATAATGACAGCAAATCTGGCTGAATCTTTGCATGGTATGTGGTGAAATTAGTGCAACTGAGATATAGATAGGGTATGGTGGGATAGAAAATGAAGTAGTCACTAATAACTACTACTGTAAATAACAGGAAAGAATGTTTTGGTATTGTTGTTCAGTCAGTTATTCATGCCCATCCCTTTGTCACCCCATGGACTGTGTCCCATCAGTCTTACATTCCCTATCTCCCAGAATTTGTTCAGAGTCATGTCACAGGGTTTATGATGCTATCTAACCCTCTCATCATCTGCTACCCACTTCTCTTTTTACCTTCAAATTTTCCCGGTATCAGAGCATTCTCTAATGAGACAACACTTTGCATCAGGTGGCCAGAGGAGAAAAGACCAATGAAAGATAATAAACGTTTCCAAGGAGAGGTCTTGAACACATCTAAAATACAGATACAGAAAACACTTTTGACAAAATTAAGGACTCATTTATGATAAAAGCTGTTCAGGAAGTGGGAACAGAAAGGATCATTTTCAACTTAATAAAGACCATGTATGAATAAACCCAGCACTACGATGTTTCTCAGAGGTGGAACCTGAAAGCATGTTGCCTAAGATTGTGAAAAAGACAAAATTTGCCACTCTCATCACTGTAATTCAACTAATCTTGGGACTCCTAGCTACAGCAATCAGTGAAGGAAAGAAAATTACCAGCAAACTGAAAATCAAGAGGTAAAACCGGCACTGTTTGCTGACAGAAGTTACTGTTTCAGAGACTCCTAAGATTGCACCAGAAAATTAATAGACAATGACTTTACGGAAGTTGTCGGGAAAAGAAATATACAGGAAGAAATCTCCTGCATGACTATAAATGACCAGAGAAAACCAAAACCAAAAATTAAGGAAACAATCTGATTCACCATTGTAACAAGAAAAATAAAATCCTTGGGAATCAGCCGACCTAACCAGAGAAAAGACTAGTAGCCCGAAAAGAATAAGGTATGGATGAGACAAATCAGAAATGACACAAATGGAATGAGAGATATACTATTCTTTGGACTATAAAAATCAATTTGTGAAAATGGCTACACTATAAAGAAGAGTTTACAGATGCAATGTCTTCACGATTAAATTACCAATGACATTTTCCACAGAAATAGAACAACAACAACAAGAAAAACTTTACAACTTGATGGAAACACAAAGACTGATTAACGAGTCAAACTGAAGATAGAAAAATTGAGCTTCAGGACTCAGGTTTCCTCTCTTCAGTCTATAAAAATCTATAGTTTTAAACATGGCATGCAATTGGCACAATATTCGGATTAAAGCCAATGGAACAGATAGTAAACCCTAAGATAATCTCTTGCCGAAATGATCACCTAATCTATGACAAAGGAGACAACAATATGAAGTGGAAAGAGGAAACTCTATTTGACAAGTCAAGCTGGAAAATCTGGACAGTTAAAAGTAAAAGAATACAATTAGAACAGCACCTGGTTATTCTGTGGCCGAGTTGTGTCTGACTTTCGGGATGCCATGAATTGCAGCATGCCAGTCCTTCCTGTCCTTCACCACCTCTTGGAGTTTGTCCGAGTTCATATCCATTGTATAGATGATGCCATCCAATCATCTCATCCTTGTTTTCCCCTTCTCCTGTTGCCTTCGATCTTTCCCAGATTCAGGTCTTTTCCAATGTGTTGGCTGTTGCCATCTCTTATTATACCCCATTCAATTTAAATTGTTCATGGATCTAACATTCCAGGTTGCCCTGCAGTACTTTTCTTTTCAGCATTTCATTTACTTTCATCTCTAGACACATAAACAATGAGGCTTATTTCCACTTTGGGGCAACCACTTATTTCTTCCGGAAATATTAGTTATTACCCTGTGCTCCTCCCAAGCAGTATATTTGGCACCTACCATCCTGGGAGACTCATCTTTTGGAGTCATAACTTGCTGCCTTTTTATATAGTTCATGGAAGTCCCATAGCAAGTATAATGGGGTGGTTAGCCATTCACTCCTCCAGTGGATCACATTTAGTCACTGCTTTCAGTTCAGTTCAGTTCAGTCACTCCTTAGCAGTATAGAAAATACAAATTCAAGACGGATTAAAGACCTACATATAAGGCCAGAAACTGTAAATCAATATTTGAGGAAAGAATAGGTAGAATACATTGTGACATGAAATGCAGCAACAACTTTTCTTTTTCACCTACCTGATTGGGAAATTAAAAAAAAACAAAACACCAAAATTAAATAAAGATATCTAATTAAACTTAAATATTTCGCACAACCAACCAATAAGCAAGACAAAAATGAAGTCTCATTATGGGAAAAACATTTGCAACTGAAGATAATGACAACAGAAGAATCTCCAAAATATGGAAGCATCTAATGTGCTCAATAATAGCAAAACAAACAACCCAATTGGAACAAATGAAAAGATGATAAAATAGACATTTCTCCTAAGAAGACATACAGATGTCCAATAATATTGGAAAATATGCTCAGCATTACTAACTGTGAAAGAAATGGAAATAAAATCTTCAATTGGGGTATCAACTCAGAAAAATGTGAGTTGATACCCCAATTGAAGATTTTATTTCCATTTATATATATAAAATTCCGAACAAAACAAATGCTGTAGACATTTGTGGAGATGGTGTGGAGTAAACAGAACAATCCTGTTCTGTAGCTAGAAATGCACATTGATCGATTAAAATGGAGAATAGAATGGGGTTCCTTTAGAAATAAGAATAAAGCTACCATGTGATCAAGAAATTCCAATAATTGTCAATAATTTTCATGAGGAAAATCATAATTCCAAAAGATGCACAACTTCAATATTGATGGCAACAATATTTGCAATAGCAGGCCATGGCAGCAACAGAAATATCCATCTAAAGAGGAATGGATAAAATGAGTTGGTACATACATACCAGAGTCTTAAGATGGAATGAAATCAGGTAAGTTGCATACATGTAGAAGGACAGGAACAGTTTCAGATACAGTGAAGCTAAGTCAAAAGAGGAAACGAAATATCATATATTAGCACAAACATTTGGGCTCTAAGTAAAACTGGAATAGATGATTCTCTATGAGAAGCATAGATAGGGACACAGCAATGGAGAAGAAATATACACTTACCAAGGATAAAATACCTGGTGGTGTTAGCAACTGGGAGATAACAACAGAAACATATATACTTTTGATCTATATGTACAGCACAGGGAAGTCTATTTAATGCACTGGGGTGACCAGATTTAGAAAGAAGTCAAAAACATGGAGATGGATATGTGGTTGCTGTTTAATCACTATCTTGTTTAGTTGTTTACGACTTGAAGGACTGCAGCATTCCTTAATTTTGCTTTAGGGGAGAAACTAACAAAATAATGTAAAGCAAGTATATTCCAAAAAAAATTCAGTATTGAGAGTTGGACTGTGAAGAAAGCTGATCGCTGAAGAATCGATGCTTTTGAACTGTGGTGTTGGAGAAGACTCTTGAGAGTCCCTTATACTGCAAGGAGATCCAACCAGTCCATTCTAAAGGAGATCAATCCTGGGTGTTCATTGGAAGGACTGATGCTCAAGCTGAAACTGCAATACTTTGGCCACCTCATGCGACGAGTTGACTCACTAGAAAAGACTCTGATGCTGGGAAAGGTTGGGGGCTGGAGGAGAAGGGGACGACGGCGAATGAGATGGCTGTATGGCATAACCGACTCTGTGGACATGAGTTTGAGTGTACTCCGGAAGTTGGTGATGGACAGGGAGGCCTGGCGTGCTGTAATTCATGGGGTCGCGGAGAGTCGGACACGACTGAGCAACTGAACTGAACTGAACCTTTCTTAAACATCAATATTTTTTAATGAATCTCACATTATCTTGGAAGTCAAAGGTAGAACTAAAAATGTGTACACCTTAGTGTCAAATGCAATGCAAACCTCAGAAAGCTATATCTAAATTCATAACACATTTATTAAGAAAACATCAATAAAAATTAAAGTGAGTGTATGTTATATTTTGCTATATATGTGCACGTCTAAAGATAGAAAAAATTTCCCCAAAAGAAAAGTTACCATAAAAGAGGTGGGACAGAACCATCAACAATCAACTCTGTCTGGTTGACCCATGCTATGTATTTATGCATTTTATATATTCTATTGTTTTTAATTTGTTTTATTTAATTCTATTGCATTGCTTCTTAGAGATGTCCATTGTATTTATCACACAATGTCTTTTACCTATCTGTTATGGATGAATGGCAATCTGTGTGCTCTTTTAAATCTCCTTTATGATTTACTTTTAAGAGCAATAGTTCTTCATTCACAGGAATTTCAGCTTTACGAAATATTTAACTGGTCATATTGATATGTTGAAATACATTCCCATGATGGCTGTAGGCAAAAAAAAATCTGAATTTTACTAAGGCATCCAGTTCAAAGATATCCTTTGTAAATCAACTATCAGTTCAGTTCAGATCAGTCACTCAGTCATGTACAACTCTTTGTGACCCCGTGAAACATGCCAGGCCTTCCTGTGAATCACCAGCTCCCGGAGTTTACACAAACTCTTGTCGATAGAGTCAGTGATGCTGTCAAGCCATCTCATCCTCTGTCAGCCCCTTCTCCTGGCCTCAATCCCTGCCAGCAGCAGGGTCTTTTCCAATGAGTCAACTCTTCCCATGAAGTGGCAAGATATTGGAGTTTCAGCTTCAACATTAGTCCTTCCAATGAATACCCAGGACTGATCTACTTTAGGATGGACTGGTTGGATCTCCTTGCAGTCGAAGGGACTCTCAAGAGTATTCTCTAAAACCACAGTTCAAAAGCATCAATTCTTCAACACTCAGCTTTTTTCACAGTCCAAATCTCTCATCCATTCGTGACCGTTGGAAAAATCATAGCCTTGGATAGACGGACCTCTGTTAGCAGTGTCATGTCTCTGCTTTTTAATATGCTATCTAGGTTGGTCATAAATCTCCCTCCAAGCAGTAATATTCTTTTAATTTCATGGCTGCAGTCACCATCTGTCGTGATTTTAGAGCCCCACCAAAAAATCTGACACTGTTTCCCCTGTTTCCCCATCTATTTCCCATGAAGTGATGGGACCAGAAGCCATAATCTTAATTCTCTGAATGTTAATCTTAAGATAACTATTTCACTCTCCTCTTTCACTTTCATCAAAAGGCTTTTTAGTTCCTCTTCACTCTCTGCCATAAGCGTGGTGTCATCAGCAAACCTCAAGTTATTGATATTTCTGGCAATTTGAATCCAGCTTTTGCTTCTTCCTGCTCAGCGTTTCTCATGATGTACTCTGCATGTAAGTTTTATAAGCAGGGTGACAATTTATAACCTTGAAGTACTCCATTTTCTATTTGGAACTACTCTGTTGTTCCATGTCCACTTCTAACTGTTGCTTCCTGAACTGCATATAGGTTTCTGAAAAACAGGTCAGGTGGTCTAGTATTTACATTTCTTTCAGAATTTTCCACAGAATAAACTGTGATCCACACAGTGAAAGGCTCTGGCATAGTCAATAAAGCAGAAATAGATGTCTTTCTGGAACGCTCTTGCTCTTCCAATGATCCAGCAGATGTTGGCAATTTGATCTCTCGTTTCTCTGTTTTCTCAAGATGGTTTGAGAAAAGGCAGAGGAACCAGGATAAAATTACCAACATCTGAGCTATATACAGATCATATGTCTTGCCAGAAAATCTGCACCCTGGTTTATCATGTGAAATGAACAAAAATCCTTATTTCATGTCAAAACGTCCTCATCATTTTTATATGTGAAATATAGAGAATTCCATATTGCATGGAAGTATGTCTGCTAGCAGATCTAAATATTGATATACAGAGAATTCCATGTATCAGCTAGAAATAGCTACATCTAAATGGTGAAATAAAAAATTTAAAGACTACCATATTTCATGTCAGAAAATAAGTTACTTGGTTTTATATGTGAAATTTAGAGGATTCCAAAATTCACATGAGACTATCTGCACCCATATTTTCATGAATTAATTGCTGAGGTTCCATAATTCATGAAATTTTTACACGTGAAATGTACAGATTTCCATAGGTCATGTGGGGAATCCAAAATCTACAAATTCACATGTTAGTACAGAGATGTACACATTTCCCCGTTGAAATATTTGCACCCAGACTTTCATGTGACACATAGAGTTTATTCCGTATTTCAATTTGGGAAAACTTCACGTGGACTTTCATCAGTGAAATACATAGAATTATATATTTAAATTATCAGACAGTCAGACAAGAAACAAGTCGATTCTTTATTTGTCTGCTCATCCAAGATCTTAAATTCTGAATCTTCAGTTCAGTTCAGGTGCTCAGTCGTTTCTGACTTTTAGTGACCCCAAGGACCACAGTACGCCAGGCCTCCCTGTCCATTACCAACTCTCAGAGTTTAAGCAAACTTATATCCATTTAAGCCATGAAGCCATATAACCATCTCATTCTCTGTCATCCCCTTCTCCTGCCTTCAATCTTTCCCAACATCAGGTTCTTTTCAAATGAGTCAGCTCTTCTGAATCATGGACAATTCCATATTTTATGTGTGAAATATCTGAAACAGGTTTTCCAGTGTGAATAATAGCAATGGCAAGCCACTCCAGTACTCTTGCCTCGAAAATCCCATGGATGGAGGAGCCTGGTGGGCTGCAGTCCATGGGGTTGCTAGGGGGCGGACACAACTGAGTGACTTCACTTTCAATTTTCACTTTCACACATTGGAGAAGGAAATGGCAACCCACTCCAGTGTTCTTTCCTAGAAAATCACAAGGATAGGGGAGCCTGGTGGGCTTCGATCTATGAGGTCACACAGAGTAGGACACGACTGAAGTGACTTAGCAGTAGCAGTAGCAGTTGAAATTCATATGAGCAAATCTGTCCTCAGATTTTAAAGTGTGAAATATACCAGATTCCATATATCTTGTCAGAAGATTCTTTCGGTGAAATATAGAGAATTTTATTGCTCAAACATGAAAATCACATTGTCTCATATGAAATAGAAGATTCCATTTTTTTTGTAGCAAAATCGATGCCATTTTTCAAATATGAAATGCACAGCAATCTGTATTTCATGAAGGAAAGCAGCACACAGATTTTCAAATGAGAAATCTGAAAATTACAGCAAGATTTTCATATATCATGCAGAAAATTCTATGTCTATAATTTCATATGATATACAGAACATTCCCTACATTTAATTGAAAAATCTGTCCCCAGATTTTCATATGTGATTATAGAGAGTTTCATAGTTCATGTCTTAAAAACTGCAGGTAGTGGTTCTGATGTGAAACTGAGAATTTTATCTTTAATGTAGGACTATTTGGTGTGATTTCAATTTATGAAACAGAAAATTCAGTAATGCATCTATAATCACATGTTATTTCACATAAGAAGATGTATCCCTAGATTTTCGTATTTGAAATGTAAAATACATCATGTCATTTTTCAAGGCCATATTCCATGTCAAGATATTTTAATTCAGAGAGAAGGAACAAGATGGCATAGGAATAGGACAGCAAGGTCACTCTCTCCCCCACAAATTCATCAAAAGAACATTTGAACGCAGAGTAAAGTCCACAAAACAACTTCTGAATGTTGGCAGAGGATGTCAGGCACCCAGAAAAGCAGCCCATTGTCTTCGAAAGGAGGTAGAAAAAAACATAAAAGATAAAAAGCGAGACAAAAGAAGTAAGGAAGGAGCTTCATCCCGGAAAGGGAAGCTTTAAAAAGAGAGAAGTTTCCAAACACCAGGAAACACTCTCACTGGCTAATCTGTGGCGAGCCTTAGAAGCTCAGAGGGACACATAACCCTCTTTTTTCTTTTAAGATTTTTTTAAAACCCACAGATTACACGCCAAACGGTAATCCCCAGCGGAGAAGCAGCACAGACGCCTGCATACGCCATTAGCAAGCCGGGGCTGGGCAGGGAGGAGCCGGCTGAACTGCTTAGAGAGAGCACTGGGCTTGAATGCAGCGAGGACAATTTGAGAGAACTGGGGAGAGCAAAGCAGACTATGGGATAGCTTCCCCACGAAAAGGTGGAAAGCTCTAGCCTAAGACTCGGCCAGCCCTGCTCACAGAATAAAGGACTGAGCAGAGTGAGCCGGTTGCGGCTGGCCCATCCCCCATCCCCCGCCAAGACAGGCAGGGAGCGCAGCCAGAGACGGAGCGGGCAACCGCGGCCCCAGAAAGGCATCTGATACAAACTGCAGACAGGCTTGTTGCTAATCAGGACTTCTTGGGTTCGGGCCGGTCGATATCCCCTGAGAAGTTGTGCCAGTTGTACACCCAGAAAAGAGTGGCGGGGACAGGGGAGGCGATAAGTCGCAGAGACCGCGCTCGCCAAACACCTGGCCCCTGAGCTGCTCGGACCAGGGAAGGCACAAAACACAGGCCCAAACAAGTCTGCGCCTTTGTGGAGTACCTGAGAACCTGAACTTGAGCCGCTCAGACCTGGGAAATGCATAGAACCCGGCGCCAGCCTCGGACAGTTCCTGTCAGAGCAACCTAGAGCCTGTGCAGTGTAGAATGAGACAACATACGTACTGTGAGCGGGGGCAAACCCAGTGTGGCCGAGACGCTGCAAGCACTCCCCACAGATGCCAGAGATATTCGTCTGCAGTGATCCTCCCATCCCAGAACAGGACTGAACAACTGAGCCTTCAAAAGTGTCCACCCGCTCCCTAGTATCAGGGCGGAAATTAGACACTGAAGAGACCAGCAAACAGAAACTAAAACAGAGGGAACCACCTTGGAAATAACAGATAGAGACGTCTAGAGAGTACTCCAAGAATAAGACCGAAAACCAGAGGCAAGAGGCTTAAGCCCGAATCCTGAGAACACCAGAGAACTCCTGACTCCAGGGAACATCAATCGATAGGAGCTCATCAAACGTCTCCATACCTACACTAAAACCAAGCACCACCCAAGATCAACAAGTTTCAGAGCAATACATACCATGTAAATTCTCCAGTAACGCAGGAAACTAGCCCTGAGCTTCAATATACAGGCTGCCCAAAGTCACTCCAAACCCACTGACAACTCATAACTCATTACTGGACACTTCATTGCGCTCCAGAGAGAACAAATCCAGCTCCACCCACCAGAACACTGACACAAGCTTCCATAACCAGGGAACCTTTATAAGTCACCTGTCCAACCCCACACACAGCGAGGAAAATACATAATAAAGAGAACTCCACAAACGGCCAGAAGAGGGAAAGGCCACACAAAGCATTATAAGCAAGATGAAGAGGCAGAGAAATACCCAGCAAGTAAAGGAATAAGATAAATGCCCACCAACACAAACAAAAGAGGAACACATAGGGAATCTACCTGATAAAGAATTTCTGATTTTGGTGGTGAAAATGTTTCAAAATCTTGAAAGCAAAATGGAGTTACAGATACATAACCTGGAGAAAAGGATTGAGAAGATGGAAGAAACGTTTAATAAGGACTTAGAGGAAATAAAAAAGAGTCAATATACAATGAATAATGCAATAGATGAGATCAGAAAACACTCTAGAGGGAACAAACAGTAGAAAAACAGAGGCAGAAGACAGGATAAGCGAGCTAGAAGATAGAATTGTAGAAATAAATGAAACAGAGAGGAAAAAAGAAAAACAAATTAAAAGAAATGAGAACAATATTAGAGACCTCTGGAACAATGTTAAATGCTCCAACATTCGAATCTTAGGAATCCCAGAAGAAGAAGACAAAAAGAAAGACCATGAAAGAATTCTTGAGGAGATAATAGTTGAAAAATTCCCTAAAATAGAGAAAGAAATAATCACCCAAGTCCAAGAAACCCAGAGAGTCCCCAACAGGATAAACCCAAGGCGAAATACTCCAAGACACATATTAATCAAATTAACAAATATCAAACACAAAGAACAAATATTAAAAGCAGCAAAGGGAAAAACAGCAAATAACACACAAGGGGATTCCCATAAGGATAACAGCCGATCTTTCAACAGAAACTCTTCAGGCCAGGAGGGAATGGCAAGAAATACTTAAAGTGATGAAAGAAAATAACCTACAGCCCAGACTACTGTACCCAGCAAGGATCTCATTCAAATATGAAGGAGAAATCAAAAGCTTTACAGACAAGCAAAAGTTGAGAGAATTCAGCATCACCAAACCACCTCTCCAACAAATGGTAAAGGATCTTTTCTAGACAGGAAACACAGAAAGGGTGTATAAACTAGAATCCAAAGCAATAAAGAAAATGGCTACGGGATTGTACTATCAATAATTACCTTAAACGTAAATGGGTTGAATGCCCCAACCAAAAGACAAAGGCTGGCTGAATGGATACAAAAACAAAACCCCCATATATGTTGTCTACAAGAGACCCACCTCAAAACGAGGGACACATAGAGACTGAAAGTGAAGGGAAGGAAAAAGATAATCCATGCAAATACAGACCAAAAGAAAGCAGGAGTAGCAATACTCATATCAGGTAAAATAGACTTTAAACAAAGGCTGTTGAAAGAGACAAAGAAGGAAACTACATAATGATCAAAGGATCAATCCAATATGAAGATATAACAATTATAAATATTTATGCACCAAACATAGGAGCACCGCAATAGGAAGACAATTAATTACTAACAAGTATGAAAGGGGAAATTAACAACAATGCAATAATAGTGGGAGATTTTAATACCCCACTTACATCTATGGATAGATCAACTAAACAGAAAATTAACAAGGAAACACAAACTTTAAATGACACAATAGACCAGTTAGACCTAATAGATATCTATAGGACATTTCACCCGAAAACAATGAATTTCAACTTTTTCTCAAGCGCACACGGAAACTTTTCCAGGATAGATCACATCCTGGGCCATAAATCTAGCCTTGATAAATTCAAAAAAGTTGAAATCATTCCATGCATCTTTTCTGACCACAATGCAGTAAGATTAGATCTCAATTACGGGGGAAAAACTATTAAAAATGCCAACATATGAAGGCTGAACAACACGCTGCTGAATATTGAACAAATCATAGAAGAAATCAAAAGAGAAATCAAAATATGCATAGAAATGAATGAAAATGAAAACACAACAACCCAAAACCTCTGGGACACTGTAAAAGCAGTGCTAAGGGGGAAGTTCACAGCAATACAGGCACACATCAAGAAACAAGAAAAAAGTCAACTAAATAACCTAACTCTACATCTAAAGCAACTAGAAAAAGGAAGAAATGAAGAACCCCAGAGTCAGTAGTAGGAAAGAAATTGTAAAAATTAGGGCAGAGATAAATTCAAAAGAAACAAAAGAGACCATAGCAAAAATCAACAAAGCCAAAAGCTGGTTCTTTGAGAAGGTAAATAAAATTGACAAACCACTAGCCAGACTCATCAAGAAAGAAAGGGAGATGAACCAAATCAATAAAATTAGAAATGAAAATGGAGAGATCACAACTGACAACACAAAGATACAAAGGATTATTAAAGAATACTATCAGCAATTATATGGCAATAAAATGAATAACCTGGAAGAAATGGACAAATTCCTAGAAAAGTACAACTTTCCAAAACTGAACCAGGAAGAAATAGAAAATCTGAACAGACCCATCACAAGCATGGAACTAGAGGCTGTAATCAGGAGTCTTTCAGCAAACAAAAGCTCAGGTCCAGACGGCTTCACAGCCGAATTCTACCAAAAATTTAGAGAAGAGCTAACACTTATTCTACTCAAACTCTTCCAGAAAATTGCTGAGGAAGGGAAACTCCCAAATGCATTCTATGAGGCCACCATCACCCTAATCCCAAAACCTGGTAAAGACCCCACAAAAAAAGAAAACTACAGGCGAATATCACTGATGAACATAGATGCAAAAATCCTTAACAAAATTCTAGCAATCAGAATCCAACAACATATTAAGAAGATCATACATCATGACCAAGTGGGCTTTATCCCAGGAATTCAAGGATTCTTCAATATCCACAAATCAATCAACGTAATATACCATATTAACAAACTGAAAAATAAAAATCATATGATTATCTCAATAGATGCAGAGAAAACCTTCGACAAAATTTAACATCTATTTATGATAAAAACCCTCCAGAAAGTGGGAATAGAAGGGACATACCTCAACATAATAAAAGCGATATATAACAAACCCACAGCAAACATTATCCTCAATGGTGAAAAACTGAAAGCATTTCCCCTAAAGTCAGGAACAAGACAAGGGTGTCCAGTCTCACCACTACTATTCAACATAGTTCTGGAAGTTTTGGCCACAGCAATCAGAGCAGAAAAAGACATAAAAGGAATACAAATTGGAAAAGAAGAAGTAAAACGTTCACTGTTCGATGATGACATGATCCTCTACACAGAAAACCCTAGAGACTCTACCAGAAAACTACTAGAGCTAATCAATGATTACAGTAACTTTGCAGGATATAAAATCAACACACAGAAATCCCTTGCATTTCTATACACTAATAATGAGAGAATAGAAAGAGAAATTAAGGAAACTATTCCATTCACTGTTGCAACGAAAAGAATTAAATACTTAGGAATATATCTACCTAAGGAAACAAAAGTCTTGTACATAGAAAACTATAAAACACTACTGAAAGCAATCAAAGAGGACACTAATAGATGCAGAAATATACCATGTTCATGGATTGGAAGGATAAATATTGTAAAAATGTGTATACTACCCAAAGTAATTTATACATTCAATGCAATCCCTATCAAACTACCAACAATATTTTTCACAGAACTAGAACAAATAATCTCAAAATTTGTATGGAAATACAACAAACCTCGAATAGCCAAAGCAATCTTGAGGAAGAAAAATGGAACTGAGAGAATTAACCTGCCAGACTTCAGGCTTTACTACAAAGCCATAGTCATCAAGACAGTATGGTACTGGCATAAAGACAGAAATATAGATCAATGGAACAAAATAGAAAGCCCAGAGATAAATCCACGCACCTGTGGACACCTCATCTTTGACAAAGGAGGCAAGAATATAAAATGGAGAAAAGACAGTCTCTTTAACAAGTGGTGCTGGGAAAACTGGTCAGCCACTTGTAAAAGAATGAAACTAGAACACTTCCTAACAACATACACAAAAATAAACTCAAAATAGGTTAGAGAGCTAAATGTAAGACCAGAAACTATAAAACTCCTAGAGGAGAACGTAGGCAAAACACTCTCCGACATAAATCACAGCAGGATCCTCCAAGACCCACCTCCCAGAATATTGGAAATAAAAGCAAAAATAAATAAATGGGACCTATTTAAAATCAAAAGCTTCTGCACAGCAAAGGAAACTATAAGTAAGGTGAAAAGACAGCCTTCAGAATGGGAGAAAATAATTGCAAATGAAGCAACTGATAAAGGATTAATCTCCGAAATATACAAGCAGCTTCTGAAGCTCAATCCCAGAAGAATAAATGACCCAATCAAAAAATGGGCCAAAGAACTAAACAGACATTCTCCAAAGAAGACATAAAGATGGCTAACAGCCACATGAAAAAATGCTCAACATCCCTCATAATCAGAGAGATGCAAATCAAAACCACAATGAGATACCATTTCACACCAGTCAGAATGGCTGCTATCCAAAAGTCTACATGCAATAAAAGCTGGAGAGGATGTGGAGAGAAAGGAACCCTCTTACATTGTTGGTGGAAATGCAAACTAGTACAGCCACTATGGAGAACAGTGTGGAGGTTCCTCAAAAACCTGGAAATAGAACTGCCATATGATGCAGCAATCGCAGTCCTGGGCATACACACCGAGGAAACCAGAATTGAAAGAGACACATGTACTCCAATGTTCATTGCAGCACTGTTTATAATAGCGAGGACATGGAGGCAACCTAGATGTCCATCTGCAGACGAATGGATAAGAAAGCATTGGTCCATATACACAATGGAGTATTATTCAGCCATTAAAAAGAATACATCTGAATCAGTTCTAATGAGGTGGATGAAACTGGAGCCTATTATACAGAGTGAAGTAAGCCAGAAAGAAAAACACCAATACAGTATACTAACACATATATATGGAATTTAGAAAGATGCAAATGATAACCCTGTATACAAGACAGCAAAAGAGACACAGATGTATAGAACAGTCTTTGGGACTCTGTGGGAGACGGTGAGGGTGGGATGATTTGGGAGAATGGCATTGAAACACGTATGTTGTCATATGTCAAACGAATCACTAGTTCAGGGTCAATGCATGTTATAGGATGCTCGGGGCTGGCATGCGGGGATGACCCAGAGGGAGGATAAAGGGAGGAGGGAGGTGGGAGGGGGGTTCAGGAGGGGGAACTTATGTAAACCTTGGGCGAATTCATGTCAACGTATGGCAAAACCAACCAACAAATATTGTAAAATAATTTGCCTCCAATAAAAAATAAATTACCAAAAATAAAAGATACTTTAATTCAGATTTTGGTGCATGAAATATTGAAATTGTCATAGTTTACAAGGAAAGTTCTGTACCAAGACATCCACTTATGAAGTAGAGAAAATTCCATATTTCATGAAGGAATATCTAATTTTTCTATGGACAAAAAAGGATTTCCATGTTTCAAGTTCGACAATCTCATTCCCATTGATATATGTGAAATACAGTTGTTGGTGATATTCTGTCACTCAGTCACGTCCAACACTTTGCAACACAGTGAATGGCAGCACTCCCGACCTCCCTAAACTTTACTGTCTCCAAAACTTTGGTGAAAGACATGTTCATCGACTTAAGTGATGCTGTCCAACGATCTCACCCCCTGTGGCCCCAATCTCCTCCTGTCCACCATCTACCCATATCAGAGCTGATAATATATTTTTTTCTTTTCAGTGACAAAGCAGAACCTCAATCTTTTCCCATGTATTTTTTTCTTCACACCAGGGTAGCCAAAGTATTGGAATTTCAGTTTCAACATCAGTCTTTCCAATGGATGTTTAGGGTTACTCTCCTTTAGGATTGGTGGGGTTGAACTCCTTGCTAGACAAGGGTCTCTCAAGAGCCATCTTTAGCACTCAGCTGCAAAGCCTCAATGCTTTGTAACTCAGCCTTCTTTATAGTGAAGCTAGCACATCCGTACATGTCTTCTGCTAAAACCATAGCCCTGACTAAAGGGACCTTTTTTGCTAAAGAGATATCTCTGCTTTTCAGTACATTGTGTCTATGTCTAGGCTTATCATAGATTTTCTTCCCAGGAGAAGGGGTCTTTTATTCTCAGGGATGTGATCACTGTCCCCAGAGATTTTGGAGCTAAAGAAACCTGTCTGTCACTATTTTCAATTTTACCCTTTCTATTTGCCAAAACATTGTTGTCTTTGTCCCACCTCATTTCATACACCAAGGTCAAACGTGCCCATTGCACCAGGTATCCTTTGATTCTCTGTTTTTACATTCCAGAACCCTAAGATGAAATGGACATCTTTTCTCAGCTTTAATTTTAGAAAGAGCTTACAAGTCTTCCTAAAACCATTCAAGTTCCCAGTTAGCATAGATGGTAAAGAATTGAAAGGCAGAGATTTCCATTTTTCATGCAGGAAAATCTGCACCCCTATGTTCTTGCTTAAGAAAAGGAACTCCTCATTCCTTGTAGGAAAAACAACTATCCTGATTTTCATCTGTGAAAGCTATAAAATTCTATATGTAATGTAGGAAAATAATCTTCAGCAAATATTCATATGTAAATTGTAGAGAATTGATATTTCAAATAGGAATATAGACATTGATTTGCCCATGTTAAATAAGTAATTCCATATTTCTAGTAGGAAATTTGGCACCTGTATAGGTGATGTGAAACAGAATGATTTCATACTCCATGGAAAAAAGCACCATGCCTAGAGTTTCAAATACAGAAAATACAGAAATCCATATTCCATGTAGGAAAATCAGAGCGAGATTTTCATTTGTGAAATACAGACAATTGAAAATTTTGGCCCATATTTTGCTAAATGAAATATAGAAAATTCATTTTTTCATGGATTCCATCTGCGATAGGGTTTTAATGTGTGAAATACAGAGAATTCCATACTTAAAGGAAGAAAATCAGTGCCCCGATTTACATATGTGAAACAATCAAAATCCTTATTTTGTGTACTAAAATCGATGGCCAGCATTTACTAAGTGAAATACACAAAATTCCAGATGTCATGTAGGAAATTTAACATCCAGTTATGTATGGGTGAAATACATTAATTTCCCATTTTCATGTAAAAAATATGCGTACAGATTTTCACATGAAGAAAAGAGATTTTCATTATTTTTTTATTTTCTTCTTCTTATTATTATTTTTTTTACTGCAAAGACTTCTATTTTTACTCAAAATGATACAGAGAATCATTGAGGGGTAATAAATGGTGGAATAAAATGTATTGACAGGATACAGTGACAGAACTGAAGCTTTCTAACTCTGCTGGTAGAGTAGACGCTTGAGAGTTCCTTGGACTGCAAGGAGATCAAACCAGCCAATCCTAAAGGAAATCAGTCCAGAAATTTCACTGGAAGGACTGATGCTGAATCTGAAGCTCCAATACTTTGACCACCTGAAGCAAAGAGCCAACTCATTGGAAAAGGTCCCGATACTGGGAAAGATGGAAGGCAGGAGGAGAAGGGGATGACAGAGGGTGAGAAGGTGGAATGGTATCACCGATTGGATGGACATGATTTTGAGTAAGCTCTGGGAGTTGGTGATGGACAGGGAAGCCTGGTGTACTGCAGTCCATGGGGTCACAATGAGTCAGACATGATTTAATGACGGGAAAACAATAAATAAGAAAGGTTAGCAGTAATGAAGGCTTGAAACCCTTCAGTATAAGTGAAGATGATGAGAAGTGTTCAAATGCTAGATTTGCCAAAGACTGAAATGTGGCCTGTGAAGGAAGAAAGTCAATGATGACTGTGCCTTTTTTTTTTTTTTTTAACAATTGGAACTGAGTTGCCATTTTTTGACTAAAAGACTAAAGCAGGTTTTGGAATCAGGCAGGAGATGTGCTAAATTGGAGCCAATTATTGGTCAATTATGTATAAATATCTAGGGGATTAGAAGTTTCTTTTTTAGAAGAAAGAACTATCTTATGAAAGTTTCTTTTAAATTATTATAAGAGAGTTTTCCAGTTTCTGTCATTTGAATAAGTCCTTGGTGGGATCTAGAATGCTGACCTTCTTCTAGACATGCTCAGTATACTTAAAACCCAGACTGAAAAAGCCTACATTGTCAAGATGAGGACCTGTTTCCACATCTCTTGTTGTGTTCCCTCTTGTTCAATATAACTAATTGCCTTCTGCATTAAACTGAATTGCATGCAGTACTTGTACCAGTCTGAAATGGACCACATTAAGAAAGAAAAGACTGGATATGATGCATGTCCAAACTCTATTCTCAATAAAAAAAAATGCCCTATTCGCCTAGCAGCACTGGGTTTTAGCCTTGTAATTCCTACAGTGATGTTTTCCCAGTGGTCCTGTTTGACACACTTAGCTCTCGGGGTTTCTTGCTGGACTTACTGATTTGTGACATGAACTAGAAAATTTTATAGAACAGGAGATCCTCCGGGTGTATGCAATGGCCTGTAGGTACTTGATCAGTACCTACTTACAAAGTCTGAGCTGATTTGCGGGTAAAGGGATTAACTAGAGACTGAGTAAGGTATTCACAGAGGTTAAAGTTAAGCCAGAAGGGCTCCCAGCACAACGTTTGTCAAGTACAGGGATGAAGTAAGAACTATACTTCAATTCTGACATTTAAATGATTATTTCAAATGAGGGAAACCCTCCCTAAATCTTCAAAGCCAACTTTATTTGTTCTTCCTTAAGTATCTATTAAATGACTAGGTATTGAGATCCAATTGAAGATATACAATATTAGCTACACACGTTGTTAAGCATAATGTTCTGGTGACATTCACAGTATTCAGTAATTAGCATAATGAACAGGTGTAAAAGTATATTAGTTATCCAGATGTTAATTTGCAGTAACATATGCTGCCTGATTTGGGAGGGTTTTGTCTGAACTACAACCAGTAAGATTTGTTACTTAATTAGGAAATCATTGTGTGTGTGTGTGTGTGTGTGTGTGTGTGATTCCTACCGTTAGATGCATTAGTCTTGTTTAATGTGCTCTAAACTTTGGGAACACTCTTGGTAATGTCATTCCTATGACTTTAGGCACTATACAGGAGACAGCATGAAATCTACCATTCTGTGTGGTGCCTTAATTAGTGCACAGCTGTAGGCAATGCAGAGAGGGGAAGATTCACAGCTGTAATATGCAGCTTATAAAAGGAGATGGAAATACACTCTCCCACTGCATATTGCATCAGCCATTCCTTCCAAGGTTTTGTAAACAAATGTGTTATCCCTCACCGAATGGATTCATAAACAATTGAAAACGAAACTGTACACCTTTTTGGCTAAGACCAAGTGAGATTGCCATTTTCATTCTGGAAATTGAGGGTTGAGGGTTGAGAAATTCACGTATGCAATATAGAGTATTCCATATTTCATACAGGGAATTTACATGCATACATTTGTATTTGAAACACTGAGTTCTGTGCTTCACTTAGAAACATTTTGCCCTATGCCAATATGCAACCTAGAGAGAATTCCATATTTAGAGATGGAATTCTCTCT
Source organism: Moschus berezovskii (assembly GCF_049115385.1). NCBI lineage: Eukaryota > Metazoa > Chordata > Mammalia > Artiodactyla > Moschidae > Moschus > Moschus berezovskii. The sequence continues at coordinate 31,915,287 of NC_142489.1, read as the reverse complement.
AAAGAGAATTACAGATGAAGAATCTCTAATTAAGGGATATCAAGGTCAGCATCGCACTATGGGACATGACTCATCAGTGCAGGGGCATTGAAGTCAGCTCATTTACTGTACAGAGGCCCTTTCAAAGTGGTTCTGTTTTCTTCCTGCTTCCACATGAGAACAAGTGCCAGCTAAAACTATCACCTCAGCTCTGTGGGGATGGGAGCAGCAGAAGGATCATCCTAAGCCATTCACTGCAAAGCACTGATGTTTAAAAATTTTGTGAAGATTTGAGTGATGTTGGAAACTGGCAAATTCTGCAGGTTCAGTTCAGTTCAGGCCCTCAGTCGTGTCCTACTATTCATGAGCCCATGGCTTTCAGTGTGCCATACCTCCCTGTATAGCATCAACTACAGGAGTGGGCTCAAACTGATCTCCATTGAGTCTGTGATGCCATCAAATCATCTCATCCTCTGTCATCCCATTCTCCTCCTGCCTTCAATCTTTCCCAGCATCAGTGTCTTCTCTAGTGAGTCAGTTCTTTGCATAAGGTGGCCAAATTACTGGAGTTTCAACATCAGTCTTTACAAAGAATACTTCGGACTGCTCTCTTTTAGGATGGACTGGTTGGATCTCCTTGAAGTCCAAGAGATTCTCAAGGGTTTTCTTCAACACCACAGTTGGAAAGCATCAATGTTTCAGTGCTCAGCTTTCTTTATATTACAAATCTCATAATCATACCTGACTAGTGGAGAAACCACAGCCTTCATTAGATGGACCTTTGTTGACAAAGTAATGTCTCTGCTTTTTACTATGCTGTCTACATTGGTCATGTTTCCTTCAAAGGAAGAAATGTCTTTTAATTTCATGGCTGCAGTCACCATCTACAGTGATTTTGGAGCCCAAACAATTAAAGGCAGCTGCTTTTTCGCTTCTTTCCCCATTTATTTGTCATGAAGTGATGGGACAAGAGGCCATAATCTTCGTTTTCTGAATGATAAACTTTAAGCTAGAATTTTCACTCTCCTCTTTCATTTTCATCAAGAGGCTCTTTAGTTCTTTTTCACTTTCAGCGATAAGCGTGGTATGATCTTCACATCTGAGACTATTGATATTTCTCTCGGTAATCTTGTCTCCAGCTTGTGCTTCATCCAGCCCACTGTTTCTCATGATGTATTCCGCATATAAATTAAATGAACAGGGTGACAATATACAGCCTTTTCCTACTTGGAACCAGTCTGTTGTTCCATGTCCAGTTTTCACTGATGCTTCCTGATCTGCAGGCAGATATTCAGGAGGTAGGTCAGGTGGTCTGGTATTCTCACCTCGTTCAGAATTTTCCACAATTTATTGTGATCCACACACTCAAAGGCTTTGGCATAGTCAACAAAGCAGAAATAGATGTTTTTCTGGAACTCTCTTGCTTTTTTGATGAGCCAGAGGATGTTGGTAATCTGATCTCTAGTCCCTCTGCCTTTTCTAAAGCCAGCTTGAACATCTGGAAGTCCATGATTCATGTATTGCTGAAGTCTGGTTGGAGAATTTTCAACATTACTTTACTCATCTGTCAGTTGAGTGTAAACGAGTGGTAGTCTGAGCTTCTTTGGCATTGCCTTTCTTGGGCAATTCTACTCAACAGGCAGCATCAGCTTATGCTACAGAGCCATCAGAGTCCCAAACCTTACATAAAAGAAAGATGTGCCTGGTCCTGTGGCTGAAAGAGTACTGCTGCATTTGAGAAAGACAGAAAGCTCTTTGTAGGGGCTCTGCATACCCCATCTCTTTGCTTTGTAATCTGGGCCATTCTGTTTCTTGGCTGCTTTGCATCTCCCTCAATGGCCCTGAGTGCTCTCTTGCCGCCACTCTGACATCCTTGGGCTTGATTCCCTGGCTTCAAACTGCCAGCCAGGCCAGTTCTGGCAGTTCGCATGCAGTTTTGGGCCAGTGAGTGCAGATACAGACACAGATACACCCAACACTAAAAGGAAATTTTCACAGATGCAGAACTACACCTTTACTCATCCAGGATAATGGACTTGGGTAAGGACCTCTCATTTTCTCTGGTGGTTTTCTTCCATTTACTTGTGAATCAAGTTAGTGTCCTCTTCTACCTATACTGTTTATTCTGGAAGGTTACAAAATGTTGGGACATGTCATGAGGAGGATTGACCTGCTCAGAGTTCGGTGGGCTGGAAGTGCTTGTGGTGAACAGATGAATGAGTGGTGCTATTCTGTATTCCTCCATCGTATTGACTGGTTCACAGAGCCAGTCACACTGGCATGATTCCATTCCATGCACTTTCCTTCCAGCAACCACACCAGAATAACATGGGGCTTCGGACTGCACTGACTTTAAGAACCCCATCTCAGCAAGGTCTCTCAAAATCATTGTTTGTCAATGTCATGCACTTATGGCAGGCCCAGTACCCACTCAGGCCCAAGACTTCTGAGAGAGGTGCCCCTGTGCCTGCTAATTGTGAAAGAGCCTGTTTGGAGATATTTTCACTCCCCCTCCCCCTATGGTTATCTCCCGGTAGAAGGGAAAGGCCAAGTCAGATCTTTCAAAAGGCCAAAGAGAATGTGACAGAACTGTGTCTGAAGCAATATCATGAAGAAGGTGCATATGGATCCAAAGGACCTCTGCTGAAACAAGTCACTGAACGTGAAGCCCAAAAGGTCAGGTGGCTTCCATTTTTGGCAACACCATAATTTACTTCTACCCACACATACACAGAATCCCCACCCAGATCACACCCTGGAGAGCCTGCCTGCCCTGGGCCCACAACTCATGGCTTCATTGTGCAGAAAGTGGCATTCCTCTCCCAAGAGGGCATGATTCCAAGCCAGGCCTCCCTAACTTGCTAAATGCCAAGGCTTTTTTTCTGTTGCCCTCATGAGTCTGTGGTAGATCTTCCTATAGCTCAGGATCCCTGCCAGGCTTTTAGCTTATGGAGTTCATGAACCATGAATTCAGCTAAAGTTTTGGCTGGGGGACAACCAGATGCCCGCTTAAATTCCAGTCTCCTTGTGAGTCTCATGGTGCACATTTCACTCAGGATTACCGTAACAAAATCAGAGATTGTCCTCCAGTGAGACTTTCAGAACCATCCCTCAAGTGCAGAGAGACATTTTCCCTCTCTGCCACCCACAGCCAAGGATGAGATCCCAGAGAAAGAAAGGAATTTATGTCAGACTTTTTGTCCAAGAAGTGGAACATCTTTGTGACGACTGCTATTCCCTTCTCCCTAAGCCTGAAAACCTGAAAGCTCTGAACTGCTTTCATGGTCATCAAATTCTTCCACTGTCCTAGGATCCCTTGATGCAAACAGCCCACCACCATTCAGTTCAACTTATTTCTGTCCCTCATTCATCCTACACTTTGTGACCCCATCAACTGAAGCATGCCAGGCTTACCTGTTCATCTATAGCTCCCAGAGCTTGCTCAAATACATCTCCATCAAGTGGTGATGCGATTTCTCTCTTGCTATTCTTTGAAAAATGGTGATGCCATCCAACCTTCTCATTGTTTGTCGTCCAATTCTCATTCTGTCATCAGTCTATCCAAGTAACAGAGTGTTTTACAGTGTCTGTTCTTCACATCAACTGGCCAAAATACTGAAGTTTCAGCTTCAGCATCTGTCTGAATACTCATTACCAATTTCTCTTAGGATTCACTTGTTTCTTCTACATGCAGTGCAAATCTCAATCGTCTTTTCCAATAGGATCGATCAAAGTATCAGTTCTTTGGTAGTCAGCTTTAAGGTACAAATCTCACATCTATACCTGACTGCTGGGAAACCCATAGCTTTGACTAGATGGACCTTTTTCAGCAAAGTAATATCTCTGCTTTTTAATATGCTGTCTATTTATGTCATAGCTTTTATGGCCGCAGTCACCATCTACAGTGATTTTGAAGTCCAAGATAGGAAAGCCTGTCATGGTTTCCACTGTTTCCCCATCTCTTTGCCGTGAAGAATTGGGACTAGATGCCATGAACTTCAGTCATTGAATGTGCAGGGTGAAACCAAAATTTTCACTCTCCAATTTCACTTTCATTAAGAGATTGTTTAGTTTCTCTTCACTTTCTGTCGTAATGGTGGTGTCGTCATATATCTGTGTTTGTTGCTATTTCCCCTGGCAAACTGGATCCTAACTTGTTCTTCATGCAGCTTGGCATTTCACATGACGCAGTCTACAAAACTAAACAGGGTGACAATATACAGCCTTGAGTGGCTACTTTCCCCAGCTTTGGAACCAGTCCATTGTTCCCCTTCCATGATAACTGTTGTTTCATTATCTTCATAGAAGTTTCTCAGGAGACAGGCCAGGTGGTATGATATTCCCATCTCTTGAAGAATTTTCCACACTTTTTGCGTTCAACAAGCCATGTTTTGACATAGTCAATAAAACAGGGGATGTTTTTCTGGAAATTGCTTGCTTTTTTGAGCATACAGTGGGTACGGAAAATTTGATCTCTGGTTCTTCTGCCTTTTGTAAATGCAGCTTGAACCTCTAGAGGTTCTTCTTTTACATACTGTTGAAAACTTCCTTGGAGAATTCCGTGCATTTCTTTTTGCTTTTTGTGAAACGAGTGCAATTGTGTGTTAATTCAAAGACTCTGACATTGTCTTTCTTTGGGAATGCGATGAAAAGTGATCATTTTCAGTCCTGTGGCCAATGCTGAGTTCTCCAAATTTGCCTTCATATTGAGTGCAGTACTTTCACAGCATCATATTTTAGGATTTGAAATATCTCTACTGGATAGCCATCACCTCCACCAGATTTGTTCTCACTAATGTTTCCTAAAGCCTTCTTGACTATGCATTATAGGATACCTGGGTCTAGGTGAGTGATGATACCATTGTGCTTTTCAGCATTGAACATTTTCTTTGTGTAGTTCTTCTGTGTATTTTTGCCACCTTTTCTTATATTTCTGCTTTTCTTGCTTCCCTAATATGTGTGTCCTTTATTGTGCCCTTTATTGCATAAAATGTTCCCCTGCTATATTTAATTTTCTTGAGGAGATCTCTAGCCTTTCTTATTCTATTGTTTTCCTCTATTTCTTGGCATAGATCAATGAGAAAGATTTTCTTATAAACCATAACTATTCTTCAAAACTCTGCATTTAGGTGGGTGTAACTTTCCTGTTTTTGTTTTCCTTCCACTTCTCTCTCTCTCTCTCTTTTTGTTTCCTTTTCCTCAGCTGCTTTTAAGGCTTCTTCAGGTAACCATTTTTCCGTTTGCATTTATTTCTTCTGGGGATATTCTTCATTTCTTCATTTTGTACAATGTCACAAACTTCTGCACAAACTTCTCTCTCAGATCTAATTCCTTGAATCAATTTGCATTTGCAATTACAATCAAAAGATATATTATTTAGATTATACTTGAATGATCAAGGGGTTTTCCCTACTTTCTTCAATATAAGAATGATTTTTTCCAACGTGTGTTGCTGATCTGATACACAGTCAACTCCCAGTATTGTATTGACTGACTGTATAGACTTCAGCAATACGTGAATTGTGAACTTCCATATGTTCAAGCTTCTTTTAGAAAAGACAGAGGAACCAGAGATCACATTGCCAACATCCGCTCAATCATCAAACAAGCAAGAGTATTCCAGAAAACAAATCTATTTCTGTATTATTGACTATGCCAAAGCCTTTGAATGTGTGGATCACAATAAATTGTGGAAAATTCTGGAAGAGATGGGAATTGCAGACCACCTGACCTACCCCTTGAGAAACCTATATACAGGTCAGGAATCAACAGGTAGAACTGGACATGGAAAAACAGACTGGTTCCAAATAAGGAAAGGAGTGTGTCAGAGCTGTATATTTTCACCCTGCTTATTTAACTTATATTCAGAGTACATAATGAGAAACGCTGGGCTGGAAGAAGAAGCTGGAATCAAGAATGCTGGGATAAATATCAATAACCTGAGGTATACAGATGACAACTCCCAAATGGCAGAGGGTGAAGAGGAACTGAAAAGCCTCTTGGTGAAAGTGAAAGAGGAGAGTGAAAAAGTTGGCTTAAAGTTCAACTTTCAGAGAACTAAGATCATGGCATCTGGACCCATCACTTCATGGATCTGGATGGGGAAACAGTGGAAACAGTGTCACGATTTACTTTGGCGGGCTCCAAAATCACTGAAGATGGTGATTATGGGCATGAAAGTAAAAGACATTTACTCCTAAGAAGGAAAGTGATGACTAGCCTAGATATTATATTAAATAGCAAAGACATCACTTTGCTAACAAAGGTCCATCTAGTCAAGGCTATTGTATTTCCAGTGGTAATGTGTGGATGAGAGTTAGATGGTGAAGAATGTTGAGTGCCAAAAAATTGATGCTTTTGAACTGTGGTTTTGGAGAAGACTCTGGAAAGTCCCTTGGACTGGGAGGAAATCCAACCAGTCCTAAAGGAATGATTCTAAAGGAGATCAGTGTTTTGTGATCTTTGAAAGTATTGATGCTAAAGCTGAAACTCTAACATTTTGGCCATCTCATGCGAAGAGTTGACTCGACAGACAATACCCTGATGCTGGGAGGGATTGAGGGTAGGAGGAGAAGGGGATGATAGAGGATGAGATGGTTGGATGGCATCACCCACGCAATGGATATGAGTTTGAGTAACTCTAGGAGTTGGTGATTGACAGGGAGGCCTCTTGTGCTTCGGTTCATGGGATGGCAAAGAGTTGGGCACGACTCAGCTACTGAACTGAAAGAGATTCACTATCCTCAACTTCATAGTATATTATCAGTTTGATTTCGGTATTGTTCATCTGATGATGTAAATATGAGGAGTCATGTCTCGTGTTTTTGGAAAAGGGTGTATCCAATGACAGTAACTTGTCTTGGCAAAACTGTTAGGTTTTGCCCTGGTTTATTTTGTACCTGAAGGCCAAACATGTCTCTTACTTTAGGTAGTTCTTAATTTCCTACTTTTCCATTCCAGTCCTATATGTTGAAAATAGCATCTTATTTTGTGGGTGTAAGTCCTAGAATGTCCTACTGGTAATCACAGACCTATTCAACCTCAGCTTCACCCTGACCTTCAGCTCAACTTCCACTTTAGCATTCCTGGTCATGACATAGACTTGGATTACAGTACTACTGAATGGTTAGCCTTGAAAATAAGCAGATATATTTCATTTTTATATTGCAATCATGTACTGCAATTCCCACTCTTTTTATTGATGAGGGTAGCTTCTTCCATTTCTTCTCTAGGGATTCTTGCCCACTTTAGAAGATAAAATGGTCATTTGAATTAAATTTGTCCATTCCATTCATGAACAAATGGATTGCTGAAATTTTGATCTTCACACTTGTCATCTCCTGTTTGACCAATTAAATTTTACCATTATCATGGACCTAACTTTGTAACTTCCTACGAAATATCATTCTGTAGAGCATCAAACTTTGCTTTTATCACCACCCACATCCAAAACTCGGTGTTGTTTTTCCTATGGCTCCATCTCTTTATTTTCTCTGGAGTTACTTCCTCACTGAGTTCCAAAAGTAGATAGGACACCTACCAACCTGGAGATTTTATCTTTCAGTGTCCTATCTTTTTGGCTTTTCATATCGTTCATTGGGTTTTCTAAGCAAGGATACTTAAGTGGTTTTCCATTCCCTTCTCCAGTTGACCACATTTTGCCAGAATTCTCCAACAGGTCCAATCCACCCTGGGTGGCTCTACCTGGCATATTTCACAGTTTCATTGAGGTAGACAAGGCTGTGATTCTTTTGAACAGTTTGGTTAGCTTTCTGTGATTGTGCTTTTCATTCTCTCTGCCCTCTGATGGATAAAGATAAGAGCCTTATGAAAACATCCTGATGGGAGAAACAGACTGAGTGAGCCTCGGTCCTGCTCTGATATGTGGGGCCATATTCAGTGAATCTTTAATACAATTTTCTCTTGATGGGTGTGGCTGCGTTCAGGTCTCGTTGTTTGAACTGAGCCCAAACTATCATATGGAAAACGAAAGGATTTGAGCAAGCACTCTTGTATTCAGTCCCCGTGACTACTCTGCATCCCACACTCTGCTGGAGACTCCTGGACACTCACAAGCAAGTCTCACTCAGTCTCTTTTGGGGACACTGCTCCTTATTCTTGACTCTTCGTGCACGCAAGGTTTTGTGTGCGCCCTCCAACAGTCTGTTTCACTCCTGTGGAAGTTGTATATTCAAATCCCACTGGCCTCCGAAGTCAAATTCCCTGGGGTTCTCAGTCCCTTTGACAGATCCCCAGGTTGAGAAAACTGTAGGAGTTTTAGAACTTCCTTAAATGTACAAAACTTTCTCTGGAATAATCATCCTTCAACTTGTGCATTGTGTGTTAGGCGGCTTTATGTTAGCTTGTAAGGTGACCTCCTCTGAGAGAGTTTATGTCACAAACTGCATGACCAGGTCTGTAGCAGCCAGAGCCTCTCTTCCCGGACAGGGCATTGTTGACCCATGTCTCTTCAGGAGACACTCAATCACTCAAATGCAGTTCTGACTCTGTCTCTGTGTGGTCTCTGGGTATAGGTGCACAAAATATTTTATTGAGCACTTGGGGCATCGCTGGTATTTATTGATTCTAAATGCAAATTCACTGCTCCAACATTCTTGTTAGTTTTCCTTTGCCCTTGGACATCTGTTGTTATTGTTGTTTTTTTGTGGGACCCAACATTCTCCTGTCAAAGGTCCTTCAGAAACAAACAGTAATTTTGGACTTCTCACAGGGAAACTTGGTTTCACACTGTTCTACTTTCCCATCTTCGCTCCCTCATGGGCACACACTACCAAAGGGGGAAATGCCTCCATCCCACATCTGCACTTTCTTCACCTTTCTGAGCTTTCAGACAGGCAGGAAGTACCTGGACAGGGCCAAAGTCACCCTGTGTTTTCTTGGATGTGTGTGGTTTCACAATTAAAGATTTTACCTTTTCATGTCATTCGTCTCACATGATGCTATTGTTGATCACTCATAAAGAGAGAGTGTGCTACGTGATTGGCTGATCCGAGGCAGCACTCTCCCAGGGCCTTCCTCTAATTTGGAAATTTTTTGCAGTGCAGTAGGTTTTCTTTCTGTTTCTCCTTCTTTCAGTTTCTACTCTTTTCTGAAGGACCTTCACCTCTTCATACTTTTATTTCCAATTATAGCCGTGTCCACCATTTCCACAGGCCAGCCCACTTCCCCCAGACTGAAGGGTCCACAGGCTATGTTTTCAAAGCCCCACACCACTGGAGTTATACTGGATGACTCTTCAAGTGTTCCACATCCTCTTCCTGCTACAAACACACATGACCACAGGAGAAACTATGAGATTCTTCATGTCTCTTGATGTAAACCCAGATTTGTGAACGCACAGTACTGAGTTGTAACTGGTCATCTATTCCTCAGTCCTGTCTTGAGCAGGAAGGACCACCTCAGAGATGCATGGACCAATCTCTCCCAGTCTGTGGATACCTGGTGCCTCTTTCCACTCGTCCATATCACGTGGTCTGTGATTTTCATCTCTGTGCCAGCTGTGATTGGATGCACATCCACACAGGAAAACACACAAACACAGGAAACAAGCCTACGTGGCTAGACACACACAAATGTACAAGGTACATTGAAACATAGGCAAACAGGGCACATAGGAGTTTCTGCAACTGAAGAACCAGTGTTTCATATGAAATATAGAGATTTCCTTATTTCTTATAGGAAAATATCCATTCTGAACTCAAATATGAAGTGTACAGAAGTCCAAATTCCATGATGGAGTCTTCCCCCCCATGTTTTGATACCGTAAATACAAGCCATTTCCCTCTTCATGGAATCCATTCTTTCTTTTGGCATATGTTTTCAGAAATACAACTAACTCTCTATTTCATGAAGAAACAGTGGTGCCCATATTTTCACTTGTGCAGTAGAAATAGTTCCAATTTCATACTGGTTTTCCATGTCTTCAAAAAGCAGTGCTAAGATTTTCATGTGTGAAATTTCCAGAACTTCACACTTAATAGTAGAGAACCACCACACAGATTCATTTATGAGGTGTAGACTAGTCTACATTTCACATTAAAAACAAAACAAACAAAAAGAAAAAAAATAGCTTCCAGATTTTCTTAAAATGAAGAAAAAAAAATGCAGTATATCATGGAGTAAAACAAGCATCACCATATTTGCACGTAAAAATGTAGGTAATTCTCCATTTAAGTTCAATTCAGTCCAGTCTCTTAGTCATGTTCAACTTTTGCTACCCCATGAACTGCAGCTTGTCTTGTTTCCCTGTCAATCACCAACTCCCAGAGATTACTCAAACTCATGTCCATCGAGTCGGTGACGCCATCTAACCTCCTCATCTTCTGTCATTATCTTCCTTTATTGCCTTCAATGTTTCCCAGGATCAGGGTCTTTTCCAATGAGTCAGTTCTTTGCATTGGGGTCCGGATTATTGGAGTTTGTGCTTCAGCATCGGTGCTTCCAATGTATATTCAGGACTGATTTCCTTTAGCCTCCTTGCAGTCCAAGAGACTCTCAAGGGTCTTCACCAATGCCTCATTTTAAAGGCATCAATTCTTCCATGCTCAGCTGTCTTTACAGTTTAAATTTCACATCCGTACATTACTGCAGGAGAAACCATCACTTTGACCAGGTGGACCTTCGCTGGCAAAGCAATGTCTCTGCTTTTCAATAGGCTGTCCAGGTAGTTCATAGCTATTAATCCAAGTACCAAGCGCTTTTAATTTTATGGCTGCAGTCACAATCTTCAATTATTTTGGAGCCCCCCAAAATAAAGTCTATCAGTATTTCCATTGTTTCTCCACCCATATTTTAAACAGGGATGTGACCATATGTCATGATCTTAGTTTTCTGAATGTTGAATATTAATTCAAAATTTTCACTCTCCTCTTTAATTTTCATCAAGAGGTTGTTTATATCTACTTAATTTTTGCCATAAGAGTGATTTCATTTGAGGCTGTTGATATTTCTTGCAGCAATCTTTATTCATGCCTGTGCTTCTTAAAGTCTGGCATTTAGCATGTTGTACACTACATATGTGATCACTGACCTAGAGCCAGACATCTTGGAATGTGAAGTCAAGTGGGCCTTAGAAAGCATCACTACGAACAAAGCTAGTGGAGGTGATGGAATTCCAGTTGAGCTATTTCAAGTCTTGAAAGATGATGCTGTGAAAGTGCTGCACTCAATAAGCCAACAAACTTGGAAAACTCAGCAGTGCCCACAGGACTGGAAGAGGTCAGTCTTCATTCCAATCCCAAAGAAAGGCAATGCCAAAGAATGTTCAAACTACCGCACAATTGCACTCATCTCACACGCTAGTAAAGTCATGCTCAAAATTCTCCAAGCCAGGCTTCAGCAGTATGTCAACCGTGAACTCCCAGATGTTCAAGCAGGTTTTAGAAAAGGCAGAGGCACCAGAGATCAAATTGCCAACATCCGCTGGATCATGGAGAAAGCAAGAGAGTTTCAGAAAAACATCTATTTCTGCTTTATTGACTATGCCAAAGCCTTTGACTGTGTCGATCACAATAAACTGTGGAACATTCTGAAAGAGATGGGAATCCCAGACCACCTGACCTGCCTCTTGAGAAACCTGTATGCAGTTCAGGAAGCAACTGTTAGAACTGGACATGGAACAACAGACTGGTTCCAAGTAGGAAAAGGAGTACGTCAAGGTTGTATATTGTCACCTTGCTTATTTAACTTATATGCAGAGTACATCATGAGGAACGCTGGGCTGGAAGAAGCACAAGCTGGAATCAAGATTGCCGGGAGAAATATCAATAACCTCAGATATGCAGATGACACTACCCTTATGGCAGAAAGTGAAGAGGAACTCAAAAGCCTCTTGATGAAAGTGAAAGAGGAGAGTGAAAAAGTTGGCTTGAAGCTCAACATTCAGAAAACAAAGATCATGGCATCTGGTCCCATCACTTCATGGGAAATAGATGGAAAAACAGTGGAAACAGTGTCAGACTTTGTTTTTTTGGGCTCCAAAATCACTGCAGATGCTGATTGCAGCCATGAAATTAAAAGACGCTTGCTCCTTGGAAGGAAAGTTATGACCAACCTTGATAGTATATTAAAAAGCAGAGACATTACTTTGCCAACCAAGTTCCGTCTAGTCAAGGCAATGGTTTTTCCCGTGGTCATGTATGGATGTGAGAGTTGGACTGTGAAGAAGGCTGACCGCCGAAGAATTGATGCTTTTGAACTGTGGTGTTTGAGAAGACTCTTGAGAGTCCCTTATACTGCAAGGAGATCCAACCAGTCCATTCTAGAGGAGATCAATCCTAGATGTTCATTGGAGGGACTGATGCTAAAGCTGAAACTGCAATACTTTGGCCACCTCATGCGACGAGTTGACTCACTGGAAAAGACTCTGATGCTGGGAAAGGTTGGGGGCGGGAGGAGAAGGGGACGACGGAGAATGAGATGGCTGGATGGCATCACCGACTCTGTGGACATGAGTTTGAGTGAACTCCGGGAGTTGGTGATGGACAGGGAGGCCTGGCGTGCTGTGATTCATGGGGTCGCGGAGAGTCGGACACGACTGAGCGACCGAATTGATTGATTGATTGATTGACACTACACATGAACTATGGATGGAGGTTTGTGATATTCTACAGAAGACAGGAACCAAGACCATCGCCAAGAAAATGAAAAGCAAAAAAGCAAAACAGCTGTCTGAGTAAACCTTACAATGTTCTGTGAAAAAAAAAGAGAAGCCAAAAGAAAAGAAGAAATGGAAAGATGTATCCATTTGATTGCTGAGGTGCAAAGAATAGCAAGGAGAGTTAAGAAAGCCTTCCTGAGTGATCAATGTAAAGAAATAGATAGGAAAAATAGAATGAGAAAGATGAGAGCCACTTTAAGTAAATTTGAGATTCCAAGGGACTATTACATGCAAAGAAGGGCTCAATAAAGAACCAAAATGGTATGGACCTAATCAAGCAGAAACTATTAAGAAGAGCTGCAACAAATACTCAGAACTGTTCAGAAAAGGTCTTTCAGTTCAGTTCAGTCGCTCAGTCGTGTCCGACTCTCCGTGACCCCGTGAATCACAGCACACCAGGCCTCCCTGTCCAACACAAACTCCCAGAGTTCACTCAAAATTCACAATGATGTGATCACTTACGCTAACCTATGGCCAGACATCCTGGAATGGGAATTCAAGTGGGCTTTAGGAAATATCACTATGAACAAAGCCAGTGGAAGTGACAGCATTTCAGTTCAGGTATTTCAAATCCTAAGAGATGATGCTGTGAAAATGTTTCACTCCACATGTCAGCAAACCAGGAAAACTCAGCAGTGACCACAGGATTGGAAATGATCAGCTTTCATTCCAATTCCAAAGAAAGTCAATGCCAAAAATGCTCCAAACTACCGCCCAATTCCACTCATCTCACACGCTAGAAAATAATGTTCAATATTCTCCAAGCCAGGATTCAAAAATGGGTGAACCGTGTACTTCCAGAAGTTCAAGGTGGTTTTAGAAAAAGCAGAGGAAGCAGAGATCGAACAGCTAACATCTGCTGGATCATCGAAAAAGCAAGAGAGTTCCAGAAAAACATTCTTTTCTTCTTTGTTTCCTATGCAAATACCTAAGAATATGTGGATCTCAATAAATTATGGAAAATTCTGAAAGAGATCAGAATACCCAGACCACCTAACTTGTCCCTTGAGAAACTTGTTTGCAGGTCAGGAATCAATAGAGAGTACTGGACATGGAATAACATCTTGGTTCCAAATAGGAAAATGAATATGTCAAGGCTGTACTTTCACCCTCCTTATTGAACTTTTATGCAGAGTACATCATGAGAAACGCTAGGCTGAAGGAAGCACAAACTGGAATCAAGATTGCTGGGAGAAATATCAACAACCCAGATATGCAGGTGACACCACAATTATGACAGAAAGTGAAGAACAACTAAAGAGTTTCTTGATTAACATAATGAAGAGAATGAAAACGTTGGCTTAAATTTCAATTTTTATCAACTCAGATTATGGCCTCCAGTCCCAGCACTTCTGGCAAATAGGTGGGGAAAGAGTGGCTCCTTCCCCAGGGGGAGGCTCCAAAATCACTGCAGATGGTGATTGTAGCCATGAAATGAAAAATGCTTACTCTTTGGAAGAAAAGCTATGATCAACCTAGACAGCATAAATAAAAAGCAGAGACCTGATTTGCCAATAAACTCTGTTTAGTCAAGCTATCGTTTTTCCAGTAGTCACGTATGGATGTCTTATTCAGACTATAAAGAAAACTGAGTGCCAAGCATTGATGCTTTTGAACCGTGGTGTTGGAGAGACTCTTGAGTGTCCATTGGACTGCAAGGATATCCAACCATCCAATGCTAAAGGAGATCAGTCCTGGATGTTCATTGGAATGACTGATGTTGAAGTTGAAACTCCAATACTTCGGCCACCCGATGCAAACAACTGACTCAATGGAAAAGATCCTCACGCTGTGAAAGATTGAGGGTAGGAAGAGAAAGGGATGACAGAGAATGAGGTGGTTGGAGAGTATCACCGATTCAATGGACATGAGTTTGGGTATACTCAAGGGGTTGATAACGGACAAGCAGGTCTGGCGTTCTGCAGTTCATGGGGTCACAAATAGTCTGACATGACTGAACCACTGAAGTGATAATTACATACAATTTTAATAAGCACGGTGACAATATGGACAGCATGATGTGGGTGAAGCTGTCCTGCTTCCAGACCACGATATCTTGGTACCTGTAGGGGCTCTCAGTCTGCTTCACGCTGAAGCACAGTCTCTTGTCAAAGGGCTGGTCTCGCCTGTCCTTGATGAACTTCCTTTTGCCGGCTGTTACGCCCCTGACAAACGTCTGCAGGGTGGTGGTCCCGATGGCCATCAGCGTGTCCATGAACAGGGAGTTGCCTTTCCTGTTCACCGTCAGCCCCATAGTCATGCCCGAATTCAAGGGCCGGACACCTGTGGCACAAGCCGGTGTATCAGGGGCTGGTGCCTCATTTGCGCCTGCTCAGCCCCTGGACCCAGGAGGGCCCCGACCAGATTCTGGAACGATGCCTCCTGGGCCGGGGAGTTCTCCCGTCCCTGCTCCAGTGCCTGGCTTCTCAGGGCTTTAATCCTGGAAGCCGTCCACCCCACTCCTCCTCTTGATGGGGCATTTGGGCACTGCTGGGCCGAGTCCATGTTGATGCCTGCCAGGCCAGGTCCATGTTGTTTTGGGGTCCAGGCCCTGAGAGGGGATCTTCAGAACATCAGGCTGGCAGCAAACAGCAGGCTACTCTTGGCCTCATGCCCCTTGCCAACAACTAGTGCTCTGGAGGCGGCCTTGAGAAGCTGCTCTTGTGCATCTGGAGATCTGCTTATGGGCATGGTTTGGGGAGGTCTAGTTACTTCTGCTGAAATTGCCCTACTTCTTCATCTTGCTGTCGCTCTGTTTGAGGTCATGAATGTGATACTTGCAGTAAACCAGGTGTTGCTCAAGAGGCCCTGAGCAACCCTATATATCCCCCTCCCCATGGGGCCACACCCTTATTCTTTTTTGAAAGAGTTAAAAAATCTTAGTTTCATTTAGCCCGTTTTCACAGCTGAGTATTTATCCTATAAAAAGTTTACAGATTGTTCAGTTTACATATATATTTGAAACTACAGAACAAAAAAACTGGGCCCCACACGTGCAAAAATACTGCAATGACCAAGCCAAGTAAAGACAGATTTGCACTCTGTAAGCTCTCTGTGGGAGAAGGCAATGGCAAGCCACTCCAACTCTTGCCTAGAAAATCCCATGGATGGAGGAGCCTGGTAGGCTGCAGTTCGTGGGGTCACTAAGAGTCGGACACGACTGAGCGACTTCACTTTCACTTTTCACTTTCACACATTGGAGAAGGAAATGGCAACCCACTCCAGTGTTCTTGCCTGGAGAATCCCAGGGACGGGGAAGCCTGGTGGGCTTCCGTCTATGGGGTCACACAGAGTCGGAAACGACTGAAGTGACTTAGCAGCAGCAGCAGCAGCAAGCTCTCTGGGAGGCCAGGAGGTGGTCGGTTCAAAGTAGAAAATTCAAAACTGTACAAAAATACGATTTTGATTTCATTTCACTCCATACATTCAATATGATTACAAGCTCAGAAGCCTGCCGGGGGGACAGGCTTCTGGAATCGTCCCCCCCCTGGCGGGAATGCAGATGTCTAGGCACACAGGGCAGTTTTGGACAGCATCCACTACTTGGTATATTGTGGAGAGGTGAAAGCTGAGACCAACAATATGAAACGTCAATATAATATGGCAGTTCTCTTAAAAAGGAGGTTCTGCATTTAACAGTGTGCCAACAGAGTTTTAACTTATTAAATAAAATATATTCTAAGTGAACCTAAAAGTTACATTTTATACACATAAAAATGCATCTTATTTGTGGTGTAAGCACGCGGCCCGGCTCCCAGAAGGCCCGGCGGGGTGGTGGTTTCGGTTCCCGGCTGCGCCCGGGGCGGGGCATGCTCGGTCCGACATGCGGGGGGTTGGTGAGCGCGAGGGCCGGTAGGCTACGGTCGCCGCCATGGCGAGGCGCCCCGTGCACCAAGCCCAAGGCGGGCCAAGGCCAGAGCATGGGGATCCCGGTCGCCTTCGCCCGCCCGGCCCGGGGAAGGCCATTCTCAAGCAGTGGCCCCACGTCTAAGGTCCGGTGAGCAGCGGCAACCACAGGACCTGAAGACAGAGTGCTCCCCAAAACCCGCCTCCGCACCGTGCCTGCCCCTAGTAGGCTAGTGACCTTATTCCGGCTGCACCTTCA
Organism: Moschus berezovskii; assembly: GCF_049115385.1. Classification (NCBI taxonomy): domain Eukaryota; kingdom Metazoa; phylum Chordata; class Mammalia; order Artiodactyla; family Moschidae; genus Moschus; species Moschus berezovskii. The sequence goes on along the minus strand of NC_142489.1, from coordinate 31,898,524 downwards.
AAACTGGTCCCTGGCCACATTTGATTCTCCACCTGGTGAGCCCACTTCGTATTGGTGGCCATCGTTTAAGATGCAGCAGGCAGGGAGCCAGGTGGAGACCTGGCCTCTAGCTGCTTCTGTCTCTTCCCCCGGCTCTGCCTTCCAGGGACACGGCCGCCCTCCAGGAGAGGAGGCCCAAGCAGGAGGCGGTAGGGACAGGAATTGAACGGCAAAGCACGTCCCAGAAGTTTTCAGTGTAAGAGACTTGGGGGAGCTGGTTACCATTTCCCCACATTCTGCTGCTCCAAGAAAGTGCAGCCGCTGCACCTTACCTTGGACAAGGGGTATCCCCTCAAGGCCGCTCCTCCTGACCCTGAACGTGGAGTAGCTCCTCTCGGCCCTCCTCCGCCCGCCCAGCCACCACCTATTGGACGTGGGTTAGTTCCTCTCAGCCGCTGACCCTGGCCTCAGGCGTGGGGTAGCTCCTCAGGGCCGTGTCTCTTTGCGTGGTCGGTTGCTCCGGGGCCGGCATCTTTGAGTCTGCACCACCAGGTAGGTATTGCAAGGGGACATCAGAGGGCAGACACACTGAAATCATAATCACAGAAACTAGTCAATCTGATCACATGGACCATAGCCGAATGTGGTCCACTGGAGAGGGGAATGGCAAACCACTTCAGTATACTTGCCTTGAGAATCCCAAGAACAGTATGAAAAGGCAAAATAATAGGATATAGTGAAGGAGGAAATCCCCAGGTCAGTAGGTGCCCAGTATGCTACTGGAGATCAGTGGAGAAGTAACTCTAGAAGGAATGAAGGGATGGAGCAAAAGCAAAACCAATACCCAGATGTGGATGTGACCGGTGATAGAAGCAAGGTCCAATGCTGTAAGAGGAATATTGCATCGGAACCTGGAATGTTAGGTCCATGAATCAAGGCATATTGGAAGTGGTCAAACAGGAGATGGAAAGAGTGAACATAGACATTCTAGGAATCAGTGAACTAAAATGGACTGGAATGGGTGAACTTAACTCAGATGACCATCATATCTACTACTGTACTACTGTGGGCAGGAATCCCTTAGAAGAAATGGAGGAGCCTTCATGGTCAACAAAAGAGTCCGAAACACAGTACTTGAATGCAATCTTAAAAACGGCAGAATGATTTCTTTTCCTTTCCAAGGCAAACCATTCAATATTACAGTAATCCATGCTTATGCCCCAACCCGTAACGCTGAAGAAGCCGAAGTTGAATGGTTCTATGAAGACCTACGAGACCTTTTAGAACTAACAACCCAAAAAGATGTGCTTTTCATTATAGGGGATTGGAATGCAAAAGTAGGAAGTCAAGAAACACCTGGAGTAACAGGCAAATTTGGCTTTGGAGCACAGAATGAAGCAGGGCAAAAGCTAATAGATTTTGTCAAGAGAACGCACTGGTCTTAGCAAACACCCTCTTCCAAAAAACGAGAGAAGACTCTACACATGGACATCACCAGATGGTCAACACCGAAATCAGATTGATTATATTCTTTGCAGCCAAAGATGGCTAACTCTATACAGTTAGCAAAAACAAGACCAGGAGGTGACTGTGGCTCAGATCATGAACTCCTTATTTCCAAATTCAGACAGAAATAGAAGAAAGTAGGGAAAAGCTCTAGACCAATCAGATATGACCAAAATCAAATCCCTTATGATTATACAGTAGACGTGAGAAATAGATTTAAGGGACTAGGTCTGATAGATAGAGTGCCTGAGGAACTATGGACGGAGGTTCGTGACATTGTACAGGAGACAGGGACCATCCCCATGGAAAAGAAATGTAAAAAAAGTAAAATGCCTGTCGGTGGAGGCCTCACAAATAGCTGTGAAAGGAAGAGAAGCGAAAAGCAAAGGAGCAAAGGAAAGGTATAAGCATCTGAATGCAGAGTTCCAAAGAATAGCAAGGAGAGATATAAAAGCCTTCCTTATTGATCAATGCAAAGGAGAGGAAGAGGAAAACAACAGAATAGGAAAAGCAGGAGACCTTTTCAAGAAAATTAGAGGTATCAAGGGAATGTTTCATGCAAAAATGGACTTGATAAAGGACAGAAATGGTATGGACCTAACAGAAGGAGAAGATATTAAGAGGAAGTGGCAAGAATACACAGAAGAACTGTACAAAAAAGATCTTCACAATGAAGATAAATACGATGGCGTGATCACTCACCTGGAGCCTGACAGCTTAGAATGTGAAGTCAAGTGGGCCTTAGAGAGCATCACTACGAACAAAGCTAGTGGAGGTGATGGAATTCCAGTTGAGCTATTTCAAATCTTGAAAGATGATGCTGTGAAAGTGCTGCACTCAATAAGCCAACAAACTTGGAAAACTCAGCAGTGCCCACAGGACTGGAAAAGGTCACTCTTCATTCCAATCCCAAAGAAAGGCAATGCCAAAAAATGCTCAAACGACTGCACAATTGCACTCATCTCACAAGCTAGTACAATCATGCTCAAAATTCTCCAAGCCAGACTTCAGCAATATGTGAACCGTGAACTCCCAGATGTTCAAGCAGGTTTTAGAAAAGCAAGAGGCACCAGAGATCAGATTGCTAACATCCGTTGGATCATGGAGAAAGCAACAGAGTTCCAGAAAAACATCTATTTCTGCTTCATTGACTATGTCAAAGCCTTTGACTGTGTGGATCACAATAAACTGTGGAAAATTCTGAAAGAGATGAGAATACCAGACCACCTGACCTGTCTCTTGAGAAACTTGTATGCAGGTCAGGAAGCAACAGTCAGACCTGTACATGGAACAACATACTGGTTCCAATAGGAAAAGGAGTACGTCAAGGCTGTATATTATCACCCTGCTTATTTAACTTATATGCAGAATACATCATGAGGAACGCTGGGCTGGAAGAAGCACAAGCTGGAGTCAAGATTGCTGGGAGAAATATCAATAACCTGAGATATGCAGATGACACCACCCTTATGGCAGAAAGTGAAGAGGAACAGAAAATCCTCTTGATGAAAGTGAAAGAGGAGAGTGAAAAGGTTGGCTTGAAGCTCAACATTCAGAAAAGATCATGGCATCTGGTCCCATCACTTCATGTGAAATAGATGGGAAAACAGTGGAAGCAATGTCAGACTTTATTGTTTTGGGCTCCAAAATCACTGCAGATGCTGATTGCAGCCATGAAATTAAAAGACTCTTACTCCTTGGAAGGAAAGTTATGACCAACCTTGACAGTATATTGAAAAACAGAGACATTACTTTGCCAACTAAGATCCGTCTAGACAAGGCTATGGTTTTTCCCATCCCATGTATGGATGTGAGTGTTGGACTGTGAAGAAAGCTGATCGCCGAAGAATTGATGCTTTTGAACTGTGGTGTTGGAGAAGATTCTTGAGAGTCCCTTTTTCTTCAAGGAGATCCAACAAGTCCATTCTATAGGAGATCAATCCTTGGTGGTCATTGAAAGGAATGATGCTAAAGCTGAAACTGCAATACTTTGGCCACCTCATGAGAAGAGTTGACTCACTGGAAAAGACTCTGATGCTGGGAAAGTTTGGTGATGGAGGAGAAGGGGACGACAGAGAATGAGATGGTTGGATGGCATCACCGACTCTCTGTACATGAGTTTGAGTGAACTCCGGGAGTTGGTGATGGACAGGAAGGCCTGGCGTGCTGTGATTCATGGGGTCGCGGAGAGTCGGACACGACTGAGCGACTGAACTGAACTGAAGTGAATCTACTTCATAGAGCTTATTTGTATTTCTTCCAGCAGGGTTAATTCAAGCTTGTCAATCATCCAGATTGGCATTTTGCATGTTTTACACTGTATAGAGGTTAATTAAGCAGGGTGGCAATATGCAGCCTTGGAACAATCTTTTCCTGATTTGGAAGCAACCTGTCGTTCCATATCCTGTTGCTTCTTTTCCTGGATATAGATTTCTCAAGAGGTAGGTCAGGTGGTCTGGTTTTCCCACCATTTTATTATTATCATTATTAGTTAACAATTTGTTGTGATCCCCACAGTCACAGGCTTTGCAATAACAATGAAGCAGAAGTAAAGGTTTCGGTTTTTCTTGTTTTTGGAGATCTCTTGCTTTTCTGATGATTCCCATGGATGTTGGCAATTTGATATTTCTTTCCCTACCCTTGTCTAAATCCAGCTTGAACATGTGGAAGTTCATTGTTCATGTACTGTTGAATCTGGAAGGGAGAATTTTGAGCATTACTTTTCTATCATTTGACATGGGAGCAAATGTGTGGTAATGTGAACATTCTTTGGGATTGGACTGAAAACTGAACTTTTCCAGTCTTGGGGCAATTGCTGAGTTTTTCAAATTTGCTGGCATATTGAGAGTAGCACTTTCACAGAATCATCTTTTAGCCTGTGAAATAACTTAACTGGAATTCCATCAGCTCCACTAGTTTTCTCCATATGATGCTTCATAAGGATTCAGTTCAGTTCAGTTCACTTCAGTCGCTCAGTCGTGTCTGACTCTCTGCGACCCCATGAATAACAGCACTCCATGCCCCCCTGTCCATCACCAACTCCCGGAGTTCACTCAAACTCATTTTCAAAGAGTCGGCAATGCCATCCAACCATCTCATTCTCTGTCGTCCTCTTCTCCTCCAGCCCCCAACCTTTCCTAGCATCAGAGTCTTTTCGAGTGAGTCAACTCGTCCCATAAGGTGGCCAAAGTATTGCAGTTTCAGCTGTATCATCAGTCCTTCCAATGAACACCCAGGATTGATCTCCCTTAGAATGGACTGGTTGGATCTCCTTGCAGTCCAAGGGACTCTCAAGAGTCTTCTCCAGCACCACAGTTCAAAACCATCAATTCTTCGGCGATCAGCTTTCTTCACAGTCCAACTCCCACATCCATTCATAACCACGGGAAAAACCATAGCTTTGACTAGACAGACCTTTGTTGACAAAGTAATGTCTCTGCTTTTTAATATACTGTCAAGGTTGGTCATAACTTTCCTTACAAGGAGTAAGTGTCTTTTAATTTCATGGCTACAATCTTACTTGACTACATATTCCAAGATGTCTGAGTCTAGGTGAATGATCTCACCATCGAGGTTATCTGGGTATTGAAGATCCTGTTTGTATAGTTTTTCTGTGTATTCTTGACACCTCTTTGATATATTCTGCTTCTATTAGGTCCATACCATGTCTGTTCTTTATTTTGACCATCTTGGCATGAAATGTTCCTTTTGTATCTTTAATTATCTTGAAGAGATCTCGTCTTTTCCATTCCAATTTCCCCCTCTATTTCTTTGCATCTTTCACTGAGGAAAACGTTCTTATCTCTCCTTCCTCTTCTTTGGAACTCTGCACACACGAATATATCTGTCCTTTTCTCCTTTTTTTTAGTTTCTCTTCGTTTCTCAGCAATTTGTAAGGTATATCCAGACACCCATTTTGCCTTCTTGCATTTCTTTTTCTTGAGGATGGTCTTGATCACTGCCTTTTGTACAATTTCACAAACCTCTGTCTGTAGGTATTCAGGAACTCTATCAGATTTAATCCCTTGGATCTATTTGTCATTTTCCTGTCTAATCATAAGGGATATGATTTAGGTCCTACCTGAATAGTATAGTGGTTTCCCTACTATTTTAAATTTAAATCTGAATTTGGCAATAAGGAGTTCATGATCTGAGCCACAATAGATCCCAGTCTTATTTTTGCTGACTGCAAAGAAAAGAATCAATCTGGTTTCAGTTATGACCATCCGGTTATGTCCATGTATAGAGTCTTGCCTTGTGTTGCTGGAAATGAGTGCTTTCTGTGAGCATTGTGTTCCCCTGGCAAAGCTCTGTTTCTTTTAACTGGCTATATTTTGTCCTCCAAAGTCAAATTTGCCTTTTACACCAGGTATCTCTAGATTTCCTACTTTTGCATTCCATTCCCCTATGATGTAAAGGATATCTTTTATGGGTGTCAGTTCTAGAAGTTCTTGTAGGTCTTCACAAAGCTGTGGACCTAACCTTCCAGGTTCCTATGCAATATTACTCTTTACAGCATCAGAATTCATTTCATCACCAGTCATCTGCAACTGGGTTCTGTTTTTACTCTGGCTCCCTGCCTTCATTCTTTCTTTCGTTTCCTCTCCACTGATCTGTCATAGCATATTTGTAAAAGACCCACCTTGGGAGTTCCTCTTTCTATATGCTATATTTTGGATTACATCCTGCTCATAGGTTTCTCAAGGCCGAAATACTGAAGCGGTTTTCCATTCCCTTCTCCAAGGACCATATTTTGTCAGAACCCTTCATTATGACCCATCCATCTTCGGTGGCCCTATATGCCTGGCTCATAATTTCATTGAGTTAGACAAGGCTATGGACCAGGTAATCAGTTTGGTCAGTTTTCTGTGGTTATGATTTTCATTCTGTCTTCCCTCTGATAGATAAAGATACGAGGCTTGTGAAAGCTTCCTGATGGGAGAGACTAACTGAGGGGAAAACTGGTTCTTATTCAGATGGACAGGTCCATGTTCAGTTGAGTTCAGTTTTGTGGCTCAGTCATGCTCAAATCTTTGCATCCCCATAAACTACAGCATGTCAGTCCTCCTTATCCTTCACTAACTTACTGAGTTTACTCAAACTCATGTCCAATGATTCGGTATGCTTTCCAGTTATATTCTGTTGCCCCTCCTCCTCCCAAATTGTACCTTTCCCAGCATCAGGGTCTTTTCCAATGAGTCAGTTCTTCACATCAGCTAGCCAAAGTATTGGAGTTTCACCTTTAGTCCCATTCCTTGCAAGGAATATTCAGGACTGATATCCTTTAGGATGGTCTGGTTGGATTTCTCCTAGCCATCCAAGAGACTCTCAAGAGACTTCTCCAACATCACAGTACAAAAGCATTAATTTTCCTGCTCAGCTTTCTTTATAGTCCAACTCTCACATCCATACATAATTTCTGGATAAACAACAGCTTTAACTAGATGCAAATTTCATGTAAAATTACTACACTAAATGTTCATATCTGAAATCAGTACAGTTCATCGCTTCTAAGACAGTATGTATCCTGGTTTTCACATGTGAAAGAACAAAAATCCCACCTTTCCATGTCCAAAATTCCTCAGCAGTTTTTCATACGTCAAATATAGAGAATTCATTACCTCATATCAGAGACTCTGCTTACAAATTTAAATATGTGAGCTATACAGTATTCCCTACTTCAGTTAGAAACATCTACATCTAGATGATGAAATATAAAATATAGAATACCATGCTTTGGGAAGTTTTCTTAGTTTATTTATTTTTAACTTAGGGATAATTGTTTTACAGAATTTTGTTTTCTATTAAACCTTAACTTTCACTTGAGAATACCGTACTTCATGCAAGAAAATATGTGCCTTGATTTTTATACATGAAATAACGTGCATTCCATAATTTATGTAAGATTTTCTAGTACCCACATTTTATGCATGAGTTCCACATATTCTGTCTATCATGCTGGAAAGTCTAAAACCAGATTTTTAAAAGGGAAATAAAAACAATTACATATTTCATGTAACAAAAACTGTGCTCAGGTTTAGGTCTTGGAAATACTGAGAATTTCATATTTAATGTAGGAAACGGACACACAGATTTTCTAATGACATATTTACAGAATTTCAGAGCATCATGTAGTAAAATCTGCATTCAGAAATTCATAAGTGAACTCCATGTTTCACGGAGGTAAAAATGGCATCCAGATTTCCATATGTGAACTATGCAGATCTTATATTTTATGTGGGAACATCACAACCTAGAAATCCAAATTTTACTCTAGTGATTTACCTGTTTCCTGTAGAAATATTGGCACCCAGATTTTCAAAAGTAAATATAGATTTTTTTTCATATATCATGTAGGGATATCTTCACCCAGCCTTTCAAAATTTAATATAGAGAATACTAAATTTAAGCAGGGAATTATGTGGCCACATTTTCTTACAGGAAACATAGACGCATGTACATTGCCTGTTTGGCACAGATCTAAACGAATCATGGAATATTTGCAAAAATTATGTATGAAAATCTGACACAAAATTTCTTATGTGAATAACTGAGAATTCATATTCCATATTTGATTCTTGTCCCAAGTTTTTCAAATGCAAAATATACAGTATTCCATATTTCACGGAAGAAGGTCTTTCTTCAAATTCTCTTTGCTGAAATAAAAAGAAATTCATAGCTCAAGCGATTTTTCTATATGATACATAAAATTCCATATTTATTGTAGGGAAATAGATGCCTGATGTTAAACACACACTATTCCCTATTTCTTGAAGGAATGTTAGCACACAGATTTTCAAATGATAAATATAAAAAATTCCACTACTCAATTTGAAAATCGGTGACGGTACTTTAAGACGTGAAATAGAGACTTTCATATTCCCTGAATAGAACTCTGCATTCAGAATTTCATAACTGTAATATTAAAAATTGGATATTTCATTCAACAAAATCTTCATATGTGATACACCAATAATTCTCATGTTGGAAACTTGGTCCCCAGATTTTCAAATATGAATTATAGAGACTTTCATAATTCATGTCTTAAAATCTGCACCTAGATTTTCATATGTGAAACTGAGAATTTCCTCTTTCCTGAAGGACTGTCTGCTGTCAAACTTCAACACAAGAAACAGAAAATTCGACAGTGTGCCCATAATCATATGTGAAATATATCACATAAGGACAAGCATACTCTGACTTTCACATTAGAAATGGAAATACTCCATATTATATGTAAACATATTTTCATTAAAATTTGGGTGCCTGAGTAATTGAATCCCTCATAGTTTAAGAAGTAAAATATCCAACCAGACTTTCATAAAAGAAATAGAGAGACGTCCATCATTCATAAAGAAGAATGTAATTTTTCTAAAGGCATATACAGAATTCCATATTTCAGGTTCGAAAATCTCCTCCTTATTGACAAATGTGAAACCGAGTTGTTGCTATTTTTCAGTTGATCTGTCATATCCAACTCTGCAACACCGTGGACAGCAGTACTCCAGGGTTCCCTGACCTTCCGTGTCTCCAAAACTTTGCACAGACTCATGTTTGTTGAATCGAGATATTACCGTCTCTTGAAGAATTTTCCACAATTTACTGTGATCCAGAGAGTCAAAGGCTTTGGCATAGTCAATAAAGCAGAAATAGATGTTTTCTGGAACTCTCTTGTATTTTCAGAGATCCAGCGGATGTTTACAATTTGATCTCTGATTCCTTTGCCCTTTTCCAAAACCAGCTTGAATATCTGGAAGTTCACGGTTCACATATTGTTGAAGCCTGCCTTGGAGAATTTTGAGCATTATTTTATCAGCACGTGAGATGAAGCTCTTTGTTTAGTAATTCGAGTATTCTTTGGCATTGCTTTTCTTTGCGATTGGAATGAAAACTGACCTTTTCCATTCCTTGGCCATTGCGGAGTTTTCCAAATTTGGAGCAGCGAGTTGTGGCTGTGTGGCACCGGAGCAGCCAGCAGTCAAGAGGAGATATCCCACACCCAATGTAAGGAGCAGAGGTTGTGTTTTGCTGTAGGAGCAGGGAAGAGATACTCCCCGTCCAAAGGAAAAGAAACCCCAGTAAGATGGTATGTGCAGAGAGAGGGCATTTGAGGACAGAAAGACTGAAACCACCATCATAGGAAGCTGACAAATCCATCACATGGACCACCACCTTGTCTCACTCAGTGAAACTAAGACATGCTGTGTAGGGCCACACATGAAAGACAAACATACATATCCACTGGGAAACAACCTCGCTTTGCCTATATGGACCTTTGTTGACAAAGTGATGTCTCTTCTTCTCAGTACATTGTGTTTAGGTTTGTCATAGCTTTTCTTCTTGGGAGCAAGAGTCTTATATTTTCATGGCTGCAATCTGTCCCCAGTCATTTTGGAGCCTATTCACTGTCTGTCGCTGCTTTCATTTTTAACCTTTCTATTTGCAAAATTCTGCCTTTAGCCTTTGTTCTGCATCACTTTGTACCCCAAGTCCAAACTTGCCTGTTACTCCACGTATCGCTTGACTTCCTGTTTTTACGTCACAGTTAGCTATGATGAAATGGACGTCCCTTTTTGGTGTTAATTTTATAAAATCTTGGAGGTTTTCCTAAATCTATTAAAGTTCCCTGGTAGCTTTGATGATAAAGAATTGAAATAAAGAAACTTGCATTCTTCATTTACAAAAATCTACACCAAGATTTTCATACAAAATTAGGGACTTCCACATTAGCAGTAGGAAATATAATCATTCTGCATTTCAAATGTGAATTATAGAGAAATCCAACTTTCAAATAGAACTGACACCTAGATTTTCATATGTGAAATTTAGAGAATCATATAGGAAAATCTACACCAAGATACCTATATATGAAATATAGACAATTTATATTTTGTTTGAAAATATTTCCCTTGATTTTCATATTTGAAATACAGGAATTCCATATTTCAAGTGGTAAATCAACACCTGGACAATCAATAAATACAAAAATTTCGTATTACATGGAAGACATTTTTGTATCTAGATTTCATTTATTCATAATTTTTAGTATTTATTTATTTATTTAAGGCTGCACTGAGTCTTCATTGCTGTGCAGAAAGTTTCTCTACTTGCAGCAATTGGGAACTACTCTTCTTTGCAATTAGCTTGCTTCTCATGGCACTGTCTGCTCTTCTGGAGCACAAGCTCTAGGGCTCTTAGGTTCAGCACTTGGGGGCACACAGGTTTATCTACTTTGCTAGTATGTGTGATCTCCTCAGACCAAGAATAAAACCCATGTCCCCTGCATTGACAGGCAAGTTCTTAAGCCACTGGGTCACTGGTGAAGACCAACAGGCTTTTTTTTTTTTTTGGTACATTTTAAAAAACTTATTTCTTTAATTGGGGGCTAATTGTAATATTGAGTGGGTTTTCCATACATTGACATGAATCAGCCATGTGTTTACAATTGTTCTTCATGTGAACATTCCTTCCACCCCACTCCCATCCCAAACCTCCAGGTCATCCCAGTGCACCAGCCCTGAGCACCTTGTCTCATGTATCGAACCCGGACTGGTGATCTGTTTCACATATGACCATATACATGTTTCAATGATATTCTCTCAAATAAACCCACTCTCACCTTCTCCCACAGAGTCCTAAAGACTGTTCTATACATTTGTGTCTCTATTGCCATCTCATCTATAGTGTCATTGATATCATATTTTGAAATTTCGTTATATGCATTAGTGTAGCGTAGTGGTGTTTTTTGTTCTGATTTACTTTTGTTTCTGTAATAGGCTTCAGTTTCATCTACCTCATTAGAACTGATTCAAATTAAATCCTTTTAATGACTGAATAATATTCTTTTGTCTATATGTACCAAAGATTTCTTATCCATTCTTCTGCCAGTGGACATCTAGGTTGCTTCCATATCCTGGCAATTATAAACAGTGCTGTGATGACCATTGGGGTACACGTGTCTCTTTCAGTTCTGGTTTCCTTGGTGTGTATGTCAGGCAGTGGGATCGCTAGGTCATATGGCAGTACTGTTCCCAATTTTTTACCTAATCTCCACAATGTTCTCCATAGTGCCTATACTAGTTTGCTGATCCACCAACAGTGTAAGAGGGTTCTCCTTTCTCCACACCACTCCAGAATTTCTTTTGTGTAGACTTTAAGGTAGCATCCATTCTGACCAGCATGAGGTGTTACCTCTTTGCTGGTGTCATTCTTTTACACTTAGATGACCCGATTTCCTAGCGCCACTTGTTTAAGAGACTTTTTTTTTTTTTCCATTGTAGATACTTGCCTCCCTTTTCAAAGAGAAGTTGTCCATAGGTGTGTGGCTTCATTCCTGGGCTTTCTATTTGTTCCAATGATCTATATTTTATCTTTGTGCCAGTACCATAATGTCTTTATGATTACAGCTTTGTAGTATAGCCTGAAGTCAAGCAGGTTCATTCCTCCAGGTCCATTCTTCCTTCTCAAGATTGCCTTGGTTATTCGAGGTTTTTGGTATTTCCATACAAATTGTGATATTATTTGTTTATAGTTCTATGAAAAATACCTTTGGTAGCTTGATAGGGATTGCATTGAAACTATAGATTGCTTTAGGTAGTATACTCATTTTCACTATTTTGATACTTCCAATCCATAAACATGGTATATTTCTCCATCTATTTATGTCCTCTTTGATTTCTTTCATCAGTGTTTTTTTTTTGTTTGTTTGTTTTGTTTTGTTTTAGTTATATATATATATATATGTCTTTTGTTTCTTTAGGTAGATTTATTTCTAAGTATTTTATTCTTTATATTTCAATGGTGAATGAGAATGTTTCCTAAATTTGTCTTTCTGTTTTCTAATGTTAGTAAATAGGTATGCAGGGAATTTCTGGGTGTTAGTTTTACATCCTGCAACTTTACTATATTTATTGCTTCAGTTTAGTTCAGTTCAGTTCAGTCGCTCACTCGTGTCTGACTCTTTGTGTCCCCGTGAATCACAGCACTCCAGGCCTCCCTGTCCAACACCAATTCCCGGAGTTCACTCACACTTATGTCCATCAAGTCGGTGATGCCATCCATCCATCTCATTCTCTGTCCTTCCCTTCTCCTCCCGCTCCCAATTCTTCCCAGCATCAGAGTCTTTTCCCTTGAGTCAACTGGTCGCATGCGTTGGCCAAAGTATTGGAATTTCAGCTTTAGCATCAGTCCTTCCAATGAACACCCAAGATTGATCTCCTTTAGAATGGATGGTTGGATCTCCTTGCTGTCCAAGGGACTATCATTGCTAGTCATATTCTGGTGGAGTCTTTAGTGTTTTCTATATAGAGGATCATGATATCGGCCAAGACTCACAGTTTTAATTCTTCTTTTCCAATAGAGATTCCTCTCTATTCCTCTCTGATTGCCTGGTTAAAACTTCTAAATCTGTGTTTAATAGTAGCAGTGAGAGTGGACATTCTTGTCTTCTTCCTGACTTTTGGGGGACTGCTTTCAATTTTTCACCATTGAGGATCATCTTTGCTGTTTGTTTGTCATATATAACTTTTATTGTGTTGAGGTATGTTCCTTCTATTCCTTCTTTCTGGAGTTTTTTTTTTTTTTTGTCATAAATGAATGTTGAATTTTGTCAAAGACCTTCTCTATATCTATTGAGATAATCTTATGCGTTTTATCATTCAATTTGTTAATGTGGTGTATTACGTTGTTTGACTTGTAGATATTAAAGAATCCTTGGATCCCTGAGATAAAGCCCACTTGGTCATGATGTATGATCTTTTTAAAATGCTGTTGGATTCTGTTTGTTAGGATTATGTTAAGGATTTTTGCATCTATGTCCATCAGTGTTATTGGAGTGTAGTTTTCTTTTCTTGTGGCATATTTGTCTGGTTTTGGGGTCAGGGTGACAGTGGCCTCATAGAATGAGTTTGGAAATTTCACTAACTCTGCAAATTTCCTGAAGAATTTGAGTAGAATAAGTGTTTAGTTCAGTTCAGTTCATTCGCTCAGTCGTGTTCGACTCTTTGTGACCCAATGAATCACAGCACGCCAGGCCTCCCTGTCCATCACCAACTCTCTGAGTTCACTCAAACTCACCTCCATTAAGTGGGTGATGCCATTCAGCAATCTCATATTTTGTCATCCCCGTTTCCTTGGCCCCCAATCCCTCCCAGCATCAGAGTATTTTCCAGTGAGTCAACTCTTCACATGAGGTGGCCAAAGTACTGGAGTTTCAGCTTTAGGATCAGTCCTTCCAAAGCACACCCAGGACTGATCTCCTTTAGAATGGACTAGTTGGATCTCCTTACAGTCCAAGGGACTCTCAAGAGTCTTCTCCAACACCACAGTTCAAAAGCATCAGTTCTTCAGCGATCAGCTTTCTTGACAGTCTAATTCTCACATCCATACATGACCACTGGAAAAAACATAGCCTTGACTAGACAGACCTTGGATGGCAAAGTACTCTCCCTACTTTTTAATATGCTATCTAGGTACGTCATAACTTTGCTCCCAAGGAGTAAACATTTTTTTAAATTTTATGGCCGCAATCAGCATCCGCAGTGATTTTGGAGCCCAAAAAATGAAGTCCGACACTGTTTCCACTGTTTCCCCATCTGTTTCCCATGAAGTGATGGAACCAGATGCCATGATCTTCGTTTTCTGAATGTTGAGGTTCAAGTCAACTTTTTCACTCTTCTCTTTCACTTTCATCAAGAGGCTTTTGTGTTCCTCTTCACTTTCTGCCATAAGTGTGGTGTCATCTGCATATCTGAGGTTGTTGATATTTCTCCCGGCAATCTTGATTCCAGTTTGTGCTTCTTCCAGGTTAGCGTTCCTCAGAATGTACTCTGCATATAACGTCAATAAGCAGGGTGACAATATACAGCCTTGACGTACTCCTTTTCCTATTTGGAACCAGTCTGTTTTTCCATGTCCAGTTCTAACTGTTGCTTCCTGACCTGCATACCGATTTCTCAAGAGGCAGGCCAGGTGGTCTGGTATTCCCATCTCTTTCAGAATTTTCCACAGTTTATTGTGATCCACAGAGTCAAAGGCTTTGGCATAGTCAATGAAAAATAAGTGCTAGCTCTTGTCATTTTTTTTTTTAAGAATTCAGCTGTGAAGCCACCTGGTTCTGGGCTTTTGTTTGCTGGAAGAATTATGACTACAGTTTCTATTTCCGTGCTTGTGACATGTCTGTTAAGTGTTTCTATTTTCCCCTGCTTCAGTTTTGGAAAGTTTTACTGCACTAAGAGTTTGTCATGTCTTCACAGTTGTACATTTTATTGGCATATAGATACTGATAGTAGTCTCTTATGATCCTTTGTATTTCTGTATTGTTTGCTGTAGTTTCTCCAGTTTCATTTCTAATTTTGTTGATTGATTTTTCTTCCTTTGTTTCTTGATGACTGTGGATAATATATTTTTTTCAATTTTATTTTTCATCTCATTAAACCAGCTTTTATATTTGTTGATTTCTACTATGTTCTCGTTTGTTTCTTTTGAATTTGCTTCTCTCCTATTTTTCATAATTTCTTTCCTTCTACTAGCCATGGCATTTTTCATTTCCTCCTCCAGGTGAGGAAACATCCCGGTTTATTTTGTCACCCTAACCTTGTGGAGCCAGGTGCAGTGGGAGAATAAACCAAAACCATCCTTTGTAGAATCCTGATACCCAAGGCAAGATTTAACAGACTAGTTCTGGAAGGCAGAGAGCCTGATGAACTATGAATGTAGGTTCGTGACATTGTACAGGACAGAGATCAACACCATCCCCAAGATAAAGAAATTTCAAAAATTTAAATGCATGTGAGGAGCGTTTACAAATAGTTGTGAAAAGACAGGAAGTAAAAAGCAAAGGTGAAAAGGAAATGTATACCCATTTGAATGCAGAGTTGCAAAGAATTGCTGGGAGATATAAAAAAGCCTTCCTCAGCGATCAATGCAAAGAAGGAGAGGTAAATATTAGAGGGAAAGACTAGAGATCTCTTCAAGCAAATTAGAGAATCCAAGGAAATATTTCATGCAAAGATGGGCTAAATAAAAGACAGAAATGGTAGAGACCCATCAGAAGTAAAAGATAATAAGAAGAGGTGGCAAGAATACACAGAAGAACTGTACAAAAAAGATATTGGAAATTGAAGTCAAGTGGGTGTCAGTAAGCATCACTATGATCAAAGCTAGTGGATGCGATGGAATTCCAGTTGAGCTATTTCAAATCCTGAAAGATGATGCTGTGAAAGTTCTACATTCAGTATGCCAGCAGATATGGAAAACCCAGCCATGGCCACAGGACTGTAAAAAGTCAGTTTTCATTCCAATCGCAAAGAGTCAATGCCAAATAATGCTGCTATCTATGGTGGGGGGTGTATCAAAGAATCACCCCAAGGACATTATTTGGTGACTGAACCACAAAACTCATCTCATTTTAAAAACCTTTCCAAATTTCCACAGGATGTGTTTTCATCCATGCACAGACCCTTAAATGAGACCTTTCAGGCAGTGATGCCAGTATCCACACTATCCTCTCTTCTTGCATTTTGTGGAGCCATCTGTGGCCAACAACTTTAGAATGAAAAGTATTAGTGTCATTTATGAGTAGCAACACCCTCATTAGAAACAATGCAATGTCGCTGGAGGTTTGCTCCATTCTTCCTGCCCTCAGGCTTATCCAGTTAAGAATAGTACCCCAGTCTCACCCAATTGGCTGAAATTGCATCTGTTCACCTAGTCCTCAGGGATGCCACAACAAAATGGGTTCTCAAAAATATATGCACATTCACAGATTCCTATGCTGTGGCTAATGCCCACCCCCTGCCCCCCGCCACCCCCCGTGGTAAATTGATTTCACCTGCTCACTGCTCCTTTCTCCTGGGGACTCACACACACTGCTGCCACAATCACTAATACTCACACTAGATTCCTACTCAAGACAGATAATTGCTTCCCTTAAGTAATTTATTCTTGGTTCCTTGGAGTCAATAGATACCACTGACTCTGGTCAGTGAAACCACTCCAACTCTCAGAAAACTCAACAGCGGACGCTTCAACAAAAAATTCTTTCAATGCAAATGACTTTGCTTATTGAATGCCATAACAAGCTTCTTAAAGAGATACTCCTAAAAGTAATTCCAGAAATGGATAAAAAATAAGCTCTTTGTCCTCATCTTGCTAAACTCTCACACCCTGAATCTTCTTCCTCACATAGAAATTCTTCTATTCTCCCCAGATTCCACGTTGGGTATTTTTTAAGCAATAATCAAGTTTTTATACTCTAAGACAATGTTCTAATTTGTCCTATGATTCTACTTCCCCAGTCTGCTATAATTTTAGAATCACTTCATTACGCACTACTTGGGTACAACCTCAAAAATGACAGAATGACCTTAGTTCATTTCCAAGGCAAACCATTCAAAATAACAGTAATGATAGTCTCTGCCCTGAATACTGATCCTGAAGAAGTTCAGATTCATCAGTTCTGTGAAGACCAAGAACACCTCCTTGAGTTAATAGCAAGTGAAAGATGTCCTTATCATCATAATGGATTGGAATGCAAAAGGGCAAAGTCAAGAGATACCTGGAATAGCAGGCAAGTTTGGCCTTGGAATAAAAGATGAAGCAGAACAAAGACTAATCAAACTCTGTCAAGAGAATGTAGTGGTCAAAGCAAAGATCCTTTGACAACCACACAAGAGATGGCTTTACACATGGACATCACCAAATGGTTCCTAATGGTATCAGCCTGACTATATAATTAGAGGGAGAAGTGTATAAGGTCAGGGGAAAAAAAATCTGGAGCCCACTATGGATCAGATCACCAGTAACAATCTGCCAAATTCAGAAGGTCAGGTGCACAACTACTAGGCCAGCCAGGGACTAGAAAATCAAATGATGTTCAGGTGGCAAAGAGATTCCAGGGTTTATATCTAGTAAACAGAGCACCTCAAAAACTAGGGAAGGAGGTCCAAAATATTGTACAGCAAACAGTGCCAAAACAATGCCAAAGAAAAAGAAAAGCATGGAGGAGGATGTACAAATAGCGGAGGAAAGAAGAGCAGCAGAAAGCAAGTGGAAAAGGCAAAGGTACCCAAACAAAGTTCAGATTTCCAGAAAAGAGAAAGGAGATGTAAAGCACTCCTGCAGTACACAATGTAAAGATATATAAGAAATCAAAGAAGCGGAAAGACTAAAAAATCTCTTAAAAAATCTGAATATATAAGTGCAACATTTCATCCACCAGTGGGCTCAGTAAAGGACAGAAAGTTGAAAGGCCTAAAAGAAGGAAAAGAGATCAAGACAAGATGGAAAGCATGCAAAGAATTTTAGGACAAAAAGATCTTACTGCCCCAGATAACCAGGACACTGTGATGAATCCCACAGAGCCAGCCATTCTTGAATGTGAAGTCAAGTGGGCCTTACAAAGCACTGCTGTCAACAAAGCTAATGTAGGTGATGGAATTCTGTCAGTTCTGCATAAAATTCCAAATATTGATGCTATGAAAGTGTGACATTCAATATGTCAGCAAATGTGGATAACTTAGTAGTGGTCACAGAACTAGAAAAAGGAAATTCTTACCCCAGTCCGCAAGAAAGACAGTACTAACGAATGATAAAAAAAAACACTGCACAACTTCCCTTGTCTTCCAAGCAGGTAAAGTTATGCTCAAAATACACTAAGCTTCTCTTCATCATTCCATGAACTGAGGAACTACAGATGTTCAAGCTGGGGCAGACACATCAGAAGAATAAGAGTTGAAATGGTCACCATTTGTTGGATTTTAGAAGTCATAGAAGTACTAAATTTCGTTGATCACTCTCAGCAAATTTGGAAACTCAGCAGTGGTGACAGGAATGGAAATGGTCAACATTCCTTTCAATTCCAAAGAAAGGCAGTGCCAAAGAATGCAGAAACTACCACACAAATGCACCCATCTCACATGCTTGTAAAGCAATGTTTAAAATTCTCTTAGCCAAGCTTCAGCAATATGTAAACCATGAACTTCTAGATGTTCAAGCTGGTTTTAGAAGAGGTAGAGGAATCAGAGATCAAATTGCTAATATCTGCTTCTTCATCAAAAAAGAAAGAGACTTCCATAGAAACATCTATTTCTTCTTTATTGACTATACCAAAGCTTCTGACTGCGTGGATCACAATAAACTATGGAAAATTCCAAAGGGAATGGGAATACGAGGCCACCTGATCTGCCCCTTGAGAAATCTGTATGAGGGTCAGGAAGCAACATATTAGAACGGACATGAACAACAGTCTGCTTCCAAATAGGAAACGGGGTACATCAAGGCTGTATGTTGTCACCCTACTTATTTAACTTATATGAAGAGTACATCATGTGAAATGCTTGGCTAAAGGAAGCACAAAATGGAAGCAAGATTGCTGGGACATATTTCACTAACCTCAGATATGTACATGACACCACCCTTTTGACAGAAAATGAAGAAGAAATAAAAGAGCCTCTTGATGCAAGTGAAAGAGGAGAGTGAAAAAGTTGGCTTAAAGCTTAACATTCTGAAAACTAAGATCATGGCACCCGGTCCTATCACTCCATGGCAAATAGAAAGGGAAAAATGGAAGTCATTGACGTATTTTATCTTTTTGGGCTCTAAAATCACTCCAGATGGTAACTTTGGCCATCAAATTAGAAAACAAATATTTCTTGTCAGAAAAGCTGTGAGAAATCGAGACATGTGTGAAAAAGAAAAGATACCAGTTCACTCACAAACTTTGGTATAGTCAAGTCTATGGTCTTTGGGGTATTCACATAGAGTTGATTGAGCAGGACCACAAAAGTGGCAGAATCCTGAAGAATTGATGCCTTTGAATTGTGGTATTGGAGAAGATTCTTAAGAGTTCCTTGGACAACAAGGAGATCAAATTAGTCAATCGTCAAGGAAATCAGCCCAAAATAACCATTGGATGAACTGCTAGTGAAGCTGAAGCTCTAATACTTTGTCTATCTAATGCAAAGAGCCAACTCATTGGAAAAGACCCTGATAATGAGAAGTACTGAAGGTAGAAGGAGAAGGGTGTGACAAGAATGAGTGTGTTGGATGGCATCACTGCCAATGCAATAGATATGAACTTGGGCAAGCTCCGGGAGATTGTGGTGCATATTGAGGCTTGCTTGATACAGTCCATGACATCACAAGGAGTTAGATTTGACTTCCCACTAAACAACAAAAGGGAGCGTCCTAATTGCACTTTCATCTTTATCTCTCAAGATTTTCCAGCAGCACCTATAAAGTATAATATATTCTCTCCATTGTATATTGTTGCCTGCTTTGTCATAGATTAGGTAAGCATTTGGACAAGAGATTATTTCAGGGTCTTCTACCTGTTCCATTGGGCTGTATTCCTTTTTTTTTTTTTTTTTTTTGCAAGTTTCATGTTGTGTGGATGACTACAACTTTGAATAACAGACTGAAAGCAGGAAACCTGATTCCTCCAGTTCTGTTTATTTTTCTCATGATAGCATGGCTATTCAAGGTCTTTTACATTTCCCAACAAGTTGTAAAAAAATTATCTAGTTCTGCGAAAAATGTCATTGGCAATTTCAAAGCAATTGCTTTGAATATGTAAACTGCTTTTTGTCGCACAGCCATTTACACAGTATTGATTCTCCAAGTCAAAGAGAATGTTATATTTATCCATTTATTTTGTCACCCTTGATTTATTTCCTCCATGTCTTATTCAATTCAGCACACAAATCTTTTCCCAGGTTTACTTTGGGGAATTTTATTCTTCTTGCAGTGGTGACTGGGATTCCTTTCTTAATTTGTTTTTGATGTCAGTTTATAGGAATGCCAGAGATTGCTGTGTGTTAATTTTATAGCCAGACACTTCCCTGAATTCATGGAGTACTGCTAGTAATTATCTGGTTTTATGGTAGGATTCTCTGTGCATAGTATCATATCATCTGCAAACAGTGACAGTTTTACCTCTTATTTTCCGTTTCATTTGAAACTTTTTTTCATTCTTCTTCCTATTCTCTGATTGCAGTAGTTAGGTGTCCCAAGACTGTGTTGAGTAACCATGGTGAATAGGAAGCATCTTTTTCTTATTCATGGATTAGGGGTCATGGTTTCAGAATTTTACTATAGAGAATACTGTTTGTGGTGAGTTTATCCATAAATGGCCTTTATTATGTTAAAGAAGATTCCCTTTATTCCCTCCTCCTCTACAGGTTTAATCATAACTAGGTGTTAAATTTTGTCAAAAGCTTTTTCTGAATCTATATCCTAAACAGATTCAACACCTCTCCTTGGAATACTTAGGTATCTTTCGGTTTGTTTGTTTGTTTGTTTTTCTTCCTTTGGCCACATGATACAAAGAGCTGACCCACTAGATAGTGTCCTGACACTGGGAATGATTGAAGGTAAAGGAGAAGTGGGTAGCCAGTGATGGGATGGTTAGATAGCATCACTGATTCTATGGAAGTAAATCTGAACAAATTGTGGTAGATAGTGAAGGGAAGCCTGGCAGGCTAAAGTCCATGGGTTGGCAAAGAGCCAGAGCTGACTTAATGACTGAATAACAACAAATGTTCTCCTTCTGTTCTTGACAGGAGTAGCTTTTTTTTTTTTTTTTTACTACTTCATTTTCTATCCCACCTCACCCTATCTAGATTCTACTTATGTTACATCGGCTCCTTATCATGTTGAGATTCAGCCACATTTTGCTGTTTTTATTGCTACCTACATGGCCCAACATTTGTGTGATTTTAAACTCCACATGTTTCAGTGGTTTCCTAACCACCAGCATCCTGATATTTTCCTGACACACTGATGTTTCATTCTGTTCTGTTCATCTCGGTCTCACACTGTATGCATATGCCAATTTTCTATTTTCCTTGATTTTTCTTTGCTGTTAATGTATATGAGACATTCTTTTAAATTACTAATGAATATTTTTTTTCTTTGTCTTGTACATTCTTATGTGATGACTATTCCATATTGACCTGTTTGATGTTCTTTGATATAATATATTCTTCAGTTGAAATAAACAATCAAATCATATGACTATTTCTGTTTATGATTTACTCACCGCTGTTCAGGATTAGAGGCCTCTGTTTCAAAAATACAGCCTAAATAATGAAACAAATAAGAAACAAAACTTAAACATATAAATCTTAATAAATTCTAGATTTGAAAAGAAAATTATCTCCAAGAAAGGAGTATATTGTTTGCAAGTTAAAACTGCCAACTTTGTCTATTCATCCCTAGATCAGCCAAAAAATATCATCAGCTTCTTTGAAAAGCATATTTTTAAATGATGATCAAGGCAAATGGCAGACGAAACAATGGAAAACAAATTAATCTGAAACATATACAAGCAACTCCTGCAGCTCAATTCCAAAAAAAAAAAAAAAATGACCCAATCAGAAATTGGGCCAAAGAACTGAGATGACTTTTCTCCAAAGAAGACATACAGATGGCTAGCAAACATATGATGATGCTCATTATCAGAGACGCAAATCAAAACCACAATAAGGTACCATTCCATACCAGTCAAATTGAGTTCTATCCAAAAGTCTACAAGCAATAAATTCTGGAAAGGTTGCAGAGAAAAGGGAAGCCTCTTACACTGTTGGTGGAATGCAAGCTAGCACAGCAACTATGGAGAACAGTGTGGAGATTCCTTAAAAGATAAAACTGCAATAGGACTGCCATGTGACCCAGATTACACTGCCTGGCATACACACGGAGGAAACCGGAATTGAAAGAGACAGGTGTACGCCAATCTCCATTGCATCACTGTTTATCATAGACAGGGTATGAAAGCAACCTAGATGTCCATTCGTTGAAGACGAATGGATAAGAAAGCTGGGATGAATATACACACTGGAATATTCACTTCAGTTCAGTTCAGTCACTCAGTAGTGTCCGACTCTAGCACCCCATGAGTCTCAGCACGCCAGGCATCCCTGTCCATCACCAACTCCCAGAGTTTACACAAACTCATGTCCATCGAGTCGGTGATGCCATCCATCCATCTCATCCTCTGTCATCCCCTTCTCCTCCTACCCCCAATCTCTCCTAGCATCAGGGTGTTTTGCAATGAGCCAACTCTTCACAGGACGTACCCAAAATATTGACCCAGATTCAGCATCAGTCCTTTCAATAAACACCCAGAACTGATCTCCTTTAGGATGGACTGGTTGCATCTCCTTGCAATCCAAGAGACTCTCAAAAATCTTCTCCAACAACACAGTTCAAAAGCATCAATTCTTTGGTGTTCAGCTTTCTTCAAGTTCAACTCTCACATCTATACCTGACCATTGATAAAACCAGAGCTTTGAATGGACGGACCTTTTTTGTCAAATTAATGTCTCTGTTTTTTTATATGCTGTCTAGGATGATCAGCACTTTCCTTTAAAGGAGTAAAAGTCTTAATTTCATGCTACAATCACCATCTACAGTGATTTTGGAAACCAAAAAAATAAAGTCTGACACTGTTTCCACTGTTTCCCCATCTATTTCCCATGAAGTGATGGGACCAGATGCCATAATCTTAGTTATTTGAATGTTGAGCTTTAAGCCAGCTTTTTACTCTCCTCTTTCACTTGCATCAAGAGGCTTTTTAGTTCCTCTTCACTTTCTGCCATAAGTGTGATGTCATCTGCATATCTGAGGTTATTGATATTTCTACCGGGATTCGTGATCCAAGATTGTGCTTTCCGACCAGTGTTTCTCATGAAGTACTCTGAAGAACTTAAAAAAGCAGGCTGAAAATATATAGCCTTGATGTACTTTTTCGTATTTGGAACCAGTCTGTTGTTCCAGTAGTAGAATATTACTCAGCCATTAAAATCAGTTCTAAAGAGTGGGTGAAACCAGAGCCTTACTTAGAGAGTGAAGTAAGCCAGAAAGAAAAACACCAATAGCATATACTAATGCATATTTGTGGACTTTAGAAAAATGGTAATGGTAACCCTGTATGCGAGACAGCAAAAGAGACACAGATATAAAGAACAGTCTTAGGACACTGTGGGAGAGGACGAGGGAGAGATGATATGGGAGAATGACATTGAAACATGTAAATTATCACATGTGAAAGAAATTTCCAGTCCATGTTCGATGCATGATACTGGGTGCTCAGGGCTGGTGCACTGAGGTGACCCAAAGGGATGGGATGGGAAGGGAGGTAGGAGGGAGTTTAAGGATGGGGAACACATGTACAAACATGGGAGATTCATGTCAATACCTGGCAAAACCAATACACTACTTTAAAGTAAAAAAAAGAAAAAAGAAAACTGCAAATAAAAAAGGATTAGAACATATAAAAACAAACAAACAAAACGAAATTCAGAATTCTACATCAGGAGTACTAAATAACAACAGACAGGGGCATTTCTACTTTAGAGAAATTGTGGTTAGGGTAAAAATATCTTTCACTTTCCTTTTCTTGGTGAATGGTATTTGCTCTTCTGCAGTGGGAATGTTTTCATCAGTATCCCTTAAATCAGAGTCCATAATTGCTCTTCAAGTGACTTATTACTGAGGATTTCAAGGAGAAATGAAAAGAGGGAACAAAGATATATCAGAAGGAGTACAGAATCTAATATTAAGTGTAGAACAAATTGCACCACTTTGTATATAAATTTTTCAAAATTTCTTCTCACTTTGAATTAAGCGATTTTTTCCCAAGTCACTCACTGTTTAAGTTTTACCCATGGAAATGGGATCTTCTCCTCTCACACGAGGAGGCTTTCATGTGACCAAAGGAAATTATTTTCAGACTAGGGAACTTTTTAAAGAGATTAGCGGTCAGGGCTTGTAGAACTTGAAGGGTACCTAATGAAAGACACCTGAGTGGGGCACTGTAAAAGACAGATAGTCTGGACACAGTCTCCCCAGCTTGCCACACTTCATCTCTCTTTAAAAATTGGTCTTTTTACTTACCGTACCCCCAAAATAGAGGCTACCTCTGATCTTTGGACCACTACATATGGGAAAAAAGTCTGCTAAGAAGCAAAATAACCAAGTGGTTGGTATTGAAAATACCTAAATATGAAAGAGCTTAACAGTTCCAAGGAAATGGTTTAATTATGAAGATTATGAGAAAAATAAAAATTAGAAGACAGAGATTTGCAGGCCCACGTTCATTCCATAGTTCCACCTCAAACAGTTCACATTTTATCTACTCTACGCAACATAATCTGAGGAAGAAATTGTTACAATTTAGAGTTTGGCGGCTGCTAATCTGAAAATATCTTAAGTATTTAGAAGACATACACATATAAGGGAAGTTGTTTGTTCAAGTCCAGAAAGTTATTAGTACGAGGTTTCCTCAGGAACTCTCCACTTGATGAAATTGTAGTACATTCTCAAGCTACTATTATTCTCACATTTCCCTAAGGTTGGACAAGGTACTACACCAAGCAACCTGATACTCTGTGCAAGCCACTATTATCAGTATCATCATTTTCCATATTTCCATTGTATTGTTCTCATCAGCAGTAGGAGAAGGCAATGACAACCCACTGCAGTACTCTTGACTGGAAAATCCCATCGTCAGAGGTGCCTGGTAGTCTGTAAGCCATGCGGTCGCGAAGAGTCGACATGACTGAGCGAGTTTCATTTCGCTCTTCACTTTCATACATTGGAAAAGGAAATGGTAACCCACTCCAGTGTTCTTGCCTGGAAAATCCCTGGGATGGAGTAACCTGGTAGTTTGCCATCTATGAGGTCACACAGAGTCGGACACGACTAAAGTGACTTAGCAGCAGTAGCTCTCGTGTAACTGTTTCTGATCATGTTCAGTTTTGACAGATAAATTTCTTTTATAAATTATTCTAGAGATATAAAAATCTAGCTGTGAATCTCTTTGATGAATGTCTTAACGATGAGCAATATTAAAGTTATCTGTCATGCTTGTGGAGAAGCCAATGGCAAGGCCCTATCTATGGCTATTCATCAGAAAGTGTCTGTGTTTAACTATGTTAGGAATCTATAAGCTATATGTATAGATGTGCTAAAGCACAATTTATACTATTTAAACCTTAGTCTAAAGAGAAGATAGAGTCAAAAATTATGATATTGAATATGAAGAATTCATATTAATGCATAGACTTTGGACAGACTACAGATACTGATATATTTGTGGAAGCTTCTTGGTGTTTCTGGGAGCTTTTGAAGATTAAAATGAGTCTGATCTAGGCCTTCAAATAATGACGAGGTTTCAGTAGGAGACATTCGGAAAGAAGGGAAGGACACCTCTGGCAAAAGGAACATTAACAAGACTCTGAATAGGAAAATAATAAAGCAAGGAGTTTAAGTGTACCTGAATGACAGATTTGCCTGTTACTCCAGGTGTTTCTTGACTTCCTACTTTTGCATTCCAGCCCCCTCTAATGAAAAGGACATCTTTTTTTGGGTGTTTTAAAAGGTCTTATAGGTCTTCATAGAACCGTTCAACTTTGGCTTCTTCAGTGTTACTTGTTGGGGCATAGGCTTGGATTACTTTAATATTGAATGGTTTGCCTTGGAAACAAACAGAGATCATTCTGTTGTTTATGAGATTGCATCCAAGTATTCCATTTCAGACTCTTTTGTTGACCATGATAGCTACTTCATTTCTTTTAAGGGATTCCTAACCCACAGTAGTAGATATAATGGTCATTTGAGTTAAATTTAACCATTCCAGTCCATTTGAGTTCACTGATTCCCAGAATGTCGATGCTCACACTTGCCATCTCCTGTTTGACCACTTCCAATTTGTCATGATTCATGGACCTAACATTCCAGGTATCTAAGCAATATTGCTGTTTACAGCACTGGATCTTGCTTCTATCACTAGTCACATCCACAAGACGGTTTTGTTTTTGCTTTGGCTTCATCCCTTCAGTCTTTCTGGATTTATTTCTCCACTGATCTCCAGTAGCATATTGGGCACCTACCAACCTGGGGAATTCCTCATTCAGTATCCTATCATTGTGCCTTTTATTACTGTTCATGGGGTTCTCAAGGCAAGTATACTGAAGTGGTTTGCCATTCCCTTCTGCAGTGAACCACACTGAGTTAGACAAGGCTGTGATCTGTGAGATCAGATCGACAGGTTTTCTGTGATTATATTTTCAGTGTGTCTGCCTGCTGATGCCCTCTCACAATACCTACCATCTTACTTGGGTTTCTCTTACCTTGGATGTGGGGTATCTCTTTACGGTTGCTCCAGCAAAGCACAGCCACTGCTCCTTACCTTGGACAAGGTGTATCTCTTAACTACCACACGTCCTGACCTTGAATATGGAATAGCTCATCTCGGCCCTCCTGCGCCTGCATAGTCGCCACCATTTGGACATGGGGTTGCTCCTCTCAGCCACAACCCAGAGCTCGGGCGAGGGGTAGTTCCTCTTGGTCATACTTCTGCGTGGTCCATCACACAGCCAGCATCACTTCTGCATGGTCTGTTGTGCAGTTTTGCCAAGAGAACGCACTGGTCATAGCAAAAACCCTCTTTCAACAACATAAGAGAAGACTCTACACGTGGACATCACCAGATGGTGAACACTGAAATCAGATTGATTATATTCTTTGCAGCAAAAGATGGAGAAGCTCTATACAGTTAGCAAAAGCAAGACCAGGAGCTGACTGTGGCTCAGATCATGAATGCCTTATTGACAAATTCAGACTTAAATTGAAGAAAATAGGGAAAACCACTAGACCATTCAGATATGACCTAAGTTAAATCCCTTATGATTATACAGAAGAAGTGAGAAATAGATTTTAGGGACTAGATATGATTGATAGAGAGCCTGACGAACTATAGACGGAAGTTCGTGACATTGTACAGGAGAGAGGGATCAAGATCATCCCCACTGAAAAGAAATGCAGAAAAGCTAAATCACTGTCTGGTGACGCCTTACAAATAGCTGTGAAAAGAGGAGAAGTGAAGAGCAAAGGAGAAAAGGAAACATATAAGCATCTGAATGCAGAGTTCCAAAGAATAGCAAGGAGAGATAAGAAAGCCTTGCTCAGCGACCAATGCAAAGAAATAGAGAAAAACAACAGAATAGAAAAGACTAGAGATATCTTCAAGAAAATTAGGGATACCAAAGGAACATTTCATGCAAAGATGGACTCGATAAAGGACAGAAATGCTATGGGCTTAATAGAAGCAGGAGAAATGGAGAAGTGGTAAGAACACAGAACTGTCCAAAAAAAAAGATTTTCCCAACCAAGATAATCATGATGGTGTGATCACTCATCTAGAGCCAAACGTCTTGGACTGTGAAGTCAAATGGGCCTTAGAAATCATCACTAGGAACAAAGCTATTGGAGGTGATGGAATTCCAGTTGAGCTGTTGCAAATCCTGAAAAATGATGCTGTGACAGTGCTGCCCTCAATATGCCAGCAAATTTGGAAAACTCAGCAGTGGCCACAGGACTGGCAAAGGTCCGTTTTCATTCCAGTCCCAAAGAAAGGCAATGGCAAAGAATGCTCAAACAACCGCTCAGTTGCACTCATCTCACACTCTAGTAAAATCATGCTCAAAATACTCCAAGCCACTCTTCAGCAATACGTCAACAGTGAAGTCCCAGATGTGCAAGCTGGCTTTAGAAAAGGCAGAGGGACCAGAGATCAAATTGTCAATGTCCCCTGTTTCATGGAAAAAACAAGATAGTTCCAAAAAACCATGTATTTCTGCTTTATTGACCCATTTCTTTTTTCAGTCATTTGTTATTTAGGCATTGAGGTTCACGAGCTGCTTTTGTAGTGTAAGGATTAATTATTTGTCAGTAACTTCGTTTCCTGTTATTTTCTCTGTTTCATAGGGTGCCTTTTCACATTGCTTATAGTCTCCTACTGATCACGATAGTAAAAGCGGATATCAAATGAAATCATAAGTAATCCTGTCAGTCAAGTAAGGAAGAAGTTGAAATTTGCGGTTTAAATATCAGAGGAAGCTGGTTCATCACCTGTAGGCAGTGTATGTGATAAGGGGAGAGACTTGATGAGACCTCAGTGGGAGAAAAATGGATTTCTTGATATCTACAACAAATAAGATATGTACAAGGATTGCAAATTTCTCATCAGAGCTTCTTCCACACTATTATGTCAATCAGACGTCTAATGGTCTACTTTTCCATGGTCTTTCTTTATCTCCAACACTTCTCAGGAGCTTGGCTTCATTTACTGTTATTTTCTCCCTTTCAAAGGGTGCCTTTTCACATTTCTTTTAGGTTTCTTCATTGTACAAAAGATTTTAACTTCAATTAGGTCACATATGTTTGCTTGAGTTTTATTTCCGTTTCTCTGGGAGGTGGGTCAGAGAGCATCTTGCTGTGATTTACGTCAAAGTGTGTCCTGCCTACATTTTCCTCTAAGAGTTTTATAGTTTCTAGTCTTATATTTAGATCTTTAATCCATTTTGAGTTTAGTTTTGCATATGTTGTTAGGAAGGGTTATGGTTTCATTCTTTTAGAATTTGTTGATGATTTTTCCCTCAGCACCACTTGTTAAAGAGATTATCATTTTTCCATTGTATATTATTTCCTCCTTTGTCAAAATTAAGATGTCCATGGATGTGTGGACTTATGTCTAGGCTTTCTATTTTGTTCCACTGATCTAGATCTCTGTCTTTGTGTTACTGTCTTGATAACTGTAATTTTGTAGTATAGTCTGAAGTCAGGCAGGTTGATTACTCCATTTCATTCTTCTTTCTCAGGATTTCTTCTGCTTTTAGAGGTTTCCCTGTGTTTCTATATTTACTTTGAAAGTATAAATACTGTGAAAATATTTGTTCTAGTTTTGTGAAGAATACTATTGCTTACTTGATAATAGTTGCATTGAACCTATAGATTGCTTCGGTTTGTGTACTCATTTTCACTATATTATTTCTTCAAGTCCATCAACCTGGTATAATTCTCTATCTGTCTCATCTTTTTTTATCATTGTTTTATAGTTTTCTATATATGCATATAAGTCTTTTTGTTTCTTTATGTAAATTTACCGCTAAGTATGCTATTCTTTTCATTGCAACGCTGAACAGGATTTATTATCTATTTTCTCATTGTTCATGTATAGCAATGCAAGGGGCTTCTGGGTAATAATTTATAACCTGCAACATTTTGATATTCATTAATTAGCTCTAGTAATATTCTTGTGGTGTCTTTAGGGCTTTCTATGTAGAGGATCATGTCGTCTGCAAATAGTGAGAGTTACTTTTTTTTTTTTTTTTAACCAACCTGGATTACTTTTTATTTCATTTTCTTCTCTGACTGTTGTGTCTAGGACTTCCAAATCAATGTTGAATTGTTGTGGTGAGAGTGAGCACCCTTGGCTTGCTCCTGATTTTATAGGAAATCCTTTCAATTTTTCACCATTGGAGATACTGTTTGTCGTGGGTTTCTCATATATGGCTTTTATTGTGTTGAGATATGTTCCACTTAACACTTGCTTTCTGGAGAGTTATCATAAGGAGGTGTTGACTTTTGTGAAAGAATTTCTCTGCATCTATTGAGATAATCATATTGTTTTTAATCTTTCCGTTTAATATGGTGTATCAGATTGATTTGCAAATATTAAGGAATCCTTGCATCCCTGGGATGATGTCCACGTGCTTCTAAGGTAATGATGTATGACCTTTTTGATATGTTTTTGGATTCTGTTTGCTAGAAGTTGCAGGAAAATTTCTGCACCTATGTTTACCAATATGTTTAGTAACATTAGCCTGTAGTTTTCTTTCTTTTTTGCATCTTTGTCTGGTTTCGGTATTAGGGTGATGGTGGCCTCGGAGAATGAGTTGGGGAGTTTATCAGCCTCTGCAATTTTCTGGAAGAGTTTGAGTTGGTTAAGGCTTTGTTCTTCCATAAACCATTTTTTGGTAAATTCCAAAAAAAAAAAAAAAATGTAGGATTCACCTGTGAAACCGTCTGGTCCTGGTCTTTTGATCATTGAAAGATTCTTGATAACAGGCTTTATTTCCGTGATTTTGTTTCATCTATAAGATTTTCTACTTGCTCGTCCATTTATGGACAGTTATTCTTTTCTAAGATTTTTTTTTTCATTTCTTTAACGTTGTCCATTTATGTGACATATAATTTCTCACAATAATCTCTTATGACCTTTGATATGTCTGTGTTTTCTGTTGTGATTACTCTATTTTCATCTGTAATTTTATTATTTGGATTTTTCTCCACCACCCCAGCACCTCCTCTTTTTTTTTAATTTTTTCCTTGATCACTCTGGCTAATGCTTTGTCTTTGATTTATATTCTAAAAGAACCAGATTTTCATTTTATTGATCTTTGCCATAGTCATTATTGTTTCTTTTTCACTTATTTCTGCTCTGATTTTTATGATTCTATTCATTCTACTAACTTGGGGGTTCTTTTCTTCTTTTTGTGTTTGCTTTAGATGTAAAGGTAGCCTCTTTCTTTGATGTTCATCTTCTTCCTTGAGGCAGATTTATATGCTATGAAACTCCTTCTTAACATTGCTTGTTACTGAAAACCAAATTTTTGGGTTGTCGTGTTTTAATTTTCTTTTTGTAATTTTATTTATTTTACAGAGGATAATTAGTTTACATTATTGTATGGGTTTTGCCATACCTTAACATGAATCTGCCCCCAGGTGTACATATGCTTTTATTTTCCTTTGATTGAATTTAAATTTGATTTCCTTTTTGATTTTTTCTGTGATCTGTTGCTTATTCAGATGTCTGTTATTTAACCTCCATATGCTTGGAGATTTATTTAATTTTTCTTCTGTGTTTGACATCTATTGTTACTTCATTGTGATTGGAATAGATGCTCGAAATTCTTTCACTTTTCTTTTCTTTCTTTCTTTTTTTTTTTTTTTTTGTTTGAATTTAGCAATGGTTGGTTTATGGACTGGGATTTGATCTTTCCAGGAGGCTGTTCCATGTGCACTTGAGGAAAGGTGTATCCATTACTAATGAGTGTAATGCCTATATATAGCAATTAGGTGTAACTAGACCATTGTGCTATTTAGCAGACCCTCAATATGTAAGGTAAATGCAATCAAGTAGAAAAGGGGAAATTAACAGTAACACAATTATAATGGGGGCTTTTATATCCCAGTCACACCTATGGACACTTCAACTGAAAAGAAAATTAGCAAATACTCATGAGCTGTAAACGTTCTTTTGTAGGTTGTCTGTTTTTACACTTATTGCAGTGCCTCAGGTAAGGGAGGAGGAGATACTCTAAAGTTGGCCATGTTTAGAAGTGGCAGAAAGTTACCCAGCACAATTGGTAGAGTTGGAAAATTGATAGAAAAGTCCTAATACAAAGATGTGACTTCCAAGCTATTGCTATCTTCCATTTTTATGAGTCGAGAAGTACTCACCAAGAAAGTGAAATCCCTGATATGAGGGTATATGATCTCAAAATTGAAATATGACTAAGAGAACAGTCTATATGCATAAAATTGAGTCCTGGCTCGAGCTTTATTAATTATGCTAAGTGTTAGAACATGTCTGATAGACCACATCCCCTGCAAGTCTCCCAGAACCTCCCCTAAATTACTATCTCCTGGATTTCTAAGCTATGGCATTGTACTTTCTATAGTATCATAGGCTGAGGCTTTAAGATTATAAAAGCTCGTTGAGGACAGAGACCACATTAATTTATTACCGTTGGAAATATCTCCCCAAGGCCTGAAGCTAAGTCTGGCGCAGCTGCCACCACCCAAAAGGCCAGATGCTAACTCTGAAATCTACCCTTAAATCTCCTCTCCAACTTCCCCCATCTTATCACCAACCAGTAGTGTCTTTTGTCCCTTTCCCAGGAAAGATTCTTTGTTCTTACAGTCTTCTTCATCGTCCAGGGGTGACTACCCATTGTCTGTATTTCAAATTCTCTGCTGATTGAATGAACATAATTTAGGAATGGAAACCAGAGGCTGCAGACAGGCCAGTACAGAAGCTTCTGAAGTTACATAGTGGGAATCTGCACTGACATGTGGCTACGTTGAATGTTATTAGTGACTTGAATCCTATCAACTGGGTCATCTGGAAGATGAACATTTTCTCTGTGAAACTGTACAAAAGTATTTCTATATGACTTCATTTGGGTGCAAGCCTTCTCTATAGTCTCCTATACCTGGAACTGTTCCCTCCAAATATTCCCAGTTGAACATACCTTGGCCTGATGTGCACACAATCTCTCCTTTAGGCTTGGCTAAGACAGGAGGTTCAGAGGTCTTGTTAGCCCAATTTCTCAAGTTGGTAGAGGACTTACAATCTACACTCTTTGTCAATAACTGGGGTATCTTCTTTAAGGGCTGCAGGTGTTAACAAAGCACTTGCCTGGAGCTGTGGTTTTGCTGCTCTAATGGCCCTTTTTAGAGCAGAGGAACATGTGATTATCCGTAGGCCCTTCAGTTTGGACTGGTATTATTTATTTATTTTTATCAGTTGTGCAATTTGCAAACTAGAATCGTGGTCTTTTGGGGTTCTCACAAATCCAGAGGACTGGCAGTAAGACTGGGGGCCATAGATGAGAACTTTTAAAAAGGGACTTCAACACACCTGGAAAACTCTCTGTGGGAAAGGCCCAGGTGGCTCCAACACATCGTGGGAGACCTTGTGATCCTCTAATCTCCCCAAAGGCTCCTGCCGCCTATTGTCGTGGTTAACGGAGGTGTGATTACCATGATGTGATTGCTTTGTGTCATCACTAAAGCAATAGGCAGCAATGCCTTGGTCACTGCCCTTTGCAACGACCAGTCCTCAGGATTGGTCAGGTCTTATCCTTGGGATTTAGAAGAAAATCAGTGGGAAGGATTAAAGGAGAGTTCTGTATGTTGTTGACCAGGTCATGCTGCCTTCCTGATGTTCTTACTTTCTTCTATCACTTTCTCTAAATCATGCCCCTTCCATTGTTTCCTAGGAGATCTTACCCATTTAATAGAATGTTCATCCCAGCTGAATCTCTGAGGAAACAGTGAAAACACTTAGGGAGCATTAGGAATCTTTGAGGATTATCAGTTGATGGGTAAGAGTGTTCTTTACCACTTTCCTTTCCCTGAGAACCTAAGTAAGTAAGGTAAATTCTGTTAAGTCACTCAGTCCTGTCCAACTTTTTCTGACCCCATGGATTGTAGCCTGCCAAGCTTCCCCGTTCATCAGCAACTCATAGAGCCTGCTCAAACCCATGCCCATCGAGTCAGTGATTCCATCCAAGCATTTCATCTTCTGTCTTCGCTCTCTCCTCCAGCTTTCAATCTTTCTAAACATCAGGATCTTTTCCAGTGAGTCAGTCCTTCACATCAGGTGGCCAATATATTCAAGTTCCAGTTTCAGAATCAGTCATTCCAATCAATATTCAGGACTGATTTCCCTTAGAATTGACTGCTTTGATCTCCTTGCAGTCAAAGGGACTCTCAAGAGTTTTCTCCAACACCACATTTCAATAGCATTGATTCTTTGGAGGTCAACTTTCTTTCTAGTCGAATTCTCACTTCTACTTCACTCTGTACGTAGATTTGACTAGACCGAACTTTGTCTGCTTTATAATATGCTGTCTAGCCTGGTCATAACTTTTCTTCTAAGGAGAATGTGTATTTTGATTTCATGACCAAAGTCACCATCTGCAGTGATTTTGGAGCCCCCTCCCCCAATTAAGTTTCTCACTGTTTCCATTCTTTCCCCATCTTTATGACATGAAGTAATGAGACCAGATGCCATGATTCTCATTTTGGATGTGGTGTTTTAAGTCATCTTTTTCATTCTCGTTCACTTTCCTCAAGAGACTCTTTAGTTCTTTTGAAGTTCTGCCATGTGAATCGTGTCTTCTGCATATCTGAGGTTATTGATATTTCTCCAGAAACCTTGATTGCAAACACTGTTGCATCCAGCGTGGCCTTTTGTATGATTAACTCTACATGTAAGTTCAATAAAGAGGGTGACAATATACAGCTTTGACGTGCTCCTTTCCCAACTCCTGACCATTTTGTTCTTCCATGTCCTGTTCTAACTGTTGCTTCTAGACCTCCATACAGTTTACTCAGGAGGCATATAACATGGTCTAGTAGTGCCATCTTTTGTCGAATTTCCCATTTTGCTATGATCTACCCAATCAAAGTCTTTGGCATCGTCAAATAGGAGTAGATGCTTTCCTGGTGTTTTCTTACTTTTTCCATTCCCCAACAGATGTTTGCAGTTTGATTTCGGGCTCGTCTGTCCTTTTTAAATCCAGCTTGAACATGTGGAAGCTCATGGTTCACATTCTGTTGAAGCCTGGTTGGGGAATTTTGAGCAGTACTTTGCGAGCGTGTGAAATATGTGCAACTAAGCCGTAGCATGAACATTCTTTAGATTGCCTTTTTTGCAGTTGGAATGACAACTGACCTTTTCCAGTACTCTGGCCACAATTGAGTCTTCCAAATTTGCTAGCATATGGATGGCAGCACATTCCTAGTATTATCTTTTAGAATTTGAAATAGCTCAACTGAATTCCATCATTTCCACGAGCTTTACTTGTAGTTATGCTTCCTAAATCCCACTTGACTTCACATTCCATGATGTCTGACTCTAGGTGAGTGATCACAGCATTGTGCTTAACTGGGTCATGAAGAACTTTTGTGTATCATTCATCTGTGTATTCTTGCCACCTCTTCTAAATAGCTTCTGCTTCTGTTACATCTGTACCATTTCTATCCTTTAATGTGCTCCTCTTTGAATGCAATTTTCCCTTGGTATCTCTGATTTATAGGAGGGATCTGAAGTCTTTCCCATTCTCTTTATTTCCTCTATTGGCATTGATAACCGAGGAAAGTTTTATCTCTCTTTGCTATTCTTTGGGACTTGGCATTCAAATGTATATAGTTTTCCTTTTCTCCTTTTCGTTTAGCTTGCCTCCTCTTCTCAGCTCTTTGTAAGGCCTCTTCACTTTGCTTTTTGCATTTCTTTTTCATGGGGATGGTCTTGATCACTGCTTCCTGTACAATGCCACAAATCTCCACCCATAAGTCTTCAGGCACTCGATCAGACATAATCCCCTGATTCTGTTTACAACTTCCACTGTATAATCATAAGGGCTTTGATTTTACATGTGTAAAATATATTAATTCCCTGTTTCATGTAGGGAAATATTCACCCAGGCTTTCATCTAAGAAATACAGAGAACTCTTTATAGTATTAGGGAAATACATGAAATATAGCTGTTCAATGTTTGACTGTTTAGCACAGGTCTTAATTTCTGAATCATTGAAAATCCTCTATTTTAAGTTTATAAATCTGGGAAATGTTTTCATACGTGAATAATTGAGATTTCATATGAGAAGCTTTCTCCCCAAATTTTCAAATATGAAATATACAGAATTCCAAATCTCCTATCAGAAGACCTTCATTCAAAATTTCTTGATGGAAATACAGATAATTTCATAGCTCAAGCATGAAAATCTGTAGACAAATTCTATATGTCAGTAGGAAAATTAGTGCAAGTTTTTCACATATTAAATAGACAGTATTCAGTATTTTATGAAGGAAAGACAACACAAAGATTTTCAAATGAGAAATATGAAAATAATCTCATATTTCAT
The DNA here is from genome assembly GCF_049115385.1 of Moschus berezovskii. Classification (NCBI taxonomy): domain Eukaryota; kingdom Metazoa; phylum Chordata; class Mammalia; order Artiodactyla; family Moschidae; genus Moschus; species Moschus berezovskii. Next base: position 31,862,536 of record NC_142489.1, on the reverse strand, counting down.
GTTAGAAAACCTGTGACCATGTTTTGATATGTGAAATGGACATTTTCATATCTCCTTTAAAAGAATCTGCATCCAGATTTTCCTAGCTCTAACGTGAAAAATTCCAGATTTTATGCAGAAAATTCTGTGTCCATACTTTCATGTGTGATATATAGAGAATTCCATGATTCAAATTGGAAAAACTGTCCCCAGATTTGTATATGTGAATAATAGAGAATTCTGTATTTCACCTACTAAAACCTGCATCTAGATTTTCATATGTGAAACTTAGAATTTCATCTTTTATGTAGGACTATCTCTTTTCAGATGTCTATGCTTGAAACAGAAAATACCTTCATCAGGAGGCTCCTTGGTTCCTATTGTTCTTCTGTCATTTGTGTGTTGTCACTGGGATAACTAAGGTGATTCGTATCTCCCACATAATTTTTTTTTCCAGCTTGAGCTTCATCTAGGATTTTATTTTTCATGATGTTCTCAGAAACAGAAGTTAAATAAGTAAGGTAACAATACATAGCTTTGACATAGTCCTTTCCCGATTTTGAGCCAGTTTATTGTCCCTTGTCCAGTTATAACTGTTGCACTTTTACTAGTACGCACATTTCCCAGCAAACAGGTAAGAAGTACTGGTATTCTTATCGCTAGGAATTTTCCACAATTATTTTTCCTTTGTTTTGGTTTGTGTGTGATTCACAGTGTCCTAGTCATGAACAGAGACAAATAAGCAGATATATATGATTGCATGGTATCCCCTTTCTTTTTCTATGATCCAAACATCAATTAATGTGTACCTCTTATAATTAAATCACTAACAACACATTTTGTTTTGTTTGTTTTGTATTTTATTTTATATTTTGGTCATTGTTGCTATTGTGGTTTTCTCTCTTTTGCAAGTATTCAAGTAGGAACTGGTAATTTCTTGTGTTTGCCTTCTTATTTTACAAGATTTAAGTTATGGTCAGGGCAGTCTCTGACCTTTGACACCCACTGAATGGAGTTAAGCTTTGAGATCCAAAATTAGACCTCTGTGCTGTGGGAAAATGTCAGGAATGTTAAAAAAAAAAAAAAAAGCCAGATATATTCAAGTGCTGACTTTTTGAGCTCAATTATGCTATTATATTTTAAGTGGAAAGTTCTGAATTTCTTCATGCTGATGAAAATTCTTCATTAAGAGAAATTTCTAAGGGGGAAAGAAAAGCAGTAACAACAATAAAATGCACTTGATTGCATTTGGAAGTCAAAGTAGTACCAGTTATGTGTGTATGTATGCAAACTCCCACCAAACAGAGTAATTCATGTTAACTAATGTTTCATGTTTTGTTTTCAAGGATAAAAAAAAATAGAGCTTGCCAGGAAAAACAGAAGTTCCAAGAAGACAAAAATTTAGGTGGACGTGAAATGCAACTCTCTCAAAGAATGGATCACAAATACTACTTCTACACTGACAACAGTTCTCCCAGAGCATCCGATAAATACTAGCAGAAGACCCGAGTCACCAGAGTGTCCCTTGTGGGTTTCAGACATACCGGGGTGGAAAGGAAATAAGATGGAAGAAGGAAGGTAAGAGGAAGCAAGACAAAACCTGCGCCTTGGGGTGGGAGATGGAGAAGCAGGGAAGAGATTTCCAGAACGAGGCAAGATGTTTCACTAAAGTGTACATTACTTGGGCTGAAAGGAAGCAAGGAGGAACAACTAATGAAATATAAATTGTATAGAGCAAGAGTCACACAGACAATGTGTGTCGTGGCCCTATAGGCCCAAACTACAATGCAGCTCAACCAGTGTGCATGGGGTCTGGCAGCTGGAACACTGGATTTAGAGAGCCATCCTGGGAGAGGACTTCTCTTGACTATGTGGAGATGGCCTAATGGAGTAGGTACGAGTAGATATGTAGCAGGGAATGCATTTTGAGTATTCCCAAACTGCCAAAGAGGCAGGACCTTACTGCTGATCACACTCAGGAGGTAGAGACACTTTTGTAGCCCCTCCTCTTCCTACCTGTTAACACCGACTGCAAGGCAATAGAGAAAGACCAGCCAGAAGTACCACTCATTCCAAATATCTTATTCCCATGGCTGCTGACTCCTATTCATAATTGGCATCACCAGGGTTCCAGCATTCCAAGCAGCTGTACCACTCCTGTTCTCAACAAGGCAGACCCCAGTGCTCCACAAGTGTCTCGGGGAAGACTTCTTTGGTGACCACAGGTGAAGGAAAGATGAAAATTACATCTTAGACCCAGGGACAGAGACATTAAGGAACAGGACTGAAAATCTTCCAACCGGTTGAGCATGCCACAGATTAAATACACACTATTAATCACATAGACCCTGTATCTACAGAATAGATCAAAAGATGATAAGAGCTCAAGCAAAAGAAAATGACCAGGCTCAGGCAGCGGTAAGAACGCACAGGAATTATAGCAGTTTTAAGTATGAGCTGTCCTTAGAGAGATCCAGAGTCCAGTTTCCTCCATCGTTGGACAGCTTCCTAAAGAGGTATAGTTGTCCTCTGACTCATCTTGGGGACTAGGACACTGACAGATGAGACACGAGGAAATATGCATTATTCTTTTGATGCATTGCATTGTTGTGTTGTTGGTGCACTATTTTGCCCAGTTGTAGCCTTCTTTGTTACTACACATTGCTTTGGCCTTTTAAGATTATTTCAACCATATTTTTTATTTCTTGTATAGCTGTTTCAACTTTTACTTTGGCTACCTATTTTCCATGCCTTTAGTTGCTGTTGCATCGCTTCCTTTTTAAAAGGTATGCATTTCTACATTAATTGTGATTTTCTGTTATTCTGTGGGGGCTGTATCTGATCTTGTCAGATTTGCTTTTTTTATTCTTCAGTTGACATTCTGCTCTGGTGTTGTTTTTTGGCTTGAGATTTTTTCGATTGGTTCCCTTTATGAATCTATTGTTTTCTCTGTTGTGTTTATTGCTTGTGCTCCTTTAATTTATTTTTTTTTCTTTTTGCCATTTACCTGTGTTACTTTTTAAAATCTCCTCAATCTCTTCCTATGGTATCGTGTTTCTCTGAGCATAAGATGGGCCTGATCTTCTCAGGTGTCAGCATGGAAAACAGGATCATGGGACACCAGGGAATTCCTGTCTACAGTGAATATTAACTGGTGACAGTTTCCATGAAGGCCTCCTTCTTGATCTAAGATTCACTTCAACCAACGACCTGTGCAACCCAGAGCTGATGCCTCACACCACACAACAAGCAAGACAGAAACACAAACCAAATCATCAGCAGATACACTGGCTAATGTCAGACTAACCCCATCAGTACAGTTCCTTTCAGTCGCTCAGTCGTGTCCGACTCTCCGCGACCCCATGAATCACAGCACGCCAGGCCTCCCTGTCCATCACCAGCTCTCGGAGTTCACACAAACTCATGTCCACAGAGTCGGTGATGCCATCCAGCCATCTCATTCTCGGTCGTCCCCTTCTCCTCCCGCCCCCAACCTTTCCCAGCATCAGAGTCTTTTCCAGTGAGTCAACTCATCGCATGAGGTAGCCAAAGTATTGGAGTTTCAGCTTTAGCATCAGTCCTTCCAATGAACACTAATCCCATAGACACATGCAAATGACATGAACAGACATGGTCCCACCATTAGTGAAAGAAATCTCAGCTGCAGACTCAAGACCATAGTTTCCAGTCTCTCCCACTCCAAAGTCCAAACTAGTCACTCAGCCAACTTTATCGACTTGGAGTGGAGACGAGGAGCAATAACTATAACCCAGCAGTCTGAGAAGGAATGACCATTAACACAGAAAGTAGGGAAATATGAAGACAGATAAATACGTTGTGGGCAAAGGAATGTGGTAAAAGCTCAAAACACAATGAAAGAAAAAACGGGTAGGCTCCCTACAAAATACTTGGAAGTAACGATAGTAAAGGTGAGAAAAGTATTCCTGAGATAGAATGGAGAAAAGATGAGAAACATTTTTGAAGGGCCTAGAAAAACGAATAAGTAACAAAAAATAATTAACAACGGACATTAATAAAAATGGACATTGGTCTCCTATAGGCTAATACACACTGTTGTACTGTTGAAGCCAACACAACTTTAGGAAGCAATTATCCTCCAATTAAAAAAATGAAGTTTAAAAAGAAACACAACCGTTCAATGGCAAAAGAGACCTGACAAAGTTAAATGATACGTATAGGACATTTCAACTAAACAGAGAAAAATATGTATTTTTCTAAAGCGAAAATGAAATATCTCCAGGATATATTACAAACTGACTCTCAAAACAAGCCTCAGTAATTTTAAGGTAATGGTAATTGTATCATTTTTTTTTAAAACCTACAATGCTATGTTTTACATACCAGATATGGGGACAGAGACTGTAAAAATCACGAATCCATGTAGGCTAACAAATACACCTCTACATGGCCAAGAGATCACTGATGAAATCAGAGAGAAAATTTAAAAAAAAATTTAGAAGAAAATAATATTAAAAGCATGATTATCTGAACGTTGTGCAGCATGCTAAAGCAGTAAGAGAGTGAAGTTGGTAAATACTACACATCTCAAGTAATTAGCATAATATTAAATCTAAAGCATTTAGAGAAAGAAGAAAAAGCAGACAAAATTCCCCAAAGTGAATACAAGGGACAAAAACGATAAAAAAAATCAGAGCTGTAATTAAAGAAAATACATGATGAAAAAAAAAAAAAAAAGCCAAAATCAATATCTTTAAAAGGGGTCTCTTGGAGAGGATAGACAAAATAGATAAATCATTGTCCAGACTTATCAAGAAAAAAGAGATAAACACTTGAATCAATCAAATTTGACATGACAAAGGATGACATTATAACGGATACCACAGAAATAACAAATAATCGTAAGAGACTACAGCAAAATTCAGGGTCTTGAATCCATAGATAAATGCTCAAAAATTCAATGAAGAAGAAACAGAGAATATTAACCCAATAATGGTAAGCACTAATATTGAAACTGTGATAAAAATTTTCCAATTGATAAAATTAAGGCAGATGGCTTAACATGGAAATTTTACAAACCAGTCAGAAAACTGCTAACACATGGACTTCTGAAACACTTCTAAAATTCTAGAGTGGAAGAAAACCCCACAAACTCTCCTGCAAGGTCACTATCACTCCAATGCCAACACCAACATAACAGAGAAAAGGAAAGTTAGACCTATATCACATAGATGAACAGAGGCAAATATCCTTAGCAAAATACAAGCAAAAAAATCCACCACTACCTTAAAAAGACTGAACAGAATTACTAAGTGGGGGTATATGACAGATAAAGAAACATCTTCAGAAGCTGCATATCAATGGTTCAGTACAGTTCAGTTCAGTCTCTCAGTCATATCCGACTCATTGCGACGCTATGAATGAGAGCCTGCTAGGCTTCCCTGTTCATCACAATGCTCGGAGTTCACCCAACTCATGTCCATGGAGTTGACAATGCCATCCAGCCATCTCATTCTCTGTCTCCCCTTATCCCCTGGACTCCAATCCCTCACAGTATCAGGGTATTTTTCTAAGAGTCATCTCTTCCCAGCAGGTGGCCAAAGTATTGAAGTTTCAGCTTCAGCATCAGTCCTTCCAATGAACACCCAGGACAGATCTCCTTTAGAATGGACTGGATGGATCTCCTTGCACTCCAAGGGACTCTCAGGAGGTGTCTCCAACACCACAGTTCAAAATCATCAATTCTTCGGTGATCAGTTTTCTTCACAGTCCAACTCTCACATCCATACATGACCACGGGAAAAAGCATAGCCTTGATTAGACGGACCTTGGTTGGCAAAGTAATGTCTCTACTTTTTAATATGATATCTACTTTAGTTAAAATTTTCCTTCCAAGAAGTAAGCGTCTTTTAATTTCATGACTGCAATCACAACCTTCAGTGATTATGGAGCCCCAAAAAATAAAGCCTGACACAGTTTCCACTGTTTCCCCATCTATTTCCCACAGAGTGATGGGACCAGATACTGTGATATTTTCTTTCTGAATGTTGAGCTTTAAGCTAACATTTTCACTCTCCTCTTTCACTTGCATCAAGAGGCTTTTTAGTTCTTCTTCACATTCTGCCATAAGGGTGCTGTCATCTGCATATCTGAGATTGTTGATATTTCTCCTGTCAATCTTGATTCCAGCTTGTGCTTATATACGTGCTCATATATAAGTTAAATAAGCAGGGTGACAATATACAGCCTTGACATACTCCTTTTCCTATTTGGAACCAGTCTATTCTTCCATGTCCAGTTCTGACTGTTTTTTCTTGACTTGCATATAGGTTTTTCAAGAGACAGGTTGTTAGGAGCCCTAACATCTGAGTAGCCAGGATAGGCCTGAGACCTTGCTTAGGCCTAAGTTTTGATTTCCTGGAGAGAGGGTGGAGGCCAAGTCCACAGAAACACCTCCCTAAGAAGATCCCGCCAGCGCCAAAATTAAGAAACTCCTCCCTAGAAGAGTCCCACCGGCACCAAAAGTCGAGCCAATCAGAGTAAAAAGGGAAATCCCCCAGAAAAACCCCGCGCGTATAAACTGGCCAATGAGCTTCCGTGCATGCGTGAACTGGCCAATGAGCTTCCGCCAGCTTGATCTTTTGAACAGAAATAGGTGCTTACATAACCTGAGATTATAAAAACCGCTGTGACCTGGGCTCAGGGCTCTTATCCCACTCCACTGCGCTGGAGGAGGCATGAGCCCTAGCTCGAGCTAGAAATAAACCCCATTCTTGCTTTTGCATTGCTGCGAGTGTCTTATTCTACCAGTTAAGGGGGACCGGACTCAGGGCATAACATTTGGGGGCTCGTCCGGGATCCCTCTGACTGGGGAGAATAATGCTCTCCCGGCAGAAGGGGTTCATCAGCCTGGAGGAGGGCTGATTATAGCACCGGTGCAAGGTCTGTTCAGGGGCGATCGCCGTAGCCAGCATAAGGCCGAGGCCCAGCATTCGCGCTGGAAGGCAGCTGGCTCTGCGGGAGAGAGGAGGTCTCTCCCGATCCGGAATCTGGTGGGCAGTGGATGCCCTTCGGTAAACTGCAGGAAGCCTCAGAGGTCTCAGAGACTTAGTAGTGTGTTTTCGGTGGACGTTTGTCTGTCCTCCGTTTGTCGTGTTATCGTGTGTGCCGGCATTGTCTCTGTCTCTCTCCTATGTCTGTTTTCTGCCATAATCTGTTCTGTGGTCCTGGGTCAAGGAAGCTCTACCCTGCTCTCCCTCATGATGGGTCATTTTGCTGATTTTAAATCTAGGGCACGAGACTTGTCTCTGCTAGTGAAGAGGAATAAGCTGGTGACGCTCTCCTCCTTGGAGTGGCCCACTTTTAATGTCGGGTGGCCGAGAGAGGGAACATTCAGCCTGCCCACCATCCAGGCTGTTGGGGGAAGGTTCTCCCGCCCGGCCCGGCCAGCCACCCGGACCAGATGCCCTATATCCTGGTCTGGCAGGATCTGGTGGAAAACCCACCAGCATGGATAAAGCCTTTTGTTTCTATCCTTTTCACCCATAATCCCACCTGGGATGGCTGTTAGTAGCTGTTACAGGTGCTCTTCACCATGGAAGAACGGGAGCAGATTCTATCGGAAGCTCGGAATCATGTCCGGGGTGTGGACAGGAGGCCCACCCTGCAGCCAAACCTAACTGATGAGGGATTTCCATTGACCCGGCCCCAGTGGGACTTTGAGCGCACAGAAGGTAGGGAGCATCTCCGAGTGTACCGCCAGACTCTTATGGCAGGCCTCCGAGCAGCTACCCAGAGACCAAGGAATTTGGCTAAGATAAAGTTGTTCAGGGATTGGTTTTGGGTATGGAGATTAAATGATAATTATGCTGTGAATACAATCCCCAGAGCTTGGGTCAAGTAAAAAGGATGAATCGGACCCTAAAAGAAACATTGGCAAAATTGGCAATAGAGACTGGCGGGGACTGGGTGACTCTCCTTCCTTATGCCCTTTTATTGTTTATGGGGTCCCTCCACCAACCCCCTATAAAATTGGTCCAACTGTTTTATAAACTAGTAAATTTTATATTGTAATGTCTAAGTCATGACTAAAGACTCGCAGTGTGTCTGTCTTGGTATGTCTTTGTCTCTGAGTAATATTTTTGAAGTTAATTTGTAAATGAGCTCTATTTAATTGGCTTAAAGTGTAAGCGCTTACAAATCAGATAATTCTAAATTAATAAATTCCAGGTTCAAGTAAAGTGGAAAATATTCAGTATTAAATACCTGATATTAATGTTTGTTGATCTATCTAATATAGACATGTCTTAGAGTAATTAACATTAAGTAGAATATTTTCATTGCACCTAGGTTCAACATAAATTAAATATATCTGTTACAAGTTTGTCGACAAAAAAATTACCTTGAGTGAAAAAAAAAAACTTCTAAGAAATGTAAATGAGACAAGAGCTTTTAGATAAACTCTATTAAGATTGAAATGTCTGTCTAAAATAGTGTCTCTAGATTTTGGTAACCTGAATTTCTAAGGTTGTGCTAAATTAAGTACCAAAAGTTTATTGAATAGCTAGGTCATTTCCAAATAAAATAAGATTCTGAAATATTCACTACTGAATACTAACTTACAGAAAAACTAAAGATTTTAGACTATTAACAAATAATGTTTGATGACATCCTGAGATGTTTGCTAAAATTTTTTAAGTTATCACTGATGTTTATGTTCACCAATCTATAGAATGCTAATATAAAGGTCAATTCTTGGTTGCTTAAGGGAAGTAAGATGTGTGTGTTCAGTAAAGAAGGTATGAATAATGAAGTTACATTTATGAAGGAAAAAGGTAATAGGTCTGACTTACAGTTGGCTGTTTCAGAATGGGAGAACAAATGGGTACAGAGAGTGATAAAATGGTTTTGTGGAAAGTGGACCCCAAGGAAAGAGTTTTGTGTATAAACAAACGTTTTCTTGAGATGTTAAACTGCATTTGACAATAGATTTAAGATTATTTGCCTCTTAAATGGTCTGTTCTATATTTGCCTCTGAAATCCTATATTGTTACTATGGCTGAGTGAATAGCTATTGCTTTATTGACCTATAATCCCATCTGACTGAGTGTTCTAAACCTTTCTGATATTTGTTGACAAAACTTCCTAAATCAATCTGATGAAGCACTTTTGGCTTCTAGCTGACTTTGGGATGCTTCAGAGGGCCCCTGAAACATCCCAAAGGGAGATATTACACTAATTGTGTTCAACTTCCATGTTAAATTACATGGCAAGTACTGTCAAATGAATAATAAGTCTCGGGTATACCATTGTATGGTAAATGTTACTAATACAGATATCCTAGAAACAATTTATATATAAATTCTGATATATTCAGGTAAAATGTTGCCGTAATTCTGATTACTATCTTAAAGTGTTGTCACAGCACTAACCAAGTTTCTTGTGAAAATGCTTCCTCTTCAAGAAGATTTATAAAAAGGACTTTTGGATAAATACAAGTTTCTGAACTGGGTAAGAAATTAAAAGATTCTAGTAAAAAACCTGATGACTGTACAAAGGTTAACAAAAGGGCCGAATGAACTGGCAAATATGCTTATAACTTTTATGGTTTCTGAAAAATTACTGGTTTGAATCTGTGTTTTCCAGATTTTAGGAAACCTTCCCCTCAAACTAATTATGACTTAACAGTAATTTGGTAAAATGGTATTTAATAGACAAATTGAAGCATTTAACATTTTTCTCTGTCTGACCCCTTCAGAGACTGGAAACTCTTAGGCTTCCAATAACTTTATCAGATAAACTAAGAAGGTTATCTCACTAACAGGTACAGAAATCTCAGTTTGGGAGACCTTAAGAAAGGGAGGAATTCACTCACATCTATTAGGCAAAATCTGTGATAAGCCTTTGAGATGACTTTCTCTAACCCTGAAAGGTCTTAAAGTTAAGTTTGAGACTCCAGAAAAGTTTCACCAAAAAAAAAAAGAAAGAAAGAAGTCTATGGTTATATAAATAATCAGGTCAAGTTTATTGAGAACAGTTTTATTTTGTAAACAAGTCTTAATTTGGTTATATTTGGTAAAAATGAGAGTAATTTTAGGGAAAAAAAAGATGTTTCAATGAGTGTTAAATCCCAGTTTGTTAACGGAAGTCTGTATCTACTAAGACTCATTTCCTGAGTGGATCTTTGCTGTTATGTGATATTAATATAGGATTTGGTTGAGTTCTTGAAGAGCACCCTAGGTTTGTTTCTGAAGCTTGTCTCAGTGATCTATCTTTGGATGAAGATCAGATGCCTCATGACCTGCAACCAGGACTAGAAAAAGACATAATTTAAGGGACTGTCTCCAACCTGGATGGAAGGACTTTTTTCAGAAGAAACTACACTACACCAGGATGAGAAGACGACGACATCAGAGGTAGACAGCTTGCCCAAGATGCTGGACCTGGTTCGTATGATTATTTATAATGTTTTCTTGACTTCTTAGCCCTCTGCATATAAATCAAATGCTTTTCTACCATAGGCCTGATCCTATGCTAGTTTTAGAAATTAATCCAATTGTCGGGTTTGTAGACATGTAAAAGCTCATTCTGCTTATACAAAAACTCTGTTAGACTTGTGTCATCCTAATGTCCTTAAACCATGGCAACAGTCTGCTTCTAAATTGGAAAATGAAAAACAATAGCTGGAAATCAGAGTCAGGGCTATGGGAAATCCAAGAGGGCTGCTTGGCTTTTCCCAGCTCCCTGACAAACCTCATTTTTTTATTGGATGGGTTAAAGCCTCCCTGGCTACAGGGCCTCCATAATGAAAAATCACGGAATATTAAGTTTTGTAAGTTGTTAAATTAAGTTTCTAGTTTTGTTAATGTCTAGTGTTTACTAAGACTCACTGCTGAAACAGTTCTTTGTTACGTGATACTGCTAAAAGATTTAATTAAGTTATTAAAAATGACACTCTAGGTTAGTTTCTAAGGCTTATCTCAGTAACCAATCTTCAGATAAAGGTCAGATACTCCATAATGTACAACCAGGAGATTAACACCAGGCTATAGTCATTTAACAAATGAAGTCAGGTGACTTGGGGTATACCAGGCTTTATCTAAGAAAAGTTCTTGACTTATAATTCTTATTTTACTCTTAACTGCTAGTTATGGCTATATTATTTTCTATGTCACTTGTTTCACTGAGCCTGTGATATAATGCTGATATGCAGTTCCATATGAGATCAATAATTGTAATAGTGTGACTCTGGGTATGAGAAAAAGCAACAAGAGGGAATATTTTCCTGGACCAGGAGGCTAGTGAGACAGTGGTCCAGAGACTTTTGCTACTTGCAAGGCCTGGTCCAGTTTTAGCACACTGAGTGGCCCATCGCTTCCCTAGACCTGGGAATGAGCCTTCCCAGCAACGCGGGACACAATGGCCATGAAATGGTGTCACATGGTCGGATATGTGGCTATGAAGAGACCCTGCTGACTAGAAGTTGGTAATTGCCAGCTGCATCTACAAAGATTATGTCATGACCATTGCAAGCTGCTGACGTTCAACACCCCCTGAAAGAAGTTCAGGGTGGAAATCAGGAATGAGGCACTCTGTGCTCTGAAAAAACTGGCAGAACAGGCCTTCAGATCGTCAGATCTTTTCAGAGAAAGGTTTTATGAGTTCCAATTCTTGCATCTTCTCATACCTAGAAAAACACTGACATCATTAATGGTGACATCTGCTTTGGCTATTAAAAAATTTTTATTTACTATTAAAAGTCAAAATAGAGTAGCTATGCTTCAGACATCCTGGGAAATAACTATTTCCCAGATATCCTGAAAAATGATATTATGGGTGTGATTTCAGATTAGACGCTGTAACCTAATGTAGAACTTAATGTTCCTGTAATGCATTTTTGCTTCTATACTTTGCTTGCTGCTCATAGAACTAAAATTACTCCATTTTAGATAAGGTTGTTTTTAAGTAAAGATTCCTAAAATTGTTTTTGAGTAAGGCTGCATAAGGATCCCTGGATCAAACTCTACCCACGGAGGAAGATTCCTCCGTTTGAACAACAGAAAAAGGGGGAGATGTTAGGAGCCCTAACATCTGAGTAGCCAGGATAAGCCTGAGACCTTGCTTAGGCCTAAGTTTTGATTTCCTGGAGAGAGGGTGGAGGCCAAGTCCACAGAAACACCTCCCTAAGAAGATCCCGCCGGCGCCAAAATTAAGAAACTCCTCCCTAGAAGAGTCCCACCGGCACCAAAAGTCGAGCCAATCAGAGTAAAAAGGGAAATCCCGCAGAAAAACCCCGCGCACGTATAAACTGGCCAATGAGCTTCCGTGCATGCGTGAACTGGCCAATGAGCTTCTGTCAGCTTGATCTTTTGAACAGAAATAGGTGCTTACATAACCTGAGATTATAAAAGCCGCTGTGACCTGGGCTCAGGGATCTTGTCCCACTCCACTGCGCTGGAGGAGGCATGAGCCCTAGCTCGAGCTAGAAATAAACCCCATTCTTGCTTTTGCATTGCTGCGAGTGTCTTATTCTACCAGTTAAGGGAGACCGGACTCAGGGCATAACAAGGTTTGGTATTCCCATCTCTTTCAGAATGTTCCACAGTATATTTTGATCCACACAGTCAAAGGCTTTGGCATAGTCAATAAAGCAGAAACAGATATTTTTCTGGAACTCCCTTGCTCCTTTGATGATCCAGCGGATGTTGGAAATTTGATCTCTGGTTCTTCTGCCTTTTTATAACCAGCTTGCGCATTTGGAAGTTCACAGTTCACATTTTGCTGAAGCCTGGTCTGGAGAATTTTGAGGATTACTTTACTAGCGTGGGAGTTTCGTGCAATTGTGAGGTTGTTTGAGCATTCTTTGGCATTGCCTTTCTTTGGGATTGGGATGAAAACTGACTTTTTCCAGTCCTGTGGCCACTGCTGAGTTTTCCAAGTTTCCTGGCATATGGAGTGCAGCACTTTCAAAACATCAAATTGCATTATTTGCAATAGCTCAACTGGAATTCATCACCTCAGCTAGCTTTGTTCATAGTGATCCTTTCTAAGACCCACTTGACTTCACATTCCAGGATGTCTGGCTCTAGGTGAGTGATCACACCATTGTAATTATCTGGGTCATAAAGACTTTTTTGGTACAGTTTTGTGTATTCTTGCCACCTCTTCATAATATCTTCTGCTTCTTATAGGACCATACCAGTTCTGTCCTTTATTGACCCCATATTTGCATGAAATCTTCCCATGGATTCTCTAATTTGCTTGAAGAGATCTCTAGTCTTTCCCATTCTATTGCTTTCCTCTCTTTCTTTGCACTGATCGCTGAGGAAGGCTTTCTTATCTCTCCTTGCTATTCTTTGGAACTGTGCATTCAGATGCTTATACCTTTCATTTTCTCATTTGCTTTTCGCTTCTCTTCTTTTCACAGCAATTTGTAAGGCCTCATCAGACAACCATTTTGCTTTCTTTGCATTTCTTTTCCATGGGGATAGTTCATCCGACATTCTATCAGATCTAGTCCCTTAAATCTATTTCTCAATTCCACTGTATAAACATAACGGAGGTGATTTAGGTCATACCTGAATGGCCGAGAGGTTTTCCCTACTTTCTTCAATTTAAGTCTGAATTTGTCAATAAGGATTTCAAGATCTGAGCCACAGTCAGCTCCTGGTCTTGTTTATGCTGACTGTATAGACCTTCTCCACCTTTGGCTGCAAAGAATATAATCAATCTGATTTCAGTGCTGACTGTCTGGTGATGTCCATGTGTAGAGTCTTCTCTTGTGATGTTGGAAGAAGCTGTTTGCCTGTTTGCTATGACCAATGCATTCTCTTGGCCAAACTCTATTGGCCACTGCCCTGTTTCATCCTGTACTCCAAGGCCAAATGTATCTGTCACTCCAAATGTATCTTGACTTCCTGCTTTTGCATTCCAATCCCCTATTGAAGGATTGAAACCATATGATCACCTCAATAGATGCTGAAAAATCTTTCATATATTCCAACAATCATTTGTGATAGAAACTCTCCAACAATTGAACATAGTAAAAACTACCGCAATTAACAAAACCACACAAATCAAAACTACAATGATGTATCACCTTGCACCATTCCAAATGGCCATCATTAAAAAAAAAAAAAATCTGTAACAGCCCTGCTGGTCCAGGGGCTAAGATACCATGATCCCAATGCAGAGGTCCCAGGTTTGATCCCTGGTCCTGGAATTAGATTCCACATGCAGCGATTGAAGTTTGTTGCAGCCAAATAAAGAAGTAAATATATACGTGTATATATATATATTTATATGATTGCATACTAATATATGAAGGAGAAGGTATGGAGAAAAGAGAAACCCCCTGCCTATAACCCAATAATCACACTGTTTGCCATACACTAAAAGGAAACCTTAAACAAAAAATACATGTGTATGCCAGTAACCATTGTAAAACCATTTAGAGTAGCCAATGAAGGGAAGCAACCTCAGTGTCCATCAAACGAAGAATGGATAAAGAAGCTATAGTCCATATATAGGATGAAAAATTACTCACCCATAAAAAGGGAGAAAGTTGGATTATTTGCAGGGTTGCAGATGAATCTAGAGCCTATTAAACAGTGAAGGAATTAAAAACAGAAAGACCAACATTGCATATTAATATATATATAAGTGGAATTTAGAAAACAGGTACTGAAGAACCCATTTGAAGGGTAGGAAGAGATGTAGTCATAGAAAACAGACTTGTGGACACAGTGTGGGAAGGAGAGAATGGAATGCATTGACAAATTGCTCAGACATATGTAAAATACCAAGTATGTAGTAGATAACTAGTGCTATGGAGAGTTCTAGTGGAGTGGGTTGTGGGGTAGGAGAGGAGGTACAAGAGGGAGATGGGAGGACCGCTCAAAAGGGAGGCTCAGCTATATTTACTAATAACTGATTTATTTTCGCTGGGCCGCAGAAATTAACACAACATTGTAAGCTAATTATGCTCCAAATTTTAATCATTTTGTTTCAATTGAAGAAAGAAAATAAGTCCTTGGCCAACTTGTGAAAGTGACAAATAAAATATCCAGGGCATGTCAAGTAAAATATGTACCCAAGACTGCTTTAGTAAATATAGACTTAGCAAAAACAAACAAACAAACAAAATACAGAACTAAGTTAGCCAAAATAAGTTCAGACTCTACACTTAAGTGTCCCTTCACTTCACTAATTTGTCATAAACGTAAAGAAGTGGTTCCTAAAATAAAGCAAACAAATGTGATATGTTTTCATAAAATGATGTCACCATTTTATGAATTCCCTCAAGTTTTAATAAGTAATAGCAGACCTTTGACTTTCAGAACTATAGTAAGTAGGAATTAGTAAGCATAGGTTAAAACTGAGGTGCTGCACAATAATCCCTTATATCGCAATACTAGAATGTGTGCTTCTGCTGCTGCTAAGTCACTTCAGTCGTGTCCGACTCTGTGTGACCCCAAGGACAGAAGCCCACCAGGCTCCCCTGTCCCTGGGATTCTCCAGGCAAGAACACTGGAGTGGGTTGTCATTTCCTTCTCCAATGTGTGAAAGTGAAAAGTGAAAGGGAAGTCGTTCAGTCGTATCTGACCCTTAGCGACACCATGGGCTGCAGCCTACCAGGCTTCTCCATCCATGGGATCTTCTAGGCAAGAATGCTGGAGTGGCTTGTGTGTGCTCCGAGAATGTGTGCTACTGACTGGGAAAAATGCATAGCCTAAAAGTGGAGAATTATGTTTTCTTCAGCAGGACTTTCAACTTAAGAAGGATTTTATCATGAGGAGTAACTTCTCAAGTAGTGCAAAAAGACTGCTCTGAACAAGGATAGATAGAGCCAGGTTTTACAGAAGTTTTGGTACAATGATCAGGTATGGCGAATGTCCAAATATTATGGTTAATGAAGAAACACTGGGCACAACAAGTGAATAGACTGAGATACTTTTTACTTCTGGAAATATACAAAAATCTGGGCTCCTTGAAATAATTCCTTTGATAAACACCTTAACTAGGGCTAGTATCTATTCTTTCAGTCTGGAATCAGTCCTTCAGGCAACACTGGTGGCAGCTGCAGTAACTAAGGACTTGATCAGTTCAGTACAGTTCAGTTCAATTCAGTCGCTCACTCGTGTCTGACTCTTTGCGACAACATGAATCAGAGCATGCCAGGCCTCCGTGTTCATCACCAACTCCCGGAGTTCACTCAAACTCTTGTCCATCGAGTTGGTGAGGCCATCCAGCCATCTCATTCTCTGTCGCCCTCGTTTCCTCCCGCCCCCAATCTCTCCCAGCATCAGAGTCTTTTCCAGTGAGTCAACTCTTTGCATGAGGTGGCCAAAGTACTGGAGTTTCAGCTTTAGGATCAGTCCTTCCAAAGCACACCCAGGACTGATCTCCTTTAGAATGGACTGGTTGGATCTCCTAGCAGTCCAAGGGACTCTCAAATGTCTTCTCCAACACCACAGTTCAAAAGCATCAATTCTTCGGCGATCAGCATTCTTCACAATCCAACTCTCTTGATACAAGTCCTTAATTGCAAGGACATACCTGAAATTGTATACCTCCTGCAAAATGCATCAGTTCAGTTCTGTTCATTCGCTCAGTTGTGTCCGACTCTTTTTGACCCCATGAATCACAGCATGCCAGGTCTCCTTGTCCATCACCAACTGCCGGAGTTCCCTCAAACTCATGTCCATCGAGTCAGTGATGCCATCCAGCCATCTCATTCTCTGTCGTCCCCGTCTCCTCCCACCCCCAATCCCTCCTAGCATCAGACTCTTTTCCAGTGAGTCAGCTCATCGAATGAGGTGGCCAAAGTATTGGAGTTTCAGTTTTAGCATCAGTCCTTCCAACAAACACCCAGGATTGATCTCCTTTAGAATATATACTGCTACCTATATACAGCAAGATAATATACGTAAACTTTCCACATATACATATGCATGTATATGTTTATATGTATGGCTGTCTAGGTTGCACTAGTAGTAAGTATTCTGCCTTCTAACGCAGAAGTCATAAGAGATGCAGGTTCGATCCAAGTGTTGGGAAGATCTCCTGGAACTAAGCGTGAAAACCAAGTCCTATTTCCTCACCTTGAGAATTCAGTGGATTGAGAATACATGATGGGCGACAGTCTGTGTGATGCAGAGTGTCAGACAGGAGTGTAGTGACTTAACACATGAAATATCACTAAATAAGGGTTGCTTAAATATATATATATATATATATATATATGTACACACATTACAATACAATATGCACTATAATATATGTAAACAATTATGCTAATAATGTATAATAGTATATAATATATATCATTAATATATATTATAAATGATATAGTAGTATAATATAATATATATGTGTGTGTGTACATGTATTGTACACCTGCTTCTTTCATTTACAACGAATGATATGCTCAGAAAAAATCAGTATCAGGTCAGTTCAGTTCAGTCGCTCTGTCGTGTCTGACTCTCCGCGACCCCATGAATCACAGTACGCCAGGCCTCCCTGTCCATCACCAACTCCCGGAGTACACTCAAACTCATGTCCACAGAGTCGGTGATGCCATCCAGCCATCTCATTCTCCGTCGTTCCCTTCTCCTCCCCACCCCCCCCCCAACCTTGCCCAGCATCAGAGTCTTTTCCAGTGAGTCAACTCGTCGCATGAGGTGGCCAAAGTATTGCAGTTTCAGCTTTAGCATCAGTCCCTCCAATGAACATCCAGGATAAAATCAGTAGAGTACAGCATAAAAAAATGTCCAGTTCTCTGGGCTTATTTACAAACAGTGTGGTAATCAATTCTACCTCTTTTTTTAATGAATCTGTTCATTTCTTTCCAGTTTTTAAAATTGTTTTAGTCTCTTCGTTATTCTAGCAATTTGACTGCTTTACATAGCTTGAGACTTTTGTTGACAGAAACACCTGTCCTAAATACCTAAAATTCCTCTTTATTTAGTATGTTTAATAGAAATGACACCTTATTCATACTCATTTCAGTACTTAAATCTTCTCTTTTTGTTTGTGTAGTTTACCTAATATTCTTTTTACTAATTTTGATTTTTGTTCAATTTTCTCTATTGTTTTACTATCTATATTATCTTATACCCATACTAATATTTGCTGATTTCCTCTTTCTCTTTGCTGTGAATTAAGATTTTTGTTTTTGGCTTCTGAAGAAGGCATTAGCTTCTTCCCAGGATGGCAGAGCTTTCATTTTATGTAAGCTTAAATAAATGTGGGTTTCCATTCTGATGATCTGCTACCTTGTGTTTCATTTTGAATCACCTCAGAATATGTTCTTATTTCCCCTGTGAGTTATTCTTTGCCTCATTGAGCCCTTGAGAATGTGATGTTTAATTTTCCACACATTACATTTCTCAAATTTTCCTCCCATTGTTGATTTCAATTTACATGGTTGGATGCCAGATACCATATTTGGTATGATTTACATAATTAATTGAAATTCTATGGCTTAATATAAACCCAATTATCAGGAATGTTCTGGAGATTATTCCATGTGCAGTTGAGATAGATGTGTATTTTTCTGTTCTTTTGGATTGGAATGCTCTGCACGTCTGTGTTGAGTCCACTGGTTTGTATTGACATTTAGGTTTACTCTTCCCTTAGGGGTCTTATCTTTTTCTTGAATGATTTGGATATTTATTGCTGAATGTTTACTCTTGGACTATAATCCTTGCTCATGTTTTGCTTGTTTTACACTTCATGTTAGCCTAAAGGATTCAAATATTAGATAACTGTAACGCTTTGATGATGTGAAATTATGAGTGTGTGTGTGTGTGTGATATACCAATATATCATTAATATAAAGACAATATGAAAATATAAAATTAGAAGGAGTAGAAGATGGCAGAAAAATAGGATGGGGTGACCACTTTCTCTCCCAAAAAAATCAGCAAAAGAACAACTGAATGCTGAGTATATCCTACAAAACAACTTCTGAATACCGGCAGAGGACACCAGGCACCCAGAAAAAACAGCCCATAGTCTTTGAAAGGAGGTGGGAAATAGTATAAAAGATAAAAAGAGAGACAAAGAGGGAGGGAAGGAGCTCTGTTCTAGGAAGGGAGGCCTAAGAAAAAAAAAAGAGAAAGAGAGAGAGAATTTTCCAAACACGTGGAAACACTCACGGACGAGTCTGTGGTGAGCTTTGGAATCTCAGAGGCCACATAACCGGGAGAAAAAGAAATAAATAATTAAAACCCACAGACTAAGCTCCCACAGGAAATTCTCAATGGAGAGGAGGTGCAGACGCCCGCAACCACTAGCAGGCAGGGGCTGAGCAGGGAGGCACGGTGGCAATGCTTAGAGAGAAGACAGGGCCTGAACGCCCCGAGGGCAATCTGAGGGCACTAACAGGAGATAGCTAAGCAGACTGTGCAGCTAAAAGGTGAAAAGCCTGTGAAAAGGTAAAAAACCCCAACCTAAGACTCCAACAGCCCTACTCACAGAACAAAGGACTGAGCAGAGCAAGCAGGCTGCATTCGGACCATCCCCCATCCCCCGCCGGCTCTGGCAGGGAGGGCGGACAGCACTGGAAGGGTCAGCAGCAGCCCCAGATAGGCTTCCTATATCAAGCTGCAGGCAGGCTTCATTGCTAACAAAGACTTCTTAGGTTCGTGTCAGTCGATATCCACCTGAGAAGGTGTGCCAGTTGTACACCCAGAAAACCGAGAGGCAGGAACAGGGGAGGCAATAAATCACAGTGACAGTGCTCGCCAAACGCCTGGTCACCTGAGCTGCTCGGACCGGGAAAGGTACGAAAAGCAGGCCCAACCAAGTCTATGCCTTTGTGGAGTACCCAAGGACCTGAAACTAAGCCAATCAGACCTGGGAAGTGCATGCAACCCAGCGCCTGCCATGGACAACTCCTGGCAGAGTAACCTAGAGCCTGAGCATCATAGACAGGGAAAACACACATGCCACAAGGGGGAGCAATCCAAGTGTACCTGAGACACTGAGAGCACTCCTCACAGACGCCAGTGATATTTTTTAGCAGCTTTCCTCCCTCCCCACAGTAGGACTGAACAGGTGAGCTGGAAAATAAGCGTCCACCACCGTCCCAAGGTGTCAGGACGGGAATTAGACACTGAAGAGTCAAGCAAACAGAAGAGCTTTAAAAGAAGGAACTGCCTTGCAAGTAACAGAGAGAGAAGTCTTGAGCCTACTGCAAGAATAAGACCGAAAACCAGAGGCAGAGGCTTAAGTACAAATCCTGAAAACACCAGAGATCTCCTGTTAGGGAACATTAATTGATAGGTGCCCATCAAATGCCTCAATACATACACTGAAACCAGGCACCACCCAAGGGTCAACAAGTTTCAGTGAAAGACATACCACGCAAATTCTCAAACAACACAAGAGAACAGCCCTGAACTTCAATATACAGGCTGCCCAAAGCCACTCCAAACACACTGACATCTCAAACTCATTGCTGCTGCAGCTGCTAAGTTACTTCAGTCATGTCCGACTCTGTGCGACCCCATAGATGGCCTCCAACCAGGCTCCGCCGTCCCTGGGATTCTCCAGGCAAGAACACTGGAGTGGGTTGCCATTTCCTTCTCCAATGTGTGAAAGTGAAAAGTGAAAATGCAGTTGCTCTGTCGTGTCTGACTAGTAGACACTCCATGGACTGCAGCCCACCAGGCTCCTCTTTCCATACGATTTTCTAGGCAAGAGTACTGGAGTGGCTTGCCATTGCCTTCTCTGCTCAAACTCATTACTGCACACTTTACTGCACTCCAGAGAGAAATCCAGCTCCACCAACTAGAACACTGACACAAGATTTCCAAACCAGGGAAACTTGACAAGTCACCCATCCAACCCCACACACAATGAGGTAACTACATAATAAAGACAACTCCACAAACTGCCAGAGGACAGAAAGGCCACCCCAAGCACAGCAATATAAGCAAGATGAAGAGGTATAGGAATACCCAGCAAGTAAAGGAACGGGATAAATGTCCACCAATACAAACAAAAGAGGAAGATATAGGGAACCTACCTAATAAAGACTTTCGAATTTTAATGGTGAAAATGATTCAAAATCTGGAAAGCAAAATGGAGTTACAGATAAAGAACCTGGAGAAAAGGATTGAGAAGATGCAGGAAATGTTTAAATAAAAAGGAGTCAATATACAATGAATAATGCAATAGACGAGATCAGAAACACTCTCCAGGGAACACACAGTAGAATAAAGAAGGCAGACGACAGGATAAGCGAAGTAGAAGATATAATTGTAGAAATGAATTGACAGAAAATGAAAAACGAATTAAAAGAAATGAGGACAATATTAGATACCCCTGGGACAATGTGAAACGCCCCATCATTCGAATCATAGGAGTCCCAGCAGAAGAAGACAAAATCAAAGACCATGAGAGAATACTTGAGGAGATAATAGTTGAAAATTTCCCTTAAATGGGGAAGGAAAGAATCACCCAAGTCCAAGAAAACCCAGAGAGTCCCTAACAGGATAAGCCCAAGGCGAAATACTCCAAGACACATATTAATCAAATTAATAAAGATCAGACACAAAGAACAAATATTAAAAGTAGCAAGGGAAAAGCAACAAATAACACACAAGGGGATTCCCATAAGGATAACAGCAGATCTTTTAATAGAATCTCTTCAGGCAAGGAGGGAATGGCAAGACATTCTTAACGTGAGCCCAGATTACTGCACCCAGCAAGGATCTCATTCAAATATGAAGGAAAAATCAAAAGCTTTACAGACAAGCAAAAGATGAGAGAATTGAGCATCACCAAAACAGCTCTCCAACAAATGCTAAAGGATCTTCTCTAGATAGGAAACACAGAAAGTGTGTATAACCTCGAACCCATAACAATAAAGAAAATGGCAACAGGATCACACTTATCAATAATTATTTAAACGTAAATGGGTTGAGTGCCTCAACCAAAAGACAAAGGCTGGATAATGGATACAAAAGCAAGACCCCCATATATGTTGTCTGCAAGAGACCCACCTCAAAACGAGGGACACATACAGACTGAAAGTGAGGGCTGGAAAAAGATATTCCACAGAAATAGAAACCAAAAGAAAGCAGGAGTAGCAATACTCATATCAGATAAAATAGACTGAAACAAAGGCTGTGAAAAGAGACAAAGAAGGAAACTACATAGTGATCAAAGGATCAATCCAAGAAGATATAACAATTATAAATATTTATGCACCCAACATAGGGGCAGCACAATATGTAAGACAATTACTAACAAGTATGCAAGGGGAAATAAACAACAATGCAATAATAGTGGGAGACTTTAATATCGCACTCAAACCTATGGATAGATCAACTAAACAGAAAATTAACAAGGAAACACAAACTTTAAATGATACAATAGACCAGTTAGTCCTAATAGATCTCTATAGGACATTTCACCCCAAAACAATGAATTTCACCTTTTTCTCAAGCGCACATGGAACCTTGTCCAGGATAGATCACATCGTGGGCCATAGATCTAGCCTGGGTAAATTCAAAAAAATTGAAATCATACCACGCATCTTTTCTGACCACAATGCAATAATATTAAATCTCAATTACAGGAGAAAAAGTATTAAAAATGCCAACTTATGGAGGCTGAACAACGCACTGCTGAATAATTAACAAATCATAGAAGACATACAGATGGCTAACAAACACATGAAAAAATGCTCAACCTCCCTCATAATCACAGAAATGCAAATCAAAACCACAATGAGATACCATTTCACACCAGTCAGAATGGCTGCCATCCAAAAGTTTACATGCAATAAATGCTGTAGAGTGTGTGGCGAGAACGGATCCCTCTTACACTGTTGGAGGGAATGCAAACTAGTACAGCCACTATGGAGAACAGTGTGGAGATTCCTCAAAACACTGGAAATATGACATATGATCCAGCAATCGCACTCCTGGGCATACACAGTGAGGAAACCAGAATTAAAAGAGATACATGTACTCCAATGTTCATTGCAGCACTGTTTATAATAGCCAGGACATGGAAACAACCTTGATGTCCATCTGCAGACGAATGGATCAGAAAGCTGTGGATAAGCTGTACATATACACAATTGACTATTACTCAGACATTAAAAAGAATGCATTTGAATCAGTTCTAATGAGGTGGATGAAACTGGAGACTATTAACAGAGTGAAGTAAGCCAGAAGAAAAACACCAATACAGTATACTAACGCATATATATGTGTTTCAGAAAGATGCAAATGATAACCCTGTATACGAGACAGCAATAGAGACGCAGATGTATAGAAGAGTCTTTGGCACTCTGTGGGAGAGGGTGAGGGTGGGATGATTTGGGAGAATCGCATTGCAATATGTATGTTGTCATATGTGAAACGAATCACCAGTTCAGAGTCAAGGCATGTTACAGGATGCTCAGGGCTGGTGTACGGGGATGACCAAGAGGAAGGATAAAGGGTGGAGGGAGGTGGGAGGGGCGTTCAGCAGGGGGAACTCATGTACACCCAGGTCGGATTCATGTCAATGTATGGCAAAACCAACCAACATAATATTGTAAAATAATTAGCCTCCCATTAAAAAAATAATAATAAGTTAAGTTTGAGACTCCATAAAAGTCTCAGCATAAAAAAGAATAAAAAAAGGTCTATGGTTATATTAAAAAATCAGGTCTTGTTTATTGACAACAGATCTATTTTTTTAAACAAGTCTTAATTTGGTTATAGTTGGTAAAATGAGGGTGATTTTAGGGAGAATAGGATGTTTCAATAAATCTTAAATCCCAGTTTGTTAATGGCGGTCTACCAATGGAGGTAGTAAGACTCATTTTTTGGACAGTTCCTTGCTGTTATATGATATTAATGTAAAATTTAATTGAATTCTTAATGAACACCCTAAGTTTGTTTCTGAAGCTTATCTCAGTGATCTGTCTTTGGATGAAGATCAGATGTCTCGTGACCTGCAACCATGACTTAAAAAAAGAAAAAAAAGGACATAATTTAAAGGACTGTCTCTAACCTGGATGGAAGGAGTTTTTTCAGAAGAAACTACATTACACCAGGATGCAAAGACGACGACATCAGAGGTAGACAGCTTGCCCAAGATGCTGGATCTGATTCGTATGGTCATTTATAATATTTTCTTGACTTCTTAGCCCTCTGCATATAAATCAAATGCTTTTCTACCATAGGCCTGATCCTATGTTAGTTTTAGAAATTAAATGAAATGTCGGGTTTGTAGACATGTCAAAGTTCATTCTGCTTATACAAAAACTCTGTTTACTTATGTCATCCTAATGTTCTTAAACTATTGCAACAGTCTGCTTCTAAATTGGAAAATTAAAAACAATAGCTGGAAATCAGAGTCAGGGCTATGGGAAAACCAAGATGGCTGCTTGGCTTTTCCCAGCTCCCTGACAAACCTCATTTTTTATTGGATGGGTTAAAGCCTCCCTGGCTACAGGGCCTCCATAATGAAAAATCATGGAATATTAAGTTTTGTAAATTGTTAAATTAAGTTTCTAGTTCTGTTAATGTCTAGTGTTTACTAAGACTCACTGTTGAGACAGTTCCTTGTTATGTGATACTGCTAAAAGATTTAATTAAGTTATTAAAAGGACACTCTAGGTTAGTTTCTAAGGCTTATCTGAACCAATCTTCAGATAAAGGTCGGATGGTCCATAATGTACAACCACGAGATTAACACCATGGAGAAAGCAAGAGAGTTTCAGAAAAACATCTATTTCTGCTTCATTGACTATGCCAAAGCCTTTGACTGTGTGGATCACAATAAACTGTGGAACATTCTGAAAGAGATGGGAATCCCAGACCACCTGACCTGCCTCTTGAGAAACCTGTATGCAGGTCAGGAAGCAACAGTTAGAACTGGACATGGAACAACAGACTGGTTCCAAATAGAAAAAGGTGTACGTCAAGGTTGTATATTGTCACCTTGCTTATTTAACTTATATGCAGAGTACATCATGAGGAACGCTGGGCTGGAAGAAGCACAAGCTGGAGTCAAGATTGCTGGGAGAAATATCAATAACCTCAGATATGCAGATGACACTACCCTTATGGCAGAAAGTGAAGAGGAACTCAAAAGCCTCTTGATGAAAGTGAAAGAGGAGAGTGAAAAGGTTGGTTTGAAGCTCAACATTCAGAAAACAAAGATCATGGCATCTGGTCCCATCACTTCATGGGAAATAGATGGAAAAACAGTGGAAACAGTGTCAGACTTTGTTTTTTTGGGCTCCAAAATCACTGCAGATGCTGATTGCAGCCATGAAATTAAAAGACGCTTGCTCCTTGGAAGGAAAGTTATGACCAACCTTGATAGTATATTAAAAAGCAGAGACATTACTTTGCCAACCAAGGTCCGTCTAGTCAAGGCAATGGTTTTTCCCGTGGTCATGTATGGTTGTGAGAGTTGGACTGTGAAGAAGGCTGATCGCCGAAGAATCGATGCTTTTGAACTGTGGTGTTGGAGAAGACTCTTGAGAGTCCCTTATACTGCAAGGAGATCCAACCAGTCCATTCTAAAGGAGATCAATCCTGGATGTTCATTGGAGGGACTGATGCTAAAGCTGAAACTGCAATACTTTGGCCACCTCATGCGACGAGTTGACTCACTGGAAAAGACTCTGATGCTGGGAAAGGTTGGGGGCGGGAGGAGAAGGGGACGACGGAGAATGAGATGGCTGGATGGCATCACCGACTCTGTGGACATGAGTTTGAGTGAACTCCAGGAGTTGGTGATGGACAGGGAGGCCTGGCGTGCTGTGATTCATGGGGTCGCGGAGAGTCGGACACGACTGAGCGACTGAACTGAACTGAACTGATAATCATTTAACGAATGAAGTCAGGTGACTTGTGGTATACCAGGCTTTATCTAATGAAAGTTCTTGACTTATAATTCTTATTTTACTAATAACTGCTAGCTATGGCTATATTATTTTCTATATCACTTGTTTCACTGAGCCTGTGATATAATGCTGAACTGACAGTTCCAAATGAGATCAATAATTGTAATAATGTGACTCTGGGTACGTGGAAAAGCGACAAGAGGAAATATTTTCCTGGACCAGGTGGCTAGTAAGACAGTGGTCCAAAGACTTTTGCTACTTGCAAGGCCTGATCCAATTTTAGCACACTGAGTGGCCCATCACATCCCTAGACCTGGGAATGAGCCTTCCCAGCACTGCAGGACACAATGGCCATGATATGGTGTCACATGATCAGATATGTGGCTATGAAGGGACCCTGCTGACTGGAAGTTGGTCCTTGCCAGCTGCCTCTACAAAGATTACATCATGACCATTACAAGCTTATGACCTTCAACACCCCCTGAAAGAAGTTCAGGGTGAAAATCAGGAATGAGACACTCTGTGCTCTGAAAAAACAAAAACGAAAACTGGTAGAATAGGCCTTCAGATAGTTAGACCTTTTCAGAAAAAGGTTTTATGGGTTCCAGTTCTTGCATACCTACAAAAACACGTCATTAATGGTGAAATCTGCTTTGGCTATTAATTTTTTTTTTTTTTTTTACAATTAAAAGTCAAAATAGAGTAGCTATGGTTCAGACATCCTGGGAAATAACTATTTCCCAGATATCCTGAAAAATGATGTTATGGGTGTGATTTCAGATTAGACTCTGTGACCTAATGTAGAACTTAATGCTCCTGTAATCCTTTTTTGGTTCTGTATTTTGGTTGCTGCTAGTAAAACCAAAGTTACTCCATTTTACGATAAGGTTGTTTTTAAGTAAAGTTTCCTAAAATTGTTTTTGAAAAAATAAAATAAATAAATAAATAAAAAATAAAAAAAATATTAAAAACCATATTAATATCTCAATAGACACAGACAAAGCCTTCGACAAAATTCAACATCCATTTATGATAAAAACCCTCCAGGAAATGGGAATAGAAGGGACATACATCAACATAATAAAAGCTATATATGACAAACCCACAGCAAACATTATCCTCAATGGTGAAAAAGTGAAAGCATTTCTCCTAAAGTCAGGAACAAGACAAGGGTGCCCACTCTCACCGCTACTATTCAATTTAGTTCTGGAAGTTTGGGCCACAGCAATCACAGCAGAAAATGACATCAAAGGAATACAAATTGTAAAAGAAGAAGTAAAACTTTCACTGTTCCCTGATGGCATGATCCTCTACAGAGAATACCCTAAAGACTCCACCAGAAAACTACTAGAGATAATCAATGAATACAGAAAAGTTGCAGGATATAAAATCAACAGACAGAAATCTCTTGCATTCGTATACACTAATAATGAGAAAATAGAAAGAGAAATTAAGGAAACTATTCCATTCACTGTTGCAGTGAAAATAATTAAATATGTAGGAATATATCTACCTAAAGAAAAAAAGACTTGTATGTAGAAAACTGTAAAACACTTGTGAAATTAATCAAAGATGATACTGTGAATATACAGTGTTCGTGGATTGGAAGATTAAATATTGTGAAAATGAGTATACTACCCAAAGTAATTTATCAGTTCAGTTCAGTTCAGTCGCTCAGTCGTGTCCGACTCTCCGCGACCCCATGAATCACAGCACGCCAGGCCTCCCTGTCCATCACCAACTCCCGGAGTTCACTCAAACTCATGTCCACAGAATCGGTGATGCCATCCAGCCATCTCATTCTCCGTCGTCCCCTTCTCCTCCCGCCCCCAACCCTTCCCAGCATCAGAGTCTTTTCCAGTGAGTCAACTCGTCTCATGAGGTGGCCAAAGTATTGGAGTTTCAGCTTTAGCATCAGTCCCTCCAATGAACATCCAGGATTGATCTCCTTTAGAATGGACTGGTTGGATCTCCTTGCAGTATAAGGGACTCTCAAGAGTCTTCTCCAACACCACAGTTCAAAAGCATCGATTCTTCGGCGATCAGCTTTCTTCACAGTCCAACTCTCACATCCATACATGACCACGGGAAAAACCATTGCCTTGACTAGACGGACCTTGGTCGGCAAAGTAATGTCTCTGCTTTTTAATATACTATCAAGGTTGGTCATAACTTTCCTTCCAAGGAGCAAGCGTCTTTTAATTTCATGGCTGCAATCAGCATCTGCAGTGATTTTGGAGCCCAAAAAAACAAAGTCTGACACTGTTTCCACTGTTTTTCCATCTATTTCCCATGAAGTGATGGGACCAGATGCCATGATCTTTGTTTTCTGAATGTTCAGCTTCAAGCCAACCTTTTCACTCTCCTCTTTCACTTTCATCAAGAGGCTTTTGAGTTCCTCTTCACTTTCTGCCATAAGGGTAGTGTCATCTGCATATCTGAGGTTATTGATATTTCTCCCAGCAATCTTGATTCCAGCTTGTGATTCTTCCAGCCCAGCGTTCCTCATGATGTACTCTGCATATAAGTTAAATAAGCAAGGTGACAATATACAACCTTGACGTACACCTTTTCCTATTTGGAACCAGTCTGTTGTTCCATGACTGGTTCTAACAGTTGCTTCCTGACCTGCATACAGGTTTCTCAAGAGGCAGGTCAGGTGGTCTGGGATTCCCATCTCTTTCAGAATGTTCCACAGTTTGTAATTTATACATTCGATGTAATCGCTATCAAGCTACCAACGATATTTTTCACAGAACTAGAACAAATAACCTCACAATTTGTATGGAAATACAAATAACCTAAACTAGCCAAAACATCTTGAGTAAGAAGAATGGAACTGCGGGAATTAACCGGCTGGACTTCAGGCTCTACTGCAAATCCACAGTCATCAAGGCAGTATGGTACTGGCATAAAGACAGAAATATAGATCAATGGAACAAAATAGAAAGCCCAGAGATAAATCCACGCACCTATGGATACCTTATCTTTGACAAAGGAGGCAAGAATATAAAATGGAGAAAAGATAGTCTCTTTAATAAGTGGTGTTGGGAAAACTGGTCAGCCACTTGCAAAAGAATGAAACTAGAATAATTCCTAACACTGAAATAAATAATAATTCCTAACACTGAAATAAACTCAAAATGGATTAGAGATCTAAATGTAAGACCAGAAACTATAAATCTCCTAGAGCAGAACATAGGCAAAACACTTTCGGACATAAATCACAACAGGATCCTCCAAGACCCATCTCCCAGAAAATTGGAAATAAAAGCAAAAATAAGCAAATGGGACCTAATTAAAATTAAAAGATTCTGCAGAGCAAAGGAAACTATAAGCAAGGTGAAAAAACAGCCTTCAGAATGGGAGAAAATAATGGCAAATGAAACAACTGACAAAGAATTAATCTCCAAAATATACAAGCAGCTCCCGCAGCTCAATTCCAGAAAAATAAATGACCCAATCAAAAAATGGGCCAACAAACTAAACAGCCATTTCTCCAAAGAAGACATACAGATGGCTAACAAACACATGAAACAATGCTCAACATCCCTCGTAATCAGAGAAATGCAAATCAAAACCACAATGAGATACCATTTCACAAGAGTCAGAATAGCTGCTATCCAAAAATCGACATGCAATAAATGCTGGAGAGGGTTTGGAGAAAAGGGAACTCTCTAACACTGTTGGTGGGAACGCAAACTAGTACAGACACTATGGAGAACAGTGTGGAGATTCCATTAAAAACTGGAAATAGAACTGCCATATGATCCAGCAATTGCACTCCTGGGTATACACACCAAGGAAACCAGAATTGAAGGAGACACATGTATTCCAATGTTCATTGCAACACTGTTTATAATAGCCAGGACATGGAAGCAACCTAGATGTCCATCTGCAGATGAACGGAAAAGAAAGCTTTGGTATATGTACACAATGGAGTATTTTTCAGCCATCAAAAAGAATGCATTTGAATCAGTTCTAATAAGGTGGATGAAACTGGAGCCTATTATGCAGAGTGAAGTAAGTCAGAAAGAAAAACATCAATACAGTATACTAATGAATATATATGGAATTTAGAAAGATGGTAACCTTAACCCTGTATACGAGATAGCAAGAGAGACATAGGTATATAGAAGAGTCTATGGGACTCTGTGGGAGAGGGTGAAGATGGGGAGAATGGCATTGAAGCATGTATATTGTCATATGTGAAACGAATCACCAGTCCAAGTTCGACGCATGATACAAGGTGCTAGGGGCTGGTGCACGGGGATGACCTGGAGGGAGTATATGGGGAGGAGGGAGATGGGAGGGTGATTCAAGAAGGGGAACACATGTACACCCAGGGCGGATTCATGTTCATGTATGCAAAACCAACCAATGTATTAATGTAAAATAATTAGCCTATGATTAAAAAAAAAAGATGCAATATTCCAAAAAATAGAAAATATATAATTAATATAATCATTGGAATGACTGATGCTGAAGCTGCGACTCCAATATTTGGCCACCTGATGTGAAGAACTGACTCATTTGGAAAAACTTGTTGCTGGGAAAGTTTGAAAGCAAGAGGAGAAGTGGGCAACAGGGGATGTATGGTTGGATGGCATTACCAACTTAATGGACAGGAGTTTGAGAAAACACCGGGAGTTGGTTTTGGACAGGGAGGCCTAGGATGCTGCAATCCATGGGGTGGCAGAATCATATACGACTGTATGACGAAGCTCAATATACTTAATGCCATTTGTTTCATACCATTTTTTATTTAAAGTCTGTTTTGTCTACTATTAGTACAGTAACTATGACACTCTATTACTTATTGTTTGCATAAAATGTTCCTTACAGTGTAATGTTGAGAATGTATTCAATTGTAAGATTTGTCTCTTTGACAGTCTATCTTTGCCATATTAAGAGAAAAAAAATCAATTTTCCCATCTTCTAGTTTACCACCTTAAAGTGTGGGTTTTGTTGTTGTTGCTATTTATTTTACTAAATAACATTTAGAGTGATTTTAAGAAGTATTTTGAGATATTTTGATTGATGTTGTTCAGTCATTCAGTCATGTCCAACTCTTTTGTCACTCCCTGGACTTCAGCACACCAGGCCTCCCTCTCTTTCACTGTTTCCCATAGTTTGCTCTAACACATGACCATTGAACAGGTGATGCCGTCCAACTTTCTCACCCTATGTCACCCCCTTCTCCTCCTGTCCTCCATCTTTCCCAGTGTAATGGCATTTTCCAACGTTGGCTCTTATTGTCAGATTGGCAAAATCCTCGAGTTTCAGCTTCAGCATTAGTGCTTCAAAAGTATATTCAGGTTTGGCTTCCTTGAAGATTGATTGATTTGATCTCCTTGCAGTCCAAGTGACTCCTAAGAATTTTCTCCAGCACCTCAGTTTGAAGGCATCAGTTCTTCAGCTCTCAGCCTTCTTTAGATTACAATTCTCACATCTATGCAGAGGTTTGTGACTGAGGAGGTTTTTGTTAATAAGCTCATGTCAATTCTTTTTCACACAAGATTTAGGTTTGTCATAGATTTTCCTTTAAGAAGCAAGTGTCTGTTAATTTCATGCCTGCAGTCACCATTCACAGTGATTTTGGAGCCCAAGAAAATTAAGTCTGCCACTGATTTCACGGTTCCACCTTCTTTCTGCCAAGTAGTAATGGAACAAGGCACCCTGTGTTGGTCTTTTGAATGTTGAGTTCTCAGCAAGGTTTCTACTCTCCTCACTCATACTCATCAAGACACTCTTTAGTTCCTTTTCACTTTCTCTTTTTACAGTGTTCCCATCTACATATCTAAGGGAGTTGAAATTTATCCCAGAAACCTTGATTCCAGTTTATTATTCATCCATCCTGACATTTTGAATAGTATAGTCTGCATATATCTCACATAAGCAGAGTGATAATGTTCAGTCTTCTTCCTCATCTTTCCCAGGTTTAAAATGGTCAATTGTTCCATGCCTTGTTCCAACTCTTGCATCTTGTGCTGCATACACATTTCTCAGGTGACAGTAAGAATATCTGTGACTCCAGTCTCTTTCAAACTGTTCACAGTTTGCTTTGATACACACAGCCAATGTCTTTAGTGAATTCAGTGAAACAGAAGTAAACAATTTTCTGAAATTATCTTGTTTCCTCTAGGATCCAATGAAGGTTTCCTAATTGTTCTCTGGTTTGTCATTGTTTCAAAGTCTAGCTTTCACATCTGGAAGTTCTTGGTTTATGTTCTTTTGAAGAATTTTGAGTTTTACACAGCTAGCATGTGAAAGAAGCAACAGTGCATGCTTGTTTGAACATTTTTTGGCATTACCATTCTTTGTTGTTGGAATGAAAACTGACCTTTTCCACCCTCATGGCCACTGATGAGTTTTCCAAATCTGATGACATATGAACTCAGTGTCCCAGTTTAACGGCGTCATTAAGAGTTTGGCAGTTTCATGTTAATGAATGCTCAAAGTTTTGCTTAAACCATTTGGTTTCTCCTTCATATCTGAATGGGATCCTTGTTGGTGTTAGGTTTGGCTCATTCAACATTTTGAGAATGTTCTACCATCCTCTGCTGGCCTGAAGAGTTTCTATTGAAAGAGCAGCTTTATGGGGATCCACTTGTATGATATTTATGTCTTTCCTCTTGCTGCTTTTAATATTTGTTTTTTGTATTTAAATTTGCAGTGTTTGATTAAAATATTTGTTGTGGGGTGTTTTACTTTGGGTTGATCCTGTTTGGAACAGTCTGGTGTGTTGGGACTCAGGGAGCTATTTCCTTCACCATTTAAGGGAGGTTCTCAACTTTTATCTCTTCAATAATTTTCTCATGCACCCCTTCCCCCCCCCCTTTTTTTTCTTTTCTTATTTTTTTGGTCTTGTCCTTTAGGACATTCTCATGGTAACACATTTAATATTGTCCCAAAATTCTAAGATCTTTCATATATATATTTTTTCTCTTACACACCCCAATGTGTTTTGTTTATTTCCTCCTTTCTGCTGCTGCTTCTGCTAAGTCGCTTGAGTCGTTTCCAACTCTGTGCGACCCCATAGACGGCAGCCTACCAGGCTCCTCCGTAGCTGGGATTCTCCAGGCAAGAAAAATGGAGTGGGTTGTCATTTCCTTCTCCAATGCATGAAAGTGAAAATTGAAAGTGAATTCGCTCAGTCGTTTCCGACTCTTCGCGACCCCAGGGACTGAAGCCTACAAGGCTCCTCTGTCCATGGGATTTTCCCAGCAAGAGTACTGGAGTGGGGTGCGATTGCCTTCTCCTTTCTTCCTCCTTCTAATTAGTTGTTTCTCAGTCTCAGTTATTCTACTGTTGGTTCATTCCAGATTAACAGGTGTTGTTAATCTCACTAATTGCATTGATTATTATCAATTGATTCTTCTTTACTTCTTCTAGATCTATGGTAAACGTGCTTATTTCTTCTCAGTAGGGCCTCCAGGTATTTACTAGCAGATGTTATACATCTTTACTCTCATTATTCTGAATTATTTTTCAGGAAGACTTCCTATTCCCTCTTCTTTTGTTAGTTTTGGTGTGTTTTTATCATGTACCTTCAGCAGTTGCATAATTCTCTCCCTTTTCATTTTGTTTAGATTGCTGCGGTTTGTGTCCCCTTTCTGCAGGCTGGAGGGATATGGATCCAATTTATTATTGGAGCTGATTTTGTGCGTTGGATTGGACCAGTAAGTTTCCAAGGTTTAATGTTTGGGGGATCTTGTGCCTGTGGTCTGTCAGGAAGCACTGGGTCACTTCTTTATGAAGTGCAATGAATTGTCCTGCAAGGTGATTTGCGGGGTCTGTGGCTTTGGTATGCCTTCAGGTAGCAATTTTATATTATTTATTTTTGTGTTTCTGCTTTGCTGGAGAATAGGTGCGGGTTGATTGCACAGAAATTGCTGGCTTCAACTCGGGGCTTGATTTTCATGCAGGCATGGAAACTTTTAAATGTGCTTCTCTTTTAATGTTCCTTGGTGTCAGGAGTTCAACAATGATCTAAACATTGGGAATTCACCTCGTGGCCTCTGGGTTTGGTCCCTGAGTTACAGAAGCATCAAGAATTCTACATCCTCAGACAGAAGATAAATTCCAAGGTTTATTGCGAAGCAATTTTCCATAGCCAAAAAAATCAAAAGGATTCACAGAGTTCTTTGGAGCAGAGCAAATTGAGGTGGGAGATAGAGGTTTCTAGGAGAAGAAAGGGGAGAGTAAAAAGGCCAGCATGCAATCAACTCAGGAAATAAATCCATAAGTGAAAATAGATTCTAAAGATAGAATTCCTAAAGGTATAAACATTGACTAATAAAAAGTTTCAAAAGTCAAAGATTGAGAACCTAGAATAGAATTTAAACTACTGTCAGTTCAGTTCAGTCTCTCAGTAGTATCCGACTCTCTGTGACCCCATGGATCACAGCACCCCAGGCCTCCCTGACCAACACCAATTCCCGGAGTTCACACAAACTCATGTCTATCGAGTCGGTGATGCAATCCAGCCATCTCATTCTCTGTCGTCCCCTTTTCATCCTGCCCCCAATCCCTCCCAGCATCAGAGTCTTTTCCAGTGAGTCATATCTTCGCATGAGGTGTCCAAAGTATTGGACTTTCAGCTTTAGCATCAGTCCTTCCAGTGAACACCCAGGACTGATCTCCATTAGAATAGACTGGTTGGATCTCCTTGCAGTCCAAAGGACTCTGAAGAGTCTTCTCCAGTACCACAGTTCAAAAGCATCAATTCTTTGGCGATCAGCTTTCATCGCAGTCCAACTCTCACATCCATACATGACCACTAGAAAACCATTGACTAGACAGACGTTGTTTGGCAAAGTAATGTCTCTGCTTTTTAATATGCTGTCTATATCCATATAAACTACTATAAATACTGGAAAAATGATAGAAGCCAAAATAATTCTCAAACTTGTAATGTAGTATATAGAAATGAATGTAAGAGAATGATAAGGAACCAAAAAAAAATTTCCTTAACAAACATGAATAAAATAAGTTGTTCATAGACTATCCTGCTGTGATTTATGTCAGAAAGTATTTTGCCTTTGATTTCCTCTAGGAGTTTTGGACTTTCTCGTCTTATATTTAGATACCTAATCCATTCTGAGTTTATTTTTTAGTGTGGTGTTAGAAAGTGTTGAAATTTCACTCTTTTACAAGTGGTTGACCAGTTTTCCCAGCACCATTTGGTAAAGAAATTGTCGTTTCTTGATTGTATATTCTTGCTGCTTTTGTCAAAGTGTCCATAGCTGTCTGAATTTATGTCTTGGCTTTCTGCTTTATTCTATTGATCTATATTTTTGTCTTTGTTCAATAGCATACTGATGACTGTAGCTTTGTGGTATAGTCTGAAGTCAGACAGGTAGATTCCTCCAATTCCATTTTTCTTTCTCAAGCTTGCTTTGGCTAGTAAAGGTTTTCTGTTTGTTTATTTCCCCATACAAATTGCGAAGTTATTTTTCCAATTATTAAAAAAAATATATCGTTGGTAACTTGATAGGGATTGCGTGAATCCATAGATTGCTTTGGGTATTATACTCATTTTTAATATACTGATGTTTTGAATCCATGAAAATGGTATATTTCTCCATCTACTTGTGTTATCTTTGATTTTTTTCAGTGCTTTATAGTTCTCTATGTAGAGATCTTTGTTTCTTTAGGTAGATATATTCCTGAGTATATTAATCTATTCTCTGCAATGGTGAATGGTATTTATTCCTTAATTTCTTTCTGTTTTCTCATTGTTCGTGTACAGGAATGCAAGGGGTTTCTGTATGCTATTATTATATCCTGCCACGATACAATATTCATTGATTAGCTCTAGTAATTTTCTGCTGTTGTCTTTATTTATTTATTTTATATAGAGGATCATGTTCTTTGCAAACAGGGAGAGGCTTATTTGCTCTTTCTCAATCATTCTTTTTATATATTTTTCTTCTCTGATTGCTGTGGCTAAAACTTAAGCAATTATGTTGAATAGTAGTGGTGAGAGTGGGCACACGTCTTATTCCTGACTTTGAGAAATGCTTTCAATTATTCACCATTGAGGATACTCTTTGCTGTGATTTTATCATATATGGCTTTTATTATATCCAGGTATGTGCATTCTATGCATGCTGTCTGGAGGATTTGATCATAAATTGATGTTGAATTTGGTCAAAGGCTTCCTCTGCATTTATTGAGAAAATCGTATGCCTTTTGTTTGTTTTGTTTTTATGTCTCAATGTGTTAACGTGGTGTAATTCATTGGTTGAAATGCAAATATTGAAAAATCCTTGCATCACTGCTTTAAATCCCCCTTGGTCATGATGTGTAATCTTTTTAATATGCTCTTGGATTCTGTTTGCTAGAAATTTGTTGAAGATTTTGCATCTGTGTACATCACTGATATTGGCCTGTAGATTTCTTTCTTTGTGGCATCCTTGTCTGGTTTTGGTATTAGGGTGCACCATTACATCTTGGCTGATGTTGGGGTCTTCTCTCAATTTCCACTCACCATGTGGCCTTTCACCACCACTGCACAGGCAAAGGATGTAATGGCTTAAGGCTGGTTCAGGTCAATACTGAAGGGTTGTGGGAAGAAATGGAAAAGGATACCAAAAGGGCAGGATACAGGGCCTAGAAACATTTTCACTACTGGAACACCTGTGCCTGTGTGTGTGTGTGTGTGTGTGTGTGTGTGTGTGTGTATCCAGCCCACTGACGATGCCAACAAGAAGACAGCAGTAGATGAAATTTGGGGTAACCCGAAGAGGAGGCACAAAGCATCCACAGACAGCAGGAGACTGGTTAATATATTTCCACAGTGCCCCTGTTCAGGACTTGAAATTGGAAAGAATGGCTGATGATTACAGAGGACAGTGGTTCCACAAATCTGGAATGACCTTAAGAGACATGAACATGCTCAGAATGTTTGCTGTGTTGTTGTGTGTGTTTGTACTGGGAGGAAGGTGTTGAGGTTTTGAAGAGTCACTCACTGGTGTGGGGCTTTTAAGCCACAATGCTTGGACCCCCTAAAGGGCCTACTGTGAGCTGAAACACATGGTCTTTCACAAGCGGAAGCTCCATTGGGACAAAGAAGATCCTGACTCAGAATTGTATTCCTTGTGTGGATCTTGTGGAATTCACGACAAAAATCACTGCAAATGGTGGCTAGAGCCAGGAAGTTCAAAGATGCTGGCTTCTTGTCGGAAAAGTTATGAACAACTTAGACACGTGTGAAAAACAGGAACATTACTTTGCCAGCAAATGTCCATCTAGTAAAACTATGGTTTCCCCGGTAGTCATGTAGGGATGTGAATGTTGTTCTTGAAAGAAAGCTGAGCGTGGAAGATTGGATGCTTTTGAACTGTCCTGTTGGAGAAGATTCTTGAGAGTCCCTGGGAAAGCAAGCAGATCCAAGTGGCCCATTCTAAAGGAAATCAGTTCTGAATACACATTGGAAGGACTCAGGCTGAAGCAGAAACTCCAATAATTAGGCCGTCTGATGCAAAAAACTGACTAACTAGAAAGGTCCCTGAGGCTAGGAACGATTGAAGGCGGGAGGAGACGGGAATGACAGAAGATGAGATGGTTGCACAGCGTCACTGACTCAGTGGACATGAGTTGGCATGAACTGTGGAAATTGGTGATGGACATGGAGGTCTGGCCTGCTGCAGCCCATGGGTTCTCAAACAGTCAGACAGGACTGAGTGACTGAACTGAACAGAACTGATAGATAATTTAATATTGAATGGAGGACGAATGAATGTCCATATTTTCAGAGGTGACAAACAGGGGATTACATATATCGTGTAGGAAAATGTGCACAGAGAAATTCCTTTATGTAATATAAAGAACTCAAAATTCCATTCCCTATACATTGATTTTCATATTGGCTGCAGGGAAATGAACCGAGATCATTGTCGTTTTTGAGACTGAACCCAAGAACTGCATTTTGGACTCTTTAGTTGACTATAAGGGATACTCCATTTCTTCTAAGGGATTCTTGCCCACAATAGTAGATGTAATGATCATCTGAATTAAATTCACCCATTATATTCCACTTTAGTTCACTGATTCCTAAAATGTCAGTGTTCACTCTTGCCATCTCCTATTTGATCACATCCAGTTTACTGTGATCATGGACCTAACATTCCAGTTCCTATGCAATACTGTTCTTTATGGTATCGGACATTACTTCCATAACCAGTCACATCCACAACTGGGCACTGTTTTCCCTTTTGCCCTGACTCTTCATTCTTTCTGGAGTTACTTCTCCACTCTTCTGCAGGAGCATATTGGGCACGTACTGACGTGGGGAGTTCATCTCTCAGTGTCATGTCTGTTTGCCTTTTCATACTGTTCATGGGGTTCCCAAGGTAAGAATACTGAAGTGGTTTGCCATTGCCTTCTTCAGTGGACCACATTTTGTCTGAACTCTCCACCGTGACCCGTCCATCTTGGGAAACCCTACACAGCATGGCTCGTAGTTTCATTGATTTAGACAAGGCTGTAGTCCATGTGATCAGTTTGTTTAGTTTTCTCTGTTTGTGGTTTTCTTTCTGTCTGCCCTCTTATGGATAGGGAAAAGAGAGTTATGGAAGCTTCCTGATGTGAGACAATGACTGGGGGAATCTGGGTCTTATTCTGATTGGCGGAGCCACACTCAGTAATATTTAATCCAATTTTCTGTTGATCGTGGAGGCTGTGTTCCCTCCAGGTGGTTGGGTCTGAGGCCAAAGTGTTGACATATGCTTCCACTAGAGACTCCTGGACTCTAACAGGGAAGTCCAACTCAGTCATTTGTGGGAACACTGCTCCTTTCTTCTGGCTCCTGGTGCACACAAGGTTTTGTTTGTGTCCTCCAAGAGTCTGTATCCCCAGTCCTGTGGAAGTTCTGTCATTAAATCCCACTGGCCTGCAGAGTCAAATTCCCTGGAGGTTTTCCGTCCCTTTTATAGATACCCAGCTTCGTAAATCTGTGGGTCTTAGAACTTTAGTAACAGTGCGAGAATTTCTTTGGTATAATCGTTTTGCAGTTTGTGGGTCATCTGCTCGGTGGCTCTGTGATGGGTCAGATGGCAGCTTCCTCCAAGAGGCAAATGCTCTTTATTATTCGGTGTATGAAAATCTGGACAAAAAATTTGTTACATAAATCTGGCATACTCTTTATTTTACATTTGAAAACCTGAGTACAGATTTTCCCATAAAAAATATGGACTGCTCAATACTTAACATTTGAAAGCCTAGACATACATTTTTATAAAGGAAACATGAATCTCTCTATATTTCACAGTGAAATCTTGTGCATATTTTTCTATTTAAATATTAATTACCCTTATTTGCCTATGAAAATCTGAATGAGTAGTTTGAATCATGAAACACAGAACGGTGTTCATTTTACTTATGATATTCTGAAGTGAGATAGTCATACATGAAAAATGAGATCTCTATATTTTACATATGAACATATGAATGAAGATTTGAGTACGTGGATTAAATTTTTTATGTGTCCTATATTGAATTCTAGGCATACATATTCTGATATGAAATATGGAATTCTACATTTCACATATGAATATCTGGGCCTAAATTTTCCTATGAGAATTATGTAATCTCTATAAAAATTTGATATGCAATATGAGATATTGTACATTTCACACATGAAAGTCTGAGAGAAAATTTTCTTCTAGGAGATATCAATTATCTATATCTCACATATGATTATGGTGTAATATGGAAATTTCTATATTTCATGTATTGAAATATGACACCAGATATTCCCACTTGAAAGATGAGATTCTCAGTTTTACATATGAAAATGTAAGTGCAGACTTTAGGACATAGAATATGAAATTCTCTGTAATTCACTTATGAATATCTGGGGACAGATTTTCCAAGTGAAAATACAGAAATATAAAATATATATTTCATCTCTATATAAATCTATATTTCACATATTAAATATGGATACAGGTCTTTCTGTATGAAATGTGGAATTCTTTATATTTCACTTTTGAAATTCTGGATGCAAATTTTCTACCATGACAGAAAAATTTCTCTATTTCACACATCAAAATACGGTTTACTTTTTCTAGCATGAAATGTGTAATTTTTCGTAATTCTCATTTGAAAATCTCTGTTGATTTTTCTTCATGAAGTATGGAATTCTCTACATGTAACTTTTGAACAAATTGGCATTAATTTTCCTTAAGAAATAATGGAATTTTATATTTTACATATGAAAATCTGTCCTGCTTGAAACATAAAATTTTTATTTTAGTGAAGAAAATTTGAATGGATGCTTTCCAACATGCAATATAAAAATCTGTCTCTTTCACAATTGGGAACAAATTTTCTTATGTGAAATATGAATGTCAATATATCACATATGAAAATTTGTGGACAGATTTTTCAAACATAAAGTATGAATTTTCTATGATTCAGAACGTATAATATGGCCCAAATTGCCAAATATAGAATCTACTATTTTTTGTATATGAACATTTTGTCACGGATTGTTCTAAAATTATTTGGAATTCTCTATGTTTCAATAATGAAAATCTGGTTGAAGACTTCCCTATATGAGATATGGAATAATCTATATTTCATATCTGAAACACGGACTCTCAATATTTCTATATGATTTTTAATTCTCTCTTAATAATTGAATTTCGTGATTTGGATTTTTCCACAGAAAATATGGAAATCTTTATATTTCACGTATGGGAATCTGGATGCCAGTTTTCATACATGTAATATGGAACTCTCCATATGAATATCTGGGTGCAGGTTTTCCTACATAAAATGTGAGACTCTATAATTAACACGAGAAAATATGGACATTGATTTTGCCCCATGAAAGATGAAATTCTCCACATTTTCGATGTCTAAATCTGAGCATATATTTTATGACTTAAACATGTCATTATTTATACTCCACATTTGAATGTCTGGGTGCAAATTTTCCTGCGTTAGGTTATGCAGTTATCTCTCTTTCACCTTTGAATATCAGGGCATTAATTTTCTCCACATGTGGCATGCTGAAGAAGAAAATCTGCCTGCAGATTGAAATACGTGAAATATAGGGAATTCCATATATTAGGTAGAGCCATCTATTCCTGGATGTCAATCACAACTGTTTGTGACATCATGGATTGAGATCTCCGGGCTTCCCTGTCCTTCACTGTGACCCACAGTGTGTTCAAACTCATTCACTGAGTCAGTTATGCCATCCAACCATCTTATCCTCCATCACCCTCTTCTTCCATACTCAATCTTTCCAAGCATCAGTGGCTTTTCCAATGGGTCAGCTCTTCACATCAGGTGCCCAAAATATTGGAGTTTCAACATCATCCATTCGAATGAATATTCAGGTTAGCATCTTGGATTGATCTCCATTCTGACCAGTGGACTCTGAAGAGTCATCTTCAGCACCACAGTTCCAAAGACTCATTTCTTTGGCGTTCATCCTTCTTTATAGCTGAAATGTCACAGCCACACGCAACTCCTGTAACACCATAGCTTTCACTATGTGGACAAAGGTCAGCTAGTGATATCTCTGCTTTTCAATCCATTACCCCCAGGTTTGCCATAGCTTTTCTTCCCAGGATCAAGGGTCTTTTATTTTCATAACTGTAGTCACTGTCCCCAGTGATTTTGGAGCCCAAGAAAATTGTCTGTCACTGTTTCCACTTTTACCATTTCTATTTGCCAAAATTGTTAGCCTTGTCCTGCCTCATTTTGTACTCCAGTGCCAAACTTGCCTGTTACTCCAGGTGTCTCTTGACTTCTTGCTTTTTCATTCAGCTCCCCTGTGATGATAAGGATATCTTTTCTGGGTGATAATGCCAGCAGGTCTCGTAGGACTGTTAATTTTCCTAGTCACTTAGATGGTAAAGAATTGAAATACAGAGACTTCCTTTTTTCATGTAGGAAAATCTACATTTAGATGTACATGTAAAAAATAGTGACTTCCACATTACCTCTAGGAAAACTGTCCGTTCAGATTTTCAAATGTGAAATACAGAGAATTCCATCTTTCACATAAAATTGGCAACTAGACGTTCATATGTGAAATGTGGAGAATTCTTTATTTCATGTAGGATAATCTACACCAAAATATTCATATATGAATTCTAGAGAATATATATTTCATGTGGGAAAATCAATCATATTTTTCATATGTAAAATATGGGTAATCTAATTTTCAAGGGGTTAATTCTACATCTAGATATTCAATGTGAAATATTTTAAAAAATCATATTTCAGGGGAAAAAGCTCAGTGCCTAGATTTTCACATGTCAATAATAGAGAATTCCATATTTCATGAAGGACTATCATTGCACAGATTTTCATTGTGAAATAGAGATTTCAATATCTGCATGGAAATCCTAACCCAGGTTTACCTATATGAAATATAGGTAATTACATATTTCACTGAGTTAGATAAGTGCCAGGATTTTCATATGTGATATATAGAGAATTCCATATAAAGGTAGAAATGTGAGTGCTCTGGTTTGCATACATGAAATAGAATACGGTATTTGGTGTAATGACATCTATGGTCAGATGTTCATATGTCAAATATGCAAAATTACAAATTTCATGTAGAAAAGCCCACATTATTTTTTATGTGAAATACATACAATTCCATATTGCATATAGGAAAATAGGTACACAGGTTTTCTTGTGATATATACAGAATTTTCGTTTTGAAAACTATGTGCCAAAATTTTCATCTGTGAAATACAGAGAATTCCACATTCCTTCAGGAAAACTACATACATATTTTCATATGTGAAGTATACAGTCCCATTATTTCATATAGGAAAATTTAACCCACATATCTAATTATGACATACAGAGAATTACAATTTATGTAGAAAAAATTTGCACTTGGAATTTCTTCTATGAAATTCAGAAGATCCCATACATTATGTAGGAAAACTGGCACTCAGATTACCTTGTGTTCAGTTCAGTTCAGTCTCTCAGTCGTGTCGGACTATTTGTGTCCCCATAGACTGCAGCACGCCAGGCCTCCCTGTCTGTCCCCAGCTCCTGGAGCTTACTTTAACTCATGTCCATATGTAGGTGATGTCATACAATCATCTCATCCTCTGACATCCCATTCTCCTCCTGCTATCCATCTTTCCCAGCATCAGGGTCTTCTCAAATGAGTCAGTTCTTCACATCAGGTGCCAAAGTATTGGAATTTCAGCTTCAACATCAGTCCTTTCAATGAACATTCAAGACTGATCTCCTTTAGGATGGACTAGTTGGATCTTCTTGCAGTCCAAGGGACTCGCAAGAGTCTTCTCCAACAAAAACAGTTCAAAAGCATTGACTCATTGGCACTCAGCATTCTTTACAGTCCAACTTAAAAAAAACTAATTTTCAAGAACCTGTAACAATCATGACAACATAATTTAACATTATATATATATATATATAACATTATATATATATTTATCATTATATATATATAACATATATATATATATTTAACATTATATATATAACGTTATATATGTATTTATATATATATATAACGTTATATATGTATTTATATATATATATATATATATAAAACTGTTTAAACATTTTGGAAATATACTTTTCTTGTCAATGAAAAACTCATATATTTTAAATGAATGTGGAAAAGACGTTTAATATTCATCCATAACAGGTTAGTAAAAGACTGTG
Organism: Moschus berezovskii; assembly: GCF_049115385.1. NCBI lineage: Eukaryota > Metazoa > Chordata > Mammalia > Artiodactyla > Moschidae > Moschus > Moschus berezovskii. The sequence continues at coordinate 31,819,026 of NC_142489.1, read as the reverse complement.
TGTGACAAATAAAACATACATTTTAAAGAATCAATTGAATAACTAAATCCAGGTGACTGATAATAGTTCTGTTGCCACTTATTTAAAAGGTATTTTTTCTTTTCAAAAAATCTTTCAACCTTTTGACATACACATATACACTAATTTCTGTACTTCACATTTATTTTTATTCATACTATTTTCATGATAAGTGCATTATCAAATAAAATTCAGTTTTCAGGGCTTTATAGTCAATTTGTCACTCAGGTATACATATTTTGAGTTCTTTTTTTGAATTCGTAAGTAACATGAGAAGCAGTAAGAGGTATGCCTTTTTTTAGTTGAATATACTTTGAAATTTAAATTTTTATTGGAGCATAATTGCTTAAGACTCTTTTCTTAGTTTCCACTCTACAGCAAAATTATAGCATGCTGCAATCCAATGTTTCCAAAGACTCGGACACCATTAAGTAATTGAACAATCATACATTTATTCTCTCATTTTGAGACTTCTTTCTGATTCACATCCCCACAGTGATGTTCCCTGTGCTGTATATATATATATGCATCAATAGTGTACAACTGTCAGTTGCAATCTCCCAAATCCTTTCACCAGCATTCAGTTTATCCTTGATATCCATAATTTCTTCTCTATAAATGTGTCCCTACTTTTGCTTCTCTTATGAGATCATCTATACAGTTGGTTTTCTTTATATGCAGAGTACATCATGAGAAACCATGGGCTGGAGGAAGTACAAGCTGGAATCATGATTGGAGGAGAAATATCAGTAACCTCAGATATGCAGATGACACCAGTTTTATGGCAGAAAGTGAAGACGTAAAGAGCCTCTTGATGAAAGTGAAAAATTCATAATAACTCTTTCAGTTCAGTTCAGTCGCTCAGTCATGTCCGACTCTCCGCGACCCCATGAATCACAGCACGCCAGGCCTCCCTGTCCATCACCAACTCCCGGAGGTCACTCAAATTCATGTCCACAGAGTCAGTGATACCATCCAGCCATCTCATTCTCCGTCGTCCCCTTCTCCTACCGCCCCAAACCTTGCCCAGCATCAGAGTCTTTTCCAGTGAATCAACACGTCGCATGAGGTGGCCAAAGTATTGCAGTTTCAGCTTTAGCATCAGTCCCTCCAATGAACATCCAGGATTGATCTCCTTCAGAATGGACTGGTTGGATCTCCTTGCAGTATAAGGGACTCTCAAGAGTCTTCTCCAACACCACAGTTCAAAAGCATCAGCTTTCTTCACAATCTAACTCTCACATCCATACATGACCACGGGAAAAAAAATTGCCTTGATTAGACGGACCTTGCTTGGCAAAGTAATGTCTCTGCTTTTTAATATACTATCTAGGTTGGTCATAATTTTCCTTCCAAGGAGCAAGCATCTTTTAATTTCATGGCTCCAATCAGCATCTGCAGTGATTTTGGAGCCCCCAAAAATAAAGTCTGACACTGTTTCCACTGTTCCCCCCTCTATTTCCCATGAAGTGATGGGACCAGATGCCATGATCTTCGTTTTCTGAATGTTGAGCTTCAAGCCAACATTTTCACTCTCCTCTTTCACTTTCATCAAGAGGCTTTTGAGTTCCTCTTCACTTTCTGCCATAAGGGTAGTGTCATCTGCATATCTGAGGTTATTGATATTTCTCCCAGCAATCTTGATTCCAGCTTGTGATTCTTCCAGCCCAGCGTTCCTCATGATGTACTCTGCATATAAGTTAAATAAGCAAGGTGACAATATACAACCTTGATGTACACCTTTTCCTATTTGGAAACAGTCTGTTGTTCGATGTCCAGTTCTAACTGTTTCTTCCTGACCTGCATACAGATTTCTCAAGAGGCAGTTCAGGTGGTCTGGGATTCCTATCCCTTTCAGAATGTTCCACAGTTTATTGTGATCGACATAGTCAAAGGCTTTGGCATAGTCAATGAAGCAGAAATAGATGTTTTTCTGAAACTCTCTTGCTTTCTCCATGATACAGCGGATGTTGGCAATTTGATCTCTGGTGCCTCTGCCTTTTCTAAAACCTGCTTGAACCTCTGGGAGTTCACGGTTCACATATTGCTGAAGCCTGGCTTGGAGAATTTTGAGCATGTCCTTACTAGCGTGTGAGATGAGTGCAATTGTGTGGTAGTTTGAGCATTCTTTGGCATTCCCTTTCTTGGGGATTGGAATGAAGACTGACCTCTTCCAGTCCTGTGGCCACTGCTGAGTTTTCCATATCTGCTGGCATATTGAGTGCAGCACTTTCACAGCATCATCTTTCAAGACTTGAAATAGCTCAACTGGAATTCCATCACCTTCACTAGCTTTGTTCGTAGTGATGCTTTCTAAGGCCCACTTGACTTCCCATTCCAAGATGTCTGGCTCTAGGTCAGTGATCACGTTATCGTGACTATCTTGGTCATGAAGATCTTTTTTGTACAGTTCTTCTGTGTATTCCTGCCACCTCTTCTTAATAACTTCTGCTTCTGTTAGGTCCATACCATTTCTGTCCTTTATCGAACCCATCTTTGCATGAAATGTTCCCATGAAATCTCTAATTTTCTTGAAGAGGTGTCTTGTTATTCCTATTCTTTTTTTTTTTTTTTCTATTTCTTTGCATTGATCACTGAGGAAGTCTTTCTTATCTCTCCTAGCTATTATTTGGAACTCTGCATTCAGATGCTTATATCCTTCCTTTTCTCCTTTGCTTTTCGCCTCTCTTCTTTTCACAGCTATTTGTAAGGCCTCCTCAGACAGCCAATTCGCTCTTTTGCATTTCTATTCCATGGGGATGTTCTTGGTCCCTGTCTCCTGTACAATGTCACGAACCTCTGTCCAGAGTTCATCAGGCACTCTATCAATCAGATCTAGTCCCTTAAATCTATTTCTCACTTCCACTGTATAATCATAAGGGATTTGATTGAGGTCATATCTGAATGGTCTAGTGGTTTTCCCTACTGTCTTCAATTTAAATCTGAATTTTGCAATAAGGAGTTCATGATCTGAGCCACAGTCAGCTCCTGGTCTTGTTTTCGCTAACTGTATACAGCTTCTCCATCTTTGATTGCAAAGAATATAATCAATCTGATTTCGGTGTTGACCATCTGGTGATGTCCATGTGTAGAGTCTTCTCTTGTGTTGTTGGAAGAGGGTGTTTGCTATGACCAGTGCATTCTCTTGAGAAAACTCTATTAGCCTTTGCCCTGCTTCATTCCGTGCTCCAAGGCCAAATTTGCCTGATACTCCAGGTGTTTATTGACTTCCTACTTTTGCATTCCAGTCCCCGATAATGAAAAGGACATCTTTTTTGGGTGTTAGTTCTAAAAGGTCTTGTAGGTCTTCATAGAACCGATTAACTTCGTCTTCTTCAGCATTACTGGTTGGGGCATAGGCCTGGATTACTGTAATATTGAATGGTTTGCCTTGGAAACAAACAGGAATCATTCTGTCCTTTTTAAGATTGCATCCAAGTACTGCATTTCGGACTCTTTTGTTGACCATGATGGCTACTCCATTACTTCTAAGGGATTCCTGCCCACAGTAGTAGATATAATGGTCATCAACTTTTTAAGCCACCTTAAAGTTTAAAGCTCAACATTCAGAAAACTAAGATCACGGAATCCATTTCCGTCACTTCAAGCAAATAGATGGGAAAACAGTGGAAATAGTGGCTGACTTTAATTTTCTAGGCTCCAAGATTACTGCGGATGGTGATTGCAGCCGTGAAATTAAAAGACACTAACTCCTTGGAAGGATGTTATGACTAAACTACACAGCATATTAAAAAGCAGAGACATTACTTTGCTTAAAAAAGTCCCTTAGTTAAGGCTGTGGTTTTTCCAGTGATCATGTATGGATGTGAGAGTTGGACTATAAAGAAAGTTGAGTGCAGAAAAACTGATGCTTTTTAATTGTGGTGTTGGAGAAAACACTTGAGAGTCCCTTGGACTGCAATGAGATCCAACCAGTCCTTCCTAAAGTAGATCAGTCCTGGGTGTTCATTGGAAGGATCGATGTTGAAGCTGAAACTTCAATACTTTGGCCACTTGATATGAATAGCTAGCTGATTTGAAAAGACTCTGATCCTGGGAAAGATTGAGGGCAGGAGGAGAAGGGGATGACAGAGTATGAGATGGTTGGATGATATCATTAACTCAATGCACATGGGTTTGGGTGAACTCCGGGAGTTGGTGATGGACAAGGAGGCCTGGTGTGCTGTGGTTCATGGTGTTGCAAAGAGTCTGACATGACTGAGCGCCTGAACTGAACTGATACAGTTTATACATATACATATATATGTACATTTATATAATGTTATGTTATATATAAAATATACGCTATGAAATATAAATATATATATTATACAATATATTAAAAGTTTATGTTAGATAAACAGTCTATGTTATATAAAGTTATGTTATTTATAATATATGTGATAAAATATGTTATATATAATCTATTAACTGTTTATATATATGTTAATAAGTGATATTTGTTTTCCTTTTTCTATTTTATTTCATTATATAGGACTCTTTTTCAATCCGTCCACCTCTCTACAAATGACACGATTTCATTCCTTTTTTGATTGTGTAATGTTCTATTTTATATATATACACCAAATTATCTTTATTCATTTCTTTGTAAATGGACATTTCTGTTGCTTCAGAGTTCTGCTGTTGTAAATCCTGGAGCCATCAATACTGTTGTTATGCATCTTTTGTTATTATGATGTTTTTTAGGTAAATCACAACAATCCCAGCAGTGGAATTGCTAGATCATATAGTTTCTTTATTGTTAGATTTTTAAAGACTCTTCATACTGATCTGCATTCATAGTGGCTGTATCAGTGTATATTCCTTCCAGCAGGACTGGAAAGAAAATGAAAGTGAACGTCACAATGCCATGTCCAAATCTTTGTGTCAGACTGGAATTCTCTAGTCCAGAATGCTTTTTCTGAGGAATCTGAGTTCCTGAATTCAGAATCTGAATTAAAATATTCAGGGCAATTCCCTTCTCCAGGGGAATTTTAATAACCACGGGATTGAATCCAAGTCTCCTGCATTACCGCTGGATTCTTTCCATTCAAGCCACTTGGGAGGGTTACATTTTCTCCACACCCTCTGAAGAATTTATTTATTTGTAGATTTTTGTTGCTGTTGTTGATGTTGATAAGGGTCACTCAGGCCAGTGTTAGGTGCTACCTCATTGAAGGTTTTGTTTCCCTTTTTCTAATAGTGATGTTGAGTATATTCTCTTATGATATTGAAAAACTGTTAGTCTTCTTGGGAGTAACGTCTATTGCCTCTCGGTCCACTTTTTTCCAGTGGGGTTGTTAGTTTCTCTGCTATTCAGCCACGTGTACTATTTGCTTATTTTGGAATTTAATCTGTTTCCATTTCCTTCATTTACAAATATTTTCTCCCACAATGAAAATTGTTTTCTGTCTTGCTTATGGTGTTGCTGTGTGAAAGTTATTAAGTTTAATTAAGTCCTACTTGTTATTCTTAACTTTATCTTCATTGCTTTAGGAGCTAGATTTAAAAAGAAAAAAAAAAAATATATATATATATCATTCTCCATTTTATGTCAAAATGTGTTCTACCTATGATTTCCTCTAATAATATAGATTTAGAGTGACTGATCTTATATTTAGGTATTTATCCAGCCTGAGTTTATCTTCTTGCATGATGTTAAGGAGTGACTAAAGGTGATCCACTGAAGAAGTTAATGTCAAACACTCCAATACAGCCATGAATTAACTCTATAAAAAGGCAAAAATATATTACCCTGAAAGGTGTCTCTCCCGGTGCAGAAGCTGTCCAAAATGCTACTGGGGAAGAGCAGAGGGCGATTTCTAATGGCTGTAGGAAACATAAAGTGGTGAGATGAAAGAGGAAATGAGCTCAGTTATGGATATGTCTGATGATGAAAGTAAAATCTGATGTTCAAAGAACAATAATGCATAAGAACACGGAAAGATAGGCCCATAAATCAAGGTAAATTGGATGGGGTCAAATGGGAGAAAGCAAGAGTAAACATCAACTAGGATTCATGGAACTAAAATGGAGAGGAATGGGTGAATTTAATTCAGATGACTATTTTTTCTATTACAGTGGGCAAAAGTCTCATAGGAGTAAAGGAGTAGTAATCATAATCAACCAAAGAGTCTTAAATGCAGTATTTGGGAGCAGCCTCAAAAGCGACAGAATGATCTCAGTTCGTTTCCAAGGCAAAACATTCAACATCACTGTAATCCAAGTGTAGGTCCCAAAAGCTGATCCAAAGAAATTGAAATTGATCAGTTCTATGAAGACTGCAAGAACTCCTAGAACTAAGACCAAATGAAAGATGTCCCCATCACCATAGGGGAGTACAATTCAAACGAATGAAGTCAATAAATACATGGACCAAACTGGAGCAACTTTGACCTTGGAGTACAAAATGAAGTAGGGCAAAGACAAATAGAATTACACCCAGAGAATGCACTGGTCAGAGCAAACATTCTTTAACTATGTCACAAGAACCGACTTTACACATGAATCTCACCAAAAGGTCTGTAAGGATTATCAGCTTGATTATTCTCGGTAGCAATCAAGATGGAGAAGCTGTATAGAGTCAGCAAAAACAAGACCTGGAGTTGATTGTGGCTCAGATCGTCAGATTCTCATGACAAAGTTCAGGTTTAAAATAAAGAAAGAGTTGATTGGGTTGGAACCGCTAGGCTAACCAGGTACAACAAAAATCAAATTGCCTCTGGAAAATGCAGCGGAAATCACAACCAGTTTTAAGGGCTTAAATCTAGTAAACAGCTCCCCAAGAACTACAGAAGGAGCTTCAAAATGTTGTACAGGGAGCAGTGAACAAAACCATCCTAAAAAAAAGGAAAATCTCAAAGACAAATTGATTTTCTGAGGAGGGTTCATATATAGCTGTGGAAAAATGAGAAGGAAAAAACAACTGAAAAATATAAAGTTAGCCCATCTAAATGCAGAATTCCAGAGAAATTGAAGAGACAAGAGGGTATCTTCAATAAACAACGGGGATAAATAGAAGAAAGCAAGCAGATAGGGAAATACAAGTGATCTATTCAAGACAATTGAAAAGATCAAAAGATCTTTTCCTCCAAAGATGGACACAATAAAGGACAGAAACATAAAGGACTAAAGAAGCAGAAGAGATCAAGGCAGGATAGAAAGAATACAAAGAAAAACTGTAGGAAAAAAAAAGACCATAATAACCCAGATAACCACAAGGTGTGAGCATTCACCCACAGACACTCATTCTGAAATGTGAAGTCAAGTCTTACAAAGCATTTCTGACCACAGAACTAATGGAGGTGATGGATTTCCAGCAGAACTGTTGAAATCTTAAATGCTCTCAATGTGCTGCAATCAAAATGGTGCATATGTGGAAAACATAGCAATGATCAGGGGACTGGAAAAGGTTAATCCTTATCCAGATTTCCAATAAGGACAGTACTAAACAAAGTTCAAACCACCACTCAGTTTCACACATCTCCCATGCTAGTAAAGTTATGCTCAAATTCCTTCAAGCTAGTCTTCAACATTACATGAACTGAGAACTTCCAGAAGTTTGAGCTGGGATTAGAAACATCAGAGGAACCACAGATCAAATGATCACCGATTACTGGATCATAGAAATACCAAATGAATTCCAGAAAATCTCTGCCTGTTTTTCATTGACCACTGTAAAACCATAGTCTGGGCAACATATAAATTGCGGAAAACTCTTAAAGAGATGGGAATAGCAGAACGTTTTACCTGTCTCCTTCGTACTTGACCTGTAGGCAGGTCCCGAAGCAATAGGGTCAAGTATGCAATGACTGACTAGCTCGGGGTTGAGAAAGGAGTATGATAATGTTGTTGGTTGTCCCCTCATTTATTTAACTTATATGCATAGCAAAGCATGAGAAATGCCAGGCTGGATAACTTACAAGCTGAATCAAGATTACTGGGGACAATGTCACCAACCTCAAATATGTGTGTGACTATCACTCTGCTGCTACTGATACTACTGCTAAGTCACTTCAGTCGTGTCCGACTTTGTGTGACCCCATAGATGGAAGCCGACCAGGCTCCCCCATCCCTGGGATTCTCCAGGCAAGAACATTGGAGTGGGTTGCCATTTCCTTCTCCAATGTGTGAAAGTGAAAAGTGAAAGTGAGGTCACTCAATCGTGTCCGAACCTTAGCGACCCCATGGACTGCTGCCCGCCAGGCTCCTCCATCCATGGGAGTCTCCAAGCAAGAGTACTGGAGTGGCTTGCCATTGCCTTCTCCTAATGATAGAAAAAGAAGATGAACTAAAGAACCTCTTAATGAAGGTGAAGGAGTAAAAAAGCTTTTTTTTTTTTTTTTTTTTGGGCAGTGGTGACAGGGTGGTTTCCTTTATTACTCATTTCTTTATTTTCTTTTTTAAAATTTATTTATTTTAATTGGAGACTAATTATTTATATTATTGTATTTGTTTTGCCAATTGACATGAATCTGCCCCAGGTGTACATGTGTTCCCCATCTTAAAAACCCCCATTGTACAGAGTGAAGTAAGCAAAAGCTTTTGAAGAGTGCAAAGTGAAAGTGAAGTAATTTAGTCGTGTCCAACTCTTTGAGATTATAGCCTAATAGGCCCATGGATTATAGCCTAACAGGCTCTTCTGTCCATGGAATTTACAAGGCAAGAGTATTGGAGTGGTTTGACATTTTCTTCTCCAGGGAATTTTCCTAACCCACGGTCTAACTCTGCTCCCCCGCCTTGCAAGCAGACGCTTTACCATTTGTCCCGCCAGAGCAGGCATAAAACTCAATGGTATAAAAACTCAGATCACAACCTCCGGTCCCATCACTTCAACGCAAAGAGAAGGGGTAAAAGGAAAAAACAATGTCAGGTTTCCCCTTCTTGGGCTCTGACATCAAGGCAGAGTGTCTGCAGCCATGAAATTAGAAAATAAATGCTTCTTTACAGAAAATGTATGACAGAATTAGATAAAGTGTTACAATGAAAGAAATCACCTTGCTGGCAAAGGTCCATTACAGTCAAAGCTATGGTCTTTCCCGTAGTCATATACTGTTGTGTGAGGGACCATAAAGGAGGCAGAACAACTGAAGAAATAATACTTTTCAACCAGGGTGCTGGAGAAGACTCTTGAGAGTCTCTTGGACAGCAAAGAGAAGAAATCAGTCAATCTTAAAAAATCGCCCTGAAATACCCATTGGAAGGATTGCTACTGAAGTTTATGCTCTAATAATTTGCCCACCTTATGTGAAGAGACAACTCATTGGAAAAGACCCTGATGCTGGGAAAGATTGAAGGCAAAAGGAGAAGAGGGCACGAAGGATGAGATGATTGGGTTGCATCAGTGATGCAATGAACATGAACTTGGGTAACCTTCAGGAGATGGTGTGGGACAGGGAAGCTTGGCATGCCACACTCCACGGCATCACAACAAGCCAGTGTCCTAATCTCATTCTTTTACTTTTAGCTGTCCAGATTTTCCAACATCACTTATAAAAGAGATTATGTTGTCTCCATTGTATATTGTTGTCTCATTTGTCAGAGATTAGATAACCACTTGGGCAAGCGATGATCAGGGTTTCTATCCATGCCAATGGCTTATATTTCTGCTTTGGGCCCATTCCATGCTGTACTGATTACTGTAGCTTTGTAGTATTGACTTATGTCAGGAAAATTGATTCCTTCAGCTCTGTTTTCTTTCTCAAGCTTGCATGGCTATTCAAGGTCTTTCGCATTTCCATACTAGTTCCAAAAAGATTTTGTTCTAGTTCTGTTAAAAATGCCATTGGTATCTTGATAGCAACTGCATTGAAAGTTTAAGCTGCTGTTTATAGTGTAGCCATTTTCACAATATTGTTTCTTCCAGTGCATGTGAATGGTATATCTGTCCATCTCTTTGTGTCAGCTTTGCTTTGTTTCTTCCATGCTTTATTATTTTCTGCACACCAGTCTTTCCCCTGCCTCGGTAGGTTTATTACCAGGAATTTTACTCTTCTTTTTTCCATGGTGAATGGGATTGTTTCCTTCAATTCTATTTTTGATATTTTGTTGTGAGTGTGTAGGAATACAAGGGATTTCTGAGTATTAATTTTATATCTAGCAACTCCCCTAAACTTATTGATTACCTCTAGTAATTTTCTGGTGGCATCTTTGGATCTCCAGGCATAGTAGCATAGTACGTGTAAACAGTGGCAGTTTTATTCCTTTTCCCGTTTGTTTGAAATTGTATTTCTTCTATTCTGATTGATATAATGAGGAATCCAAAGTCTATGCTGAATACCAGTGGTGAGAGTGGGTATTTTTGTCTTAGTCATGAATTAGGGGTCACATTTGCAGGTTTTCACCATTGAGAATCAAGTTTGCAGTGAGTTTATCCATATGTGGACTTTATTAGTTTGCAGATGGTTCTGGCTGTTCCCACAAGTTATATACAGGGTTTATTATGAATGGGTCTTCCATTTCGTCAAAAACTTTTACTACATCTCTATCCTAAACTGTTTGAAGATCTTTCCTCTTAAAAGTTAGTTGTCTTTTAGTGTTCTTTCTTCCTTTGTCCACCTAATGCAAAGAACTGACTCATTAGAAAAGGCTCAGATGGTGGAAGATATTGAAGGTCAAAGGAGAGGTGGGCAGAAGATGTTGGGACAGTTAGATAACTTCACCAACTCTATAGACATGAATCTGAACAAATTCTGGGAGATAATGAAAGGAAGCCTGACAGGCTCTAGTCCATGGGCTCACAAAGTTGGACATGATTTCCTGGAAGAGAAACAAATTCTCTCCTCTGTGATTGAGACCATTACTTATTCTCAACTGCTTCATTTTCTATCCACCACACCCTCTCCATATCTCAGGTATCTTAATTTTACTCGTTATCATGTTTAGAATCAGTTACATTTGTTTGACTTTATTGTCACCCACCTGGCCCCAAATTTGTGTGATATCTCAAATGCACATGACGTATATGTGATGAGGGCATGGCGTTGACAAATAATGATATTGAGAGGTGCAGGCAGAGTTGGGGTTTTTCCAAGTCAGCTGAGCACAAAGCACTATGCTATTTGTCTGTGGTTTTTGGAAAGAAAGCACAGAGGATAGAATCATGCCAACGTGAATAACACTGTGACTCTGTCCAAGGTGATGTGAGAATACAGAACACTGTTCTTCATTTCTCAGCTATCCATAGTGAGCACTTCCAAACCTGCCCACCTGGTTAGGAACCTTCCAGGATAATTAGCAGAGGTGGAAGAGGTGCTTGACTTGATTGAAGAGGGAGTGAAAAAAAGAAATAAAAAAGAACTGGGACAAAATAAAAAGGGGGGGGTGTTGCTTGCATGAAATATTGAATTTTGTATGCTTCACATTTGAAAACTGGGGGAAGATATTCTTACAATTAACGTGAAATCTCTGTATTTCACATGTGAAAATGTCATTCAGTCAGTCAGTCAGTTCAGTCGCTCAGTCGTGTCCGACTCTCCACGACCCCATGAATCACAGCACGCCAGGCCTCCCTGTCCATCACCAACTCCCGGAGTACACTCAAACTCATGTCCACAGAGTCAGTGATGCCATCCAGCCATCTCATTCTCTGTCCTCCCCGTCTCCTCCCGACCCCAAACTTTCCCAGCATCAGAGTCTTTTCCAGTGAGTCAACTCGTCACATGACGTGGCCAAAGTATTGCAGTTTCAGCTTTAGCATTAGTCCCTCCAATGAACACCCAGGATCGATCTCCTTTAGAATGGACTGGTTGGATCTCCTTGCAGTATAAGGGACTCTCAAGAGTTTTCTCCAACACCACAGTTCAAAAGCATCGATTCTTCGGCGATCAGCTTTCTTCACAGTCCAACTCTCACATCCATACATGACCACGGGAAAAACCATAGCCTTGAATAGACGGACCTTGGTTGGCAAAGTAATGTCTCCGCTTTTTAATATACTATCAAGTTTGGTCATAAGTTTCCTTCCAAGGAGCAAGCGTCTTTTAATTTCATGGCTGCAATCAGCATCTGCAGTGATTTTGGAGCCCAAAAAAACAAAGTCTGACACTGTTTCCACCGTTTTTCTAGCTTTTCACACATGAGATATAGAATTTTATATGTTACCAATATAAAATCAAGTCCTAATATTTTTTCTTAAAATATGGAATTTTCTACATGAAATATAAAATCTCTGAATTTCCCATATGAAACTATATTGGTCTTGATTTTTGTGAATACATTTTGGAAGTTTTTATGTTTCACATAAAATGGAAATCAACCCCAGGATATTTCTATACGAAACATAGATTTCTCTTTCTTGCTGACATGAAGACCTGCACATGTGTTTTCCTAAATGAAAATAAAGAATTCCTTGTAGATCCTGTGTGAAAACATTGATGGTGATTTGAAACATTAAAATTTGAAGTGAAACATGGAATTTTGCAATTTTATATTTTAAAATCTGGGTGCGTATATTTCACAAGATAATCGGAAATTTTGTAAATGTTTAATGAACTCTGCACTGATTTTCCTACATGAAGATAGAAAAATCATGTATGAAAACTTTAGATTTTCCCCCATGAAATAGGTTTTGTCATTTATTTTGCCCATGAAAAGCTGAACACACCTTTTCCTAAGTGATAATTAGAACTCTCTCTATTAGTTCATGTATGATTCTGTGTGTACATGTTTATACATGAGTCATTTATTTCTCCAAATTTTTGTATGGTAATCAATGTGCTGGTTCTCTTCTATGAAATACGGAGTTCTCTATGAACACATATTTAGTACTTGCACTGATTATTCTACAGCAGTATACGAATCTCCACATTTCACATATGAAAATTTGTACATAGGTGTTCCAACAGGGAACCTTGTATTCTCTGTAATTAACATATGAGAACTGACTTGATTTTCTGACATGAAAAATGACATTACATATAATTAATATATTCATCCTAGGTGTGTTGAAATATGGATCAACCTATATTATATATATGAAATTCTGCAGATAGTATTTACTACATAAAGTATATAATTGTGTATATTTTACATATAAGTATATGAGTATAATTTTTCAATTTAATATATGGAATTATCTGTGTTTCATATATGGACATCTGAATAAAGATTTTTGACATGACTTTTTGATAGATGAAATATGGATTGCGTTATCATTCATAGGAAAATGTGGGTACATTTTCATATATATATTTGGAAAGTAAAAAATTTATATGCAGTCCTAAACCCAAATTTTCATGTGTAAGATAGGAGTATTTGATATTTTAAACATAAAGAAATCACTTAGTCTTTCAAGCATGAAATATGAAATTTCCTATATTGTTAATATGGAAACCTGAGTGTATATTTTCTCATATGTAACAGAATAAACTCTATTTCTCTTTGGAACCTCTGGACACAAATTTCTTACATGAAATTTCAGATTTTCTGTATATCATATATGAATATATGTGCTCCAGTTTTTACAGGAAAAATGGAATTCTCTCCTTTTATGAAAATACAGATGGCAACCATCTACCTGAAATATAGGACGCTGTGTATTTCACATAAGAAATTTGGGCATATCTTATCTTACATGAAACATGAAAAGTTTTCTACTCTTCATATGAAAGCCTGGACTCTGATTTCCCTGTAAGAAATATGGAATTCTCTGTGTTTAACACAGGAATCCTGTAAACAAATTATCTTACAGTAGGGTTCTCTTTGTTTTGCCTACGAAAATCTGCACACACCTTCTCCTTTATGAAACATGAAATTCCCTACATTCAATATATGTAAACCTGGGCACAGGTTTTTTAGCATGATATATAGAGTAAAATATGCAAATTTCCCTGTTTTTTATATGCAAACTGGGATTCTATATAAAATATAAAAGATTTCTATATAAAATATTTGTCATTTTACTGAATTTATATGAAATCTACTTACGGTTTTTAGTATATGAAATATAAAAATTCTAACATTATATATGTTAAAATAGCTTCAGACTTCCAAACATGAACCATGGAGTTTGTACATTTTGTATATGAAAATCTGGGCAACGTTTTTCTTATGTGAAGACATGAAAGCCTCTTTATGTTACATTTGGAGTTTGACATGCAGATGTTCCAAAATGAAATTTGGGATTTGTATATTTCATTTCTGAACATCTGGGTGCTGTTTTCTACATGAAATGTGGAATCCTTTAAATTTCACATGTGAAAATATCAGTGTCTATCTAAAATATGGAACACTGTCTATTTGCTATTAGCAGATTAGGGTGCAGATCATCCTAAATGACATTTGAAATTCTCTATATTTCACATAGGAAAAACCTAAGCACTGTTTTTCTTAGATGAAATGTGGTATTTTTATTATTTGTATGAAAACATTTTCACAGGACAATTTTACATATGAATTCTCTATAATTCACATAAGAATGCAAGTACAGACTTTCTCCCATGTAATTGGGAATTTTTTATATTTCATAAATTTAAAACATACCCAGATTTTCTGTATAACATATGGAATGATCTGTTTTACATATGAAATCTTGACTTATTTTCATGTTAAATATTTCCTATCTATATTTCATGCATGAAAATATGGGTCCAGGTTTTCCTCTTGAATTTACTATACAATTAACTTTGCTTCATATATCAATTCTACACACCAAAATTTCTCCATGAGTTATGTGATCCTCCTTATTTTACATAGGTTTATCAGATGGTAGATTTTTCTATTCTACATGAAATATGGAATTCTCAATATGAAATAAGTATGAATACCAGAGATTTTCTTACATGAAAAATGTCACTTTCCAGATTTTGTATATGAAATCGTGTTGGAGGTTTTTTAAATGAATTACTGAATTTAAAATATTTCATGTGTGAATGTATGGATAGAATTTAATGCATAAAATATGGAATTTCCTGTATTTAGTGTATAAAAATCTAGACAAAACTCTAGCCAATAGTTCTATGATTGCAAAGAAATTTTCTCTTCCACATGTGAAAATCTGTGCCCAGGTAATCATCCAAAAATATTGGATTGTCTATATTTCACATCTAAACATCTAAGGACATATTTCCACTATTAAGTATATATTTTATGCAATATATCACAATAAATAACTTTAGGAAACATGAAAATCTCATCATCAATATCCTTCATGAAATATGGAATTTTGTATGCTTCACATATTAAACATTGGGCACTGATTTTCCATGAGGAATTTTGGAATTTTCTATTCTTACATAGAAAAATCGAAGCACTGATTACTCCACATGAAGTATGGAATTTTCTTTCTTTCCCATATGGGTGTTTATTTTCCCACATATAAACAGAATATTCTGTATTTCAAATGTAAGCTATGATCACTGATTTTCCTACATGAAATAGAGAATTCTCTGTATTGCCAATAGAAAAATCTGGGCCAAGATATTCTTCCATAACCCGTGAAACTGTGCATACTTCAGGTTCAATTTCAGCTGAATGAGTGTATTGCCTGCATATGTGAATCTTCTAAAAGATTCTAAATACAGTACCGAAGTCGCCATTTTACATATGAAAATCTGCATGTCAATTCTCTCCCATGAATTATGGAATTCTGCAATCTATCATACAAAAATCTGGACTCTGGAATATAGAGAAAATTTCATATTCTATTTCACATGAGCAAATATGGATGTAAATTCTCCAAGAAATGTGCAAGTGGCTAAATCCAGGTGTGCAATTTCCCTGCATGACACTTGCAACCCTCTATCGGTCACTTATAAGCTATAAGGTTTTCCTATATCATGAACTGAATTAGATATATTTCATGCATGAATATCTGGACACAGATTTTCCTAATTAAATATGGAATTCTCTGAATTTAATATACTAATCTAGTTTCTTTGCCTACATGAATTATTCATGCTCAGTTGCTGCATTCGTGCTAGACTCTTTGTGACCTTGGATTGTGATTTTCAGGATTCTTCGTCCATAAGATTCCCATAAAACATGGAATTTTCTATTTTCAATTATGAAATGGTAGAGATGATCCTATATAAAAAAGTGATTTCTCTATACTTTCACATCTGAACATTTTCCCACCTTTTTTCGTATATGAAATTTGGAATTTTCCTTATTACATAGATGATTGTATGCGAGCCAGTTAACCTATATATGAAATGTTTAATTCCCTACATTTCACTTGTGCGCATCTCGACAGAATTTTCTCAGAAGAAATGTTGAATAGGATATTTAGCTGCAATATAAAATACTGTATATTTTCCACAGGGAAGTTTGTGCAGAGTTTCCACATGCAGTACAGAATTATTTGTGTTTAACGTATGATAATCCAAGAGTTTATTATCGAACATGACATATGGAATCTGTATGTCTCCTTTAAAATTCTCTGTGCAGAATTTTGTACATTCAAAATTGAATTCTCTATATTTCACATATGAAAATCTTATCAAAGATTTTCCTCCATGACTTACTGAATTCTTTAGTTTACCTGTGAAAATCTGTATGTTGACTCTCCTACATGAAATTGGGAAATTTCATTATTTCACATATGAAAATCTGGGATAGATATTTTTTCTTAAGTGAATGTGGGTTTCTCTATATTATGCAAATAAAATCCAAACATGGATTTTTAAGATTAACTTGAAATACAAACTCATATTTGAAAATATTCTTCTATCCAATATGGAATCATTTTTTCACATATGAAATTCTTGACACAGATTATTTTCATGCAGTATTCTCTAGGCTTCATGTATCAATTTAGGATGAAGATATTCCGAAGTGAAATACGCCGTTCTTTCTATTTCACGTATGAGCATCAGAGGGGTGATTTTTCTATAGGCTACTTATGGTACTCCTTATTTCACATATCAACACTTGGAGTAGATATCCCTACATACAATATAGATTTGGTATATTTCTCATATGAAAATCTTATCACAGATTTTCCTACATGAAATATGGAATTCTCTATGGTTTGCATATCAAATTGTGGGTGGTAATTTTTCCATATGGAATTCTCTAGATATCATTTATGTATGTAATCTGAGTGGAAATTACCCTTATGTATTTCTCTAGATAGTACTTATGAATATTAAGATCTACTAGTGTTTACATGAAAAATGGAATTCTCTACTGTGTTTCACCTATCAAAAATCTGGTTCAGAAACATAAAATTCCCTTCACATCACATAGGAAATTTTGAGCTCATTTTTCTGATATAGGGCGTGGAATTATGATATGATACATGCATATATGATCGTATGGGTCCCTATTTATGTACATATCACATATGAAAACCTATTCACACATTTTCTCAAATGAAAGTGGGATTCCAATGTATTTAACATTGAAAATGTAGCCCCAGAATTTCCATACTGAAGTATGGAATTCTCTGTATTTCACATATGAATATCTAGCTGCAGATTTTCCAACAGAAAATGTGGAATTTTCTATAGTTCATACATGAACGTCCAGGTGATATTTTCCATGTGAAATATGGATTTCTCAATATTACACATGTATAAGTGTGAGAATACGAAATTCTCTGCATTTCATATTTGAAAAGTTGAATGCAGATTTTCTCAGAAAAACTTGGGTTTCTCTATATTTCATAGAGGGATGTATGGGTGCAAATATTCCTACTTATAATACATTTCAAGTGATCATACATGTGAAAATCCGCGAGCACTTTATTGAGATGTATTATGAAAATTTCTATTTGTCTTATTGAGAATTTGTGTTCAGTTCTTAATAGACTAAATATGGATATTTCTGTTTTGTGTATTCAAATCTGGCTGGCTATTTACTTATAAAATATTTATAATTTTCCTAAATGTATATGAAAATCTACAGAAAGCTTTTCATATGTGAAATATGAAAATTCTAGAATTTTATATGTGATAATGTTTTGAATTTCCAATCATGAAATATGAAATCCTTTATATATTGTATAAGAAAATCTGGACAATGGTGTTTCTATGTGAAGTACATGAAAGCCTCTGTATGTTGTATTTGGAAAAGGATGCGGATGTTCCAAAATGAAATGTAGAAATTGCTGTATTTCATATCTGAACATTTGAGTGCAGATTTTCTACATGAAATGTGGAATCCGCTATATTTCACATCGGAAAAATATTGCTGTCTATTTTTCTGTCTAAAATATGGAACAATCTATGTTGAACATTAGCAGATTAGAGTGCAGAGGATCCTAAATTAAATATGGAATTCGCTATATATGACATATGAAAACATAAATCCTGGTTTCCCTGGATGAAATATGGGATTCTCTATATCTCAATGAAAATTTGTACAGAGGAGAATTTTCTGTCTGAAATCTCTATATTTCACATAAGAATGTAGGTACAGATTTTCCCACATAAACTTGGAATTTTATATATTTCACAGTATGAAATATTGACTTTCCTATATTTCACATGTGAACATCTGGGCATAGATTCTCTCAGATGAAATGTTGAATTCTATATTTTAAATGACAATGCCACAGTGTATACTTTTAATAAAAGATGAAATACTATATTTTCCATAGGGAAAATATGTGCACAGATTTCTAAAATCAAAATGCCATTCTCTGTATTTAGCATATGAATTTAGCATATGAAACTCCAAGAGCTTATTATTTTACACATAATATATGGAAATGAATATATACACAAACATAATATATGGAAATCTGTATTTCACCTGTAAAATTCTGTGTGAAGAATTTTTACGCACAATATTAATTTCTCTTGATTTCACATGTGTAAGTTTGTCAAAGATTTTCCTACTCATAATACTGAATTCTTTACTTTACATATCAAAATCTGGATTTGCATTTTCCTTTATGAAATTGGGAAATCTCCGTATTTCACATATGAAAATCTCGGAACAGATTTCCCTCCATGAAATTTGATTATTTTCATTTGATAAATGAATATATGATATTTATTTTTCTATATTACAGGCATAAATTTTGAGCACAGGTTTTCAACATGATATATGGAATTAAAGATGAAATACACATTTCAGAATAGGTAGGACCAGAATTCAATATATGGCATTAGAGAATTCTATATATCCTGTATTTAAATCAACATTTTAGTATCCATATATGAAATATAGAAACTTGATATTTCATGTTTGAATTTCTTTTTTCAGGTTACCATATATAAAATGTATAAAATTTCATATTATATTTCAGAAAGTATTCATTCTGATTTTCAATGTGAGTATATAGAGAAACAAAGGTTTCAACAGAAAATTATGCAATCCTTTTTTCTTTGTGAAATATACAAAAGTCCCTATTTCTCATAGGAAAATCTGTGCGTAGAGTTTCAAATGCCTAATATTGAGCATTCCATATTTCATTTGGGAATATCTGTGCCAAGTTCTCAAATGTAAATTAGAGAGAATACTATATTATTGCACAAAAGCTTTTGTCCAGATTTTCTAAAGTATCCAGTAAAATACTTTGTGAGACATAGAATACATGTATGAAAGATTTTGAATAGAATTAAGTACATAAAAAATTAAAACATAACAAATAGACCCAAAGGTAACCTGTATCGATTATATCCAGGTTACTGATAGTAGTTCTGTTGCCACCACTTTTAAACTAGATTTTCTTTGGGGGAAAAAAAAAAAACTTTTAGTCTTTAAACATGCACATATACACTAATATATGTACAAAACATTCAGCTTGATTTTACTATTTTCTTAATAAGTGTATTATATAGTTGGATGACAATTGAAATTTTCAGTAAGATACTGACATTTAGATTTCTTATTTTGACTTCCAAATTGACGTGAGATCCACCAAGACTTATACTATTTTGGTAAAATCATTAATATACATTGAACAGTTAATTTTATTGGAGTATAACTGATTAAGAATACTTTGCTAATTTCTACTCTAAACCACAATGCTTGCATATTGCATTCTGTGGGGTAGAAAAGACTCAGAAATGCCTTAGTGATGGAACCATAACCATATATCTAAACCTTCAATTTTAGACTTCCTCCCAATTTAGGTCAACACAGTGCATTAGGTAGATTTCCCTGTGTTTCATATAGGCATCATAAGCACATGTGTGTCAGTTACGATCTCCCAATAGCTTACACCACAAACTGTTTCCTCCGTGCATCCTTATATTTCTTCTCTATAGCTGTGTCCCTATCATTGCTTCTCAAATAAGATCATCTCTATCAGTTTCTTAGAGTCCATATATGTGTTAATCTGTAATATTTGTTTTCCTTTTTGCATTTTAGTTCTTTGTGATTATACAGTAGAAATGAGAAATAGATTTAAGGGGCTAGATCTAATAGATAGACTGCAGGATGAAATATGGATGGAGGTTCGTGACATTGTATAGGAGACATGGATCAAGACCATCCCCATGTAAAAGAAATGAAAAAAAGCAAAATGGCTGTCTGAGGAAGCTTTACAAATAGCTGTGAAGAGAAGTGAAAAACAAAGGAGAAAAGGAAAGATATTCCCATTTGAATGCAGAGGTTCAAAGAATAGCAAGGAGAGATGAGAAAGCCTTCCTCAGCCATCAATGTAAAGAAATAGTGGAAAACAACAGAATGGGAAAGATAAGCGATCTCTTCAAGAAAATTAGAGATACCAAGGCAACATTTCATGCAAGATGGGAGCAATAAAGGACAGAAATGGTATGGACCTAAGAGAAGCAGAAGATATTAAGAAGAGGTGGCAAGAATACACAGAAAAACTGCACAAAAAATATCTTCACAACCAAGATAATCACGATGGTGTGATCACTGACCTGGAGTCAGACATCCTGGAATGTGAAGTCAAGTGGGCCTTAGAAAGCATCACGACGAACAAAGCTAGTGGAACTGATGGAATTCCAATTGAGCTATTTCTAATCCTTGAAAGATGATGCTGTGAAAGTGCTGCACTCAACCTGTCACAAAATATGGACAACTTTGCAATGGATACAGGACTGGAAAAAGTCAGTTTTCATTCCAATGCCAAAGAATGCTCAAACTACCACACAATTGCACAATTGAACTCACATGCTAGTAATGAAATTCTCAAAGCCAGGCTTTAGCCATATGCGAACCGTGACCATCCAGATGTCCAAGTTAGTTTTAGAAAAGGCAGAGGAAGCAGAGATCAAATTACCAACGTCTGATGGATCATTGAAAAAGCAAGAGAGTTCCAGAAAAAAGTCTATTTCTGCTTTATTGACTCTCCATAAGCCTTTGGCTATTTGGATCACTATAAACTGTGGAAAATTCTGAAAGAAATGGAAATACCATGCCACCTGACCTGCCTTTTGAGAAACCTATATGCAGGTCAGGAAGCAACAGTTAGAACCGGACATGAAACAGCAGACTAGTACCCAATAAGAAAAGGAGTACATCAAGGTTGTATATTCTCACCCTGATTATTTAACTTATATGCAGAGTGCATCATGAGAAATGCTGGGCAGAAGAAGCCCAACCTGGTATCAAAATTGCTGGGAGAAATATCAATAACCTCAGGTATGCAGATGACACCAGCCTTATGGCAGAAATTGAAGAGGAACTCAAAAGCCTCTTGTCGAAAGTGAAAGAGGAGAGTGAAAGTGTTGGCTGAAAGCTCAACATTCAGAAAACTAAGATCATGACACCTGGTCCCATCACTTCATAGCAAATAGATGGGGGAAATGTAGAAACAGTGTCAGACTTTATTTTGGGAGGAGGCCCCAAAATCACTGCAGATGGTGACTGTAGCCATGAAATTAAAAGACACTTACTCCTTGGAAGGAAATACATCACCAACCTAGATAACACATTAAAAAAACAAAGACATTACTTTGCCAACAAATGTCCATCTAGTCAAGACAGTGGTTTTTCCAGTAGTCATGTATGCCTGTGAGAGTTGGACTGTGAAGAAAGCTGAGCACAGAAGAAGTGATACTTTTGAACTGTGGTGTTTGAGAAGACTCTTGAGAGTCCCTTGGACTGCTAGGAGATCCAGCCTGTCTATCGTAAATGAGATCAGTCTGGGTATTCATTGGAAGGACTGATGTTGAAGCTGAAACTCCAATACTTTGGCTACCTCATGCGAAGAGTTGAATCACTGGAAAAGACCCTGATTCTAGGAAGGTTGGAGACAGGTGGAGAAGGGGATGACAGATGATGAGATGGCTGGGTGGCATCACCGACTCAATGGAGATGAGTTTTCATAAATTCCGGGAGTTGATGATGGACAGGGAGGCCTGGTTTGCTGTGGTTCTTGGGGTCGCAAACAGTCAGACATGACTGAGAGACTGAACTGAACTGAACTCATATAACCTTTTCTTAATCCAGACACATTTCTACAATTGACCTGATTTCTTTCCTCTTTAAGACTGGACTCTGTGGTAGAGGGTGAGTGTGGGATGTTTTGGGAGAATAGCATTGAAACATATATATTATCATATGTGAAATGAATCACCAGTCCAGGTTCGACACATGATACAGGATTCTTGGGACTGGTGCATGGGGATGATCCGGAGGGAGGATAAGGAGAGGAGGGAGCGGGGGTTCAAAAAAGGGAACACATGTACACCAGGGACGGATTTATGTCAATGTATGGCAAAACCAATATTGTAAAGTAATTAGCCTCCAATAAAAATAAATAATTGAATAAAATAAAAAATAAAAGACTGAGTGATAGTCTAATATATCAGTTTAGTTCACTTCAGTCGCTCAGTCGTGTCTGACTCTTTCCGACCCCATGAATCACAGAACGACAGGCCTCCCTGTCCATCACCAACTCCCAGAGTTCATTCAAACTCATGTCCATGGAGTTGGTGATACCGTCCATCCATCTCATTCTCTGTTGTCCCCATATCCTGCCACCCCCCAATCCCTCCTAGCTTCAGACTCTTTTCCAGTGAGTCAACTCGTCGCATGAGGTGGCCAAAGTATCAGAGTTTCAGCTTTAGCATCAGTCCTTTCAATGAACACCCAGGATTGATCTCCTTTAGAATGGACTGGTTGGATCTCCTTGCAGTCCCAGGGACTCTCAAGAGTCTTCTCCAGCACCACAGTTCAAACGCATCAATTCTTTGGTGATCGTGTGCCAAATTGTCTTTATATATTTCTCCGTAGGTGGACACTTGCTTATTCCAGGTGCTAGCTATTTTAATTATTGCCGTCATCAATTTGGGGATATGTATCCTTTGGAGTTTAGATTTTCTTCAGGTATATGACCAGTAGTGGGATTGTGGATCATAAGGTAGTTTGCATTATTATTTTTTAAAGGAACCTCCATATTGTTCTCCATAGTGACTCCTTCAACGTATATACCAAGCAGGAGGAGAGAAGGTTTCTCTTTTCTTCACACCTTGTCTAGGATTTATTTTTTTGGTAGATTTTTAGATACTTGCCATTAGGGCCAATGAGAGTTGATATCTCATTGAAGTTTTTATCTTCTTGTCTCTAACAGTTAGTGATCTTGAATATCTCCTCATACATGTTGGCCATCTCTATATCTTCTTGAGAGAATGTGTATTTCGTTTTCTGTCCATTTTTTTTCAATTTCGTTGTTTGTTTTTCTGTTATTGGGCAACATGAGCTGCTTCATATTTTGGAATTTAACCTCTTTTAATTTCCTTCATTGCAAAATATTTTTTCCCATAGTGTGAATCATTTTCTGTCTTATTTGTCGTTTTGCTGTGCAAGCCTTTTATGTTTAATTAGGTTGCATTTATTTTGTTGATTTTGCTTTATTTTGATTAA
Source organism: Moschus berezovskii (assembly GCF_049115385.1). Taxonomy (NCBI): domain Eukaryota; kingdom Metazoa; phylum Chordata; class Mammalia; order Artiodactyla; family Moschidae; genus Moschus; species Moschus berezovskii. Next base: position 31,795,278 of record NC_142489.1, on the reverse strand, counting down.
AATAGGAGGTAGGTCAAAGATAAAAAATAAAGATATGTTGATATAATTTATGTCAAAGAGGGTACTTATACTTTCTTCTAATGTTATACATTTAAACTCGCTGGGATTATATTTGTGTCTTTCATCCATCTTGAGGTTATCTTTTACTGCAATACTTTGGCCACCTCATGCGATGAGTTGACTCACTGGAAAAGACTGATGCTGGGCAAGGTTGGGGGCGGGAGGAGAAGGGGACGACGGAGAATGAGATGGCTGGATGGCATCATCGACTCTGTGGACATGAGTTTGAGTGAACTCCAGGAGTTGGTGATGGACAGGGAGGCCTGGCGTGCTGTGATTCATGGGGTCGCGGAGAGTCAGACACGACTGAGCGACTGAACTGAACTGAACTGAACTGAAGGAGTGACTCCAGCTATCCGCTGATGAATGGCATGGCAAACCACTTCAGTGCACTTGCCCTAATTCCCTCATGAATGTGTAAAAAGGCAAAAAAAAAAAAAAAAAACAAACTACCGATGACACTGAAAGTTGAGTCCTTCAGTTCAGAATGTGTTCAGTATGCTACTAAGGAAGAGCAGAGGAAAATTACTAATGGCTGTAGAAAGAATGACGAGGTTTGACCAAAGCTGAAATCAAGCTCATTTATGGATTTGTGTGCTGAGGAGTGTAAACTGTTTTTTTTTTTTTTTTCTACTTTTGTGAAAGATGCTATTAGAAATTGCATAGGAATTACATTGAACCTGTAAACTCCTTTTTGTAGTATAGGCATTCCCCAATATTGATTATTCCACTGCAAGATAACAGTATATCTCTCCACTTCTTTGTGTTATTTTGATTCATTTCATTTCTGCCTTATTCTTTGCTGCACACCAGTATTATCCCGGGAGTTGGTGATGGACAGTGAGGCCTGGCGTGCTGTGATTCATGGTGTCGCGGAGAGTCGGACACGACTGAGCGACTAAACTGAACTGAAGTAGACATATTCCCAGGAATTTCATTCCACTTCTTGTTGTGGTGAGTGGGACTGCTTCTTAAATTTAATTTTTTGTCTTTTTGCTGTTAGTATATAAGAAGGAAAGAGATTTCTTTAGGTTAATTTTGTATCCAGTAACTTCCTTAAACTCAACTCTTAATTCCAGTCATTTTTAGGTGGCTGAACTTTCACCATAATCGATCATCTCAAACAGGATATTCAGGACAAGGTAGTAACATTCCAGAGCTCTAGCCTCTCTGCTTTCACAATATACATGTTTTCTGCTTTACTTTTCTAACTCTTCAGTGTGAATGTGTAAATGAATGACAACTTGCATAAATGAACCTTGAGCCCTGCTCTGTGGTTTCTCAGTGCCTCATAATGACTGAAAGTAGTCCCCAAAAGGGGTGCCTTCTCAGGGGTTTATACAGAACTGCCAATACCAAGAGGTACACAATATCCCTGTGAAGGGAGTGGCTAGAAATTGGTGAAGTGTGTGGACTGAACATTCCTTTCTAGGTCAGCTTTTCATGAACTCTTTGACCATTTCATAATCACATCAGGATGTATAACTACTAACCTAATCTGTCAGATTATCCACTTTCAAGGGACTTGAGAGCCATGCTGTTGCTGTGTACTTTTACTTAGCCCCCATGTATGTAAACACCTAGCCTTGTTAGGGCCCAAAAGTTACAGCAACACATTTGGAAATGATTTGGAGCTCTAGCTTCAGCACCAACCCACTTCGCTGCCTGGCTCAGGGGCTAGCGACCTGGAAATGAAGCTTTGTCATGCTGCGTCTCTGATTGATAGATCTATGTGCATTGGAAGAGCAATGGACTTCTTCCTTTGGTAGTGCTAGCTCTTAAGAAACCAGACAAAGCTCCTCAGTGGCTTCAGTTTCTATTATATAGATAGTTGTTTTGTAGAATCTGTGGAAATGAACTGGAAGTGTTGGCCCTAGTAACTGGAAGAGAAAATTCACTTTTCCCTTGCTGGCCAACCCTCTACCACCTCTTGATTTCAAACATACTAGCGTGGTGAAACTCAGATGGGACATCTTGGTTCTTGATCATTCCTTTATGACTCACTGCTTCTATTGTGGTCATGAGTACTCAGGAATGTGCACAGGTACACATTAGATGGATGCCTCCCCTAGTAGTCCTAGTTTGAGAAACATTCTGAAAGCTACTGTGTTACACTCTGGGTGGTATCTGACTAAAGTGAAAATCAAACAAAGGTCTTGTTGATAAGTAACTAGAAAACAGTCTGCGATGCCATCAGGTCTACCCCTGGTGTATCTCCACCCTGCCTCAGTGGTATAACCGGGAGGGACCAGTAACACGGCTTTGCTGGTAAGGAACAGACTAAGTCCAAACATGGAAGGAAAGCTTTGTTGGAAAATCTGTCTCCACCCACTTCTAGAGTAGGGAGGGACACCTCCTGGCAAAAGGAGCTTTTTTCTCTTTTACAGATGAGAGATCGACGTTCTGGAACCACTCCTTTAAAATGTGTTAAAACAGCAGAGGGAGGAAGATGGCAGAGGAATAGGATGGGGAGACCACTCCCCCAACCCCCTGCAATTCATCAAAAGAACATTTGGACGCAAAGTAAATTCCACAAGACAACTTCTAAATGTTGGCAGAGACATCAGGAACCCAGAAAAGCAGCTCATTGTCTTCAAAAGGAGGTAGGAAGTAAAATAAAATATAAAAAGAGAGACAAAAGAGGTAGGGATGGAGATCTGTCCGGGGAAGGTAGACTTAAAAAAAAAAAAGAGAGAGAGAAGTTTCCATACACCAGGAAACACTCACTGGCAAGTCTGTGGCAAGACTTGGAAGCTCAGAGGGCAACATAACCGGGAGGAAAAATAAGTAAATAATTTAAACCCACAGAGTATATTTCCAATGGTAACTCCCAGTGGAGAAGCAGCGCGGACGCCCGCATCCCCACTAGAAAAGAGGGGCTGGGCAGGGTGGCACAGGTTGCATTGCTTAGGGTAAAGATTGGGCCTGAATGCCCCAAAGGCAATCTCAGGGAACTAACTTTAAATACCAAAGCAGACTGTGGGATACATACCCTGTGAAAAGGCGAAAAGCCCTAACTTAAGACACTGCTAGACATGCCTGGAGAATCCCAGGGATGGGGGAGCCTGGTGGGCTTCTGTCTATGGGGTCACACAGAGTCGGACACGACTGAAGTGACTTAGCAGCAGCAGCAGCAGACATGCTCACTGAACAAAGGACTGAGCAGAGCTAGCCAGCTGTGGATGGTCTATCCCTGCCAAGACAAGCAGGGTAGGACAGCCAGAGCCAGAGGGGGCAATCGCCCCCTCAGAGAGGCATCTGATACCAAACTGCAGGCAGGCTTCATTGCTAAACAAGACTTCCTGGGATTCAGGCCAGTCGACATCCACCTGAGAAGGTACGCTGGTTTTACACTCAGAAATCACTGGGGCAGGGACTGGGGAGGAGATAAGTCACAGTGACCACGCTCGCCAAATATCTGGTCACCTGAGCTGCTCAGAGAAGGGCACAAAACGCAGGTCCAACCAAGTCTGAGCCTTTGAGGAGTGCCCGAGTACCTGAACCTGAGGGGCTTAGACCTGGGAAATGCATACAACCCTGGGAAGTCTTCAGACTCTTCCTGGCAGAGCAACCTAGAGCCTAAGCAGTATAAACAGGGAAAGCACACACACTGTGAGTGGGGACAAACACCGTGTGGCTGAGACACTGCAAGCACTCCCCACAGACGTCAGTGATATTTGTTTGCAGCGTTCCTCCCTCCCCACAGCATGACTGAACAAGTGAGCCAAAAATGTGTTCACCACCGCCCCCTTGTGTCATATCGGAAATCAGACATTGAAGAGACCAGCAAACTGAAGAAGCTAAAACAGAGGGAACTGCCTTGGAAGTGGCAGATGGAGAAGTCTTGAGGCTACTGCAAGAATAAGACTGAAAACTAGAGGCAGGAGGCTTAAGTCCAAATCCTGAGAACAGCAGAGAACTCCTGACTTCAGGGAATATTAATCCATAGGAGCTCATCGAACGCCTCCACACCTACACTGAAACCAAGCACTACCCAAGTGTCAACAAGTTCCAGAGCAAGAGATACCAAAAAAAATTCTCCAGCAACACAGGAAAATAGCCCTGAGTTCAATATACAGTTTGCTCAAAATGACTCCAAACCCATCGACATCTAATAAATCGTTACTGGACACTTCATTGCACTCCAGAGAGAAGAAATACAGCTTCACCCACCAGAACACCAACGTCAGCGTTGCTAACCAGGGAACCTTTAAAAGCCACCTGTCCAATGCCACCCACAGCGAGGAAACTCCACAATAAAGAGAAATCCACAAACTACCAGAAGACGGAAAAGCTACCCCAAACACAGCAATATAAGCACCATGAAGAGGCAGAGAAGTGCCCAGCAAGTAAAGGATCAGGATAAATGCTCACCAACTCAAATAAAAGAGGAAGAGATAGGGAATCTACCTGATAAAGAATTACCAATAATGATAATGAAAATGATCCAAAATCTTGAAAACAAATTGGAGTTACAGGTAAAAAACCTGGAGACAAGAATCGAGAAGATGGAAGAAAGGTTTAACAAGGATCTAGAAGAAATAAAAAGAGTCAATATACAATGAATAATGTGATATATGAGACAAAAAAAAAAAACTCTGGAGGGAACCACAATAGAATAAAGAAGGCAGAAGAGAGGAAAAGTGAGATAGAAGATAGAGTGGTAGAAATAAATTAAACAGAGGAATAAAGAAAAGCAAATTAAAAGAAATGAGGACAATCTCAGAGACCTCTGGGACAATGTTAAACGCCCGAACATTCGAATCATATGACTCTCAGAAGAAGAAGACAAAAAAGAATGACCATAAGGAGATACTTGAGGAGATAATAGTTGAAAACTTCCCTAAAATGGGGAAGGAAATAATCACTCAAGTTCAAGAAACCCAGAGAGGATAAACCCAAGGCGAAAAATGCCAAGGCATATATTAATCTCATTAACAAAGATCAATGCAAAGAATGAATAATAAAAGCAGCAAGGGAAAAACAACAAATAACACTCAAGGGAATTCTCATAAGGATAACAGCTGATCTTTCAGCAGAAACTCTTCAGGCCAGGAAGGAATGGCAAGACATACTTAAGGTGATGAAAGAAAGTAACCTAAAGCCCAGATTACTATACCCAGGAAGGATCTCATTCAAATATGAAGGAGAGGTCAAAAGCTTTACAGACAAGCAAAAGCTGAGATAATTCAGCATCACCAAACCAGCTCTCCAACAAATACTAAACGATCTTCTCTAGACAGGAAACACAGAAAGGGTATATATACTTGAACCCAAAACAATAAAGAAAATGGCAACAGGATCATACTTATCAATAATCACCTTAAACGTAAATCGGTTGAATGCCCCAACCAAAAGACAAAGGCTGGTTGAATGGATACAAAGACAAGATCCCCATATATTTTGTCTACAAGAGACTCACCTCAAATCGAGGGACACATACAGACTGAAAGTAAAGGGCTGAGAAAAGATATTCCACGCAAATAGAGACCAAAAAAAGCAGGAGTAGCAATACTCATATCTGATAAAATAGATTTTAAAACAAAGGCTGTGAAAAGAGACAAAGAAGGAAACTACATATGGATCAAAGGATCAATCCAAGAAGAAGTTATAACAATTAAAAATATTTATGCACCCAACATAGGAGCACCGCAATATGTAAGACATTTACTAACAAGTATGAAAGGGGAAATTAACAATAACACAATAATAGTGGGACACTTTAATACCCCACTTACACCTATGAATAGATCAACTAAACAGAAAATTAACAAAGAAACACAAACTTTAAATGATACAATAGACCAGTTAGTCCTAATAGATCTCTATAGGACATGTTACCCCAAAACAATGAATTTCACCTTTTTCTCAAGCGCACATGGAACCGTTTCCAGGATAGATCACATCCTGGGCCATAACTCTAGCCTGGGTAAATTAAAAAAAAATTGAAATCATTCCAAGCATCTTTTCTGACCACAATGCAGTAAGATTAGATCTCAATTACAGGAGAAAAACTATTAAAAATGCCAACATATGGATGCTGAACAACACGCTGCTGAATAATGAACAAATCATAGAAGAATTCAAAAGAGAAATCAAAATATGCATAGAAATGAATGAAAATGAAAACAAAACAACCCAAAACCTCTGGGACACTTTAAAAGCAGTGCTCAGGGGGAAGTTCATAGAAATACAGGCACACCTCAAGAAACAAGAAGAAAGTCAACTAAATAACCTAACTCTACATCTAAAGAAACTAGAAAAGGAAGAATTTAAGAACCTCAGCGTTAATAGAAGGAAAGAAATAGTAAAAATTAGGGCAGAGATAAATGCAAAAGAAACAAAAGAGACCATAACCAAAATCAACAAAGCCAAAAGCTGGTTCTTTGAGAAGGTAAATAAAATTGACAAACCACTAGCCAGACTCATCAAGAAACAAAGGATGAAGAACCAAATCAGTAAAATTAGAAATGAAAATGGAGAGATCACAACCGACAACACAGAAATACAAAGAATTATTAGAGAATACTAATAGCAATTATATGGCAATAAAATGAATAACTTGGAAGAAATGGACAAATTCCTAGAAATGTACACCTTGCCAAACTGAACCAGGAAGAAATAGAAAATCTGTAGAGACTCATCACAAGCACCGAACTAGAGGAAGTAATCAGAAATCTTCCAGCAAATAAAAGCCCAGGTCCAGACGGCTTCACAGCTGAATTCTACCAAAATATTAGAGAAGAGCTAACACCTATTCTACTCAAACTCTTCCAGAAAATTGCTGAAGAAGGGAAACTTCCAAACTCATTCTATGAGGCCACCATCACCCTAATTCCAAAACCTGGTAAAGATCCCACAAAGAAGAAAACTACAGGCCAATATCACTGATGAACATAGATGCAAACATCCTTAACAAAATTCTTGCAGTCAGAATACAACAAAATATTAAGAAGATCATACATCATGACCAAGTGGGCTTTATCCCAGGAATGCAAGGATTCTTCAATATTCGAAAATCAATCAACGTAATACACCACATTAACAAACTGAAAAATAAAAAACATATAATTATCTCAATAGATGCAGAGAAAGCCTTTGAGAAAATACAAAAAACAAACTGTTTTTTGTGGGAATAGAAGGGACATATCTCAACATAATAAAAGCTATATATGACAAACCCAGAGCAAACATTATCCTCAATGGTGAAAAACTGAAAGCATTTCCCCGAAAGTCAGGAACAAGACAGAGTGCCCACTCTCACCACTACTGTTCAACATAGTTCTGGAAGTTTTGGCTACAGCAATCAGAGCAGAAAAAGACATAAAAGAATACAAATTGGAAAAGAAGAAATAAAACTTTCACTGTTAGTTGATGACATGATCCGCTACACAGAAAACCCTAAAGACTCTACCAGAAAACTGCTAGAGTTAATCAATGAATACAGTAAAGTTGCGTGGTATAAAATCAACACACTGAAATCCCTTGCAATTCTATACACTAATAATGAGAAAATAGAAAGAGAAATTAAGAAAACTATTCCATTCACTGTTGCAACGAAAACAATTAAATACTTAGGAATATATCCACCTAAGGAAACAAAAAACTTGTACATAGAAAACTATAAAACACTACTGAAAGTAGTCAAAGAGGACACTAATAGAGAAATATACCCGTGTTTGTGGATTGGAAGAATAAATATTTTGAAAATGAGTACACTAACCAAAGTAATTTATACATTCAATGGAATCCTTATCAAGCTACGAACGATATTTTTCACAGAACTAGAAAAAATAATCTCACAATTTGTATGGAAATACAAAAAACCTCGAATAGCCAAAGCAATCTTGAAGAAGAAGAATGGAACTGGAGGAATTAACCTGCAGGATTTCAGGCTCTACTACAAAGCCACAGTCATCAAGACAGTATGGTACTGGCATAAAGACAGAAATATAGATCAATGGAACAAAATAGAAAGCCCAGAGATAAATCCACACACCTATGGACACCTTATCTTCGACAAAGGAGGCAAGAATATAAAATGGAGAAAAGACAGTCTCTTTAACAAGTGGTGCTGGGAAAACTGGTCAGCCACTTGTGAAAGAATGAAACTAGAACACTCCCTAACACCATAAACTAAAATAAACTCAAAATGGATTAGAGAGCTAAATGTAAGACCAGATTCTATAAAACTCCTAGAGGAGAACGTAGGCAAAACACTCTCCGACATAAATCACAGCAGGATCCTCCAAGACCCACCTCCCAGAATATTGGAAATAAAAGCAAAAATAAACAAATGGGACCTAATTAAAATCAAAAGCTTCTGCATAGCAAAGGAAACTATAAGCAAGGTGAAAAGACAGCCTTCAGAATGGGAGAAAATAATCAAAATGAAGCAACTGATAAAGGATTAATCTCCAAAATATACAAGCAGCTCCTGAAGCTCAGTTCCAGAAAAATAAATGACCCAATCAAGAAATGGTCCAGAGAACTAAACAGACCCTTTCTCCAAAGAAGACATAAAGATCGCTAACAAACATATGAAAAAATGCTCAACATCCCTTATAATCAGAGAAATGCACATCAAAACCACAATGAGATACCATTTCACACCAGTCAGAATGGCTGCTATCCAAAAGTCTACAAGCAATATATGCTGGAGAGGGTGTGGAGAAAAGGGAACCCTCTTTCACTGTTGGTGGAAATGCAAATTAGTACAGCCACTATGGAGAAAGGTGTGTAGATTCCTTAAAAAATCTGGAAGTAGAACTGCCCTATGATATAGCGATCGCACTCCTGGGCATACACACTGAGGAAACCAGAATTGAAAGAGACACATATACTCCAATGTTCATTGCAGCACTGTTTATAATAGCCAGGACATGGAAGCAACCTAGATGTCCATCTGCAGAAGAATGGATAAGAAAGCTTTGGTACATATACACAATGGAGTATTTTTCAGCCATCAAAAAGAATGCATTGGAATCAGTTTTAATGAGGTGGATGAAACTGGAGCCTATTATACAGAGTGAAGTAAGCCAGAAAGAAAAATATCAATACAGTATACTAATGCATATATATGGAATTTAGAAAGATGGTAACCTTAACCCTGTATACGAGACAGCAAAAGAGACACAGATGTATAGATCTGTCTTTGGGACTCTGTGGGAGAGGGTGAAGATGGGATGTTTGGGGAGAACGGCATTGTAGCATGTGTATTATCATACGTGAAATGAATCACCAGTCCAGGTTTGACGCATGATACAGTATGCTTGGGGCTGGTGCATGGGGTTGACCTGGAGGGAGGATATGGTGAAGAGGGAGGTAGGAGGGGGGTTCCAGAAAGGGAACACATGTACATCCGAGGCGGATTCGTGTTAAGGTATGGCAAAATCAACCAATATATTAACGTAAGGTAATTTGCCTCCAATAAAATAAATTAAAAAATAAATAAATAAACACAGAATGTATTAAAGATCTACATGTAAGACGAGAAACTCCAAAACTGCTAGAGGAACACGAAGGCCAAACATTTTCTGATATAAATCACAGCAGGATAGTCTATCAACAACCTCCCAAAGTAATGTAAATAAAAGAAAAATAAATAGGAATGAAGTAAATTTAAAAGCTTTTGCACAATGAGGAAATCGAATGGGAGAAAATATAGGAAACTGAACAACTGGCAAAGAATTAACTTTAAAAATATACATGCAACACATTCGGCTCAATTCTAGAAAAATAAACGACACATTCAAAAAGTGGGCCAAAGAGCTAAACAGATTTTTCTCCTAAGAAGACATTACAGACACCTAAAAAACACATGAAAAGATATTCAGTATACCTCATTACCAGAGAAATGCAAATCTGAACCACAATGAGGTACCATCTCACACCAGTCACAATGCCTGCTATCAAAAAGTCTACAAACGATAAATGCTGGAGAGGGTACAGAGAAAGGGGAACCCTCTTACACTGTTGCAGGGAATGCAAACTAGTACAACCAGTATGGAGAATGGTGTGGTGATTCCTTAAAACCCTGGAAATAAACCTGCCATATGACTCAGTAATCCCACCTCTGGGCATAATACACACAGAGGAAATCAGAATTGAAAGAGACATGTTCACCCCAATGTTCAATCCAGCACTGTTTACAATAGCTAGGATATGGAACGAACCTAGATGTCCATCGGTACATGAATGGGTAAGGAAACTTGGTACATATACACAATGGAATATTATTTGGCTGTTAAAAACATTTGAATCAGGTCTAATGAGGTGGATGAAACCAGAACCTATTATACAGTGAAGTAAGTCAGAATGAAAAACACCACTACAGTATTAGTTCAGTTCAGTTCAGTCGCTTAGTCATGTCCAGATATTTGCGACCCAATGAACCACAGCACGCCCGGCCTCCCTGTCCATCACCAACTCCCGGAGTTCACTCAAACCCATGTCCATCGAGTCGGTGATGCCATCCAGCCATCTCATTCTCTGTCATCCCCGTCTCCTCCTACCCCCAATCCCTCCCAGCATCAGACTCTTTTCCAGTGCGTCAACTCGTCACATGAGGTGGCCAAAGTATTGGAGTTTCAGCTTTAGCATAAGTCCTTCCAATGAATATCCAGGATTGATCTCTTTTAGAATGGACTGGTTGGATTTCCTTGCAGTCCAAGGGAGTCTCAAGAGTCTTCTCCAGTAGCACAGTTCAAAAGCATCAGTTCTTCGGCGATCAGCTTTCTTCACAGTCCAACTCTCACATCCATACATGACCATGGGAAAAACCATAGCCTTGACTAGACAGACCTTGGTTGGCAAAGTAATGTCTCTGCTTTTCACTACAGTATAGTAATGCCTATAAATGGAATTTAGAAAGGTGATAACAATGACCCTATGTGTGAGAGAGCAAAAGGGACTCATAGGTAAAGGACAGACTTTTGCATTCTGAGGGAGATGATAATTTTGAAACATGGATATTACCATATGTGAAACAGCTTTCCAGTCTCTGTTTGCTTCATGAGACAGGGTTCCCTGCACCGGTGCACTGGAACAATGCTTGTGGGTGGAATGGGGAAGAAGGTGGGAGGGGGGTTCAGGATGTGGGACACATGTGCACCCGTGGCAGATATCCGTGAATGTATGGAAATAAGCACTACAATATTGTAAAATAATTAGCCTCCACTTAAATAAATTAATTAAAACAGAACAAAACAAAATTTAATGGTACACCAGAGAGGAACCGCTTCTGACAGCTAGGCTTTCCCAGGAGGAGGGGCAGCAGAGAAGAGCCAAGGTAATCTCAAACTCAATGAGTGGCAGGAGGCCGTAGGTTGGCAGGACCTGGGGAATACTGATTCTGACAAAGGTGCTTAATTCTCCCTGCCTGCATCAGGATCACCTAGGATTCACATGTTATACCTGCAGATACTTTGAGTGAGATTTGGACACAGGAAGTCCCCAAGACCCCCAACTCGGACTGTCACTATCTACCTTCATGATCCGAATCCAGGCTCGGCAGCCATCCTGCATGAGCCTAGCTTCCCCATTTGGGAAAGGAGAGTGTCCCAGACTCTACAAGTCTGGGACTTCAGGGACCACCTCCTGTTTCCCTCTAAACCTCTTTTCCTATCAGGTACCATTATGGTAGGGCTTTCCTCCCAGGGGTAGTACTGCAGGGGATCGATCAACAGTCATCGAAGATATACTGCTGGCAACATAAAAAAATGTCAGAACACGTCTGAAGAGGCCCCAAACCCTCTCATTTGTAGACAAGAACTCCAATATCCATCTCCAATTCGGCAGAAGGCCCAGAGGGATACCACCTCTGCAATCCTGATCAATCCTGGTCAGTTGTGGTTTAACAACCAGTTTAAGAAGTAAAGGCTGCTGGTGTCCAGACTGAGGCTAGGAGCTCCCCATCCATAATCCCAGAAAAAGTGGACTGGAGTGAAATGATATACCCTATACCCTGGGAGTGGACAAGTGGGACAGGGAAGGTTCACACAGGAGGAGCATCCACTCTTTCCACCACCCACCCACAATGACTGGGAGCCACATCATACCAGTGATGTCATGGTAGTACTCCTTCATGATGACTGCATTCCAGAAGTAAGGGCTGTCACAAAAGGAAAATATCAGGTTGCAGTTGGACTGGGGATGGACTAGTTCCTGCATATGCCAGGACCAGGAGGAGGGAAAAGGTGCAAACTTCTAGGGTCCTCGGCTTGCATGCCAGGAAGGCATCAAAGCGTTCTGCTTCTCTTCTCCAAACACTCACGCTGCACATGCACAGATAATATGATACGCCCCTTCTCCCACCTTCCCTGCCCAGCACCCTCATCCACCTGTCTTCAGCCTTCCTCATTCACCTTCAAATTAAACATGTCCATAAGGAAGTCTTTATCTTGGTCACTGATCATGAGATACATCTGGGGGTGGTTCATAAACTGCTTTAGGTCAACGAGCCAGTACAAGTACAAAAGCAGGTAGATGGAACAGGCATCATCAAAGGATGTGGGCATTCCTGCTTGCTAGACCACGCCACTGACATCTCCATCCCCTGGCATACCATCAAATACGCTCATAGTTCTATGTTCCCCATGGTCCTCCAGGTTCCTTCTCTACTTCCACTGAGGGACGTTCTGTGTCTTATGGTTTCTGATCTGCCTGGTCTGTGTGTGCTGCGTAGTGGCATGTCACTACTTAAAACATCAGTGTCTGTAGTCCCTGTAGCATGCCTTGTCTGCAGGCCCGTGTATCCTCTGTTTGTGCACACGTGTGTGTGTGAGAGAGAGTTAGTGTGTTTGGCAAGAGATCCCTAGGACTCTCACCTTCTCCCTGTCTTCACCATACGGCATTCGGATATGTCTGGAGTGGTGTGGCCCTAACTAGGGAGGAAAAGAGTAGCTTCTTTCTGCTCCACCTTAGGTGAGTGGACAATGTCCTACTTTTACACTGCACTAACTGGGACAAATACAGGGGCTCTAAATGAACAGGATGGGTTATTGGACTCTGAATGTCTCTGTTGGTTTCCCAGATAATCTACAATTACAATAATAAGGCTTTGAGAATGATGTTCTGGCACACTGTCTCTAGTCACACAGAGTTCCAGCTCCAGGGTACCACTTCCATTCAGATGCAGGCTGAAAGGAGTCACCCAGAGTCATGGATCAGACACACACAGTGGAGATCTGGCCTGGCTTTGCTGGCACTTGACGTTGGAGCACACCACTCCTCCCAGTCCCCACTTCCCTCCACCCCATGTGTTTCCTTGTGCCCTCACACACATTCCTCCTCCTGCTCCTGCTCCTTCTCTCCTCCTGAACAACCGACCCTAAGAAGCGGTAGTAAGGATATGACTTTGCCAAAGGAGTCAGGAATGCCCTGGATGATGCCACTTCTCCCAGACAAGCGACCCTTTTCCTCTGAAGGTTCTTAGACCTGAGCAGAAAGTAGGCCCTGTGGTAATTTTCACCCCCACAGCTCAGCTCTACCTGTGGGAAAGCCAATGCCTCCAGCACCCGAAGTGGGGGCAGAGTGGGCTAATTCCTCGGAGCTCCACGTCTTGGGTGTTCCTGGTCCTGCTTCTTTAGGTTCTCCTCACACGCTTGAAAGGACAGCAGCTCCTGTTCCTCCACAACCGACAGCAGCTTCACCTCCTCCATCGTGTCTTCCACCAGCGGTTGGAGGTCTTGCCAGAAACCCGCCATCTCTCCTTCCTGCAAAGTTTTGCCTTCCTCCACCACCTCCAATCTGAAGAGGGTGCCCTCCTTGCCTGGTGTCCCCTGCCCCCGCTCCCTGTAACATCCCTGATGGCCCCACCTAGCCAGCAGTTCGCATGGCCCATGCGGCCTGAAAACCAGTCTCACAAGTAAGAAGATTAAAGCTCTCAGGGGCACTCCAGCCTTCTTCTGGTCTTCCTCTCCTTGTGGCCCTGGGCATGTTTCAGGTTTGTGAAAGAGGTGGGCCTGGAATCAAAGCAACTGACTGGCACAGCGGGCCCACTGGCTTCAGTCACTCCCCACCAATTGATTACTTGCCAACACTTCCAGAAGGGAAGGTGAGGCACACAGGCAGATCCTTATGTCATCACCCACGTGTAGTATGTTGGTTGGAAGGGCCTGGCTTCTACACGCTGACCTTCCAAACACTTCAAGAACCAATCAAATGAAGGCTAAAGGCATTTCCTCAGGAGCACTCTGGCCACAGTGAGCCAGATGCCCATCTCTGATCAACACAAGCATAGAATACATGGAAGCTGTTTTCATGAGCAACAGTGTCAAAGTGCAAATAGGGGAGGCAGGTGTTTCGGTAGCTGAAGACCCAGCGATTCTTATGAAATATAGAGATATCCATATTTCTTACAGGAAAATCTCATTTCTGATCTTCAACTGTGAAATATAGAGAAGCCCTACTTCCATGAAGGAGGATTAACCAAGATTTTGACACAGGAAATACAGAGAATTCCGTATTTCAGGGTGAAAATTGGTTCTGTTGATATATCTTTGAGAAATACCAAGAATTCCATATCTCTTGAAGAAAGAGTGATGGCCAGATTTTCTCTGTAAAATAGAGATGATTTCAATTCCCTAACGATTCTCTGTATCTTAAGAAAACCAATGCCAAGGTTTTCATATGTGAAATATAGATAATTCCGTATTTCATTTAAGAAAATCACCACCCAGATTTTCGTATATGATATGTAGGGAACTCTACACTTTGGGTAAGAAAAATAGCATGATACAGGATGCTCGGGGGTGGTGCACTGGGATGATCGAGAGGGATGACTTGGGGAGGGATGTAGGACAGGGTTCAAAATGGGGAACACATGTAGACCCAGGGCAGATTCATGTCATTGTATGGCAAAATCAATACAGTAATATAAAAGGAACTAGTGGTCATGTATGGATGTGAGAGTTGGACTGTGAAGAAAGCTGATCGTCGAAGAATTTATGCTTTTGAACTGTGGTGCTGGAGAAGACTTTTGAGAGTCCCTTATACTGCAAGGAGATCCAACCAGTCCATTCTAAAGAAGATCAATCCTGGGTGTTCATTGGAAGGACTGAGGCTAAAGCTGAAACTGCAATACTTTGGCCACCTCATGCGATGAGTTGACTCACTGGAAAAGACTCTGATACTGGGAGGCACTGGGGGCAGGAGGAGACAGGGATGACAGAGAATGAGATGGCTGGATAGCATCACCGACTCGATGGACGTGAGTTTGTGTGAATTCTGGGAATTGGTGTTGGACAGGGAGGCCTGGTGTGCTGTGATTCATCGGGTCGCAGGGTGGGACATGACTGAACGACTGAACTGAACTGACTAAAATTAAAAATGAAAATAAAAAATAAACAATATGATAAAACATGTATAAAAAAGAGAGAAAAACAAAGCCAAGTTTCTCATATGTGAAATATAATTAATGCCATTTTTCATCTAAGAAAATTACCACCCAGATTTTCATATATGATATATAGAGAAATCCACGTTTCGGGTAAGAAAAGTAGCATCCGGATGCTTGTATTGTGAAATGCCAGAAAATTCACTGTATTGTATACTAAAATCAGCACCAAGATTTTCATATGTAACATATACAGTTTGATATTTAATTGAGTAAAATTGTCACCATTATTTTTTCAGATGTGAAATATACAGAGTTCCATATTTTATGTAGGACTATGCCTGCACTGATTTTGGTGTCTGAAATGTACAGAATCCTACATTTCATGCGGAAATGGTTTTTCATATGTGATGTACATAAATTTCAGTCTTCATCTAGGAAAATTTCAGCAGATATTTTTCTATGTGATATAGAGTGTATGTTAATGTGTGGACAGATTTCAAATGTGAAATATAGAGTATTCCATAGTGCACGCAGGTAAATCTGCTTGCAGATCTAAATTGTGGGATATGGAGAATCCCATATATCAGCTAGAGATAGCTACACCTAAATGGTGAAATATGAAATATAAAGAATACTATATTTCATGTAGGAAAATATGTGCCTTGATTTTATATGTGAGATTTAGAGGATTCCAAAATGCACATGAGACTATCTGCACCCATATTTTCCTGAATGAATTACAGAGATTCCTTATTCCATGTGAGAAATCTTTCGCTCAAATTTTCAAATGAGAAATAGGGATGATTCCATATTTCATGCAGGGAAAATGACATCCACTTTTTCGTATGTGAAATATACAGATTTCCATAGTGCATGTGGGAAATCCAAAATCTAGAAATCCAATTGTTACTATAGCAATGTACATATTTTCATGTAGAAATATGGCACCCAGATTTTCAGGTGTGAAACATAGTTGATTACATATTTCTTTTTTTTACTGCTTTATGTATTTTTTTTTTAAATATAAAGTAATCAGGCTCAAATTAAATTAAGTGAAATAAAAATAAATAAATATTACGTATTTCATGTTGTGAAATCTTCACAAGGACTTTTATAAGAGCAATCCAGAGAAATGTAAATTTCAATAAGGAAATCAGGGACCAGAAAGTGATACAACAAATAAGTTGATCCTATATTTGATTGCTTGTCCCAGATCTTAATTTCTGTATCACAGACAATTCCAGTTTTATGTGTGAAAATTCTGACACACGTTTTCAAATATTAATAACAGAGGCTATGTATTCATATGAGCAAATCTATCCTCATATTTTCAAAGAGAAATATATTGAATTCCATATTTCATGTTGGAAGAACTTTACTGTGGAATATGGACAATTTTATAGCTCAGCATGAAAATCATATTTTCTCAAATCAGATAGAAGTTTCTGTATTTCTTATAGTAAAATGAATGTCTTTTTTCAAATATGAAATCCACAATATTCTGTATTCATGAATGAAAGCCACACATTGATTTTCAAATGAGAAATATGAAAATTACATTATAATTACACTTTGTGATTGAACTCTGGGAGGTGGTGATGGACAGGGAAGCCTGGCCTGCTGTGATTCATGTGTCTCAAAGAGTCGGACATGACTGAGAGACTGAACTGAACCTAACTGAACTGAAATACATTAAGATAATTGCATGTCAATATTTTCATATTTCATGCCAAATATTCTGTGTGCATACTTTCATATGATATACAGATATCCCCATATTTTCATATGTGAAATATGGAATTTCATATTTCATGGAATAAAATCTGCATGTAGAGTTTCATATGTGAAACTGAGAATTTCGTCTTTCATGTAATACTAGATTTCAATATATGAAACGTAAAATCGATAGTGCATCCATCAGTTCAGTTCGATTGCTCAGTCGTGTCTGACTCTTTGTGACCCCATGAATCACAGCACACCAGGCCTCCCTGTCCATCACCAACTCCCAGAGTTCACTCAAACTCATGTCCATCAAGTCGATGATAACTTCCAGCCATCTCACACTCTGTCGTTCCAGTCTCCTCCTGCCCCTAATATTTCCCAGCATCAGAGTCTTTTCCAGTGAGTCAACACTTCGCATGAGGTGGCTAAAGTATTGTAATTTCAGCTTTTGTATCAGTCCCTACAATGAACACTCAGGATTGATCTCCTTTAGAATGGACTGTTTGGATCTCCTTGCAGTCCAAAGGACTCAGTAGAATCTTCTCCAACACCACAGTTCAAAAGCATCAATTCTATGGCGATCAGCTTTCTTCGTAGTCCAACTCTCACATCCATACATGACCACTGGAAAAACCATAGCCTTGACTAGATAGACTTTGGTTGGCAAAGTAATGTCTCTGCTTTTTACTATGCTATCTAGGTTGGTCATAAATTTCCTTCCAAGGAGTAAGTGTCTTTTAATTTCATGGCTGCAATCAACATCTACAGAGATTTTGGAGCCCCCAAAAATAAAGTCTGACACTGATTCCACTGTTTTCCCATCTATTTCACGCGAAGTGATGGGACCAGTTGCCTTGATCTTTGTTTTCTGAATATTGAGCTTCAAGCCAACCATTTCACTCTCCTTTTCATTTTCATCAAGAGGCTTTTGAGTTCCTCTTCACTCTCTGCCATAAGGGTGGTGTCATCTGCATATCTGAGGTTATTGATATTTCTCCCGGCAATCTTGATTCCAGCTTGTGCTTCTTCCAGCCCAGCGTTCCTCATGATGTACTCTGCATATAAGTTAAATAAGCAGGGTGACAATATAGAACTTTGACATACTCCTTTTCCTATTTAGAACCAGTCTGTTGTTCCATGTCCAGTTCTAACAGTTGCTTCCTGACCTGCATACAGGTTTCTCAAGAGGCAGGTCAGGTGTTCTGGTATTAAAAATGTACCCCCACATTTTCATATTTGAAATGTAAAATATTTCGTCATTTTTCCTATCCATATTTCTTGTCAGTGTATTTTTATTCTGATTTTGATGCATGAAATATTGAAACTCTTATAGTTTCAGAGGGAAGTTCTGCATGCAGATTTCATTAATGAAACAGAGAAAATTCCTTATTTCATGTAGGAATATCTAATTTTTCTATGGACATATAGAAAATTCCAAGTTCCAGGTTCAAAAATATCATCTTGATTGATATATGTGAAATAAAGTTGTTGACATTCAGTCACTCAGTCATGTCCAACTCTTTGTAACACTGTGGACTATATCACTCCAGGCCTCCCTATCCTTTACTGCCTCCAACACTTTGCTGAGACTCATGTTCATTGAGTCAAGTGATGCTGTCCAACCATCTCACCCTCTGTCGCCCCAATCTTCTCCTGCCCTCCATCTACCCATATCAAGCCAATGATTTTCTTTTTCTTTTTTTAAAGACAAGGAAGAACCTCATGTTTTTTTCCCCTGAATCACTTCTTCATACCAGGTAGCCAAAGTATTAGAACTTCAGCATCAGCATCAGCCCTTCCAATGAATATTTAGGGTTAGTTTCTTTTAGAATTGAGGGGGTTGGTCTCCTTCCTGTCCAAGGTTCTCTCAAGAGCCATGTTCATCACCACAGTTGCAAAGCCTCAATTCTTTGGCACTCAGCCTTCTTTCTAGTGATAATAGCACATTCGTACATGTGTACTGGTAAAACCATCGTCCTGACTATGTGGACCTTTGTTGGCAAAGAGATGTCTCTTCTTTTCAGTACCTGTGTCTAGGCTTCTCCGAACATTTCTTCCCAGGAGAAGGTGTCTTTTATATTCATGGCTGTAATCACTGTTCCCAGTCATATTAGAGCCCTAGAAAACTGTCACTCTTTCCATTTTTACCCTGTCTATTTGCCAAAGCATTGCTGTTGTTTGCCCCACCTCTTTTTGAACACCACAGCCAAATATGCCTGTTACTCCATGTATCTTTGACTTCCTGCTTTTACGTTCCAGAAATGTATGATGAAATGGACATCTTTTGTTGTTTTCATTATTAATTCTAGAAAGCCCTGAAGGTTTTCCTACAACTGGTCAAGTCCCCTGGTACCTCATGGTAAAGAAGTGAAACGCAGAGATTGCCATTGTTTATGTAGGAAAATCCGCAACCAGATGGTCATGTTCAAGAGAGAGTACTCCACATTCCTTGTAGGAAAAAAAAACATCCTGCATATCAGCTGTGAAATACAGATAATTCTATATGTCATGAGGGAAAATCTTCAGCAATATTCATACGTGAAGTGTAGAGAATTAATATTTCAGATATGAATATTGACACTGATTTTTCTATGTGAAAAATAGGAATTCCATATTTCTAGTAGTCAATTTGGCAACTGGATAGGTGATGTGACATACAGAGAACTCCATTTTTAGAAATGAAATTCTCTCGATATAAAGAGATTTACAGATAAAGCATCTCTAAATAAGAGATGCTATGGTCAGCATCCACCTAAGGGACCTGACTCATCATTGTCAGAGGAATTGAAGTCTGTTCATTTCCTGTACAGAGGCCATTTCAAAGTGGTTCTGTTATCATCCTGCTTCCTGGTGAGAAGACATGGCCACCCTACCCCGTCACCCTAGGGCTGTGGGGCTGCGAGTAGCTAGAGGATCATCCTAAGCCATGCTTTGCAGAGTCCTGATAACTCAGGCGTTCTGCCAAGACCTTAAAGAAGGATGTTTCAAACCGGCATACTCTGCAGGTAGCAGCTGCTTATGCTATAGTGCCGTCAGTCTCTAAAACCTTACGAAAACGGCAAGATGTGCTCATGTGCCTGGTCCTGTGGAAGAAAGAATACTGCTGTACTGGGGAAGGACAGAAAATTCTTTGTAGGGGCTGTGCATACCCCATCTCTGAGCTTGGTAATCTTGCCCATTCTGTTTCTTGCTCCTTTTCATCTCCCTGTATGGCCCTGAATATTTTCTTCCTGCCATTCCTTTCTGCTTAGTGAACCAGGGTCCAGCAGCATGTCATCCTTTCTCGATGACATCCCTGGGCTTGATTCCCTGGCATCAGTGCTTTGGCTTTCCCACAGTTAATGTAGTTTACATAAGTTTGTTCATTTTTTCGGTATTCATTTTTCTTCTCTCAGTCAGGCCAGTTCTGACAGCTCATATGCACATTTCTGCTGGTAGGCACACACACATACATACATACAACCCTAAAAGGAAATTTTCACATTTGCATATGATAATATGCAAATTGTCATAGCTTTGTTTTCCAGGGTAATGGACTTTGGTAAGTACCTCTATATATTCTGGTTGTTTTCTTTCACTAACTTGTCATTCAAGTTAGTGTCCTGTTCTATCTCCACACTTTATTCTGGAAGATTATAAATTTGGGGATTTACTCTTGAGAAGGACTGACTTGGAAAGACGTTCAGTGGGCTTGAAGTGCTCGTGGTGAACAGCTGATTGATGGGTGCTCATGTCATGTATTCTCTCATCACATTGACTGTTTCACAGTGGCAATCATTTTGGCATGATTCCATTTCACGTGTTTTCCTTCAAGGAATGACACAAGAAATAGCAAGTGGATTGGGACTGCACTGACTTGAAACTACGAATCTCAGCCTACACCTCTCAAAACCATTCCTAGTTGATACTGGGCTCTTGAGGCAGGCCCAGTGCCCAATCAGGCCCAAGACCTTCTGATCAAGGTGATCCTGCTCCTCCCGACTGTGTAATAGTCTGTTTGCAACTGTTTCCATTTCCCCCCTAAAGATTGTCTCCCTGTAGCTGGGAAAGACCAATCTGATGTCTGGACCTCCAAAAGGGCAAAGAAAATGTGACATGCCTGTGTCTGAAACAATATCATGAAGAAGGTGCACGCAGATCCAAAGGACCTCTGCTGAAACAAGGCACTGAATGTGAGGTCAAAAAGGTCCAGTGGCCTCCCTTTTTGTCACCACTACACTTTATTTCTGCCCACTCATGCCCATAGCTCCCACACGGATTACACCCTGAGGAGTCTGCCTTCCCTGGACCCACAGCTCATGCCTCCATTGTGCAAAAAGCAGCATTCCTCTCCCAAATGCTCCAAGAGGGCTTGATTCCAGGCCAGGACTCACTAACTTGTTAAATGTCAACACTCTCTTTCAGCTTCCCTCATCAGAATGTGGTAGATCTGCCTATAGTTCAAGATCCCTGCTAACCTGAGAAGTTGGCATACCACAAATGTGGCTAAAGGTTGGATTTGGGAACATCCATGGTTGCCCACTTCAAATCAAGGGTACCTGTGAATGTCTCATGGTGCATATCTCCTTAAAGATTACCATGACAATATCAGATATTCTACTCCAAGGAGATTGTGAGAACCATCACTCATGTGCAGACAGACCCACATTGTTCCTTTGCTATCCACAACCAAGGATAATACAAAAAGAAAGGAAAGAATTCATGTCAGGATTTTGGGCATAAGCAATGGGACGTCTTCATCAGGACGGCTATTCCCTAGTCCCTAAGCCTGAACTGCTGCCATGGGCATCAATACTCCCGCTGACCCAGGGTCACTTCATGCAAACAGCCCACCACAAATCAGTTCACTTCATTTCCGTCCCTCATTTATCTGACACTTTGTGACCTCATGGACTACAGCATGCCAGTCTTCACTGGTCATCTAAAACTCCCAGAGCTTGCTCAAACACATGTCCATCAAGTGGTGATTCAGTATCTCTCTTGCTATTCTTTGGAAAATTATGATGCTGTCCAACCATCTTATTCTCTGTCATCCAGTTCTCCTGTCTTCAATCTTGTCCAGGATCAGGGTCTTTTACAGTGTCAGTTGTTCACAAAAGTGTACAAAATATTAAGTTTTCAGTTTCAGCATCCGTCCTTGCATTTAATACTCATGACCAATTTCCTTTAGGATTGACTGGTTTAATCTCCACGCAGTGCAGCACTCTAATGAGTCTTCTTAAATACTATAGTTCAAAAATATCAGTTCTTCCAGTGCTCAGCTTTATGGTCCAGAATTCACAGCCATACATGACTCCTGGAAACACCATAGATTTGACTAGATGGCCATTTGTTGGCAAAATATTTTCTGTGGATTTTCAATAATGTCTATATTTGTCACAGATTTTCTTCCAAGGAGCAAGTGTCTTTTAATTTCAGCACTGCAGTCATCATCTACAGTGATTTTGGAGCCCAAGGAAAAAAGCCTCTCACTGTTTCCACTGTTTCCTGATCTATTTGCCATAAAGTGGTGGGACCAGATGCCATGATCTTCATTTATTGAATGGTCAGTTTTAAACCACCTATTCAAATCTTCTCTTTCACTTTCATCAAGAGGCTTTTTACTTTCTCTTCACTTTCTGCCATGAGAGTGATATCACCTGCATATCTGGGATTATTGACAATTCTCCCAGCAAACTTGATTCCAGCTTGTGCTTCATCCTGCCTGGCATTTCACATGATGTAGTCTGCGTTTGAATAAACTGGTGACAATATAGAGCCTTGAGGTACCACTTTCCCCAACTCTGGAACCAGTTTATTTTTCCAAGTCCATGGTACTGTTGCTCCTTGACCTGCATACAGATTTCTCAGGAAGCAGGTCAGGTGGCCTAGGATTCCCATCTCTTGAAGAATGTTCCAGTTTTTCATGTTCCACAAGTCAATGACTATGGCATAGTCATTAAAGCAAAAATAGATGTTTTTCTGGAACTGTCTTGCTTTTTCAATCAAACAATGGGTGTTGGCAATTTAGTCTCTGGTTGCTCTGCCTTTCCTAATCCAGCTTGAACCTCTGGAAATTCTTCATTTGTTGAAACCTTCCTTGGAGAATTCAGGCATTATTTTTTAACTGTGTGAGTTGAGTGCTATTGTGCATTAGTTCAAACAGTCTTTTGCATTAGCTTTTTTGGGATTGGAATGAACTGATATTTTCCAGTTCTTTGGCCACTGCTGAGTTTTCCAAGTTTGCCTGCAAATTGAAGCATTTTCACAGCATCGTCTGTTAGAATTACACATAACTCAACTGGATATTCACTATTTCAACAGCTTTTTCTTGCTGATGTTTCCTAAGGCCTACTTGATTTTGCATTCCAGGATGTCTGGGTCTGTGAGGATGCATTCAATTTTAAGGGATCCAATATGTTGTCTTCTTTGTGTGCTGTTTCTCAAGAACTCTCTGTTCCTAATCAGTTCCTGCAAAACAGGAACGATCAGAGCTGCACACAATTCTCAGAACTGAGATCATGGGAAAAGTCACCTACTTGGATTCACTTCAGTGACTCGCTTCGGTGACTCTCTTCAGTCACTTTGTACGGAAAGGACTATCCATTTTGTTGCAACTGGTGAAATTTCATTGTTTGTAATGACTGAGTAATCATTTTACTGAAGATATATATGCACGTGTTTCTTCAAATAAAGTACCCTGTTTCACTCAACACTTGGGTCCCCTGCTTCCTTCTCATCAACTCCAGTCCCCAGATCCCAGTCTACACTGACCGTGACAACTGGTGCCCGAACAGGGACATGGTGAACACCCTTGGCAAGCAGACGGAGTGACTGTTAGGTCCTGGGAAGGTCAGTAAGTGCGGGATTATGAAAGAAACGGCTGGAAATCCCCACCACATTTCTACTTTACTTCATCATTTATTTAAGGTTCAACGACATTTGGTTTCACATCAGCAGATAAAGGCTCATCTCCAAACAGTGGCTGAATAGAATCCGTGTTTCCCTGGTGAAGGCAGTTTGGATTTAGAAATTTGAAACCGGGTTAAAGGAAATGTTGAACGAACCACAAGATGGGGAGTAAATAGTCCAACAAATTTCTGACGCTTTTGGACCCTCATTAAAGCAGTTTCATTTCAAGGCAATTCTAACTGCAACCTCCATATTCGTCAACAAGCTAGTGCTCATTATACGAATATAAATTAGATGATGAGACTTTACATAAAGCCCAATTAGAGCAACATACAATCTTTCAAAACGTTCCCAACATCCCTGTTCTGGCTGTCCCAAGCGCTCCTCCTCCTCTTGTAATGGACACGAAACCGAAGGTCCCCCAATTCAAGGACAAGATGAATCTGATGTTGATACTTCTGATCCTCTCTTTGACACTAAAGCCAAATATATATATAGATATAGAAATATAGATATAGATAGATATATGACAATGATAAGCTCTTAAAATGCACTCATATTTATGAAAACAGACCTTCCACTCATTCTCTTTTACGACAAAGGCTTTCTGATTTACTGGATTTGCAAACTCGAGTCTCTGAGGCTGATGATCTTTTTCTCTATTCTGTGTTAAGAAATGGTAATGCTCAAGGGTAACTAATGCCTCAATACAAAGGCGTTGATTTTTCTCACATACAACAAATGAAAAAGGCTGTAACTATGTACAGCCCTCCTTCTCCGTTTGCTAAAGAACTTCTAAACATTATGGCATCTTATATTGGAAATTTTATTTTATTCTTTAGATAGACTGGGAGTTGTTCTCTCCTGTGGTACTGTCGAAAAGGAGGCCAAAATGCAATGTTAAAAACTGTTTGTATATGGAGAATGAAAATCAGGAATGTCAGAGAACCATCACTCTCACTCGTGAGATTAGGAATGATCTTCTTGTAACTTAGGGTCAGAAACTCAGAAAATTCAAACTTTAGCTGACGCAATGTTTACTTCCTTTAAAAAGGGGAATGAAGGGTGTTTTCTTTGTGGGGATAAGCGCTATTGGAAAAAAAAAAAACCTGATTGTCCTAAAAAACACACAGAAAAAAATACAACTACTAAAAAGCCTCCAGGTGTCTGCCTTCGATGTTGTAAAGGGGTACACTGGTTCACTCAAACCCATGTCCATTGAGTTGGTGATGCCATCCAGCCATCTCATTCTCTGTCATCCCCTTCTCCTCCTGCCTACAATCCCTCCCAGCACCAGAGTCTTTTCCAGTGAATCAACTCTTCGCATGAGGTGGCCAAATATTGTAGTTTCATCTTCAGCAACAGTTCTTCCAATGAACACCCAGGACTGATCTCCTTTAGGATGGACTGCTTGGATATCCTTGCCATCCAAAAGACTCTCAAGCCTTTTCTCCAAAATCACAGTTCAAAAGCATCAATTTTTCAGCTATCAGCTTTCTTCACAGTCCAACTCTCACATCCATACATGACCACTGAAAAAAACACAGCCTTGATTTAACGGACCTTTGTTGGCAAAGTAATGTCTATGCTTTTTAATATGCTATCTAGAATCCAATGCAATGTATTCTCTAATCGTATAACTATCACTAATACAGCTGTTTGTTTTAAATTTTTTAAACTTACCACAAGGTGATATTGTGACAAAAGCAGAAAACCATTTCTAGGAACTGAAGGACACTTTTCTTCCTCTGCCTGTTTTGTATCAAGACGGATGACTAAACAACGGATGTGGAAAATTAATATTAGCGAGAAAGGGGCATGATTGTATTTCCCAGATGGACCAACGAAGTCATTTGGCTCCCGCTTCGGAAGATCCACTCCAAAGGAGCTAAAATAGAGAGGAAAATGTGAAATCCCCGGGAGGAGGACATTCTAGTATAAGCCATGGCGGTTTTAAAAATTTCCAAGAAATGCCAAACTTCACGTCATTGACCTAATGATCTCCATACTCGGAGACAGATAAAAACTCTTAATAATCACGCTGAAAATCTAGCTTTTGAACAGGAAATGCCCTGAAATTCTGAGAATAATTTTGTTGCTACGCTTGCTTTGCTTGCTTTGGCTTTGCCCGCTGAGGCTGACTTGATTAATCACACTTATTAGGCCCCATGAACAGTATCAAATGGCAAAATGATACGATACTGAATGAGGAATTCCACTGGTCGGTAGGTGTCCAGTATGTTACTTGAGATCAGTGCAGATATAACTCTAGAAGGAAAGAAGGGGTGGAGCAAAAGCAAAACCAATACCCAGTTGTGAATGTGACTGGTGATAGAAGCAAGGTCCGGTGCTGTAAAGAGCAGTATTGCATAGGAACCTGGAATGTTAGGCCCATGAACCAAGGCAAACTGGAACTGGTCAAACAGGAGATGGCAAGAGTGAAGATAGACAATCTAGGAATCAGTGAACTGAAAAGGACTGGAATGGATGAATTTAACTCAGATGACCATTATATTTACCACTGTGGGCAGGAATCCCTTAGAAGAAATGGAGTAGCCATCATAGTCAACAAAAGAGTCTGAAATGCAGTTCTTGGATGCAATTTTAAAAATGACAGAATGATTTCTGTTCGTTTCCAAGGCAAACCATTCAATATTACAGTAATCCATGCCTATGCCCCAACCAGTAACGCTGAAGAAGCCGAAGTTCAACAGTTCTATGAAGACCTACAAGATCTTTTAGAACTAACACCTGAAAAAGATGTCCTTTTCATCATAGGGGACTGGAATGTAAAAGGAGGAAGTCAAGAAACACCTGGAATAACAGGCAAATTTGGCCTTGGAGCACGGAATGAAGCAGGGCAAAGGCTAATAGAGTTTTGTCAAGAGAATGCACTGGTCATAGCAAACACCCTCTTCCAACAACACAAGAGAACACTCTACACATGGAGATCACCAGATGGTCAATACCGAAATCAGATTGATTATATTCTCTGCAGCGAAATATGGAGAAGGTCTATACAGTTAGCAAAAACAAGACCAGGAGCTGACTGTGGCTCACATCATGAACGCCTTATTGCCAAATTCAGACTTAAAATGAAGAAAATAGGGAAAACCCCTAGACCATTCAGATAAACCTAAATCAAATCCCATATGATTATACAGTGGAAATGAGAAATAGATTTAAGGGACTAGATCTGATAGATAGAGTGCCTGATGAACTCTGGACGGAGGTTCATGACATTGTACAGGAGACAGGGACCAAAACCATCCTCATGGAAAAGAAATGCAAAAAAGCGAAATGGCTGTGTGAGGAAGCCTTACAAAAGCTGTGAAAAGAAGAGAAGCGAAAAACAAAAGAGAAAAGGAAAGATATAAACATCTGAATGCAGACGTCCAAAGAATAGCAAGGAGAGATAAGAAAGCCTTCCTCAGTGATCAATGCAAAGAAATAGAGGAAAAAAACAAAATAGGAAAAACAAGAGAGCTCTTCAAGAAAATTAGATTCCAAGGGAACATTTCATGCAAAGATGGGCTCGATAAAGGACAGAAATGGTATGGACCGAATAGAAGAAGAAGATATTAAGAAGAGGTGGCAAGAATACATAGAACAACTGTACAAAAAAGATCTTCATGACCAAGATAGTCACGAAAACGTGATCACTGACCTAGAGCCAGACATCTTGGAATGTGAAGTCAAGTGGGCCTTAGGAAGCATCACTACGAACAAAGCTTGTGGAGGTGATGGAATTCCACTTGAGCTACTTCAAAACTTGAAAGACGATTCTGTGAAAGAGCTGCACTCAATATGCCAGCAATTTTGGAAAACTCAGCAGTGGCCACGGGGCTGGAAAAGGTTAGTCTTCATTCCAATCCCAAAGAAAGGGAATACCAAAGAATGCTCAAAATACCGCACAATTGCACTCATCTCACACGCTAGTAAAGTCATGCTCAAAATTCTCCAAGCCAGGCTTCAGCAATATGTGAACCGTGAACTCCCAAATGTTCAAGCAGGTTTTAGAAAAGGCAGAGGCACAAGAGATCAAATTGCCAACATCCGCTGGATGATGGAGAAAGCAAGAGAGTTCCAGAAAAACATCTATTTCTGCTTCATTGACTATGCCACAGCCTTTGACTGTGGGGATCACAATAAACTGTGGAACATTCCGAAAGAGATGGGAATACCAGATCACTTGACCTGCCTCTTGAGAAATCTGTATGTAGGTCAGGAAGCAACAGTCAGAACTGTACATGGAACAACAGACTGTTTCCAAATAGGAAAAGGAGTACGTCAAGGCTGTATATTGTCACCTTGCTTATTTAACTTATATGCAGATTACATCATGAGGAACACTGGCCAGGAGAAGCACAAGCTGGATCAAGATTGCTGGGAGAAACATCAATAACCTCTAATATGCAGATGACACCACCCTTATGACGGAAAATGAAGAGGAACTCAAAAGCCTCTTGATGAAAGTGAAAAAGGAGAGTGAAAACGTTGGCTTGAAGCTCAACATTCAGAAAACAAAGATCATGGCATCTGGTCCCATCACTTCATGGGAAATAGATGGAAAAACAGTGGAAACAGTGTCAGACTTTATTTTTGGGGGCTCCAAAATCACTGCAGATGCTGACTTCAGCCATGAAATTAAAAGACGCTTACTCCTTGGAAGGAAAGTTATGACCAACCTAGATAGTATATTAAAAAGCAGAGACATTACTTTGCCAACCAAGGTCCGTCTATTCAAGGCTATGGTTTTTCCCGTGGTAATATATGGATGTGAGTGTTGGACTGTGAAGAAACCTGATCACCAAAGAATTGATGTTTTTGAACTGTGGTATTGGAGAAGACTTTTGAGTCCCTTGGACTGCAAGGAGATCAAACCAGTCCATTCTAAAGGAAATCAATCCTGGGTGTTCCCTGGAAGGACTGATGCTAAAGCTAAAACTGCAATACTTTGGCCACCTCATGTGACGAGTTGACTCACTATAAAAGACTCTGTTGCTGGGAAAGGTTGGGGGAGGCAGGAGAAGTTGACGACAGAGAATGAGTTGGCTGGATGGCATCACCGACTCTGTGGACGTGAATTTGAGTGAACTCTGGGAGTTGGTGATGGACAGGGATGCCTGGAGTGCTGTGGTTTATGGGGTCGCATAGAGTCGGGCACAAATGATCGACTGAACTGAACTGAACTGATTAGACTTATATACCTAGGCCTCCTTTATTGCAAGTTGTAGAATGGACAGATACAGAACCAATCATATCCACTAATGACACAGTACATATGTATTCTCCTTGGAGATTTGACCTGCCCTCTCTCAAGATGGAAGACTAATAAGCATTTCTGTAGGCTATGAAATCCTTCCTTTATGCATGGTCCCAGCAGAATTCTGTATTAATGTTAGTCAACAAAAGTGGGCTTTCATCCTGCCTCCAAAAAAGAATTTCTGCTCATTGCTTGGACTGTTTCCAGCCCTGTCCTTTTATGAAAACCACGTGAATACTACCCAAACTTTCGGAAAAGGACAAAAATTGAAATGTAAGGGGTTTACGTATAAGGACTCTACATATATTCCTGTTTACTGGGGTAGATATCAAGCTAAATCATGGAAATTAATTTTTCTGGCCATTTACACCATTGTTGATTGGGGAACCCATAGAATGTGGCTATCTAACTGCTCAGATGATCTTAATAATACACTGTGTGATTATGTTACTCAAGTAGAATGGAAGATTACCAACAGTTCAATGGAAAACTTCCATGTCATAGGACTCTTTGCCTGGCTTGACAGCAAAATGGCAACTCCTCGCTCTCGAATCATCCTCAATAAATGAATTGGACCTGAACAATGGGACATCTGGAAACTTGATGTATGTACTGAAATACTTGGAACATGGACTTGATATCTCACAAGGACCAGTCGTTGTCATAGTAACTCTTCCTTCCGTTATAATCATTCATATTTTATACAAGCTTGCATCCCCCTTCCTTTTGTTATAGCCGTAGGGAATTCACAATTTAATAAGACTTTATGTTCTGTGACTTGTATAGAATGTAAATTGTATACTTGTCTAAATTCCTCTATTTCTCTCTAAAAATAATGAATCCCTTTTGATTCTTCGTTCTCAGTACAGTCTGTGGTTGCCAAGTAGATCTCCGACGGCCCTGGGAAGAAAGTCCCATGGTAGGACCTGCCTCCCGTTTACTCTCTAAATTACTCCAACGATCTAAGCGATTTATTGAGTGGTTAATTCTTGGCATTTTGGGACTAATAGCCATTTGCATCACTGCCAGAGTTGCAGGCATTGCTTTACAAACCTCAATTCACACCCAAAACTTTATTCAAATTTGTACTAAAGATGCTGATACTGTGTGGGCCACCAAGCCTCAGCCGGATGAGGACGTTCAGGATAAAATACAAGAATTAAAAGCAGGCATCCAATTGGTCAGAGAACAATTAATAGATTTAAAAATGCAAATATTATTAAAATGTGATTGTATTTCTACACAGTTTTGCGTTACTCCTGTTTGGTTCAACAATAGTTCTTACAACTGCGAACAAAGCAAATTTCATTTACAAGATATTCATAAAAATGCTTCCTTAAATGTACAATTGTTCCAAAAGAAAATCTTTGAAATCTCCTCTAAGAGTCCTTCCTTTTCCAAAAATTTAGAAACCTTAGCTGAACAGCTAGCTGATCAATTATTTCGGCTACTCACTTGAGGATGACATCAAAGCATTACACATCGTATTGGATCTGGAGCCATAATGCTGATAATTATCATGGTGATTATATTTGTAGTATACTAATGCCTTTCAACTAAAATGTTCAGACTAAACAGGCAAACTCAATTGGTCAGTGCCTTTTTCACAGAAGCATAGGCAGTCACCCCCAATTATGAAAAAATAAAACAGGGGGAATAGTCAGGGGACGTTCAACTTTAAGGGATCCAATATGTTTTCTTCCCTTGTGTACCATTTCTCAAGGAATCTCTGTTCATTCTTAGTTCCTGCAAAACAGGGATGAGCAGATCTGAACGCAGTTCTCACGACTGGGATTATGGGAGAGGACACCTGCTTGGATTCCCTTCAGTGTCTCAAAGGATTAAACATTTTGTTGCCACTGGTGGAATTTCATTATTTTTGGTGGCAGAATAATAATTTTATTGACGATATATAAGCATGTATTTCTGCACAAAAAAAAAAGTACCCTTGTTTCACTCGAGACTTCTGTCCCCTGCATCCTTTTCTG
The DNA here is from genome assembly GCF_049115385.1 of Moschus berezovskii. Classification (NCBI taxonomy): domain Eukaryota; kingdom Metazoa; phylum Chordata; class Mammalia; order Artiodactyla; family Moschidae; genus Moschus; species Moschus berezovskii. Next base: position 31,764,011 of record NC_142489.1, on the reverse strand, counting down.
TTAACTGCATTCACCAGGTCCGGGTCTACGAAGATCATGACATGGATCTAGTTGAGTGATGACACCATCTTGGTTATCTGGTCATGAAGAGTTTCTTTGTAGAGTTCTCTGTATTCTTGACACATTTTAATAGTTTCTGCTTCTGTTAGGTCCCTAATATTTCTGACCTTTATTGTGTACTTCTTTGGATGAAATCTTCCCATGGTATCTTTAAATTTCTTGAAGCGACCTCTAGTCTATCTGATTATATTTTTAACCTCCCCTTCTTGGCATTGATCAGTGAGGAAGATTTTCTTACCTGCCCTAGCTATTCTTCAAAATTCAACATTCAAATAGGTATATCTTTGCCATTCTCGTTTCACTTCCACTTCTCTCTCTCTCCTTTTTCTTTTTTTCTTCTTCTCAGCTAGTGTAAAGTGTCTTCAGAAAACCGTTTTGCCTTTGTGCATTTCTTTGTCTTGGGGATAGTCTTCATTGCTCCTCGTGTACAATATCACGAACCTCTGCCCTTAGTTCTCCAGGAACTCTATTAGATTTCCAATGATAATCAAAAGGGCTTTTACTTAGGTCAACATGAATGATCTAGGGATTTTCCTACTTTTGTTGAAATACATCTGAATGTTTCAGTATGAGATAATGATCTGAGCCACAGTTAGCTCCCAGTTTTGTTTTGGGTGGCTGCATCGAGCTTCTCCATCTTCAGCTGTAGAGCATATAATTAGTTTGATTTCGGTATTAACCATTTTCTTAAAAGACTCTGATGCTGTGAAAGGTTGGGGGCTGGAGGAGAAGGGGACGACCAAGAATGAGATGGCTGGATGACATCACTGACTCTGTGGACATGAGTTTGAGTGAACTCCGGGAGTTGGTGATGGACAGGGAGGTCTGGCGTGCTGTGATTCATGGGGTCGCGGAGAATCGGACACGACTGAGCGACTGAACTGAACTGAACTGTGTGCATGTGTAGAGTCGTCTCATTTGTTGTTGGCAAAAAGTTTCCTATGACAGTGCGTTGTCTTGGCAAAACTGTGTTAGACACTGTCCTGGTTCATTTTGTACGTAAAGGCCAAAATTGTCTGTGAATCTAAATATCTCTTGATGTCCTCCTTTTGCATTCCAGTCCCCTATGATGCAAATTATATCTTTATGTGTGTGTGTATGTGTCTGTTAATTCTAGCAGATCCTGTTGGTAAACATAGAACCACTCAACTTCAGCTTCTCACTGACCTTCAGCTCAATTTCTACTTGAACATTGCTGGTCAGGACATATATTTGGATTACTGTGCTGTTGCATAGTGTGCCTTGAGAATCAGCAGAGATCTTTCTGCTATTCTTAAGAATGCACCCAAGAACTGCATTTCACACACTTTTGTTGACTATGAGTGCTACACCATTTCTTCTCTAGGAATTCTTACCCACCGTAGTAGATAAAATGGTCATCTCAATTAAATTTGCCCATTCCAGTCAATTTTAATTCACTGATTCCTGAAAGGTTGATATTCACCATTGATATATCCTGTTTGACAAATTCCAAGTTTACTTGAGTCATGGACCTAACTTTCTAAGTTCTTGTGCACTATTGTTCTGTACAGAGTGAGGCTTTACTTCCATCACCAGTCACTACCACAGCTGGGTGTTGTTTTTGCTCTGACTTCATCTCTTCTTTATTTTTGGAGTTACTTCTCCACTGATTTCCAGAAGCACATTAGCACCTACCAACCTGGGGAGTATATCTTTCAGTGTCCCATCTGTTTGCCTTTTCATACTGTTCGTGGTGTTTCAAGGCAAAATACTGAAGCTATTTGCAATTCACTTCTACATTGGCCCACGTTTTGTCAGAACCCTCCATCATGACCCATCCATCCTGGATGGTCCTACATGGCGTGACTCATAGTTTCATTGCATTAGACAAAACTGTGATCCACTTCATCAGTTTGGTTAGTTTTCTGTGATTGTGGTTTCCATTCTGTCTGCCCTCTAATGTATAAGCATAAAAGGCTTATAGAAGCTTTCTGATGGGAGGGACAGACTGTGAGTGAACCTGAGTCGTTTTTATATAGGTGGGGCCATGTTCAGTAAATCTTTAATCCGATTTTCTGTTTGCAGTGGCAGGAGGGTAGGGTGCGGGTTGTTGTGTTCCAGCCCTGTTGTTTGAACTGAGGATAAACTCCGATATGAGTAATGAAAGTAATTGTGATCTTCTTCAAATGGGCTTATTCAAGCACTGTTGTATTCAGTGCCCCTCATCCTGCTGCAGCCCACTCTTTGCCCACGCCTCTGCTGGAGACCCCTAGACACTCACAGGCAAATCTGGCTCAGTCTATTGTGGGGACACTTTTCCTTATTCTTGTCTCCTGGTTCACACAAAGTTTTGTTTGTGCCCTCCATCAGTCTGCTTCAGTTCTGTGGAAGTTCTGTAATCAAATCTCACTGACCTCCAAAGTCAAATTTCCTCTGGGGTTCTCAATCCCTTTGCCAGAGCCCCAGGTGAGGAAGTGTGCAGTGCTCCTAGAACTTCCTTAACTGTACGAGACTTTCTTCGGATTAATTATTTTTCAATTTGTGGATGTCTGCTAGCTGGCTTTATTGTGGATTGAATGGCAAACTCCTCCAAGAGGGCATATGCCATAAACTGCATGACCCAGGTCTGTAGCAGCCAGAGACCCTCTCCCCTGTCAGGCCACTGCTGACCCATGCCTCTGCGGGAGACACTCAATCACTGAAAGACAGGTCTGACTCTGGGTCTGTCAGTCTCTGTGTATCAGTGCACCAAATGTTTTCTGTGCGTCCTCTGAGTGTGGCTGAAAGGTATTGCTTCTAAACACAATTTCACCCCTCCTACAGTCTTCTTGGGACTTATCTGTCCCCCGTGGACATGGTGTACATATTTTTGGTGGGACCCTGACATTCTCTTGTCCATCAGCATTCAGTAGCAAGCTGCAAATTTGGAGCTCACTCAGGAAAAGATAAGTGAACACCCTTCTACTTGGCCATCTTTTCTCCCTCACAGGTACACACTAGCAAAGGGGAAAAATCATATACCCCAAAGCTGCACTTTCTTCACCTTTCTACACTGCCAGTTATGCAAGAAGCACCGGATAGATTGCATGCTCACACACTGTATCCGAGGATGCCTGTGGTTTCACGATGAAGGAGTCTATATGATCATGTCATTTGTCTCACATGATGCTATCATTGGCCACATCAGAGAGGGAGTATGCTGCCTGATGGACGGGTCTGAAACAGCAGTAGGCCAGGGCCTTCCTCTAATGTGTAAAAATTCTCTAGTGGAGTAGGCTATCTTTCTGTTCCTCCTCCTTCCAGTCTCTGTTCGTTTCGGAAGGACCTTGACCTCTTTAAAGTCTTGGATCCTGTTATAGCCATGCTTACCATTTCCAGAGGATACCCCAATTCCCATAGACTAAAGTGTCCAAAGGCTATGCTTTAAAATACTCACACCATTGAATTTACACTGGGTGAGTTCTCAAAGCTTCCCATCTGCTTCTTGGTAGAAATTCACACATCAACGTGGCACAAACTGTGAGTTTCTTTATGTCTCTTGAGGTAAATCCAGATTTGTGGACCCACTTTCCTGAATTGTCACTGGCCGTCCTTTCCTCATTCCTGTGCTGAACAAGAGCACCTCAGAGATGCATGGGCCAGTCTTCCCCACTCGGTGGACACCTCATGCCTCCTTCTGCTTGCTGCATGTCTCGTGATCTCTCACCTTCATTTCTACTTCGGCTGTAGTTGGACACACAGCCACATACAGAAACACACACAAACACAGCCATGTCTACCCACGCATGTAAACACAAATATTCAGAGGCACAGGGAAACATAGCAAACAGGGATCATAAGTTTTTCTGTAGCTGAAAAACCAGTTCTTCATATCAAATTTAGAGATTTCCATATTTCTCCAAGGGAAGTCTCCATTCTCATCTCCAATATGAAATATAGAGGTGTGCAACTTCCAAAGTGGAGAATTGTCACCTAGGATTGAATAGAGTCAATAAGGAGCATTTCACATTTCCTGGACAAAATTCTGTTTTGATATATATTTGAGAAATACAGTAAACTCTAAACTTGAAGAAGAAACAGTGGGGCCCTAATTTCATTTGTGCAAGAGAGATCATTCCAAATCCATACTGGTTCTCCATATCTTCAGAGAACCAGTGCCAAGATTTCCATATGGGAAATATACAGAATTCCACATTAAATGCCAGAAAACCACCATGCAGATTTTCATACATGAGTAATAGAGAATTCCACATTTCACATAAGAAAAATAGAATCCAGATTTTCACAGAGTGAAATAAAAAATACAAATATCATGGAGTAATACTGGTATCACTGTATTTGCATGTAAAAGTATGCTGCTGCTGCTAAGTCGCTTCAGTCATGTCCGAGTCTGTGCGACCCCATAGAAGGCAGTCCACCAGGCTCCGCCGTCCCTGGAATTCTCCAGGCAAGAATACTGGAGTGGGCTGCCATTTCGTTCTCCAATGTAAAAGTTTCAGTTCAGTTCAGTCTCTCAGTCGTGTCTGACATTTGCGACCCCATGAATCACAGGATGCCAATACTCTCTGTCCATCACCAACTCCCAGAGTTCATTCAAACTCATGTCCATCTAGTCCGTGATGCCATCCAGCCATCTCATTTTCTGTTGTCCCCGTCTCCTCCTGCCCCAATCCCTCCCAGCATCCATGTCTTTTCAGTGAGTCAAGTCGTCGCATGAGGTGGCCAAAGTATTGCAGTTTCAGCTTTAGCATCAGTCCTTCCAATGAACACCCAGGATTGATCTCCTTTAGAATGGACTGGTTGGATCTCCTTGCAGTCCAAGGGACTCACAAGAGTCTTCTCCACACCACAGTTCAAAAGCATCAATTCTTTGGAGATCAGCTTTCTTCACAGTCCAACTCTCACATCCATACATGACCACTGGAAAAACCATAGCCTTGACTAGACGAACATTTGATGGCCAAGTAATGTCTCTGCTTTTTAGTATACTATAAATGTTGGTCATAACTTTCCTTCCAAGGAGTAAGCGTCTTTTAATTTCATGGCTGCAATCAGCATCTACTGTGATTTTGGAGCCCAAAAAATAAAGTCTGACACTGTTTCCACTCTTTCCCCATCTATTTACCAGTGGGAACAGTTTGTGGAATTGCCTTTTTTTGGAATGGAATAAAAACTAAATGTTTCCTGTCCTGTGGCCACTGCTTAGTTTTCCAAATTCCTTGCATACTGAATACAGCACTTAGAGATGATCATTTTTCAGGCTATGAAATAGCTGAACTGGAATTTCATCAGTTTCAGTAGTTTTGTTCATAGTGAAGTTTCATAAGGATGGCTTGACTTCACATTCCAAGAGGACTGGCTATAGGTGAGTGATCACATCATCGCGGTTATCTGGGTCATGAAGATTCTGTTAATATAGTTCTTCTGTGTAACTTTGCCACCTCTTCTTAATATCTTCCGCTTCATTGAGGTCCATGCAATTTCTGTCTTTATGTTGAATATCTCTGCATGAAATGTTTCCTTGGTAGCTCTAAGTTTCTTGAAGAGGTCTCTAGTCTTTCCCATTCCATTATTTTCCTCTATTCCTTACCATTAATCACTGAAAAAGTGATTTCTTATCACTCCTTCCAATTCCTTGGATCTTTGCATTCAGATTTTTATATCTTTAATTTTTTCCTTTGATTCAGCTTATTTTCTCATCTATTTGTAAGGCATCTTCAGCAAACCATTTTGCCTTTATGTATTTTTCTTGAGGAGGGTCTTGATCACTGCCTATTGTACAATGTCACAATCCTCTCTCAATAGTTCATCAGGCATTCTTTGTATCAGATCTAATCCTTTGAATCTACTTGTCAGTTTCACCATGTAATCATAAGGGATTTCATGTAGGACATAGCTGAATGATCTAGTGGTTTTCCCTACTTTCTTCAATTTAATTTTTGCTTTGGCAATAAGGAATTCATGTCCTGAGCCACTGTCCACTCCCAGTCTTGCTTTGCCGACTCTACAGATCTTCTGCATCTTTGGCTGTGAAGAAAATGTCAATGTGACTTCAGTATTAACCATATTATGAGATACATTTTTAGTATTCTCTCATGTTCCCAGAAAAGGGTGCTTGCCATTAGCAGTGTGTTCTCTTGGCAAATCTCTGCTAACATTTGGAAGACTTCATTTTGTAATCTAAGGCCAAATTTGCCTGTTACCCCTGGTATCTCTTGACTTCCTACTTTTGCATTCCTTTCCCTGTGATGGAAAAGTCATTTTTCTTTTCTGTTACTTCTAGAAAGTCTTGTAGGTCTTCATAGAATCGTTCTAATTCATCTACTTCAGCATGACTGGTCAGGGCAGACTTGGTTTACTGTGCTATTGAATGGATTCCCTTGGAAAGAAAGAGAGATCATTCTGCCGGTTTTCAGATTGCCACCAAATACTACATTCCAGACTCTTTTGTTTACTATAATGGCTACTCCGTTTCTTCTGAGGGTTTCTTTCCCACTGTAGTAGATATAATGGTAATCTGAGTTAAATTCATCCATTCCTGTCCATTTTAGTTCACTGATCCCTAAAATGTCAATGTTCACTCTTGATGTCGCCGTTCTGACCCCTTCCTATTTTCCTTGATTCATGGACCTAACCTTTAACGTTCCTATGCAATCTTGCTCTTCACAGCATCGGGGTGTTCTTCCATCACTAGTCACATCTGCAACTGGGTACTGTTTTGGCTTTGGCTCCATCGCGTCATTCTTTTTAGAGTTTCCTCTGCACTGATCTCCCATATCATATTGGGCAGCTACCAACCTTGGAGTTTGTCTTTCAGTATGCTATATTTTGCCTTTACATGCTGCTCATGGAGTTCTTCAGGCAGGAATACTGATGAGGTTTTCCATTCCCTTCTCCAAGGACCACAATTTGTCAGAAACCATAACCATGACCCGTCCATCTTGGGTGGCCCTACAAGCATGGCACATAGTTTCATTGAGTGAGTTAGACAAGGCTGTATCCCATGTGATCAATTTGGCTAGTTTTCTGAGATTATGGTTTTCATTCGCTCTGACTTCTGATGGATAAGGTCAAGTGTTTATGGGAGCTTCCTGATGGGAACGACTGACTAAGGGAAACTGGTTCTTTTTCTGATGGGTAGAGCCACGCTCAGTTCAGTGCAGTTCAGTGGCTCAGTCATTGACAAATCTTTGTGACCCTATGCACTGCAGCATGTCAGTCCTCCCTGTCCATCACCAACTCATCGAGTTTACTCAAACTCATGTTCATTAAGTCGGCGATGCTCTCCAATCGTCTCATCTTCTGTCTACTGTTATCCTCTCACCTTGAACTTTTCCCAGCATCAAGGTCTTTTAAAAATGAATCAGTTCTTCACACCATGTGGCCAAAATATTGGGTCGTAGCTGCAATATCAGGCCTTCCAATGAATGTTCTGGACTGATTTCCTTTAGGATGGACTCCTTGGATCTCTTTACAATCCAAAAGACTCTCAAGCCACTTCTCCATCATCACAATTCAAAAGCATCAATTCTTTGGCTTTCTTTATAGTCCAAATCTCCCATCCCTACATGACTACTGGCAAAACCATAACTTTGACTAGACAGAAATATTTTGGAAAGTAATCTCTCTGATGTTTGATATTCTGTCTAGTTTGGTCATATTTTTCTTCCAAAGAGAAAGCATCTTTTAATGTTACAGCTGCATTCCCAATCTGCTGTGATTTTGAATACACCTCCACTCCCTAAACCCCCCCCCTGGCCAAAAAAAAAAAAAAAAACTCTCATTCTTTCCATTGTTTCCCCTTCTATTTGCCATGAAGTGATGGTATCGGTGGCCATGATCATTGTTTTCTGAATTTTGAGTTTTATGTCATCTATTTCACTCTCCACTTTCACTTTCATCAAGGGGCTCTTTAGTTCGTCTTCCCTTTCTGCCATAAACTTGGTTCCATCTCCAGATAAGAGATTATTGATATTTCACCTGGCTATCTTGATTCCAGGGTGTGTTTATGCAACCTGGCATTTCTCATGATGTAATCTGCATATAATTTACATAAGCAGCATATCCGTATACAGCCTTGACGTACTCCTTTCCCTTTGGATTCAGATTGTCTTTCCATTTCCAGTTCTAACTTGCGTCTTGATCTGCATACAGATTTTTCAGGAGGCAGGTCAGGTGGTCTGGTATTGTTATCTCCTGAGGAATTTTCCATAGTTTGTTGTGACCCATAGTCAAAGGTTTGGTGTAGTCAACGATGCAGAAGTAGAATTTTTTCTTCTGGACTCTTCCTGTGTTGCTGATCCAAAAGCTATTGATAATTTGATTTCTGGTTCCTCTGCCTTTCAAAAATCAAACTTGAACACCTGGAAATTCATGGTTTATGTACTGTTGAAGCCTGGTCTGGAGAATTTCGATCATTATTTTGCTAGTGTGTAAGATGATTGCAATTGTGTGGTAGTGTAAACATTCTTTGGCACTGGCTTTCTTTAATGCTAATTGACCTTCTTCTTGTATAATTATGGGACATAAGTATGTGTATATTACAAAAACCATCCCAATATTCGATTATGATTATCGTCCACTTAATTTTTTAAACTAAATTATGAAAAAGGAGTAAAGAAAATAAAAGAATTCCACTTGGTGCTCTCTGATGACCTAAATGTGAAGGAAGTCTAAAAATTCAGGGATTTATGTACACAGAAGTGTCATTCATTTTGATATATTACAAAAAATAAGAGAAGATTGTACAATTTTTATAAAATAAAATTTCTTAAAGCAATATTACAAGTCAATTGTACCTCAAGCAGTGAACAAATAAATTGTTCCACCATTTGCAATATTTTGGTCGTTGAGAACATGATGGTAAGTGAAATATTTCAGTTACAAGGTAACAGAAACTTTAATCACCTGATGGTTTTAGTTAAACATGTGAATTTAGGAAAAGTGAGTTGAAAATTGTTATCTGAGCTTATTCAAAATTGAGCACAATTGTTCAAGTTACCAACTTGTATCATAGGTCAAATATTTCTTCAAGGAAGATGTTCTAATAGAGACAGGACGGACATAGATCTGCAGATCTTAGCTCATTTTATTAGAGAAGTTGGAAATGCAACTCCAACCACAGTCACACTCTCAATGGTGTGTAGTAGAATATATATTGCTCCCATTGCTCAGGACCTTCTAGGCCTTCTACCCTAGGGCCGGGTAGTGAAAGGCAGACCTTCAGGAAAGGCAAAAGGCTATGTATTTCAGAGGCCCAGATCCCTTGATGGAGCCATTCACTGGCCTTCACCAGGGTTCGAAGAAGTAGCCAACATGTCTGATGCTCACCTCCATGACCTAATAGTTGTGGCAAACCGTAGGGGTAACAGTCTATGACACCCAGCCCCCTTTTGGATAGTATGAGAATACCGCGGGCCAACTGAGTTTCGGGCACTTGAGTCACTCATTAAAATGACTGGACAATGTATGAGAACCTTGGAAAGAGAAGGAAACGGAGAACACACAGCTTCCCCTTCAGCTGGGACTGGGCACTGATTGGAGAACCAAGACCAGACGTTGAGATCTAGCCTGCGCCCAGACAGGATAACCAGCCTTCAGAGGGAAACCATCCTCGTAACCAGGATGTTGGATGATGAAAGTCATTTTAGGATATTTCCTTTTAGGTTACGGATTGATATTTGCTTCAGTACAGGTTTACAGAAACAGTATTACCTGACCATGACCTTACCTCAATAACAGGATCTGACAGCAAGATATTTGCAACACCTAATCACAACCCTCACTTACCTTTCCTCTAAGTGAGCTGTGTTGAAAGCTGAGGAGTTTTCTGTAATTAAAGGCATAAGCCACACATCTTGCATTGCTCTGCAATGAAAACCTCTAGTATTTTAACCCCAATCTTTAGAAATAACAGTCTAATAATAGGTATTTATTAGCAGTAGCATCTTATGTCTCAGTTAGGTGGATGAGAGAGTGCCTCATTTCAAAACCACTTTCTCTCATGTGTACATGAGAAGTTTATCATTTTCTAGTATAAAACAAATTAGCTGGTGCACTGGGATGAACCAGAGGGATGGGATGGGGAGCGAGGTGGGTGTGGGGTCAAGATGGGGAACATGTGTACACCCGAGGCGAATTCATGTCAGTGTATGGCAAAACCAATACAATATAGTAAACTAATCAGCCTCTAATTAAAATAAATACATTTAAAATAATGATAATAATAAAAACAAATTAACAAAACCTGATGGCTACCCCGAATATGAAGCTAATTAAGGACCAAATTACTGTGACAGATGTAATCAGGTCTATTTGAAGAATACTTATAACTTTGAAAATATTTTAATGAACTGATTTGCTATTATACATATATTATATTTTGCTAGTATACACATATAAAATATAGTATTTTGACTTTACATCAATTTTGTAGTTTGTATATGTGCATCACAGTTTGGTTTAATACTTATACAAAATAAATTTTTTCTTTACCTAATGCCTTTATGGAGAGGATATGGAGATTGGCAAGAAACTCTAAGTGTTGTTTATAATTGTATTAATCCCAAAGAACCTCTTTTTCTTAAGAATCTGCATTCTCAGTTGGGTAGATCTGATTAGTGGGGTGAACACTCAGAGACACATTAGTATAGACCGGTAACAAGTGAAAAGAAGAAAATCAATATTGTAGAATAATGTTGTCCTCTCAAAATGTGTATTTTGAAGCCGATGGCATCACCGACTCGATGGACATGAGTTTGAGTGAACTCCAGGAGTTGGTGATGGACAGGGAGGCCTGGCATGCTGTGATTCACGGGGTCAAAGAAAGTCGGACATGACTGAGTGACTGAACTGAACTTACTGTACTTTGTACAGAGTCAAAATTATGAGCAATGTGTAATTTCTTTCTGAACCTTTTTGCCAATAGGGTTTTTAGGTAGATATTTTGATATACAGGACAAGGTTTTTATCAGGAAAGGAGAGCAGACACAAAAAACACAGAGACATTTATATGTGAAGACAAAGCCATGTGATGATGTGTCACCATCCAAAAGAGGCCTCAGAAGAAAGCAAATCTGGTAACCCTTTTATTACTGGCTAGAGCCTGCAAGTATAAGAAAACATTTACTGAAGTTACCTGCTTTATGGCATGCTGTTAGAGAAAACCTTGAAAAGACATATACCACTGCCTCTTGAAAATAAGCTTTCAAGTTCAAAAGAAGCCTACTGTTCATACCCAAGTTCTCAGGGAAAGGAAACTGTTAAAGAACTCTCTGACCCATTAACTGATAATGCTTCAGAATTTTAATGGGAAAAATTCCCATTCTCCATTGAAAAGAGAAGTATAAAGTACTTAGGAATAAATTTACCTAAAGAAACAAAATACCTGAATCTATATATCGAAACCTAAAACACTGCACAAATAAAGATAATAGAAACAGACAGAGAAGTATGTCAAGTTCTTAGATCAGAAGAATCAATACGTGAAAATGAGTACACTAGCCAAAACACAATATGTTCACCACTATCTAACAGTGTTGTTGCTGTTGTTGTTGTTGTTTCCACAGAACAAGAACAAACAATTTCAACCTTTAATAGCCAAAGCAATCTTGAAAAAGAAGAATGGATATAGTGGGATCAACCTGCCTGACTTCAGGTTATACTATAGAGCTATAGTCATCAAGAAAGAAAGGTACCTGCACAAGACAAAAATACAGATCAATGGAACAATATAGAAAGCCCAGAGATATATCCACACACATATGGACACTTTATCTTTGACAAAAGAGGCAAAAATATATAATGGAGGAGAGAAAACCACTTTAAAAAGCGCTGCTGGGGAAAACTGTCAACAACTGTAAAAGAATGGTGCTAAAAAACATTCTACCACCCTATACAACAATACACTTAAAATGGATTAAACATATAAACATAAGTCTAGAAACTATACAACTCTCAGAGGAAAACATAGACAGAACAGACTCTAACACAAATCACAGTATCATTCTCTGTGACCCTCCTGAGTGACAGAAATAAAAACAAAAACAAACATGGGACATCACTAAACTTAAAAGTTTTACACAATGAAGGAAACAATAAGCAAGGTGAAATGGCAGCCTTCCAAATGGGAGAAAATAATAGTAAAAAAATTAGCTGACATCAAATTAGTCTCCAAAATATACAAGCAGCTCATGCAGTTCAATACCAGAAAAATAAGTAATCCAATCAAAAAGTGGGACAAAGATCTAAAGAGATTTCTCCAAAGGATACATACAGGTGTCTAACAAACACCTGAAAATCTGCTCCACATCACTCATTATCAGAGAAACTCAAATCAATACTACAGTGAGGTACCATTTCACACTGGTCAAAAAACTACCATTAAAAACTACCATCAAAAAACTCTACAATCCAGCAATGCTGAAAAGGGAGTGGAGAAAGGGAACATTCTTACGTTGTTGGTGGGAAGGCACACTAGTATGGGCACTATGGAGGATAGTGTGGAGATTCCTTACAAAAAAAAAAATAATAAACGGAAATAGAATTACCTTATGACCCAGTGATCCCACTTCTGGGCATACAGACCAAGACAACTAGAATTCAATGAAACATATGTACTCCAATGTTCATTGCAGCACTCTTTACTATAGCTTGGAAATTGAAACAACCTTGATGTCCACTTTGAAGATCAATGGTTAAGAATGAAGCTGTCATATACACAATGGAATATTCAGCTATTAAAAAAAGGACGTGTTTGAGTCAGTGCTATGAGGTGGATGAAACTGCAGCCTATTATACAGAGGGAAGCAAGCCAGAAAGAGAAACACCAACATAGTATATGAAACCTTATATATGAAATTTAGAAAGAAGTAACAACGATGCCATAAGCGAGACAATAAAAGTGACACTTATATAAAGAAAAGAATTCGGGACTATGTGGGATATGGCGAGGGTGGGATACTAGGAAAGAATAGCATTGAAGCATGAAACACTGAAACATTTATATTATCATATGGAGAACAGATAACCAGTTGAAGCTCATTACATGAAGCAAGGCATGCAAAAGTGCTGCTGTGGGACAAACCAGAAGGACGAGTCCATGAGATGGCTGACTGACATAGTAGTGTGGAGGAAGCTCTGATGAGAATTCAGTAACCACGAAAATAGTTCACTTGTATTACAGTAAAAAAAATTTTATTTTCTCTCAGCTAACTCTCATAGACTCTATCCACTCATCGATACCCAGCCTAGTGGGGATGAATCAGCTTGATCTCAAATCTAAACCGGACATTCAAACTTCTGCCTTAGGCTCATGAGATGAATGCTTATAACTTCCTTGCCATCCACTTTTCTTTTACTGTAGCAATGAGTAGTCTCACCCACTGTGACTGAGGCCTTCAAATATGTCACTGTGGAGCCCATCCTTTCTTCTTGCTAACATCATCTCCATGTTCCCCTGAGCACCAGGTGCCTCCATAAGTACTTATCTATTGCTCACGAAGGCAACTGAACAACCCTCATGACCTATTATCAATCTCATTAAAGTGTGAAATAGACAAATATGCTAAAAAGGCCTGGAAAACTTCACTAATACTGAGAACGCCATCAGAAAACGGAGTCTCAGCCTTCCTGAAAAATTCTTGGTAAAGGTCATGTAACTCGTGGGAAAGAATATGAGGAATATGCTCACTCTTGCTATGGAAAGAAGTGGGTAATACGATGGAACTAATAAGCCCTTTCACATATGACTTTAAAAATGATGAGACAGCATGGGAAAGACAGCACACAAAGCCACACGTATGTGAGGTGCAAAGTTCTTGGGGTTCTTTTGTTCTACGACAGACCTGTTCAATGCCTAAAGCAGCCTGTTTCTAGAAAGGAAGAGATATATATGGGTATCAAGATTATCATTTCCTTTCAGTGCCAGATCTTTCCGTTGTGCTCCTTACTGGTCCAGACAAGGGAAAACGTAAATTAGAGTTTATCATTCCCAAATAGGAAAGAAACGTCCCAGTAGACCAATTTCTATCAAGTCAAAATAGTGTCTTTATTTCATATACTAGGAAAGAAGTTTCAAATCTTGGATGGAGAAAAAGAAGCATAAGACTCTCCACATAGGATACATTTTCATTTATTTCTTCTTCTTTTTCTCTTTTTTTCAAGGTAAAGAAACAGCCTGTGGACTTTAATAAAGTCACAGAGATAATTTAGAAAAATGTTAAGCACTTCAGTGTGAGTGACACAAAGTCCTATGAGAGAATATATAGAACACAATTGCATCTGACTCTAAGTTACATGTTTGTTTGTATGTTCAGTCTTGTCCAACTCTGCAACGAAATGGAATGTAGAACACCAGGCTCCTCTGCTCATGGGATTTACCAGACAAGATAGTTGCTTTCTGTGGCCATTTCCTACTCCACTCTTAGATGTATACAATGAATAAAAATATTATCCATGATTTTCTTGCATCTCTTTCAACACAAAATAAATTATACAGGCTCTTTGCTCCAGTGAATCTTTCTGAAATTCCAAAGATACCATTGTGAATGAGAAATGGTTGAAATATTTTGGACTCTCATGATCACAGCAAGGCAGATACAAATTAAAGGAAAAGGTAAACCTCGAAACCTGACCTACCTTATAATTCAGTGAAGCTCATTTTTTGTAAAACAAATAACAGAATTTCCCTTCTTTATCTCCTTTTAACAGCTAAAGATGGAGAAATAGGTAGATAGACAAAGTAGAGCTCAGAGAAGTGGGACAGAAATCTCTGTGTATGACCCAGTCAGTTTTCAAGGGTTTCACTTTTGTTTTCTTGCCTGTTTGCTTGTTTGTTTTTAAAGAACTCATTTCCCAGAACTTCATAGAAACGTTAATGATGCTGAAGATCTTGTGTCACCTTCGTGTTGGTAGGAAATATGACCATGAGCAAGTGGCACTGATTTTCCCTCAGGGCTCCAGGTATAAATCAGTATGTCCAGTGTTTATGTTCTCAGTAAGAGGAACCACAAATCAAATATCCAAAATCCTTGGGATCATGAAAATAACAAGACAGTTCCAGGAACAAACAAACAAATAAACATATTCTTCTACTTCATTGTTTATAACAAAGGTTTTGACTGTGTGTATCACAACAAACGGTGGAAAATTCTTAAAGTGATAGCAACAGCAGATCGCCCGACCTGCCTCTTAGGAAATCTGTATGCAGACCAAGAAGCACCAGTGAGAACTGGATGGAAAACAACAGACTGCTTCCAATTAGGGAAAGGATTATGACAAGGCTACATATTGTCACTCTGTTTATTTAAATTATATGTAATGCTCACTTCAATCACTCAGTCATATCCGACTCTTTGTGACCCATTAACCACAGCACACCAGGCCTCCTTGTCCATTACCAACTCCTTGAGTTTATGCAAACTCATGTCCATTGAGTTGGTGATGCTATCCAATTATCTTATCCTCTGTCATCACTTTCTCTTTCCTGCCCTCAATATTTCACAGCCTCAGGAAATTTCCCAGTGAGTCACTTAATCGCATCAGGTGGCCAAAGTATTGCAATTTCATCTTCAACATCAATCACTCCAATGAACACCCAGGACTGATCTCCATTAGGATGGACTGGTAGATCTCCCTGCAGTCCAAGGGACTCTCAAGAGTCTTCACCTACACCACAGTTCAAAAGCATCAATTCTTCAGCACTCAGATTTCTTTATAGTACAACTCTCATATCCATACATGCCCACTGGAGAAACCATAGCCTTTACTAGATGGACCTTTGTTGGCAAAGTAATGCCTCTGCTTTTTGATATGCTGACTAGGCTGGTCATAACTTTCCTTCCAAGGAGTAAGCGTCTTTTAATTTTATGGCGGCAATCACCATCTGCAGCAATCTTGGAGCCTAAGAAACCGTGAGTAACGATTTCCACTGTTTCCCTACCTTTTGCCATGAAGCAATGGGACTGTATACCATGATGTTAGTTTTCAGAATGTTGAGATTTAAGCGAATTGTTCCCTATCCTCTTTCAATGTCATCATGCGGTTCTTTAGTTATTTTTCACTTTCTGCTGAAAGGGAGGTATCATTGGCATATCTGAGGTTATTGATATTTCACCCAGAAAACTTGATTCCAGCTTGTGCTTACTCCAGCCCAACACTTCTCATGATATCCTCTGCATATAAGTTAAATAAGGAGAGTGATACTATACATTCTTGACGTACTCCTTTTCCTATTTGGAACCAGTCTGTTGTTCTATGTCCAGTTCTGTTGCTTCGTGACCTGCATATAGGTTTCTCAAGAGGCAGGTCAGGTGGTCCGGTATTCCCATCTCTTTCCAATTTTCCGCATTTTATAGTGATCCACGCAGTCAGGGGCTTGGCATAGTCAGTAAAGAAGACATAGATGCTTTTCTGGAGCTCTCTTCCTTTTTCGATGATCCATCAGATGTTAGCAATTTGATCTCTGGTTCCTCTGTTGTTTTTAAAACCAGGTTGAAAATCTGGATGTTCACAGTTCACGTATTGCTGAAGCTTGGCTTGGAGAATATAGAGCATTATTTTACTATTACTAGTGTGTGAGATGAGCGAAATTGTGCGGTAGGTTGCATGTTCTATGGCATTGCCTTTCTTTGGGATTGAAAATATATTGCCCTTTTCCAGTCTTGTGGCCACTGCTGAATTTTCCAAATTAGCTGTCATATTGAGTGCAGCGCTTTTAAAGCATCATCTTTCAGGATTTGAGGAAGCTCAACTGAAATTCCACCATCTACACTAGTTTAGTTCGTAGTGATGCTTCCTAAGACCCACTTGACTTCACATTCCAAGATATATGGCTCTAGATGAGTGATCACTCCATTGTGATTATCTGGATCGTGAAGATCTTTTTTGTAAAGTTCCGTGTATTCTTACCACCGCTCCTTAATAATTTCTGTTTCAGTTATTTCCCTACCGTTTCTGTGTTTTATTGAGCCGTTCTTTCCATGAGATGTTCTCTTGGGATCTCCAATGTTCTTGAAGAGATCTCCCGTCTTTACCATTCTATTGTTTCCCTTCTTTTTTTGCACTGATTCCTGAGGAAGGCTTTCTTTTCTCTCCTTGATTTTCTTTAGAAATTGGAATTCAAATGGATATATCTTTCCTTTTTTCTTTTGCTTTTTGTTTCCCTTGTTTTCATAGCTATTTATAAGGCCTCCTCAGAGAGCCATTCATTTTTTTTTTTTTTGCATTTCTTTACCTGGGGATGGTCATGATCCCTGTCTCCTGTACACTGTCAGGTACCTTCATCCATAGCTCATCAGGCACTCAGTCAATCAAATCTAGTACCTTAAATCTAATTTGCATTTTCAGTGTAGTGTCATAAGGGATTTGATTTAGGTCATACTTGAATGGTCTAGTGGTTTCCTCCAGTTTCTTCAACTTCTGTCTAAATTTGGCAATAAGGAGTTCAGGATCTGAGCCACAGTCAGCTTCCTGTCTTGTTTTTGCTGACTGTATAGAGCTTCTTTATTTTGGCTGCAAAAACATAATCAATCTGATTTTAGTGTCGACCATCTGGTGATGTCCATGTGTAGAGTCTTTTCTTGTGTTGTTGGAAGAGGGTGTTTGCTTGACCCATGCGTTCTCTTGGCAGAACTCTATTAGCCTTTGCCCTGCTTCATTCTGTAGTTCACAGCCAATTTGCCTGGTACTCTAGGTGTTTCTTGACTTCCTACTTCTGCTTTCCAGTCCCCTATACTGAAAAGGACATCTTCTTTTTTGTTAGTTTTAGAAGGTCTTGTAGGTCTTCACAGAACTTTCAACTTCAGCTTCTTCAGTGTTACTGATCAGAGCATAGATTTTGATTACCATGATATTGAATCATTTGCCTTGGAAAAGAACAGAGTTCATTCTGTCGTTTTTGATATTGCTCCCAAGTACTGCATTTTGGACTCTTTTGTTGACTATGATGGCTACTCCATTTCTTCAAAGAGATTCCTGCCCACAATAATAGATATAATGGTCATGTGAGTTAAATTCTCCCATTCCAGTCCATCTTAGTTCACTGATTCCTAGGATGTCAGTGTTCACTCTTGTCATCTCCTGTTTGACCACTTCCAATTTGCCTTGATTGATGGACCTAACATTCCAGGTTCTTTTGCAATATTGCTCTTGACATCATCAAACCCTGCTTCCATCACCAGTCCCGTTCACAACTGGTTGTAGATTTTGTTTTGAATCGATTGCTTCATTATTTCTGGAGTTATTTACCCACTGACCTCTAGAAGCATAGTGGGCAGCTACCGATGGTTCATCTTTCAGTGTCCTTTCTATTTGTTTTCATGGTTTTCATTGGGTTCTCAAGGCAAGAATACTGAAGTGGTTTGCCATTCCATTCTCCAGTGGACCACATTCTTTCCACTTTGGTGAAGGGCTGTCATCAAAGTAAAAGACAATTTCTTCTTGGAGAAAACTCTATGCAAACCTAAACATTGTATTTAGAAGAGACATTCACCTTGGTAACAAAGGCCTCCACTTCACAAACCCCTGTTGTTTATCCAGTAGTCATGTGCAGATGTGGGAGCTGGGATATAAAGAAGACTGAGAGGACATTCTATGGCTTTCAACTGTGCTGCTGCCGAAGAAACTTCAATTCAGTTCAGTCACTCAGTCGTGTTCAACTCTTTTTGACCCCACGAACCGCAGCACACCAGGCCTCCCTGTCCAACACTAACTCCCAGAGACCACCCCAACTCATGTCCATTGATAGGCAATGCCATCCACACATCTCATCCTCTGCCATTCTATTCTCCTCCTGCCCTCAACCTTACCCAGCATCAGGGTCTTTTCCAATGAGTCAGCTCTTAGCATCAGCTGTCTCAACTATTGGAGTTTCAGCTTCACCATGAGACATTCCAATGCACACCCAGGGCTGATCTCATTTAGGATGGATTGGTTGGATCTTCTTGCGGTCCAAGGCACGCTCAAGAGTCTTCTCCAGCACCACAGTCAGAAAGCATCAAATTTTCGTCTCTCAGCTTTTCTTACAGTGTAACTCTCACATTCATACATGACCACTGAGTAAACCACAGCCTTGCCTAGATGGACGTTTGTTGGCAAAGGAATGCCCCTGCTTTTTAATATGATATCTAGGTTGGTTGTAACTTTCCTTCCAAGGAGAAAGGGTCTTTTAATTTCATGGTTACAATCACCATCTGCAGTGATATTGAATCCCCAAGAAATAGACTCTTAGGGGTCCCTTGGACTGCAAGGAGATTAAAACAATTCATCCTAAAGGAAATCAACCCTAAGTATTCATTCGATGGCCTAATGATGAAGTTGAAACTTCAGTTTTGGCCAGCTGATGCAAAGTGTCCCTTCACTGGAAAAGTCTATGATGCTTTTTAAGACTGATGGCAGGAGAAGAAGGGAGTAATAGATGATGAGATGGTTGGACTGTATCAGAAATACAATAGGTATGCATTTGAACAAACTCTGGAAGATAATGAAAGATAGAGAGGCCTGTTGTGCAACAGTCCATGGCGTCAAAAAACAGTTGAAGACAACTTGTTGACTGAACAATGACACTCAATATCTCTAGAGTTACTTCTACAAATCACTCTAATATACTTAAAGAAAGTAGTAACAAATAACAACTAAGGTGATATAATAGAAGATGGTTTAATGAATTTTTTTAAAATATGGGAACTGTAGACTCTGAAAGAAACAAAGCTTAGAATTGAATAAATTTTAAGTATTAGTGTGAGGGAGGAAACAGGATGATGGAGGAGGAATATGATGGGGAGACAACTTTCTCCGCCACAAATTCATTCAAGGACATTTGAACACTGAGTAAATCCCACAAAGCAACTTCTGAATGCTGGTAGAGGACATCAGGCACCCAGAAAAGCAGACCATTGTCTTGGAAAAGAGGTAAGAAATAACATAAAAGCTAAAAAGAGAGGCAAAAGAGGGAGGGATGGAGGTACATCAAGAGATGGGAGGCTTAAAAAACAGAGAAGTTTCCAAACACCTGGAAACACTCACTAGTGAATCTGTGGCAATCTTTGGAACCTCAGAGGTCAACATAACGTGGAGGAAAAATAAATAAATAATTAAAATCTACAGACTACATGCTCAGCAGTAACTCCAGGGGAGAAGCAGCGCAGCCGCCCACACCCCCAACTAGCAAGCGGGGACTGGGAAGGTAGGCACGGGCTGCGTCCCTTAGAGTAAGGACTGGTCCTGAAAACACTGAGGGCAATCTGAAGGAGCTAACTTAAGATAGCTAAGCAGACTGAGGGATAGCTACCCCGTGAAAGGCAAAATGTCCCAAGCTAAGACAATGCCAGACTTTCTCATAGAACAAAGGACTGAACTGAGCTAGCCTGCTGAGGTCAGCCCATCCACCATCCCACGCTGAGACAGGCAGGGAAGGGCAGCCAGAGCTGGAAGTAGGCAATCTCAGCTCCAGAGAGGCATCCAATATCAAGCTGTAAGCAGGCTTCTTTGCTAACCAAGACTTCTTGGGTTCTGGCCGGTCGATATCCGCCTGAGAAGGTGCACTGATTGTACACCCGGAAAACCAAGCAACAGTGACGGGGGAGGCAATAAGTCACAGCGACTGTGCTGGTCAAACACCTGGTACCTGAGCTGCTCAGACCGGGCAAGGGCACAAAACGCAGGCCCAACCAAGTCTGCACCTTTGTGGAGTATCTGAGAACCAGAACCTGAGCGGCTTAGAGCAGGGATGTACATCCAACCCAGTGCCGGCCTCGGACGCTTCCCGGTAGAGTAACTTAAAGCCTGTGCAATGTAGACTGGGACAGCAAACACGCTGTGAGCGGGGGCAAACCCAGTGTATCCAAGACACTTCAAGCACTCCCCACTGATGCCACTGATATTTGTCTGCAGCTTACCTCCCTCCCCACAGTACTACCGAACAGGTGAGTTTAAAAAACTGTCTACCACAGCCGTTGTGTCAGGACAGGAAATAGACACCAAAGAAACCATCAAACAGAAGAAGCTTAAACAGAAGGAACTTAAATGGAAGAGACAGATGGAGAAGTCTTGAGTCTAGTGCAAGAATAAGACTGAAAACCAGAGGCAGAGGCTTAAGTCCAAATCCTGAGAACACCAGAGAACTTCTGTTCTAGGTAACATTAATTGACAAGAGCTCATCAAATGCCTCCATACCTTCACTGAAACCAGGCACCACCCAAGGGTCAACAAGTTCCAGAGAAAGACATACCAAGCTAATTCTCCAGCAACACAGGAGAATAGACCTGATCTTCAATATAAAGGCTGCCCAAAGCCACTCCAACCCCAATGACATCTCATAATTCATTACTGGACACTTCATTGCGCTACAGAGGGAAGAATTCCAACTCCACCCCGCAGAACACCGACACAATTTTCCCGAACCAGGCAACCTTGACATGCTGTCCTTCCAAGGCCACACAGCGATGAAACTACACAATAAAGAAATATCCATACACTGCCAGAAGACGGAAATGGCACCACTAACAGAGCAATATAAGCAAGACGAAGTGGCAGAGAAATATCCAGAAAGTAAAGGAACAGGATAAATGTGCACCCAAAAAAAAAAAAAAAAAAAGAGTAAGATATAGGGAATCTACTTGATAAAGAATTTCGAATATTGATAGTGAAAATGATTTAAAATCTTTAAAACAAACTGGAGTGACAGATAAATAACCTGGAGACAAGGATCAAGAAGATGCAAGAAAGGTTTAATAAGGATCTTGAAGAAATAGAAAAGAGTCAATATACAATGAATAATGCAATAGATGAAATCAGATAGAGTCTGGAGGGAACCAACAGTAGAATAACGGAGGCAGAAAACAGTTGATAAGTGACCTAGAAGACAGAATTGTAGAAATAAATGATTCAGAGAGGAAAAAAGAAAAATGATTGAAAATAAGTGAGGACCATCTCTGAGACCTCTGGGACAATTTTAAATTCCCCAATATTGGAATCATAGAAGTCCCAGAAGAAAAGACAAAAAGAAAGGCCATGAGAGAATACTTGAGGAGATAATAGTTGAAAACTTCCTTAAATGGGGAAGGAAATAATCACACAATTCCAAGAAACACAGAGAGTCCCTAACACGATAAACCCAAGGCGAAATACTCCAAGACAAACATTAATCAAACTAACAAAGATCAAACACAAAGAACAAACATTAAAAGCACAAGGGAAAACCAACAAATAACACACAAGTTTTTCCCATAAAAATAACAGCTTATCTTTCCACAGAAACTCTTCAGGCCAGGAGGAACGGCAAGACATACTTAAAGTGATGATATAAAATATCCTACAGCCAAGGTTACTATACCCATCAAGGATTTCATTCAAATACGAAGGAGAAATCAAAAGCTTTACAGAAAAGGAAAAACTGAGAGAATTCATCATCACCAAGCCAGCTCTCCAACAAATGCTAAAGGATCATCTCTAGACAGGAAACACAGAAACGGTATGTAAACTCGAACCCCAAACATAAAGAAAATTGCAACGGGGTCATACTTATCAATAATTATCTTAAATGTAAATGGGTTGAATGTCCCAACCAAAAAACAAAGGCTGGCTGAATGGATACAAAAGCAAGACCCCTATATATGTTGTCTGCAAGAGACCCACCTCAAATCAAGGGACACATACAGACTGAAAGTGAAATGCTTGAAAAAGACATTCCACTCAAATAGAGACCTAAAGAAAGCAGGAGTAGCAATACTCATATCGGATAAAAATAGACTTTAAAACAAAGGCTGTGAAAAGAAACAAACAAGGACATTACATAGTGATCAAAGGATCAATCCAAGAAGAAGATATAGCAATTATAAATATATGCACCCAACATAGGAGCACCACAATATGTAAGACAATTACTAGCAAGTATGAAAGGGGAAATTAACAACAATACAATAATAGTAGAAGACTTTAATAGCCCACTCACACCTATGGATAGATCAACTAAACAGAAAATTAACAAGGAAAGACAAACTTTAAATGATACAATAGACCAATTAGACCTAATGGATATCTATAAGACATTTCACCCCCAAACAATGAATTTCACCTTTTTCTCAAACACACACGGAACATTTTCCAGGATAGATCACATCCTGCTCCATAAATCTAGGCTTGGTAAAAAAACAAACAAACAAACAAAAAAAACCTGAAATCATTCCAAGCATCTTTTCTGACCACAGTGCAGTAAGATTTGATCTCAATTACCCGAGAAAAATTATTAAAAATGCCAACATATGGAGGCTGAAAAACACACTGCTGAATAACCAACAAATCATAGAAGAAATCAAAAAGGAAATCAAAATGTGCATAGAAATGAATGAAAATGAAAACACGGCAAACCAAAACTTATGGAACACTGCAAAAGCGGTGCTAGGCAGAGGTTCATAGCACTACAGGCATACCTCAAGAAATAAGAAAAAAGTCAACTAAATAGCCTATCTCTACACCTAAAGCAAATAGAAAAGGAAGAAATGAAGAATCCCAGGGTTAGTACAAGGAAACAAACATTAAAATTAGGGCAGAAATAAATGCAAAAGAAACTGAAGAGACCATAGCGAAAATCAACAAAGCCAAAAGTTGGCTCTTTGAAAGGGTAAATAAAATTGACAAACCAATAGTCAAAGTCATCAAAAAACAACAAGAAAAAAACCCAAATCAATTAAATTAGAAAAGAAATGGGAGAGATCACAACAGACAACACAGAAATACAAAGGATCATAAGACACTACTATCACCAATTATATGGCAATAAAATGGACAACTTGGAAGAAATGGACAAATTCTTAGAAAAGTACAACCTTCCAAAACTGAACCAGGAAGACGTAGAAAATCTTAATAGACCCATCACAAGCATGGAAATAGAAGCTGTAATTAGAAATCTTCCAGCAAAAGAAAAGGCCAGGGCCAGAGGGCTTCACAACTGAATTCTACCAAAAAATTTAGAGAAGAGCTAACACCTATTCTACTCAAACTCTCCCAGAAAATTTCTGATGAAGGTAAACTTCCAAAATCATTCTAGATCCCACCATCACCATAATCACAAAACCTGGCAAAGATCCCACAAAAACAGAAAACTACAGGCCAATATCACTGATGAACATAGATGCAACATCCCTTAACAAAATTCTAGCAATCTGAATCGAATAACACATTAAGAATATCATACATCATGACCAAGTGGGCTTTATCCCAGGAATGCAAGAATTCTTCAATATTCGCAAATCAACCATTCTAATACAGCACATTAACAAAAAGGAAAAAAAACACCATATGATTATCTCAAAAGATGCAGAGAAAGCCTTGGACAAAATTCAACACCGCTTTATGATAAAATCCCTCTAGAAGGTGGGAATAGAAGGGACATATCTTAACATATTTAAAGCTATATATGACAAACACACAGGAAACATTATTGTCGATGCTGAAAAACTGAAAGCATTTCCCCTAAAGTCAGGAACAAGACAAGGGTGCCCACTCTCACCACTACTACTCAACATAGTTCTGGAAGTTTTGGTCACAGCATTCAGAGCAGAAAAAGAATAAAAAGGAATCCAAACTGGAAAAGAAGATGTAAATCCCTCACAGTTCGCCAATGACATGACCCTCGACACAGAAATCCCTAAAGAATCTACCAGAAAAATACTAGGGCTAATCAATGAATAAAGTAAAGTTGCAAATTTTAAAATCAACACACAGAAATCCCTTGCATTCCTATTCACTAATAATGAGATAATAGAAAGATAAATTAAGGAAACTATTCCATAAATTGTTGCAACATAAAGAATAAAATACTTTGGGATCAGTTCAGTTCAGTCGCTCAGTCGTGTCTGACTCTTTGGGACCCCATGAACCACAGCACTCCAGGCCTCCCTGTCCATCACCAACTCCCGGAGTTCACTCAAACTCATGTCCATCGAGTCGGTGATGCCATCCAGCAATCTCATCCTCTGTTGTCCCCGTCTCCTCCTACCCTCAATCCCTCCCAGCATCAAACTGTTTTCCAGTGAGTCAACTCGTCACGTGAGGTGGCCAAAATAATGGAGTTTCAGCTTTAGCATCAGTCCTTCCAATGAACACCCAGGGTTGACCTCCTTTAGAATGGACTCTTTGGGTCTCCTTGCAGTCCAAGTGGCCCTCAAACATCTTCTCCAGCACCACAGTTCAAAGGCATTAATTCTTTGGCGATCTGCTTTATCACAGTCCAACTCTCACATCCATACATGACAATGAGAAAAACCATAGCCTTGACTGGACGGACCTTGGTTGGCAAAGTAATGTCTCTGCTTTTTAATATGCTATCTAGGCTGGTCATAACTTTCCTTCCAAGGAGTAAGCGTCTTTTAATTTTCTGGCTGCATTGAGGATCAGCAGTGATTTTGGAGCCCCCAAAAAATGAAGTCTGACACTGTTTCCACTGTTTCCCCATCTATTTCCCATGAAATGATGGGACCACATGCCATGATATTCGTTTTCTGAATGATGAGCTTGAAGCCAACCTTTCCACTCTCCTCTTTCACTTTTATCAAGAGGCCTTTGAGTTCCTCTTCACTTTCTGCCATAAGGGTGGTGTCATCTGCATATCTGAGGTTCTTGATATTTCTCCCAGCAAGTTTGATTCCAGCTTGTGCTTCTTAAAGTCTAGCGTTCCTCATGATGTACTCTGCATATAAGTTAAATAAGCAGGGTGACAATATACAGCATTGACTTACTCATTTTCCTATTTGAAACCAGTCTGTTGTTCCATGTACAGGTCTAACTGTTGCTTCCTGACCTGCATATCCACCTAAAAAACAGAAGACTTATATATAGAAAACTGTAAGACACTGGTGAAAAAAACAAAATAGGACACTAATAGATTGGGAAATATACTGTGTTCGTGAATTAGAAGTTAAATATTGTGAAAATGTGCATACTGTTTAAAGTAATTTATACATTCAATGCAATCCCTATCAAGCTACTAACTGTATTTTTCACAGAGCTAGATCATATAATCTCACAATTTGTATGAAAATACAAAAAAATCTCGAAAGCCAAAGCAATCCTGAAATAGAATGGAACTGAGGGAATCAACCTGCTGGACTTCAGGCTCTAATACAAAGCCACAGTCATCAAGACAGTATGGTACTGGCATAAAGACAGAAATATAGATCAATGGAACAAAATAGAAAGCCCAGAGATAAATCCACGCACCTATGGACACCTTATCTTTGATAAAGGAGGCAAGAATATAAAATGGAGAAAAGACAGTCTCTTTAACAAGTGGTGATGGGAAAACTGGTCAGACACTTGTAAAAGAATGAATCTGGAACACTTCCTAACACCATACACAAAAATAAACACAAAATGATTTAGAGAACTAAATATAAGACCAGAAACTATAAAACCCTAGAGGAGAACATAGGCAAAACACTCTCCGATATAAATCACAGCAGGATCCTCCATGACTCACATTCCAGAATATTCGAACTAAAAGCAAAATAAACAAATGGGACCTAATTAAAATTAAAAGCTTCTTCACAACAAAGGAAACCATTAACAAGATGTAAAGACAGCCTTCAGAATGGGAGAAAATAATAGCCACTGAAACAACTGAAAAATAATTAATCTCCAAAATATACAAGCCGCTCCTGTAGCTCAATTCCAGAAAAAAAAAAAAAAAATAAAGACACAATCAAAAAATGGGACAAGGAACTAAACAGACATTTATCCAAAGAAGTCATACAGATGGCTATGAAGCAAGTGAAAAAATGCTCAACATCCCTCATAATCAGAGAAATACAAATTAAAATCACAGTGAAGTACCATTGCACACCAGTCAGAATGGCTGCTATCCAAAAGTCTACAAGAAATAAATGCTGGAAAGGGTTTGGAGAAAAGGGAACCCTGTTACACAGTCGGTGGGAATGCACACTAATATAGCCACTATAGAGAACATTGTGGAGATTCCTTAAAAAACTGGAATTAGAACTGCCATACAATCCAGCAGTCGCACTCCTGGGCACACACACTGAGAAACCAGAACTGAAAGAGACACATGTATTCCAATGTTCATTGCAGCACGGTTTATAATAGCAAGGTCATGGAATTAACCTAGATGTCCATCTGCAGACCAATGGATAAGAAAGCTTTGGTACATATACACAACGGAGTATTACTCAGCCATTAAAAAGAATACAATTGAATCAGTTCTAATGAGGTGGATGAAAATGAAGCCTATTATACATAGTGAAGTAAGGCAGAAAAAAAAAATCACCAATACAGTGTATTCATGCATATATATGGAATTTTGAAATATGGTAACGATAACCCTGTATCAGTTCACTTCAGTTCAGTTCAGTCGCTCAGTCATGTCCAACTCTTTGTGACCCCATGAATCACAGCACGCCATACCTCCCTGTCCATCACCAACTCCCGGAATTCACTCAAACTCATGTCCATCGAGGCGGTGAATCCATCCAACCATCTCATTCTCTGTCGTCCCATTCACGAGACAGCAAAAGAGACACAGGTATAAAACAGTCCTTTGGACTCTGTGGGAGAGGGATGATTTGGGAGAATGGCATTGAATCATGTGTATTATCATATGTGAAGTGAATCACCAGTTCAGGTTCGAAGCAGGATGTAGGAAGATTTTGGCTGGTGCACGGTGTTGAGCTGGAGGGAGTATAATGGGAGGAGAGATGTGAGAGGGGAGTTCAAGAAGGGGAACTCATGTACAGCGGGGGAGGATTCATGTCAATGTACTGAAAAACCAATATAATATTGTCATTAGTGGCCAATAAAAAATAATAATTATAAATAAAAATAAGTAAAAGAATAAGTGTGCAAGTAAAATTACATCCAAGCAATAAGCAATAAAGGAACACTCGTGGCTATCCTAATAGTAGACAATTAAGTCTTTTAAGCAAAAATGTTTTGAGACAAATGGCATTCAATATTATTATACAACAGTTTTTTAAATTTGTTTTACTTCGAGTATAATTAAAGTATTGTAGTGGATTTTGCCCTTCATTGATATGAATATGCCATGGGATTAAATATGTTCCCAATCCTGAGCCCCCCTCAGGATTAAGTCTGGCTGAAGAAAACACAATTCTCAAGTTTTTGGCTGTGAATTTTTCCCAATCAGTAGAACAAATTCCAGGATTTTAAAATAAGTGATCCTTGTACAGCACCTCAACTTTCAAACTACATTTCTAATTTCCTACTTAAGATAGTCCTGAATATCAGAGGCTTACTAATAGGTACTAAAATATGAAGGAATTCATGTTTCTATAAATTGGTGACATCAACTGATAATCCTTCCTTACTTTAAGAAAAAACAAATGGAGGGAGGGAAGAAGATGGTGGAGGAATAGGATTGGGAGACCACTTTCTCCCCAATACATTCATCAAAAGAACATTTGAACACTGAGCAAATTCCACAAAACAACTGAATGCTGGCAGAGGACATCAGGCACCCAGAAAAGCAGCACATTGTCTGCTAAAGAGTTGGGAAAAAACATAAGATAAAAAGAGAGACAAAAGAGGTAGTTATGGGAGCTCCGTCCCGGGAAGGGAGGCATAAAAAAGAGAGAAGTTTCTGAACACCAGGAAGCACTCTCACTTGTAAGTCTGTGGAGAGCCTTGGAAACTCAGAGGGCAACATAACCGGGAGGAAAAAGAAAGAAACAATCAAAACCCACAGATTACTTACCCAATGGTAACTCTTAGAAGAGAAGCAACACAGAAGCCCACATCCACCAACAGCAAGTCGGGGCTGGGCAAGGAGGGGCAGGCTGCATTGAGGACCCGGCCTGAATGCCTCAGGGCAATCTGAGAGCTAACTGGAGATAGAAAAACAGACTGTGGAATAGCTACCCCAGGAAAAGGCGAAAAGCCCAAACCTAAGACTCCGCCAGACCCGCTCACAGAACAAAGGACTGAGCAGAATTAACTAGCTGCGAAAACCCATCCCCCGCTGAGACATGCAGGGGAGAGCAGTCAGAGCCAGAAGAGGGCAATCGTGTCCCCAGAAAAGCGTCTGATTCCAAACTGCAGGCAGGTTTCATTGCTGGCCAGGACTTCTTGTGTTTCTGGCTGGTTGACATACGCCTGAGAAGGTGCACTGGTTGTACACCCAGAATACCCAGCAGCAGCGATCACAGAGATCATAAGTCGCAGCGACTGTGCTAGCCGAACACCTGGTCACCTGAACTGCTCAGATCAGGGAAGGGCACAAAACGCAGGCCCAATCAAGTGTGCACCTTTGTGCAAAACCCAAGTACCTGAACCTGAGTGACTCAGGCCAGAGATGTGCATCCAACCCAGAACCTCTGTGGAAGAGGGTGAGGGTGGGATGATTTCGGAGAATGGCATTGAAACATGTATATTATCATATGTGAAACAAATCTCCAGTCCACATTCGATGCATGATGCAGGATACTCGGGGCTTGTGTACTGGGTTGAACCAGAGGGATGTCATGAGAAGAGAGGTGGGGGGCTTTCACGATGGGGAACACATGTGCACCCAGGGAAGATTCATGTCAATATAGGGCGAAACCAATAAAATAATGTAAAATAATTAGCCTCCAATTAAATAAATTTTAAAAATATTCAGTTCAGTTCAGTTCAGTCGCTCAGTCGTGTCCGACTCTCCGCGACCCCATGAATCACAGCACACCAGGCCTCCCTGTCCATCACCAACTCCCGGAGTTCACTCAAACTCATGTCCACAGAGTCGGTGATTCCATCCAGCCATCTCATTCTCCGTCATCCCCTTCTCCTACCGCCCCCAACCTTTCCCAGCATCAGAGTCTTTTCCAGTGAGTCAACTCGTCGCATGAGGTGGCCAAAGTATTGCAGTTTCAGCTTTAGCATCAGTCCTTCCAATGAACATCCAAGATTGATCTCCTCTAGAATGGACTGATTGGATCTCCTTGCAGTATAAGGGACTCTCAAGAGTCTTCTCCAACACCACAGTTCAAAAGCATCGATTCTTCGGCGGTCAGCCTTCTTCACAGTCCAACTCTCACATCCATACATGACCACGGGAAAAACCATTGCCTTGAAAAAAAAAACATAAAAGAAAAAAATGGGAATCAAATGAAGTGAGGAATATTTATGTCTAGAGTCTAAATTTATTCTATTTTTGCTCGGAATTTTAAGTTTTTGCTTTATGGTTTGTCTACACATACTAAAGCAGTCCTTGGTGCAGATTTTACTTGACAAATGCGCTGGTACATATTTTACGTGACATGTGCACTGTGATGCATTTCTTGCCACTTGCCCAAGTTGGCCAAGGACTGACTCATTTTTCAATTTAATAAGCAATTTGAAATTGGAGAATAATAGCTTTACAATGTTTGTTACTTTCTGCTCTACCACAATGTAAATCGGCTATCAGTATATATACATGAGCCTCCCTTTTGAGCAGCCCTCCCACCTGTTCTTGAGCCTGCTCTGCTACCCCACAGTCCACTCCTCTAGGGCACCCCAGAGCCCTGAGGAGGAGCTTCTCACCAGCTAACTACTCCATACTTGGTATTGTACATATGTCAGGGCATCCTGCTCAAATTGTGCCACTCTCTACTTACACTTCTTTGTCCAAGTCTGTTCTTAAACTATGCATTTCTTTTCCCACTCTTCAGATAGATTCTTCAGAACCAGATTTCTAGATTCCACATATATGCGTTAATCTACAATATTAGACTTTCTGTTTCTAAATTACTTCACTGTATATGATAGGCTCTAGATACATCCATATCTCTAGAACTAATCCACGATTTTCCTCTATCTGGATGAGAAATGTTTCACCTTAAGGATGTGCCATAACTTCTTTATCCATTCATCAGTAGATGGACATCTAGATTGTTACATAACTTGTTTAATGTAAATGGTATTGCAGTGGATACTGGGATGCACATTTTTTTTTCTTTTTCCAATGGTGGCTTCTTCTTTGTATATGTCAAACAGTGGGATTTTGGACATATGGTAGTTTTATTAATAATTTTCTGAAGAATATTCATACTCTGCTCTATCTTGGTGGGAGTTGGTGATGGACAGGGAGGAGTGGCGTGCTGTGATTCATGGGGTCACAAAGAGTCGGACACAACTGAGTGACTGAACTGAAATGAACTGATCTGAAAAACACTGTAGACTGTTCCCTTTCCTTCACATCATCTCCTATATTCATTGTTTTAAGGTTTATGTGTATGCGTGTGTGTGTGTATATATATATATATATATATTTTAAATGTTTGTTAATTTATAATGTAAATATTTGCATATTATATTTATAAATTTGTATATTATTTTAATTTTATTTTATTCTTGGGGTTCTCAAGGCAAGTATACTGAAGTGGTTTGCCATTCCCTTCTCCAGTGTATATATATAAAATGATTGTTAATTTATAATATAAATATTTGCATATTATATTTATATTATATATTTCTATATTATTTTAATTTTATTTATATATTTTAATTATATTTGTATTATATTTTTAAATTGTATTTTATATGTATATATAAATATACACATCACACACACACACACACACACATTTGCTTCATTATTTGGTTACACCAGGCCTTAAATGCTGCATATGGAGTCTAGTTCCATGACCAGGGATCAAACATGGAACCCCTGATTTGGAATCATAGTGTCTTAGCCACTGGACCATCAAGGAAGGATCCTACTGTCGATTTTATGATGATCACCATGCAGAATAGTGTATGATACCTCACAGTTGTTTGGATTTGTATGCCTTTACTATGTTGAGGTAATGTTTGCTACGTTCAGTTTCTGAAAGATTTTTTTATCACACATGCTTGTTGGATTTTATTAAAGTTTCATTTTTTTTCTATTGAGGTGATCATTAAAAAAAGGTGGCAAAAATACGCAGAAGATCTGTACAAAAAAGATCAAGTTAATCACGATGGTGTGATCAATCACCTAGAGCCAGATTTCTTGGAAGGTGAAGTCAAGTGGGACTTGGAAAGCATCACTATGAACAAAGCTAGTGGAGGTGATGAAATTCCAGTTAAGCTATTTCAAATCCTGAAAGATGATGCTGTGAAAGTGCTGCACTCAATAGACCAGCAAATTTGGAAAACTCAGAAGTGGACACAGGACTGGTAAAGATCAGTTTTCATTCCAAACCCAAACAAAGCCAATACCAAGGAATGCTCAAACTACCGCACAATTGCACTCATCTCACACGCTAACAATATCATGCTCAAAATTCACAAGCCAGGCTTCAGCATGCATGAATGGTGAACTTCCAGATGTTCATGCTGGTTTTAGAAAATGCAGGGGAACCAGAGATCAAATTGCCAACATCCGCTGGATCATGGAAAAAGTAAGAGAGTTCTAGAAAAACATCGATTTCTGCTTTACTGACTATGTCAAAGTCTTTGACTATGTGGATCACAATAAACGCTAGAAAATTCTGAAAGGGATGGGAATACCAGACCACCTGACCTGCCTCTTGAGAAACCTATATGCAGGTAAGGAAGCAACAGAACTGGACATGGGACAGACTGGTTCCAAATAGGAAAAGGAGTATGTCAAGGCTGTATATGGTCACACTGATTATTTAAGTTATATGCAGAGTACATCATGAGGAACGCTGGGATGAAGAACCAGAAGCGGGAATCAAGATTGCTGGGAGAAATACCAATAACCGCAGATATGCAGATGACACCACCCTTATGCAGAAAGTGAAGATGAACTAAAACACCTCTTGAGGAAAGTGTAAGAGGACAGGGAAAGAGTTGACTTAAAGCTCAACATTCAGAAAACTAAAATCATGGCATCTGGTCCCATCACTTCATAGCAAATTGATGGGGAAACAATGGAAACAGGGTGAGAGCTTTCTGGGGCTCCAGAATCACTGAAGATGCTGATCACAGCCATGAAATTTAAAGACATTTACTCCTTGGAAGGAAAGTTACCACCAGCGTTGATAGCATTTTAAAACAGTAGAGACTACTTTACCAACAAAGGTCTTTCTAGTCAAGGGTATGGTTTTTCCAGTGGTCATGTAAAGATGTGAGAAGTGGACTGTGAAGAAAGCTGATCGCCAAAGAATCGATGCTTTTGAATTGTAATTTTGGAGAAGACTCTTGAGAGTCCCTTGGACTGCAAGGTGATGGAACCAGTAAGGAGATCAGTCATGGGTGTTTATTGGAAGGACTGATGGTAAACTTGAAACTCCGATATTTTGACCACCTCATGCAAAGTGGAAAATACTTTGATGCTGGGAGGGATTGGGGGCAGTAGGAGAAGGGGACGACAGAGAATGAGATGGCTGGATGGCGTCACCGACTCAATGGACATGAGTGGAGTGTACTCCGGGAGTTGGTGATGGACAGGGAGGCCTGGCGTGCTCTGATTCATGGGATCACAAAGAGTCAGACACACTGAGAAACTGAACTGAACTGAGGTGATCATATGGTTTTAATCCTGAAATTTGTTATGATGCATCTCATGGATTAACACACAGCCACCGGAGAATGTCTGCATATCTGGGGAAAAACCTCAATATTAAAATTGTTCGATACTTTTAAAGTGTTGATGGAATCTTCTTGGGATGATTTTGTTGAGGATGTTTGCCTCTATATTTGTCTATGTGATACTGGTCTATAATTTTCCTTTTCTGTGTTAATTTTTTCTTTGCTATCAGGTGATGCTGACTCGTAGGATGAGTTTGTGGGGTTTCCTACTGTTGTAGTATTTTGGAAATGTTTAAGAAGCCCATATGTTAACATTTAACTTAAAGGTTCATAAAACACCTGTGACATCATCTGGACCTTGAATGTTGTTAGCTGACAAATTTTTCATAGCAGTAGCAATATTAGTGGTTGTAATGTTGTGTTCAAATTTGCTGGTTCCTCTTAGCTGATTTCATAAGAAGTAGTCTGTGGTTTCCAGATTCTACATTTTATTGGCTTAAAGTTCTTTGTAGTAATCTATCATGATCTTTTGGTATTTCTGTGCTGTTGGTTATAATGTGTCCTTTCTGATGTATGACTTTATTGATTTGAGTGTTTTCCTTTTTTTGTTGATGGCTCTGGCTCATGTTTTATGTATTTTCTTTATTCTCTCCAAGAGCCCCCTTTTAGTATTATTGATCTTTGCTATTATTTTCATCTCTTCCCCGCCCCCCCCCCGTTCTTCTCTGTTTTTTTTTTTTTTTTTCCCAAAACCAATTTTTGGTTTTGTGTTTATTCTTCTGTCTAATTGCTTTAGTTGTAAGTTTAATTAGTCTTTTATCCTGTTTCATGTGTTTTATGAAATCACAATTTCATTGTCATTAGTTTCTATGAATATGTACTTCATTGAAAATAGATGGGGAAACAGTGTAAACCTTGTCAGACTTATTGTTTTGGGCTCCAAAATCATTGTGGATGCTGATTGCAGCCATGAAATTAAAAGATGCTTACTCCTTGGAAGGAAAGTTTTGACCAACCTAGATGGCATAATAAAAAGCAGAGACATTACTTTGCCAACAAAGTTCCATCTAGTGAAGCCTATGGTTTTTCCAGTGGTCATGTACAGATGTGAGAGGTGGACTGTGAAAAAAAACTGATCGCCAAAGAATTGATGCTTTTGAACTGTGGTGTTGGAGAAGACTCTTGAGAATCCCTTGGACTGCATGGAGATCCAACCAGTCCATTCTAAAGGAGATCAGTACTGGTTATTCATTAGAAGGACTGATGCTAACAGTGAAACTCCAACACTTTGGCCAACTCATGAGAAGTGTTGACTCACTGGAAAAGACTTTGATGCTGGGAGGGATTGGGGGCAGTAGGAGAAGGGGACGACAGAGAATGAGATTGCTGGATGGCATCACCGACTCAATGAGTTGAGTGAACTCTGGGAGTTGGTGATGGACAGGGAGGCCTGGCGTACTGCGACTCATGGGGTCACGAAGAGTCAGACAGACTTAGAGACTGAACTGAACTGAACTGAACAGAACTGAGGTGATCATATGGTTTCAATCCTGAAATTTGTTATGATGTATCTCATGGATTGATATGCAGCTATTGGAGAATATCTGCATATCTGGGGAAAACCTCAATATTAAAGCTTTTTGATACTGTTAATGTGTTGTTGGATTCTTCTTGGGATTATTTTGTTGAAGATGTTTGCCTCTATGTTTGTCTATGTGATAGTGGTCTATAATTTTCCTTTTCTCTCTTAACTTTGTCTTTGCTATCAGGTGATGCTGTACTCATAGGATGAGTTTGTGGGGTTTCCTACCGTTGTAGTATTTTGGAAATGTTTAAGAAACCAATATGTTAACATTTAAATTAAAGGTTCATAAAACACCTGTTACAATATCTGGACCTTGAATGTTGTAAGCTGACAAATTTTTCACAGCAGTATCAATATTAGTGGTTGTAATGTTGTGTTCATATTTTCTGTTTCCTCTTAGTTGAGTTCCTAAGAAGTAGTCTGTGGCTTCCAGATTCTACATTTTATTGGCTTAAAGCTCTTTGTTGTAATCTATCAAGATCCTTTGATATTTCTGTGCTGTTGGTTATAATGTGTCCTTTCTGATGTATAACTTTATTGATTTGAGTGTTCTCCCTTTTTTGTTGATGACTCTGGCTCATGGTTTATGTATTTTCTTTATTCTCTCCAAGAGCCCCCTTTTAGTATTATTGATCTATGCTACAATTTTCATCTTTTTTTTTTTTCCAGTTCTATCCTCTGTGTTATTTTTTTTTTTTTTCCGAAAACCAATTTTTGGTTTTGTGTTTATTCTTCTTTCTCTAATTGGTTTAGTTGAAAGTTTAGTTAGTTTTTAACCTGCTAATTGAGTTTTATGCAATCACAATTTAATTGCCATTAGTTTGTATGAATATATACCTCATGGGAAAAAGATGGGGTAACAGTGGAAACCGTGTCAGACTTTATTTTTTGGGCCTCCAAAATCACTGTAGATGCTGATTGCAGCTATGAAATTAAAAGACGCTTACTCCTTGGAAGGAAAGTTATGACCAACCTAGATAGCATAATAGAATGAGAGACATTTCTTTGTCAACAGAGGTCAGTCTAGTCAAGGCTATGGTTTTTCCAGTGGTCATGTACAGATGTGAGAGTTGGACTGTGAAGAAAGTTGATCGCCAAAGAATTGATGCTTTTGAATTGTGGTGTTGGAGAAGACTCTTGAGAATCCCTTGGACTGCATGTAGTTCCAACCAGTCCATTCTAAAGGAGATCAGTCCTGGTTGTTCATTGGAAGGACTGATGCTGAAGCTAAAACTCCAATAATTTGGCCAACTCATGCAAAGAGTTGACTCACTGAAAAAGACTCTGATGCTGGGAATTGGGGACAGGAGGAGAAGGGGAAGGAAGAGAATGAGATGTCTTGATAACATCACTGACACAATGGATGTGAGCTTGAGTGAACTCTGCGAGCTGGCGATGGACAGGGAGGCCTGGCATGTTCTGATTCATGAGGTCTCGATGAATCGTATACGACTGAGCGACTGAGCTGAACTGTTACACACACACACACACAC
This sequence comes from Moschus berezovskii, assembly GCF_049115385.1. NCBI lineage: Eukaryota > Metazoa > Chordata > Mammalia > Artiodactyla > Moschidae > Moschus > Moschus berezovskii. Next base: position 31,727,450 of record NC_142489.1, on the reverse strand, counting down.
ACACATATATATATATATATATACATATTTTCTCTCTGATTCTTCAATGATTTCTTGGCCATGAAGAGGTGTATACATGAACCTCAATGTATTCATGCTTTTCAGTTTTTTCTTTGTTATTTATACTTTGTTTGTTTTTTTCTCCCCCACCCATGAATGACATATAAATCATAACACCGTGGTTTAAAAAAAAAAAAAAAGTCTGATACAATTTTGATTATTTTAAATTTACCAAGTCCTGACTGGTGATCCAGGTTTTTATTTATTTAGAAATATTTCTTTTGACCTTGAGAAGAAACTACACTCTGCGGGTTTTGGGTGAAATCTACTTCAGTATCAACTGAATTGTCAGGTCTGATTGTTATATAAATTTGTTTTCTTCTACTACTTCATTTAAAAATTGAAAGATAATTGTTTTCCAATGTTGTTCTGGCTTCTGCAGTACAAAGGCATGGAACAGCCTACAGTACACATATGGCAGTTATTATGCTATCATCCATTTCTTGTTGTTTAGTTGTTCCATGACCTTCGTAAGTGTTTCTTGCATGATCTCCATTTATTTTCGGAGAGGTTTGATCATCTTTCCTATCGTTACTCTCAATTTTTTTTTCAGTGACAATATCTATTTCCTCTTTAATTGTGACATATGTATTTTTACCTTGTTTATTTGCCTGCAAAATATTTTACGGTCTTCATATTTGCTTAGCTTGCTATGTAACTAGTCTTTCCTACCCGGGGTATAGGATGGTAGTACTTGCTTCCAGTCTGTATTGTGAATGTATAAGTTTGATCCAGTGGTTTGTGTGTCCATGGAGGGGGAGGGACTGGCAACTACATTCTTGTAGCCACAGCTGATGCTTCTCTCTCTTATGGTGGGACCGTGTCAGAGGAGTCTTTTTCAGGTGTGTATGGGTTTAGTGTACTTTAGACTAAATCATCTGGGAATGATTTGGCTTGTGTTTCTGTCTTACATTGTGTGTGGTGTGAGGCAGCATCTCTGGGTAGTATAGGCTTTTGGGTGGAATGGTTCTTCGTTTCAGATGGAGGCCTTCATAGAGACTCTCACCAATTAATATTCATTAGAGCTGGGAATTATCTGGTGGTCTATGATACATTGTTGAAGCCCTAGGTGATCAGGACCAACTTCCAGTCAGAGAACCAAGATCACATAGTAAAAGATTAGACAGGGGAACAAAGGAAAACAGACAAATGGTAAGAAATCAAAATCAAACCACAAGTAAAATAATAGAAGCAGTAATGACAATAGGGAAGAACACAGAATCAAGAGAACTGAGCAAATATCTTGTAAGACATAAAACAACACGAGAGCAGAGTGCCACCTGAAGAATAAAGGAAAAAAACTCTGACAAAATAATAAGAGCTTTCCCACAGAATAAGAGAAAAGCACAGTTAATTAGGAAATATATGTTTATTAAAACAAAAATGACAAGAAACAACAAATAACATCAACAAAAGGCACAGAAATCAGGAAAAGAAAATACTGATTTTGAATTGTGGTGTTGGAGAGGACTCTTGAGAATCCCTTGGACTGCATGTAGTTCCAACCAGTCCATTCTAAAGGAGATCAGTCCTGGTTGTTCATTGGAAGGACTGATGCTGAAGCTAAAACTCCAATAATTTGGCCAACTCATGCAAAGAGTTGACTCACTGAAAAAGACTCTGATGCTGGGAATTGGGGACAGGAGGAGAAGGGGAAGGAAGAGAATGAGATGTCTTGATAACATCACTGACTCAATGGATGTGAGCTTGAGTGAACTCTGCGAGCTGGTGATGGACAGGGAGGCCTGGCATGTTCTGATTCATGAGGTCTCAATGAATCGTATAAGACGGAGTGACTGAGCTAAACTGTTACACACACGCACACACATATATATACATATATTTTATATATAACTAAACTTTCAACTAAACCAATTAGAGAAAGAAGAATAAACACAAAACCAAAAATTGGTTTTGGGGGAAAAAAAAAAATAGAGGATAGAACTGGAAAAAAAAAAAAGATGAAAATTGTAGCAAAGATCAATAATACTAAAAGGGGGCTCTTGGAGAGAATAAAGAAAATACATAAACCATGAGCCAGAGTCATCAACAAAAAAGGGAGAACACTCAAATCAATAAAGTTATACCTGAGAAAGGAGACATTATAACCAACAGAGCAGAAATATCAAAGGACCATGATAGATTACAACAAAGAGCTTTAAGCCAATAAAATGTAGAATCTGGAAGCCACAGACTACTTCTTAGGAACTCAACTAAGAGGAATTTGATGTCTTCACCAAATAGATACATACCAATATAAACAATCTTAAAACACCAAATAAGCAAGGATAATAAGAAAGCTTTTAAGTGAGACAGAGAGTGAACCACCACGCGTCATAGCAAAACATCGGAAGTACAATGAATGTTACTTAGGGTCCCTGGGTTTTGGTCCTGAACATGCGCCACAGCACAAATTCACCTCTCTAGAAAACTCACCAAATGTGGGCAGAACTTAACTCTGGATCTTCAGTAAGGACAGGTCAGACTCTAAACTGGGATTACTCCTTTGTTCTGAGAGCTGCAACAGCCTGCGTATTTTCATTCGTTGAAAATCTATTGTCTTTTTTATCCCATAGAGAAAGCATCTGCAAAGTTGATTGCATGTATTTAATCTGCGGCTTGCTCAGCTGGTGGGAAAGTTTTCAATCCTTTTCCTTCATTTCCCTGATCCTGAGTCTCAGATGTAGTTTGATAATAACCTCTCCGTGTGGTCACCAGAGAAGGCTGTCCCCAAGACCCCTGTGGAACACTTTGGCCTGCCTTGGTGAGCACAGGAACAAGAGGTAAAGCTTCTGGGACTGTAGGAGCCCTGGTGGTGTCAGTTTTGCAGAGGAGCCAGCGACCATGGGCAGAAAAATTATGGCCCTCATGGGATAGTTTTCTATCCTGTGGTGGCAGAAACATGTGTGATAGTTCTAGTTAGTCCTTTTCTATTGCCTGATAGTAGGTCTCAGCATGTGGCACGAGGGGGAAATTCATTGCTCTCACCATATCCTCTGTGTGACTGAGTACTAAGGTCCCACTCTTTGTCAGTTTGGGATTTTTCAAAGGCATTCCTTTCTACACAATTTGTCATCCCAGTTGCATAATTCCATCTCCACATAGTCAAGCAGTTCCCTCACAAGTTGTCTTTCTAACCCCATGCTTGATCTTCCACGCCCTTGTACACTAGTTGACCTGGCCTGCCATTTAGGGCATGCAGGACAACACCACACATTCTCTGTTTGATTTTCACTATAGGCAAACTATATTTCATCAGCCTCTTCACTTTGTATCCTTTCAGTCAAAATTAATTTAAGTTTAGTGAGGTCGCTTGCTTGAATCCTCAATCTATTCCCTGATTCTCCATCTCCCACAGCAAGACACAGGCTTGGTTCTATTCCTCTCGTCCTCCTCCCATCTTCCCTCCATTCTTCTCAGTTATGTCTGCTTTCCATATAGACCTCACTATTGAGCAAGATCTTCTGCTAATATCCATTTGATGATCTGGAGGAAGTGTTGTCTTGATAGAAGGATTATTTGTCATGCCTCTATAGAGAGATTTGCACTCAATGTCCTCTTATTTTCTGCGAAATCAGAAATTCTGATCTTATTTCTAGGCAAGCTCTGTAATTCCTTTATGCATGCCGGTGAAACAACAAACTTTAGCTGACATGAATTAATCAGTTTGATGGGCGGTTACATACATAGTTACGTAATTGTTACATCATTGATTTTGAACACGCAAATAAACAGATTTATTTTTCTTGAAATTTGTGCTAATGAGGAATTGTCATCTGATTAATGGCTCAGATGTGAAAGCATCTGCCTGCAATGAGGGAGACCTGGGTTTGATCCCTGGATTGGGAAAATCCCCTGGAGAAGGAAATGGCAACCCACTCCAGTATTCTCGCCTGGAAAATCACATGGACAGAGGAGCCTGGTGGGCTATACTCCACGGGGTAGGAAAGAGTCAGACATGACTGAGTGACTTCACTTCACTAAGGAACTGTAGCTCTTTCCAGGATGAGAGGTGGTACAGGAATTGGGCTCAAAAAGTCAGTCCCTGAAAATATCTAGCTATTTGTCAAGCTGTCCTGACATTTTCCCAGAGCACAGATTCCTTATTTCAGCTCTGGAAACTTAACTGTTTTAAGTGAGTATCAAAAGTCAGAGAGTGGCATGGGCATAATTTAATTCCTGTATAGGAAGATGGCAAGGGCCCAGGAATGTGACAATTGGTAGATAATAGCTTAAAAGAGAGAGACAGAGAAAAAAAGTGCAGAACAAAACAAAGCAAAACAGGGAGGTGTAGTTAGTCATTTAATCTTAAGGAAAACCTTAATTGGAGTTTGGGTCATAGTGAAAGCAAGGGGATTTCATAAAGTTATCTACATTTTCTTTATTGTCTCTGTTACTGGCATAGACTGCATGTGAAAATGAGGTCATTTAGGTGTGTTTGACTCTTTGTGACCCAATGGACAGTAACCTACCATCTCCTTTTGCTGGGCATCTTCTACACGCAGTGATCAAAACTGTGCCTGCCCCATTGCAGGCAGATGCTTTAGCATCTGAGCCACCAGGGAAGCCCTTTGACTGCGTGGGTCACAACAAATTGTGGAACATTCTTAAAGGAATAAGAATACGGGACCACCTTACCTGTTTCCTGGGAAACGTGCATGCAGGTGAAGACACAACAGTTGGAATTAGACAAGGAACAATGAACTGGTACATAATAGGGAAGGAAATACATCAAGGCTATATACTGTTACCCAGCTCATTTGACTTCTGTGCAGAGTGCATCATGGATAGTAACTTGCTGAAAGAATCTGAAGCTGGAAACAAAATTACTGTGAGAAGAATGAATAACCTGAGTTATAAGATGATAACACACAAATGGCTGAAATATACCAGGAAGCAAAGAGCCTTCTGACGAAGGTGAAAGGGGAGCGTGGAAAAGCTGGATTAAAACTCAATATAAAAACAAACACTCACAAAAAATAAGCTCATGGAATTTGGTCCCATAAATTTGAGATATATTGATGGGATACAATTGAATTAGTAACAGGTTTCCCTTTCTTGACCCCCGATATCACTGCCGAATTGACTGCAGCCATGAAACTTAAAGGAACTTGCACATTGATGAAAAGCTGTGACCAATCTAGACACCATGTTAAAAAGCTGAGAGCTTACTGAAAAAGACCTGACTAGTCAAAGTTGATTTTCGGAAAGAACTAGTGGAGCAATAAGCAGAACCAGAAGAACTGAATGCCATAATATTGATGTTTTGCAACAAAGCCTGGAGAAGATGTGTGAGAGTTCCGTGGTGAGCATGGAGTTCAAACTGGAAAAGCATGAAAGAAACTGTCTCTGACTGTCTCAGAAGGACTGATGCTGAACAGGAAGAGCCAATATATCAGCCAGATGAGGCCTAGAGCAAAATCACTGGGAAGAAACCGATGCTGGGAAAGATTGGGCACAGGAGAAGTAGGGAAGGGCAGAGGCCGAGATGACCGCAAAGCATCACTGACTCAAAGGTCAAGGATTTGAGAAAGTTCTGGGAGATTTGAAGGGCAGACAATCCATGGATTCTTTCTGTACATGTAGTCACAAAGAATTAGACAAGAGTGAGTGACTGAACTACATCAAAAAATTAGTCTTGGCAGTGCTGGGAAATAGTTCAGATAGAATAGTAAGCCTGTCATTGTACCTGGGATGATAAGTGATATTCAGGATAATTAGAAAGAGCAAAGCTCTTGTTAGTTTACTTCTTTTCCTCCCTCACATTGTACATCTCACAATGTTTTTGGAGAGCTTCCCAGAAAAGGAGAACTCCTGCGGAGTCATGTGGTATCCTGAGACAGAAACCATACCGCATCAGCCACTTGGATCTACAATCTTGGTCTTAGGCAGAAGCAGGTATTGTCTGTAAGTGTCTGCTAGAACTGCCCATCTTCTGATGTGTTAACAGGCTAATATTTGATCTTAAGGATGAGGTGAGAGTTAAGGAAACATATCTTCTCAATCAAACTCTAATCCTGGGAGAAGCATCTTTGACTTGTGTATTCTACTTACCCTTAGGAAAGCTTACAAGGGGTTACATTACTGAGCATGGATGTAGGTAGGAGACTGGATCCATTTAAACTTTGCTACTTGCCTTCTCTGTACATAGACCATTCCTCTTTTAGTGTCACAGTTTTTGTCTTCAGATGAGGGTTGAGAATTGTGGAACTGTGTGAATGTATCTGAAGTCCCATGAAACAGAAGACAGGGAGTACACAGTTTTCCTATTTGAATCAGATCTCAAGATTTTTGCTTAATCGATTTTCACTATCAGTGCATCTCAAATATTCATACATTCTTTTTATTTATTTATTTATTTTAATTGGAGGCTAATTACTTTGCATTATTGTATTGGTTTTGGCATACATTGACATGAATCTGCCCCGGGTGCACATGTGTTCCGCATTTTGAACCCCACTCCCACCTGCCTCCCCAACCAATTCCTCTGGTTTATCCCAGTACACCAGCCCTGAGCATCCTGTATCATGCATCGAACCTGGACTGGCGATTTGTTGCATATATGATCATATACATGTTTCAGTGCCATTATATGATGATTGCCACACAGAGCTGAAACCAGAATTCATATATAGTCATTATCTTATCAGTGTGGTAGGGCTTGGATATTGAAGATTTTATCTACGAAGTATGTGGGCCATGTTATCACTTCCTTCTATTTAATTGTCTATTTTAACTGATACCCTTGTGAAGGAGGAAGGCCACTTCTGCCATGTGGGAACAGAATTACAGATTTCATCATTAGTTTCTTTGATCCCTAAGAATGCTATTCATAATGGTGAGTGTGCCACCTCCAATAGGATTGTAGTATCCTATTATAAGAAAACCTGGTTGAAACTCCACGCACCTACTTAGCTTCTCTGGTATTGCTAAATTAGTAGGTGGTTGTTTTTGTTATTGCCAGACAACACAGACTTCTAAGGCCCCTCTCAACTTTGGTGGGCTGATTGTGACAGTGCCATAGATTTTAAGTATCTTAGGGTGGAGTCGCTTGATTATTACTGAGATGCTTTCACTCTCTGAGACTCATCCATTTGTCTTGTACTTTAAAATACTAAAGCAGACTTTTGAATGGACATTTTAATTTGTGCCTCTTTATACTATTGAATTAGCCGTTTCTTCAGCCAAAATCTCCAACATAAACGTCCAAAAGAGAACACAGACGTACACTCACAATCACATTCTTAATCTGATACACACACATGCACACACACACAAGGAGAGTCACAATCTTACATGCCCAAAACACAATTATGAAAGGAAAAGAAAACCAAAGTACTCACTGAAGGACATCTATGAAATGCACTGAGTTCTCTGTTATCTGTTTCTAGGCTTAATGTTGGAAGTTATTTTGTAGTTAAATGATTTCACTCTAGGGACATATTAAACCAATATGTTTCAAAAGATAGAACATTGATCTTCATCCCATGGGATCTTAGAATATTTGCATGAAAAACTATTCTGTGATTTGATGAGAATAAAATTTTAGTGTAACAATATTGAAGTCATATTGACCTCTTTAGGCCCTTCAGTGACACACTTGCTTTTTATATTTTAAGTATCCAATTTCATCCCCTGACCTTGTCCCATCAATTTTTCTACTTTTTGCCCCAAACTTCTGTATTTACCTCACTTAATTTTTGTTTTCAGTTTTACAATTTTAGGCACCAATTATAAAGTAAATACATAAAGGAAAGGAAATTGAATTCATGTACAATGCTTCCCTAAGGTATTGAGCTATTTTCTCTATAAGCTTTGGAGAATGACAGGTACTGATATTTTAAAGCCATATGGCAATTGATAACAAAGGGAATGGACCATATGAACAGGTTTCCCTTGGTAGGACAATTGAAGTACAGGTTAATGCTGTTAGTACAGGTTAGTACTGTTTTGTTTCAGGAGGGAAGAAAAACAGTAGCTTTTCAAAATGATATATTGAGTGTCCTTGTCCATGTCTTTTCCAAGTTATCACAGAGGACTAAGTGGATTATTCCTGTTCTTTATGAGAAGGACCTGCCAGTCAAAGCAGAACGTGAAAAGAAAGTAAAAGGGACTGAGAATGAATATTCAGTACATGGCAATGAAATAGCAAATGGAATCACCTTTAAGGTGATATTGCTCAAAGGATGCAAATTGGACTACATCGTCAGTCAGTGTGTCAGTTCAGTTGCTCACTCCTGTCTGACCCTTTGCGACCCCATGAATCACAGCATACCACGCCTCCCTGCCTATCACCAAAACCTGAATTTCACTCAAACTCATCTCCATCAAGTCGGTGGTGCCATCCAGCCATCTCATTCTCTGTCTTCCCCTTCTCCTCCTGTCCCAAATTCCTCCCAGCATCTGGGTCTTTTCCAGTGAGTCAACTCGTCGCATGAGGTGGCCAAAATATTGGAGTTTCAGCTTCAGCATTCCAATGAACACTCAGAACTGATCTCCCTTAGAATGCACTGGTTGGATCTCCTTGCAGTCCACGGGATTCTCAAGAGTCTTCTCCAACACCACAGTTCAAAAGCTTCAAGTCTTCGGCTATCAGCTTTCTTCTGAGTCCAACTCTCACATCCATACATGACCACTGGAAAAACCATAGCCTTGACTAGCCAGACCTTGGTTGGCAAAGTAATGTCTCTGCTTTGTATATGCTATCTAGATTCATCATAACTTTCCTTCCAAGGAGTAAGTGTCTTTTAGTTTCATAAAAAAACTGAAATCTAAAACAAGAGCATTGAACTTTGGGCTTGAAATCATAACTAAGGACACCAATTTCAATAACACTTACCATTGCTTCAAAATGCTCACCTCTTGAATGTAATTTTTCAGTGAAAGAAAAAGTGTGTTTGCTGACCACTCCTTTATCTACACAGATATTCCACAGATTTCACTGTTCATTAGCTGCAAGAATGAAAGTGGTCAACTTAAATTGATGCTGTCCTATGTGGGTAACCATCCCAAAACAGTTATCTGACTTGATGTTGCCACCAACATCTAAAGGAATGACCCCAAATTTGAGATTGCAAAGATTTCTAGATAGTGTTCATGATATCTGGATAGTCCAACAAGCAGACATTTTGTTCAGAGTATTTCGTTGTGAAATATATTAGGGATCAACCACTGATATTGATCCCTGCTTACTCCATGACTTTTCTAGATTATTAAAATTAATTATTCTTTTTTTATTATTATTTTTCATGTCTCCACAACTACTATTGAATTTTAGGGTACTGGGTCCTGAAACTACATGCTTAGAATGGGTTCTTATAGACTGTAAACTTCATGATAGCAGCAGTCATTTTATAGTTTGAATTCCCACATTTAACATTCGTGTAAATATAATAAATATTTATCAACTTGGAAAAAGTTATCAGTAAAGAGGAAAGGCCAATTATGATAAAACTGACGGTTATAGGAATATGTTGAGTAATGTATATAGCATTTGATTAGTTATGACATTTCTTTTTTGATAACTTAGTAAGTACTTAAAATGTATCATTTGCAGGCTCTAATTTTAGCTGATGTGAAAGATACATAAAGAGAGTAGACCCAAAACACATGGAAGACCTGAATGGCAGTTCCTTCCAACCCCAAGAAAGAGTTGAGACAAAATTGTGAGAAGGGGCTTAGCATGACTGAAATTAGGTTGAGAGATTGTAGCTCCGGAAGCACAGTATAAGAGAAAGATAATGAAATTATTAAGGAAAAAAGATACCATGTCTTCACAGAAATTGTTCATCACACTGATGTGCTGCAATAACCATCAGGAATTTATTATGTCTCTGTGGGAACAGATAAGCAACATCTAAACATGCATTAGGAAATATAGGGTGGAATCTTGGTTTCAGGAAATAAAGGTGTGCCTCAAGGACAGCATCTTCCCTGGTGGCTCAGACAGTAAAGCGTCTGCCTGCATTGTGGGAGACCCAGGTTTAATCCCTGGGTCGGGAAGATCCCTGAAGAAGGAAATGGCAACCCACTCCATTATCTTTGCCTGGAGAATCCCATGGATGGAGGAGCATGGTAGGCTATAGTCCACAGGGGTTGCAAAGCGTCGGACACGAGTGAGCTACTTCACTTTCGCTTTCACTTAAGGCCAGCAGAACAAAAATGACCCTATACAATATCACTTGTAAAATACATATCTTGTGCTGACCATGGGCCAGTCACTGGTTATGTCATATTTTCTTTGGTATCACAGTGACAGTACAGTGTTGATCATGATTTTGATGATCATGATTTTATATTTTCAAGTACATAATGAATTTCTATACTGAAGATAACCTGCTGTCCACCCTTTTAAGACTCTACCAGTATCTAATAGAATATAATGCAACTCTGAATGCACTAAGGTGCATACTATGCATTTTCATTTCTTTGATTTTATTTGTATCTTTTCCTTCACCCATACACTCCTCATATAGACACCCATTCATTTCAGCAGGGATGATTTCAGAAATCACGTTACATCCATTACCTCTTTTCTCTTTGTTCTCATTTTCTTGCTTACAAATATTAGATCAGGTGTCATTGACCTAAGATGCATAATGAATGTTTTCTTGTCCTGAAGAGTTTATAATACAGTGCAGTAAAATAGCCAGACATTAAACTAAGCCTCGTTTTTCTCTTCATTGTTTGAAAAAATAAAATGAAACTATGAAGATGAACATGTAAGTTTATTGTTCAAATACAAGAATTGTAGGTATTTGTTGACATCTCCCAACAAAAATTTCAATCTTCATTAGGCTCCATAATCTGACATTTATTTGATAGGTCCGTTTTAATTAGCATGGTTTTCACATAACGATGATTCTTGATGAGTTGACTTGAAAGAGAGGAGGCAGATGTGTAAGTGATCTTTGGCACTGAGGGCCACGAATTGCCTCTCTTTTGAAGGTCACGGAAAGGACTGTCATGGGCTGACATATCACTATATCTATCTGGAAACTTAGAAGGCTCCACCATCAGTCTAGAATAACTGCTCTGTAATGGAGATAGGATGTGGTTCTGAGAATTCGATCTAGTTGTCGTAGGCAAGTCCTCAACGTGGCTATTTACCTGAGTGTAGCTGCTATGTGAGTGCCACTTAAAAATGCTCAACTGATTTAAAACAGCAGGTTGATCTCCCACAGTCTGTTCTGTTTGGCTAACTGATATTGATGATGGGGAAGGTAAGTCACACAGAGCTAGAGCTCTTGTATTAGCGACTATCTGACTGGTGTGAGGCTTTTCTATGAAAGGCACACTTAAACTGGTGGAGGCTGAAAATGTACTCTCTCCACTAGTTTCTGGAAGAAAATCAGAGTTATGATCATCTATGCTGACACTTTCTTTAACATGCTTCTTCTTGCAATCTCGAACTAATGAAGATATTGCAGACACATTTTTAATCCCAACTCTTCTTTTTATTCTTACTAAAAGTTGAGGTTACTCTCTTTTGAAATTTGGATTATAGTAGATCTGTAACTAAAGTCAAAGGATACAATTATTTAATTTCTTTATAAAGCAAGGTAAAACTACCATAAAAGCTAAACTATAAAAGTTTATTCTTTCATACAGATGGCTAACAAACACATGAAAAGATGCTCAACATCACTTATAATCAGAGAAATGCAAATCATAACCACAATGAGGTACCATTTTGTGCCAGTACGAATGGCTTATATCCCAAAGTTACAAGAATAAATACTGGACTGGGTGTGGAGGAAAGGGAACCCTCCTATACTGTTGGTGTGAATGCAAACAGCACAACCACTATGAAGAACAGTGTGGAGATTCCTTCAAAAACTGGAAATAGAGCTGCCATAGGACCCAGCAATCACATTCCTGGGCATACACACCGAGGAAACCAGAATTGAAAGAGACACATGTGCTCTAATGTTTATTGTAGCACAGTTTATAATAGCCAGGTCATGGGGGTAACCTACATGTCCGTCTGCAGACGAATGGATAAGAAAGCTGTGGTGCACATGCGTAATGGAGTATTGCTCAGCCATGAAAAATACATCTGAATCAGTTCCAATGAGGTGGATGAAACTGGAGCCTATTATACAGAGTGAATTAAGGCAGAAAGAAAAACACCAATACAGTATACTAACGCATATATATGGAATTTAGAAAGGTGATAACAATAACCCTGTAAATGAGACAGCAAGAGAGACACAGAAGTGTAGAACAGTCTTTTGGACTCTGTAGGAGAGGGCGAGGGTGGGATGATTTGGGAGAATGGCACTGAAACATGTATATTATCATATGTGCAATGAATCACAATTCCAGGTTCGATGCATGATACAGGATGTGCGGGGCTCGTGTACTGGGATGAACCAGAGGGATGGGATGGGGAGGGAGGAGGGAGGGAGGTGGGAGTGGGTTCAAGATGGGGAACACATGTACACCTGGGGCAGATTCATGTCAATGTATGGCAAAGCCAATACAATACTGTAAAGTATTTAGCCTCCAATTAAAAAATAAAATTAGGAAAGAATAAATAATTCCTTCAATGATACCAATTCCATCAAATTAAAGGCCTCCAGATTAGTTTTAACAACTAACATGTTAGAAACAAATGTGCTCCTCGACTAAAAATATGTTGTATATATATAGTAAATACCATAAGTAGCTTCAAGACTCGTATCTTGTTTCAAGTTGATTGGAAAGTTTGTTTCAACATCAAATATTGTATCCTCCAGCTGTCTCAACTTCAAACAATAAAGCTTTGTCAACAAATTGCTATGTCAATTTTGAATTCTGTTTTAGCTACATATGGTAACATGATTTCTATGTCACATGATTTAATCTTACATATTGCTAATAAGTGAAAAATTTGGGATACCTTGCTCAAAAGAGAGATGTTGTTTTCTTCTTCCAGAAAGTCAGATAGTGAAGCAGATCTTTGAACAGGTTGTCGCTTTTTACTAAACCCATAAAGGTTCAGCTGTCGAACTAAATTTTTCATATTATTGGTTTCAAATATTCTGAAAGGCGCCTTTCTTTCCAAGACTTCTTTCTTGAAGAGTTCTTCATTGATCACTATACAAGTGCCACTCTCATTCCACCAAATAGATTGAAATTGATCACTTTCCACTATATTCCACAATTTTTGTGGAAAAGTGAGTGGAAGAAAATCATTCAGCTCACCTGTTTCAGAGACAAAAAATGTGTAACGTGGCCTTTTCATCAGAACTTCCTCAGACAAAGCCTGAAAAGCATATTCTTCAATAAGAGATAGCAAAACCGAGTCCCCAGCAAGTGTATAATCATACAAAGGTCTGATGGAGGTTTCTGAACCAGTGGATTCATCGTTAGGAGGCACATCTTGAATTTCTGAAGAAATATGTGCCATCTCAGAAAAATCTTTCTTCAGAAACTTTTCTCATTTTTCTGATATTACACACAGCAAATTCAAATGCTGCTTGGCTGGCCTAAGGGGGAAACTCCCTAGACCATCACAGTGGTTCCAAAATGCACTGGTCTCCTAGCAATGGAAGAGTAGCTGTGACATCACAAAGTCACTGGTCTACTAGCAAGTGAAGGGTAGCTGTGACATCACAACGTCACTGGTCTCCTAGAAATTGATGGGCAATGTTCAACCAGTGTTTATACTTCAGCATCAACTTAAAATACAGGCTCCTTACACAAATAGCAACAAAAACCATGAGCCTGCAAAATCTCATTCCTAAAGAATTTTTATATGCATAAATCAAATCAGTAAATCCATTTGGTTTCTGAAATAAAAGTGATTCTTGGCAGCGGCCAAGAGGAGCTACCCCACGCCCAAGGCCAGGGGCAGCAGCCGAAAGGAGCTATCCCACATTCAAGTGGCACTGGCTGTGCTGGCACAGGAGGGCCGTGAGGATCAACTCCACACTCAAGATCAGGTGGGACAGCTGTGAGGAGATACCCCTCGTCCAAGGTAAGGTGCAGTGGCTGTGCTTTGCTGGAGCAGCCGTGAAGAGATACCCCACAACCAAGGTAAGAGTAACCCAAATATGATAGTAGGAATTGCGAGAGGGTATCAGAAGGCAGACACACAGAAATCGTGTTCATAGAAAGCTAGTCGATCTAATCACATGGACCACAGCTTTCTCTCACTGATCTCTAACTGAATGAATCTAAGCCATGCTGTGTAAGGCCACCCACGATGGGCGGGTTATGGGGGAGAGGTATAACAGTATGTGGTCCACTGGAGAAGGGAATGGCAATTCACTTCAGTATACTTGCATCGAGAACCCAAAGAACAGTATGAAAAAGCATAATAATAGGATACTGAATGAGGAGCTCCCCAGGTCGGTAGGTTTCCAGTATGCTACTGGAGATCAGTGGCGAAATAACTTCAGAAAAAATGAAGGGATGGAGCAAAAGCAAAAGGAATGTCCAGTTGTGGATGTGACTGGTGATATATGCAAAGTCTGATGATGCAAAGAACAATATTGCATAGGAACCTGGAACGATAGGTCCATGAATCAAGACAAATTGGAAGTGGTCAAACAAGAGATGGCAAGATTGAACGTAGACATTATAGGAATCAGTGAACTAAAATGGACTGGAATGGGTAAATTTAACTCAGATGACCATTATATATACTACTGTGGGCAGGAATCCCTTAGAAGAAATGGAGTAGTCATCACGGTCAAGAGAAGATTCCGAAATTATGTACTTGGATGCAATCTCCAAACGAACAGAATGATTTCTGTTCATTTCCAACGCAAACCATTCAATATTACAGTAATTCAAGCCTATGCCCCAACCATTAACACTTAAAAAGCCCAAGTTGAACGGTTCTGTGAAGACCTACAAGACCTTTTAGAACTAACACTTAAAAAAGATGTCCTTTTCATTTTAGGGGACTGGAATTAAGAAACACCTGGCGTAACTGGGAAATCTGGCCTGGGAGCACAGAATGAAACAGGACAAAGGCTAATAGAGTTTTTCCATGAGAACACACTGGTCAGAGCAAGCAAGTTCTTTTGGCAACAGAAGAGAAGACTCGACACATGGACATCACCAGATGGTCAACACCAAAATCAGATTGACTGTATTCTTTTCAGCCAAAGTGGAGAAATACTATAAAGTTAGCAAATACAAGACCAGAGCTGACTGTGGCTCAGATCATAAACTCCTTATTGTCAAATTCAGACTTAAATTGAAGAAAGTAGGGAAAGCCACTAAACTATTCAGATATGACTTAAATCAATCCCTTATGATTATACTGTGGAAAGAAGAAATAGATTTAAAGGACTACATCTGATAGATAGAGTGGCTGATGAACTATGGACGGAGGTTCATGACATTGTACAGGAAACAGGGACCAAGACCATCCCCATTGAAAAGAAATGCTAAAAAGCAAAATGGCTGTCTGGGGAGGCCGTACAAATAGCTGTGAAAAGAAAAGAAGCGAAAAGCAAAGGAGAAATAAAAAGGTATAAGCATCTGAATGCAGAGTTCCAAAGAATAACAAGGAGAAATAAGAAAGCCTTCCTCAGCAATCAGTGCAAAGAAATCGATGAAAACAACCGAATGGGAAAGACAAGAGATCTCTTCAAGAATATTAGCGATACCAATGGAACATTTCATGAAAAGATGGGCTCGATAAAGGACAGAAATTGTAGGGACCTAAGAGAAGCCACAGATATTAAGAAGAGATAGCAAGAATACACAGAAGAACTGTACAAAACAGATCTTCACAACCAAGATAATCATGATGGTGTGATCAATGACTTCAAGCCAGACATCTTGGAATGTGAAGTCAAGTGAATATGAAGTCAAGTGGGCCTTAGAAAGCATCAATATGAACAAAGCTAGTGGAGGTGACAGAATTCCAGATGAGCAATTTCAAACCCTGAAAGAAGATGTGAAAGTGCTACACTCAATAATCCAGCAAATTTGGAAAACTCAACAGTGGCCACAGGAATGGAAAAGGTCAGTCTTCATTCCAATCCCAAGAAAGGCAATGCCAAAGAATGCTTAAATGACCTCACAACTGCACTCATCTCGTAGGCTAATAAAGACATGCTCAAAATTCTCCAAGCCAAGCTTCAGTAATATGTGAACCGTGAACTTCCAGATGTTCAAACTGATTTTAGAAAAGGCAGAGGAACCAGAGGTCAAATTGCCAACATCCTCTGGATCATGGATAAAGCAAGAGAGTTGTAGAGAAACATCTATTTCTGCTTCGTTGACTATGCCAAAGCCTTTGACTGTGTGGATCACAATAAAATCTGGGAAATTCGGAAAGAGATGGAAATACCAGAAATACCAAATGGAAATACCAAATGCCCTGCCTCTTGAGAAACCTGTATTCAGGTCAGGAAAAAATAGTTAAAACGGGACATGGAACAACAGGCAGCTTCCACATAGGAAAAGGAGTATTTCAAGGTTGTATATTGTCACCCTGCTTATTTAACGTCTATGCAGAGTACATCATGAGAAATGCTGGGCTGGAAGAATCACAGGTTGGAATCAAAATTACCACGAGAAATATCAATAAACTCAGATATGCAGATGACATCACTCCTACTGCAGAAAGTGAAGAGTAACTAAAAAGCCTCTTGATGAAAGTGAAAGAGGACAGTGAATAAGTTGGCTTGAAGCCAACATTCAGAAAACTAAGATCACGGCATCCGGTCCCATCACTTCATGGGAAATAGATGGGGAAACAGTGTCAGACTTTATCACTGCGGATGCTGATTGTAGTTTTGAAATTAAAAGATGCTTACTTCTTGCGAGGAAAGTTATGACCAACCTAGATAACATATTAAAGAACAGAGACATTACTTTGCCAACAAAAGTCCGTCTAGTCAAGGGTATGGTGGATGTGAGAGTTGGACTGTGAAGAAAACTGATCCCCGAAGAACTGATTCTTTTGAACTGTGGTGCTGGAGAAGACTCTTGAGAGTCCCTTGGACTTCAAGGAGATCCAACCAGTCCATTCTAAAGGAGATCAGTTCTGGATATCCATTGGAAGGACTGATGCTCAATCTGAAGCTCCAGTTCTTTGGCCAACTCATGAGACGAGTTGACTCACTGGAAAAGACTCTGATGCTGGGAGGGATTGAGGGCAGGAGGAGAAGGGGACGACAGAGTATGAGATGGCTGGATGGCATCACAGACTCGATGGAGGCGGGTCTGAGTGATCTCCGGGAATTACTGATGGACAGGGAGGACTGACATGCTGTGATACATGGGGTCGCAAAGAGTCGGACTCCACTGAGCGACTGAACTGAACTGAACTGAACTGAACCCAACTAAAGTTTGATTACTCACTTCTCTGCAATAGTTTATTGTAGAACCAAGTAAGGTGTCCTAGCAGCTGGTCCATCAAAGACCCACACTCCCTGAATATTTTCAGGGGAACGATTTTAATGACACAGTGAGGTTGGGCATGGGGTGTGTGATATACTTTGGGGACATTCTACTAGTGACCTGTTACTGAGGATATTGGAAGTCAACATCATTGCCTATCTGGTTCTAACTACTCTGTGATCTAGGTACTTACATTTCAGCCAGGTTGGGGCTTTCAGTTCAGTTCAGTTCAGTTCAGTCGCTCAGTCGTGTCCGACTCTCCGCGACCCCATGAATCACAGCACTCCAGGCCTCCCTTTCCAACACCAAATCCCAGAGTTCACTCAAACTCATGTCCACAGAGTTGGTAATGCCATCTAGCCATCCCATTCTTTGTCGTCCCCTTCTCCTCCCGCCCCCAACATTTCCCAGCATCAGAGTCTTTTCCAGTGAGCCAACTTGTCGCATGAGGTAGCCAAAGTATTGCAGTTTCAGCTTTAGCATCAGTCCTTCTAATGAACAACCAGGATTGATCTCCTTTAGAATGGACTGGTTGGATCTCCTTGCAGTACAAGGGACTCTCAAGAGTCTTCTCCAACACCACAGTTCAAAAGCATCAATTATTTGGGGATCGGCTTTCTTCAAAGTCCAACTCTCATATCTGTACATTACCACGGGAAAAAACATAGCCTTGACTAAACAGATCTTGGTTGGCAAAGTAATGTCTCTGCTTTTTAAAATACTATCAAGGTTGTTCATAACTTTCCTTCCAAAGAGTAAGCGTCTTTTAATTTCATGGTTGCAATCAGCATCTGCAGTGATTTTTAGTATCTCTAAAACGGTTCACAGGATATTGCTCAGAATGTTATTTATGGCCCTTGAGGATGAACTAAAGATCCTTGACTTTGCTAAACATTAATAATGGCTAAAACATTATTATTCTATATCGCTTGATTATTTTCCTTTGTTTCTGTCTTTTCTATTTTCTCTGATTAATATTACTCTTGGAACACGAGGAAGTCTAGAATCTCCTATTTCTCTCTCTCGGTTTTCATACTTTTCAATCTTAAGAAGGGACTGATAAGAACAAGAAAGGAAATAAAGTGTTGGATTTAGAGCGTGATCATATGTGACTGAGAATCCCAGTTCCAGGTTCGATTTTTAATCAGGATCCCCAGTTCTTGGAGTGTTTGAGTCAACAACAGCTTTGGCTCTTTCATGATGAGATGGAGCATGGAGTTGGAAATAATTCTGACATCTAAAATTGGTATCAATATTTTCTGTTAAGCAAACATATCTGTCTATTTTATATAGATATTTGTATATCTATTATGTATATATATATATATATGTGTATATATATATATTTCCATAAGTGTTTATTTTTGTCATTAAACCTGGACATACATTTGAAAATTGGTAGATATTTATTAAAATGAAAGAGAGGAGTGATATAAAGGAGTCCTCATATTTTAGATGTAGCCAAAGAAACATATTTGGAAGTATTTCCATTTACGTATATTCAATAACCGAGTAGACTTTTGAATCATTCTGCTTTTGGGTTTGAATTTTTTTCCATTGCTGCTTTGCCTAACGGAATTAAAAGCCATTGTACATTTCTCTATACACACACCCATACATACAAACATGCACATATGTGTATATATGTGTATATGTCAAAATATAATTTTAAACAACTTTATTTGGGTGGTCAAAATCTTTGCTTGCTTCCAGTCTTAAAGGAACTGTTTGGGTACCCCAACACTACTTAATAACTTTCTGGCTGAATAATATAGATCCTATTGCTGAAAGACTATCACTTAATCGAGCTTATCTTCCACTATTCTTTGTGTAAGAGATGGGGTTCATACATATGAGGACACCTTGAGCACATAAAACTACAACTCTCATTTACTTGGAGATACAGACTGGTTCCAAATAGGAATAGGTGTACGTCAAGGTTATATATTGCCACCTTGCTTATTTAACTTATATGCAGATTACATCATGAGGAACGCTGGGCTGGAAGAGGCACAAGCTGGATTCAAGATTGCCAGGAGAAATATCAATAACCTCAGGTATGCAGAATATACGACCTTTATGGCAGAAAGTGAAGAGGAACTAAAAAGCCTCTTGACAAAAGCAAAAGAGGAGAGTGAAAAGGTTGGTTTGAAGCTCAACATTCAGGAAACAAAGACTATGGCATCTGGTCCCATCACTTCATGGGAAATAAAACGTGTTACAGAGGAAACAGTGTCAGATCCAAAATCATCGTGGATTCTGATTGTAGCCATGAAATTAAAAGACGCTTACTCCTTGGGAGGAAAGCTACGACCAACCTAGATAGCATATTAAAGAGCAGAGACATTACTTTACCAAACAATGTCCGTCTAGTCAAGGCTATAGTTTTTCCAATGGTCATGTATGGATGCGAGAGTTGGACTGTGAAGAAAGAATTGATGCTTTTGAACTGTGGTGCTGGAGAAGACTCTTGAGAGTCCCTTGGACTGCAAGGAGATCCAACCAGTTCATTCTAAAGGAGATTGATCCTGGGTTTTCTTTGGAAGGAGTAATGCTAAAGCTGAAACTCCAATTCTTTGGCCACCTCATGCAAAGAGTTGACTCATTGGAAAAGACTCTGATGCTGGGAAGGATTGGGGGTGGGAGTAAAAGGGGACGACAGGGAATGAGATGGCTTGATGTCATCACCGACTCGATGGACATGTGTTTGAGTGAACTCCGCAACTTGGTGATCGACAGGGAGGCCTGACATGCTGTGATTCATGGGGTGGCAAAGAGTGGTGATGACTGAGCATCTGAACTCAAATGAACTGCAGAACATTCAAATTATATGATGTGTACATTAAAATCACTTCTCCATAATTCAGTATGTACATTTTTCTTTCATCCCTTTAAACTTCTGGTACCAAATATTTCAATAGAAATCATTGATGATCAAAATTTCTCTCCCTTCATGCCACAGGGGTTCAGCTTCATTCTGCCCTCCACATTATATCCTTATTTCTTGTCCTCCTTTGTATTTTTGTAGTTGCCACATCAGAGAAAACCTAACTAGATAACATGAACAGGCTCAATATATTATGTTAATAGAGAAATGTAATATAGGCTGTGCATTTTGTCAACATTTTACAGAGTTGTCACAGAAGCATGACAGAAATGCTTCAAAAGGAAAATTAAAGCCAGCACTATTATGTATAATGAGTAGCGACCATCTTAGAACACTCTTAGAAAATAATTTCTTATCCAAATCATTGAGGGGAAAACAATGATAAAAGAATAAAATAATTCTCAATGTTGAAAGGAAAACAGGGTAAACAATACACTTGAATTCTCAGTATTATACAAAATAAGATCATGGTATCTGGTCCCACTACTTCATGGGAAATAAAGGTGGGAAAAGCAGAATCAGTGACAGATTTCCACTTTTGTGGTTCTATATTCACTGTGATGGTGATGGCAGCAATAAAATTAGAAGACAGTTGCTTCCTGGAAGCAAAGTTTTCACAAATTTAGTAAGTGTGTTAAAAAGTGAAAAGTTGACTTGACCAAAGGATTCACATTGAGTAACACTAATGGTCTTTCCAGTAGACATGTATGGATGTGAGAACACCAAAGTGCTCTGCTTGGGATGATTTGTGAGTGTCCATTGGATTGCAATGAGATCAAGCTAGTCAAACATAAAGGAAATCCACTCTGAAGATGCATTGAATCACTGACGCGCAAGCTGAGTCTCCAAAGCTTTGACCACCTGAGCAAAGAATTGACTCACGAGAAAAGACCCTGATTAGCAGGAAATAATGAAATAAGGAGGACAAATGGGTTAGAGAGGAGGAGAAGGCTGTATCATTTCACCCATTCATGGACATGATCTCAGGTAGACCCTGGGAGATGGTGAGGGGCAGAGAGGCCTTGTGTGCTGCAGTCCAAGGGGTCACAAAGAGTCTGACATGGCTTTGTGACTGAACAACAAGATTTCAGTTAAAAAAATGGATCTTCCAGGGTTGCGGTGGGGGTCTCATTGTGTTAGAGGAATAGGAGCCTGAGTCCACTTTATCCCACACAAATCCATCAAAGGATAGATTGCACGTGGAACACCTTCCAGAAACCAATTTGTGACTGATGTTGATGGGCCCTAGAAACTGATAAAGGAAAACCAGTCTCTTAAAAAGTAGGTAAGAAAAAATAAGTGATGAAAGGGAGGAAATGTTTTTAGGGATCGAGACTCTCCTTGGAGAAGGAGTCTTAAAGAAGGAGAAATTTGCACAAAATAAGAAACCCTCTCTCATAGGTGTCAGTCGGGGAAGAAATAGAACTGGAGAGAGGAAGAACAAAAACAGAGCTTATGCCAATAAATCCGATCACTAGCCAAGGAATGATTCAGATACTCCCGTCCACTGTCATACATGGGGCATTGAAGGCAGGTCTGGGATGTATCAAACACATTATGGTTAAAAGCAGGCTTTAGTGCCCTGAGGACAATGTGACGAAGCTAAGATAACACACAAACCTAAACCATGGGGACACTGGAGACAGAAATTTTAGAAAGGACCTTTCCTGTGAGAAGGCTCTAAGGCCACATTGAACCATGGCATACTCACAGAACAGAAGATTGTGCACTAGAAAATACCAAAGGAGACCAAGCCAGTGTCCATTTAAGACCCTTTCCTCCACAGATTGAGAGAAGAACGTGTACGACTGCCAGAGGCAGAAGGAAAGAGGTTACTAGTATCTTGGCCCCAGAGACATCCCCTACCAAGCTCTAAGCTGGCTGACAGTTGCTAATGATGAATTCCTCACTTCATGGACAGTTCACATAGGCCAGGGACATGACAGCCTGGGTCAGTTAGCCTGAGGAGACACATGGCACACTTGAGACTGTGCCCTCTGGCACAGGCAGCAAACTGAGTGACTGAGACCAGAGAGCTGCATAAGATGCACGGCTGACCTGGGACTGTGCCTTGCGTCCAACCAGTCACCCGAGATTTTGGACTTGGGAAGAGCACAAAGCACATAACCAATCGTTGTCATGGCCCTTGCCAAGCACCTGACTGCCTGATTGGCTGGGAAGTGCATGTAACACAGGGCCCACTTGAGACTGTGCCCTCATATATCAACCAGGAATCTGAGCAGTGTGGATCCAGAAAGTACATGTCACATTTGTCATTCAAAAGCCCAATGTGATCAATCCACCTCAACCACCCCCAATATCCCAATGGTATTTGATTTCTGTGTCCCACCCCTCACCACCCAAAGCACTGAACAAGTGAGCTCGAATATGAGGCTACTGCACCCTCATTTCATGGTGAAAACGAGATATAGAGAGGTTTTCAAATAAAAGAAGGAAATATAAACAAAGAAACAAAAACCAACCCAGAAGTGACAGGTTCAATGGAATAAGTCAGCAATATATGCCCAGACTGTTCAACTGAGGAACAGCAGTCAACTTTGACAATACAAGCTTCAACAAGAGACTATCTGACACTCTATTGAAACCAAAAATCACACAACTGCTTTGAAACTCTGCGATCTATTTCCATATGATTTCTTGAACTTTAAACTATTTTAGACTTTATTATACCCTAAACTTTTATTTCTATTAACTATTATTATCTTTCAAACAAAACACATATAAATCTATTTTTAAACACATTTTTTATATATGAGAGAATAAATTTAAACTCCATTTTCTTTTTTTACACTATTTTTCTTGTTTCTTAACGTTTATTTTCCCAAAATTGATAACAATGTTGTGACTTTAGTAACAAAATATTTATGATCTGATTTCATTTATGGATTCGTTTCCTTAATTGATTGCTGTTTTCCATTTTAACACTCCCCTATCTCCTCCTAGGCACCTCTTTCACACTCCTCCCTTTTCTCTGCTGTCTGAAATTCTGTGCATCCTGTTGATACTTTCTGGATGAGGAGAGTTCTGCCACCATTAACCTGGGGTTTATCTTCTGTGTTGTGTGGATGTAGACTTTTGATGTTACTGCAACCTGGAAAAAGAGACCCAGAGGCCAGGATATCGATTCCAGAACTTTAGAGCAACATCAAACTCCTTACCTCAAGGATCTTTAAAGGACAAGCACACACCCCAGAATTTCCATGTCTACATGGAAAGCAATCTCCACACTTGAGTCGATAAGTTCAGTAGAAGAGAAACCACACCTATTCTCCAGCAAACAGAAACAAAACGGTGAATATTATAAAAGGGGGTGCACTAAGCCATACCAAACCCACAAATACCCCAAAGCACTGTCCATGGACAATTTATTGAATTTCAGAGAGAAGAGACACAGATCCGCATGCCAGTGCACAGACACAAATGATCCGAAGCATTAAACCTGGAGAAGTCACTGGTCCAATCCCACCCACAAAGGACAGGATCCACAATATATTGGAGCTATAACCCTCCGGCCTGCAGAAAGGGGACCCAAATCACAGTAATCAAAGCAAAATGAAAAGGGAGAGAAATATGCAGCTGCTAAAGGTAAATGATAAAAACCCACAAAGACAAAGAAAAGAAGAGTTAGGAAGTTTTCCTGAAAAATAATTCAGAATAACGAGAGTAAATATGATCAAAATCTTGAAAGATACGTAGAGTTGCCAGTAAATACACTGGAGGACTGGAATGAGAAGAAATAAACATGTTTACCATGGATCTAGAAGAAATAAAGAAGAGTCAAAGAGCAATAATCCATGCAATAACTGAGATTAACAACACCCTGGAAGGAACCAACAGTAGAATAACTGAGACCGAGAAAGAACTAATTAGGTGGAGGTAGAAAGGAGGAAATAAATGAAGCCTGGTGAGATGAGCAACGAAAACAACAAGTTAAACAGGCAAAGCTCTGACTGGGGCAATGATAAATGTCCCACAATGAGAAACTTATGTGTCTAGACGGAGAACACCGAAAACGAAAAGGGGTGGGGTACTTGGAAAATGATTGAGGAAGTAAAAGTTGAAAGCATCCTTAAATGAGTCAAGCCGCAAGAATTGGGACCAGACATGGAACAATTGAATGTTCAAAACTGGGAAAAGAGAGTGACAAATCTCTAAATTGTCACTCTGCTTATGAGAATCTTAAGTAGAGTATACTATTAAAGTAATAAATGAGTAAATCACAAGCTGGCATCAAGGGTTGGGAGAAACATCAACAGCCTCAGATATATAGATGGCAACTATGAAACAAACAGAAAGTGAAGAAGAAATTGTCTTTTGATGAGGGTGAATGAGAAGAGTGTAAAATCAAGCTGACAATTCAGCATTCGTAAAAACAAAGATAAGGGCCTCTGGTCCCATCACTACTCTGCAAATAGAAGGAGTAAACGTGAACTTCCAGATGTTCAAATTGGTT
Source organism: Moschus berezovskii (assembly GCF_049115385.1). Lineage (NCBI taxonomy): Eukaryota > Metazoa > Chordata > Mammalia > Artiodactyla > Moschidae > Moschus > Moschus berezovskii. The sequence goes on along the minus strand of NC_142489.1, from coordinate 31,702,677 downwards.
TCAGAAAAGTCGGAGGAAAGAGAGATAAAATTGCCAAATTCCGATGGATCATGGAAAAAGCAAGAGAGTTCCAGACAAAAACCTCTCTTTCTGCCTTATTGACTATGCAAAGCCTTTGACTGTGTGGATCACATTAAACTGCGAAAAATTTTGGAAGAGATGTGAATAGCAGACAACCTGACCTGTCTCTTAGAGAACTATATGAAGGTGAGGAAAGAGCAGTTAGTGATGTACTTGGAACAACAGACCGGTTCAAAACAGGAAAAGGAGTATGTCAAGACTGTATATTGTCACTGTGCTTTTTTAATTTATATGCAGAATACATCATGAGAAACACTGGGCTGGAAGAAGCACAAGCGGGAATCAAGACTGCCGGGAGAAATATAAACACCTCAGATATGCAGATGACACCACCCTTATGGCAGAAAGTGAAGAGGAATTAAAAAACCTCTTGATGAAATTGAAAGAGGAGAGTGAAAATGTTGGCTTAAAGCGCAAAATTCAGAACATTAAGATCATGGCATCTGGTCCCTTCACTTCATGATAAATAGATGGAGAAACAGGGGAAAGAGTGTCAGACTTTAATAATTTGGGCTCCAAAATCACTGTAGATGCTTATTGCAGCCATGAAATTAAAAGAGACTTACTCCTTGGAAGGAAAGTTATCACCAACCTAGATAGCATATTAAAAAGCAGAGACATTACTTTGCCAACAAAGGTCTGTTTAGTCAGGGCTATGGTTTTTCCAATGGTCATGTGTGGATGTGAGAGTTGGACTGTGAAGAAATCTGAGCGCGGAAGAATTGATGCTTTTGTGCAAAGTTCTGTAAAATAATTATCCCTAAGTTAAAAATAAACAAACTAAAGTAATTCCTCAAAGCATGGAATTCTGTATATTTCATATTTCAACATCTAAGTGCAGATGTTTCTAACTGAAGTAAGGAATACTGCATATCTCCCATATTTAAAATTGTAAGCAGAGTCTCCGATAGGCGGTAATGAATACTCTATAATTGACGTATGAAAAACTGTTGAGGAATTTTGGACATGGAAAGGTGGGATTTTTGCTCTTTAAATGTGAAAACCAGGGAACACATTGTCTTATAAGCCATGAACTATGCTTATTTCAGATATGAAAATGTTGTGTAGAAATTTTACATGAAATGTGCATCTAGTCAAAGTTGTTGTTTATCCAGAAGTTATGTATGCATGTGAGAGGTGGACTATAAAGAAATCGGAGCAGGAAAATTAATGCTTCTGAACTGTGGTATTGGAGAAGACTCTTGAGAGTCTCTTGGATGCCTAGGTGAAATCCAACCAGACCGTCCTAAAGGATATCAGTCCTGAATATTCCTTGTAAGGACTGGGGCTAAAGGTGAAACTCCAATACTTTGGCCACCTGATGTGAAGAATGGGCTCACTGGAAAAGACCCTGCTTCTGGGAAAGGTACAAGGTGGGCGGAGGAGGGGCAGCAGAATATAGTTGGATGTCATACCGAATCAATGGACATGAGTTAGAGTAAACTCAGTGAGTTGGTGATGGATAAGGAGGCCTGACATGCTGCAGTTTACGGGGATGCAGAGATTTGCACAGGACTGAGCCACAAAACTGAACTCAACTGAACATGGACCTGTCCATCTGAATAAGAACCAGTTTTCCCCTCAGTTATTCTCTCCCACCAGGAAGCTTCCACAAGCCTCTTATCTTTCTCCATCAGCGGGAAGACAGAATGAAAATCATAATCACAGCAAACTAACCAAACTGATCACCTGCTCCATAGCCTTGTCTAACTCAATGAAACTATGAGCGAGGCATGTAGGGCCACAGAAGATGGCCGGGTCATAGTGAAGGGTTCTGACAGAATGTGGTCCTTGGAGAATGGAATGGAAAACCTCTTCAGTATTCCTGCCTTGAGAAACACATGAGCAGCATATAATGGCAAAATATAGCATGCAGAAATAGGAACTCCCAAGGTTGGTAGTTGACAAAGATGCTACAGCAGATCAGTGCAGAGGAAAGAATGAAGCAGATCACAGAAAGAATGAAGGCATGGAGCCAGAGTAAAAAGAGAAACCAGTTGCAGATGTGACTGGAGATAGAATGAATTCTGATGCTGTAAAGAGTAATATTGCATAGAAGCCTGGAAGGTTAGGTCTGTGAATTAAGGTCGTTCAGAAGGGGTCAAACAGGTGATGGCAGGAGTGAGAATCGACATTTTAGGCATCAGTGAATTAAAATGGACTGGAAAGGGTGACTTTAACTCAGATGACCATTATGCCTACTATTGTGGGCAAGAAGCCCTTACAGAAAATGGAGTAGCTGTCATAGTTAATAAAGAGTTCAAAATGTAGTCTTGGAGGCAATCTCAAAGACGACAGAATGATCTCTGTTCGATTCCAAAACAAACCAGCCAACATCACAGTAATCCATGCCTGTGCAACAAATAGCAATGTTGAAGAAGCTGATGTAGTGCAACTTTGTGAAGACCTACAAGAACTTCTAGAACTTACACCCATAAAAGATGTCCTTTTCATCATAGGGGAATGGAATGCAAAAGTAGGAAGTCCAGAGATACCTGGTGTAACAGAAAAATTTGGCTTTGGACGACAAAATGGAGCCAGTGAAAAGAAATAGAGCTTTGCCAAGGGAACACACTGCTCATTGAAAGCACTCACTTCCAGCAACACAGGACAAGATTCTATACATGGACATTATCAGATGGTCAAAACTGAAACCAGATTGATTCTTTTCTTTGCAGCAAAAATGGAGGAACTATATACAGTAAGCAAAAATAAGACTGTGATCTATTGTGACACAGATCATGAATTCTTTATTGCCAAATTCAGATTTAAATTTAAAAAAGTAGCGAAACCACTAGACTATTGATGTGAGACCTAAATAATATCCCTTATGATTGCACAGTGAAAGTGACAAATAGATCCATGGGATTAGATCTGATAGAGTTCCTGACTAACTACAGAGGTTTGTGAAATTGTGCAAAAGGCAGTGATCAAAACCATCCTCAAGAAAAAGAAATGTAAAAAGACAAAATGGGTGTCTGAGTATACCTTACAAATTGCTGAGAAATGAATAGAAGCTAAAACAAAGGAGAAAAGGACAGATATATCCGTTTGTGCAGAGTTTCAAAGAAGAGGAAGGAGAGATAAGAAAGTCTACCTCAGTGAACAGTCCAAAGAAACAGAGGGGAAAAAATGGCATGGAAAAGGCTAGATCTCTTCAAGATAATTAGAGATACCAAGGGAACATTTCATGCCAATATGGTCAAAATAGAGAACATAAATGGTGCGGACCTAACAGAAGTAGAATATATCAAGACGAGGTGTCAAGAATATACAGAAGAACTATAGAAAAAGGATCTTCAATACCCAGATAAACTCGATGGTGTGATCATTCATCTGGACCCAGACATCTTGGAATGTGACGTAAAGTAATCCTTATGAAACATCATATGGAGAAAACTAGTGGAGCTGATGGAATGTTAGTAGAGTTATTTCACAGGCTAAAAATGATTCAATGAAAGTGCTACACTCAATATGACAGCAAATTTAAAAAACTCAGCCATTGCCACAGGACTGGAAAAGTTCAGTTTTCACTCCAATCCCAGAGAAAGGCCAAATCCCAAGGAATGTTCACACTACCACACATTTGCCCCCAAGTCAAGCGGTAGAAAGTAATGCTCGATATTGTCCAATCCAGATTCAAGTGTACATGAACAATGAACTTCCACATGTTCAAGCTGGATTTAGACAAAGGTGGGGAATGAAAGATCAAATTGCCAACATCCATAGGATCATTAAAAAAGCAAGAGATCTCCAAAAAGGAAAAGCAAAACTGAAACCGAAACCTCTACTTCTGCTTCATTGTTTACGCCGAAGCCTGTGATGTGGAGATGACAACAAAGTGTGAAAAATAATAATAATAAAGTGGTGGGAAAACCAGATCATCTGACCTGCTTCTTGAGAAATCTATATCCAGGTCAAGAAACATCAGGATATGGGATAACAGGCTGCTTTCAAATCAGGAAAAGATTGTGCCAAGACTGCATATTGTCACCCTGCTTAATTAACCTCTATGCAGTGTAAAACTTGTGAAATGCCAAGCTGGATGATGCACAAGCTTGAATTAATACTGCTGGGAGAAATACAAATAAACTCTGTGAAGAAGATGACATCACCCTTATGGCAGAAAGTAAAGAGTAACTAAAGAGCCTTTTGATGAAAATGAAAGAGAGGAGTGAAAAATTTGGCTTAAAAACTCAACTTTCAGAGAACTAACATCATGACATCCAATCCAATCAATGCTCAGCAAAGGGAGAAACAATGGAAAGAGCAAAAGACTCTATTTTGGGGGCTCTAAAATTGCTGCTGATGTTGACTGCACCACGAAATTAAAAGATGTACTCCTGGGAAGAAAGCAATGACCAAACTAGACAGCATCTTGGAAAGCAGCAACATTGCTTTACCAAGCCCCCATAGTCAAAGCTATGGTTTTTCCAGCAGTCATGTATCGATGTGAGATTTGGACTCTAAGGATAGCTGAGTGCAGAATTCTTGATGCTTTTCAAATAGTTTTGCTGAAAACTAGTGTCTCTTGGCCTTAAGGAGGCTAAAAGAAATCAATCCTGAATATTCATTGGAAGGACTGATTTTGAAGGTGAAGCTCCAATAATTTGGCCACCTTATGAGAATAACTGACTCATTTGAAGAGACCTTGATGATTGGAAACATTGACGACTGAAGCACAAGGGGACAACAGAGTATCAGATGGTTGGGAGGAATCACTTACTCGATGGATGTGAGTGTGTGTATGCTCCGGGAGTTGATGATGGACAGGGAAGCATGCGTTGCTGCAGTCCATGGTGTCGCAAAGTGCTGAACATGATCCAGAGACTGAACTGAACTAAAATCAAATGTAGAATCACCTACATTTTTACTTGTGAATATAGTGATGCTGGTTTTACTACAGGATACTTGGCATTTTTAAAATTTCATTCACGGAAACATGGAAGCTCTTTTTCTTAGGTGAAATGTGGAATTCTCTACACCTCATGTATGAAAATCCAGTTAGTGATCTCTACCATTAAATGAGGAAATATGTATATTTCACATATGAAAATCTTGTCACTGACTTTCTGAAGATAAGGAGAACCAGTATGAAATTTCAATTTTCTCTATTGCACAAATGAAAATCTGGATACCACTGTTATTTCATAAAGTAGAGAATCTTTACATTTCTCAAACATATAGCAAAAGAAAGAGTTGCTTCCATGAAATGTGTGATGTCCTGTATTTACTGTATTAAAAGTTAGGTACTAATTTTCCATCTTGGATGTTAGACTTCTCTATATTTCGTATTTGTGATCAGAATGGATATTTTCCTATATTAAAAAAAAAAAAAAACTGGAAATCTCTATATTTCATATGATGCACTGGTTCTTCAGCTAAAGAAACACCTATGTTCCCAGTTTTCCTGTTTTCCTGTGCCTTGAACATTTGTGTGTGTCTACACATGTGAGTTTGTGAGCTGTGTTTTTCTGTTTTTTTCTATGTAGATATGTGTATTTTCACAGCTGAAGAAGAGATGAAGATGACAGATCATAAGATATCTAACAAGCAGAAGGATCTTTGCTCATTTCCAAGACAATCCATTCAATAGCGTAGTAATCCAATTCTGTGTCCTGACCAGTTATGCTGAAGTAACTGAAGTGGAACAGTTCTATTAAGACTTATAAGACGGTCTAGAACTAACACCCCCAAAAATGTGTCCTTTTCACCATAGAGGAATGGAATGCAAATGTAGAAAGTCAAGAGATACCTGAGTAACAGGCAAACTTGGCATTCGAGTACCAAAGGAACCCAGTCAAAGGTTAACAGAGCTCTGCCAAGAGAGCACACAGCTTATTGCAAGCACCCTGGTCAACAACACAAGAGAAGACTCTACACATGGAATTATCAGATGTGCAATACTGAAATTAGGTTGATTCTTTTCTTTGCAGCTGAAGATGGAGATGCTATACATAGTCAACAAAAACAGGACTGAGAGCTAACTGAGGCTCAGATCATGAAGTCCTTATTGCCAAATTCAAACTTAAATTAGAAAAGGAGGGAAAACTACTAGACTATTCATATATTATCTAAATCAAATCCTTTAGGATTAAACATGAAAGTGACAAAGATTTTCAAGGGATTAGATCTGATAGAACGTGTGAGTGAGGAAATACAGACAGAGATTTGTGGCTCTGTATAAGAAATAGTGACTAAGCCGTCCTCAAGAAAAAGAAATACAAAAAGGCATAATGGCTTTCTAAAGATGACTTACAAATAGATCAGAAGAATAGAAGCTGAAAGCAAAGGAGAAAAGGAAAGATACACCCACTTTAAGGCAGAGTTCCAAAGTACAGGAAGGAAGGAAAAGAAAGGCTTCCTCAGTGATCAAAGCGAAGAAATAGAGGAAAATAATAGGATGGGCAAGACCAAAGATCCCTTCAAGAAAATTAGAGATACCAAAGGAATATTTCGTGCAAAGATGTTCAAAATAATATACTGAATTTTCATGGACGTAATGGAAGCAGAAGATATTAAGAAGAGGTGGCAACAATACATTGAAGAACTATACATAAAAGGGTGTTTATTACCAGATAACCAAGACGTTTTGATCACTCACCTAGAGCCAGACATCTTAGAATGTGAAGGTAAGCAGTCCTTATGAACATCCATATGAACAAAGCTAGTGGGATTGATGGAATTCTAGTTGAGTTATTTAACAGCTATGTAAATGCTTCACTCAATATGCCATCAAATTTGGAAAACTCACCAATGGACACAGGCCTTGAAAAATTCATTCCGATCCCATAGAAAGATACTCCCAAAGACTGTGCATACAAACGTACAGTTGCCCTCATCTCAAACGGAAGGAAAGTAATGTTCACAATTCTACAAGCCAGGCTTCAACAGTACATGAACCATGAATTTCCAGATGTACCAACTGGATTTCGTAAAGGCAGAGGAACCAGAAATTAAATATCCAACATCTGTGGGATAATCAAGATAACAAGAGAGCTACAGGAACAAACAAACAAAAATCTACTTCTACTTATGCTTATATCAAAGGTTTTGACTGTGTGGATCACAAGACACTATGGAAAACTCTTAATGTGATAGGAATACCAGATCAATTGACCTGCCTCCTAGGAAATCTGTATGCAACTCAAGAAGAAACTGTTACAACTGGAAGTAAAGCAATGGACTGCTTTCAAATAAGGAAAGGATTATGACAAGGTGCATATTGTCACCCTGCTTATTTAAAATATATGTAATGTCCACTTCAGTCACTTAGTCGTGTCCGACTTTTTGTGACCCCATGAACCGCAGAACGCCAGACCTGCTTGTCCATTACCAACTCCTTGAGTGTACCCAAACTTATGTCCATTGAGTCGATAATGCTATCCAGGCATCTCATCCTCTGTCATTCCTTTCTCTTCCTACCCTCAATCTTTCACAGTGTGAGGATCTTTTCCTTTGAGTCAGTTGTTCGCATCGGCTAGCCAAAGTATTGGAGTTTCAACTTCAACATCAGTCATTCCAATGAACATCCAGGACTCATCTCCTTTAGGATTGGCTGGTTGCATATTCTTGCAGTCCAATGGACACTCAAGAGTCTTCTCCAACACCATAATTCAAAAGCATCAATTCTTGGCACTCTTTATAGTCCAAATAAGACATCCATACATGACTACTGCAAAAAAAACCATAGCTTGACTAAACAGAGCTTTTTTGGCAAAATCGGGTCTCTGCTTTTTAATATGCTGTCTAGGATGGTCATAACTTTCCTTCCAAGGAGTAAACATTTTAGTTTCATGGCTACAATCAACATATACAGTGATTTTGGGGTCCCTCTCCCCCCAAAAAATAATATTGGAAGCCATTCTTTCCACTCTTTCCCCGTTTGTTTGCCAGAAGTGATGGGACTGGAGGCCATAATCTGAGTTTTTAAAAGTTGAACTTTAAGCCAATGTGTTCACTCTCATTACGTTACTCAAGAAACTCTTTAATTTTTCTTTAGTTTCTGCCATATGAGTGGTGTCACCTGTATATGTGAGGTTATTGATATTTGAGGTTATTGATATTTCTCTCAGCAATCTTGATTCCAGCTGTGCTTCTTTCAGCCCAGCTCTTCTCATGATGTACTATGCAAATAAGTTAAATAAGCAGGGTGACAGTACAGCCTTAATATGTTCATTTTCCTATTTGGAACCAAGATGTTGTTCAATATTCAGTACTAACTATTCATTCCTGACTTGCATACCAGTTTCTCAAGAGGCAAGTCTGGTGGTCTGATGTTTCGATCTCTTTCAGAATTGTCCATAGTCCTTTGAGATCCACACAGCCAAAGGTTTTTGCATGGTGATTAAAGCAGAAATAGATGTTTTTCTGGAACTCTCTTCCTTTTTCGATGATCCAGCAGATGTTGGCTGTTTGATCTCTGGTTCTTCTACCTTTTCTAAAACCACCTTGAACTTCTGGAAGTTCACGGTTCACCCATTTTTGAATCCTGGCGTGGAAAATATTGATCATTATTTACTAGCAAGTGAGTGAGATGACTGCAATTGTGCGGTAGGTTTGAGCATCTTTGGCATTGACTTTCTTTGGGATTGTAATGAAATCTGACCTTTTCCAGTCCTGTGGTCTCTGCTGAGCTTTCCACTTTTGCTGACATATTGAGTGCAACACTTTCACAGCATCATCTTTTAGGATTTGAAATACCTCAACTGAAATTCTGTCACTTCCACTGGCTTTGTTCACAGTGATGTTTCCTAAGGCCCACTTGGCTTCCCATTCCAGAATGTCTGGCCCTGGGGGATGATAAGTGATCACAGTATCGTGATTATATAGGTGGTAAAAAATATTTTTTGTATACTTCTGAGTATTTGTTGCACCTCTTCTTAATATTTTCTGCTTCATTAGGTCCATACCATTTCTGTTCTTTATTGAGCCATTCTTTGCATGAAATATTCCCTTGGTATCTCAAATTTTCTTGAAGGGGATCTAGTCTTTCCCATTGTATTGTTCCCATGTATTTCTTTGCGTTGATCACTCAGGAAGGCTTTCTTAACTCTCCTTGCTATTCTTTGCAACTGTGCATTCAAATGGATAAATCTTTCCTTTTCTCCTTTGCTTTTAGCTTCACTTTTTTTCACAGATCTTTGTAAGGTCTTCTCAGACAGCCGTTTTCCTTTTTGCTTTTCATTTTCTTGCGGATGGTCTTGGTTCCTGTCTCCTGTACAATGTCACAAACCTCCACCCATAGTTCATATGTTGTATACAACATGCTAAATGCCAGGCTTTAAGAAGCACAAGCATGAATAAAGATTGCTTCGAGAAACATCAACAGCCTCAAATACTTGATGAAATCACTCTTATGGCGGAAGATGATGTAGTTATAAAGGACCTCTTGATGACAATGAAAGAGGAGAGTGAAAATTTTGAGTTAAAACTCAACATTCAGAAAGCTAATATCATGACATATGGTGCCATCCAGGCTTAAAATATGGATGGAGAAACAATGGAAATACTGATAGACTTTATTTTGGGGGGCTCTAATACAATTGCAGATTGTGACTGCACCCGTAAAATTAAAAGGCACTTGGTACTTGGATTAATAGCTATGAACTACTTAGACAGCATATTGAAAAGCAGAGAGATTGCTTTGCCAGCGAAGGTCCACCTGGTCAAAGCGATGGTTTCTCCTGCAGTAATTTACGGATGTGAGATTTAGACTGTAAAGACAGCTGAGCATGGAAGAATTGATGTCTTTAAAATGTGGCATTGGTGAAGAACCTTGAGAGTCTCTTGGACGTCAAGGAGGCTAAAGGAAATCAGTCCTGAATATACATTGGAAGCACAGACGCTGACACACATACTCGAATATTCCCGACCCCTGATGCAAGGAACTGACTCATTGGAAAAAACCCTGATGCTGGGAAACATTGAAGGCAATAAGAGAAGAGGACGACAGAGGATGAGATGGTTAGATGGCATCACCGACATGACAGACATGAGTTTGAGTAATCTCTGGGAGTTGGTGATTGACAGGAAACATGACAAGCTGTAGTTAATGGGGTAGCAAAAGTTGAACACGACTGAGAGACTGGACTGAATTGAACTCAAATGGAGAATTACCTACATTTTTGCGTGCAAATATGGCGATGCTTGTTTTACTCCATGATATATTGCATTTTTTTCTTCATTTTAAGAAAATCTGGAATCAGTTTTTTGTTTTTTTTTTATGTGAAATGTGGACTAATCTACACCTCATAGATGAATCCTCCTGGTGGTTGTCTAACATCAAGTGGAAAGTTGTGGATATTTCACATATGAAAATGTTATCACTGCTTTTAATGTCATGGAAAACCAGTATGAAATTGGAACTATCTCTATTGCACAAGTGAAAATATGGGCACCACTGTTTCTTCATGAAGTAAAGAGTTTGTTGTATTTCTGAAAACATATACTAAAACAAAGAATGGATTCCATGAAGTGGGAAATGACTTGTATTTATTGGATCAAAACCTGGGGGGAAGTCTCCGTCATGGAATTTGGACTTCTCTACACTTCATATTTGAGTTCAGAATGGATATTTTCCTATAAGAAATATGGAAATCTCTATATTTCACATAAGGCACTGGTTCTTCAGCTGCAGAAACACCCATGTTCCCTATTTGCCTATGTTTCCGTGTGCCTTCCACATTTGTGTGTGTAGCCACATAGGCTTGTTTCCAATGTTTGTGTGTTTTTCTCTGTGGATATGCGTCCAATCACAAATGACAGAGAGGTGAAAGTTACAGACCACGAGATATGGAACAAGCAGAAGGAGGCACCAGGCATCCACAGACTGGGAGAGACTGCTCCATGCATCTGTGAGACATGAAATAAGGAAAGGATGACCAGTGACAACTCAGGACTGTGAATTCACAAATCTGGGTTTACATCAAGAGACATGAAGAAGTTCACAGTTTCTGCTGTGGTGATGTGTGTTTGTACCAGCAAGAGGATGTGGAACGGTTAAAGATCCATCCAGTGTAACTCCAGTGGTGTGGGGCTTTTAAAACATAGCCTGTGGACCCCTCAGTCTGTGGGAAGTAGGCTGGCCTGTGGAAACGGTGGACATGGCTATAACTGGAAATAAGAGTGTCAAGAGGTGAAGGTGCTTCAGGAAAGAGTAGAAACTGAAAGGAGGAGGAATAGAAAGAAAACCTGTTGCACTGGAGAATTTTTCCAAATTAGGGGAAGGCCCTGGGATAGTGCTGCCTCGGATCAGCCAATCAGGTAACACACTCTCTCTTTACGAGTGACCAACAATAGCGTCATGTGAGACAAATGACATGAAAAGGTAGGATCCTTCATGGTGAAACCACACACATCCTAGAAAATACAGGGTGACCTTGGCTCTGTCCAGGCACTTCAAGCCTATCTGACAGCTCAGAATGGTGAAAAAATTTCAGCTGTGGGATGGAGGCATTTCCCCCTTTGGCAGTGTGTGCCTGTAAGGGAGTGAAGATGGGAAAGTAGAAGGGTGTGAACCCAACTTTTCCTGTGCGAACTCCAAAATTACAGCTTGTTTCTGAAGGACCATTGACACAAGAATGTTGGGTCCCACCAAAAAGAGCAACAACAACAACAACAGATGTCCAAGGGAAAAGGGAAAGCCCCAAGAAGACTGTAGCAGTGGTGAATTTGCATTTAGAATCAATAAATACCAGCGATGCCTCAAGTGCTCAATAAAACATTTTGTGCACCTATACCCAGAGACCGCACAGAGACAGAGTCAGAACTGCATTCAAGTGATTGAGTGTATCCTGCAGAGGCATGGGTCAGCAATGGCCTGACAGGGAAGAGAGGCTCCAGCTGCTACAGACCTGGGTCATGCAGTTTGTGACATAAGCCCTCTCACAGAAGGTCACCTTACAACCTAACATAAAGCCACCTAGCACACAATCCACAAGTTGCAGGAAATGATTCCAAAGAAAGTTTCATACATTTAAGGAAGCTCTAGGACTCCTACAGTTTTCTTAATCCTGGGATCTGGCAAAGGGACTGAGAACCCTAGGTAATTTGACTCTGGAGGCCAGTGGGATTTGATTATACAACTTCCACAGGAGTGAAACAGACTGTTGGAGGGCACACTCAAAACCTTGTGTGCACGAGGAATCAAGAATAAGGACCAGTGTCACCGAAAGAGACTGAGCCAGACTTGCTTGTGAGTGTCAATAAGTCTCCGGCAGAAAGTGGGATGCAGAGGTGTCTCAGGCCCTGAATACAAGAGTGCTTGCTCAAATGCTTTTGACAGAGGTCCAAATGACTTTCGTTTCCCATATGATAGTTTGGGCTCAGTTCAGACAACAAAGCCTGAACACAGCCACACCCATCAAGAGTATATTGGATTAAAGATCCACTGAATATGGCCCCATATATCAGAGCCGGACCGAGGCTCACTCACAGTCAGTTTCTCCCATCAGGAATTTTACATAAGCCTCTTACCTTTATCCATCACAGGGCAGAGAGAATGAAAAGCACAATCACAGAAAACTAACGAAACTGTTCAAATGGATCACAGCCTTGTCTACCTCAATGAAGCTATGATACCTGCCGTGTAGGGCCACGCATGATAGATTGGACATAGTGGAGAATTCTGGCAAAATGTGGTCAAATGGCGAAGGGAATGGAAAACCACTTAAGTATCCTTGCTTTGAAAAACACATGAACGATATGAAAACCCAAAAAGATAGGACATTGAAAGATGAACTCTCCAGGTTGGTAAGTGTCCTGTATACTTCTGGAACTCAGTGAGGAAGTAACTCCAGAGAAAACGAAGAGATGGAGCCAAAGGAGAAACAAAACTGAGGTGTGGATGTGAGTGGTGTAAAAGTAAAGTTTGATGCTGTAAAGAATGATATTTCATAGGAACCTAGAAAGTGAGGACCATGATGAAGGTAAAATTTACGTGGTCAAACAGGAGATGACAAGTGTGACGATCAAAGTTTCAGCAATCAGTGAATTAAAACTGAATGGAATGGACAAATTTAATTCAGATGGCCATTTTATCTTCTAAAGTGGCTAAGAATCCCTAGAGAAGAAATGGAAGAAGCTGCCCTCATCAATAAATCAGTGTGGATTTTAGTACTTGATTGCAATATAAAAATGAAACATCTCTGCTTGTTTTCAAGGCTAACGATTCGGTAGCACTTTAATCCAAGTCTGCGTCATGACCAGTAATGCTAAAGTTGAAGTTGAGCTGCAGGCCATGGTGAAGCTGAGGTTGAGTGGGTCTGTGATTACCAGTAGGACATTCTAGGATGTACACATGAAAAACAAGACGCTATTTTCATCGTATGGGACTGGAATTTAAAAGTAGGAAATTGAGAACTCCCTAAAGAAACAGACATGTTTGATCTTCGGGAACAAAATAAACCAGAGCAAAATCTATCACAGTTTTGCCAAAACAAGTTACTGTCATTGGATACACCCTCTTCCAACAACACGAGATGTGACTCCAGACATGCACATCATCAGATGATCAATACCAAAATCAAACTGATAATATACTATGGAGCTGAGGATAGAGAGTCTCTTTCAGTTCAGATCAGTTCAGTTCAGTAGCTGAGTCATGTCCAAGTCTTTGTGACCCCATGAACCGCAGCACAACAGTCCTCCCTGTCAATCAGCAACTCCTAGAGTTACTGAAACTCATGTCCATTGCGTGGGTGAGGCCATCAAACCATCTCATCCTCTATCGTCCCCTTCTCCTCCTGTCCCCAATCCCTCCCAGCATCAGGATATTGTCTATTGAGTCAACTCTTCGCATGAGGTGACCAAAGTATTAGATTTTCAGCTTTAGCATCAGTCCTTTCACAGATCACCCAACACTGATCGCCTTTAGAATCAGTCCTTTAGGACTGGTTGAATTTCCTTGCAGTCCAAGGGACTCTCAAGAGTCTCTCCAAAACCACAGTTCAAAAGCATAAATTTTTTTGCACTCAATATTCTTCACCATCTAATTCTCACACCCATACATGACCACTGGAAAAACAATAGACTTGACTAGATGGACCTTTGTTGGCAAAGTGATGTCTTTCCTTTTTAATATAATATCTAGGTTAGTCATAACTTTCCTTCTGAGGAGTAAACGACTTTTACTTACATGTCCACAATCACCATCTTCAGAGACTTTGGAGCCCCGCCCCCCCCAAAAAAAAAAAGCCTGAGACTGTGTCTACTGTTTCCCCATCTATTTACATGAAGTGATGGGACCAGATGCCATGATCTTAGTTTTCTGAAAGTTGAGCTCTAAGCCAACTTTGTTACTCTCCTCTTTCACTTTCATCAAGAGACTTTTCAATTCCTCTTCACCCTCTGCCATTTGGGTGGTGTCATCTGCATACCTCAGGTTATTGAAATTATTCCCGGCATTCTTGATTCCTGTTTCTTCCAGCCCAGCGTTTCTCATGATGTACTCTGCATAGAAGTTAAATAAGCAGGTGACAATATAGAGCCTTGAAATACTCCTTTCTCTATTTGGAATTAGTCTGTTGTTTCATGTTCGGTTTTAACTGTTGATTCCTGATCTGCATATAGGTTTCTTAAGAGGTAGGTCAGGTGACCTGGTATCCCCATCTCTTTCAAAATTTTCCACAATTTATTGTGATCCAAACAGACAAAGGCTTTGGCATAGTCAATAAAGCAGAAATAGATGTGTTTTCTGGAACTCTCATGCTTTTTTGGTGATTGAGCCGATGTTGGCAATGTAATCTCTGATTCCTCTCCCTTTCCTAAAAGCAGCTTGAACACCTGGAAGTTCACAGTTCATGTACTACGCAGGTCTCTATACAGTCAGCCAAAACAAAACTAGGAGTTGACTGTGGCTCAGATTAACCACACATATTGATAAAAATTTGTACTTACATTGAAGAAAATAGGGACAACTCCTTGATCATTCAGGTATAACCTATATAAAATATCTTTTGAGTGCAATCGCAAATGTCAAATTGATTCCAGGAATTAGATCTGAAAGAGAACTTTGTACAGAAGTTTTTGATATTGTACAAAGTGAAGCAATGAAGAATATCCCCAACAGAAAGTAATGCAGAAGGCAAAATGGTTACCTGAAGAAGCCGTAAAAACAGCTGAGGAAAAGGAAACAAAAAGAGAGAGAAAGAGAGAGAGAAGTGGAAGGGAAAAAAGAACAGGAAATTTACACCCATATGAATGCAGAGTTTTGAAGAATAGCTATGGCTTATAAGAAAATCGTCCTCATTGATCTATGCCAAGAAATAGAGGAAAACAATAGAAAAAGAAAGACTAGAGATCTCCTCAAGAAAATTAAATATACCAGGGGAACATTTTATGCAATGAAGGGCACAATAATGGACACACATATTAGGGAACAAAGAGAAGCAGAAATATTAGAAGAGGTGGCCTAAACACAAAGAAAATGGTCAACCCTGAAAAGCACGATGGTATCGTCACTCACCTAGACCCAGATATCCTAGAATGCATAGTCAAGAAGGCTTTAGGAAACAGTAGTGAGAACAAACCTGGTGGAGGTAATGGCTATCCAGTTGAGATATTTGAAATACTAAAATATGATGCTGTGAAAGTGCTGCACTCAATATGAAGGCAAGTTTGGAGAATTCAGCAGTGGCTACAAGACTGAAAAAGATCACTTTTCATCGCATTCCCAAAGAAAGACAATGTCAGACTCTTTGAACTAACACACAATTGCATTCATCTCACATAAAGCAAAAAGTAATGCACGGAATTCCCCAGGACGTTTTCAACAGTATGCAAAGGAAGAATTTCCAGAGGTTCAAGCTGCATTCAGAAAAGGCAGAGGAACCAGAGATTAAATTGCCCAAACCCGTTGTATGCTCAAAAAAGCAAACAAGTTCAAGAAACACATCCACTGTGTTATTGACTAGGTCAAAACCTTCGGCTTGTGGAACAGAAAAAGTGTGGAAAGTTCTTCAAGAGAAGGGAATACCATACCACCTGACATGCCTCCTGAGAAACTTCTTTGCAGATAATGAAACAACAGTTATCATGGATGGGGAACAATGGGCTGGTTCCAAGTTGGGCAAAGTAGCAACTTCAGGCTATATATTTTCACCATATTTACTTATGTAGACTGCGTCATGTGAAATACCAAGCTGGATGAAGCACAAGCTGGGATCCCGTTTTTCAGGAGATATAGAAACAAACACAGATATAGGATGACACCACCATTACGGTAGAAAGTGAAGAGAAACTAACAAATCTCTTAATGAAAGTGAAATTGGAGAGTGAAATTTTTGGTTTCAACCTGAACATTCAATTACTGAAGTTCATGGCATCTGGTCCCAACTCTTCATGGCAAAGTGACGGGGAAACAGTGGAAATCATGACAGGCTTTGCTTTCTTGGACTTCAAAATCACTGTAGATGGTGGCTGCAGCCATAAAAGCTAGACAAATATAGACAGCATTTTAAAAAGTAGAGACATTACGTCCATCTAGTCAAAGCTATGGTTTTTCCAGTAGTCACGTATGGACGTGAGATTTGGACCTTAAACCTGACTACCGAAGAACTGATATTGTGATCAATCGTATTGGAAAAGATGATTGAGATTTGCACTGCATGTAGAAGGAACGAGTGAATCCTAAAAGAATTTGGTTATGAGTATTTGGAGAAATGCTGAAGCTGAATCTTCAATATTTTGGCCACTTGATGTGAAGAAAGACACTGTAAAACACTCTGATACTGGGAAAGACTGACGACAGAAGGAGAATTGGGCGACAGAAATTGAGAAGTTTGGATGGCATCCTCATTTTTCAAATAACAGCAGGAGAGATATTGCATCACCACTTCATGGAGATGTATTTGAGCAAGCTCTGGGAGTTTTAGATGAACAGGTAAGCCTGGCATGCTTCAGTTGATTGGGTCATAAATTGTAGGGTGAATGAGGGACAGAAATAACTTGAACTGAATGGTGGTGGGCTGTTTGCATCAAGGCATCCTAGGACAGTGATGTTCCTGAGAGCAGTTCAGAGCCTTCAGCTTTTCAGTCTTAGGGCGAAAGGAATAGCAGTCATCACAAAGATATCCCACTTCTTGAGCCAAAAATTCTGACATAAATTCCTTTCTTTCTCTGGGATCTCATCCTTGGCTGTGGATGGCAGAGAGGCAAAATGTCTCTCTGCACTTGAGGGATGGTTCTGAAACTCTGACTGGAGGACAATCTCTGATTTTTTTTTTGGTAATCCTGAGTGAAATGTGCACCATGAGACTCTCTACCACAGCCTTATGAGGGCAAGAGAAAGAGAACCTTGGCATTTAGTAAGTTAGGGAGGCCTGGCCTGGAATCATGCCCTCTTGGAACAGTTGGAAGAGGAATGCCACTTTCTGAACAATAGAGCCATGAGTTGTGGGCCCAGGGCAGGCAGGCTCTCCAGGGTGTGATCTGTGTGGGGGTTCTGTGTATGTGTGTGTAGAAGTAAACTGTGGTGTTGCCAAAAAAGGAAGCCACCTGACCTTTTGGACTTCACGTTCAGTGACTTGTTTCAGCAGAGGTGCTTTGGATCCATATGTTCCTTCTTGATGATATTGCTTCAGACACAGTCCTGTCACATTCTCTTTGGCCTTTTGGAGGCCTCGATTTGGACTTTCCCTGCTACAGGGAGACAACCATAGGGGGAGGGGGGAGTGAAAACCTCTCCAAACAGACTATTACACAATTAGGAGGCACAGGGGCACCTCTCTCAGAAGGTCTTGGGCCTGAGTGTGTACTGGGCCTAACATAAGAGCATGGCCTTGACAAACAATTATTTTGAGAGAGCTTGTTGAAATGGGGTGCTCAAAGTCAGTGTTGTATAAAGTTCCATGCTATTTCTGGTGTGGCTGCTGGAATGAAAGTGCATGGAATGGAATCATGCCAATGTGACTGGCACTGTGAACCAGTCAGTGTGATGGAGGAATACAGACTAGCACCACTCATTCAGTTGTCCACCATGAATGGACACACAACAAAAGAGCCCACACAACACTTTGAATGTCAGTCCTCCTCATGAGCAAATCCCAACACTTTGTAACCTTCCAGAATAAACAATATAGATAGAAGAGGACACTAACTTGATTAACAAGTAAATGGAAGAAAACCACCAGAGAAAATGAGAGGTAATTATCCAAGTCCATTATCCTGGACAAGCAAAGGTATAGTTCTGCATCTGTGAAAATTTCCTTTTAGCATTGGGTGTATCTGTGTCTCTATGTGCAATCACTGTTTCAACACTGCCTGAAAACTGTCAGAACTGGCCTGGCTGGCAGATTGAAGCCAGGCAATTGAACCCAAGGTTATCAGAGTGGCAGAAAGAGAGCACTCAGGGCCATTCAAGGAGATGCAAAGCAGCCAAGAAACAGAATGGCCCAGATTACAAAGCAAAGTGATGGGGTATGCAGAACCCCTACAAAGAGCTTTCTGTCTTTCTTAAATGCAGCAGTATTCTTTCAGCCACAGGACCAGGCACATCTTTTTTTATGTAAGGTTTGGGAGCCTGTTGACTCTATAGCATAAGGTGATGCTGCCTCCTGAGTAGAATTGCCCAAGAAAGGCAATGGCAACGAAGCTCAAGCTACCACTCAGTTACACTCAACTCGCACATGAGGTAAGTAATGCTGAAAATTCTCCAACCAAACTTCAGCAATACATGAATCATGGACTTCTAGATGTTTAAGCTGGCTTTAGAGAAGTCAGAGGAACTAGGGATCTAATTGCCAACATTCTCTGGATCATCGCAAAAGCAAGAGAGTTCCAGAAAAACATCTATTTCTGCTCTATTGACTATGCCAAAAACATTGACTGTGTGGATCACAATAAACTGAGGAAAATATTGAAAGAGATGGGAATACCAGACCAGCTGACTTAAGTCCTGAAAAATCTTCATGAAGGTCAGGAAGCATCAGTGAAAACTGGACGTGGAAAAACAGACTGTTTCCAAATAGGAAATGGAGTATGTCAGGCTGTATATTGTCACCCTGCTCATTTAACTTATATGCAGAATACATCATGAGAAACATGGGCTGGATGAAGCACAACTGGAGACAAGATTGCCGAAAGAAATATCAATCACCTCAGATATGAAGATCATACCACCCTTATCGCTGAAAGTGAAAAGAACTAAAGAGCCTCTTGATGAAAGTGAAAGAGGAGAGTGAAAATGCTGACTTAAAGTTCATCACCCAGAAAACTAAGATCATGGCCTCTGGTCTCATCGCTTCATGAGAAATAAATGGGGAAAGAATCGAAAAAGTGGTTGCCTTTATTTGTTTGATCTCCAAAATCAAGGCAGATGGTGACTGCAGCCATGAAATTAACAGACACGTCCTCCATATGGAAACATATGACCAATGTAGACAGCATAGTAAAAAGCAGAGAAATTACTTTATCAACAAAGGTCCATCTTATGAAGGCTATGGTTTCTCCACTAGACATGTATGAATGTGAGATTTGGACTATAAAAAAAAAAAAACAAAAACTGAGCACTGAAGCACTGATGCTTTCCAACTGTGGTGCTGAAGAAGACTCTTGAGAATCCCTTGGACTTCAAGGAGTTTCAAACAGTACATCCTCAAAGAGAGCAGTCCTAAGTGTTCTTTGTAAGGACTGATGTTGAAGCTGAAACTCCAGTTATTTGGCCAACTTATGTGAAGAACTGACTCACTGGAGAAGACCCTGTGTTGGGAAAGATTGAAGGCAAGAGGATAATGGGATGACAGAGGATGAGATGACTTGATGGCATTATCGACTCAATAGAGATCAGTTTGAGCACACTCCTGTAGTTGATGATATACAGGGAGGTATGGCATACTGAAAGCCATGGGCTCATGAATAATAGGACACCACTGAGCGCCTGAACTGAACTGAACCTGCAGAATTTGCCAGTTTCCAACATCACTCAAGTCTTCGCAAAATTTTTAAGCATCAGTGCTTTGTAGTGGATGGCTTAGGATGATCCTCCTGCTGCTCCCAGCCCCAAAGGCATAAGGTGATAGGGTTAGCTGGCATGTGTTCTCACTTGGAGGCAGGAAGAAAACAGAATCACTTTGAAAGGGCCCCTGTACAGTAAATGAGCTGACTTCAATGCCCTGGCACTGATGAGTCATGTCTCTTAGCGGGATGCTGACTTTGATATCCCTTAATTAGAGCTTCTTCATCTGTAATTCTCTTTATATAGAGAGAATTCCATCTCTAAATAGGGAATTCTCTGTAGGTTGCATATTGGCGTAAGTGCAAAATGTTTCTATGTGAAGCACAGAACTTGGTGTTTCAAGTAAGAATATATGCATGTAAATTCCATGTATGAAATATGGAATTCTCTATATTACATATGTGAATTTCTCAACCCTCAATTTCCACAATGAAAATGGATATCTCACTTGATCTTAGCCAAAAGGGTGCGCAGTTTCATGTTCAGTTTTTTGTGCATCCATTTGGTAAGGGATAATACATTTGTTTACCAAACCTTGGCAGGAATGGCTGATGCAATTTGCAGTGGGGGAGTGAATTTCTATCTCCTTTTATAAGCGGCATATTACAGCTGTGAATCTTCCCCTCTCTGCATTGCCTACAGCTGTGCACTAACTAAGGCATCACACAGAAAGGTAGATTTCATCCTGTCACCTGTATAGTACCTAAAACCATAGGAATGACATTACCAAGAATGTTCTCAAAGTTTAGAGAACATTAAATAAGACTAATTGTTCTAATGGTGGGAATCACTCACACACACACACACACACACACACACACACACACACATACACATAATGATCTCCTAGTTAAGTAACAAATCTTACTGGTTGTAGTTCAGACAAGAACCCTCCCAAGTCAGGCAGCACATGTTACTACAAATTAGCATCTGGATAACTAATATAATTTTACACCTCTTCATTAAGCTAATTACTGAACAGTGCTGAATGTCATCAGAACACAATACTTAACAACGTGCATAGCTAACATTGTATATCTTCAATTGTGTCTCAATAACTAGTCAGGTAATAGACATTTTAGGAAGGACACATAAAGTTGGCTTGGAGATTTTAGGGAGGATTTCCCTCATTTGAAATAATCATTTAAATGTCAAAGTTGAAGTATAGCTCTTATTTCATCCCAGTAGTTGACAAACGTGGTACTGAGAGCCCTTGTAGCTAAATTTTAACTTCTGTGAATACATTACTCAATCTCTAGTTAATCCCTTTACCTGAAAATCGGCTCAGACATTCTAAGTAGGGACTGATCAAGTACCTACAGGCCATTGCATACACCCAGAGGAACTCCTGTATTATCAAATTTTCTAATTCACGTCACAAATCAGTAAGTCCAGCAAGAAACCCCGAGAGCTAAGTGTGTCAAATAGGATCACTGGGAAAAGAGCACTATAGTATTTACAAGGCTAAGACCCTGTGTTGATAGGCGAAAAGGGAATTTTTATTGAGAATAGAGTTTGGATATTTGTCATATCCAGTCTTTTCTTTCTTAATATGGTCCATTTCAGACTGGTAAAAGTACTGCATACAATTCAGTTTAATGCAGAAGGCAATTCACTTTTTTGAACAAGAGGGAACAAAATAACACCCCAAGAGATATTGAATCAGGGCCTCAACTTGACAAAGTAGGCTTTTTCAGTCTGGGTTTTAAGTATACTGAGCATATCTAGAAGAAGGTCAACATTCTAGATCACACCAAGGACTTATTCAAATGACAGAAATTGGGAAACTCTCTTATAATAATGTAAAAGAAACTTTTAAAAGATCTTTCTTTTAAAAAATAAACTTCTTTTCTCCTAGATATTTCTACATAATTGACCAATAATTGTCTCCAATTTAGCATATCTTGCCTTACTCCTAAACCTGCTTTAGTATTTTTCTCAAAAATATGGGAACTCAGTTCCAATTGTTTAAAAAAAAAAAATGACACAGTCATCATTGACTTTCTTCCTTCACAGGCCACATCTCAGTCTTTGATAAATCTAGCATTTGAACACTTCTCATCTTCTGCACTTATACTGAAGGTTTCAAGTCATCATTACTGCTAACCTTCTTTATTTATTGTTGTTCCGTCATTAAGTCATGTCTGACTCTTTGTGATTCCATGGACTGCAGCACACCAGGCTTCCCTGTCCATCACCAACTCCCAAAGCTTGCTCAAAATCATGTCCATCCTATCGGTGATACCATCCACCCATCTCATCCTCTGTCATCCCCTTCTCCTCCTGCCTTCAATCTTTCACAGCATCAGGGTCTTTTCCAATAAGTTGACTCTTTGCTTCAGGTGGTAAAAGTATTGGAGCTTAAGTTATAAGTCCTTTTAATGAAATTTTAGGACTGATTTCCTTTAGGATTGGCTGGTTTGATCTCCTTGCAGTCCAAAGAATTCTCAAGCATCTACTCAATCAGCAGAATTTGAAAGCCTCAGTTCTGTCACTCTATCCTGTCAATTCATTTTATTCCACTGTTAGTACCCCTCAGTGATTTTCTGTATCATTTTGAGTAAAAATAAAAGTCTTTGCAGTTAAAATAAAAGAAGAAGAGAAAAGGAAAACAATGAAAATCTCTTTATTTCATATGAAAATCTGTATGCATACTTTTCTACATGAAAATGGGAATTAAATCTATTTCACCTATACATTCAGTTCCGTTCAGTTCAGTCTCTCAGTCGTGTCCGACTCTTAGCGACCCCATGAACCACAGTACGCCTATATGTAACTGGATGCTAAATTTCCTACATGACATCTGGAATTTTCTGTATTTCACTTATTAAATGCTAGCCATTGATTTTAGTATACAAAACAAGGAATTTTGATTCTTTCACATATGTCAATCTGGGCACAGATTTTCTTCCTTTAAATATGGAATTCTCTATATTTCACACATAAAAACCCAATCGCAGTTGGACTCCATTAAAAAATGAATTAACTATATTCCATTTAGAAAAATATGGGCCCAAATTCCAATTGTCTGTATTTCACAAATGAAAATCTCACTCTGATTTTCCTACATGAAATATGGATTTCTATATTTTCCGTATTTGAAACTCTAGGCATGGTGCTTTTTTCCATGAAGTATGAAATAATTTTGTTTCATATCACCTATACAGTTGTCAGATTTCCTACTAGAAATATGGAATTACTTATTTCACATAGGAAAAGCAATGCCTATATTCCTATTTGAAATATGAATTCTCTACAATTTACATATGAATATTTGGTGAACATTTTTTTTTCCTACATTACATATAGAATTTTATACACTTCAAGCTAAAAATCAGGATAGTTATTTTTCCTACAAGGAATGAATTCTTTTTCTTGAACAAGAACATCTGGGTGAAGATTTTCCTACATGAAAAATGGAAATCTCTGCTTTTCAATTCTTTACCATCTATGCCACTAGGGAACTTGAATGGTTTTAGGAAGACTGGCAATCTCTTTCTAAAATTGACCCCGAGAAAGGATGTCCATTTCATTATAGGGTTCTGGAATGTGAAAACAGAGAATCAGAAGATACCTGGTGCCATGTGCATGTTTGGCCTTGGTGTATGAAATGAGGTGGGACAAAGTCTAGCAATGTTTTGGCAAATAGAAAGGATGAAAATGAAAATAGTGACAGACAGTTTTCTTCGGTTCCAAAATATCTGGGGACAGTGACTATATCCACGAAAATAAAAGACCACTGCTCCTGGGAAGAAAAGCTATGATAAGCCTAGACATAGATACAATGTAATGAAAAGGAGAGACATCTCTTTGGCAATAAAGGTCCATATAGTCAGAGCTATGCTTTTACCAGTAGACATGTATGGATGTGCTAGTTTCACTATAAGGAAGGCTGATTGCCGAAGAATTGAGTCTTTGCAACTGTGTGCGAAAGATGGCTCTGGGAAGATCCTTGTCCAGTAAGGAGATCAACCCCACCAATCCTAATGGAAACTAACCCTAAATATCCATTGGAAAGACTGAGGTTGAAGCTGAAATTACAATATTTTGGCTACCCTGGTGTGAAGAAATAATACATGGGAAATGATTGAGGTTCTGCCTTGTCACTGAAAAAAATAATAATTATCAGCTCTGATATGGGTAGATGGAGGACAGGAGGAGAAGGGAACGACAGAGGGTGTGATCGTTGGACAGCATCACTTGACTCCATGAACATGAGTCTTAGCAAAGTATTGGAGATAATCAGAATAGGGATATTTGGAGTGCTGCTGTCCACAGTCTTGCAAACAGTTGTACATGACTGAGTGAGAGAATATCACCAACAACTGTATTTCACATATATCAATCGGGATGAGATTTTTCGACCTTGAAACATGAAATTCTTTATATGTCCATTAAAAAATTAGATATTCCTGCTTTCTCTACTTCTTTAATGAATGTCTTGGTACAGAACTTACCTCCTAAACTATGACAGTTTGAATATATCATGCACCAAAATCTGAATTAAAATATTTTGACATGGAATATGGACATGGAAAATGACATGGAATATTTGATATTTCAAATATGAAAATCTATGGATAAAGTTTCATATGTGAAATAACATGTGATTATGGATGCATTACCAAATTTTCTGTTTCATATATTGAAATTACACTAGAGAGTCTTACATGAAAGATAAAGTTCTCAGTTTCACATAAGAACCACTACGTGCAGGTTTTAGGACATGAACTATCAAAGCCTCTAAAATTCATAAATGAAAATCTGGGGACAGATTTTTCAATTAAAACTAGGGAATTTTCTGTATATTATATGAAAGTATGGACACAGAATTTTCTGCATGAAATAGAAAATCTTGATGCAATTTGCAGATTTCTCATTTGAAAATCTGTGTGCCGCTTTTGTCATGAAATACAGATTGCTTTGCACTTCATATTTGAAAAATTGCATCGTTTTGCTACAAAAAAATATGGAATCTTCTATTTCATATAAGACAATGTGATTTTCATGTTTGAGCAATAAAACTCTCTATATTTCACCGAAACAATCTTCCGACAAGAAATACGGAATCTGGTATAATTCACATTTGAAAATCTGAGGACAGATTTGCTCATATGAATTACAAAGCCTCTATATTCACATTTAAAAAGCTGTGTCAGATTTTTCGCACATAAAATACGGAATTGTCCATGATTCAGAAGAGCTGACTCATTTGCAAAGAACCTGATGGTGGGAAAGATTGAAGGCAGGAGAAGGGGACGACAGAGAATGAGATGGTTAGATGGCATCATGGTTTAAATGGACATAAGTCTGGTTAAACTCTGAGAGTTGGTGATGGACAGGGAGGCCTGGCATGCTGTTGTCCATGGGGTCGCTAAGAGTCAGACACAACTGAGCAAATGAACTGAACTGATGATTCAAAAATAAAGATCTTGGACGAGCAAAAAAATATAGAATCAACTTATTTCTCGTCTGACTGATACCTGTTTTCCCTATTTACATTTATAATTCTCTGTATTGCATTGATGAAAGTCCATGTGAAATTTTCCCAAAATGAAATACGAAATAAACTCTATGTGTCACATGAAAGTCTGGGTGCAAATATTTCTACAGGGAAATGTGTACATCTCTATAGTAACATGTGAATTTTTAGATTTTGGATTCCCCACATGGCCAGTGGAAATCTGTATATTTCACATGTCAAAATTTTGATGCTATTTTCCTCCATGAAATATGGAATGATCCCTATTTCTTGTTGCGAAAACCTGGACAAAAACTTTCGCACACGAAATATGGAATCTCAGCAATTAATTCATGAAAATATGGGTGTAGATAGTCTCATATGCATTTTGGAATCCTCTAAATTTCACATATAAAACCAAGGCACTTACTTCCTGACATGAAATATGGTAGTCTTTATATTTTTTATTTCACCATTTAGGTGTAACTATTTCAAGCTGATATTTGTAATTCTCTGTATATCACTATTTAGATATGCTAGCAGATGTACCTGCAAGCAATATGGAATTCTCTATATTTCACATATTAAAATGATGTCTTTTAAACATGAAATAAGAATTTTTGTTCATTTCACATAAAAAACCAGGGTGCAGATTTTCTGACAAGACATATGATCCTTGTATAGTTCAGATGTTGGTAATTTGATCTGGGTTCCTCTGCCTTTTCTAAAACCATCTTGAAAAGACAAAGGAATGAGAGATCAAATTGCTAACATCTGCTGGATCATTGGAAGAGCAAGAGAGTTCCAGAAAGACATCTATTTCTGTTTTATTGACAATGCCAAAGCCTTTGAGTGTGTGGATTACAATAAACTGTGGAAAATTCTGAAAGAAATGGGAATACTAGAGCACCTGACCTGTTTTTAGAAACCTATATGTAGTTCAGAAAGCAACAGTTAGAACTGGACATGGAACAACAGAGTGGTTCCAAATAGAAAAAGGAATATATCAAGGTTGTATATTGTCACCCTGCTTATTTAACTTATATGCAGAGTACATCGTGAGAAACTCTGGGCAGGAAGAAGCACAAGCTAGATTCAAACTGCTGGGAGAAATATCAATAACCAGATATATGTTGATGACACCACCCTTATTGCAGAGAGTGAAGAGGAACTGAAAAGCCTCTTGTTGAAAGTGAAAGAGGAGAGTGAAAAAGTTGGCTTGCAGCTCAACTTTCAGAAAACTAAGATCGTGGCATCGGGTCCCATCACTTCATGGAAATAGATGGAGAAACAGTGGAAACAGCATCAGGCTTTACTTTGGGGGGGCTCCAAAATCACTGAAGATGGTGATTGCAGACATGAAATTAAAAGATGCTTACTCCTTGGAGGGAAAGTTATGACCAACCTAGGTAGCATATTAAAAAGCAGAGACATTACATTGCCAACAGAGGTCCGTCTAGTTAAGGCTATGGTTTTTCCAGTGGTCATGAATGGATGTGAGATCTGGACTGTGAAAAAGGCTGAGTGCTGAAGAATTGATGCTTTTGAACTGTGGTTTTGGAGAAGGGTCTTGAGAGTCCCTTCGACTGCAAGGAAATGCAACCAGTCTATCCTAAAGAGATCAGTCCTGGGTGTTCATTGGAAGGACTAATGTTGAAGCTGAAACGCCAATATTTTGCCACTTCATGCGAAGAGCTGACTCATTGGAAAAAACCCTGATGCTGGGAGGGATTGAGGGAAGGAGGAGAAGGGGATGACAGAGGATGAGATGACTGGACGGTATCACTGACTTAATCGACATGAGTTTGGGTAAACTCCGGGAGTTGGTGATTCACAGGAAGGCCTGGGGTGATGTGTTTCACAGGGTCACAAAGAGTGGGACACGACTGAGAGACTGAACTGATAGTTGATTTGAGAACTGGATGCATTAATAAATATCAGATTTTCTTGTACCTACAGCCATCATGGGAATGTAATTCAACATATCAATATAACCGGTTAAAGATTTTTGTAAACCTAAATTCCTGTGAATGAAGAACTATTGTTTTTGAAATAAATAATAAAGGGGATTTAAAAGAGCACATAGATTGCCATTCATCCATAACAGAAATGCAAAGACGTTGTGTGACAAATATAATGACGTTACAAATACTAGACAGAGTTGATTTTTGATGGTTCTGTCCCAACTCTTTTATGGTAATTTTTCTTTTGGGGAAAAATTTTCAATCTTCAGACATGCACATATGCAGCAAAATATAATGTACAGTCACTTTAATTTTTATTGCTGTTTTCTTAATAAGTGTGTTATGAATTTAGATATAATTTTCTGCGATTTGCGTTGCATTTCTCATTAAGGTGCACGCATTTTCAGTTCTACTTTTGACTTCCAAGATAATGTGAAATTCATTAAGAATAATGATGCTTAAAAAAGATTATTATATTTTAAAACTTATTATTATTATTTTTTGGAGTATACTTGCTTTATATTGTTTGGTTAGTTTCTCCCCTAAAGCAAAATTAGGGAATGCTGCAGTCTTTCAGGTCATGAACACTAGTAAACAAGATAGTGACTAAACAGCAACCACACATATATCTCCATGTTTTTGA
This sequence comes from Moschus berezovskii, assembly GCF_049115385.1. Taxonomy (NCBI): domain Eukaryota; kingdom Metazoa; phylum Chordata; class Mammalia; order Artiodactyla; family Moschidae; genus Moschus; species Moschus berezovskii. The sequence continues at coordinate 31,674,574 of NC_142489.1, read as the reverse complement.
CTTCTTTCTAAATCTGGTCACCACAGTGCCTTAAGTAGACTTCCCTGTGCTGTACATATAGATCAAAAGTATATATGCTTCTGTTGTAATCTCCCAGTTGCTACGACCACCAGGCATTACATCCTTGATAACCGTGTATTTCTTCTCCATTGCTGTGTCCCTATCTATGGTTCTCATAGAGAATCATCTATTCCAGTTTTACCTAGATCCCATATATTTGTGTTAATATCTGATATTTCTTTTCCTCTTTTGTCTTAGCTTTATTGTATTTGACACTGTCTCTGTCCTTCTACATCTATGCAATTTACCTCATTTCATTCCATCCTAAGACTATGGTATGTATGTACCAACTCATTTTATCCATTCATGTCTAGATGAATGGATATTTCTGTTGCTTCCATGTGCCGCTATTGCAAATATTGCTGCCATCAATATTGAGGTTGTGCATCTTTTGGAATTATTATTTTCTTCATGAAAATTATTGGCAATTATTGGGATTTCTTGAACATATGGTAGCTTCATTCTTATTTCTAAATGAACCGTGTTCTATTCTCCATTTTAATCGATCATTGTGCCTTCCTAGCAACAGAACAGGGTTGTTTTGTCTACTCCACACCCTCGCCAGAATTAGTTTTGTGTGGATTTTTTTTTATATATAAGTATTCCGACAAATGTAAGTTTATACCCTCACTGAAGACTTTATTTCACTAACTCTTACAATTAGTGATGCTGAGCATCTTTTCCATTATTGTTGGACGTCTGTATGTCTTCTTAGGAGAAATGTCTATTTTATCATCTATTCATTTGTTCCAATTCGGTTGTTTGTTTTGCTATTATTGAGCCACATTAGGTGCTTCCATATTTTGGAGATTCTTCTGTTGTCATATCTTCAGTTGCAAATGTTTTTCCCATAATGAGACTTCATTTTTGTCTTGATTATGGGTTGGCTGTGCTATATGTTTAAGTAGTATTAGCTCTCTTTATTAAATTTTGGTTTTATTTTCATTTCAATGTAGGTAGGCAAAAAAATAGTTGCTGCAGCATTTCATGTCACAATGTATTCTACCTATTTTTTCCTCAAATATTATTGATTTACAGTTTCTGGCCTTATATGTAGGTCTTTAATCCATCTTGAATTTGTCTTTTTCTATGGTGGCATCACTAACTCAATGGACATGAGTAGGACATGACTGAGCAACTAAACTGAACTGAACTGAAGGAGTGACTGAACTGAACTGCACTGAAAGGAGTGACTTAAGTTGATCCACTGGAGGAGTGAGTGGCTAACCACCCCCTTTATACTTGCAACGGGACTTCCACGAACTATATAAAAAGGCAGCACGGTATGACTCCAAAACATGATCACCCAGGATGGTAGGTGCCAAATATGCTGCTTGGGAGGAGCAGAGGGTACTAAATAATGTTTCCAGAAAGCAACAAATGGTTGCCCCAAAATGGAAATAAACCTCATTGTTCATGTGTCTGGTGATGAAAGTAAAATGGAAAGCTATAAAAACAGTATTTCAGGGCAATATGAAATGTTAGATCCATGAACAATTTAAATTGAATGTGGTATAATAGGAGACGGCAATAGCCAACTCATTACAAAAAACCTGATTCCGGGGAAGATTGAAGGCAATAGGAGAAGGGGAAAAGAAGGATGAAATGATTGGATGGCATCACCTATGCAATGCATATGAACTCGGGAAAACTCCAAGAGGTGGTGAGGGACAGCAAGGACTGGCACGTTGCAGTTCATGGCATCCCAAAAAGTCAGAAACAACTCGGTCACAGAAGAATAACCAGGTACTGTTCTAACTGTAATCTTTTAGCTGTCCAGTTTTCCAGCTTAACTTGTCAAATATATTATCTTCTTGCCATTGCATATTGCTGCTTTCTTTGTCATAGATTAGGTGATCATTTGGGAAAGAGATTGTTTTAGGGTTTACTATCTGTTCCATTGGCTTTAATCCCAATATCGTGCCCATTACAAGCCAGGTTGAAAATTAAAAGTTTTTTTATAGACTGAAGTGAGGAAACCTGAGTCCTGAAGATCAGTTTTTCTTTCTTCAGTTTGCATGGTTATTCAAAGTCTTTGTGTTTCCAACAAGTTGTAAAGACTTTCTGTTGTTCTGTTTCTGTGAAAACTGTCGTTGGTAATTTAATATGGATGACATTGAATCTGTAACCTCGTTTTTATAGTGTAGCTAGTTTCACATATTGATTTTTATAGTCCAAATAATAGTATATCTCTCATTCCATTTGTGTCGTCTATGATTTGTCTCATCCATACCTTACTCTTTTCGGGCCACAAGTATTTTCTCTGGTTCGGCAGGTTCATTTTCAAGGATTTTATTTTTCTTGTTACAATGGTGAATCAGATTGTTTCCTTAATTTTTGTTTTTTGTTTTCTCTTGCTATTTATAGGAATGCAGGTGATTTTTTCCTGTTTATTTCTTTACCCAACCACTTCCGTATTAATTTTTTGGTGCAATATTAGGAATCTCTGAAATATAACTTTTTTCAGCAAACAGTGACATTTTTACGTCTTGTTTATCAGTTTGCTGGTATTATTTCCCCCTTCACTGATTGCTGTAGCTAGGAATCCCAAGATTATGTTGAATAACAGTGGTGAGAATGGCAAACTTTGTCTTTTTCACAAACTTAGGCAACATGCTTTCAGATTCCACCTCTGAAAAACATAGTAGTGCTGGGTTTATTCATACATGGCCTTTATTAAGTTGAAGATGATCCTCTCTGTTCCCACTTCTTGAACAGCTTTTATCATAAATGAGTCTTTAATTTTGTCAAAGGTGTTTTCTGCATTGTACCTTAGATTTGTTCAAGAGCTCTACTTGGAAACGTTTACTATCTTTCATTTTTCTTTTTTTCTCTGGCCACCTGATGCAAAGTGCTGTCTCATTAGAGAATGCTCTGATAGTGGGAATAATTGAAGGTAAAAAGAGAAGTGTGTAACAGATGATGAGAGTGTTAGATAGCATCACAAACCCTATGGACATGAATCTGAATAAATTCTGGGAAATAGGGAAGTTCAGACTGACGGGACACAGTCCATGGGGTGGCAAAGGGATGGACATGAATAATTGAACAACAATAGCAAAACATTCTTTCCTGTTATTGACAGTAGTAGTTATCCATGATTACTTCATTTTCTATCTTGCCATACCCTACCTATATCTCAGTTGCACTACTTTCACCACTTACCATGCAAAGATTCAGCCATGTTTGTTGCTATTACTGTCCCCCAAATGGACCAAAGTATATGTGATTTCTCAACTACACATGATTCAATGGTCTCCTAACCATTCTCCAGCATCCATTTATGTTCCTCAGAAATCTCTACCTTGCTATAGACAGAGAAAATTGTCTCTCACTAGTGAAGCCATGCGATAGAAAGCAAGTTCTTGAGAATAAATACCCTTTCAGGATTCTGTATTCTAACTTTGTCTCAGTCTTCACATTGTTCTTTTAAGTCTCATTTCTTCAGTCACACTGAAGTTTCAGTCTGTGTTCTCTTCTTCTCCGTCTCACTGTCTGTGCAGACACTCTTCTTCTGTTTTCCTTGATTTCCTTTTTTATTAATGTCTATGAGATGTTATTTTAAATTCCTCTGGAAACTTTTTTTCACTTTACAGATCATTTTGAGATTTTAATTTTAGATTGACCTTTTTGATGAGCTTTGATAGACTGTCCTCTCTAAAAGGAATAAATTATGACAACCCACATCTATTTTAGCTTGTGATTCTACTCGCCTCTATTCAGGATTAAAGGATTGTATTTGAGTAATACAACCTGAATGGGTGTGCATCATAGTCACTGAGTTATGCCCAACTCTGCAAACTCAAGGACTGCAGCCCAACAAACTCGATTGCCCATGGATATTCCAGGAAAATATATTGGAGTGGATTGCCATTTCCTTCTCCAGGGCAACAAGAATACTGGAACTATTAAGAAATATATTTTTTCAGCTTAGAAATCTTAATAAATTCTGAATTTACAGAGATAATTCATACCAAAGAAAAAGAGTATCTTGATTGCAAGTTAAAATCACCAACTTTTGCTGTCTATCCCACAATCAGGTGTAAAAGAAGCATTAGCATATCTGAAAAGCATATTTTTCGATTATTAATATGACTAAGGAATATTAAAAAAAAAAAGCAAAAAGAAATCTCAGAGATCTATATCATGGTTAGTAAATAGAGGCATATAATGGCATTTCTCTTCAAGAGAAATTGAGGCTAGAATATGAATCTTTCTCACTTCTTTTTTACTTGATAAATGTTATTTGGCATTCCCGGTCAGAGTTTTTCATCAGGATCCCTTCAATCAGGGTCCATACTTGTTTTTCTAGTGAATTATTGGTGGGTGCTTTCAGGAAAAATGAAATGAGGAAGCAAGATACAGCAGAGTGAAACTAAATCCAATCTCAAGTGGAGGCGAAATCTCACTGGGTGCAGAATTTTCTACATCAAATGCGTAATTGTGTATATTTTACATATGAACGTCTTAGTGCAGATTTTCATCTTCATATATGGAATTCTCGATATATCATGTATGAAAATCTGAGTGAAAGTCTTCTGACAACACATGAAAATTTGCATATTTGGAATGCAAGGATTCTTCTATATTCACAGATCAATCAATGTAATACCCACATTAAAAAAATGAAAAATAAAAACCATATAATTATCTCAATAGATGCAGAGAAAGCCTTTGACAAAATTCAACATCCATTTATGATAAAAGCCATCCAGAAAGTGGGAATAGAAGGAACATTCCTCAACATAATAAAAGCTATATACGGCAAACCCACAGCAAACATTATCCTCAATGGTGAAAAATTGAAAGTGTTTCCCCTAAAGTCAGGAACAAGACAAGGGTCACCACTCTCACCACTACTATTCAACATAATCTTGGAAGTTTTGGTCACAGCAATCAGTGCAGAAAAAGACATAAAAGGAATCCAAATTGGAAAAGAAATAAAACTGTCACTGTCTACAGATAACAGGATCCTCTACAAAGAAAACCCTAAAGACTTTACCAGGAAACCACTAGAAGTAATGAATACAGTAAAGCTGAGGATATAAAATCAACACACAGAAATCTCTTGCATTCCTATACACTAATAATGAGAAAATAGAGAAGTTGAGATAATTCCATTCACCATTGTAATGGAAAGAATAAAACACTTAGGAATGTATCTACCTAAAGAAACAAACAAAAAATAAACTATATATAGAAAACTATAAAACACTGGTGAAAGAAATCAGACAGGATACTAACAGATGGAGAAATATTTCCTGGTCATGGATTGGAAGAATAAATATTGTGAAAATGAATATATTATCCAAAGTAATTTATAGGTTCAATGCAATCCTTATCAAGCTACCAACAGTATTTTTCACAGAGCTAGAAAAAATAATTTCACAATTAGTATGGAAAAACATGAAACCTCGAATAGCCAAAGCAATCTTGAGAAAGATGACTGGAACTGGGGGAATCAACAAGCTGGACTTCAGGCCCTACTACAAAGTCCCAGTCATCAAGACAGTTTGATACTGGTATAAAGACAGAAATATAGATCAATGGAACAAAATAGAAAGCCCAGAGATAAATCTATGCACCTGTGACACCTATCTTTGACAAAGGAGGCAAGAATATTCAAAGGAGAAAAGACAATCTCCTTAACAAGTGATGCTTGGAATACTGGTCAACCAATGTAAAAGAATGAAACTAGAACACTCCCTAACACCATACACAAAAATAAACTCAAAATGGATTAAAGATATAAATGTAAGACCAGAAACTATAACACTCCTAGAGGAGAACATAGGCAAAACCCTCTCCGACATAAATCACAGCAGGATCCTCCATGATCCACCTCCCAGAATATTGGAAATAAAACCAAAAATAAACAAATGGGACCTAATTAAACTTAAAAGCTTCTGCACAGCAAAGAAAACTATAAGCAGGGTGAAAAGACAGCCTTCAGAATGGAAGAAAATAATAGCAAATGAAGCAACTGACAAAGAATTAATCTGAAACATATACAAGCAGCTCCTGAACTCAATTTCAGAAAAATAAATGGCCCAATCAAAACATGGGCCAGAGAACTAAACAGAGATTTCTACAAAGAAGACATACAGATGGCTAACAAACACATGAAAAGATGCTCAACATCACTCAGAGAAATGCAGTACAAAACCACAATGACATACCATTTCATGCCAGTCAGAATGGCTGCTGTCCAAAAGTCTACAAGTAAAAAATGCTGCAGAGGGTGTGGAGAAAAGGGAACCCTCTTACACTGTTGGTGGGAATGCAAACTAGTACAACCACTATGGAGAACAGTGTGGAGATTCCTTAAAAACTGGAAATAGAACTGCCATAAGACCCAGCAATCCCACTGCTGGGCATATACACCGAGGAAACCAGAATTGAAAAAGACTCATGCAATCCAATGTTGATCGCAGCACTGTTTATTAAAGCCAGGATGTGGAGGCAACCTGGATGTCCATTTGCAGATGAATGGATCAGAAAGCTATGGTACATATACACGATGAAATATTACTCAGCCATGAAAAAGAATGCATTTGAATGAGTTCTAATGAGGTGGATGAAACTGGAGCCTATTATACAGAGCGAAGTAAGCCAGAATGAAAAACATCATTACAGTATACTAATGCATATACATGGAATTTAGAAAAATGATAATGATAACCCTGTACACGAGACAGCAAAAGAGACACAGATGTATAGAACAGTCTTCTGGACTCTGTGGGAGAGGGCAATGGTGGGATGATTTGGGGGAATGACATTGAAACATGTGTATTATCATATGTGAAACGAATCGCAAATCCAGGTTTGATGCATGATACAGAATGCTCAGGGCTGGTGCACTGGGATGAACGAGTGGGATGGGACGGGAAGGGATGAGGGAGGAGGGTTCAAGATGGGGAACACAGGCACACCAGGGGCAGATTCAAGGCAATATATGGCAAAACCAATACAATAATATAAAGTAAAAATAATAATAATAATAATAAATTAAAAAAAAGAAAGGTGGTGTATTCCAGATAGTCAGATTTTCACATGTGCAATAGTGAAAAATGCATATTTCTCATTAGAAACTTTGTGCCACGATGTTAGCATATGAAATATACAAAATTCCACATAACATGTTGGTCTATCTGCGAGCAGATGTTCATATGTGAAATACAGACTATTCTTTAATTCATTATGGAAATTATGAGACTCCATTTTCAATATGAAGTGCAAATGCCCCAACTTCACTTAAGAAAATCTGTGATTGCATTGCCATATGTAATATTCAGAGAAAGCCATGTATCATAATATTCTGCACCAGGATTTTCATCTGTGTAGCAGAGAGAATATCGTATTTCATACAGGAATTATTGAACTTAGATTAACATACATGAACTTAGAAAATTCCATGATCCAGGGACCACTAGTCACTCCCAGGTTTCCAAGTGTGAAATATAAGGATTCTACCTTTCATGTTGGAAAATCAGCACCAAGATTTTCTTATGTGGACTGTAAAAAATTCTACATTTCATGATGGAACATTTTTACACAACATTCATCATACAGGAGAACCAGTTAGTTGTTTTTCTTATGTGAATATCAACATAAAATTTTGTGTGTAAACATACAGAAAAAATGTCATGCTATATGTAAAATACACAGAGTTGCATTTGGGATGACTGATTTTAGAGTTTTGCCTATGAAATATAAACATTTCCAAATTTCATCTAAATTTTTAATTTGTGCCTAAATTTTTATTTTTTGACTAAATTTTCATGTGTGAAATACCAAGAATGTTATAGGTCATGGAGGAAAAGAAAATCTAACCCACTTTTTAAATGTGAAAGAGTACTCCATTTTTCATGAAGGATAAGGTATGTCCAGATTCTCACATGTTAGTTACACACAAGGATGTTATATTTCTTGTTCAACAGAAATACTATGCCCAGGATTTAATATATTGAATTTATAAAATGTCATGTTTCAGTAGAGAATCTGTCCCCAGATTTTCTCATGCAAAACATAGAGAAGTCTTTATTTTTTATAAGGTAATTTGTGTCCAGGTTTTCTCATACTGAACACAGAGATTTCCATATTTCATGTAGGAAATTCAGAGTGCAGCTTTTCATGTGTCATGTTGAAGAGTCTGCATATTTCATGTAAGATAAAATGTGTTCAAAATTTCATATGTGAAATATACAGTATTCTATGTCTCAGGTAGTATGTCTGATGCCCAGTTATTCATATTTAAAATGTATAGAATTCAATATTCCGTGTTAAAATTGCAGCTCAGTTGTTCATATATCAAGCACAGAAAATTCCAAATTTCTATAATTAAACGTTGTGTGCAGTTTTTCAAATGTGAAATAGTGTTTATTCCATAATTTATTAGAATAACATGCCCTCAACACTCAGATTACCAAATTAAAAATATAGGAAAGTCACACTTCAAGCTTGAAAATATGAAGTGATATTTTCATATACAAAATATCGAAGGTCCATAATATACATATGAATATCTTTGTGCAGTCCTGCTTATAAGCATTCAGACTTTCTAATTACATGTTTGAAAATGTATCCACATTTTCTCCTATTAAAAACAAAACAAAGCACAAAACTGTTTTTCAGGTCTCAACAATGAACCTATAATGCTACATGTGAAATTCACAATTCATATGTCAGATGAAAAAAATCACCAGCCTTTCTTATTCCAAATATGCAAAGTTTCATGTGTTGTCAGAAAACATTCATTCAGATTTTCATATTTGATGTATCAAGAATTTCATAATGAAGATGAAAATCTTCACTAGTATGCTCATACATAAAATATACATAATTACACATGAGTTGGTGATGGACTGGGAGGCCTGTCGAGTTGTGATTCATGGGGTCACAAAGAGTCGGACATGACTGAGCAACTGAACTGACCTGAACTGAACTGACACATTTGATGTAGAAATTCTACACACAGTGCAATTTTGCCTCCACTTGAGATTAGATTTATTTTCATTCTGCTGTGTCTTGTTTCCCTCATTCCATTTCTTCCAAAAAACCTCACCAATAATTCACTTGAAAAGCAAGTATGGACCCTGATTTAAGGGATCTTGATGAAAATTTATCACTAGGAATGCCAAATATCATTCACCAAGAAAAAGAAAGAGAGAAAGTTTAACAATCTAGCCTCAATTTCTCCTGAAGAAAAATGCCATTATTTGCCTCTATTTACTATCTATGATATAGATCTCTGATATTTCTTTTTGACTTTTTTTAATATTCCTTAGCCATATTAATAATTGAAAATTATGCTTTTCAGAGAAGCTGATGATTTTTTCTATACCTGATTGTGGGATAGACAACAAAAATTGGTGATTTTAACTTGCAATCAAGTTACTTTTACTCTTTTTAGTGAATTAACTCTTCAAGTTCAGAATTTATTAAATTTTATACGTTAAAATTTTCATCTCTTATTTCCATTGTTCATGTTGTGCTGGAGAAGGAAATGCAACCCACTCCAATATCTTTGCTGGAAAAGCCCATGGATAGATGATCCTGTTGGGCTGCATTCCATGAGGTTGCAGAGTTGGGTATGAGTCAGTGACTAACTTGCACATCCATTCAGGTTGTATTATTCAAATACAGTCCTTTACTCCTTAATACAGGTGAGTAAATCACAAGTTGAAATAGATGTGTGTTGTCATAAATTATTCCTTTGGGAGAGGACAGTCTATCAAGGCACATCAATTAGGATAATCTAAAATTAAAATCTCAAAACGATCTGTAAAGTGAAAAAAAGTTTCCAGAGGAATTTAAAATAACATCTCATAGACATTAATAAAAAAGGAAATCAAGGAAAACAGAAGAAGAGTGTCTGCACAGACAGTGAGACGGAGAAGAAGAGAACACAGACTGAAACTTCAGTGTGACTGAAGAAATGAGACTTAAAAGAACAATGTGAAGACTGAGGCAAAGTTAGAATACAGAATCCTGAAAGGGTATTTATTCTCAAGAACTTGCTTTCTGTCGCATGGCTTCACTAGTGAGAGACAATTTTCTCTGTCTATAGCAAGGTAGAGATTTCTGAGGAACATAAATGGATGCTGGAGAATGGTTAGGAGACCATTGAATCATGTGTAGTTGAGAAATCACATATACTTTGGTCCATTTGGGGGACAGCAATAGCAACAGACATGGCTGAATCTTTGCATGGTACGTGGTGAAAGTAGTGCAACTGAGATATAGATAGGGTATGGCGAGATAGAAAATGAAGTAGTCACGGATATCTACTACTGTCAATAACAGGAAAGAAATTTTTGCTATTGTTGTTCAGTCAGTTATTCACGCCCATCCCTTTGCCACCCCATGGACTGTGTCCCATCAGGCTGACCTTCCCTATCTCCCAGAATTTGTTCAGACTCATGTCCATAGCGTTTGTGATGTTATCTAATTCTCTCATCATCTGCTGCCCACTTCTATTTTTACCTTCAATTCCATCACTTCATGGGAAATAGATGGAAAGTGCAGATGCTGATTGCAGCCATGAAATTGAAAGACACTTACTCCTTGGAAGGAAAGTTATGACCAACTTAGATAGTATATTACAAAGCACAGACATTACTTTGCCAAGAGAGGTCCATCTAGTCAAGGCTATGGTTTTTCCCATGGTCATGTATGGATGTGAGATTTGGACTGTGAAGAAAGCTAATCACCGAAGAATTGATATTTTTGAACTATGGTGCTGGAGCAGATTCTTGAGAGTCCCTTAGACTGCAAGGAGATCCAACCAGTCCATTCTAAAGGAGATCAATCCTGGGTGTTCATTGGAAGGACTGATGCTGAAGCTGAAACTGCAATACTTTGGCCACCTCATGCGACGAGTTGACTCACTGGAAAAGACTCTGATGCTGGGAAAGGTTGGGGGTGGGAGAAGAAGGGGACGACGGAGAATGAGATGGCTGGATGGCATCACCGACTCTGTGGACATGAGTTTGAGTGAACTCTGGGAGTTGATGATGGACAGGGAGGCCTGGCGTGCTGTAATTAATGGGGTCGCAGAGTGTAGGCCACGACTGAGCGACTGAACTGAACTGAACTGAACTGATTCCCAGTATCAGAACACTCGTTACTGAGACAGCAATTTGCATCAAGTGGCCAGATGAGAAAAAAACAATGAATGATAATAAACGTTTCCAAGGAGATGTGTTGAACACATCTAAGACACAGATGCAGAAAGCACCTTGGACAAAATTAAACACTTATTTATGAAAAACCCTGTGCAGGAAGTGGGAACAGAGAGGATCATCTTCATCTTAATAAAGGCCATGTATTTATAAACCTACCACTAAAATGCTTCTCATAGGTCAAAACTGAAAATATTTTGCCTAAGATCATGAGAAAGTTAAAGTTTGCCGCTCTCACCACTGTTACTCAAAATAATCTTGGGTCTCTTAGCTACAGCAATCAGTGAAGAAGAAGAAGAAAAAAAAAACATTACCAGTAAACTGAAAAATAAGAGGTAAAAGTGTCACTGTTTATCGACACAATTTATTATGTCACAGAATCCTAAGATGGCACCAGAAAATTAACAACAATGACTTTAGGAAAGTTGTTGGATTAAAAAAATAAACAGGAAAATATCTCCTGCATTCCTATAAATAAAAAGAGAAAACCAAAAACAAAAATTAAGGAAATAATCTGATTCACCATTGTAACAGGAAAAATGAAATATTGGGCATAATCCTGCCTAAACTGAAGAAGGACTTTTGTGACAGAAATAATAAGGTATGGATGAGACAAATAAAAGATGATAAGCCCTTTGGAGAGGGTGCAGAGAAAAGGGAACCCTTTTACATTGTTGGTGGGAATGCAAACTTGTACAGCCACTGTGGAGAACAGGGTGGAGATTCCTTAAAAAAACTGGAAAATAGGACTGCCATATGGCAGATCAATCCCACTGCTGGGGATACACACAGAGGAAACCAGAATTAAGAAAGTGATTTGTACCCCACTGTTCATTGCAGCACTGCTTACAACCACCAGGATATGGAAGCAACAGAGATAGCCATCAGCAGACAAATGAATAAGAAAATTCTGGTACATATACACAATGGAATACTCAGTTCAGTTCGGTTCAGTTCAGTCACTCAGTCGTGTCCGACTCTCCGCAACCCCATGAATCACAGCACGCAGGACTCCCTGTCCATCACCAACTCCCGGAATTCACTCAAGGTCAATCTAGTCAAGGCTATGGTTTTTCCCGTGGTCATGTATGGATGTGAGAATTGGACTGTGAAGAAAACTGATTGCCGAAGAAATGATGCTTTTGAACTGTGGTGTTGGAGAAGACTCTTGAGAGTCCCTTGTACTGAAAGGAGATTCAACCAGTCCATTCTAAATAAGATCAATCCTGGGTACATTGGAAGGACTGATGCTAAAGCTGAAACTGCAATACTTTGGCCACCTCATGCGGCGAGTTGACTCACTGCAAAAAAAAAAAAAAAAAAGGAATATTACTCAGCTATTAAAAACAATGCATTTGAATCAGTTCTAATGAGGTGAATGAAACTAGAGCCTATTATACAGAGTGAATTAAGTCGGAGAGGAAAACAGCGATAGAGAATATTAACACAAATAGAATTTAGAAAAATGGTAACAATGAGCCTGTATTTGAGACTGCAAAATAGACACAGATGTAAAAAACAGATTTTTGGACTCTGTGGGAGCAGGCAAGGGTGGGATGATTTGAGAGAATAGCATGGAAATATGTATATTACCATACGTGTAATTGATCACAAGTCCAGGTTTGATGCATGAGACAGGGTGCTCAGGGCTGGTGTACTGGAATGACCCTGAGGGATGGGATGGAGAGGGAAGTGGGAGGGAGTTCAGGATGGGGAACACATATACACCCATGGTTGATTCATGTCAATGAATGGCAAAAACCACTACAATATTGTCAAGTAATCAGCCTTCAATTAAAATAAATACCTTTTTTTTTTTAAAGGTGACAGAAATGAAATAAGAGATATACTATTTTGGGGGCTTTAAAAATCAATATGTGAAAATGGCTACCCTACGAAAAGGAGTTTGCAAATTCAGTATCATCCCTATTAAATGACCAATGAAATTTTTCACAGAATAGAACCAAAAAAAAAAAAATCTTTACAACTTGATGGAAACACAAAGATTTGAATAACCATGCAAACTTGGGAAAGAGAAACTGAGCTACAGGACTCAGGTTTCCTCACTTCAGTCTATACAAAAAACATATAGTTTTGAAAATGCCATGCAATTAGCACAATATTGGAATTAAAGCCAGTGGAACAGATAGAAACCCTAAAATAATCTCTTCCAATGATCACCTAAATTTTGACAAAGGAGGCAACAATATTCAATGGCAAGAAGATAATATATTTGACAAGTTAAAGTGGAAAATCTGGACAGCTAAAAGTATTAGAATACAGTTAGAACACGACCTGGTTATTCTTCTGTGGCCAAATTGTGTCTGACGTTTTAGGATGCCATGAACTGCAGCATGCCAGTCTTTCCTGTCCACCTCTTGGAGTTTGCCAGAGTTCATATCTATTGCATAGGTGATGCCATCCAATCATCTCATTTTTGTTTCCCCCTTCTCCTGCTGCCTTCAATCTTTCCCAGAACCAGGGTCTTTTTCAACGAGTTGGCTGTTGCCATCTCCTGTTATACCACATTCAATTTAAATTGTTCATGGATCTAACATTCTAGGTTACCCTGCAATACTGTTCTTCACAACATTCCATTTTAATTTCATCTCCACACATATAAACAATGAGGCTTATTTCCATTTTGGGGCAACCACTTGCTGCTTTCTGGAAACGTGAGTTATTAACCTCTGCTTCTCTCAAATATCATGTTAGGCATCTACCATCCTGGGAGACTCTTTTTTTGGTATCACACCTTGTTGCCTTTTTATACAGCTTATAGAGGTGCCATAGCAAGTATAATGGGGGTGGTGTGCCATTACCTGCTCCAGTGGATCACATATAGTCACTCCTTAGCACCATAGAATAAGACAAATTCAAGATGGATTAAAGACCTACTTATGAGGCCAGAAACTGTAAATCAATAATATTTGAGGAAAGCATAGGTAGAATACATTGTGACATGGAATGCAGCATCAACTTTTTTTTTTTTTTAACTATCTCCTTGGGAAATGAAAATAAAACCAAAAATATATAAAGAGACTTAACTAAACTTAAATATGTTGCAAAGGAAACCAATAAGCAAAACAGAAATGAAGTCTCATTATGGGAAAAACATTTGCAACTGAAGATAATGACAACAGAAGAATCTCCAAAATATGGAAGCAGCTCATGTGGCTCAATAACAGCCAAATGAACAACCCAACTGAAACGAATGAATAGGTGATGAAATAGACACTTCTCATAAGGAGATATACATATGTCCAATAATATTTGTAAAAATGCTTAGCATCACTAACTGTGAGAGAAAGGGAAATAAATTCTTCAATGGTGGTATCAACTCACATATGTCTGAATAACCATTATCAAAATAAAAAAATCCACACAAAAACTGCTAAGAGAGGGTTCTAAGTAAACAGAGCAATCCTGTACTGTTGTTAGGAATGCACATTGATAGATTACGATGGAGAAGAATATACGGGATCGTTTAAAACTAAGAATGAAGCTACCATATGTTCAAGAAATCCAATAATTGTCAATAATTTTCATGAGGAAAATCATAATTCCAAAAGATGCACAACCTCAATATTGATGGCAGCATTATTTGCAAAGCACGACATGGAAGCAACAGAAATATCCATTCATCTAGAGAGGAATGGATAAAATGAGTTGGGACATACATACCAAAGTCTTAAGATGGAATGAAATCAGGTAAATTTCATAGATGCAGAAGGACAGAGACAGTGTCAGATACAATAAAGCTAAGACAAAAGAGAAAAAGAAATATCAGATATTAACACAAATATATGGGATCTAGGTAAAACTGGAATAGATGATTCTCTATGAGAAGCATAGATAGGGACACAGCAATGGAGAAGAAATATACGGTTATCAAGGATGCAGTGCCTGGTGGTAGCAGGAATTAGGAGATTACAACAGACACACATATACTTCTGATCTGTATGCACAGCACAGGGAAGTCTTAATGCACTGTGGTGACCAGATTTAGAAAGTAGTCAAAAACATGGAGATAGATGTATGGTTGCTGTTTAGTGACTATCTCGTTTACTAGACTTTATGACGTGAAGGACTGCAGCATTCTCTAATTTTGCTTTAGGGGAGAAACTAACAAAATAATGGAAAACAAGTATACTCCAAAAAAATTAAGTTTTAAAAGCATATTATCTTTTTTATAAACATCATTATTCTTAATGAATCTCACATTATCTTGGAAGTGAAAAGTAGAACTCTAAGTGTGCACACTTTAATGACAAATGCAATGCCAATATCAGAATACTACATCCAAATTCATAACACACTTATTTAGAAGACAGCAATAAAAAATAAAAGTGACTGTACATTATATTTTGCTGCACATGTTCATGTCTAAAGATTGAAAAATTTTCCCCAAAAGAAAAATTACCTTAAAAGAGTTGGGACAGAACCATGAACAATCTACTCTGTCTAGTTGACCCATGATATGTACTTGTGCATTTTATATATTATAGTGTTTTAATTTTTTTATTTAATTCTATTGTATTGTTCTTTAAAATATTCATTATATTTGTCACACAACGTCTTTTACATGTTACCATGTGTTATGGATGAATGACAATATACGTGTTCTTTTAAATCTCCTTTACGTATTTATTTTAAAAATAATAGTTCTTCGTTCACAGGAATTTAAGCTTTACAAAATCTTTAAATGGTTATATTTATATGTTGAAATACATTCCCATGATGGCTGTAGATACAAGAAAATCTGAATTTTATTAAGGCATCCAGTTTAAAGGTATCTTTCTCCAATCAACTATCACTTGAGTTCAGTTCAGTTGCTTAGTGGTGTCCGACTCTTTGCGACCCCATGAATGGCAGCACGCCTGGCCTCCCTGTCAATCACCAACACCTGCAGTCCACTGAGTCGATGATCCCCTCCAACCATCTAATCCACCATCTAATCCTCTGTCTTCCCCTTCTCTTCCTGCTCTCAATCTTCCCCAGCATCAGGGTCTTTTCAAATGAGTCAGCTCTTCACATCTGAAGGCCAAAGTACTGCAGTTTCAGCTTTAACATCAGTCCTTAAAATGCACAACCACGAGAGATCTCCTTTAGAATGGACTGGTTGGATTTCCTGGAAGTCCAAGGGACTCTCAATAATCTTCTCCAACAACACAGTTCAAAAGAATCATTCTGCACTCGGCTTTCTTTATAGTCCAACTCTCAGATCCATGCACGATTACTGCAAAAACCATAGCCTTGACTGGACAGACCTATGTTGGCAAAGTCATTCTCTGCTTTTTAATGTCATGTCTAGGTTGGTCATAACTTTCCTTCCAAAGAGTAAGCGCCTTTTAATTTCATGGCTGCAATCACCTTCTGTAGTGATTTTGGAGCCCAGAAAACTAAAGTCAGGCTCTGTTTCCACTGTTTCCCCATCTATTTGCCATGAAGTGATGGGACCAGTATCTGAATGTTGTTCTTTAAGCCAACTTTTTATTCTCTTCTTTCACGTTCATTAAGAGGTGATTAATTCTTCTTCACTTTCTGCCATAAGGGTGGTGTTATCTGCATATCTGAGGTTATTGATATTTCTCCCTGCAATCTTGATTCCAGCTTGTGTTTCCTACAGACCAGTGTTTCTCATGATGTAATTTGCATATAAGTTAAATAAGCAGGGTGAAATATACAGCTTTGATGTACTCCTTTTCCTATTTGGAACCAATCTGTTGTTCTATGTCCAGTTCTATATATTGCTTCCTGACCTTTATACAAGTTTCTCCATATGCAAAGCAGGTGGTCTGGTATTTTCATATTTTCTAAAAAAAATTACACAGTTCATTGTATTCCACAATTCAAAGGCTTTGGCATAGTCAATAAAGCAGAAACAGATGATTTCCTGGATTTCTCTTCTTTTACCGAAAACCGAGTCGATGTTGGCCATTTGATCTCTAGTTCCTCTGCCTTTTCTAAATCCACGTTGAACATCTGGAAATTCATGGTTCCCATGTTACTGATTCATGGCTTGGAAAATTTTAAGGAACACTTTAGTAGAGTGTGACATGAGTGCAATTGTATTGTAGTTCAGCATTTTCTGCTATTGCTTTTCTTTGAGATTGGAGTGAAATCTGATATTTCCCAGCCCTGTGTCCACTGCTGAGTTTTGAAAGTTTGCCAGCATATTGCATGCACGACTTTCACAGCATCATTTTTCAGGATTTTAAATAGTTCAAATGGAATTCCATCATCTCCAGTATCTTTGTTCATAATGATGCTTTCTAAGGCCCACTAGACTTCACTTTCCAGGATGTCTGACTCTAGGTGAGTAATTTCATGATTATATGGGTCATGAAGTGTTTTTTTTTTTTTTTGTACAGTCCTTCTGTGTATTCTTGCCATCTCTTCTTAATCTCTTCTGCTTCTGTTAGGTCCCTACCATTTCTGAATGTTTCTGCTGCTTTCCCAGATAACCTACAATTACAGTAATAAGTCTTAGAGAATGCTTTTCTGGCATACTGTCTCGGGTCACACAGAGTTCCAGCCCCAGGGTACCACTTCCATTCAGATGCAGGCCAAGAGGAGTCACCCAGAGTCATGGCTCAGACACACACAAGTGGAGACATGCCCTGGCTTGGCTGGCACTGTGACTTTGGAGCGCGCCATTCCTCCCAGCCCACACGTCCCTCCACCCCATGGGTTTGTCTGTGCCCTCACCCGTATTCCTCCTCCTGCTCCTGCTCCTTCTATCCTCCTGAACAACCAACCCTAAGAAGCGGTACTAAGGATATGACTTTGCCCCAGGAGCTAGGAATGCCCTGGATGATTACACAAGCGACACTTTTCCTCTG
This sequence comes from Moschus berezovskii, assembly GCF_049115385.1. Classification (NCBI taxonomy): domain Eukaryota; kingdom Metazoa; phylum Chordata; class Mammalia; order Artiodactyla; family Moschidae; genus Moschus; species Moschus berezovskii. The sequence goes on along the minus strand of NC_142489.1, from coordinate 31,656,486 downwards.
ATGGTTCTTCCACCTGAGCGGAGAGTAGGCCCTGCGGTAATTTTCACTCCCACAACTCAGCTCTACCTGCGGGAAAGCCAATGCCTCCACTGCACGAAGTGGGGGCAGTGGGAGCCAATCCCTCGGCGCTCCACGGCTTGGGTGTACCTGGTCCTGCTCCTCTGGGTTCTCCTCACGCTCTTGAAAGTACAGCAGCTCCTGTTCCTCGCCAACAGACACCAGCTTCACCTCCTCCATAATGTCTTCCTCCAGTGGCTTGAGGTCTTGCCAGAACCCCACTATTTCTCCTTCCTGCAAAGTTTCTCCTTCCTCCACAGCCTCCATCCTGAAGAGGGTGACCACCTTGACTGGTGCCTCCTAACCCCCGCTCTCTGTAACGTCCTTGATGGCCCCACCGAGCCGGCAGGTCGCAGGGACCATGTGGCCTGAAAACCAGTCTCATAGTAAGAAAATTCAGGTTCCCAAAACCACTCCAGCCTTCCACTTGTCTTCCTTTCCTTGTTGCCCTTACCATGTACCAGGTTTGTAAAGGATGTGGGCCTGGAAGCACAGCAACTGGCTGACACAGCGGGCCCACAGGCTTCAATCACTCCCCATCAATTGACTACTTGTGGACACTACCAGAAGGGAAGGTGAGACACACAGGAAGATCATTATGTCATCACCCATGCATAGTATGTTGGTGGGAAAGGCTTGGCTTCTACACCCTGACATTACAAACAATTCAAGAGCCAATCAAATGGAATTTAAAGGCATTTCCTCAGGGGAACTCTGGCTGCAATAAGCCTGTGCCCATCTCTGATCAACACAGTTCAGTTCACTTCAGTCGCTCAGTTGTGTCCAACTGTCCGTGACCCCATGAATCACAGCTTGCCAGGCCTCCCTGTCCATCACCAACTCCCGGAGTTCACTTAAACTCATGTCCATTGAGTCGGTGATGCCATCCAGCCATCTCATTCTCTGTCGTCCCCTTCTCCTCCAGCCCGAAAACTTTCCCAGTATCAGCGTCTTTTCCAGTGATTCAATTCGTCGCATGAGGTGGCCAAAGTATTGGAGTTTCAGCTTTAACATCAGTCCTTCCAACGAACACCCAGGTTTGATCTCCTTTAGAACGGACTGTTTGGATCTCCTTGCAGTCCAAGGGACTCTCAAGAGTCATCTCCAAAACCACAGTTCAAAAGCATCAATTCTTCGGTGATCAGCTTTCTTCACAGTCCAACTCTCTCATCCATACATGACCACGGGAAAAACCATAGCCTTGACTAGATGAATCTTTGTTGGTAAAGCAATGTCTCTGCTTTTTAATATACTATCTAGGTTGGTCATTACTTTCCTTCCAAGGAGTAAGTGTCTTTTAATTTCCTGGTTGTAATCAGCATCTGCAGTGATTTTGGAGTCCAAAAATATAAAATCTGACACTGTTTCCATTTTTTTTCCATCTATTTCCCATGAAGTGATGGGACCAGATGCCAAGATCTTTGTTTTCTGAATGTTGAGCTTCAAGCCAACCTTTTCACTCTCCTCATTCGCTTTCATGAAGAGGCTTTTGAGTTCCTCTTCACTTTCTGCCATAAGGGTTGTGTCAGCTGCATATCTGAAGTTATTGATATTTCTTCCAACAATCTTGATTCCAGCTTGTGCTTCTTCCAGTTCAGCGTTCCTCATAATGTACTCTGCATGAATAAGCAAGGTGACAATATACAGCCTTGACGTACTCCTTTTCCTATTTGGAACCAGTCTGTTGTTCCATGTCCAGTTCTGACTGTTGCTTCCTGACCTGCATACAGGTTTCTCAAGAGGCAGGTCAGGTGGCCTGGTATTCCTATCTCTTTCAGAATTTTCCACAATTTATTGTGATCCACACAGTCAAAGGCTTTGGCATAGTCAATGAAGCAGAAATAGATGTTTTTCTGGAACTCTCTTGCTTTCTCCATGATCAAGCATATGTTGGCAATTTGATCTCTGGTGCCTGTGCCTTTTGTAAAACCTGATTGAACATCTGGGATTTCATGGTTCACATATTTCTGAAGCCTGGTTTCGGGGATTTTGAACATGACTTTACTAGCATGTGAGATGAATTAATTTGTGCGGTAGTTTGAGCATTCTTTGTTATTGCCTTTCTTTGGGATTGGAATGAAGACTGACCTTTTCCAGTCCTGTGGCCACTGCTGAGTTTTCCAAATTTGCTGGCATATTGAGTGCAGCACTTTCACAGCATCATCGGAGCAGCTGTGAAGAGATATCCCATGCCCAAAGTAAGAGAAATCCAAAGTAAGAGAAATTTTGAGGGGACATCAGAGGGTAGACACACTGATATCATGATCACAGGAAACTAGTCGATGTGATCACATGGACCACAGCCGAATGTGGTCCACTGGAGAAGGGAATGGCAAACCACTTCAGTGTACTTGCCTTGAGGACCCCAGGAACAGCATCAAAGTGCAAAATGATAGGATACTGAATGAGGAATTCCCCAGGTCGGTAGGTGCCCAGTTTGCTACTGTATATCCGTGGAGAAATAACTCTAGAAGGAATGAAGGTATGGAGCAAAAGCAAAACCAATACCCAGTTGTGGATGTGTCTGGTGATAGAAGCAAGGTCCGGTGCTGTAAAGAGCAATATTGCATAGGAACCTGGAATTTAGGTCCATGAATCAAGGCAAATTGGAAGTGGCCAAACAGGAGATGGCCAGAGTAAACATTGACATTCTAGGAATGAGTGAACTAAGATGGATTGGAATGGGAGAATTTAACTCACACGGCCATTATATCTGTAACTGTGGGCGGGAATCCCTTTGAAGAAATTGAGTAGACAGCATAGTCAACAAAAGAGTCCAAAATGCAGTACTTGAGAGCAATCTCAAAAACGACAGAATGATCTCTGTTCTTTACCAAGGCAAACCATTCAATATCATGGTAATCCAAATTTATTCTCTGATCAGTAATGCTGAAGAAGCTGAAACTGAAAGTTCTGTGAAGACCTGCAAGACCTTCTAAAACTAACACCCAAAAAAGATGTCCTTTTCATTATAGGGGAATGGAAAACAGAAGTAGGAAGTCAAGAAACACCTAAAGTACGAGGCAAATTTGCCTTGGAGTACAGAATGTAGCAGGGTAAAAGGCTAGTAGAGTTCTGCCAGGAGAACGCACTGGTCAAGCAAACACCCTCTTCTCTTTTTCTTCCCACTTATGTTGCCCTCTGAGGTCTAAACTCGCCATGAACTCACAAGTGAGAGTATTTCCTGGTGTTCGGAACTTTTTAAACTTCTCCCTTTTTTATGCCTCCCTTCCCAGGACAGAGTTCCATCCTTATCTCTTTTGTCTCTCTTTGTATCTTTTATGTTTTTTCCTACCTCCTTTTGAAGACAATGGGCTGCTTTTCTGGGTGCCTGATGTCCTCAGCCAGCATTCACTTGTTTCGTGGAATTTACTCAGTGTTCAAATGTTCTTTTGATGAATTTGAGGGAGAGAAATTGGTCTCCCCATCATTTTCCTCCACCATCTCCTTCCCTACCTCCATTTTTTTTATTTCTAAAAGTAAAGAAGCATTATCAGTTGATGTCATCGATTTAAAGAAACATGAATTCGTTCATATTTTAGTACCTAATAGTAAGCCTCTGATATTCAGAAGTATCCTAAGTAGGAAATTATAAATGTAGTTTGAAAGCTGAGGTCTGTAATAGGATCATTTATTTTAAAATCCTGGAATTTGTGCTGCTGCTGCTGCTGCTAAGTCACTTCAGTCGTGTCCGACTCTGTGTGACCCCATAGACAGAAGCCCACCAGGCTCCCCCGTCCCTGGGATTCTCCAGGCAAGAACACTGGAGTGGATTGCCATTTCCTTTTCCAATGTGTGAAAGTGAAAAGTGAAAGTGAAGTCACTCAGTCGTGTCCGACCCTTAGCGACCCCACGGACTGCAGCCTATCCGGCTCCTCCATCCATGGGATTTTCTAGGCAAGAGTACTGGAGTGGTTTGCCGTTGCCTTCTCCAGGAATTTGTGCTACTGACTGGGAAAAATGCACAGCAAAAATTTTGAGAATTGTATTTTCTTCAGCCAGACTTTAATCCTGAGGGGAGAGCAGCATGGGGAACACATGTAAACCCATGGCTTATTCATAGCAATGAATGGCAAAAACCACTACAATATTGTAATTATTTAACTGCTTCAGCTAAAATAAATAAATGTTAAAAATGTTGTACAATCATAATGAATGTGATTTGTCTCAAAACATTTTTGATTAAAACACTTGTCTTCTATTAGCATAGAAACTAGGGCTCCTTTACTGTTTATTGCTTGGATGAAATTTTACTTGCACACTAATTATATTTCTTTATTTTTAATTATTATTTTTTTATTGGTGGCTAATTACTTTACAATATTATATTGGTTTTGCAATACATTGACATTAATCCTCCCCAGGTGCACACGTGCTCCCCTTCTTGAACCCCCCTCCCACATCCCTCCTCCGTTTTTCCTACTTCCGGGTCATCCATGTGCACCAGCCCCAAACGTCCTGCATCATTTGTCGAACCTGGACTGGTGATTCGCTTCACATGTGATAATATACATGTTTCAATGCCATTCTCCTAAATCATCCCTCTCCCACAGAGTCCAAAAGACTGTTCTATACACCCGTATCTCTTTTACTGTCTCATATACAGGGTCATCATTACCATCTTTCAAAATTGTTTGCTTTAGTATACTGTATTGTTGTTTTTCTTCCTGGCTTACTTCACTTTGTATAATAGGCTCCAGTTTCATCCACCTCATTAGAAATGATTCAAATGTATTCTTTTTAATGGCTGAGTAAAACTCCATTGTGTATAGGTACCAAAGCTTCCTTATCAATTCATCTGCAGATGGACATATAGGTTGCTTCCATGTTCTTGCTATTATAAACAGTGCTGCAATGAACAATCGAGTATACGTGTTTCTTTCAAATCTGGTTTCTTCAGTGTTTATGCCAGGAATGCGACTGCTGGATCGTATGGCAGTTCTATTTCCAGTTTTTTAAAGGAATTTCCACACTGTTCTCCATAGTGGCTGTAGTAGTTTTCATTCCCACCAACAGTGTAACAGGGTTCCCTTTTCTCCAAACCCTCTCCAGCATTTATTGCTTGTAGACTTTTGGATAGCAGCCATTCTGACTTGTGTGAAATGGTACCTCTTTGTCATCTTGATTTGAATTTCTCTGATTATGCGGGATATTGAGCATTTTTTCATGTGCTTGTTAGCCATCTGTATGTCTTCTTTGGATAAATGTCTGTTTAGATCTTTGGCCCATTTTTTGATTGGGTCGTTTATTTTTCTGGAATTGAGCTGCAGGAGCTGCTTGTATATTTTGGAGAATAATTCTTTGTCAGTTGTTTCAGTGGCTATTATTTTCTTCCATTCTGAGAGCTGTCTTTTCACCTTGTTTATAGTTTCCTTTGCTGTGCAGAAGCTTTTAATCTTCATTAGGTCCCATTTGTTTATTTTGCTTTTAGTTCCAATGTTCTGGGAGGTGGCTCATGGAGGATCCTGCTGTGATTTATGTCAGAGAGTGTTTTGCCTATGTTCTCCTCTAGGAGTTTTATAGTTTCTGGTCTTACATTTAGATCTTTAATCCATTTTGAGATTGTTTTTGGGTATGATATTAGGGGGTGTTCTAGTTTCATTCATTTACCAGTTTCCCCAACACCACTTGTTAAAGAATCTGTCTTTCCTCCATTTTATATTCTTGCCTCCTTTGTCAAAGTAAAGGTGTCCATAGGTGCATGGATATATCTCTGGACTTTCTATTTTGTTTCATTGATATATATTTCTGTCTTTATGCCAGTACCATACTGTCTTGATGATTGTGGCTTTGTAGTAGAGCCTGAAGTTCAGCAGTTTGATTCCCTCAGTTCCATTCTTCTTCAAGATTGCTTTGGCTATTCGCGGTTTTTTGTATTTCCATACAAACTGTGAGATTACTTGTTGTAGCTCTGTGAAAAATACTGTTGGTAGCTTGATAGGGATTGCATTGAATGTATGTTACTTTAGGTAGTATACGCATTTTCACAATTATCAGGGAGCAGCCACGATATGGTCCAGGATATCCTCGGGATGAACGGCGTCAGCGTCAGTGAGAGAGAGAGAGAGAGAAAACCCAAGCACGGGGTTTGCTCTGCTTACGTAGGCCGCAGGCGCCCTCTTGAATCACCAGAGGCACCCCACCAGGGCCCCACCTCGAGTGGGTCTTAGAAGCCCAGGCAGATAAATAAACGCAGAGGGCCCAGCACTCCAAGGATCTCAACCAGAAAAAGGAGAATAGAGAAAAGGACAGAAAAAGAGAAAGAACGACATGGGGAGACCAAGCTTCAGTGAGCAAGGCCCAAAACTTTATTTTCCAGTGCTGCTTTTATACCCTAAGTTGTGCACATAAAAACTAGAGAAAGGGAGGTATAGACTCATGCCAAAATCACGCGGGGTCTGCAGTCTTGACCCTTATCAGGATCAGGGCTTATTTTTGTATATCTCATGATAAACAAAAGTTTTAGGTGGTTTACATCATCTTCTGGCCAGGAGGCCTGCTGACAGTTTATGGCCTTCTCTCCTAACAAAGGTTAGTTAGCTAGAAAAAGTCTTATATTCTTTTAAAGTGATTTTCGTAAAGTCATGTGCTAGACACATGACAAAGTTACATTCCTATAAGGCAAAAGTGTAGTGAGCTACAGGAAAGGAATTTATTAACTTAAGATCTGATGTGGTTAAATCAAAGGCTACTACTTATACTCTCTATTTGTGATTAATAAATTTCCAAGGATACAATAGATAAACTTTGCAGCAAGCATTGATTCAACAATGAAATCTCTTTTTTACTACTATTCTAATGATTTTTACTTCTTCAACAAATTCCTGTATTTTAGAATATTAGGTTTTCTGTCTTTGCATGGTTCGAGGCTGTAAACAGTCACATTCATAGTTGTAAAAGCCCGGACAAACTTGTCATGCAAGTTAGAAAGCTATCAGAGGGGCTTGGATTGGAACACTCCTATTAAGCCAAGGAGAACTTTTAAACTACAGCTCTGAATTAATGTTTTCAGAGATAGGTGGTTGGGGGGAAGCCCCCATAAGTATTAAAGGACTTGATAAGAGGTGTAAGAGAGTAAGGCAGTCAGACTCCGGTTTTCTTTGGGGTAGATGCTCAGGTAAGTCCAGGGGGTTCCTCGAGTCCTGATTAGCCTTTGCCCATCAGGCCTCTTCCCCAATTGACCATTGCCACGGGTAGGATTTCCCTCTCTGGCTCCTGGCACACAATATTTATTCTTCTAATCCATGAACATGGTATATTTCTCCATATATTAGTGTCCTATTTGATTTCATTCACCAGTGTCTTATAGTTTTCTATAGAAATCTTTTGTTCCTTTCCTCCTCCCAGCCCAACCCCTCCCTATCCCAGTTTTAGCACGGCACTGGCCTCAGTTTTGACAGGAAGGGGACAGGCCCAAGATGGCGGCAGCCAACAGCAACCACTCATTCTACCCCATCACAGTGCTCATAGACGAGCTCCACAACGAGGATGTTCAGCTTTGCCCCAACAGCATCTAGAAGCTGTCCACCATTGCTTTGATCCTTGGGGTCGAAAGGGCCCACGGTAAACTTCTGCCCTTCCTTACAGACACAGTCTACGATGAGGACGAGGTCCTTTTGGACCTGGCAGAGCAGCTGGGCACTTTTACCACTCTGCTGGGTGGCCTCGAGTACATGCACTGCCTGCTGCTGCCCCTGAAGTTGCTGGCCACGGTGGAGGAGACGGTGGTGCTGAATAAGGCAATGGAATCCCTGCGGGATATCTCACATGAGCACTCCCCCTCCGACCTTGAGGTCCACTTCGTGCCCCTGGTGAAGTGGCTGGCGGGCGGAGCCTGGTTCACCTCCCACACTTCAGCCTGCGGCCTCTTCTCTGTCTGTTACCCCCGTGTGTCAAGGGCCATCAAGGCAGAGCTTCAACAGTACTTCCAGAACCTATGTTCAGATGACACCCCCATGGTGCTGTGACCCACAGCCTCCAAGGTTGGGGAGTTCGCCAAGGTGCTGGAGCTGGACAACATCAAGAGCGAGATGGGGCTGCTAGCAGTGGAGACATGCGTGAACATCGCCCAATTCCTGCCCCAGGAGGCCCTGGAGGACCTGGTGATGCCCACCCTGTGCCAGGCTACCGAGGACAAGTCCTGGCGCGTCCGTTACATGGTGGCCGACAAGTTCACAGGGCTCCAGAAAGCAGTGGGGCCTGAAATCACCCAGAAGAACCTGAGTCCTTCCTTCCAGAACCTGATGAAAGACTGTGAGGCTGACTGAGGTGAAGGTTGCCGCCTCCCACAACGTCAAAGAATTCTGTGGAAATCTCTCCGCTGACTGTTGGGAGAATGTGATCATGACCCAGATCTTGCCCTGCATCAAGGAGCTGGTGTCTGATGCCAACCATCTCTTCAAGTCAGCCCTGGCCTCCATCATCATGGGCCTCTTTTCGATCCCGGGCAAAGACAGCACGATCAAGGACCTCCTGCACCTCTTCCTGGCCCAGTTGAAGGACGAGTGCCCGGAGGTGCGGCTGAACATCATCTCCAACCTGGACTGCATGAACGAGGTGATCGGCTTCAGGCAGCTGTTGAAGTCCCTACTCCCTGCCATCGTGGAGCTGGCGGAGGATGCCAAGTGGCGGGTGCGGCTGGCCATCATCAAGTATATCCCTCTGCTGGCGGGACAACTGGGGGTGGAGTTGTTTGATGAGAAATTCAAATCTTTGTGCATGGCCTGGCTTGTGGATCATGTCTATGCCATCCGCGAGGGGGCTACCAGCAACCTCAAGAAGGTGGTGGAGAGGTTTGGGAAGGAGTGGGCCCATGCGACTATCATCCCGAAGGTCTTGGCCATGTCTGGGGACGCCAACTCCCTGCACCGCATGACCACGCTCTTCTGTATCAATGTGCTGTCTGAGATCTGCGGGCAGGACATCACCACCAAGCACATACTGCCCACCGTGCTGCACATGGCCGGGGACCCTGTTGCCAACGTCCGCTTCAACGTGGCCAAGTCCCTGTAGAAGATCGGGCGCATCCTGGACAACAGCACGCTGCAGAGCGAGGTCAAGCCCGTCCTTGAGAAGCTGACCCAGGACCAGGACGTGGACGTCAAGTACTTCGCCCAGGAGGCTCTGACTGTTCTGTCTCTCCCCTGATGCTGGAAGAGGACCCACCGCTGGCCTACGGTGCCCACCCTCCCCCGCCAGGCCCCTCCCTGGGGGGACAGTGGGGGTCCTTGGCTGTTACTCCCCGTGCATGCTCTGACCCCAGGTCCCTCCCCCGGCACGGTTCCTCCCTCAGATCGGGACTCCGACTTCTCACGTCCACCCCTCACGGGGCTGGGGGCGCACAGTGTGGGACGGAGCAGAGCCCTGGGAGGACGGGGCCGCTCCCGCCAGGTGGGGAGTGGGGCGAGCACCCCGGTCGCCAGCCAGTGCTGCTGCATGGGGGCCCCTCCCCCATCTCCTCTGCCTCCCTCCCTTCCTCCTGGTGGTTTTTTGTGTTAGTTGTGCAGTTTTTATTTTATTCCCTTTCCCCCTTTTTCACAGAGAAATAAATGTCTAGAAATTAAAAAAAAAGAAGCCTTTTGTTGCTTTAGGTAGATATATCTCTAAGTATTTTATTATTTTCGTTGCAACAGTGAATGGAATAGTTTCCTTAATTTCTCTATTTTCTCATTATTAGTATATAGGAATTCAAGGGATTTCTGTGTGTTGATTTTATATCCTACAACTTTACTGTATTCATTGATTAGCTCTAGTAGTTTTCTGGTAGAGTCTTTAGGGTTTTCTGAGTAGAGGATCATGTCATTGGCAAACAATGAGGGTTTTACCTCTTTTCCAGTTTGGATTCATTTTATGTATTTTTCTGCTCTGATTGTTGTGCCCAAAACTTCCAGAACTATGTTGAACAGTAGTGGTAAGAGTGGCCACCATTGTCTTGTTCCTGACTTTAGTGGAAATGCTTTCAATCTTTCACCATTGAGGATAATGTTTGCTGTGGGTTTGTCATATTAGCATAGGCTTAATGAAGAACAAGTCTAATGAAGCCTCCCACAAGAATACTGAAAAGCCCACAAGCATGACAAAATTAGAGCCTCTTTAGCTTACTACTCCCATACCAGAAATAATATATAAGAAACTGAGCGATTAGGTACCAAAATACTCACCAAAATACTGGGATATTTTTAGTGTCACGTAGATTTAAAACCCTAGGAATTAAGAACAGCATTGTAAACCATACGAGGTTTCTTCCTGTCAGTTCAATTCAGATCAGTTAAGTTGCTCAGTCATGTCATATCACAAGTAAGACCAGTTAATACGTAATTTTTGATATTTTTAATGTTAAGATGACATATACTGCCTGTTAACTTGTGGTGTTTTGTCTGATCATACATTGCCCTTGTTTGAAATGTTTTGCACAGGCATTCATGAATGGGATTTTGCATAGGGAAGTGGAGAATGAAATGGCAATCCACTCCAGTGTTCTTGCCTGCAGAATCCAAGGGAAGGGGGAGACTGGTGGGCTTCGGTCAATGGGGTCACACAGAGTAGGACACGACTGAAGTGACTTAGCAGCAGCAGCAGCAGTGGGTTTGCTGTATATAGCTTTTATTATGTTGAGGTATGTTCCTTCTATTCCCATCTTCTGGAGGGTTTTTATCATAAATCCATGCTGAATTTTGTCAAAGGCTTTCTCTGCATCTATTGAGATATTCATTTTTTTTCAGTTTGTTAATGTGCTGTATTACATTGATTGATATACTGATATTGAAGAATCATTGCATTCCTGGGATAAAGCCCACTTGGTCATCATGTATGATCTTCCTAATGTGTTGTTGGATTCTGATTGTCAGGATTTTGTGAAGGAATTTTGCATCTATGTTCATCAGTGATATTGGGCTGTAGTTTTCTGTTTTTGTGAGATCTTTGACAGGTTTTGTGATTAGGGTGATGGTGGCCACGTGGAATGAGTTTGGAAGTTTCCCTTCCTCAGCAATTTTCTGGAATAGTTTGAGTAGAATAGATGTTACCTTTTCTCTAAATTTTTGGTAGAATTCAGCTGTTATGCTTTCTGGCCCTAGGCTTTTGTTTGCTGGGAGATTTCTGATTACAGCTTCGATTTCCGTGCTTGTGATGGGTCTGTTAAGATTTTGTATGTCTTCCTGGTTCAGTTTTGAAAAGTTGTATTTTTCTAAGAATTTGTCCATTTCTTCCAAGTTGTCAATTTTATGGCCATATTATTTTGTGATAGCAGTCTCTTATGATCCTTTATATTTCTGTGTTGTCTATTGTGGTCTCTCCTTTTTCTTTTCTAGTTTTATTGATTTGGATTTTCTCCCTTTGTTTCTTGATGAGTCTGGCTAGTGGTTTGTAAATTTTATTTACCCTCTCAAAGAGCCAGCTTTTGGTTTTGCTGATTTTTGCTATGGTCTCTTTTATTTCTTTTGCATTTATTTCTGCTTAGTTTTAAGATTTCTTTCCTTCTGCTAACCCTGGGGTTCTTCATTTCTTCCTTTTCTAGTTTCTTTAGATGTAGAGTTAGGTTATTTAGTTGACTATTTTCTTGTTTCTTGAGGTACGCCTATATTTCTATGAACTTTCCCGTTAGCATGGCTTTCACAGTGTTCCATAAGATTTGGTTTGTTGTGTTTCCATTTTCATTCATTTCTATGCACATTTTGATTTCTTTTTTGATTTCTTCTATGATTTGTTGGCTATTCAGCAGCGTGTTGTTCAGCCTCCGTATGCTGGCATTTTTAATAGTTTTTCTCCTGTAGTTGAGATCAAATCTTTCTGCACTGTGGGCAGAAAAGATGCTTGAAAAATTTCAATTTTTTTTTTTTTTGTATTTACCAAGTCAAAATTTATGGCCCAGGATGTGATCTATCCTGGAAAAGGTTTTGTGTGCACTTTAGAAAAAGGAGAAATTCTTTGTTTTGCCGTGAAATGCCCTATAGATATCTATTAGATCTATCTGGTCTATTGTATCATTTAAAGTTTGTGTTTCGTTGTTAATTTTCTGTTTAGTTGATCTATACATAGGTGTGAGTGGGGTATTAAAGTCTTCCACTATTATTGCGCTGTTGTTAATTTAGCCTTTCATACTTGTTAGTAACTGTCTTACATATTGCAGTGCTTCTATGTTGGGTGCATATGTTTATAATTGCTATATCTTCTTCTTGGATTGATCCTTTGATCAATATGTAGTTTCCTTCTTTGTCTCTTTTCACATCCTTTGTTTTAAAGTCTATTTTATCTGATATGAATATTGCTACTCCTGCTTTCTTTTGGTCTCTATTTGCATGGAATATCTTTTTCCAGCACTTCACTTTCAGTTTGTATGTGTCCCTTGTTTTGAGGTGGGTCTTTTGCAGACAACATGATAAGGGTCTCGTTTTTGTATCTATTCAGCCAGTCTTTGCCTTTTGGTTGGGACATTCAACCCATTTACATTTAAGGTAAATATTGATAGGTATGATCCCATTGCCATTTTCTTTACTGTTTTGGGTTCAAGTTTACGTACCTTTTCTGTGTTTCCTGTCAAGAGAAGATCCTTTAGCATTTATTGGAGAGCTGGTTTGGTGGTGCTGAATTCTCTCAGCTTTTGCTTGTTTGTAAGGTTTTTGATTTCTCCTTCATATTTGAATGAAATCCATGCTGGGTACAATCATCTGGGCTGAAGGTTATTTTCTTTCATCACTTTAAGTATGTCGTGTCATTGCCTCCTGGCCTAAAGAGTTTTTGGTAAAAGATCACTTGTTATCTTTCTGGGAATCTCCATGTGTTTTATTTGTTGGTTTTCCCTTGCTCCTTTTAATATTTGTTCGTTGTGTTTGATTTTTGTTAGTTTGATTCATGTTTGCCTTGGAGAATTTGGCCTTGGGTTTATCCTGTTAGGGACTCTCTGTGTTTCTTGGACTTGATTATTTCCTTCCCCATTTTAGGGAAGTTTTCAACTCTTATCTCCTCAAGTATTCTCTCATGGTTTTTCTTTTTGTCTTTTCTTCTGGGACTTCTATGATTAGAATGTTGGGGCATTTAACATTGTCCCAGAGGTCTCAGAGATTGTCTTCATTTCACTGAATTCATTTTTCTTTTTTCCTCTCTGTTTCATTTATTTCTATAATTCTATCTTCTACCTCACTTATCCTATCTTCTGTCCCCATTATTCTACTATTGGTTCCCTCCAGAGTGTTTTGGATTTCATCTATTGCATTATTCATTATATAGTCACTCTTTTTTATTTCCTCTAGATCCTTATTAAATGTTTTTTGCATCTTCTCGATCATTATCTAGAGGTTATTTTTCTGTAATTCCAGTTTGTTTTCGAGATTTTGAATCATTTTCATTGTCAATATTCATAATTATTTATCAGGTAGATTCCCTAAAACTTGCTCTTTTTTTTTTTTTTTTTGGCTGGGCCTTTGTACTGTTCCTTTACTTGCTGAGTATTTCTCTACCTCTTCATCTTGCTTATATTGTTCTGTTTGTAGTGGCCTTTCAGTCTTCTGGCAGCTTGTGGAATTTTCTTTATTGTGCAGTTTCATTGCTGTGTGTGGCCTTGGATGGGTGGCTTTTTAAGTTTCTGTAGTTAGCGAAGCTTGTGTCGGTGTTCTGGTGGGTGGAGCTGGATTTCTTCTTTATGGAGTGCAATGAAGTGTCCAGTAATGAGTTTTGAGTTATCAGTGGGTTTGGAGTGGCTTTGGGAAGCCTGTATATTGAAGCTCAGTGCTGTTCTCCTGTGTTGCTGGAGAATTTGTGTGGAAAGTCTTTCTCTGAAACTTGTTGACCCTTTGGTGTTGCCAGGTTTCAGTGTAGGTATGGAAGCATTTGATGAGCTCCTTCAATTAATGTTCCCTAGAACAGCAGTTCTCTGGTGTTCTCAGGATTTGGACTTAAGCCTCTGGCTCTGGTTTTCAGTCTTATTTTTGTAGTAGGCTCAAGACTTCTCCATCTGTCTCTTCCTACGCAGTTCCTTCTGTTTAAGCTTCTTCTGTTTGCTGGTCTCTTCGGTGTCTAATTCCCTTCCTGACACAAGGCGGCAGTGGTAGACAATTTTTTTTGGCACACCTGTTCAGTCGTGCTGTGGGGAGGGAGGTAAGCTGCAGACAAATACCAGTGGCATCTGTGGGGAGTGCTTGCAATGTCTCAGCCACACTGGGTTTACCCCTGCTCACGGCATGTGTGCTGTCCCAGTCTACACTGCACAGGCTCTAGATTGCTCTGCTGGGAACAATCCGAGGCTGTCGCTGGGTTGGATGTACATCCATGGTCTAAGCCACTCAGCTTCTGATTTTCGGGTACTCCACAAAGGTTTAGACTCAGTTGGGCCTGAATTTTTTGCCCTTCCTGGTCTGAGCAGCTCAGGTGAGCAGGTGTTTGACCAGCAGAGTCACTGTGACTTATTCCCTCCCCAATCCCTGCTCCTCGGTTTTCTGGGCGTACCACCAGCGCACCCTCTCAGGCCGATATTGACTGGCCAGAACCCAAGAAATCTTGGTTAGCAACAAGGCCTGCTTGAAGCTTGGTATCAGATGCCTGTCTGGTGCCACGATTGCCTGCTTCCTGCTCTGGCTGTCCTCCCCTGCCATCTCAGCTTGGGATGGTGGATGGGCTGACCACAGCTGGCTAGCACTGTTCAGTCCTTTGTTCTCTGAGTGGGCCTGTAAGTGTCTTAGCTTGGGGGTTTTCGCCATTTCACGAGGTAACTATCACACAGTCTGCTTATCTATCTTAAGTTAGTTCCCTCAGATTGCCCTCAGGGCATTCAGGCCCTGTCCTTACTCTAAGGGATGCAGCCCGCGCCTCCCTGCCCAGTCCCAGCTTTCTATGGGGGGTGTGGGCGGCTGCACTGCTTCTCCCACGGAGCTACTACTGGGCACGTAGTCTGTAGATTTTAATTATTTATTTATTGTTTCTCCTGGTTATGTTGCCCTCTCAGGTTCCAAGGGTTGCCACAGATTCACCAGTGAGTGTTTCCAGTGTCTGGAAACTTCTCTCTTTATTTAAACCTCCCTTTCCGGGACAAACCTCCATCCCTCCCTCTTTTCTCTCACTTTTTATATTTTATGTTATTTCCTACCTCCTTTTGAAGACAATGTCTTGCTTTTATGAGTGCCTGATGTCCTCTGCCGGCCTTCAGAATTTGTTTTGTGGGATTTACTCAACATTCAAATATTCTTTTGATGAATTTGTGGGGGAGAAAGTTGTCTCCCCGTGCTATTCCTCCTCCATCTTCCTGTCTCTTCCTTCACACTAATATTTAAAATTTATTCAGTTCAAAGATTTGTTTCTTTTAGAGCCTACAGTTCCCATATTTTCTTTAAAAATGCATTATACCATCTTCTATTAACCACTTAGTTGATATTTGTTATTACTTTCATTAAATATATGTTAGAGTGTCACCTTGCTTATTTAACTTATATGCAGAGTACATCATGAGGAACGCTGGGCTGGAAGAAGCATAAGCTGGAATCAAGATTGCCGGGAGAAATATCAATAATCTCAGATATGCAGATGACACTACCCTTATGGCAGAAAGTGAAGAGGAACTCAAAAGCCTCTCGATGAAAGTGAAAGAGGAGAGTGAAAAGGTTGGCTTGAAGCTCAACATTCAGAAAACAAAGATCATGGCATCTGGTCCCATCACTTCATGGGAAATAGATGGAAAAACAGTGGAAACAGTTTCAGACTTTATTTTTTGGGGCTCCAAAATTTCTGCAGATGCTGAATGCAACCATGAAATTAAAAGACGCTTGCTTCTTGGAAGGAAAGTTATGACCAACCTTGATAGTATATTAAAAGGCAGAGACATTATTTTGCCAATCAAGGTCTGTCTAGTCAAGGCAATGGTTTTTCCCGTGGTCATGTATGGATGTGAGAGTTGGACTGTGAAGAAAGCTGATCGCCGAAGAATCGATGCTTTTGAACTGTGGTGTTGGAGAAGACTCTTGAGAGTCCCTTATACTGCAAGGAGATCCAACCAGTCCATTCTAGAGGAGATCAATCCTGGATGTTCATTGGAGGGACTGATGCTAAAGCTGAAGCTGCAATACTTTGGCCACCTCATATGACGAGTTGACTCACTGGAAAAGACTGATGCTGGGAAAGTTTGGGGGCGGGAGGAGAAGGGGATGACGGAGAATGAGATGGCTGGATGGCATCACCGACTCTGTGGACATGGGTTTGAGTGAACTCCGGGAGTTGGTGATGGACAGGGAGGCCTGGCGTGCTGTGATTCATGGGGTCGTGGAGAGTAGGACACGACTGAACAACTGAACTGAACTGAACTGAACTGAGAGTGATTTGAAGAAGCAACTCTAGAGACATTGAATGTCGTTGCTCAGTCAACAAGTTGTCTTCAACTCTTTTGTGACACATGTGCAACAGGCCTCTCTATCGTTCACTATCTCCCAGAGTTTGTTCAAATGCATGCCCATTGTATTTCAGATATGGTCCTACCATATCATCCTCTATTACTCCCTTCTTTTCCTGTCACCAATCTTTAAAAGCATCATGGACATTTACAGTGAATTGACACTTTGCATGAGCTGGCCAAAACTGAAGTTTAAACTTCATCATTAGTCCTTCGATTGAATACGTAGGGTTGATTTCCTTTAGGATCAATTGGCTTAATATCCTTGCAATCCAAGGGACCCTTAAGAGTCTTTATTTTTTGGAGATTCAAAATCACTACAGATGGTGATTGCAGCCATCAAATTAAAAGATGCTTTCTCCTTGGAAGGAAAGTTATAACCAACAAAGATAGCATAATAAAAAGGAGGGACATTTGTTTGCCAACAAAGGTCCATCTAGTCAAGGCTATGGTTTATACAGTGGTCATGTATGAATGGGAACGTTGGACTGTAAGAAAAGCTGAGCGCCGAAAAATTGATGCTTTTAAACTGTGGTTTTGGAGAAGACTCTTGAGAGCCCCTTGGACTTCTAGGTGATCCAACCAGTCCATCCTAAGGGAGATGAGCCCTGGGTATGCGTTGGAATGTAACACCGTAAAGCTGAAACTCCAATAGTTTGGACACCTGATGCGAAGAGCTGACTCATTGGAAAAGACGGTGATGCTGGGTAAGATTGAGGGCAGGAGGAGAAGGGGATGGTAGAGGATGAGATGCTTGGATGGCATTGCTAATCAATGGACATGAGTTGGGGTGGTCTCTGGGAGATGGTGTTGGAAAGGGAGGCCTGCCATGTTGATGGGGTCACAAAGAGTTGGACATGACTGAGCGACTGAACTGAAATGAAGCGTCTTCGGCAGCAGCACAGTTGAAAGTCATCGAATCTTCTTCTCTCAGTCTTCTTTATATTCCAGCTCCCACATCTTCACATGACTACTGGATAAACAACAGGGACTTGTGAAGTGGAGGCCTTTGTTACCAAGGTGAATGTCTCTTCTAAATACAATGTCTAGGTTTACAATAGAGTTTTCTCCAAGAAGAAATTGCCTTTTACCTGATGACAGCCCTTCACCAAAGTTGAAAGAATGTGGTCCACTAGAAAAGGGAAAGGCAAACCACTTCAGTATTCTTGCCTTGAAAACCACATGAAGACCATGAATACAAAAAGATAGGACATTGGAAGATGAACCCTTGGTAGGTTCACAATATGCTTCTAGAGATCCGTGGAGAAATAACTCCAGATATTATGAAGCAATTGAGCCAAAGCAAAATCAACAACCAGTTGGAATGGGACGGTGATGGAATCAGGGTTTCATGCTGTAAAGGGCAATATAGCATAGGAACCTGGAATGTTAGGTCCTTGAATCAAGGCAAATTGGAAGTGGCCACACAGGAGATAGCAAGAGTGAACATTGACATTCTAGGAATCAGTGAACTAAGGTGGACTGGAATGGGAGAATTTAACTTACATGACCATTATATCTGTAACTGTGGCAAGAATCCATTTGAAGAAGTGGAGTAGCCATCATACGCAACAAAAGAGTCCAAAATGCAGTACTTGGGTACAATCTCAAAAATGACAGAATGATCTCTGTTCTTTTCCAAGGCAAATGATTCAATAAACGGTAATCCAAAACTTTTCTCTGATCAGTAACGTTGAAGAAGCTGAAGTTGAAAGTTTTGTAAAGACCTACAAGACCTTCTAAACTAACATTCAAAAAAGATGTCCTTTTCATTATAGGGGACTGGAAGGCAGAATTAGGAAGTCAAGAAGCACCTAGAGTACCAGTCAAATTGACCTTGGAGTACAAAATGAAGCACGGCAAAGTCTAATAGTGTTCTGTCAAGAGATAACACTGGTCATGAAAACACCCTTTTCCAGCAACACAAGAGAAGACTCTACACAGGGACATCATCAGATGGTAGACACTGAAATCAGATTGATTATCCTCTTTGTAGCCAAATTAGAGAAGCTCTATACAGTCAGCAAAAACAGGACAGGAAGCTGACTGTGGCTCAGATCATCAGCTCCTTATTGTCAAATTCAGACAGAAGTTGACGAAAGTGGAGGAAACCACTAGACCATTCAGATATGACCTAAATCAAATCCCTTATGACTATACACTGGAAGTGCAAAATACATGTAAGGGACTAGATTCGATTGACAGAGTGCCTGATGATCTATGGATGGAGGTACCTTCCATTGACAGGAAACAGGGATCATGACCATCCCCAGGTAAAGAAATGTGAAAAATGAATGACTGACTGAGGAGGCCTTACAAATAGCTTTGAAAAAAAGGGAAACAAAAAGTAAAGGAGAAAATGAAAGATATCCATTTGAATGCCGATTTCTAAAGAAAAGTAAGGAGAGAAAGGAAAGCCTTCCTCAGGGATCAGTGCAAAAAAAAGAATAGAAACAATAGAATGGAAAAGACTAGAGATCTCTTCAAGAACATTGGCTATCCCAAGAGAACATCTCATGCAATGATGGGCTCAATAAAGCACAGAAACGGTAGGGATCTAACCGAAGCAGAAACTATTAAGAAGAGGTCGTAAGAATACACAGAAGAACTGTACAAAAAAGATCTTCACAACGCAGATAATCACGATGGTGTGATCACTCACCTACAGCCAGACATGTTGGAATGTGAAGTCAAGGGGGCCTTAGTCAACTGAGCTAGTGTAGGTGTTGGAATTTCAGTTGAGCTTTTTCAAATCATGAAAGATGATGTTTTAGAAGTGCTGCACTCAATATGCCAGCTAAATTGGAAAATTCCGCAGTTGCCACAGGACTCGAAAAGGGCAATATTCTTTTCAACCCCAAAGAAAGGCAATGCCATAGAATGTGCAAACTACCGCACAATTGCACTCATTTCATGTGCTAGTAAAATAATGCTTTTTATTCTCCAAGCCAAGCTTCAGCGATACGTGAACTATGAAATTCCAGATGTTCAAGCTGGTTTTAAAAACGGCAGAGGAACGGGAGATCAAATTGCCAACATCCGATGGATCATTGAGAAAGGATGTTCAGTTCATTTCAGTCCCTCAGTCATGTCCTACTCTTTGCGACCCCATGAATCACAGCACACCAGGCCTCCCTGTCCATCACCAACTCGCGGAGTTCACTCAAACTCATGGCTATCGAGTCGATGATGCCATCCAGCCATCTGTTTCTCTGTCATCCCTATCTTCTCCCACCCCCAATCCCTCCCAGCATCAGACTCTTTTAAAGTGAAACAACTCGTCTCATGAGGTGGCCAAAGTATTGCAGTTTCAGCTTTAGCATCAGTCCTTCCAATGAGCACCCAGGATTGATCTCCTTTAGAATGGACTGTTTGGATCTCTTTGCAGTCCAAGGGACTCTCAAGAGTCTTCTCCAGCACCACAGTTCAAAAGCATCAATTCTTCGGCGATCAGCTTTCTTCACAGTCCAACACTCTCATCCATACATGACCAGGGGAAAACTCTAGCCTTAACTAGATGGACCTTGGTTGGCAAAGTAATGTCTCTGCTTTTTAATATGCCATCTAGGTTGGTCATAACTTTCCTTCCAAGGAGTAAGCGTCTTCTAATTTCCTGCCTCCAATCAGCATTTGCAGTGATTTTGGAGCCCCCCAAAAATATAGTCTGACACTGTTTCCACTGTTTCCCCATCTATTTCCCATGAAGTGATGGGACCAGAATCCATGATCTTAGTTTTCTGAATGTTGGCTTAAAGCCAACTTTTTCACTCTCCTCTTTCACTCTCATCAGAGCCTTTTTAGTCACTCTTTGATTTCTGCCATAAGAATGATGTCATCTTCATATCTGAGGTCACTGATATTTCTCGAGGCAATCTTGATTCCAGCCTCTGCTTCTTCCAGCCAACGTTCCCCATGATATACTCTGCATAGAAGTTAAATAAACAGTGTGACAATATACAACCTTGACGTACTCCTTTTCCTATTTGGAACCTGTCTGTTGTTCCATGTCCAGTTTTAACTGTTGCTACCTGACCTGCATACAGTTTTCTCAAGAGGCAGGGCAGGTGGTCTGAAAGGTCCCACCTCTTTCAGAATTTTCCAGATTTTATTGTGATCCACACAGTCAAAGGATTTGGCATAGTCAATGAAGCAGAAATAGATGTTTCTCTACAACTCTCTTGCTTTTTCCATGATCCAGAGGATGTTGGCAATTTGATCTCTGGTTACTCCGCCTTTTCTAAAACCAGCTTGAACATCTGGAAGTTCATGGTTCACGTATTGCTGAAGTCTGGCTTGGAGTATTTTGAGCATGACTTTACTAGTGTGTGAGATAAGTGAAGTTGTGCAGTCGTTTAAATCATTCTTTGACATTGCCTTTCATTGGGATTGGAATGAAGACTGACCTTTACCAGTCCTGCGGCCACTGCTAAGTTTTCCAAATTTGCTGGCATATTGAGTGCAGCCCTTTCACAGCATCATCTTTCAGAATTTGAAATAGATCAACTGGAATTCTGTCACCTCCACTAGCTTTGTTCGTAGTGATGCTTTCTAAGGCCCACATGACTTCATATTCACTTAATTTCACTTTCCAAGATGTCTGGCTCTAGGTCTTTGATCACACCATCATGATTATCTTGGCTGTGAAGATCTGTTTTGTCCAGTTCTTCTGTGTATTCTTGCCACCTTTTCTTAATATCTGCTTCTTCTCTTAGGTCCATATCATTTCTGTCGTTTATCGAGGTCATCTGTTCATGAAATGTTCCCTTGGTATCTCTAACTTTCTTGAAGTGATTTCTTGTCTTTCCCGTTCTGCTGTTTTCCTCTATTTCTTTGCATTGATCGCTGAGCAAGGCTTCCTTATCTCTCCTTGATATTCTTTGGAACTCTGCGTGCAGATGCTTATATCTTTTTTTTTTCTCCTTTGTTTTTCGCTTCTTTTCTTTTCATAGCTATTTGTAAGGCCTCCCCAGACAGCCATTTTCCTTTTTTTTCATTTCTTTTCCGTGGGGATGGCCTTGGTCCCTGTCTACTGTACAATGTCATGAACTTTCCTCAATTGTTCATCAGGTATTCTATCTATCAGATATAATCCCTTAAATCTATTTCTCATTTCCACAGTATAATCATAAGGGATTTGATTTAGGTCATATCTGAAAGGTTTAGTGGTTTTCCCTACTTTCTTAAATTTAAGTCTGGATTTGGCAATAATGAGTTTATGATCTGGGTCACAGTCAGCTCCCGTCTTGTTTTTGCTAACTTTATAGAATTTCTCCATCTTTGGCTGCAAAGAATACAATCAATCTGATTTCAGTGTTGAACATCTGTTGATGTCCATATGTGGAGTCTTCTCTTCTGTTGCTGAAAGGGGTTGTTTGCTATGACCAGTGTGTTCTCTCTGCAAAATTCTATCAGTCTTTGCCCTGCTGCATTCCATGCTCCAAAGCCAATTTTGGCTGTTACTCCAGGTGATTTTTGAATTCCTACATTCTCATTCCAGTCCCCTATAATGAAAAGGACATCATCTTTAGGTGTTAATTCTAAATGGTCTTGTAGGTCTTCATAGAACCATTCACTCTCTGCTTTTTAAGTGTTACTGGTTGGGGCATAGGCTTGGATTAATGTAATATTGAATGGTTTGTCTTGGAAATGAACAGAGATCATTCTGATCATTTGGCGATTGCATCCAAGTAAAACATTTCGGACTCTTTTGTTCTCCATGATAGCTACTCCATTTCTTCTAAGGGATTCCTGCCCACAGCAGTAGATATAACGGTCATCTGAGTTAAATTCACCCATTCCAGTCCATTTGAGTTCACTGATTCCTAGAAGGTCTACGTTCACTCCTGCCATCTCCTGTTTTACCACTTCCGATTTGTCCTGATTCATGGACCTAACATTCCAGGTTCGTATGCAAAATTGCTCTTTGCAGCATCGGACCTTGCTTCCATCTCCAGTCC
Source organism: Moschus berezovskii (assembly GCF_049115385.1). Classification (NCBI taxonomy): domain Eukaryota; kingdom Metazoa; phylum Chordata; class Mammalia; order Artiodactyla; family Moschidae; genus Moschus; species Moschus berezovskii. Next base: position 31,634,103 of record NC_142489.1, on the reverse strand, counting down.
CATCCACAACTGGGTACTGGTTTTGCTTTGGCCCCATCCCTTCATTTTTTCCTGAAGTTATTTCACCACTGATCTCCAGTATCTTATTGGGTACCTGCCGACCTGGGGAGCTCCTCATTCAATATCCTATTTTTTTGTCTTTTAATACTGTTCTTGGGGTTCTCGATGCAAGTATACTGAAGTGGTTTGCCATTCCCTTCTCCAGTAGACCACATTCTGTCAGACCTCCCCAACATGACCCACCCATCTTGGGTGGCCCCACACAGCATTGCTTAGTTTCACTGAGTTAGAGAATGCTGTGGTCCATGTGATCAGATCTACTAGCTTTCTATGATCACGATTTCAGTGTGTCTGCCCTCTGATGCCCTCTCTCAATACCTACCATCATATTTGGGTTTCTCTGACCTTGGTTGTGGGGTATCTCTTCACGGTTGCTCCAGCAAAGCACAGCCACTGCACCTTACCTTGGATGAGGGGTATCTCCTCACGGGTGACCCTCCTGGTCTTGAATGTGGAGTAGTTCCTCTCAGCCCTCCTATGCCCGCGCAGCCAGGGCCACTTGGACGTGGGGTAACTCCTTTCGCCTGTTGGCCCTGGCCTTGGGCATGTGGTAGCTCCTCTTGGCAGCCGCCGAGAATCACTTTTATTTCAGAAACCAAATAGATTTACTGATGTGATTTATCCGTATTAAAATTATTTAGGAACGAGGTTTTGCAGGCTTATGGTTTTGGTTGCTATTTAGGTAAGTAGCCTGTATTTTAAGTTGATGCTGAAGTAAACGCTTGTTGAAAATTACCCTTCAATTTCAAGGAGACCAGTGGCGTTGTGATGTCACAGCTACCCTTCACTTGCTAGGAGACCAGTGACTTTGTGATGTCACAGCTACCCTTCCACTGCTAGCAGAACAGTGCATTTTAGAACCACTGTGATGGTCTAGGGAGTTTCCCCCTTAGGCGAGCCAAGTAGCATTTGAATTTGCTGTGTGTAAAATCAGAAAAATGAGAAAAGTATCTGAAGAAAGATTTTTCTGAGATGGCACATATTTCTTCAGAAATGTAAGATGTGACTCCTAACGATGAATCCACTGGTTCAGAAACCTCCATCAGAACTTTGTATGATTATACACTTGCTGGGGATTCAGTTTTGCGATCTCTTATTGAAGAATATGCTTTTCAGGCTTTGTCTGAGGAAGTTCTGATAAAAAGGCCTCATTACACATTTTCTGTCTCTGAAACAGGTGAGCTGAATGATTTTCTTTCACTCACTTTTCCACATAAATTGTGGAATATAGTGGAAAGTGATCAATTTCAATCTATTTGGTGGGATGAGAGTGGCACTTGTATAGTGATGAACGAAGAACTTTTCAAGAAAGAATTCTTGGAAAGAAAGGCGCCTTCCAGAATAATTGAAACCAATAATATGAAAAGTTTAGTTCGACAGCTGAACCTTTATGGGTTTAGTAAAAAGCGACAACCTGTTCAAAGATCTGCTACACTATCTGACTTTCTGGAAGAAGAAAACAAATCTCTCTTTTGAGAAATGTATCCCCAAATTTTCACTTATTAGCAATATGTAAAATTAAATCATGTGACCTAGAAAGCATGTTACCATATGTAGGTAAAACGGAATTCAAATTTGAGATAGCAATTTGTTGAAAAAGCTTTATTTTTTGAAGCTGAGAACAGCTGGAGGATATAATATTTGATATTTAACAAACTTTCCAATCAACTTGAAACAAGATACGAGTCTTGAAGTTACTTATGCTATTTACTATATATATACAACATATTTTTAGTTGAGGAGCACATTTGTTTCTAACATGTTAGTTGTTAAAATACTGTGGAGGCGTTTGGTTTGATGGAATTTAATTGGTATCATTCAAGGAATTATTTTTTCTTTTCTAATTTTATTTATTGTAATTGGAGGCTGATTACTTTACATTATTGTATTGGTTTTGCCATACATAGACATGAATATACCCCAGGTGTACATGTGTCCCCATCTTGAATCCCCTTCCACCTCCCTCCCCATCGCATTTCTCTGGTTCATCCCAGTACACCAGCTCCACACATGCTATATCTTGCATCGAACATGAACTTGTGATTCCTTGCACATATGATAATATATATGTTTCAGTGCCATACTCCCAAATCATCCCACCCTAGCCCTTTCCCACGGAGTCCAAAAGACTGTTCTATACATCTGTGTCTCTCTTGCTGTCTCATTTACAGGGTTATCGTTATCACCAATCAAATTCCTTATACATGTGTTAGTATACTCTATTGGTCCTTTTCTTTCTGCCTTAAATCACTCTGTATAATAGGCTCCAGTTTCATCCACCTCATTGGAACTGATTCAAATAATTTTTAATGGCTGAGTAATACTCCATTGTATTTATGCACCACAGCTTTCTTATATATTCGTCTGCAGACGGACATGTAGGTTACCTCCATGTCCTGGCTGCGATAAACATTGGAGTACATGTGTCTCTATCAATTATGGTTTCCTTGGTGTGTATGCCCAAGAGTGTGATTGCTGGGTCGTATGGCAGCTCTATTTGCAGTTTTTGAAGGAATCTCCACACTGTTCTCCATAGTGGTTGTGCTGTTTGCATTCTCACCAACAGTGTAAGAGGGCTCCCTTTTCTCCACACCTCTCCAGGAATTATTGCTTGTAGACTTTGGAATATAAGCCATTCTGACTGGCACAAAATAATACCTCATTTTGGTTCTGATTTGCATTTCTCTGATTATGAGTGACGTTGAGCATCTTTTCGTGTGTTTGTTAGCCATCTGTATGAAGGAATAAACTTTTATAGTTTAGTTTTTTTTTTTTTAGTTTTTATGGCAGTTTTACCTTGGTTTGAAAAGAAACTAAATAATTGTTTCCTTTGACTTTAGTTACAGATCTACTATAATCCAAATTTCAAAAGAGGCTATCCTCAACTTTTAGTAAGAATAGAAAGAAGATTTGGGATTAACAATGTGTCTGAAATATCTTCATTAGTTCGAGATTGCAAGAAGAAGCATGTTAAAACAAGTGTCAACATAGATGATCGTAACTCTGATTTTCTTCCTGAAACTAGTGGAGAGAGTATATTTTCAGCCACCACTTTAAGTGTGCCTTTCATACAAAAGCCTCACATCAGCCAGACAGTCGCTAATACAAGAGATCTAGCTCTGTGTGACTTACCTTCCCCATCATCAATATCAGTTAGCCAAACAGAACAGATTGTGGGAGATCAACCTGCTGTTTTGAATCAGTTGAGCATTTTTCAGTGGCACTCACATAGCAGCTACACTCAGGTAAATGGCCACATTGATGACTTGCCTACTACAACTACATCGACTTCTCAGAACCACATCGTATCTCCATTTCAGGGCAGTTATTCCAGGCTGATGGTGGAGTCTTCTAAGTTTCCAGATAGATATAGTGATATATCAGCCCATGACAGTCCTTTCCGTGACCTTCAAAAGAGAGGCAACTCATGGACCTCAGTGCCAAAGATCACTTATACATATGCCTCCTCTCTTTCCAGTCAACCCATCAAGAATCATCGTTATGTGAAAACCATGCTAATTAAAACGGACCTATCAAATAAATGCCAGATTATAGAGCCTAATGAAGACTGAAATTTTTATTGGGAGATGTCAACAAATACCTACAATTCTTGTATTTGAACAATAAAGTTGCATGTTCATCTTCATAGTTTCATTTTATTTTTTCAAACAATGAAGAGAAAAATGAGGCTTAGTTTAATGTCTGGCTATTTTACTGCACTGTTTTATAAACTCTTCAGAAAAAGAATATATTCATTATGCATCCTATGTCGATGACACCTGATCTAATATTTGTAAGCAAGAAAACGAGAACAAAAGGAAAAGAGGTAACGGATGTAATGTGATTTCTGCAATCACCCCTGCTGAAATGAACGGGTGTCTACATTAGGAGTATGTGGCTGAAGGAAGAGATACCAATAAAATAAAATTTAAAAAAAATGGAAATGCATAGTATGCACCTTAGTGCATTCACAGTTATGTTATATTCTATCAGATACTGGTAGATTCTTAAAAGGGTAGACAGCAGGTTATCTTCAGTATAGAAATTCGTTATGTACTTGAAAATATAAAATCATGATCACCACTGTACTGTCACTGTGACACCAAAGATAACATGACATAATCAGTGACTGGCCCATGGTCAGCACAAGATATGTATTTTACAAGTAATAATGTATAGGGACATTTTTGTTCTGCTGTCCTTAAGTGAAAGTGACAGTGAAGTAGCTCAGTCGTGTCCGACGCTTTGCGACCCCTGTGGACTGTAGCCTTCCATGCTCCTCCATCCATGGGATTCTCCAAGCAAGGATACTGGAGTGGGTTGCCATTTCCTTCTGCAGGGGTCTTCCCGACCCAGGGATTGAACCCGGGTCTCCCAAATTGCAGGCAGACTTTTTAATGTCTGAGCCACCAGGGAAGATGCTGTCCTTAAGGCACGCCTTTATTTGCTGACACCTGGATTCCACCCTATATTTCCTAATGCATGTTTAGATGTTGCTTATCAGTTCCCACAGAGACAGAATAAATTCCTGGTGGTGATTGCAGCACATCAGTATGATTAACAAGTTCTGTGAAGACATGGTATCTTTTTTCCTTAATAATTTCATTATCTTTCTCTTATACTGTGGTTCCGGAGCTACAACCTCTCAACCTAATTTCAGCCATGCTAAGCCCCTTCTCACAATTTTCTCTCAACTTTTTCTTGGGGTTGGAAGGAAATGCCGTTTGCCCTCCTACCAAGCTGAGCCCAGATATCAGGACTTCCGTGGGTTTTGGGCCTACTCTCTTTATGTATCTTTCACATCAGCTAAAATTAGAGCCCGAAAATGATACATTTTAAGTACTTACTAAATTATCAATAAAGAAATGCCATAATCAATTAAATGCTATATACATTACTCAACATATTCCTATAACTTTCAGTATTATCATAATTGACCTTTCCTCTTTAGTGATAACTTTCCATGTCGATAAATATTTATTATATTTACACGAATGCTAAATGTGGGAATTTAAATTATAATAAGACTGCTGCTCTCATGAAATTTACAGTCTATAAGAACCCATTCTAAGCATGTAGTTTCAGGCCCCAGTGCCCTAAAATTCAATAGTAGTTGTGGAGACACATATATAAAAAAAGAATCATTAATTTTAATAATCTAGAAAAGTCATGGAGTAAGCAGGGATCAATATCAATGGTTGATCCCAAGTATATTTCACAACGAATTACTCTGAACAACGTGCCTGCTTGTTGGACTATACAGATATCATGAACACTACCTAGAAATCTTTGAAATCTCAAATTTGGGGTCATTCCTTTAGATGATGGTGGCAACATCAAGTCAGATCCCTGTTTCGTGGTGGTTACCCACATAGGACAACACCAAATTAAGTTGACCTCCTTAATTCTTGCAGCTAATGAACAGTGAAATCTGTGGAATATCTGTGTAGATAAGGGAGTGGTCCACAAACATACTTTTTCTTTCATTGAAAAATTACATTCAATGTAGGTGAGAATGCCATGTTTAGAGAGGTGAGCATTTTGAAGCCATGCTAAATGTTATTGAAATTGGTGTCCATAGTTATGATTTCAATCCCAAATTTCAATGCTCTTGTTTTAGATTTCAGGTTTTTAATGAAACTAAAAGGCACTTACTCCTTGGAAGGAAAGTTATGATGAACCTAGATAGCATATAAAAAGCAGAGACATTACTTTGCCAACCAAGGTCTGGCTAGTCAAGACTATGGTTTTTCCAGTGGTCATGTTTGGATGTGAGAGTAGGACTGTGAAGAAAGTTGATCGCCGAAGAATTGATGCTTTTGAACTGTGGTGTTGGAAAAGACTCTTGAGAGTCCCTTGGATTGCAAGGAGATCCAACCAGTTCATTCTAAGGGAGATCAGTTCTGAGTGTTCATTGGAATGATTGGTGCTGAAGCTGAAACGCCATTACTTTGGCCATCTCATGCGAAGAGTTGACTCATTGGAAAAGACTCTGATGCTGGGAGGGATTTGGGGCAGGAGGAGAAGGGGGCGACAGAGAATGAGATGGCTGGATAGCATCACCGACTTGATGGAGATGAGTTTGGGTGAACTCCACGTGTTGGTGATGGACAGGGAGGCGTGGTATGCTGTGATTCATGGGGTCACAAAGTGTCAGAAAAGAATGAATGACTGAACTGACTGACTGACGATGTTGTCAAATTTTCATCCTTTGAGCAATATCACCTTAAAGGTGATTCCATTTGCTATTTCATTGCCATGTACTGATTATTCGTTCTCAGTCCCTTTTACCTTCTTTTCATGTTCTGCTTTGACTGGCAGGTCCTTCTCAAAAAGAACAGGAATAATCCACTTAGTCCTCTGTGATAACTTGGAAAAGACATGGAGAAAGACATTCAATATATCATGTTGAAAAGTTACTGTTTTTGTTCCCTCCTGAAACAAAAACAGTACTAACCTGTACTAACTGCATTAACCTGTACTTCAATTGTCCTACCAAGGGAAACCTGGTAAGATGGTCCATTACTTTTGTTATCAATTCCCATATGGCTTTAAAATATCAATACCTGTCATTCTCTAAAGCTTATAGAGAAAATAGCTCAATACCTTAGGGAAGCATTGTACATGAATTAAATTTTCTTTCCTTTATGTATTTACTTTATAATGGGTGCCTAAAATTGTAAAACTGAAAACAAAAAAATAAGTGAGGTAAATACAGAAGATTGGGGCAAAAAGTAGAAAAATTGATGGGAGAAGGTCAGGGGATGAAATTGGATGCTTAAAGTATAGCAAGCAAATGTGTCACTGAAGGGCCTAAAGAGGTCAATATGACTTCAATATTGTTACACTACAACTTTATTTTCATTAAATCACACAATAGTTTTTCATGCAAAATATTGTAAGTTCCCATGGGATGTAGATCAATGTTCTATATTTGAAACATTCTGATTTAAAATGTCACTAGAGTGAAATCATTTAACTACAAAATGACTTCCAATATTAGGCCTAGAAACAGATAACAGAGAACTCTGTGCATTTCATAGGTGAGTACTTCTGTTTTCTTTTCCTTTCATAATTGTGTTTTGGGTATGTAAGATTATGACTCTCCGTGTGTGTGTGTGTGTGTGTGTGTGTGTGTGTGTGTGTATCAGATTAAGAATGTGACTGTGAGGGTATTTCTGAGTTCTCTTTTGGACTTTTATGTTGGAGATTTTGGCTGAAGAAACGGCTAATTCAATAGTATAAAGAGGCACAAATTAAAATGTCCATTCAAAAGTCTGCTTTAGTATTTCAAAGTACAAGACAAATGAATGAGTCTCAGAGATTGAAAGCATTTCGATAATAACCAAGCTACTCCACCCTAAGATACTTAAAACCTATGGCACTGTCACAATCAGCCCACCAAAAGTTGAGAGGGGCCTTAGTAGTCTGTGATGTCTGGCAATATCAAAAACACACACCTACTAATTTGGCAATACCAGAGAAGCTAAGTAGATGTGCGGAGTTTCAACCAGGACTTCGTATAATAGGATACTATCTTCCTATAGGATGTGGCACACTCACCAATATGAATAGCATTCTTACGGATCAAAGAAACTAATGATGAAATCTGTAATTCGGTTGTCACGTGGTAGAAGTGGCCTTCCTCCTTCACAAGTGTATCAGTTAAAATAGACAATTAAATAGAAGGAAGTGATAACATGGCCCACATACTTGGCAGATAAAATCTTCAATATCCAAGCCCTACCACACTGATAAGATGATGACTATACAGGAATTCTGGTTTCAGCTCTATGTGGCAATCATCATATAATGGCACCGAAACATATATATGATTATATGTGCAACGAATCTCCAGTCCAGGTTCGATGCATGATACAGGATGCTCAGGGCTGGTGTGTTGGGATTAAACCAGAGGAATTGGATGGGGAGGGAGGTGGTATTGGGGTTCAAGATGGGGAACACATGTGCACCCGGGGCAGATTCATGTCAATGTATGCCAAAACCAATACAATAATGCAAAGTAATTAGCCTCCAATTAAAATAAATAAATAAATAAAAAGAATGTATGAATATTTGAGATGCACTGATAGTGAAAATGATTAAGGCAATAGTCTTGAGATCTGGTTCAAAGAGGAAAACAGTGTACTCCCTGTCTTCAGTTTCATGGGACTTCACATGCATTCACACAGTTGCACAATTCTCAACCCTCGTCTGAAGACAAAAACTGTGACATTAAAAGAGGAATGGTCTATGTACAGAGAAGGCAAGTAGCAAAGTTTAAATGAATCCAGTCTCCTACCTACATCCTTGCTTAGTAATGTAACCCCTTGTAAGCTTTCCTAAGGGTAACTAGAATACACAAGTCAGAGATGCTTCTCCCAGGATTACAGAGTTTGATTGAGAAGATATAAGTTTGCTTAACTCTCACCTCATCCATAAGATCAAACATCAGCCTGTTAACACATCAGAAGATGGGCAGTTCTAGAAGACACTTACAGACAATACCTGCTTCTGCCTAAAACCAAGATTGTAGATCCAAGTGGCTGATGCGGTAAGGTTTCTGTCTCAGGATACCATATGACTCCGCAGGAGTTCTCCTTTTCTGGGAAGCTCTCCAAAAACATTGTGAGAAGTACAATGTAAGGGAGGAAAAGAAGGAAACTGACAAGAGCATTGTTCTTTCTAATTGTCCTGAATATCACTTACCATCTCAGGTACAATGACAGGCTTAACATGCTATCTGAACTATCTCCCAGCACTGCCAAGACTAATTTTTTGATGTAGCTCAGGCACTCAGTCTTGTCTGAGTCTTTGTGACTCCATGTACAGCAAGAACCCGGGGCTCGCCTGCCCTTCAAATCTGCCAGAGCTTTCTCAAATCCATGACCTTTGAGTCAGTGATGCTTTGCGGCCATCTCGCCCTCTGCCGTTCCCTTCTTCTCCTGTGCCCAATCTTTCCCAGCATTGGTTTCGTCCCAGTGATTTTGCTCTAGGACTCATGTGACCGATATATTGGCTCTTCATGTTCAGCATGGGTCCTTCTCAGACAGTCAGAGATGGTTTCCTTCACGCTTTTCCAGTTTGAACTCCATGCTCACCATGGAACTCTCAAACATCTTCTCCAGGCGTTGTTGCAAAGCATCAATATTATGGCACTCAGTTCTTGTGGTTCTGCTCATTCCTCCACTCGTTCCTCCTGAAAATCAACATTGACTAGTCAGGTTTTTTTCAGTAAGCTCTCAGCTTTTTAACATGGTGTCTAGATTGGTCACAGCTTTTCATCAAAGTACAAGTTCCTTTAAATTTCATAGCTGCAGTCAATTCGGCAGTGATATCGGGGGTCAAGAAAGAGAAACCTGTCACTAATCCAATTGTATCCCATCGATATATCTCAAAATGATGGGACCAAATTCCATGAGCTTATTTTTGTGTGTGTGTTGGTCTTTATATTGTGTTTTAATCCAGCTTTTCCACTCTCCCCTTTCACCTTCATCAGAAGGATCTTTACTTCCTGGTATATTTTACCGATTTTTGTGCTGTCATCTTATAACTGAGGTTAATCATTCTTCTCACAGTAATTTTGTTTCCAACCTCAGATTCTTTCAGCAAATTACTTTCCATGATGCACTCTGCACAGAAGTCAAATGAGCTGGGTGACAATATATAGCCTTGATGTATTTCCTTCCCTATTATGTACCAGTTCATTGTTCCTTGTCCAGTTCCAACTGTTGTGTCTTCACCTGCATGCACATTTCCCAGGAAACCGGTAAGGTGGTCCCATATTCTTATCTCTTTAAGAAAGTCCCACAATTTGTCGTGACCGACACAGTTGAAGAGCTTTCCTGGTGGCTCAGATGCTAAAGTATCTGCCTGCAATGGGGCAGACCCAGTTTTGATCAGTCCATGGTGTCACAAATAGTCAGAAACAACTGAAAGACCTTATTTTCACAAGCAGTCTATGTAAGAGAGACAATAAAGTAGATGTAAATAATTTATGAAATCTCCTTGCTTTTTCTATGATCCAAACTCCAATTCAGGTTTACATTAAGATTAAGTGACTAACTACACCTCCCTGTTTTGCTTTGTTTTGTTCTGCCCTTTTATTCTCTGGCTCTCTCTCTTTCAAGCTGTCATCTACCAAGTGTTACATTCCTGGGCCCTTGCCACCTTCCCATACAAGAATTAAATTATGCCCATGCCACTCTCTGACCTTTGACACCCAGTTAAAACAGTTAAGTTTCCAGAGCTGAAATAAGGAATCTGTGTTCTGGGAAAATGTCAGCACAGTTTGACGAATAGCTAGATATTTTCAGGGACTGGCTTTTGACCCCAATTCCTGTACCACCTCTCATCCTGGAAAGAACTATAGTTCCTTAAGCAGATTGCAATTCCTCATTAGCAGACATTTCAGGAAAAGTAAATCTGTTTATTTGCATGTTCAAAATCAATGATGTACCAATTGCATATATATGTATATAATCTCCCATCAAACTGATTAATTCCTGTCAACTAAAGTTTGTTCTTTCACCGGCATGCATAAAGGAATTACAAAGCTAGCCTAGAAATAAGATCAGAATTTCTGATTTCGCAGAAAATAAGAGGACATTGAGTGCAACTCTCTCCATGGAGGCATCACAAATAATCCTTCTATAAAGGAAACACTTCTTCCAGAGCATCAAATGGATATTAGCAGAAGACCTTGCTCAACAGTGAGGTCTATATGGAAACTAGACATAACTGGAAGAATAGAGGGAAGATGGGAGGAGGACGAGAGGAATAGAACCAAGCCTGTGTCTTGGGGTGGGAGATGCAAAAGCAGGGAGTAGACTGAGGATCCAGGCAAGTCACCTGACTAAACTTAATTTAATTTTGACTGAAAAGAAGCAAGGTGAAGAAGCTGATGAAATATAGTTTGCCTAGAGTGAAAATCTAACAGAGAATATGTGGTGTGGTCCTGCATGCCCCATATGGCAGTGCAGGTCAGCTAGTATAAAAGGGCCTGGAAGATCAAACATGGGGTTAGAAAGACAACCTGGGAGGGAAGTGCTTTTGACTATGGAGATGGAGCTATGCATCTGGGATGACAAATTGTGTAGAAAGGAATGCATTTTGAAAAATCCCAAACTGACAAAGAAGTGAGAACTTAGGGCTCAGTCACACAGAGGAGGTGGTGACAGCATTAAATTTCCCCCTCGTGCCACATGCAAAGACTTACTATCAGGCAAGAGAAAAAGACTAGCTAGAACTATCATGCATGCTTCTGCCACCACAGGCTAGAAACCTATCCTATTAGGGCCATGATTTTATTGCCCATGGTCGCTGGCTTCCCCGAAAAACTGATACCACCAGGGTTTTTAAAGTCCCAGCAGCTGTACCTATTGCTCCTGTGCTCACCAAGGCATTCCAAGTGTTCCACAAGGGTCTTGGGGGTAGCCTTCTCTGGTGACCACACGGAGTGGTTGTTCTCATACTACATCTGAGACTCAGGATCAGGGAAATGAAGGAAAAGGATTGAAAACTTTCCCACCAGCTGAGCAAGCCGCAGATTAAATACATGCAATCAACTCTGCAGATGCTTTCTCTATGGGATAAAAGAGGACAATAGATTTCCAGTGAATGAAAATACCCAGGCTCTTGCAGCTCTCAGAACCAATAGGAGTTATCCCAGTTTAGAGTCTGACCTGTCCTTACTGAAGATCCAGAGTTAAGTTCTGCCCACATTTGGGCGAGTTTTCTAGAGAGGTGGATTTCTGCTGTGGCTCATGTTCAGGACCAGAACCCTGACAGCAGGGACCCGAGGTAAAATTCATTGTATTTATGATGTTCTGCTATGCCACTTGGTCGTTCACTCTTTGTCTCACTTGAAAGCATTCTTATTATTCCTACTTACTTGGTGTTTTAAGATTGTTTATATCCTATATATTTTTTGTATGTCTATATTGTCTACTTTTGTTTCCTGCTTTCTGTGCGTTTTGTTGATGTTGTTTCTTGTCATTTTGGTTTTAATAAATACATATTTCCATATTAACTGTGATTTTCTCTTGTTCTGAGGATAAACCTTGTCGTTTTTGTCAGAGTTTTAGCCTTTATTCTTCATGTGTCACTCTACTCTGGTGTTGTTTTATGTCTTACAAGTTAATTGTTAGGTTCTCTTGTTGATTCTGTGTTCTTCCCTATTGTCATTACTGCTTCTATTATTTCACTTGTGGTTTGATTTTGATTTCTTACCATTTGTCTGTCTTCCTTTGTTCCTTCTGTCTAGATTTTATTATGTGATCTTGGTTCTCTGACTGGAAGTTGGGCCTGATCACCTAGGGCTTCAGCACTGTATCATAGGCCACCAGAGAATTCCTGGCTCCAACGAATATTAATTGGTGAGATTCTCTGTGAAGGCCTCCATCTAAAATGAAGAACCATTCCACCAAAAAGCCTATACTATCCAGAGATGCTGCCTCACACCACACAAAATGTAAGACAGAAACACAAGCCAAATCATCCCCAGATGGACAGTCTAAAGTCCAGTAAACCCATGCACACCTGCAAAAGACCCCTCTGACACGGTTCTACCACGAGAGAGCGAAGCATCACCTGTTGCTACAAGAATGTAGTTGCTAGTCTCTCCTCCTCCGAAGACACACAAACCACTGGACCAAACTTATACACTCACGATACAGACTAGAAGCAAGTACTACCATACTGCAAACCCGGGCAGAAAAGACTAGTTACAAAGTAAGCTAAGCAAATCTGAACACAGTTAAGCATTTTGCAGGCAAAGAAACGAGGTAAAACCACATAAGTCATTATTAAAGAGGAAATAGAAATTGTCGCAGAAAAATAATTGAGAGTAACGATAGTAAAGATGATCAAACCTCTCTGAAAATAAATGGAGATCATGCAAGAAACATTTCAAAAGGGCATGGAACAACTAAACAACAACAAGAAATGGATGATAGCACAATAACTGCCATACGTGTACTGTAGGCTTCTCCATGCCTTTGTACAGCATAGCCAGAATGACATTGGAAAACAATTATCTTCCAAGTGTTAAATGAAGTGATAAAAGAAACCAAACTTTAAATAACAAGCAGACCTGACAATTCAATTGATACTGAAGTAGATTTCACCCAGAACCAGAAGAATGCAGTTTCTTCGCGAGGTCAAATGAAATATTTCTGAATAAATCACAAACTGGATCACTAATCAGGACTTGATAAATTTAAGATAATCAAAAATGTTTCAGGCCTTATCATTTTTTTTTTTACCACAGTGTTATGATTTACATGTCATTCACGGGTGGGGGAGAAACAAACAAACAAAAAAAAAAAAATAAAAGCATAAATAACAAAGAAAAAATTGAAAAGCATGAATATATTGAGGCTCATGTACACACCTCTTCATGGTCAAGAAATCAATGAAAAAATCAGAGAGAAAAAAAAATGTGTGTGTGTGTGTGTGTGTGTATCAGTTCAGCTCAGTCCATCAGTCGTGTAGAACTCATTACGACCTCATGAATCAGAGCACCTCAGGCCTCCCTGACCATCACCAACTCACAGAGTTCACTCAAACTCACATACATAGATTCTGTGATGCCATCCAGCCATGAATTTCCCTGCCTTCCCCTTCTCCTCCCGCCCCCAACATTTCCCAGCATCAGAGTCTTTTTCAGTGAGTCAATTAGTCGCATGAGGTGGCCAAAATATTGGAGTTTTAGCTTTAGCATCAGTCCTTCCAATGAACACCCAGGACTGATCTCCTTTAGAATGGACTGGTTGGATCGCCATGCATCCAAGGGATTCTCAAGAGTCTTCTCCAAAACCACAATTCAATAACATCAATTCTTCGGCAATCAGCTTTCTTCCCAGTCCAACTCTCACATCTGTACATAACCACTGGAAAAACCATAGGCTGACAAGACGGGCCTTTGTCGGCAAAGTAATGTCTCTGCTTTTTCTTATGCTATCTAGGTTGGTCATAGCTTTCCTTCCAAGGAGTAATCGTCTTTTAATTTCATGGCTGAAATCAGCATCTGCAGTGATTTTGGAGCCCAAAATCATAAAGTCTGACACTGTTTCCCCATCTATTTCGCATGAAGTATATACTCATAAAAACTAATGACAATGAATTTGTGATTGCATAAAACCCAATAAACAGGATAAAACACTAACTAAACTTACAACTAAAGCAATTAGAGAAAGAAGAATAAACACAAAATTCAAAATTGGCTTTGGGAAAAAAGAAAGCGTAGAGAATAGAACAGAAAAAAAAAAGATGAAAATAGTAGCAAAGATCAATACTACTAAAAGGGGGCTCTTGGAGAGAATAAAGAAAATACATAAAGCTTGAGCCAGATTCATCAACAAAAGAGGGAGACCACACAAATCAATAAGTTATACATAAGAAAGGAGACATTATAACCAACAGCACAGAAATATCAAAGGATCATGATAGATTACAATAAAGAACTTTAAACCAATAAAATGTAGAATATGGAAGCCACAGACTACTTCTTAGAATCTCAACTAAGAGGAAACAGAAAATAGGAACACAACATTACAACCCCTAATATTGAAACTGCTATGAAAAATCTGTCAGCTAACAACATTCAAAGACCAGATGATGTCACAGATGTTTTATGAACCATTAAGTAAAATGTTAACATATGGGTTTCTTAAACTTTTCCAAAATACTACAACAGTAGGAAAACCCACAAACTCATCCTACGAGTACAGTATCACCTAATAGCAAAGACAAAGTTAACACAGAAAAGGAAAATTATAGACCAGTATCATATAAATAAACATAGGAGCAAACATCCTCAATAAAATATTCCCAAGAAGAATCCAACAACACATTAAAAGTATAGAACTGCTTTAATATGTGAGGTTTTCCCCAGAAAAGCAGACATTCTCCAGTAGCTGCGTATCAAACCATGAGATACAGCATAACAAATTTCAGGATTAAAACCATATGATGACCTCAGTTCAGTTCAGTTCAGTTCAGTTCAGTCTCTCAGTCTGTCTGACTCTTTGCAACCCCATGAATCACAGCACCCCAGGCCTCCCTGTCTATCACCAACTCCCGGAGTTCACTCAAACTCATGTCCATCCAGTCGGTGATGCCATTCTGCCATCTCATCCTCTGTCGTCCCCTTCTCCTACTACCCCAATCTCTCCCAGCATCAAAGTCATTCCCAGTGAGTCAACCCTTTGCATGAGGTGGCCAAATATCGGAGTTTCAGCTTTACCATCAGTCCTTCCAATAAACACCCAGGACTGATCTCCTTTAGAATAGACTG
Source organism: Moschus berezovskii (assembly GCF_049115385.1). NCBI lineage: Eukaryota > Metazoa > Chordata > Mammalia > Artiodactyla > Moschidae > Moschus > Moschus berezovskii. Next base: position 31,618,745 of record NC_142489.1, on the reverse strand, counting down.
GTTGGATCACCTTGTAGTCCAAGGGACTCTCAAGAGTTTTCTCCTACATCACGTTTCAAAAGCATCAATTCTTTGGCGATCAGTTTTCTTCACAGTCCAACTCTCATATCTGTACATGACCACTGGAAAAACCATAGCCTTGATTAGATGGACCTTTGTTGGCAAAGTAATGTCTCTACTCTTTTAATATGCTATCTAGGTTGGTGGTAACTTTTCTGCAAAGGAGTAAGCGTCTTTTAATTTCGTGGCTGCAATCAGCATCTCCAGTGACTCTGGAACCCTCAAAAAACTCACACTGTTTCCACTGTTTCCCCATCAATTTGCCATGAAGTGATGGTACCAGATGCCATGATCTTAGTTTTCTGAATGTTTAGCTTTAAGAAAAAAAATTTTCACTCTCCTCTGACACATTCTTCCAGAGGTTTTTTAGTTATTCTTCATTTTCTGCCATGAGGGTGGTGTCATCTGCATATCTGAGGTTATTGATATTTCTCCCAGCAATCTTGATTCCCGCTTCTGGTTCTACATCCCAGCGTTCTTCATGATGTACTCTGCATATAAGTTAAATAAGCAGGGTGACAATATACTGTCTTAATGTACTCCTTTTCCTATTTGGAACCAGTCTGTTGTTCCATGTCCAGTTCTAACGGTTTCTTCCTTACCTGCATATAGGTTTCTCAAGAGGCAAGTCAGGTGGTCTGGTATTCCCATCTCTTTCAGAATTTCCCACAATTTATTGTGATCCACACAGTCAGACTTTGACATAGTCAATGAAGCAGAAATAGATATTTTTCTGGAACTCTCTTGCTTTCTCCATGATGCAGCAGATGTTGGCAATTTGATCTCTGGTTCCTCTGACTTTTCTAAAACCAGCTTGACCATCTGGAAGTTCATGGTTCACATATTGCTGAAGCCTGGCTTGGAGAATTTTGAGCATGACTTTACTAGCATGTGAGATGAGTGCAATTGTGCGCTAGTTCAAGCATTCCTTGGTATTGCCTTTCTTTGGGATTGGAATGAAAACTGATCTTTTCCAGTCCTGTCGCCACTGCTGACTTTTCCAAATTTGCTGGCATATTGAGTGCAGCACTTTCACAACATCATCTATCAGGATTTGAAACAGCTCAATTGGAATTCCATCAACTCCACTAGCTTTGTTCATAGTGATGCTTTCTAAGGCCAACTTGAATACACATTCCAGGAAATCTGGCTCTAGGTAATTGATCACACCTTCGTGATTAACTTGGTCGTGAAGATATTTTTGTACAGTTCTTCCGTGTATTTTTGCCACCTCTTTTTAATGATCACCTCAATAGATGCCAAAACAACAACAACAACTTTGATAAAATTCAACAAACATGTGTGATAAACAATCTTTCCAGAAACTGAGCACAGCAAAAATTATCTCAACATAGTAAAGGCATACAAATCCAAACAACAATAAGGTATCATTTCACACTATTCTGTGTGGTGATCATCATAAAAATCGACAGTAGGGTCCTTCCTTGTTGGTCCAATGGCTAAGGCACCATGATTCCAAATCAGGGGTTCCATCTTTGATCCCTGGTCTTGGAACTAGACTCCATATGCAGCATTTAAGGCCTGGTGTAACCAACTAATGAAGGAAATATGTGTGTGTGTATGTGCATATATATATATATATATTATAAATATATATAAATTTTAAAATACAATACAAATATAATTAAAATATATAAATAAAATAAAATATAAAAAATATAATTTAAATTATATACATATGTATAATATATATATAATACAATTTTAAAATACAATACAAGTATAACTAAAACATATAAATAAAATATATAAAATATAATTTAAATTATATACATATTTATAATATAAATATAACATTTAAATATTTATAATATGAATTAATAACTATTATATATATATATAGACACACACACATAAACATGAAAACAATGAATGAAGGAGATGATGTGAAGGAAAGGGAGCACTCTACATTGTTTTTCAGTTCAGTTCCGTTCAGTCGTGTCAGACTCTTTTGTCTATCAACAGCTCCCACTTAGATAGAGCAGAATATGAATGTTCCTTAGAAAATTAATAAAAATACCACATGCCCAAAATCCCAGTCTTTGACATGTATGCAGAAGAAGCCACCATTGGAAAAAAAAATAAGCATGTGTATCCCAGTATCCACTGCAATACCATTTACATTAAATAAGTTGTGTAACAATCTAGGTGTCCATCTACTGAAGAATGGATAAAGAAGTTATGGTTCATCCACAGGATGGAACATTTCTCATCCAGAAAAAGGAAAAACTTGGATTATTTCTAGAGATATGGATGTATTTGGAGCCTATTATATAGAGTCAAGTAATTCAGAAAAAGAAAGTCCAACATTGTAAATTAATGCATATATATGGAATTTAGAAACCTGTCTCTGAAGAATCTCTCTGAAGCATGGAAAAGTAAATGCAGAGGTAAAGAACTGACTTAGACAGAGTAGTGTAAGTAGAGAGTGGGACAGTTTGAGCCAGATGCCCTGACATATGTACAATACCAAGTATGAAGTAGTTAGCTGGTGAGAAGCTCCTCCTCAGGGCTCTGAGGTGCCCTAGATGAGTGGATTGTCGGGTAGCAGAGTAGGTTCAAGAGCAGATGGGAGGGCTGCTCAAAAGGGAGGCTCTTGTATATATATACTGATAGCCGATTTACACTGTGGTACAGCAGAAAGTAACAAACATTGTAAAGTTATTGTTCTCCAATTTCAAATTGTTTCTTAAATTGAAAAATGAAAGTCAGTGATTGGCCAACTTGGGCAAGTGACAAGAAATGCATCACAGTGTACATGTCAAGTAAAATATGTACCGGTGCGTTTGTCAAGTAAAACCTGCACCAAGGACTGCTTTAGTATGTATAGACAAACCATAAAGCAAAAACTTCAAATTCAGAGCTAAAAGAGCCAGAATAAATTCAGACTCTAGATTTAAGTATTCCTCACTTCATTTGACTGCCATTTTTTTCTTTTATGTTTTTGATATTTTTAAACTTTATTTATTTTAATTGGAGGCTAATTATATTATTGTATTGGTCTCGCCGTACATTGACAGGAATCTGCCCCGGGTGCACAAGTGTTCCCCATCTTGAACCTCCTCCCACCTCCCTTCCCATGCCATCCCTCTGGTTCATCCCAGTACACCAGCTCCGAGTATCCTACATCATGCATCGAACGTGGACTGGCGATTTGTTTCACATATGATCATATACATGTTTCAGTGCCATTCTCCCAAATCATCCCACCCTCACCCTCTTCCACAGAGGTGCTGGGTTGGATGCACATCTCTGGTCTGAGCCACTCAGGTTCAGGTCCTTGCATACTCCACAAAGGCACAGACTTGGTTGAGCCTGCGTTTTGTGCCCTTCCCCCGTCTGAACAACTCAGGTGACCAGGTGTTTGGCCAGTGCAATCGCTGTGACTTATCACTTCCGTGGTCCCTGCTGCTGGGTGTTCTGGGCATACAAGCAGTGCACCTTCTCAGGAGTATGTAGACCAACCAGAAACACAAGAAGTCCTGGCCAGCAGGACTGCCTGCAGTTTGGTATCCGATGCCTTTCTGGGGCCGCAATTGCCCCTTCTGGCTCGGGCTGCCCTCCCCTGCCTATCTCTGTGGGGGATGGGCCTCTGCACATGGCTATTTCTGCTCAGTCCTTTGTTCTGTGAGCGGGTTTGTCGGAGTCTTAGCTTAGAGCTTTTCACCGTTTTGCAGGGTAGATAGCCCACAGTTTGCTTTGCTATCTTCAGTTAGATCTTTCAGATTGCCCTGAGGCCCTGAGGACCAGAGGTCGGGTCATCAATGCAGCCTACACCTCCCTACCCAGCCCCCACTTGCTAATGGCAGATGTGGGCATCTGTGCTGCTTCTCCGCTGGGAGTTACCATTGGGCGAGTAATCTGTGGGTTTTGATTATTTCTTTCTTTTTCCTCCTGGTTATGTTGCCCTCTGAGTTTCCAAGGCTCATCACAGACTCACAAGTGAGAGTGTTTCCTGGTGTTCAGAAACTTCTCTCTCTTTTTATGCCTCCCTTCCCGAGACTGTGCTCTGCCACTACTTTTGTCTCTCTTTTTATCTTTTATGTTTTTTCCCACCTCTTTGGAAGACAATCGGCTGCTTTTCTGGGTGCCTGATGTCCTCTGCTAGCATTCAGAAGTTGTTTTGTGGAATTTACTCACTGTTCCAATGTTCTTTTGATGAATTCTTGGGAAAAAGTGGTTTCAGCATCCTATTGACTATGCCAAAGCCTTTGCCTGTTTCGATCACAATAAACTGTTGAACATTCTGAAAGAGATGGGAATACCAGACCACCTGACCTGCCTCTTGAGAAACCTGTATGCAGGTCAGGAAGAAACAGTCAGAACTGGACGTGGAACAACAGACTGGTTCCAAATAAGAAAAGGTGTACGTCAAGGTTGTATATTGTCACCTTGCTTATTTAACCAATATGCAGAGCACATCATGAGGAACGCTGGGCTGGAAGAAGCACAAGCTGGAATCAAGACTGCTGGGAGAAATAAAAATAACCTCAGATATGCAGATGACACTACCCTTATTGCAGAAAGTGAAGAGGAACTCGAAAGCCTCTTGATGAAAGTGAAAGAGGAGAGTGAAAAGTTTGGCTTGAAGCTTAAGATTCAGAAAACAGAGATCATGGCATTTGGTCCCATCGCTTCATGGGAAATAGATGGAAAAAGAGTGGAAACAGTGTCAGACTTTATTTTTTCGGGCTCCAAAATCACTGCAGATGCTGATTGCAGCCATGAAATTAAAAGACGCTTGCTGCTTGGAAGGAAAATTATGACCAACCTAGATAGTATATTAAAAAGCAGAGATATTACTTTGCCAACCAAGGTCCGTCTAGTCAAGGCAATGGTTTTTCCCGTGGTCATGTATGGATGTGAGAGTTGGACTGTGAAGAAGGCTGATCGCTGAAGAATCGATGCTTTTGAACTGTGGTGTTGGAGAAAACTCTTGACAATCCTTTATACTGCAAGGAGATCCAACCAGTCCATTCTAAAGGAGATCAATCCTGGATGTTCATTGGAGGGACTGATGCTAAAGCTGAGACTGGAATACTTTGGCCACCTCATGCGACGAGTTGACTCACTGGAAAAAACTGATGTTGGGAGAGTTTGGGGGCGGGAGGAGAAGGGGACGACGGAGAATGAGATGGCTGGATGGCATCACCGACTCTGTGGACATGAGTTTGTGTGTACTCCGGGAGTTGGTGATGGACAGGGAGGCCTGGCATGCCGTGATTCATGGGGTCGCGGAGAGTCGGACACGACTGAGCGACTAATCTGATCTGTTCTGAACTGAGCATCCTATTCCTCTGCCATCTTCTTCCCTCCCTCCATTTTTTTTTTAAAAAGTAAAGAAGGATTATCAGTTGATGTCAACAATTTATAGAAACATGAATTCCTTCATATTTTAGTACAAAACAGTAAGCCTCTGATATTCAGGACTATGCTAAGTAGGAAATTATAAATGTACTTTGAAAGTGGAGGTGTTGTACAAGGATCACTTATTTTAAAATCCTGGAATTTGTGCTACTGACTGGGAAAACTTCACAGCCAAAAGACTGAGAATTGTGTTTTCTTCAGCCAGACTTTAATCCTGAGGGGGAATCAGGATGGGGAACACATTTAAACCCATGGCTTATTCATATCAATGAATGTCAAAAACCAATACAATACTTTATTTATCCTCCAAATTAAAAAAAAAAAATTAAATTAAAAAAAAGGTTGTATAATAATATTGAATGTCATTTGTGTCAAAAAAAGTTTTGATTAAAAGACTTATTTGTCTCATATTAGAATAGCCATTAGGGTTCCTTTATTATTTATAGCTTGGATGAAATTTTACTTTCACACTAATTATTTTATTTATTTTTATTTATTATTACTAATTACTAATTAGGCGGTGACAGAAGCAAGGTCTCGTGCTGTAAAGAGCAATATTGCATAGGAACCTGGAATGTTAGGTCCATGAATCAAGGCAAATTGGAAGTGGTCAAACAAGAGATGGCAAGAGTGAACATAGACATTCTAGGAATAAGTGAATGGAAATGGACTGGAATGGGTGAATTTAGCTCGGATGACCATTATATCTACTACTGTGGGCAGGAATCACTTAGAAGAAATGGAGTAGCCATCATGGTCAACACCAGAGTTCAAAATGCAGTACTTGGATGCCATCTTAAAAATGACAGAATGATTTCTGTTCGTTTCCAAGGCAAACCATTCAATATTAGAGTAATCCAGGCCTATGCCCCAACCAGTAACTCTGAAGAAGCCTAAGTTGAGCGGTTCTATGAAGACCTACAAGACCTTTTAGAACTAACATCCAAAAAAGATGTCCTTTTCATTATAGGGGACGGGAATGCAAAAGTAGGAAGTCAAGAAACACCTGGAGTAACAGGCAAATTTGGCCTTGGAGAACAGAATGAAGCAGGGCAAAGGCTAATTGAGTTTTGTCAAGAGAATGCACTGGTCATAGCAAACACCCTCTTCCAACAACACAAGAGAAGACTCTACACATGGACATCACCAGATGGTCAACACCGAAATCAGACTGATTATATTCTGTGCAACCAAAAATGGAGAAGCTCTATTCAATTAGCAAAAACAAGACCAGGAGCTGACTGTGGCTCAGATCATGAACTCCTTATTGCCAAATTCAGACTTAAATTGAAGAAAGTAGGGAAAACCACTGGACCATTCAGGTATGACCTAAATCAAATCCCTTATAATTATACAGTGGAAGTGAGAAATAGATTTAAGGGACAAGATCTGATAGATAGTGTGCCTGATGAACTCTGGATGGAGGCTCGTGACATTGTACAGGAGACAGGGCCCAAGATCATCCCCATAGAAAAGAAATGCAAAAAAGCGAAATGGCTGTCTGAGGAGGCCTTACAAATAGCTGTGAAAAGAAGAGAAGTGAAAAGCAAAGGAGAAAAGGAAAAATATAAGCATCTGAATGCAGACTTCCAAAGAATAGCAAGGAGAGACAAGAAAGCCTTCCTCAGTAATCAATGCAAACAAATAGAGGAAAACAACAGAATAGGAAAAACAAGAGATCACTTCAAGAAAATTAGAGATTCTAAGGCAACATTTCATGCAAAGATGGGCTCGATAAAGGACAGAAATGGTATAGGCCTAACAGAAGCAGAAGATATTAAGAAGAGGTGGCAAGAATACACAGAAGAACTGTACAAAAAAGATCTTCACAACCAAGATAGTCACGATAACATGTTCACTGACGTAGAGCCAGACATCTTGGAATATGAAGTCAAGTGGGCCTTAGAAAGCATCACTACGATCAAAACTAGTGGAGGTGATGGAATTCAAGTTGAGCTATTTCAAATCTTGAAAGATGATGCTGTGAAAGTGCTGCACTCAATATGACAGCAAATTTGGAAAACTCAGCAGTGGCCACAGGACTGGAAAAGATCAGTCTTCGTTCCAATCCCAGAGAAAGGCAATGGCAAAGAATGCTCAAACTACCACACAATTGCACTCATCTCACACGCTAGTAAAATCATGCTCAAAATTCTCCATGCCAGGCTTCAGCAATATGTGAACCATGAAATGCCAGATGTTCAAGCAGGTTTTGGAAAAGGCAGAAACACCAGAGATCAAATTGCCAACATCCGCTGGATCATGGAGAAAGCAAGAGAGTTCCAGAAAAACATCTATTTCTGCTTCATAGACTATGCCAAGCCTTTGACTGTGTGGATCACAATAAACTGTGGAAAAGTCTGAAAGAGATGGGCATACCAGACCACCTGACCTGTCTCTTGAGAAACCTGTATGCAGGTCAGGAAGTAACAGTCAGAACTGGACATGGGACAACAGAATGTTTCCAAATAGGAAAAGGAGTACGTCAATGCTGTATATTGTTACCTTTCTTATTTAACTTATATTCAGAGTACATCATGAGGAACGCTGGGCTGGAAGAAGAACAAGCTGGAATCAGGACTGCTGGGAGAAATAAAAATAACCTCAGATATGCAGATGACACTACCCTTACGGCAGAAAGTGAAGAGGAACTCAAAAGCCTCTTGATGAAAGTGAAAGAGGAGAGTGAAAAGGTTGGCTTGAAGCTCAACATTCAGAAAACAAAGATCATGGCACCTGGTCCCATCACTTCATGGGAAATAGATGGAAAAAGAGTGGAAACAGTGTCAGACTTTATTTTTTCGGGCTCCAAAATCACTGCAGATGCTGATTGTACCCATGAAATTAAGACGTTTACTCCTTGGAAGGAAATTTATGACTAACCTTGATAGTATATTAAAAAGCAGAGACATCACTTTGCCAACAAAATTCTGTCTATTCAAGGCTATGGTTTTACCCATGGTCATGTATGGATGAGAGAGTTGGACTGTGAAGAAAGCTGATCGCCAAAGAATTGATGCTTTTGAACTGTGGTGTTGGAGAAGACTCTTGAGAGTCCCCTGGACTGCAAGGAGATCCAATCAGTCCATTCTTAAAGATATCAATCTTGGGTGTTCGTTGGAAGGACTGATTCTAAAGCTGAAACTGCAATACTTTGGCCACCTCATGCAATGAGTTGACTCACTGGAAAAAACTCTGATGCTAGGAAAGGTTGGGGGAGGGAGGAGAAGAGGACGACAGAGAATGAGTTGGCTGGATGTCATCACCGACTCTGTGTACATGAGTTTGAGAGAATTCCGGGTATTAGTGATGGACAGGGAGTCCTGGCGTGCTGTGATTCATGGGGTCGTGGAGAGTCGGACACGACTGAGCGACTGAACTGAGCTGAACTGAATTACTTTACAATATTATACTGGTTTTGCAGTACATTGACATGAATCCGCCCCCGGTGTTCATGTGTTCCCCTTCTTGAACCCCTCTTCCACATCCTTCTTTCCCTTATACTCCCTCGGATCATCCCCGTGCATCAGCCGAAAACGTCCTGCATCATGCTTAGAATCTGGTCTCGTGATTTGCTTCACATGTGATAATATACGTGTTTCAATGCCATTCTCCCAAATCATCCCTCTCCCACAGAGTCCAGAAGAATGTTCTATACACCTGTGTCTCTTTTGCTGTGTCGTATAAAGGCCTATCGTTGTCAGCTTTCAAAATTGCACTTATATGCATTAGTATACTGTATTGGTGTTTGTTTTTTTTTTCCCCTGGCTTACTTCACTCTGTATAAGAGGCTCCAGTTTCATCCACCTCGTTAGAGCTGATTCAAATGTATTATTTTTAATGGCTGAGTAATACTCCATTGAGTATATGTCCAAAATCGTTCTTATCCATTCATCTGCAGATGGACATCTAGGTTGCTTCCATGTTCTGGCTATTAGAAACAGTGCTGCAATGAACATTGGAGTACATATGTGTCTTTCAATTCTGGTTTTTCGGTGTGTATGCCCAGGAGTGGGATTGCTGGGTCATATGGCAGTTCTATTTCCAGTTTTTTTAAGGAATCAACATACTGTTCTCCATAGTGCCTGTACTAGTTTGCATTCCCCCTAACAGTGTAAGAAGGTTCCCTTTTCTCTAAACCCTTTCCAGCATTAATTGCTTGTAGACTTTTGGATAGCAGCCATTCTGACTGGAGTGAAATACTACCTCACTGTGATTATGATTTACGCTTCTCTGACTATGAGGGATGTTGAGCATTTTTTTCATGTGATTGTTAGACATCTGTATGTCTTCTTGGATAAATGTCTGTTTAGTTCTTTGGCCCATTTTTTGATTGGGTCGTTTATTTTTCTGGAATTTAACTGCAGAAGCTGCTTGTATCTTTTGGAGATTAATTCTTTGTCAGTTGTTTCAGTGGCTATTATTTTCTTCCTTTCTGAAGTCTGCCTTTTCATCTTCTTAATAGTTTCCTGTGCTGTGCAGAAGCTTTTAATTTTCATTAGGTCCCAATTGTTTATTTTCCTTTTACTTACAATATTCTGGGAGGTGGATCATGGAGGATCCTGTTGTGAATTATTTCGGAGAGGGTTTTGCCTATGTTCTCCTCTAGAAGTTTCATGGTTTCTGGTCTTATATTTAGATCTTTAATCCATTTTGAGTTTATTTTCATTTATGGTGATAGGGAGTGTTCTAGACTCATTCTTTTATCAGTTTTCCCAGCACCACTTGTTAAAGAGACTGTCTTTTCTCCATTTTATATCCCTGCCTCCTTTGTCAAAGATAAGGTGTCCAAAGGTGCGTGGATTTATTTCTGGGCTTTCTATTTTGTTCCATTGATCTGCATTTCTTCCTTTATGCCAGTACCATACTGTCTTGATGACTGTGGCTTTGTAGTAGAGCCTGAAGTCCAGCAGGTTAATTCCCTCAGTTCCATGCTATTTCAAGATTGCTTTGGGTCTTCGAGGATTTTTTTTGTATTTCCATACAAACTGTGAGATTGTTTGTTCTAGCTCTGTGAAAAATACCTTTGATAGCTTGATAGGAATTGCATTGAAAATGTAAATTACTTTAGTTAGTATACACATTTGCACAATATTTCTTCTTCTAATCTTTGATCACGGTATATTTCTCCATCTATTAGTGTACTATTTGATTTCTTTCACCAGTGTCTTACAGTTTTCTATATATAAGTCTTCTGTTTCTTTAGGTAGATATATCCCTAAATATTGTATTCTTTTCATTGCAACAGCGTATGGAATAGTTTCTTTAACTTCTCTTTCTATTATCTCATTATTAGTGTATAGGAATGCAAGGGATTTCTGTCTGTTGATTGTATATCCTATAACTTCACTGTATTCTTTGATTAGCCCTAGTAGTTTTCTGGTAGAGTCTGTAGGGTTTTCTCTGTAGAGGATCATGTCATCGGCAAACAGTGAGGGATTTACCTCTTCTTTTCCAGTTTGGATTCCTTTTATGTCTTTTTCTGCTCTGATTGCTGTAGCCTATGTTGACATATGTTCCTTCTATTCCCACCTTCTAGACGGCTTTTATCATAAAGGGATGTTGAATTTTGCCGAAGGCTTTCTCTGCATGTATTGAGATAATCATATGTTGGTTTGCTTTTTTCCAATGTGTTAATGTGCTGTATTACATTGATTGATTTGTGGATATTGAAGAATCCTTGAATTCCTGGGATAAAGCCCACTTGGTCATGATGTATGATCTTCTTAATGTGTTGTTGGATTCCGATGTTAGAATTATGTTAGGGAATTTTGCATCTATATTCATCAGTGATATTGGGCTGTAGTTTTCTGTTTTTGTGGGATCTTTGCCAGGTTTTGTGATTAGGGTGAATTTGGGCTCATGGTATGATTTTGGAAGTTTACCTTCCTCAGCAATGTTCTGGAAGAGTTTGAGTAGAATAGTTGATACCTCTTCTCTAAATTTTTGGTAGAATTCAGCTCTGATGCCTTCTGGCCCTGGGCTTTTGTTTGCAGGAAGATTTCTGATTACAGCTTCGATTTCCGTGCTTGTGATGGGTCTATTAAGATTTCCTATGTCTTCCTGATTCAGTTTTGGAAAGTTGTACTTTTCTAAGAATTTGTCCATTTCTTCCAAGTTGTCCATTTTATGGCCATATAATTGTTGATAGTAGTCTCTTCTGATCCTTTGTATTTCTGTGTTGTCAGTTTTGATCTCTCACTTTTCATTTCTAGTTTTATTGATTTGGCATTTCTCCCTTTGTTTCTTGATGAGTCTGGCTAGTGGTTTGTCAATTTTATTTACCCTCTCAAACAGCCAGCGTTTGGCTTTGTTGATTTTTGCTATGGTCTCTTTTGTTTCTTTTGCATTTATTTCTGCCCTAATTTTGAGATTTTTTTCCTTCTACTAACGCTGGGGTTCTTCATTTCTTCCTTTTCTAGTTTCTTTAGATGTAGAGTTAGGCTATTTAGTTGACTTTTTTCTTGTTTCTTGAGGTATGCCAGTATTGCTATGAACTTCCCCCAGCACTGCTTTTACGGTGTTCCATAAGTTTTGGGTTGTTTTGTTTTCATTTTCATTCGTTTCTATGCACGTATTGATTTTTTCTATGATTTGTTGGTTTTTCAGCAGTGTGTTGTTCAGCCTCCATATGTTGGAATTTTTAATATTTTTTCTCCTATAATTGAGATCAAATCTTACTGCATTGTGGTCAGAAAAGTTGCTTGGAATGATTTCAGCTTTTTTGAACTTACCAAGCCTAGATTTATGACCCAGGATGTGATCTATCCTGGAAAAGGTTTCGTGCGCGCTTTAGAAAAAGGTGATGCTCATTGTTTCGGCGTGAAATGTACTATAGATATCTATTAGGTCTAACTGGTCTATTGTATCATTTAAAGTTTGTGTTTCATTGTTAATTTTCTGTTTAGTTGATCTGTCCATAGGTTTGAGTGGGGTGTTAAAGTCTTCCTCTATTATTGCATTGTTAATTTCACCTTTCATACTTGTTAGAAATTGTCTTACATATTGCGGTGCTCCTATGTTGAGTGCATATATTTATAATTGTATATCTTCTTCTTGGATTGATCCTTTGATCATTATGTAATGTACTTTTTTGTCTTTTTTCACAGCCTTTGTTTTAAAGTCTATTTTATCTGATACGAGTATTGCTCCTCCTGCTTCCTTTTGGTCTCTCTTTGCGTGAAATATCTTTATCCTGCCCTTCATTTTCAGTCTGTATGTGCCCTTTGTTTTGAGGTGGATCTCTTGCAGACAACATATATAGGGGTCTTGTTTTTGTATTCATTCAGCCAGCCTTTGTCTTTTGGTTGCGACATTCAACCCATTTTCATTTAAAATAATTATTGATAAGTGTGATACCGTTGCCATTTTCTTTATTGTTTTGTGTTCGAGTTTATACACCCTTTCTGTGTTTCCTTTCAAAAGAAGATCCTTTAACATTGGAGAGCTGGATTGTTGATGCTGAATTCTCTCTGCTTTTCTTTATTTTTAAATCTTTTGATTTCTCCTTCATACTTGAGTGAGATCCTTGATGGGTATAGTAATCTTGGCTGTAGGAAATTTTCTTGCATCCCTTTAAATATGTCTTGCCATGGACTCCTGGCCTGAAGAGTTTCTGTTGAATGATGAGCTGTTATCCTTATGGGAATGCCCTTGTGTGTTATTTGTTGGTTTTCCCCTTCTGCTTTTACTATTTGTTTTTTTTTTTTTTTTGACCTTTGATAGTTTGATTATTTTTTGTGTTGGAGTATTTCCCCTGGGTTTATCCTGTTGGGGACTCTCTGTATTTATTGGACTTGGGTGATTATTTCCTTTCCCATTTTAGGGAAGTTTTCAACTATTATCTCCTCAAGTATTCTCTCATGATCTTTCTTTTTGTCATTTCTTCTGGGACTTCTATGATTCCAATGTTGGGGCAGTTAACACTGTCTCAGAGGTCTCAGAGATGGTCATCATTTCTTTTAATTAGTTTTTCTTTTTTCCTCTCTGAATCATTTATTTCTACAATTCCATCTTCTATCTCAATTATCAACTGTTTTCTGCCTCTGTTATTCTACTGTTGGTTCCCGCCAGAGTGTATCTGATCTCATCTATTGCATTATTCATTGTATATCGAGTCTTCTTTATATCTTCTAGATCCTTATTGAACCTTTCTTGCATCTTCTCGATCCTTGTCTCCAGGTTATTTATCTGTAAATCCAGTTAGTTTTCAAGATTTTGAATCATTTTCACTATCAATATTCAAAATTCTTTATCAGGTAGATTCCCTATATCTTACTCATTTTTTGGAAGGCATTTATCCTGTTCCTTTACTTGCTGGATATTTCTCTGCCTCTTCGTCTTGCTTATATTGCTCTGTTTGTGGTGGCCTTTCCATCTTCTGGCAGTTTGTGGAGTTTTCTTTATTGTGTAGTTTCATTGCTCTGTGTGGCCTTCAACGGGTGGCTTGTCAAAGTTCCCTGGTTAGGGAAGCTTGTGTCGGTGTTCTGGTGGGTGGCGCTGGATTTCTTCTCTCTGGAGTGCAATGAAGTGTCCAGTAATGAATTATGAGATGTCATTTATTTTGGAGTGGCTTTCGGCAGCGTGTATATTGAAGCTCAGGTCTATTTTCCTGTGTTGCTGTAGAATTTGTTTGGTATGTCTTTCTCTGGAACTTGTGGACCCTTGGGTGTTGCCTGGTTTCAGTGCAGGTATGGAGGCATTTGATGAGCTCCTTTCAATTAATGTTCCTTGGAACAGTAGTTCTCTGGTGTTCTCAGGATTTGGACTTAAGCCTCTGTCTTTGGTTTTCAGTCTTATTCTTGCAGTAGGCTCAAGACTTCTCCATCTGTCTCTTCCAAGGCAGTTCCTTCTGTTTAAGCTTCTTCTGTTTGCTGGTCTCTTCAATGTCTAATTCCCATCCTGACACAAGGGGCTGTGGTAGACCCCTTTTTAGGCTCACCTGTACAGTCGTGCTGTGGGGAGAGAGGTAAGCTGCAGACAAATATCAGTAGAATCTCTGGAGAGTGCCTGCAGTCTCTCGGCCACATTGGGATTTCCCCCGCTCACGGCGTGTGTGCTGTCCCAGTCTACACTCTACAGGCTTTAGGTTGCTCTGCTAGGAATCGTCTGAGGCCGGCCCTGGGTTGGATGTACATCCCTGGCCTAAGTCACTCAGATTCTGGTTCTCGGGTACTACACAAAGGTGTAGACTTGGTTGGGCCTGCATTGTGTGCCCTTCCCTGGTCCAAGCAGCTCAGGTGACCAGTTGTTTGGCCAGCACTGTCGCTGCGAATTATTGCCTCCCCCATCCCTGCTGCTCGGTTTTCTGGGCGTACCACCAGCGGACCTTCTCAGGCAGATATCGACCGGCCAGAACCCAAGAAGTCTTGGTTAACAAAAAAGTCTGCTTTCAGCTTGGTATTGGATACCTCTCTGGAGTCGCGATTGCCCACTTCCAGCTCTGGCTGCCCTCGCTTATCTGTCTCGGCGGGGGATGGTGGATGCGCTGACCATAGCTGGATAGCTCTGTTCAGTCCTTTGTTCTGTGAGTGGGTCTGGCGGTTTCTTAACTTGGGGCTTTTTGCCTTTTCGCGGGTTAGCTATCACACAGTCTGCTTAGCTATCTTAATTTAGCTCTCTCAGATTTCCTTAAGGTCATTCAGGCCCGGTCCTTACTCTAAGGGATGCAGCCCGTGCCTCCCTGCTCAGCCACCGCTTGCTAGTGGGGAGTTTGGGCAGCTGCACTGCTTCTCCCCTGGGGTTACTGCTAGGCACGTAGTCTGTAGGTTTTAATTATTTATCTATTGTTCCTCCCGGTTCTGTTGCCCTCTGAGGTTCCAAAGGTTGCCACGGATTCACCAGTGAGTGTTTATAGGTGTTTGGAAACTTCTCTCTTTTTTTCAGTATCCCTTCCCGGGATGGACCTCCATCCCTCCCTCTTTTGTCTCTCTTTTTATCTTTTATATTATTTTCTACCTCTTTCCAAGACAATGGGCTGCTTTTCTGGGTGGCTGATGTCCTCTACCGGCATTCAGAGTTGTTTTGTGGCAATTACTCAGTGTTGAAATGTCGTTTTGATGAATTTGTGGGGGAGAAAGTTGTCTCCGCATCCTTTTCCTCCTCCATTTTCATGTCTCGTCCCTCACACTAATACTTAAAATTTATTCCATTCTAAGATTCGTTTCTTTTAGAGCCTACCATTCCCATATATATATATATATATATATATTTAAATGCATTATGCCATCTTCTATTATACAACCTTAGTTGTTATTTTTTACTACTTTCATTAAGTATATTTTAGAGTGATTTGAAAAGTAACTCTAGAGACATCGAGTGTCGTTGTTCAGTCAACAAGTTGTCTTCAACTCTTGTGACGCCATGGACAGTTGCACAACAGGTCTCTCTATCTTTCACTATCTCACAGAGTTTGTTCAAATGCATGCGCATTGTATTTCTCATACGGTCCAACCGTCTCGTCCTCTGTTTCTCCCTTCTTCTCCTGTCATCAATTTTAAAAGCATCATGGACTTTTCCAGTGAATCGACACTTTGCATCAGCTGGCCAAAACTGAAGTTTCAACTTCATTAGTCCTTTGAATGAATTCTTGGGGGTTGATTTCCTTTAGGATGAATTGGCTTAATCTCAATGCAGTCAAAGTGACCCCTACAAGTCTTTATTTTTTGGGGATTCAAAATCACTACCGATTGTGATTGCAGCCGTGAAATTAAAAGACACTTTCTCCTTGGAAGGAAAGTTACAACCAACCTAGATAGCATACTAAAAAGCAGGGATATTCCTTTGCCAACAGAGGTCCATCAAGTCAAGGCTAAGGCTTATTCAGTGGTCATGTATGAATGTGAGAGTTGGACTGTAAGAAAAGCTGAACACCGAAAAATTGATGCTTTTAACTGTGGTGCTGTAGAAGACTCTTGTGAGCACCTTGCACTGCAAGATCTAACCAGTCCATCCTAACAGAGATGAGCCCTGGGTATCCATTGGAATGTCTCATGGTGAAGCTGAAACTCCAATAGTTTGGACACGTGATGCGAAGAGCTGATTCTTTGGAAAAGACCCTGATGCTGGGTAAGATTGAGGGCAGGAGGAGAAGGGGATGGTAGAGGATGAGATGCTTGGATGGCATTGCTGATCAATGGACATGAGTTGGGGTGGTCTCTGGGAGTTGGTTTTGGAGGGGGAGGCCTGGCGTGCTGCGGTTGATGGGGTCGCAAAGAGTTGAACATGACTGAGCGACTGAACTGAAATGAAGTGTCTTTGGCAGCAGCACAGTTGAAAGCCATCGAATCTCCTTCTCTCAGTCTTGTTGATATTCCAGCTCCCACATCTTCACATGACTACTGGTTAAAAAACAGGGGCTTGTGAAATGGAGGCCTTTGTTACCAAGGTGAATGTCTCTTCTAAATTCAATGTCTAGGTTTGCAATAGAGCTTTCTCCAAGAAGAAATTGTCTTTTACTTTGATGACAGCCCTTCACCAAAGTGGAAAGAATGTGGTCCACTGGAGAAGGGAATGGCAAACCACTTAGTATTCTAGCCTTGAGAACCCCATGAAAACCGTGCAAACAAAAAGATAGGACATTGAAAGATGAACCATCGGTAAGTTCCCAATATGCTTCTAGAGATCCGTGGAGAAATAACTCCAGAAATAATGAAGCAATTGAGCCAAAGCAGAATCAAGAACCACTTGTGAATGGGACTCGTGATGGAATCAGGGTTTGATGCTGTAAAGGGCAATATTGCATAGGAACCTGGAATGTTAGTCCATGAATCAAGGCAAATTGGAAGTGGCCAAACAGGAGATGGCCAGAGTAAACATTGACATTCTAGGAATGAGTGAACTAAGATGGATTGGAATGGGAGAATTTAACTCACAGGACCATTATATCTGTAACTGTGGGCGGGAATCCCTTTGAAGTAGTTGAGTAGACACCATAGTCAACAAAAGAGTCCAAAATGCAGTACTTGAGAGCAATCTCAAAAACGACAGAATGATCTCTGTTCTTTTCCAAGGCAAACCATTCAATAACATGGTAATCCAAATCTATGCTCTGATCAGTAATGCTGAAGAAGCTGAAACTGAAAGTTCTGTGAAGACCTCCAAGACCTTCTAAAACTAACACTCAAAAAAGATGTCCTTTTCATTATAGGGGAATGGAAAACAGAAGTAGGATGTCAAAAAACACCTAGAGTATGAGGCAAATTTGCCTTGGAGTACAGAATGTAGCAGGGTAAAAGGCTAGTAGAGTTCTGCCAAGAGAACGCACTGGTCAAGCAAACACCCTCTTCCAGCAACACAAGTGAAGACTCTACACATGGACATCGCCAGATGGTCGACACTGAAATCAGATTAACCATACTCTTTGTAGCCAAAATAGAGAAGCTCTATACAGTCAGCAAAACCACAACAGGAAGCTGACTGTGGCTCAGATCGTGAATTTCTTATTGCCAAATTCAGACAAAAGTTAAAGAAATTGGAGGAAACCACTAGACCATTCAGGTATGAACTAAATCAAATCCCTTATGACTATACACTGGAAGTGAAAAATACATGTAAGGGACTAGATTCAATTGACAGAGTGCCTGATGAGCTATGGATGGATGTACCTGCCATTGTACAGGAGACAGGGATCATGACCATCCCCAGGTAAAGAAATGCAAAAAATGAAATGATGTCTGAGGAGGCTTTACAAATAGCTTTGAAAACAAGGGAAACAGCGAAAGAGAAGAGGAAAGATATATCCATTTGAATGCAGATTTCTAAAGAAAGGCAAGGAGAGAAAAGAAAGACTACCTCAGGGATCAATGCGAAAAAAGAATGGAACCAATAGAATGGGAAAGACTAGAGATCTCCTCAAGAACATTGGTGATCCTAAGAGAACATCTCATGCAAGGATGTTCTCAATAAAGCACAGAAACGGTAGGGATCTAGCCGAAGCAGAAAGTATTGAGTAGAGATGGTAATACACAGAAGAACTGTACAAAAAAATATCTTTACAACCCAGATAATCACGATGGTGTGATCACTCACCTAGAGCCAGACATCTTAGAATGTGAAGTCAAGCTGGCCTTATGAAGCATCACTACGAACTAAACTAGTGTAGGTTTTCGGATTCCAGTTGAGCTATTTTAAACCCTGAAAGATGATGCTTCAAAAATGCTGCACTCAATATGCCAGCTATTTTGGAAAATTCAGCAGTGGCCACAGGACTGGAAAAGGGCAATATTCATTTCAATCCCAAAGAAAGACAATGCCATAGAATATGTAAACTACCGCACAATTGCACTCATCTTCAGTTCAGTTCAGTTCAGTCGATCAGTCGTGTCCGACTCTCCACGACCCCATGAATCACAGCACGCCACGCCTCCCTGCCCATCACCAAATCTCATCTTACATGCTAGTAAAATAATGCTCTATATTCTCCAAACCAAGCTTCAGCAATACGTGAACTGAACTTCCAGATGTTCAAGCTGGTTTTAAAAATGGCAGAGGAACCGGAGATCAAATTGCCAACATCCGATGGATCATCGAAAAAGGAAGAGAGCTCTAGAAAAGCATCTATATCTTCTTTACTGTCTATGGCAAAGCCTTTGAGTGTGTGGATCACTATAAATTGTGGAAAATTTGAAAGAAGTTGGAATACCTGACCACCTGAACTGCCTCTTGAGAAACCTATGTGCACGTCACGAAGCAGCAGTTAGAACTGGACATGGAACAACAGACTGGTTCCGAATAGGAAAAGGAGTACGTCAAAGCTGTATATTATCACCCTGTTTATTTAACTTATATGCAGAGTACATCATGAGAAGTGCTGGGCTGGAGGAAACACAAGCTGGTATCAAGGTTTCTGGGAGAAATATCAATAACGTCAGATGTGCCAATGACACCTCCCTTTTGGCAGAAAGTGAAAAAAAACTAAAGAACCACTTGATGACAGTGAAAGAGGGTAGTGAAAAAGTTCGCTTGAAACTCAACATTCAGAAAACTAAGATTATGGTATCCGGTCCCATCGCTTCATGGCAAATAGGTGGGGAAACAGTTGTAACCGTCACTGACTATTTCTTAGGCGCCAAGATTGCTGCAGGTGGTGATTGCAGCGATTAAAATTAAAAGATGCTTACTCTTTGGAAGGAAAGTTATGACCAGCCCGGTCAGAATATTATAAAGCAGAGGCATTACTTTGCCAACAAAGGTCCATCTAGTAAAGACTATGGTTTCCCCAGTGGCGATGTATGGATGTGAGAGTTGGACAATAAAGAAATCTGAGCGTTGAAGAATTGATGCTTTTGAACTGTTGTGTAGACCAAGACTCTTGAGAGTCCCTTGGACTGCAGGGAGATCCAACGAGTCCCTCCTAATGGAGATCAGTCCTGGGTGTTCATTGGAGTGATTGATCTTGAAGACGAAATTGCAATACTTTGGCCATTAAGTGACTCACTGGGAAATTTCCTGATGCTACGAAATATTGAGGGCACGAAGAGAAAGGGATGACAGAGGATGAGATAATTGGATAGCATCACCAACTCAATGGAAACGAGTTTGCATAAACCAAAGGAGTTGGTAGTGGACAAGGAGGCCTGGCGTGCTGTGGTTAATGGGTCGCAAAGAGTCGGATATGACTGAGCGACTGAAGTGAACATTGCATATAATTTAAATAAACAGAGTGACAAAATTCAACCGTGTCATAATCCTTATCCTAATTGGAAGCAATCTGTTGTTTTCCATCTGGTTCTAACTGGTGTTTCTTCATCTGCATACAGATATTTTAGGAGGCAGGTCAGGTGACCTGGTGTTCCTATCAGTTTAAGAATTTTCCACCGTTTGTTGTGATCCACACAGTCAAAACCTTTGTTATAAACAGTGCAGTAGAAGAATATGTTCATTTGTTTGTTTGTTCCTGGATCTCTTTTGTTATTTTCATGATCCCACAGATTTTGGATATTTGATTTGTGGCTCCTCTTACGGAGAACAAAAACACTGGACATACTGATTTATACCTGGAGCCCTAAGGGAAATCAGTGCCACTTGCTCGTGGTCATGGTTCCCGCCAACACCAAGGTGACACTAGATCATCAGCATCACTAACGTTGCTATGAAGTTCTGGGAAATGAGTTCTTTAAAAACAAACAAGCAAACAGGCAAGAAAACAAAGGTGAAACCCTTGAAAACTGACTGGGTCATATACAGAAATTTCTGTCCCACTACTTTGAGCTCTACTCCGTCTATCTACCTATTTCTCCATCCTTAGCTGTTAAAAGGACATAAAGAAGGGAACTTTTGTTATTTGTTTAACAAAAAATGAGCTTCACTGAATTATAAGGTAGGCCAGGTTTCGAGGTTTACCTTTTCCTTTAATTTGTATCTGCCTTGCTGTGATCACGAGAGTCCACATTATTTTAACCGTTTCTCATTCACAATGGCATCTTTGAAATTTCAGAAAGATTTGCTGGAACAAAGAGCCTTTATAATTTATTTTGTATTGAAAGAGATGCAAGAAAATCATGGATAATGTTTTTATTCATTCTACACATCTAACAGTGGAGTAGGAAATGACCACAGAAAGCAACACTTTTGCCTGGTAAATCCCATGAGCAGAGGACCCTGGTGTTCTACCTTCCATGTCGTTGCAGAGTTGGACAAGACTGAACATACAAACATACACGTAACTTAGTGTCAGATGCAATTGTGTTCCATTTATTGTCTCCTAGGACACTGTGTCACTCACACTGAAGGGCTTAACATTTTTCTAAATTATCTCTGTGACTTTATTAAAGTTCACTGGCTGTTTCCTTACCTTCAAAAAAAGAAAAAAGAAGAAGAAGAAATAAACAAAAATGTATCCTAAGTGGAGGGTCTTATGCTTCTTTTTCTCCATCCAAGATTTGAAACTTCTTTCCTAGTATATGAAATAAAGACACTGTTTTGACTTGATAGAGATTGGTCCACTGGGACGTTTCTTTTCCTATTTGGGAATGATAAACTCTAATTTAACTTTTCCCTTGTCTAGACCAGTAAGGAGCACAACAGAAAGATCTGGCACTGAGAGGAAATGATAATCTTGATACCCATATATATCTCGTCCTTTCCAGGAACAGGCTGCTTTATGCATTGAACAGGTCTGTTGTAGAAAAAAAGAACCCCAAGAACTTTCCCCCACATATGTGTGGCTTTGAGTCCTGTCTTTCCTATGCTGTCTCATCATTTTTTATGTCACATATGAAAGGGCTTGTTAGTTCCATCGTATTACCTACTTCTTTCCATGGCAAGAGTGAGCATATTCCTCATATTCTTTCCCACGAGTTACATAACATTTAGCAAGAATTTTTCAGGAAGGCTGAGACTCCCTCTTCTCAAGGAGTTCTCAGTATTAGTGAAGATTTCCAGGCCTTTTTAGCATATTTGTCTATTTCACACTTTAATGAGATTGATAAGAGGTCATGAGGGTTGTTCAATTGTCTTCATGAGCAACAGATAAGAAGTACTTATGGAGACACCTGATACTCAGGGGAACATGGAGATGATCTTAGAAAGAAGGATGGGCTTCACAGTGACATATCTGAAGGCCTCAATCACAGTGGTTTAGACTACTCATTGCTACAGTAAAAGAAATGTGGATGGCAATGAAGTCATAAATATATATTATCTTTTACTGTAATACAAGTGAACTACTTTTGTGGTTACTGAATTCTCATCAGAGCTTCCTCCACACTACTATATCAGTCAGACATCTCATGGACTCATCCTTCTGGGTTGTCCCACAGAACCAGTTTTGCATGCCTTGCTTCATGTAATGAGCTTCAACTGGTTATCCGTTCTCCATATGATAATATACATGTTTCAGTGTTTCATGTTTCAATGCTTTTCTTTCCTAGCATCCCATCCTCACTTTCTCCCACCTAGTCTCAAATTCTTTTCTTTATATATGTCTCACTTTCATTGTCTCGCATATAGCATCGTTGTTACCTCTTTCTAAATTTCATGTATAAGGTTTCATGTATTGTGTTGGTGTTTCTCTTTCTGGCTTGCTTCCCTCTGTATAATAGGCTCCAGTTTCATCCACCTCATAGCAATGACTCAAACGTGTCCCTTTTTTAATAGCTGAATATTCCACTGTGTATATGGATAGCATCATCCTTAACCATTCATCTTCGAACCAGACATCAAGGTTGTTTCATGCAATGAACATTGGAGTACATATGTTTCATTGAATTCTAGTTGTTTTGGTGTGTATACCCAGAAGTGGGTTCGCTGGGTCATATGGTAATTCTATTTTCTTTTTTTTTTAAGGAATCTCCACACTCTCCTCCATAGTGCCCATACTAGTGTGCCTTCCCACCGACAATGTTAGAAGGTTCCCTTTCTTCGCCCCCTTTCCAGCATTGTTGGCTTGTAGAGGTTTTTGATGGCAGTTTTTGATGGTAGCTTTTTGGCCAGTGTGAAATGGTACCTCACTGTACTCTTGATTTGAGTTTCTCTGATGATGAGTGATGTTGAGCAGATTTTCGTGTGTTTGTTCGACAGCTTTATGTCTCCTTCTGAGAAATCTCTTTAGTTCTTTGTCCCACGTTTTGATTGGATTGCTTATTTTTCTGGTATTGAAATGCATGAGCTGCTTGTATATTTCGGAGATTAGTTTGTTGTCAGTTACTTTGTTTACTATTAATTTCTCCCATTTGGAAGGCTGTCTTTTCACCTTGAGTATTGTTTCCTTCATTGTGTAAAACTTTTAAGTTTAATGAGCTCCCATGTTTGTTTTAGTTTTTATTTCCATCACTCAGCTGTGTCACAGAGAATCATGCTGTGATTCGTGTTAGAGTCTGTTCTGCCTATGTTTTCCTCTGAGAGTTATATAGTTTCTAGACTTATGTTTATTTCTTTAAACCATTTTAAGTGTATTGTTGTATAGGGTGGTAGAATGTGTTTTAGCGCCATTGTTTTACAGTTGTTGACCATTTTCCCCAGCAGCGCTTTTTAAAGTCGTTGTCTCTCCTCCATTATACATTTTTGCCTCCTTTGTCAAAGATAAAGTGCCATATGTGTGTGGATATGTCTCTGGGCTTTCTATATTGTTCCATTGATCTGTATTTTTGTCTTGTGATGGTACCTTTCTTTCTTGATGACTGTAGCAAACCTGAAGTCAGGCAGGTTGATTCCACTATTTCCATTCTTCTTTTTCAAGATTGCTTTGGCTATCAGAGGTTGAAATTGTTTGTTCTTGTTCTGTAGAATAAACAACAACAACAGCAACAACACTGGGAGATAGGGTGAACCTATGGTGTTTTGGCTGGTGTACTCATTTTCATATATTGATTCTTCTGATCTAAGAACCTGACAGATTTCTCTGTTTCTATTATCTTTATTTCTGCAGTGTATTAGGTTTCGATATATAGATTCAGGTCTTTTGTTTCTTTAGATAAATTTATTCCTAAATACTTTATACTTCTCTTTTCAATGGAGAATGGATTTTTTTCCTTTAAAATTCTGAAGCATTATCAGTTAATGGGTCAGAGAGTTCTTTAACATTTTCCTTTCCGTGAGAACCTGGGTATGAACTGTAGTCTTCTTTTGAACTTGAAAGCTTATTTTCAAGAGGTAGTGGTGTAAGTCTTTTCAAGGTTTGCTGTAAAGGCATGCCATAAAGCAGGTAGCTTCAATAAATGTTTTCTAATACTTCCAGGGACCTAGCCAGTAATAAAAGGGTTATCAGATTTGCTTTCTTCTGAGGTCTCTTTTGGATGGTGGCACATCATCACACGGCTTTGTCTTCACATATAAATGTCTCTGTTTTTTTTGTGTCTGCTCTCCTTTCCTTATAAAAGCCCAGTTCTGTGTATCAAAATATCTACCTAAAAACCCTATTGGCAAAAAGGCTCAGAAAGAAATTATACATTGCTCACAATTTTGACTCTGTACAAAGTAAAGTAAGTTCAGTTCAGTAGCTCAGTCATGTTCGACTCTCTGTGACCCCATGAATCACAGCATGCCAGGCCTCCCTGTCCATCACCAACTCCCAGAGTTCACTCAAACTCATGTCCATCGAGTTGGTGATGCCATCGGCTTCAAAATATACATTTTGAGAGGACAAAATTATTCTACAATATTGATTTTCCTCTTTTGACTTGTGACTGTTGTTTACTAATCTGTCTCTGAGTGTTCACCACACTGATCAGATCTACCCAATTCAGAATGAAGATTGTTAAGAAAAATGGGTTGTTTGGGACTCATACAACTGTAAACAAGATTCAGAGGTTCTCGCCAACCTTGATATCCTATACATAAAGACATTAGGGAAAGAAGAATATTTATTTTGTATAAGTATTAAACCAAACTGTGATGCACATATACAAACGACAAAATGTTTGTAAAGTCAAAATACATATATATTATATATGTATACTAGCAAAGTATTTCAGCTTCAGCTTTAGCATCAGTCCCTCCAATGAACATCCAGGATTGATCTCCTTTAGAATGGACTGGTTGGATCTCCTTGCAGTATAAGGGACTCTCAAGAGTCTTCTCCAACACCATAGTTCAAAAGCATCGATTCTTCGATGATTAGCCTTCTTCACAGTCCAACTCTCACATCCATGCATGAGCACGGGAAAAACCATTGCCTTGACTAGACGAACCTTGGTTGGCAAAGTAATGTCTCTGCTTTTTAATATACTATCAAGGTTGGAAAGGTTGGTGGCGGGAGGAGAAGAGGACGACGGAGAATGAGATGGCTGGATGGCATCACCGACTCTGTGGACATGAGTTTGAGTGTACTCCGGGAGTTGGTGATGGACGGGGAGGCCTGGCATGCTGAGATTCATGGGGTCGCGGAGAATCGGACATGACTGAGCGACTGAACTGAACTGAACTGAACTGATACTAGTAAATCAGTTCATTACAATGTTTTCAAAGTTATAAGTATTCTTCAAATAGACCTGATGACATCTGTCACAGTAATTTGGTCCTTAATTAACTTGATAATCGGGATAGCCATAAGTGTTTGCTAATTTGATTTTATTATTATTATTGTAAATGTATTTATTTTAATTGGAGGATGATTACTTTATAATATTGTATTTGTTTTGCCATACATTGACCTGAATCCGCCCCGGTCCACATCTTGACCGCCCTCCCACTTCCCTCCCCATCCCATCCCTCTGGTTCATCCCAGTGCACCAGCTAATTTGTTTTATACTGGAAAAGGGTAATCTTTTCATGTACACCTGAGAGAATGTGGTTTTGAAATGAGGCACTCTCTGATCCACATAACTGAAAAATAGGATGCTACTGCTAAAAATACCGAATATTATTAGGCTAAGTTTTTTTCCAAAGATTGGCATTTAAATACTAGAGGTTTTCATTGCAGAACAATGCAAGACGTGTGGCTTATGACTTTACTTACGTCAAACTCCTCAAAGTTTTCAACACAGCACTCTTAGAGGAAACGTAAGTGAGAATTGTGATTAGGTGTTGAAACTATCTTGTTGTCAGATCCTCTGTTATTGAGGTAAAGTCACGGTCAGGTAATACTGTTTCTGTAAACCTGTACTGAAGCAAATATCAATCCGTATCCTGAAAAGAAGTATGCTAAAATGACTTTCATCATCCAACATCCTGGTTAAGAGGAGGGTTTCTTTCTGAAGGCTGGTTATCCTGTCTGGGTTCAGGCTAGATCTCAATGTCTGGTCTTGGGTCTCCCATCAGTGACCAGTCCCAGCTGAAGGGGAAGCTGTCTCTTCTCTATGTCCTTCTCTTTCCAAGGTTCTCATACATTGGCCAGTCATTTTAATGAGGAAATCAGGTGCCCGAAGGACAGTTGGGCCTCTGTCTTCTCATACTATCCAGAAGAGGGCTGGGCGTCATAGACTGTTACCACTACAGTTTGCCACAACCATTAGATCATGGAGGTGAGCATCGGACATGTTGGCTACTTTTTCGAACCGTGGTAAAGGCCTCAGTGAATGGCTCCATCAAGGGAACTGTGCCTCTGCAATACACAGACTTTTGCCTAACCCGAAGTTCTGCCTTTCACTACGTGGCCCTAGGGTAGAAGGCCTAGAAAGCCCTAATCAATGGGAGCAACATATATTCTAGTACATGCCGTTGAATGTGTGCCTGTGATAGGAGTTGTATTTCCAACTTCACTAATAATCTTGAGCTAAGATCTGCAGATCTATGTCTGTCATGTCTCTATTAAAACACCTTCCTTGAATAAATATTTGACCTACGATACAAGTTGGTAACTTGAACAATCATGGTCCATTTTGAATAGGATCAGATAACGACTTTCAACTCACATTTTATTTTTTATTTTATTTTTTTATTTTTATTGGAAGCTAATTATTTTACTCACACTCTACTAAAGTCACGCTCAAAATTCTCCAAACCAGGCTTTAGCAATATGTGAACCGTGGACTCACAGATGTTCAAACAGGTTTTAGAAAAGGCAGAGGAATGAGATATTAAATTGCAAACATCGGCTGGACCATGGAGAAAGCAAGAGAGTTTCATAAAAACATCTATTTCTGCTTCATTGACTATGCCAAAGCCATTGACTGTGTGGATCACAATAGACTGTGGAACATTCCGAAAGAGATGGGAATACCAGACCACCTGAACTGCCTCTTGAGAAACCTGTATGCAGGTAAGGAAGCAACAGTTAGAACTTGTCATGGAACAACAGACTGGTTCCAAATAGGAAAAAGAGCACATCAAGTTGGTATATTGTCAGCCTGCTTATTTTAATTCTATGCAGAGTACATCATGAGGAACGCAGGGCTGGAAGAAGCACGAGCTGGAATCAAGATTGTCGAGAGAAATGTCAATAATCTCAGATATGCAGATGACACCACCCTTATGGCAGAAAGTGAAGAGGAACTCAAAAGCCTCTTGATGAAAGTGAAAGAGGAGAGGGAAAGGTTTGGCTTGAAGCTCAACATTCAGAAAATGAAGATCATGGCATCTGGCCCCATCACTTCATGGGAAATAAATGGGGAAACAGTGGAAACAGTGTCAGACTTTATTTTTTAGGGCTCAAAAATCACTGCAGATGCTGATTGCAGGCAGGAAATTAGAAGACACTTACTCCTTGGAAGGAAAGTTATGACCAACGTAGATAACATATTAAAAAGCAGAGACATTACTTTGCCAACCAAGGTCCATCTAGTCAAGGCTATGGTTTTTCCCATTGTCATGTTTGGACGTGAAAGTTGGACTGTGAAGAAAGCTGATCGCCAAAGAATTAATGCTTTTGAACTGTGGAGCTGGAGAAGACTCTTGAGAGTCCCTTGGACTTCAAGGAGATCCAACCAGTCCATTCTAAAGGAGATCAGTCCTGGATGTTCACTGAAAGGACTGATGCTAAAGCTGAAACTCCAATACTTTGGCCACCTCATGCGACGAGTTGACTCACTGGAGAAGAGTCTGACACTGGGAGGGATTGGGGGTGTGAGGAGAAGGGGACGACAGAGAATGAGATTGCTGGATGGCATCACTGACTGGATGTTCATGAGTTTGCGTGAACTCCGGGAGTTGGTGATGGACAGCGAGGCCTGGCATGCTGTGATTCATGGGGTCGGAAAGAGTCGGACACGACTGAGCTACTGAACCGTACTGACCTGAACTGGATTATTTTACAATATTATATTGGTTGGTTTTGCCATACAATGACATTAGTCCACCCCGGGTGTACATGAGTTCCCCTTCCTGAACCCACCTCACACCTCCCTCCGCCCCTTATGATCCCTCTGGTTCATCCCGGCACAGCAGACTCGAGCATTCTGTAGCATGCATTGACCCTGAACTGGCGATTCGTTTCACATATGATAATATACATGTTTCAATGCCATTCTTCCAAATCATCCCACCCTCCCCCTCTCCCACAGAGTCCCAAAGACTGTTTTATCCATCTGTGTCTCTTTTGTGGTCTCGTGTATAGGTTTATCATTTCCATCTTTCTAAATTTCATATATATGCGTTACTATACTGCATTGGTGTCTTTCTTTCTGGCTTATTTTACTCTGTATAATAGGCTCTAGTTTCATCCACCTCATTAGAACTGATTCCAATGCATTCTTTTTAATGGCTCAGTAATACTCCATTGTGTATATGTACCAAAGCTTTCTTATCCTTTCATCTGCAGATAGACATCTAGGTTGCTTCCGTGTCCTGGCTATTATGAACAGTGCTGCGATGAACATTGGAGTACATCTGTCTCTTTCAATTCTGGTTTCCTCGGTGTGTATGCCCAGGAGTGCGATTGCTGGATCATATAGTGGTTCTATTTCCAGTTTTTTAAGGAACCTTACACTGTTGGTGGGAATGCAAACTAGTTCAACTCACTTTTTCTAAATTCAAATATTATTATTTATATCATCACCTGATTAAAGTTTCTGTCACCTTGTAACTAAAATATTTTACTTCTCATCACGTTCTCAAGGACCCAAATATTGCAAATGATGGAACCATTTATTTGTTCACTGCTTGAGGTACAGCTGACTTGTAATATTGCTTTAAGCAATTTTATTTTATAAAAATTATACAACCTTCTATTACTTTTTTGTAATATATCAAAATGAATGACACTTATGTGTATATAAATCCCTTCATTTTTAGACTTCCTTCAGATTTAGGTCAACAGAGAGCACCAAGTAGAATTATTTTATCTTCTTCACTCCTTTTTCATAAATTAGTTTTAAAAAAATTAAGTGGATGATAAGCATAATCCAATATTGGGATGGGTTTTGTAATATACACATATTAGTGACCCATAATTATGCAAGGAGAAGTTCAGTTTTAGTTCAACCTTAAAGAAAGCCAGTGCCAAAGAATGCTCACACTACCACACAATTGCAATCATCCTACTACTCCTACTACTTCTACTACTACTACATCACTTCAGTCGTGTCCGACTCTGTGCGACCCCATAGACGGCAGCCGACCAGGCTCCCCTGTCCCCGGAATTCTCCAGGCAAGAACACTGGAGTAGGTTTCCATTTCCTTTTCCAATGCATAAAAGTGAAAAGTGAAAGTAAATTTGCTCAGCCGTGTCCAACTCTTAGCGACAGCATGGACTGCAGCCTACCAGGCTCCTTTGTCAATGGGATTTTCTAGGCAAGAGAACTGGGGTGGTTGCCATTGCCTTCTTTCACACTAGCAAAATAATGATCGGAATTCTCCAAAATAGGCTTCAACAGTACATAAACCATGAATTTCCAGGTGTTTAAGTTTGATTTTTAAAAGGCAGAGGAACCAGAGATCAAATTGTCAATAACTTTTGGATCAACAACGCAGGAAGAGAGTACCAGAAGAAAAAAGTCTACTTCTGCATCAATGACTGCACCAAAACCATTGACTCTGAATCACAACAAACTATGGAAAATTCCTCAAGAGATGATAATACAAGACCACCTGACCTGCCTCCTGAAAAATTCTGTATGCAGGTCAAGACGCCACAGTTAGAACTGGAAATGGAAAAACAGTCTGAATCCAATGGGAAAGGAGTATGTCAAGGCTGTATACTGACATGCTGATGATGTAAATTATATGCAGATTACATCATGCGAAATGCCTGGTTGCATAAACACATGCTGGAATCAAGATAGCCAGATGAAATATAAATAATCTCTTATCTGGAGATGGCACCATGTATATGGCAGAAAGGGAAGACGGACTACATAGCCCCTTGTTGAATCTGAAAGGGGAGAGTGAAATAGATGACATAAAACTCAAAACTCAGAAAACAATGATGATGTCAACTGGTCTCATCACTTCATGGCAAATAGAAGGGGAAACAATGGAAAGAATGAGAGACCTTTTTTTTTTTTTTTGGCCAGGAGTGGGTTTTGTGTGTGGAGATGTATTCAAAATCACAGCAGATTGGAAATGCAGCCATACAATTAAAATATGCTTTCTCTTTGGTAGAAAAATATGACCAAACCAGATAGCATATCAAATATCAGAGAGATTACTTTCCAAAATATTTCTGTCTAGTCAAAGTTATAATTTTATCGGTAGTCATGTATGGAAGGGAGATTTGGACTATAAAGAAAGCTGAGCTATTTGGACTATAAAGAAAGCCAAAGAATTAATGTTTTTGAAGTCTGATGTTGGAGAAGAGGCTTGAGAGTCTTTTGGATGGCAAGGAGATCCAAGCAGTCCACCCTAAAGGAAATCAGTCCGGCATATTCAATGGAAGGAATGATGCTGAAGCTGAAACTCCAATACTTTGGACTTGTGGTATGAAGAACTGACTCATTGGAAAAGACCCTGACACTGGGAAAGGTTCAGAGTGGGAGGATAACAGTGGACAGAAGATGAGATGATTGGAGAGCATCACCGACTTAACGCACATGAGTTTGAGTAAACTCAATGAGTTGGTGATGGACGGGGAGGACTGGCATGCTGTAGTGCATAGGGCCACAAAGATTTGTCAATGACTGAGCCACTGAACTGCACTGAACTGAGCATAGCTCTACCCTTCAGAACAAGAATCAGTTTCCCTTAGTCAGTCGTTCCCATCAGGAAGCTTCCACAACCTCGAGTGAAAACCATAATCTCAGAAAACTAACCAAACTGATCACATGGGACAGAGCCTTGTCTAACTCACAGAATGAAACTATGTGCCATGCTTGTAGGGCCACCCAAGATGGACGAATCATGGTAATGGGTTCTGACAAATCGTGGTCCTTGGAGAAGGGAATGCAAAACCTCGTCAGTATTCTTGCCTGAAGAAATCCATGGGCAGCATGTAAAGGCAAAATATAGCATACTGAAAGACAAACTCCAGGGTTGGTAGCTGCCCGATATCATATGGGAGATCAGTGCAGAAGAAACTCCAAAAAGAATGAAGTGATGGAGCCAAAGCCAAAATAGTACCCAGTTGCAGATGTGACTAGTGATGGAAGAACACCCCAATGCTCTAAAAAGCAAGATTGCATAGGAACTTTAAAGATTAGGTCCATGAATCAAGGTATTTAAATAGGAAGGGGTCAAAACGGCGATGTCAAGAGTGAACATTGAGATTTTAGGCATCAGTGAACTAAAATGGACGGGAATGGATGAATTTATCTCAGATGACCATTATGTCTACTACAGTGGGAAAGAATCCCTCAGAAGAATTGGAGTAGCCATGATAGTCAACAAAAGAGTCTAGAATGTAGTATTTATTGGCAATCTGAAAAATGACAGAATGATCTCTGTTTCTTTCCAGGGGAACCCATTCAATAACACACTAATCCAAGTCTGTGCCCTGACGAGTCATGCTGAAGTAGCTGAACTAGAACAATTCTATAAAGACCTACAAGATTTTCTATAACTAACAAACAAGAACGATGAACTTTCCATCACAGGGGAATGGAATGCAAAAGTAGGAAGTCAAGACATACCCTGGGTAACAGGCAAATTTGGCCTTAGAGTACAAAATGAAGTCTTCCAAAGGCTAACAGAGGTTTGCCAAGAGAACACACTGCTCATAGCAAGCACCCTCTTCTGGGAACATGAGAGAATACTACAAATGTACGTCATCATATGGTTAATACTGAAATAAGATTGATTTCAAAAAATCTATTTGGAAGTCAGTAGAAGTTTGCAAACCATTCTCAAATTGAGATTTACTAATAGGTACTACAATTTAAGGATTGGGCGCAGGAGGAGAAGGGGACGACAGAGAATGAGATGGCTGGATGACATCACTGCCTTGATGGACATGAGTCTGAGTGAACTCCGGGAGTGGGTGATGGATACGGAGGCCTGGAAGCTCTGATTCATGGGGTCGCGGAGAGTAGGACACGACTGAGCGACTGAACTGAACTGACTGAAATCTCACATATAAAATCAAGGCACATACTTTCCTACATGAAATATGGTAGTCTTTCCATTTAATATTTCACCATTTAGGTGCAACTCTATCTAGCTGATATATGGAATTCTCTGTATCTGACTATTTAGATCTGCAAGCAGATTTACCTGCATGCAATATGGAATTCTCTATATTTCAAATATAAAAACCTGTTGAGCAAGTTTTGACACAGAAATATGGATTTTTGTTCATTTCACATAAAAAATCAGGGTGCAGATTTTCTGACAAGGCACATAGGCTGTGTATCATACAGATATGAAAACTTGAGTGCAGCTTTTGTACATGATATGGAATTTTCTATTTATCAAATATGGAAATATCTCAGATACAATGACATGAAATATAAAATCTTTATAATTTCACTTATGAAATCTGGACACTGATTTTTCTCCACAATTTGCTACATGTTACATATGAAAAGATGGGTGTAGACTTCCCTGTATGAAATAAGGAATTCTCTGTATGACCCTTATCAAAATATGAGCACAGGTTTACTTTCTGAAATATGTGGTTCTTTACAGTTCACACTCTAAAATATGGCTGATGTTACTTTAAGGAAAATAGATAATGAGATGGAATTCTCTAAATATCTCTTGAAAATCCAGGTACAGATTTTCCTGCATAAAATATGGAGTTTTGGTATGGTATATAGTGGATATATTATACAGAGGAATTAAACACTGAATTCTTTAAAATACATTTATGAATATCAGTGTGCATATTTCCCTACATGATATGTGTAATCCTTTGTGTTACCATTGGAAATATGGGTATTCATATTTCTTGCATTGAATATTGAATTCTCTATACTTCACACAATTAAATATTAGCAAGCGTTTTCGAGGCATTCAATTTCAAATGTGAAATATGGAATTCGATATGTTTCACATGTGAAAATCAAAGTGTAGATTTTCCTAAAAGAAACATGCGATGAGGTCTATTTTACAGATGACAGAATATATATATACATATATATATTTCCTTGCCATATGAAATTCTGATATTTCATAATAAAAAATCTGTATTATTAGTTTCTGCCATA
Source organism: Moschus berezovskii (assembly GCF_049115385.1). Classification (NCBI taxonomy): domain Eukaryota; kingdom Metazoa; phylum Chordata; class Mammalia; order Artiodactyla; family Moschidae; genus Moschus; species Moschus berezovskii. The sequence goes on along the minus strand of NC_142489.1, from coordinate 31,585,404 downwards.
AATATGTAATTTTCTATAATTCTCATATAGAAATCTGGAGATAGCCCTTCATAATGAAACATGAAAAGCCTCCATGTATTCTATAGAAATGTGTGAACTGATTATCAGGCAAGAAATATGAATTTTTTCATGTATGACATATGGAAATCATGGCCCAGGTATTACCGCAAAAACCATGGAAAACATTCTCTATATTTCCTATAGGAAAATGCCCTAAAATGTGGAATTCTCTATATTTCACATTTGAAATCTGACCACATAGTATTTACATGAGATATAAATACTCTCTACATCACATACAAAAATATCTGCTAAAATGTTCATAGATGAAGACTGAAATTTATGAACATCACATATGAAAAATCATTTCCACAAGAAATCTAGGATTCTGTACATTTCAGACACCAAAATCAGTGCAGTCATAGTCCTACACAAAATATGGAATTCTGTATATTTCACATCTGAAAAAATCATGGTGACAATTTTACTCAATTAAATATCAAACTCTGTATATGTTACATGTGAAAATCTTGATGCGATTTTAGTCCATAATACATTGAATTTTCTGGCATTTCACGTTATAAGCATCTGGATGCTATTTTTCGTACCCAAAATGTGGATTTCTCTGTATATCATATAAGAAAATCTGGGTGGTGATATTCTTAAATGAAATATGGAATCCTCTATATTTCACATATGAAAACCTTGGCATTGGTTTTCTTCCTTTTTAATCTTGTTTTATCATATTCTTTTTAAATTTTCTTAAATTTTAATTGGAGGCTAATTACTTTACATTATTTATTGGTTTTGCCATACATTGGCATGAATCTGCCCCGGGTCTAAATGTGTTCCCTATCTTGAATCCCCCTCCTACCTCCCTCCCCATGTCATCCCATGTGTCACCCCAGTGCACCAGCCCCAAGCATCCTGTATCACGATATTTTCTAACCCCAAATGTGGAGTTCTCCTTATATCATATACGAAAATCTGGGTGGTGATTTTCTTAAATGAAATATGGAATTTTCTATATTTAACATATGAAAACATTGGCATTGGTTTTCTTAAGATACAGAGAATCGTTATGGAATTGAAATCATCTCTATTTTGCAAATGAAAATCTGCCCACCACTCTTTCTTCAAGAGATATGGAATTCTTGATATTGCTCAAACATATATCAAGAGAATCAATTTTCACCCTGAAATACAGAATTCTCTGTATTTCCTGTATAAAAATCTCAGTTAATCCTCCTTCATGGAAGTAGGGCTTCTCTATATTTCACAGTTGAAGATCAGAAATGAGCTTTTCCTGTAAGAAATATGGAAAGCTCTATATTTCATAAGAACCACTGGGTCTTCAGCTACTGAAACACCTGTCTCCCCTATTTGCACTTTGAAACTGTTGCTCAAGAAAATAGCTTCCATTTAGGGCATGCTTGTGTTGATCAGGTCTCGTAGGTCTTCATAGAACCGTTCAACTTCGGCTTCTTCAGAGTTACTGGTTGGGGCATAGGCATGGATTACTGTAATATTGAATGGTCTGCCTTGGAAACGAACAGAAATCATTCTGTCGTTTTTAAGATTGCATCCAAGTACTGCATTTTGGACTCTTTTGTTGACTATGATGGCTACTCCATTCTAAGGGATTCCTGCCCACAGTAGTAGATATAATGGTCATCTGAGTTAAATTCACCCATTGCAGTCCATTTTCATTCACTGATTCCTAGAATATCTATGTTCACTCTGGCCATCTCCTGTTTGGCCACTTCCAATTTGCCTTGATTCATGGACCTAAATTCCAGGTTCCTATGCAATATTGCTCTTTACAGCACCGGACCTTGCTTCTATCACCAGACACATCCACAACTGGGTATTGGTTTTGCTTTTGCTCCATACCTTCATTTCTTCTAGAGTTATTTCTCCACAGATATACAGTAGCAAACTGGGCACCTACCGACCTGGGGAATTCCTCTTTCAGTATCCTATCATTTTGCCCTTTGATGCTGCTCCTGGGGTCCTTAAGGCAAGTACACTGAAGTGGTTTGCCATTCCCTTCTCCAGTGGACCACATTCGGCTGTGGTCCATGTGATCACATCGACTAGTTTCCTGTGATCATGATTTCAGTGTGTCTACCCTCTGATGTCCCCTCAAAATACCTACCGTCTTATTTGGGTTTCTCTTACTTTGGGCATGGGATATCTCTTCACAGCTGCTCCGATGATGCTGTGAAAGTGCTGCACTCAATATGCCAGCAAATTTGGAAAACTCAGCAGTGGCCACAGGACTGGAAAAGGTCAGTCTTCATTCCAATCACAAAGAAAGGCAATAATAAAGAATGCTCAAACTACCGCAAAATTTCACTCATCTCACACGCTAGTAACGTCATGCTCAAAATCCTTGAAACCAGGCTTCAGAAATATGTGAACCGTGAAATCCCAGATGTTCAATCAGGTTTTACAAAAGGCACACGCACCAGAGATCAAATTGCCAACATATGCTTGATCATGGAGAAAGCAAGAGAATTCCAGAAAATACATCTCTTTCTGCTTCATTGACTATGTCAAAGCCTTTGACTCTGTGGATCACAATAAATTGTGGAAAATTCTGAAAGAGATGGGAATACTAGACCACTGACCTGCCTCTTGAGAAACCTGTATACAGGTCAGGAAGCAACAGTTAGAACTGGACATGGAACAACGGACTGGTGCCAAATAGGAAAAGGAGTACGTCAAGGCTGTATATTGTAACTTTGCTTATTTAACTTACATGCAGAGTACATTATGAGGAACGCTGAACTGGAAGAAGCACAGAATCAAGACTGCTGGAAGAAATATCAATAACCTAAGATATCCAGATGACACAACCCTTATGGCAGAAAGTGAAGAGGAACTCAAAAGCCTCTTCATGAAAGCGAATGAGGAGAGTGAAAAAGTTGGCTTGAAGCTCAACATTCAGAAAACAAAGATCTTGGCACCTGGTCCCATCACTTCATGGGAAATAGATGAAAAACAATGGAAACAGTGTCAGATTTTATATTTTTGGGCTCCAAAATCACTGCTGATGCTGATTGCAACCAGGAAATTAAAAGACACTTACTCCTTGGAAGGAAAGTAATGACCAACCTAGATAGTACATTAAAAAGCAGAGATATTTCTTTACCAATAAAGGTTCATCTAGTCAAGGCTATGGTTTTTCCCGTGGTCATGAATGGATGAGAGAGTTGGACTGTGAAGAAAGCTGATCACTGAAGAATTGATGCTTTTGAACTGTGGTTTTGGAGACGACTCTTGAGAGTCCCTTGGACTGCAAGGAGATCCAACCAGTCTGTTCTAAAGGAGATCAAACCTGGGTGTTCTTTGTTAGGACTGATGCTAAAGCTGAAACTGCAATACTTTGGCCACCTCATGCGACAAGTTGACTCACTGGAAAAGACTCTGGTGCTGGGAAAGTTTGCTGGCGGGAGGAGAAGGGGACGACAGAGAATGAGATGGTTGGATGGCATCACCGACTCTGTGGACATGAGTTTATGTGAACTCCGGTAGTTGGTGATGGACAGAGAGGCCTGGCAAGCTGTGATTCATGGGGTCGCGGAGAGTTGGATACAACTGAGCGACTGAACTGAACGGAACTGTGTTGATCAGAGATGGGCACAGGCTCATTGCAGCCAGAGTGCCCCTGAGGAAATGCCTTTAAATTCCATTTGATTGGCTCTTGAAGTGTTTGGAAGGTCAGCGTGTAGAAGCCAGGCCCTTCCCACCAACATACTATGCATGGGTGATGACAAAATGATCTTGCGGTGTGTCTCACCTTTCCTTCTAGTAGTGTCCACAAGTAATCAATTGGTGGGGAGTGATTGAAGCCTGTGGGCCCGCTGTGTCAGCCAGTTGCTGTGCTTCCAGGCCCACATCCTTTACAAACCTGGAACATGGTAAGGGCAACAAGGAAAGGAAGACCAGTGGAAGGCTGGAGTGTTTTTTAGGAGCCTGAATTTTCTTACTTGTGAGACTGGTTTTCATGTCACATGGGCTCTGCGACCTGCCGGCTCGGTGGGGCCATCAGGGACATTACAGAGAGTGGGGGTAGGGGGCACCAGTCAAGGTGGTCACCCTCTTCAGGATGGAGGCTGTGGAGGAAGGAGAAACTTTGCAGGAAGGAGAAATAGTGGGGTTCCGGCAAGACCTCCAGCCACTGGTGGAAGACATCATCGAGAAGGTGAACCTGGTGTCGGTTGGCGAGGAACAGGAGCTGCTGTACTTTCAAGAGCGTGAGAAGGACCCAGAGGAGCAGGACCAGGTACACCCAAGCTGTGGAGCCCCGAGGGATTGGCTCCCACTGCCCCCACTTCGTGCAGTGGAGGCATTGGCTTTCCCGCAGGTAGAGCTGAGTTGTGGGAGTGAAAATTACCGCAGGGCCTACTCTCCGCTCAGGTGGAAGAACCATCAGAGGAAAAGTGTCGCTTGTGGAATCATCGAGGGCATTCCTAGCTCCTGGGGCAAAGTCATATCCTTACTACCGCTTCTTAGGGTTGGTTGTTCAGGATAATAGAAGGAGCAGGAGCAGGAGGAGGAATATGGGTGAGGGCACAGGCAAACCCATGGGGTGGAGGGACGTGTGGACTGGGAGGAGTGGCGCGCTCCAAAGTCACAGTGCCAGCCAAGCCAGGGCATGTCTCCACTTGTGTGTGTCTGAGCCATGACTCTGGGTGACTCCTCTTGGCCTGCATCTGAATGGAAGTGGTACCCTGGGGCTGGAACTCTGTGTGAGCCGAGACAGTATGCCAGAACAGCATTCTCTAAGACTTATTACTGTAATTATAGGTTATCTGGGAAAGCAGCAGAAACATTCAGAAATGGTAGGGACCTAACAGAAGCAGAAGAGATTAAGAAGAGATGGCAAGAATACACAGAAGGACTGTACAAAAAAAAAAAAAAAAACACTTCATGACCCATATAATCATGAAATTACTCACCTAGAGTCAGACATCCTGGAAAGTGAAGTCTAGTGGGCCTTAGAAAGCATCATTATGAACAAAGATACTGGAGATGATGGAATTCCATTTGAACTATTTAAAATCCTGAAAAATGATGCTATGAAAGTGGTGCATGCAATATGCTGGCAAACTTTCAAAACTCAGCAGTGGACACAGGGCTGGGAAATATCAGATTTCACTCCAATCTCAAAGAAAAGCAATGGCAGAAAATGCTGAACTACAATACAATTGCACTCATCTCACACTCTACTAAAGTGTTCCTTAAAATTTTCCAGGCCATGAATCAGTAACATGGGAACCATGAATTTCCAGATTTTCAAGGTGGATTTAGAAAAGGCAGAGGAACTAGAGATCAAATGGCCAACATCGACTCGGTTTTCGGTAAAATAAGAGAAATCCAGGAAAATCATCTGTTTCTGCTTTATTGACTATGCCAAAGCCTTTGAATTGTGGATCACAATGAACTGTGTAAATTTTTTTTTCTTTAAATATGTGAATACAAGACCACCTGAATTGCATATGGAGAAACTTGTATGAAGGTCAGGAAGCAATATATAGAACTGGACCTGGAACAACAGATTGGTTCCAAACAGGAAAAGGAGTACATCAAACTGTATATTTCACCCTGCTTATTTAACTTATATACAAATTACATCATGAGAAACACTGGTCTGTAGGAAACACAAGCTGGAATCAAGATTGCAGGGAGAAATATCAATAACCTCAGATATGCAGATGACACCACCCTTATGGCAGAAAGTGAAGAAGAATTAATCACCTCTTAATGAACGTGAAAGAAGAGAATAAAAAGTTGGCTTAAAGAACAACATTCAGATACTGGTCCCATCACTTCATGGCAAATAGATGGTGAAACAGTGGAAACAGAGGCTGACTTTAGTTTTCTGGGCTCCAAAATCACTGCAGAAGGTGATTGCAGCCATGAAATTAAAAGGCGCTTACTCTTTGGAAGGAAAGTTATGACCAACCTAGACACGATATTAAAAAACAGAGAATGACTTTGCCAACAAAGGTCTGTCTAGTCAAGGCTATGGTTTTTGCAGTAGTCGTGTATGGATCTGAGAGTTGGACTATAAAGAAAGCCGAGTGCAGAATGATTCTTTTGAACTGTGTTGTTGGAGAAGATTATTGAGAGTCCCTTGGACTTTCAGGAAATCCAACCAGTCCATTCTAAAGGAGATCTGTCGTGGTTGTGCATTTTAAGGACTGATGTTAAAGCTGAAACTGCAGTACTTTGGCCTTCAGATGCAAAGAGCTGACTCATTTGAAAAGACCCTGATGCTGGGGAAGATTGAGAGCAGGAAGAGAAGGGGAAGACAGAGGATTAGATGGTGGATTAGATGGTTGGAGGGGATCATCGACTCGGTGGACTGCAGGTGTTGGTGATTGAAAGGGAGGACAGGCGTGCTGCCATTCATGGGGTCGCAAAGAGTCGGACACCACTAAGCAACTGAACTGAACTCAAGTGATAGTTGATTGGAGAAAGATACCTTTAAACTGGATGCCTTAATAAAATTCAGATTTTCTTGTATCTACAGCCATCATGGGAATGTAATTCAACATATCAATATAACCATTTAAAGATTTTGTAAAGCTTAAATTCCTGTGAATGAAGAACTATCATTTTTAAAATAAATAAGTAAAGGAGATTTAAAAGAGCACATATATTGTCATTCATTCATAACTTATGGTAACATGTAAAAGACGTTGTGTGACAAATATAATGAATATTTTAAAGAACAATACAGTAGAATTAAATACAATAAAAATTAAAACACTATAATATACAAAATGCACAAGTACATATGATGGGTCAACTAGACAGAGTTGATTGTTCATGGTTCTGTCCCAACTCTTTTAAGGTAATATTTCTTTTGGGGAAAATTTTTCAATCTTTAGACATGCACATGTGCAGCAAAATATAATGTACAGTCACTTTCAATTTTTATTGCTGTCTTCTTAATAAGTGTATTATTAATTTGGATGTAGTATTCCGATATTGGCATTGCATTTGTCATTAAGGTGTACACATTTACAGTTCTACTTTTCACTTCCAGGATAATGTGAACATTAAGAATAATGATGTTTATAAAAAAGCTAATATGCTTGTAAAACTTAATTTTTTTGGAGTATGCTTGTTTTCCATTATTTTGTTAGTTTCTCCCCTAAAGCAAATTTAGGGAATGCTGCAGTACTTAGCGTCATAAAGTCTAGTAAACGAGATAGTGACTAAACAGCAACTATACATCTATCTCCGTGTTTTTGACTTCTTTCTAAATCTGGTCACCACAGTGCATTAAGACTTCCCTGTGCTATGAATACAGATCAGAAGTATATGTTTGTCTGTTGTAATCTCCTAATTTCTACTACCACCAGGCATTACATTCTTGACAACCGTATATTTCTTCTCCATTGCTGTGTCTATGCTTCTCATAGAGAATCATCTATTCCAGTTTTACCTAGATCCCATATATTTGTGTTAATATGTGATATTTCTTTTCCTCTTTTATCTTAGCTTTATTGTATCTGACACTTTCTCTGTCCTTCTACATCTATGCAATTTACCTGATTTCATTCCATCTTAAGACTATGGTATGTATGTACCAACTCATTTTATCCATTCCTCTCTAGATGAATGGATATTTCTGTTGCTTCCATGTCCTGCTATTGCAAATAATGCTGCCATCAATATTGAGGTTGTACATCTTCTGGAATTATGATTTTCCTCATGAAAATTATTGACAATTATTGGATTTCTTGAACATATGGTAGCTTCATTCTTATTTTTAAACGATCCCCTATATTCTTCTCCATCCTAATCTATCAATGTGCATTCCTAACAACAGTACAGGATTGTTCTGTTTACTTAGAACCCTCTCTTAGTATTTTTTGTGTTGATTATTTCTTATAATGGTTATTCAGACAAATGTGGGTTGATACCACCATTGAAGATTTTATTTCCCTTTCTCTCACAGTTAGTGATGCTAAGCATTTTTACAAATATTATTGGACATCTGTATATCTTCTTATGAGAAGTGTCTATTTCATCACCTATTCATTTGTTTCAGTTGGGTTGTTCATTTGGCTGTTATTGAGCCACATGAGCTGCTTCCATATTTTGGAGATTCTTCTGTTGTCATTATCTTCAGTTGCAAATGTTTTTTCCATAATGAGACTTCATTTCTGTCTTGCCTATTGGTTTCCTGTGCAACATATTTAAGTTTAGTTAAGTCTCTTTATGTATTTTTGGTTTTATTTCCATTTCCCAAGGAGGTAGTTAAAAAAAAAAAAGTTGATGCTGCATTCCATGTCACAATGTATTCTACCTATGCTTTCCTCAAATATTATTGATTTACAGTTTCTGTACTTATAAGTAGGTCTTTAATCCATCTTGAATTTGTCTTATTCTATGGTGCTAAGAAGTGACTAAATGTGATCCAATGGAGCAAGGAATGGCACACCACCCCATTATTCTTGCTATGGCACCTCTATAAACTGTATAAAAAGGCAACAATGTGCAATACCAAAAAATGAGTCTCCCAGGATGGTAGATGCCTAATATGATACTTGAGAGAAGCAGAGGTTAATAACTAACGTTTCCAGAAAGCAGTAAGTGGTTGCCCCAAAATGGAAATAAGCCTCATTGTATATATGTCTGGAGATGGAAGTAAAATGAAATGCTGTAAAGAACAGTATTGCAGGGCAACCTAGAATGTTAGATCCATGAACAATTTAAATTGAATGAGGTATAACAGGAGATGGCAACAGCCAACTCTTTGAAAAAGACCCTGGTTCTGGGAAAGATTGAAGGCAGCAGGAGAAGGGGGAAACAAAAATGAGATGACTGGATCGCATCACCTATGCAATAGATATGAACTCTGGCAAACTCCAAGAGGTGGTGAGGGACAGGAAAGACTGGCATGCTGCAGTTCAAGGCATCCTAAAAAGTCAGACACGATTCAGCCACAGAAGAATAACCAGGTCGTGTTCTAACTGTATTCTAATACTTATAGCTGTCCGGATTTTCCAGCTTAACTTGTCAAATATATTATCTTCTTGCCATTGAATATTGTTGCCTCCTTTGTCAAAGATTAGGTGATCATTGGAAGAGATTATTTTAGTGTTTTCTATCTGTTCCATTGGCTTTAATTCCAATATTGTGCTAATTGCATGGCATTTTCAAAACTATATGTTTTTTGTATAGACTGAATTGAGGAAATCTGAGTCCTGCAGCTCAGTTTCTCTTTCCCAAGTTTGCATGGTTATTCAAATCTTTGTGTTTCCATCAAGTTGTAAATATTTTTCTTTTTGGTTCTATTCTGTGAAAAATGTCATTGGTACTTTAATAGGGATGACACTGAATTTTCAAACTCCTTTTCGTAGTGTAGCCATTTTGACCTATTGAATTTTAAAGCCCCCAAAATAGTATAGCTCTTATTTCATTTCTGTCACCTTTCTTTAAAAAAAAAGTATCTATTTTAACTGAAGGCCGATTACTTGACAATATTGTAGTGGTTTTTGCCATTCATTGACATGAATCAACCATGGGTGTACATGTGTTCTCCATCCTGAACTCCCTCCCACTTCCCTCTCCATCCCATCCCTCAGGGTCATTCCAGTACACCAGCCCTGAGCACCCTGTCTCATACATCAAACCTGGACTTGTGATCAATTACATGTATGGTAATATACATATTTCAATGTTATTCTCTCAAATCATTCCACCCTTGCCTGCTCCCACAGAGTCCAAAAGTCTGTTTTTTACATCTGTTTCTATTTTGCAGTCTCAAATACGGGCTCATTGTTACCATTTTTCTAAATTCTATTTGTGTTAATATTCTCTATCGCTGTTTTCCTCTCCGACTTAATTCACTCTGTATAATAGGCTCTAGTTTAATTCACCTCATTAGAACTGATTCAAATGCATTGTTTTTAATAGCTGAGTAATATTTTATTTTATTTTTTCAGTGAGTCAACTCGCCGCATGAGGTGGCCAAAGTATTGCAGTTTCAGCTTTAGCATCAGTCCTTCCAATGTACACCCAAGATTGATCTTCTTTAGAATGGGCTGGTTATCTCCTTTCAGTACAAGGGACTCTCAAGAGTCTTCTAAAAAACCAGAGTTCAAAAGCATCATTTCTTCGGCAATCAGTTTTCTTCACAGTCCAACTCTCACATCCATACATAACCACAGGAAAAACCACAGCCTTGACTAGATTGACCTTGAGTGAATTCCGGGAGTTGGTGATGGACAGGGAGTCCTGGCGTGCTGTGCTTCATGGGGTTGCAGAGAGTCGGACACGACTGAGTGACTGAACTTAACTGAACTGAGTATTCCATTGTGTATATGTACCAGAGCTTTCTTATTCATTTGTCTGCCGATGGCTATCTCAGTTGCTTCCATGTCCTGGTGGTTGTTAGCAGTGCTGCAATGAACAGTGGGGTACAAATCTCTTTCTTAATTCTGGTTTCCTCGGTGTGTATCCTCAGCAGTGAGATTGATCTGCCATATGGAAGTCCTATTTTCCAGTTTTTTTAAGGAATCTCCACCCTGTTCTCCACAGTGGCTGTACAAGTTTGCATTCCCACCAACAATGTAAGAGAGTTACCTTTTCTCTGCACCCTCTCCAAAGGGCTTATCATTTTTATTTGTCTCATCCATACCTTATTATTTCTGTCACAAAGGTCCTTTTTCAGTTTAGGCAGGATTATTCCCAAGTATTTCATTTTTCCTGTTACAATGGTGAATCAGATTATTTCCTTAATTTTTGTTTTTGGTTTTCTCTTGTTATGTATAGGAATGCAGGAGACAGTTTCCTGTTTATTTTTCTTTAATCCAACAACTTTCCTAAAGTCACTGTTGCTAATTTTCTGGTGCCATCTTAGGATTCTGTGACATAATAAATTGTGTTGAAAAACAGTGACTCTTATTTTTCAGTTAGCTGGTAATTTTTTTTTCTTCTTCTTCTTCTTCACTGATTGCTGTAGCTAACAAACCCAAGATTATTTTGAGTAACAGTGGTGAGAGCGTCAAACTTTAACTTTCTCATGAACTTAGGCAAAATATTTTCAGTTTTCACCTATGAGAAGCATTTTAGTGGTGGGTTTATCCATACATGGCCTTTATTAAGATGAAGATGATCCTCTCTGTTCCCACTTCCTGCACAGGGTTTTTCATAAATAAGTGTTTAATTTTGTCCAAGGTGCTTTCTGCCTCTGTGTCTTAGATGTGTTCAACAGCTCTCCTTAGAAACGTTTATTAACTTTCATTGTTCTTTTCTCATCTGGCCACCTGATGCAAAGTGCTGTCTCATTAACTAGTGCCCTGATACTGGGAATCAGTTCAGTTCAGTCGCTCAGTCGTGGCCTACACTCTGCGACCCCATGAATCACAGCACGCCAGGCCTCCCTGTCCACCATCAACTCCGAGAGTTCACTCAAACTCATGTCCACAGAGTCGGTGATGCCATCCAGCCATCTCATTCTCCATCGTCCCCTTCTCCTCCCACCCCCAACCTTTCCCAGCATCAGAGTCTTTTCCAATGAGTCAACTCGTCGCATGAGGTGGCCAAAGTATTGCAGTTTCAGCTTCAGCATCAGTCCTTCCAATGAACACCCAGGATTGATCTCCTTTAGATTGGATTGGGTGGATCTCCTTGCAGATCCAAAAAAAAAAATTTTTTTTCTTTTGGGGAAAATTTTTCAATCTTTAGACATGCACATGTGCAGCAAAATATAATGTACAGTCACTTTTATTTTTTATTGCTGTCTTCTAAATAAGTGTGTTATGAATTTGGATGTAGTATTCTGATATTGGCATTGCATTTGTCATTAAAGTGTGCACACTTAGAGTTCTACTTTTCACTTCCAAGATAATGTGAGATTCATTAAGAATAATGATGTTTATAAAAAAGATAATATGCTTTTAAAACTTAATTTTTTTGGAGTATACTTGTTTTCCATTATTTTGTTAGTTTCTCCCCTAAAGCAAAATTAGAGAATGCTGCAGTCCTTCACGTCATAAAGTCTAGTAAACGAGATAGTCACTAAACAGCAACCATACATCTATCTCCATGTTTTTGACTACTTTCTAAATCTGGTCACCACAGTGCATTAAGACTTCCCTGTGCTGTGCATACAGATCAGAAGTATATGTGTGTCTGTTGTAATCTCCTAATTCCTGCTACCACCAGGCACTGCATCCTTGATAACCGTATATTTCTTCTCCATTGCTGTGTCCCTATCTATGCTTCTCATAGAGAATCATCTATTCCAGTTTTACCTAGATCCCATATATTTGTGTTAATATCTGATATTTCTTTTTCTCTTTTGTCTTAGCTTTATTGTATCTGACACTGTCTCTGTCCTTCTGCATCTATGAAATTTACCTGATTTCATTCCATCTTAAGACTTTGGTATGTATGTCCCAACTCATTTTATCCATTCCTCTCTAGATGAATGGATATTTCTGTTGCTTCCATGTCGTGCTTTGCAAATAATGCTGCCATCAATATTGAGGTTGTGCATCTTTTGGAATTATGATTTTCCTCATGAAAATTATTGACAATTATTGGATTTCTTGAACATATGGTAGCTTCATTCTTATTTTTAAACGATCCCCTATATTCTTCTCCATCGTAATCTATCAATGTGCATTCCTAACAACAGTACAGGATTGCTGTGTTTACTTAGAACCCTCTCTTAGCAGTTTTTGTGTGGATTTTTTTGTTTTGATAATGGTTATTCAGACATATGTGAGTTGATACCACCATTGAAGAATTTATTTCCCTTTCTCTCACAGTTAGTGATGCTAAGCATTTTTACAAATATTATTGGACATCTGTATATCTCCTTATGAGAAGTGTCTATTTCATCACCTATTCATTCGTTTCAGTTGGGTTGTTCATTTGGCTGTTATTGAGCCACATGAGCTGCTTCCATATTTTGGAGATTCTTCTGTTGTCATTATCTTCAGTTGCAAATGTTTTTCCCATAATGAGACTTCATTTCTGTCTTGCTTATTGGTTTCCTTTGCAACATATTTAAGTTTAGTTAAGTCTCTTTATATATTTTTGGTTTTATTTTCATTTCCCAAGGAGGTAGTTAAAAAAAAAAAAGTTGATGCTGCATTCCATGTCACAATGTATTCTACCTATGCTTTCCTCAAATATTATTGATTTACAGTTTCTGGCCTCATAAGTAGGTCTTTAATCCATCTTGAATTTGTCTTATTCTATGGTGCTAAGGAGTGACTAAATGTGATCCACTGGAGCAGGTAATGGCACACCACCCCCATTATACTTGCTATGGCACCTCTATAAGCTGTATAAAAAGGCAACAAGGTGTGATACCAAAAAAAAGAGTCTCCCAGGATGGTAGATGCCTAACATGATACTTGAGAGAAGCAGAGGTTAATAACTCACGTTTCCAGAAAGCAGCAAGTGGTTGCCCCAAAATGGAAATAAGCCTCATTGTTTATATGTGTGGAGATGAAATTAAAATGGAATGCTGTGAAGAACAGTATTGCAGGGCAACCTAGAATGTTAGATCCATGAACAATTTAAATTGAATGTGGTATAACAGGAGATGGCAACAGCCAACTCGTTGAAAAAGACCCTGGTTCTGGGAAAGATTGAAGGCAGCAGGAGAAGGGGGAAACAAAAATGAGATGATTGGATGGCATCACCTATGCAATAGATATGAACTCTGGCAAACTCCAAGAGGTGGACAGGAAAGACTGGCATGCTGCAGTTCATGGCATCCTAAAACGTCAGACACAATTTGGCCACAGAAGAATAACCAGGTCGTGTTCTAACTGTATTCTAATACTTTTAGCTGTCCAGATTTTCCACTTTAACTTGTCAAATATATTATCTTCTTGCCATTGAATATTGTTGCCTCCTTTGTCAAAATTTAGGTGATCATTGGAAGAGATTATTTTAGGGTTTTCTATCTGTTCCACTGGCTTTAATTCCAATATTGTGCTAATTGCATGGCATTTTCAAAACTATATGTTTTTTGTATAGACTGAAGTGAGGAAACCTGAGTCCCGTAGCTCAGTTTCTCTTTCCCAAGTTTGCATGGTTATTCAAATCTTTGTGTTTCCATCAAGTTGTAAAGATTTTTTTTTTTTTGGTTCTATTCTGTGAAAAATTTCATTGGTATTTTAATAGGGATGATACTGAATTTGCAAACTCCTTTTCGTAGGGTAGCCATTTTCACATATTGATTTTTAAAGCCCCCAAAATAGTATAGCTCTTATTTCATTTCTGTCACCTTTAAAAAAAAAAGTATTTATTTTAATTGAAGGCTGATTACTTGACAATATTGTAGTGGTTTTTGCCATACATTGACATGAATCAACCATGGGTGTACATGTGTTCCCCATCCTGAACTCCCTCCCACTTCCCTCTCCATCCCATCCCTCAGGGTCATTCCAGTACACCAGCCCTGAGCACCCTGTCTCATGCATCAACCCTGGACTTGTGATCAATTACATGTATGGTAATATACATATTTCAATGCTATTCTCTCAAATCATCCCACCCTTGCCTGCTCCCACAGAGTCTGTTTTTTACATCTGTGTCTATTTTGCAGTCTCAAATACAGGCTCATTGTTACCATTTTTCTAAATTCTATTTGTGTTAATATTCTCTATCGCTGTTTTCCTCTCCGACTTAATTCACTCTGTATAATAGGCTCTAGTTTCATTCACCTCATTAGAACTGATTCAAATGCATTGTTTTTAATAGCTGAGTAATATTCCTTTTTTTTTTTTTTCCAGTGAGTCAACTCTTCGCATGAGGTGGCCAAAGTATTGCAGTTTCAGCTTTAGCATCAGACCTTCCAATGTACCCAGGATTGATCTTATTTAGAATGGACTGGTTGAATCTCCTTTCAGTACAAGGGACTCTCAAGAGTCTTCTCCAACACCACAGGTCAAAAGCATCATTTCTTCGGCAATCAGTTTTCTTCACAGTCCAATTCTCACATCCATACATGACCACGGGAAAAACCATAGCCTTGACTAGATTGACCTTGAGTGAATTCCGGGAGTTGGTGATGGACAGGGAGTCCTGGTGTGCTGTGATTCATGGGGTTGCGGAGAGTCGGACACGACTGAGTGACTGAACTGAACTGAACTGAGTATTCCATTGTGTATATGTACCAGAATTTTCTTATTCATTTGTCTGCTGATGGCTATCTCTGTTGCTTCCATATCCTGGTGGTTGTAAGCAGTGCTGCAATGAACAGTGGGGTACAAATCACTTTCTTAATTCTGGTTTCCTCTGTGTGTATCCCCAGCAGTGGGATTGATCTGCCATATGGCAGTCCTATTTTCCAGTTTTTTTAAGGAATCTCCACCCTGTTCTCCACAGTGGCTGTACAAGTTTGCATTCCCACCAACAATGTAAAAGGGTTCCCTTTTCTCTGCACCCTCTCCAAAGGGCTTATCATCTTTTATTTGTCTCATCCATACCTTATTATTTCTGTCACAAAAGTCCTTCTTCAGTTTAGGCAGGATTATGCCCAATATTTCATTTTTCCTGTTACAATGGTGAATCAGATTATTTCCTTAATTTTTGTTTTTGGTTTTCTCTTTTTATTTATAGGAATGCAGGAGATATTTTCCTGTTTATTTTTTTAATCCAACAACTTTCCTAAAGTCATTGTTGTTAATTTTCTGGTGCCATCTTAGGATTCGGTGACATAATAAATTGTGTCGATAAACAGTGACACTTTTACCTCTTATTTTTCAGTTTACTGGTAATGTTTTTTTTTTCTTCTTCTTCTTCACTGATTGCTGTAGCTAACAGACCCAAGATTATTTTGAGTAACAGTGGTGAGAGCGGCAAACTTTAACTTTCTCATGATCTTAGGCAAAATATTTTCAGTTTTGACCTATGAGAAGCATTTTAGTGGTAGGTTTATCCATACATGGCCTTTATTAAGGTGAAGATGATCCTCTCTGTTCCCACTTCCTGCACAGGGTTTTTCATAAATAAGTGTTTAATTTTGTCCAAGGTGCTTTCTGCATCTGTGTCTTAGATGTGTTCAACACATCTCCTTGGAAACGTTTATTATCATTCATTGTTTTTTTCTCATCTGGCCACTTGATGCAAAGTGCTGTCTCAGTAATGAGTGTTCTGATACTGGGAATCAGTTCAGTTCAGTTCAGTTCAGTCGCTCAGTGGTGGCCTACACTCTGCGACCCCATGAATTACAGCACGCCAGGCCTCCCAGTCCATCATCAACTCCCAGAGTTCACTCAAACTCATGTCCACAGAGTTGGTGATGCCATCCAGCCATCTCATTCTCCATCGTCCCCTTCTCCTCCCACCCCCAACCTTTCCCAGCATCAGAGTCTTTTCCAGTGAGTCAACTCGTCGCATGAGGTGGCCAAAGTATTGCAGTTTCAGCTTCAGCATCAGTCCTTCCAATGAACACCCAGGATTGATCTCCTTTAGAATGGACTGGTTGGATCTCCTTGCAGTCTAAGGGACTCTTAAGAATCTCCTCCAGCACCATAGTTCAAAAATATCAATTCTTCGGCGATCAGCTTTCTTCACAGTCCAAATCTCACATCCATACATGACCATGGGAAAAACCATAGCCTTGACTAGACGGACCTCTCTTGGCAAAGTAATGTCTGTGCTTTGTAATATACTATCTAATTTGGTCATAACTTTCCTTCCAAGGAGTAAGTGTCTTTCAATTTCATGGCTGCAATCAGCATCTGCAGTTCCCATGAAGTGATGGAACTGAAGGTAAAAAGAGAAGTGGGTAGCAGATGATGAGAGAATTAGATAACATCACAAACGCTATGGACATGAGTCTGAACAAATTCTGGGAGATAGGGAAGGTCAGCCTGATGGGACACAGTCCATGGGGTGGCAAAGGGATGGGCGTGAATAACTGACTGAACAACAATAGCAAAAATTTCTTTCCTGTTATTGACAGTAGTAGATATCCGTGACTACTTCATTTTCTATCTCGCCATACCCTATCTATATCTCAGTTGCACTACTTTCACCACGTACCATGCAAAGATTCAGCCATGTCTGTTGCTATTGCTGTCCCCCAAATGGACCAAAGTATATGTGATTTCTCAACTACACATGATTCAATGGTGTCCTAACCATTCTCCAGCATCCATTTATGTTCCTCAGAAATCTCTACCTTGCTATAGACAGAGAAAATTGTCTCTCACTAGCGAAGCCATGCGATAGAAAGCAAGTTCTTGAGAATAAATACCCTTTCAGGATTCTGTATTCTAACTTTGTCTCAGTCTTCACATTTTTCTTTTAAGTCTCATTTCTTCAGTCACACTGAAGTTTCAGTCTGTGTTCTCTTCTTCTCCGTCTCACTGTCTGTGCAGACACTGTTCTTCTGTTTTCCTTGATTTCCTTTTTTATTAATGTCTATGAGATGTTATTTTAAATTCCTCTGGAAACTTTTGTTCACTTTACAGATCGTTTTGAGATTTTAATTTTAAATTAACCTAACTGATGTGCCTTGATAGACTGTCCTCTCCAAAAGGAATAAATTATGACAACACACATCTATTTCAGCTTGTGATTTACTTACCTGTATTAAGGAGTAAAGGACTGTATTTGAATAATACAACCTGAATGGATGTGCAACTTAGTCACTGAGTCATACCCAACTCTGCAACCTCATGGAATGCAGCCCAACAGGATCATCTATCCATGGGCTTTTCCAGCAAAGATATTGGAGTGGGTTGCATTTCCTTCTCCAGCACAACATGAACAATGGAAATAAGAGATGAAAATTTTAACATATAAAATTTAATAAATTCTGAACTTGAAGAGTTAATTCCCTAAAAAGAGTAAAAGTAACTTGATTGCAAGTTAAAATCACCAATTTTTGTTGTCTATCCCACAATCAGGTATAGAAAAAATCAATAGCTTCTCTGAAAATCATAATTTTCAATTATTAAAATGGCTAAGGAATATTAAAAAAAAGCAAAAATAAATATCAGAGATCTATATCATAGATAGTAAATAGAGGCAAATAATGGCATTTTTCTTCAGGAGAAATTGAGGCTAGATTGTTAAACTTTCTCTCTTTCTTTTTCTTGGTGAATGATACTTGGCATTCCTAGTGATAAATTTTCATCAAGATCCCTTAAATCAGGGTCCATACTTGCTTTTCAAGTGAATTATTGGTGAGGTTTTTTGGAAGAAATGGAATGAGGGAAACAAGACACAGCAGAATGAAAATAAATCTAATCTCAAGTGGAGGCAAAATTGCACTGTGTGTAGAATTTCTACATCAAATGTGTCAGTTCAGTTCAGGTCAGTTCAGTTGCTCAGTCATGTCCGACTCTTTGTGACCCCATGAATCACAACTCGACAGGCCTCCCAGTCCATCACCAACTCATGTGTAATTATGTATATTTTATGTATGAGCATACTAGTGAAGATTTTCATCTTCATTATGAAATTCTTGATACATCAAATATGAAAATCTGAATGAATGTTTTCTGACAACACATGAAACTTTGCATATTTGGAATAAGAAAGGCTGGTGATTTTTTTCATCTGACATATGAACTGTGAATTTCACATGTAGCATTATAGGTTCATTGTTGAGACCTGAAATACAGTTTTGTGTTTTGTTTTGTTTTTAATAGGAGAAAATGTGGATACATTTTCAAACATGTAATGAGAAAGTCTGAATGCTTATAAGCAGGACTGCACAAAGATATTCGTATGTATATTATGGACCTTCGATATTTTGTATATGAAAATATCACTTCATATTTTCAAGCTTGAAGTGTGACTTTCCTATATTTTTAATTTGGTAATCTGAGTGTTGAGGGCATGTTATTCTAATAAATTATGGAATAAACACTATTTCACATTTGAAAAACTGCACACAACGTTTAATTATAGAAATTTGGAATTTTCTGTGCTTGATATATGAACAACTGAGCTGCAATTTTAACACGGAATATTGAATTCTATACATTTTAAATATGAATAACTGGGCATCAGACATACTACCTGAGACATAGAATACTGTATATTTCACATATGAAATTTTGAACACATTTTATCTTACATGAAATATGCAGACTCTTCAACATGACACATGAAAAGCTGCACTCTGAATTTCCTACATGAAATATGGAAATCTCTGTGTTCAGTATGAGAAAACCTGGACACAAATTACCTTATAAAAAATAAAGACTTCTCTATGTTTTGCATGAGAAAATCTGGGGACAGATTCTCTACTGAAACATGACATTTTATAAATTCAATATATTAAATCCTGGGCATAGTATTTCTGTTGAACAAGAAATATAACATCCTTGTGTGTAACTAACATGTGAGAATCTGGACATACCTTATCCTTCATGAAAAATGGAGTACTCTTTCACATTTAAAAAGTGGGTTAGATTTTCTTTTCCTCCATGACCTATAACATTCTCGGTATTTCACACATGAAAATTTAGGCAAAAAATAAAAATTTAGGCACAAATTAAAAATTTAGATGAAATTTGGAAATGTTTATATTTCATAGGCAAAACTCTAAAATCAGTCATCCCAAATGCAACTCTGTGTATTTTACATATAGCATGACATTTTTTCTATATGTTTACACACAAAATTTTATGTTGATATTCACATAAGGAAAACAACTAACTGGTTCTCCTGTATGATGAATGTTGTGTAAAAATGTTCCATCAGGAAATGTAGAATTTTTTACAGTCCACATAAGAAAATCTTGGTGTTGATTTTCCAACAAGAAAGGTAGAATCCTTATATTTCACACTTGGAAACCTGGGAGTGACTAGTGGTCCCTGGATCATGGAATTTTCTAAGTTCATGTATGTTAATCTAAGTTCAATAATTCCTGTATGAAATACGATATTCTCTCTGCTACACAGATGAAAATCCTGGTGCAGAATGTTATGAAAAATGGCTTTCTCTGAATATTACATATGGCAATGCAATCACAGATTTTCTTAAGTGAAGTTGGGAAGCATCTGCACTTCATATTGAAAATGGAATCTCATAATTTCCATAATGAATTAAAGAATAGTCTGTATTTCACATATGAACATCTGCTCGCAGATAGACCAACATGTTATGTGGAATTTTGTATATTTCATAAGCCAACATCTTGGCACTAAGTTTCTAATGAGAAATATGGATTTTTCATTATTGCACATGTGAAAATCTGACTATCTGGAATACACTACATTTTTTAAAATTTATTATTATTATTATTATTTTTACTTTATATTATTGCATTGGTTTTGCCATATATTGCCTTGAATCTGCCCCTGGTGTGCCTGTGTTCCCCATCTTGAACCTTCCTCCCTCATCCATTCCCGTCCCATCCCTCTGGTTCATCCCAGTGCACCAGCCCTGAGCATTCTGTATCATGCATCAAACCTGGATTTGCGATTCGTTTCACATATGGTAATACACATGTTTCAATGTCATTCCCCCAAATCATCCCACCATTGCCCTCTCCCACAGAGTCCAGAAGACTGTTCTATACATCTGTGTCTCTTTTGCTGTCTCGTGTACAGGGTTATCATTATCATTTTTCTAAATTCCATGTATATGCATTAATATACTGTAATGATGTTTTACATTCTGGCTTACTTCGCTCTGTATAATAGACTCCAGTTTCATCCACTTCATTATAACTCATTCAAATGCATTCTATTTAATGGCTGAGTAATATTTCATAGTGTATATGTACCATAGCTTTCTGATCCATTCGTCTGCAGATGGACATCCAGGTTGCCTCCATGTTCTGGCTTTAATAAACAGTGCTGCGATCAACATTGGAGTTCATG
The DNA here is from genome assembly GCF_049115385.1 of Moschus berezovskii. NCBI lineage: Eukaryota > Metazoa > Chordata > Mammalia > Artiodactyla > Moschidae > Moschus > Moschus berezovskii. Next base: position 31,564,558 of record NC_142489.1, on the reverse strand, counting down.
AGTCTCTTTCAATTCTGGTTTCCTCGGTGTATATGCCCAGCAGTGGGATTGCTGGGTCGTATGGAAGTTCTATTTCCAGTTTTTAAGGAATCTCCACACTGTTCTCCATAGTGATTGTACTAGTTTGCATTCCCACCAACAGTGTAACAGGGTTCCCTTTTCTCCACACCCTCTACAGCATTTTTTACATGTAGAATTTTGGACAGCAGCCATTCTGACTGGCATGAAATGGTACATCATTGTGGTTTTGTATTGCATTTCTCTGAGTGATGTTGAGCATCTTTTCATGTGTTTGTTAGCCATCTGTATGTCTTCTTTGTAGAAATCTCTGTTTAGTTCTCTGGCCCATGTTTTGATTGGGCCATTTATTTTTCTGAAATTGAGTTCGGGAGCTGCTTGTATATGTTTCAGATTAATTCTTTGTCAGTTGCTTCATTTGCTATTATTTTCTTCCATTCTGAAGGCTGTCTTTTCACCTTGCTTATAGTTTTCTTTGTTGTGCAGAAGCTTTTAATTTTAATTAGGTCCCATTTGTTTATTTTTGGTTTTATTTCCAATATTCTGGGAGGTGGATCATGGAGGGTCCTGCTGTGATTTATGTCGGAGAGGGTTTTGCCTATGTTCTCCTCTAGGAGTGTTATAGTTTCTGGTCTTACATTTATATCTTTAATCCATTTTGAGTTTATTTTTGTGTATGGTGTTAGGGAGTGTTCTAGTTTCATTCTTTTACAAGTAGTTGACCAGTATTCCAAGCATCACTTGTTAAGGAGATTGTCTTTTCTCCTTTGAATATTCTTGCCTCCTTTGTCAAAGATAGGTGTCACAGGTGCATAGATTTATCTCTGGGCTTTCTATTTTGTTCCATTGATCTATATTTCTGTCTTTATACCAGTATCAAACTGTTCTGATGATTGTGGCTTTGTAGTAGAGCCTGAAGTCCAGCTTGTTGATTCCCCCAGTTTCAGTCATCTTTCTCAAGATTACTTTGGCTATTCGAGGTTTTTTATTTTTCCATACTAATTGTGAAATTATTTTTTCTAGCTCTGTGAAAAATACTGTTGGTAGTTTGATAAGGATTGCATTGAACCTATAAATTACTTTGGGTAATATATTCATTTTCACAATATTTATTCTTCCAATCTTTGAACAGGAAATATTTCTCCATCTATTAGTGTCCTGTCTGATTTCTTTCACCAGTGTTTTATAGTTTTCTATATATAGTTTATTTTTTGTTTGTTTCTTTAGGTAGATACATTCCTAAGTGTTTTATTCTTTCCATTACAATGGTGAATGGAATTATCTCCTTAACTTCTCTATTTTCTCATTATTAGTGTATAGGAATGCAAGAGATTTCTGTGTGTTGATTTTATATCCTCCACTTTACTATATTCATTGATTACTTTTAGTGATTTTCTGGTAAAGTCTTTAGGGTTTTCTGTGTAGAGGATCATGTCATCTGCAGACAGTGAGAGTTTTATTTCTTTTGCAATTTGTATTCCTTTTACGTCTTTTTCTGCGCTGATTGCTGTGACCAAAACTTCCAAAAGTATGTTGAATAGTAGTGGTGAGAGTGGGCACCCTTGTCTTATTCCTGACTTTAGGGGGAAAACTTTCAATTTTTCACCATTGAGGGTAATGTTTGCTGTGGGTTTGTCGTATGTAGCTTTTATTATGTTGAGGAATGTTCCTTCTATTCCCACCTTCTGGAGGGTTTTTATCATAAATGGATGTTGAATTTTGTCAAAGGCTTTCTCTGCATCTATTGAGATAATCATATGGTTTTTATTTTTCATTTTTTTAATGTGGGTATTGCATTGATTTATTTGCGAATATTGAAGAAACCTTACATTCCAAATATGCAAATTTTCATTTGTTGTCAGAAGAATTTCACTCAGATTTTCATACCTGATATTATGAGAATTCCATATATGAAGATGAAAATCTGCACTAGAACGTTCATATGCAAAATATACACAATTACACATTTGATGTAGAAAATTCTGCACCTAGTGAGATTTCGCCTCCACTTGAGATTGCATTTAGTTTCACTCTGCTGTATCTTGCTTCCTTCATTTCATTTTTCCTGAAAGCACTTACCAATAATTCACTAGAAAAACAAGTATGGACCCTGATTGAAGGGATCCTGATGAAAAACTATGACCAGGAATGCCAAATAACATTTACCAAGAAAAAGAAAGTGAGAAAGATTCATATTCTAGTCTCAATTTCTCTTGAAGAGAAATGCCATTATTTGCCTCTATTTACTAACCATCATATAGATCTCTGAGATTTCTTTTTTGCTTTTATTTTAATATTCCTTAGTCATATTAATAATCGAAAAATATGCCTTTCAGATATGCTAATGCTTTTTTTAAACCTGATTGTCGGATAGACAGCAAAAGTTGGTGATTTTAACTTGCATTCAAGATACTCTTTTTCTTTGGTGTGAATTCTCTCTGTAAATTCAGAATTTAGCAAGATTTATAAGCTGAAAAAAATGTATTTCTTAATAGTTCCAGTATTCTTGTTGCCCTGGAGAAGGAAATGGCGACCCACTCCAATATATTTGCCTGGAATGTCCATGGGCAATCAAGTTTGTTGGGCTGCAGTCCTTGACTTTGCAGAGTTTTGGGCATAACTCAGTGACTATGATGCACACCCATTCAGGTTGTATTACTCAAATACAATCCTTTAATCCTGAATAGAGGCGAGTAGAATCACATGCTAAAATAGATGTGGGTTGTCATAATTTATTCCTTTTGGAGAGGACAGTCTATCAAAGCTCATCAAAAAGGTCAATCTAAAATTAAAATCTCAAAATGATTTGTACAGTGAAAAATAGTTTCCTGAGGAATTTAAAATAAAATCTCATAGACATTAATTGAAAAGAAAAATCAAGGAAAACGGAAGAACATTGTCTGCACAGTGAGACTGAGAAGAATAGAACATAATGAAACTTCAGTGTGATTTAAGAAATGAGACTTAAGCGAACAATGTGAAGACTGAGACAAAGTTGGAATACAGAATCCGGAAAGGGTATTTATTCTCAAGAACTTGCTTTCTATCGCATGGCTTCGCTAATGAGTGACAATTTTCTCTGTCGATAGCAAGGTAGAGAGTTTCTGAGGAACATAAATGGATGCTGGAGAATGGCTAGGAGACCATTGGATCATGTATAGTTGAGAAATCACATATACTTTGGTCCATTTGGGGGACAGCGATAGCAACAGACATGGCTGAATCTTTGCATGGTATGTGGTGAAAGTAGTGAACTGAGATATAGATAGGGTATGGCGAAATAGAAAATGAAGTAGTCACAGATATCTACTACTGTCAATAACAGGAAAGAATGTTTTGCTATTGTTGTTCAGTCAGTTATTCATGCCCATCCCTTTTCCACCCCATGGACTGTGTCCCATCAGGCTGACCTTCCCTATTTCCCAGAATTTGTTCAGATTCATGTCCATAGGGTTTGTGATGCTATCTAACCCTCTCATCATCTGTTACACACTTCTCTTTTTATCTTCAATTATTCCCAGTATCAGAGCATTCTCTAATGAGACAACACTTTGCATCAGGTGGCCAGAGAAGAAAAGAACAATGAAAGATAGTAAACGTTTCCAAGTAGAGGTCTTGAACACATCTAAGATACAATGCAGAAAACACCTTTGACAAAATTAAAGACTCATTTGTGATAAAAGCTGTACAAGAAGTGGGAACAGAGAGGATCATCTTCAACTTAATAAAGGCCGTGTATGAACAAACCCATCACTACTATGTTTTTCAGAGGTGTAATCTGAAAGCATGTTGCCTAAGGTTGTGAAAAAGACAAAGTTTGCCATTCTCACCACTGTTATTCAACATAATCTTGGGACTCCTAGCTACAGCAATCAGTGAAGGGGAAAAAAAAATTACCTGCAAACTGATAAACAGGATGTAAAAATGTCACTGTTTGCTGAAAAAAGTTACATTTCAGAGACTCCTAAGGTTGCACCAGAAAATTAATACGGAAGTGGTTGGATAAAGAAATAAACAGGAGAAAATCACCTTCATTCCTAGAAATAACAAGAGAAAACAAAAAACAAAAATTAAGGAAACAATATTATTCACCATTGTAACAAGAAAAATAAAATCCTTGAGAATGAACCTGCCTAACCAGAGAAAAGACTTGTGGCCAGAAAAGAGTAAGGTATGGATGAGACAAATCATAGATGACACAAATGGAATGAGAGATATACTATTATTTGGACTATAAAAATCAATATGTGAAACTAGCTACGCTATAAAAACGAGGTTACAGATTCAATGTCATCCCTATAAAATTACCAATGATATTTTTCAAAGAAATAGAACAACAACAACAAAAAGTCTTTACAACTTGATGGAAACACAAAGACTTTGAATAACCATGCAAACTGAAGAAAGAAAAACTGATCTGCAGGACTCAGGTTTCCTCACTTCAGTCTATACAAAAACCTATAGTTTTCCACATGGCATGCGATTGGCACAATACTGGGATTAAAGCCAATGGAACAGATAGTAAACACTAAGATAATCTCTTTCCCAAATGATCACCTAATCTATGACAAAGAAGACAGCAATATGCAATTCAAGAAGATAATATATTTGACAAGTTAAGCTGGAAAAATCTGGACAGCTAAAAGTAAAAGATTACAGTAGAATAGTACCTGGTTATTCTTCTGTGACCGAGTTGTGTCTGACTTTTTGGGATGCCACGAACGGCAACGTGCCAGTCCTTCCTGTCCCTCACCACCTCTTGGAGTTTGCCCGAGTTCATATGCATTGCATAGGTGATGCCATCCAATCATTTCATCCTTCTCTTCCCCTTCTCCTATTGCCTTCGATCTTCCCCGGAATCAGGTTTTTTTGTAATGAGTTGGCTATTGCCGTCTCCTATTATACCACATTCAATTTAAATTGTTCATGGATCTAACATTCCAGGTTGCCCTGAAGTACTGTTTTTATAGCTTTCCGTTTTACTTTCATCTCCAGACACATAAACAATGAGGTTTATTTCCACTTTGGGGCAACCATTTATTGCTTTCTGGAAACATTAGTTATTACCCTCTGCTCCTCCCAAGCAGCATATTTGGCACCTACCATCCTGGGTGATCATGTTTTGGAGTCTTACCGTGCTGCCTTTTTATATAGTTTGTGGAAGTCCCGTTGCAAGTATAAAGGGGGTGGTTAGCCACTCACTCCTCCAGTGGATCAACTTAAGTCACTCCTTTCAGTGCAGTTCAGTTCAGTCACTCCTTCAGTTCAGTTCAGTTTAGTTGCTCAGTCATGTCCTACTCTCTGCGACCCCATTAATCATAGCACGCCAGGCCTCCCTGTCCATCACCAACTCCCAGAGTTCACTCAAACTCATGTCCATTGAGTTAGTGATGCCATCCAGCATCTCATTCTCTGTCGTCCCCTTCTCCTCCTGCCCACCAACCTTTCCCAGCATCAGAGTCTTTTCCAGTGAGTCCTTAGCACCATAGAAAAAGACAAATTGAAGATGGATTAAAGACCTACATATAAGGCCAGAAACTGTAAATCAATAATATCTGAGGAAAGAATAGGTAGAATACATTGTGACATGAAATGCAGCAGCAACTTTTTTTTTTTTTTTGCCTACCTACTTTGAAATGAAAAAAAAACCAAAATTAAATAAGGAGACCTAATTATACTTAAACATTTTGCACAGCCAACCCATAATCAAGACAAAAATGAAGTCTCATTATGGGAAAAACATTTGCAACTGAAGATAATGACAACAGAAGAATCTCCAAAATATGGAAGCCTCTAATGTGGCTCAATAATAACAAAACAAACAACCGAATTGGAACAAATGAATAGATGATAAAATAGACATTTCTCCTAAGAAGACATATAGATGCCCAACAATAATGGAAAAGATGCTTACCATCACTAATTGTAAGAACTAGTGAAATAAAGTCTTCAGTGAGGGTATCAACTTACATTTGTCTGAATACTCACATAAAAAAAAAATCCACACAAAACTAATTCTGGCGAGGGTGTGGAGTAGACAAAACAACCCTGTTCAGTTGCTAGGAAGGCACAATGGTCGATTAAAATTGAGAATAGAACAGGGTTCATTTAGAAATACGAATGAAGCTACCATATGTTCAAGAAATCCCAATAATTGCCAATAATTTTCATGAGGAAAATAATAATTCCAAAAGATGCACAACCTCAATATTGATGGCAGCAATATTTTCAATAGCAGCACATGGAAGCAACAGAAATATCCATTCATCTAGACAGGAATGGATAAAATGAGTTGGTACATACATACCATAGTCTTAAGATGGAATGAAATGAGGTAAATTGCATAGATGTAGAAGGACAGAGACAGTGTCAGATACAATAAAGCTAAGACAAAAGAGGAAAAGAAATATCACATATTAACACAAATATATGGGATCTAGGTAAAACTGGAATAGATGATTCTCTATGAGAAGAATAGATAGGGACACAGCAATGGAGAAGAAATATACGGTTATCAAGGATGTAATGCCTGGTGATGGTAGCAACTGGGAGATTACAGCAGAAGTATATATACTTTTGATCTATATGTACAGCACAGGGAAATCTGCTTAAGGAACTGTGGTGATCAGATTTAGAAAGAAGTCAAAAACATGGAGATAGATGTGTGGATGCTGTTTAGTCAGTATCTCGTTTACTAGTGTTCATGACACGAAGGACTGCAGCATTCCCTAATTTTGCTTTAGGGGGGAAACAAACCAAACAATGTAAAGCAAGTATACTCCAAAAAGATTTAAGTTTTAAAAGTATAATAACCTTTTTTAAACATCATTATTCTTAATGAATCTCACATTATCTTGGAAGTCAAAAGTAGAGCTGAAAATGTGTGCACCTTAATGAGAAATGCAATGCAAATCTCAGAAAACTATATCTAAATTCATAACACAGTTATTAAGAAAACAGCAGTAAAAATTAAAGTGACTGTACATTATATTTTGCTGCATATGTGCATGTCTAAAGATTGAAAACTTTTCCCCCAAAGAAAAGTTACAATAAAAGAGGTGGGACAGAACCATCAACAATCAACTCCGTTTAGTACTTTTGCATTTTATATATTCTAGTGTTTTTAATTTGTTGTATTTAATTCTATTGCATTACTTCTTTGAAATGTTCATTGTATTTGTCACACAATGTCTTTTACCTATCTGTTATGGATGAATGGCAATCTGTGTGCTCTTTTAAATCCCCTTTATTATTTATTTCAAAAACAACAGTTCTTCATTCACAGGAATTTAGGCTTTACAAAAATCTTTAACCGGTTATATTGATATGTTGAATTACATTCCCATGATGGCTGTAGGTACAAGAAAATCTGATATTTATTAAGGCATTCAGTTCTCAAATCAACTATCAGTTCAGTCGCTCAGTCGTGTCCAAATCTTTGTGACCCTGTGAAACACATCACCTCAGGCCTTCCTGTGAATCACCAGCTCCCGGAGTTTACCCAAACTCATGTCGATTAAGTCAATGATACCATCCAGCCATCTCATCCTCTGTCATCCCCTTCTCCTCCTTCCCTCAATCCCTCCCAGCATCAGGGTTTTTTCCAATGAGTCAGCTTTTCGCATGAAGTGGCAAAATATTGGAGTTTCAGCTTCAACATTAGTCCTTCCAATGAATACCCAGCACTGATCTCTTTAGGATAGACTGGTTGCATTTCCTTGCAGTCGAAGGGACTCTCAAGACCCTTCTCCAAAACCACAGTTCAAAAGCATCAATTCTTCAACACTCAGCCTTTTTCACAGTCCAGATCTCTCATTCATTCAGGACCACTGGAAAAACCATAGCCTTAACTAGACGGACCTCTGTTGGCAATGTAATGTCTCTGCTTTTTAATATGCTACCTAGGTTGGTCACAACTTTCCCTCCAAGGAACAAGCGTCTTTTAATTTCATGTCCGCAATCACCATCTTCAGTGATTTTGGAGCCCCTCAAAGTAAAGTCTGATGCTGTTTCCACTGTTTCTCCATTTATTTCCATGAAGTGATGGGACCAGATTCCACGATCTTAGTTTTCTGAAAGTTGAGCTGTAAGCCAACTTTTTCACTCTCTTCTTTCATTTTCAACAAGAGGCTTTTCAGTTCCTCTTCACTCTCTGCAATAAGGGTGGTGTCATCAACATATATCTGGTTATTGATACTTCTCCCAGCAGTTTGAATCTAGCTTGTGCTTCTTCCTGACCAGAGTTTCTCACGATGTATTCTGCATATAAGTTAAATAAGAGGGTGACAATATACAACCTTGATGTATTCCTTTTTCTATTTGGAACCACTCTGTTGTTCCATGTCCAGCTGTAACTGTTGCTTCCTGAACTACATATAGGTTTCTGAAAAACAGGTCAGGTGCTCTAGTATTCCCATTTCTTTCAGAATTTTCCACAGTTTATTGTAATCAACACAGTCAAAGGCTTTGGCATAGTCAATAAAGCAGAAATAGATGTCTTTCTGGAACTCTCTTGCTCTTCCAATGATCCAGCAGATGTTAGCAATTTGATCTCTCATTCCTTTGTCTTTTCAAGATGGTTTTAGAAAAGGCAGAGGAACCCAGATCAAATTACAACATCTGAACTATATACGGATCATATGTCTTGTCAGAAATTCTGCACCCTGGTTTTTTATGTGAAATGAACAAAAATCCTTATTTCATGTTTAAACGTCATCATTGTAATATGTGAAATATAGAGAATTCCATATTGCTTGCAGGTACATCTGCTAGCAGATCTAAATAGTGATATACAGAGAATTCCATATATCACCTTGAAATAGTTACACCTAAATAGTGAAATAAAAAATATAAAGACTACCATATTTCATGTCAGAAAGTAAGTGCCTTGGTTTTATATGTGAAATTTAGAGGATTCCAAAATGCACATGAGACTATCTACACCCATATTTTCATGAATTAATTGCTGAGATTCCATATTTCGTGTGCGAAAGTTTTTGCCCAGGTTTTTGCAACAAGAAACAGGATCATTCCTTATTTCATGCAGGAAAATGGCATCAAAATTTTTACATGTGAAATATACAGATTTCCACTGGCCATGTGGGGAATCCAAAATCTAAAAATTCACATGTTACTATAGAGATGTACACATTTCCCTGTAGAAATATGTGCACCCAGACTTTCATGTGACACATAGAGTTTATTTCGTATTTCATTTTGGGAAAATTTCACATGGACTTTCATCAATGCAATACAGAGAATTTTAAATGTAAATAGGGAAATCAGGTATTAATCAGACGAGAAATAAGTTGATTCTATATTTTTTTGCTCATCCAAGATCTTAATTTTTGAATCATCAGTTCAGTTCATTTGCTTAGTTGTGTCTGACTCTTAGCGACCCCATGGACAACAGCATGCCAGGCCTCTCTGTCCATCACCAACTCTCAGAGTTTAACCAGACTCATGTCCATTTAAACCATCATGCCATCTAACCATCTCATTTTCTGTCGCCCCCTTCTCCTGCCTTCAATCTTTCCCACCATCAGGTTCTTTGCAAATGAGTCAGCTCTTCTAAATCATGGACAATTCCGTATTTTATGTGCGAAAAATTTGACACAGCTTTTCAAATGTGAATAATAGAGGCTTTGCAATTCACATGAGCAAATTTGTCCTCAGATTTTCAGATGTGAATTATACCAGATTCCGTATTTCTTGTCAGAAGATTGTTTCGGTGAAATATACAGAATTTTATTGCTCAAACATGAAAATCACATTGTCTTATATGAAATAGAAGATTCCATATTTTTTTGTAGCAAAATGATGCCATTTTTCAAATGTGAAATGCAGAGCAATCTGTATTTCATAAAAAAAGCGCACACAGATTTTCAAATGAGAAATCTGCAAATTGCATCAAGATTTCCTATTTCATGCAGAAAATTCTGTGTCCATACTTTCATATAATATACAGAAAATTCCCTAGTTTTAATTGAAAAATCTGTCCCCAGATTTTCATTTGTGAATTTTAGAGGCTTTGATAGTTCTGTCCTAAAACCTGCACGTAGTGGTTCTTATGTGACACTGAGAATTTTATCTTTCATGTAGCAGTATCTAGTGTAATTTCAACATATGAAACAGAAAATTTGGTAATGCATCCATCAGTCAGTTCAGTTCAGTCGTTCAGTCGTGTCCGACTCTCCGCGACCCCATGAATCACAGCACGCCAGGCCTCCCTGTCCATCACCAACTCCCGGAGTACACTCAAACTCATGTCCACAGAGTCGGTGATGCCATCCAGCCATCTCATTCTCCGTCGTCCCCTTCTCCTCCCGCCCCCAAACTTTCCCAGCATCAGAGTCTTTTCCAGTGAGTCAACTCGTCGCATGAGGTGGCCAAAGTATTGCAGTTTCAGCTTTGGCATCAGTCATTCCAATGAACATCCAGGATCGATCTCCTTTAGAATGGACTGGTTGGATCTCCTTGCAGTATAAGGGACTCTCAAGAGTCTTCTCCAACACCACAGTTCAAAAGCATTGATTCTTCGGTGATCAGCTTTCTTTACAGGCCAACTCTCACATCCATACATGACCACGGGAAAAACCATTGCCTTGACTAGACGAATCTTGGTTGGCAAAGTAATGTCTCTGCTTTTTAATATACTATCAAGGTTGGTCATAACTTTTCTTCCAAGGAGCAAGTGTCTCACATGTTATTTCACATATGAAAATTTATCCATAGATTTTCATATTTGAAATATCAAATGTTCCATGTCATTTTTCATTTCCATATTCCATGTCAAAATATTTTAATTCAGATTTGGTGCATGATATATTCAAACTGTCATAGTTTAGGAAGTAAGTTCTGTACCAAGATATTCATTAAAGAAGTAGAGAAAGCAGGAATATCTAATTTTTCTATGGACATATAGAGAATTCCATGTTTCAAGGTCGAAAATCTCATCCCGATTGATATATGTGAAATACAGTTGTTGGTGATATTCTCTCACTCAGTCATGTCCAACTGTTTGCAAGACTGTGGACAGCAGCACTCCAGATATCCCTATTCTGATTATCTCCAATACTTTTCTAAGACTCATGTTCATGGAGTCAAGTGATGCTGTCCAACGATCACACCCTCTGTCGTTCCCTTCTCCTCCTGTACTCCATCTACCCATATCAGAGCCGATAATAATTATTTTTTTTCGGTGACAAGGCAGAACCTCAATCTTTTCCCATGTATTATGTATTCACACCAGCGTAGCCAAAATATTGTAATTTCAGCTTCAACCTCAGTCTTTCCAATGGATATTTAGGGTTAGTTTCCTTTAGGATTGGTGGGGTTGATCTCCTTACTGGACAAGGATCTTTCCAGAGCCATCTTTCGCACACAGTTGCAAAGTCTCAATTCTTCGGCAATCAGCCTTCCTTATAGTGAAACTAGCACATCCATACATGTCTACTGGTAAAAGCATAGCTCTGACTATATGGACCTTTATTGCCAAAGAGATGTCTCTCCTTTTCATTACATTTTGTCTATGTCTAGGCTTATCATAGCTTTTCTTCCCAGGAGCAGGGGTCTTTTATTTTCGTGGATATAGCCACTGTCCCCAGATATTTTGGAACTGAAGAAAACTGTCTGTCACTATTTTCATTTTCATCCTATTTGCCAAAACATTGCTAGTCTTTGTCCCACCTCATTTCATACACCAAGGCCAAACATGCACATGGCACCAGGTATCTTCTGATTCTCTGTTTTCACATTCCAGAACCCTATAATGAAATGGACATCCTTTCTCGGGGTTAATTTTAGAAAGAGATTGCAAGTCTTCCTAAAACCATTCAAGTTCCCTAGTGGCATAGATGGTAAAGAATTGAAAAGCAGAGACTTCCATTTTTCATGTAGGAAAATCTTCACCCAGATGTTCTTGTTCAAGAAAAAGAACTCCTCATTCCTTGCAGGAAAAATAACTATCCTGACTTTTAGCTGTGAAGTGTAGAAAATTCTATATGTAATGTAAGAAAAAAAATCTTCACCAAATATTCATACGTAAATTGTAGAGAATCGATATTTCAAATAGGAATATAGGCATTGCTTTGCCTATATGAAATAAATAATTCCATATTTCTAGTAGGAAATCTGGCAACTGTATAGGTGATATGATATCAAATGATTTCATACTTCATGGAAAAAAGCACCATGCCTAGAGTTTCAAATACGGAAAATATAGAAATCCATATTTCATGTAGGAAAATCAGAGTGAGATTTTCATTTGTGAAATACAGACAATTGGAATTTGGGCCCATATTTTGGTAAATGGAATATAGTTAATTCATTTTTTAATGGAGTCCAACTGCGATTGGGTTTTTATGTGTGAAATATAGAGAATTCCATATTTAAAGGAAGAAAATCTGTGTCCAGATTGGCATATGTGAAAGAATCAAAATTCCTTATTTTGTATACTAAAATCAATGGCTAGCATTTAATAAGTGAAATACAGAAAATTCCAGATGTCATGTAGGAAATTTAGCATCCAGTTATGTATAGGCTTGCTGTGGTTCATGGGGTCGCTTAGAGTCGGACACAACTGAGCGACTGAACTGAACGGAACTGAATGTATAGGTGAAATACCTTTAATTCCCATTTTCATGTAGAAAAATATGCATACAGATTTTCATATGAAATAAAGAGATTTTCATTGTTTTCCTTTTCTCTTCTTTTTTTATTTTAACTGCAAAGACTTTTATTTTTACTCAAAATGATACAGAAAATCACTGAGGGGTACTAAAAGTGGAATAAAATGAATTGACAGGATAGAGTGACAGAACTGAGGCTTTCAAATTCTGCTGGTTGAGTAGATGCTTGAGAGATCCTTGGACTGCAAGGAGATCAAACCAGCCAATCCTAAAGGAAATCAGTCCTAAAATTTCATTATAAGGACTGATGCTGTAACTTAAGCTCCAATACTTTGACCACCTGAAGCAAAGAGCCAACTCATTGGAAAAGGTCCCGATGCTGGGAAAGATTGAAGGCAGGAGGAGAAGGGGATGACAGAGGATGAGATGGGTGGATGGTATCACCGATAGGATGGACATGATTTTGAGCAAGCTTTGGGAGTTGGTGATGGACAGGGAAGCCTGGTGTGCTGCAGTCCATGGAATCACAAAGAGTCAGACATGACTTAATGACGGAACAACAATAAATAAAGAAGGTTAGCAGTAATGATGACTTGAAACCTTCAGTATAAGTGCAGAAGATGAGAAGTGTTCAAAAGCTAGATGTGCCAAAGACTGAAATGTGGCCTGTGAAGGAAGAAAGTCAATGATGACTGTGCCATTTTTTATTTAAACAATTGGAACTGAGTTCCCATTTTTTTGAGAAAAATACTAAAGCAGGTTTAGGAGTAAGGCAAGATATGATAAATTGGAGACAATTGTTGGTCAATTATGTAGAAATATCTAGGAGATAAAAGTTTCTTTTTTAGAAGAAAGATCTTTTAAAAGTTTCTTTTAGATTATTATAAGAGAGTTTCCCAATTTCTGTCATTTGAATAACTACTTGGTGTGATCTAGAATGCTGACCTTCTTCTAGATATGCTCAGTATACTTAAAACCCAGACTGAAAAAGCCTACTTTGTCAAGTTGAGGCCCTGATTCAACATCTCTTGGGGTGTTATTTTGTTCCCTCTTGTTCAAAAAAGTGAATTGCCTTCTGCATTAAACTGAATTGTATGCAGTACTTGTACCAGTCTGAAATGGACCATATTAAGAAAGAAAAGACTGGATATGATGAATATCCAAACTCTATTCTCAATAAAAATTCCCTTTTCGCCTAGCAACACAGGGTCTTAGCCTTGTAATTCCTATAGTGCTGTTTTCCCAGTGGTCCTATTTGACACACTTAGCTCTCGGGGTTTCTTGCTGGACTTACTGATTTGTGACGTGAATTAGAAAATTTGATAGTACAGGAGTTCCTCTGGGTGTATGCAATGGCCTGTAGGTACTTGATCAGAACCTACTTAGAATGTCTGAGCCGATTTTCAGGTAAAGGGATTAACTAGAGATTGAGTAATGTATTCACAGAAGTTAAAATTTAGCTACAAGGGCTCTCAGTACCACGTTTGTCAACTACTGGGATGAAATAAGAGCTATACTTCAACTTTGACATTTAAATGATTATTTCAAATGAGGGAAATCCTCCCTAAAATCTCCAAGCCAACTTTATGTGTCCTTCCTAAAATGTCTATTAACTGACTAGTTATTGAGACACAATTGAAGATATACAATGTTAGCTATGCACATTGTTAAGTATTGTGTTCTGGTGACATTCAGCACTGTTCAGTAATTAGCTTAATGAAGAGGTGTAAAATTATATTAGTTATGCAGATGCTAATTTGCAGTAGCATGTGCTGCCTGATTTGGGAGGGTTCTGGTCTGAACTACAACCAGTAAGATTTGTTAATTAATTGGGAGATCATTATGTGTGTGTGTGTGAGAGAGAGAGAGAGAGAGTGATTCCCACCATTAGAACCATTAGTCTTGTTTAATGTGCTCTAAAATTTGGGATTTTATATGCAGAGTACATCATGAGGAATGCTGGGCTGGAAGAAGCACAAGCTGGAATAAAGATTGCCGGGAAAAATATCAATAACCTCAGATATGCAGATGACACTACCCTTATGGCAGAAAGTGAACAGGAACTCAAAAGCCTCTTGATGAAAGTGAAAGAGGAGAGTGAAAAGATTGGCTTGAAGCTCAACATTCAGAAAACAAAGATCATGGCATCTGGTCCCATCACTTCATGGGAAATAGATGGAAAAACAGTGGAAACAGTGTCAGACTTTATTTTTGGGGGGCTCCAAAATCACTGCAGATGCTGATTGCAGCCATGAAATTAAAAGACGCTTGCTCCTTGGAAGGAAAGTTATGACCAACCTTGATAGTATATTAAAAAGCAGAGACATTGCTTTGCCAACCAAGGTCCGTCTAGTCAAGGCAATGGTTTTTCCCGTGGTCATGTATGGATGTGAGAGTTGGACTGTAAAGAAAGCTGATCACCGAAGAATTGATGCTTTTGAACTGTGGTGTTGGAGAAGACTTTTGAGAGTCTCTTATACTGCAAGAAGATCCAACCAGTCCATTCTAAAGGAGATCAATCCTGGATATTCATTGGAGGGACTGATGCTAAAGCTGAAACTACAATACTTTGGCCACCTCATGTGACGAGTTGACTCACTGGAAAAGACTCTGATGCTGGGAAAAGTTGGGGGCGGGAGGAGAAGGGGACGACGGAGATTGAGATGGCTGGATGGCATCACCCACTCTGTGGACATGAGTTTGAGGGAACTCCTGGAGTTGGTGATGGACAGGGAGGCCTGGCGTGCTGTGATTCATGGGGTCGCGGAGAGTCAGACACGACTGAGCGACTGAACTGAACTGAACTGAACTGAAACTTTGGGAACATTCTTGGTAATGTCATTCCTATGGTTTAAGGTACTATACAGGTGACAGGATGAAATCTACCTTTCTGTGCGATGCCTTAGTTAGTGCACAGCTGTAGGCAATGCAGAGAGAGGAAGATTCACAGCTGTAATATGCAGCTTATAAAAGGAGATAGAAATTCACTCTCCCACTGCAAATTGCATCAGCCATTCCTTTCAAGGTTTGGTAAACAAATGTATTATCCTTTACCAAATGGATTCACAAACAACTGAAAATGAAACTGTGCACCCTTTTGGCTAAGTTCAAGTGAGATCTCCATTTTCATTGAGGAAATTGAGGGTTGAGAAATTCACATATGCAATATAGAGAATTCCATATTTCATACATGGAATTTACATGCATATATTCTTATTTGAAACACCAAGTTCTGTGCTTCACGTAGAAACATTTTGTACTTACGCCAATATGCGACCTACAGAGAATTTCCTATTTAGAGATGGAATTCTCTCTATCTAAAGAGAATTACAGATGAAGCTCTAATTAAGGGATATCAAAGTCAGCATCCCGCTAAGGGACATGACTCATAAGTGACAGGGGCATTGCAGTCAGCTCATTTACTGTAGAAGGTCCCTTTCAAAGTAGTTCTGTTTTCTTCCTGCCTCCAAGTGAGAACACATGCCAGCTAACCCTATCACCTTAGCCCTTTGGGGCTGGGAGCAGCAGGAGGATCATCCTAAGCCATCCACTACAAAGCACTGATGCTTAAAATTGTGCGAAGACTTGAGTGATATTGGAAACTGGCAAATTCTGCAGGTTCAGTTCAGTTCAGGCGCTCAGTCTTGTCTTACTATTCATGAGCCCATGGCCTTCAGTATGCCATACCTCCCTGTATATCATCAACTACAGGAGTGTGCTCAAACTGATCTCCATTGAGTCGATAATGCCATCAAGCAATCTCATCCTCTGTCATCCCATTCTCCTCTTGCCTTCAATCTTTCTCAACACCAGAGTCTTCTCCAGTGAGTCAGTTCTTCACATAAGGTGGCCAAATTACTGGAGTTTCAACTTCAACATCGGTCCTTACAAAGAACACTTAGGACTGCTCTCTTTGAGGATGTACTGTTTGAAACTCCTTGAAGTCCAAGGGATTCTAAAGAGTCTTCTTCAACACCACAGTTGGAGAGCATCAGTGCTTCAGTGCTCAGTATCTTTTTTTTTTTTTATAGTCCAAATCTCACATTCATGCATGTCTAGTGGAGAAACCATAGCCTTCATAAGATGGACCTTTGTTGATAAAATAATGTCTCTGCTTTTTACTATGCTGTCTACATTGATCATAAGTTTCCTTCTGAGGAGGATGTGTCTCTTAATTTCATGGCTGCAGTCACCATCTGCCGTGATTTTGGAGATCAAACAAATAAAGGCAGCCACTTTTTCGATTCTTTCCGCATTTATTTGTCATGAAGCGATGAGATCAGAGGCCATGGTCTTAGTTTTCTGAGTGATGAACTTTAAGCCAGCATTTTCACTCTCCTCTTTCAATTTCATCAAGAGGCTCTTTAGTTCTTTTTCATTTTCAGCGATAAGGGTGGTATGATCTTCATATCTGAGGTGATTGATATTTCTCTCGGCAATCTTGTCTCCAGCTTGTGCTTCATCCAGCCCAGTGTTTCTCATGATGTATTCTGCATATAAGTTAAATGAGCAGGGTGACAATATACAGTCTGACGTACTCCTTTTCCTATTTGGAAACAGTCTGTTTTTCCACGTCCAGATTTCACTCATGCTTCCTACCTGCATGAAGATTTTTCAGGACGTAAGTCAGGTGGTCTGGTATTCCCATCTCTTTCAGAATTTTCCTCAGTTTATTGTGATCCACACAGTCAAAGTTTTTGGCATAGTCAATAGAGCAGAAATAGATGTTTTTCTGGAACTCTCTTGCTTTTGAGATGATCCAGAGAATGTTGGCAATCATATCTCTAGTTCCTCTGCCTTCTCTAAAGCCAGCTTAAACATCTAGAAGTCCATGATTCACGTATTGCTGAAGTCTGGTTGGAGAATTTTCAGCATTACTTTACTCATGTGCGAGTTGAGTGTAACTGAGTGGTAGCTTGAGCTTCGTTGCCATTGCCTTTCTTGGGCAATTCTACTCAGGAGGCAGCATCACCTTATGCTACAGAGCCATTAGGCTCCCAAACCTTACATAAAAAAAGATGTGCCTGGTCCTGTGGATGAAAGAATACTGCTGCATTTGAGAAAGACAGAAAGCTCTTTGTAGGGGTTCTGCATACCCCATCACTTTGCTTTGTAATCTGGGCCATTCTGTTTCTTGGCTGCTTTGCATCTCCTTGAATGGCCCTGAGTGCTCTCTTCCTGCCACTCTGATATCCTTGGGCTTGATTGCCTGGCTTCTATCTGCCAGCCAGGCCAGTTCTGACAGTCTTCATGCAGTGTTGGAACAGTGAGTGCACACAGAGACACAGATACACCCAATGCTAAAAGGAAATTTTCATAGATGCAGAACCATACCTTTGCTTGTCCAGGATAATGGACTTGCGTAAGCACCTCTCATTTTCTCTGGTGGTTTTCTTCCATTTACTTGTTAATCAAGTTAGTGTCCTCTTCTATCAATATTGTTTATTCTGGAAGGTTACAAAGTGTTGGGATATGCTCATGAGGAGGACTGACATTCAAAGTGTTGTGTGGGCTCTTTTGTTGTGTGTCCATTCATGGTGGACAACTGAATGAGTGGTGCTAGTCTATATTCCTCCATCACATTGACTGGTTCACAGTGCCAGTCACATTGGCATGATTCCATTCCATGCACTTGCATTCCAGAAGCCACACCAGAAATAGCATGGAGCTTTGGACAGCACTGACTTTGAGCACCCCATTTCATCAAGCTCTCTCAAAATCATTGTTTGTCAATGCCACGCTCTTATGGCAGGCCCAGTACCCACTCAGGCCCATGACTTTCTGAGAGAGGTGCACCTGTGCCTCCTAATTGTGTAATAGTCTGTTAGGAGAGGTTTTCACTCCCCCTCCCCCTATGGTTGTCTCCCTGTAGCAGGGAAAGTCCAAATTGAGGCCTCCAAAAGGCCAAAGAGAATGTGACAGCACTGTGTCTGAAGCAATATCATGAAGAAGGTACATATGGATTCAAAGCACCTCTGCTGAAACAAGTCACTGAATGTGAAGTCCAAAAGGTCAGGTGGCTTCCTTTTTTGGCAACACCACAGTTTACTTCTACACACACTTGCACCGAACCCCCACACAGATCACACCCTGGAGAGCCTGCCTGCCCTGGGCCCACAACTCATGGCTCTATTGTTCAGAAAGTGGCATTCTTCTCCCAAATGTTCCAAGAGGGCATGATTCCAGGACAGGCCTCCCTAACTTGTTAAATGCCAAGGTTCTCTTTCTCTTGCCCTCATAAGGCTGTGATAGACAGTCTCATGGTGCACATTACACTCAGGATTACCACAAAAAAATCAGAGATTGTCCTCCAGTCAGAGTTTCAGAACCATCCCTCAAGTGCAGAGAGACATTTTGCCTCTCTGCCATCCACATCCAAGGATGAGATCCAAGAGAAAGAAAGGAATTTATGTCAGAATTTTTGGCTCAAGAAGCGAGACATCTTTGTGATGACAGCTATTCCGTTCTCCCTAAGACTGAAAAGCTGAAGGCTCTGAACTGCTCTCAGGAACATCACTGTCCTAGGATGCCTTGATGCAAACAGCCCACCACCATTCAGTTCAAGTTATTTCTGTCCCTCATTCACCCTACACTTTATGACCCCATCAACTGAAGCATGCCAGGCTTACCTGTTCATCTAAAATTCCCAGAACTTGCTCAAATACATCTGGATCAAGTGGTGATGCAATATCTCTCTTGCTGTTATTTGGAAAATGAGGATCCCATCCAAACTTCTCAATTTCTGTCGTCCAATTCTCCTTCTGTTGTCAGTCTTTCCCAGTACTAGAGTGTTTTACAGTGTCTTTCTTCACATCAAGTGGCCAAAATACTGAAGATTCAGCTTCAGCATTTCTCCGAATACTCATGACCAAGTTCTTTTAGGATTCACTCGTTCCTTCTACATGCAGTGCAAATCTCAATCGTCTTTTCCAATACGATCGATCACAATATCAGTTCTTCGGTAGTCAGGTTTAAGGTCCAAATCTCACATCCATACGTGACTACTGGAAAAACCATAGCTTTGACTAGATGGACGTGATGTCTCTGCTTTTTAAAATGCTGTCTATATTTGTCTAGCTTTTATATCTGCAGCCACCATCTACAGTGATTTTGAAGTCCAAGAAAGCAAAGCCTGTCATGATTTCCACTGTTTCCCCGTCACTTTGCCATGAAGAGTTGGGACCAGACGGCCATAAACTTCAGTCATTAAATGTTAAGGTTGAAACCAAAATTTTCACTCTCCAATTTCACTTTCATTAAGAGATTTCTTAGTTTCTCTTCACTTTCTGCCGTTATGGTGGTGTCGTCCTATATTTGTATTTGTTTCTATATCTCCTGAAAAACGGGATCCCAGCTTGTGCTTCATCCAGCTTTGCATTTCACATGACACAGTCTACATAAGTAAATATGGTGACAATATATAGCCTGGAGTTGCTACTTTGCCCAACTTGGAACCAGCCCATTGTTCCCCATCCATGATAACTGTTGTTTCATTATCTGCAAAGAAGTTTCTCAGGAGGCATGTCAGGTGGTATGGTATTCCCATCTCTTGAAGAATTTTCCACACTTTTTGTGTTCCACAAGCTGAAGGTTTTGACATAGTCAATAAAGCAGTGGATGTGTTTCTTGAACTTGTTTGCTTTTTTGAGCATACAACGGGTTTGGACAATTTAATCTCTGGTTCCTCTGCCTTTTCTAAAGGCAGCCTGAACCTCTGGAAATTCTTCCTTTGCATACTGTTGAAAACTTCCTGGGGAATTCCGTGCATTACTTTTTGCTTTATGTGAGGTGAATGCAATTGTGTGTTAGTTCAAAGAGTCTGACATTGTCTTTCTTTGGGAATGCGATGAAAAGGGATCATTTTCAGTCTTGTGGCCATTGCTGAGTTCTCCAAATTTGCCTTCATATTGAGTGCGGCACTTTCACAGCATCATATTTTAGGAGTTGAAATATCTCAACTGGATAGTCATCACCTCCACCATGTTTGTTCTCACTAATGTTAACTAAAGCCTTCTTGACTATGCATTCTAGGATATCTGGGTCTAGGTGAGTGACGATACCATCGTGCTCTTCAGGGTTGACCATTTTCTTTGTGTTTTTGCCACCTCTTCTAGTATTTCTTCTTCTCTTTGTTCCCTAATATGTGTGTCCTTTATTGTGCCTTTCATTGCATAAAATGTTCCCCTGGTATATTTAATTTTCTTGAGGAGATCTCTAGTCTTTCTTATTCTATTGTTTTCCCCTATTTCTTGGCATAGATCAATGAGGATGATTTTCTTATAAGCCAGAGCTATGCTTCAAAACTATGCATTCATATGGGTGTAAATTTCCTGATCTTTTTCCCCTTCCACTTCTCTCTCTCTTTCTCTCTCTTTTTGTTTCCTTTTCCTCAGCTGTTTTTAAGGCTTCTTCAGGTAACCATTTTGCCTTCTGCATTTCTTTCTGTTGGGGATATTCTTCATTGCTTCATTTTGTAAAGTATCACAAACTTCTGTACAAAGTTCTCTTTTAGATCTAATTCCTGGAATCAATTTGACATTTGCGATTTCACTCAAAAGATATTTTATTTAGGTTATATCTGAATGATCAAGGGGTTTTCCCTACTTTCTTCAATGTAAGTACAAATTTTTTCAATAGGTGTGGTTGATCGGAGCCACAGTCAACTCCCAGTATTGTTTTGGCTGACTGTATAGAGACTTGAGCAATACATGAACTGTGAACTTCCAGATGTTCAAGCTGCTTTTAGAAAAGGGAGAGGAACCAGAGATTACATTGCCAACATCTGCTCAATCACCAAAAAAGCACGAGAGTTCCAGAAAACACATCTATTTCTGCTTTATTGACTATACCAAAGCCATTGTCTGTTTGGATCACAATAAATTGTGGAAAATTTTGAAAGAGATGGGGATACCAGGTCACCTGACCTACCTCTTGAGAAACCTATATGTAGATCAGGAATCAACAGTTAAAACCGGACATGAAACAACAGACTAATTCCAAATAGGGAAAGGAGTGTTTCAAGGCTGTATATTGTCACCTGCTTATTTAACTTCTATGCAGAGTACACCATGAGAAACGCTGGCATGGAAGAAGCTGGAATCAAGAATGCCGGAAATAATTTCAATAACCTGAGGTATGCAGATGACAGCACCCAAATGGCAGAGGGTGAAGAGGAATTGAAAAGTCTCTTGATGAAAGTGAAAGAGGAGAGTAACAAAGTTGGCTTAGAGCTCAACTTTCAGAAAACTAAGATCATGGCATCTGGTCCCATCACTTCATGGAAATAGATGAGGAAACAGTGGAAATAATGTCAGCCTTTACTTTGGGGGGCGCCAAAGTCCCTGAAGATGGTGATTGTGGGCATGTAAGTAAAAGACGTTTACTCCTCAGAAGGAAAGTGATGACTAACCTAGATATTATATTAAAAAGGAAAGACATCACTTTGCCAACAAAGGTCCATCTAGTCAAGTCTATTGTTTTTCCAGTGGTCATGTATGGATGTGAGAGTTAGATGGTGAAGAATGTTGAGTGCAAAAAAATTTATGCTTTTGAACTGTGGTTTTGGAGAGACTCTTGAGAGTCCCTTGGGTTGCAAGGAAATCCAACCAGTCCTAAAGGACTGATTCTAAAGGAGATCAGTGTTAGGGGATCTTTGAAAGGACTAATGCTAAAGCTGAAAATCTAATACTTTGGTCACATCATGCGAAGAGTTGACTCAATAGACAAAACCCTGATGCTGGGAGAGATTGGGGGCAGGAGAAGAAGGGGACGATAGAGGATGAGATGGTTGGATGTCCTCACCCACTCAATGGACATGAATTTGAGTAACTCTAGGAGTTGGTGATTGACAGGGAGGCCTGTTGTGCTGAGGTTCATGGGGTCACAAAGACTTGGACATGAAACAGCGACTGAACTGAACTGATCTGAACTGAAAGAGACTCTCTATCCTCAGCTCCATAGTATATTATCAATTTGATTTTGGTATTGATCATCTGATGATGTGCATGTCTGGAGTCACATCTCGTGTTGTTGGAAGAGGGTGTATCCAATGACAGTAAGTTGTCTTGGCAAAACTATGATAGATTTTGCCCTGGTTTATTTTGTACCAGAAGACCAAACATGTCTGTTCCTTTAGGTAGTTCTCAATTTCCTACTTTTACATTCCAGCCCCATATGATGAAAATAGCATCTTGTTCTTTGTGTGTACGTCCTAGAATGTTCTACTGGTAATCCCAGACCTCAGCTTCACCCTGACCTGCAGCTCAACTTCAACTTTAGCATTACTGGTCATGACACAGACTTGGATTACAATGCTACTGAATGGTTAGCCTTGAAAACAAGCAGAGATGTTTCATTTTTATATTGCAATCAAGTACTGAAATCCACACTGTTTTTATTGATGAGGGCAGCTTCTTGCATTTCTTCTCTAGGGATTCTTACCCACTTTAGAAGATAAAATGGTCATCTGAATTAAATTTGTCCATTCCATTCAGTTTTAGTTCACTGATTGCTGAAACTTTGATCGTCACACTTGTCATCTCCTGTTTGACCACGTAAATTTTACCTTCATCATGGTCCTCACATTCTAGATTCCTATGAAATATCATTCTTTACAGCATCAAACTTTACTTTTACACCACTCACATCCACACCTTGGTGTTGTTTCTCCTTTGGTTCCATCTCTTCATTTTCTCTGGAATTACTTCCTCACTGAGTTCCAGAAGTATACAGGACACTTACCAACCTGGAGAGTTCATCTTTCAATGACCTATCTTTTTAGCTTTTCATATCGTTCATGGGATTTTCAAAGCAAGGATACTTAAGTGGTTTTCCATTCCCTTCTCCACTTGACCACATTTTGCCAGAATCCTCCACTATGTCCAATCTATCATGCGTGGCCCTACACGGCAGGTCTCATAGCTTCATTGAGGTAGACAAGGCTGTGATCCATTTGAACAGTTTGGTCAGTTTTCTGTGATTGTGCTTTTCTTTCTCTCTGCCCTGTGATGGATAAAAATAAGAGGCTTATGTACTTCCTGATGGGAGAAACTGACTGTGAGTGAGCCTCGGTCCAGCTCTGATCTATGGGGCCATATTCAATGAATCTATAATTCAATATATTCTTGATGGGTGTGGCTGTGTTCAGGCTTTGTTGTCTGAGCTGAGCCCAAACTATCATATGGGAAACGAAAGTCATTGGGAGGGCCTTCAAAATGATTTGAGCAAGCACTCTTGTATTCAGGGCCCGAGACACCTCTGCATCCCACTTTCTGCCGGAGACTCATTGACACTCACAAGCAAGTCTGGCTCAGTCTCTTTTGGGGACACTGCTCCTTATTTTTGACTCCTCATGCACACAAGGTTTTGAGTGTGCCCTCCAACAGTCTGTTTCACTCCTGTGGAAGTTGTATAATCAAATCCCACTGGCCTGCAGAGTCAAATTTCCTAGGGTTCTCAGTCCTTTTGCCAGATCCCAAGGTTAAGAAAACTGTAGGAGTCCTAGAACTTTCTTAAATATATGAAAAATTCTTTGGAATCATTTCTTGCAACTTGTGGATTGTGTGCTAGGCGACTTTATATTAGGTTGTAAGGTGACCTTCGGTAAGAGAGCTTATGTCAAAAACTGAATGAACCAGGTCTGTAGCAGCTGGAGCCTCTCTTCCCTGTCAGGCCATTGCTGACCCATGCCTCTGCAGGAGACAGTCAATCACTTAAATTCAGTTCTGACTCTGTCTCTGTGCGATCTCTGGGTAAAGGTGCACAAAATGTTTTATCGAGCATTTGAGGCATCGCTGGTATTTATTGATTCTAAATGCAAATTCACCACTGCTACAGTCTTCTTGGGTCTTTCCCTTTGCCCTTGGACATCTGTTGTTGTTGTTGCTCTTTTTGGTGGGACCCAACATTCTTGTGTCAATGGTCCTTCAGAAACAAGCTGTAATTTTGGAGTTCTCACAGGAAAAATTGGGTTCACACCCTTCTACTTTCCCATCTTCACTCCCTTACAGGCACACACTGCCAATGGGGGAAATGCCTCCATCCCATATCTGAAATTTTTTCACCAGTCTGAGCTGTCAGATAGGCTTGAAGTGCCTGGACAGAGCCAAGGTCACTCTGTATTTTCTAGGATGCGTGTGGTTTCACAATGAAGGATCCTACCTTTTCATGTCATTTGTCTCACATGACGGTATTGTTGGTCACTCTTAAAGAGAGAGTGTGTTACCTGATTGGCTGATCCGAGGCAGCACTATCCCAGGGCCTTCCCCTAATTTGGAAAAATTCTCCAGTGCAACAGGTTTTCTTTCTATTCCTCCTCCTTTCAGTTTCTACTCTTTCCTGAAGCATCTTCACCTCTTGACACTCTTATTTCCAGTTATAGCCATGTCCACCGTTTCCACAGGCCAGCCTACTTCCCACAGACTGAGGGGTCCACAGGCTATGTTTTAAAAGCCCCACACCACTGGAGTTGTACTGGATGGATCTTTAACCGTTCCACATCCTCTTGCTGGTACAAGCACACATCACCACAGCAGAAACTGTGAACTTCTTCATGTCTCTTGATGTAAACCCAGATTTGTGAATTCACAGTCCTGAGTTGTCACTGGTCATCCTTTCCTTATTTCATGTCTCACAGATGCATGGAGCAGTCTCTCCCAGTCTGTGGATGCCTGGTGCCTCCTTCTGCTTGTTCCATATCTCGTGGTCTGTAACTTTCACCTCTCTGTCATTTGTGATTGGACGCACATCCACAGAGAAAAACACACAAACATTGGAAACAAGCCTACGTGGCTACACACACAAATGTGCAAGGCACACGGAAACATAGGCAAATAGGGAACATGGGTGTTTCTGCAGCTGAAGAACCAGTGCCTTATGTGAAATATAGAGATTTCCATATTTCTTATAGGAAAATATCCATTCTGAACTCAAATATGAAGTGTAGAGAAGTCCAAATTCCATGACGGAGACTTCCCCCCAGGTTTTGATACAGTAAATACAAGTCATTTCCCACTTCATGGAATCCATTCTTTGTTTTGGTATATATTTTCAGAAATACAACAAATTCTTTACTTCATGAAGAAACAATGGTGCCCATATTTTCACTTGTGCAATAGAGATAGTTCCAATTACATACTGGTTTTCCATGACTTTAAAAGCAGTGATAAGATTTTCATTTGTGAAATATCCAGAACTTTTCACTTGATGTTAGACAACCACCACAAGGATTCATGTATGAGGTATAGACTAGTCCACATTTCACATTAAAAAAAAAAAAAAACTGTTTCCAGATTTTCTTAAAATGAAGAAAAATAATGCAATATATCATAGAGTAAAACAAGCATCTCCATATTTGCACTCAAAAATGTAGGTAATTTTCCATTTGAGTTCAATTCAGTCCAGTCTCTCAGTCGTTTTCAACTTTTGCTACCCCATGAACTGCACTTTGTCATGCTTCCCTTTCCATCACCAACTCCCAGAGATTACTCAAACTCATGTCTGTCGTGTCGGTGATGCCATCTAACCATCTCATCCTCTGTCGTCCTCTTCTCTTATTGCCTTCAATGTTCCCCAGCATCAGGGTCTTTTCCAATGAGTCAGTTCTTTGCATCAGGGGTCAGGAATATTCGAGTATGTGTGTCAGCATCTGTGCTTCCAATGTATATTCAGGACTGATTTCCTTTAGCCTCCTTGACGTCCAAGAGACTGTCAAGGTTCTTCACCAATGCCACATTTTAAAGGCATCAATTCTTCCATGCTCAGCTGTCTTTACAGTCTAAATCTCACATCCGTAAATTACTGCAGGAGAAACCATCGCTTTAACCAGGTGGACCTTCGCTGGCAAAGCAATCTCTCTGCTTTTCATTACACTGTCTAGGTAGTTCATAGCTATTAATCCAAGTACCAAGTGCCTTTTAATTTTACGGCTATAGTCACAATCTGCAATTATTTTGGAGCCCCCCAAAATAAAGTCTATCAGTATTTCCATTGTTTCTCCATCCATATTTTAAGCATGGATGGTACCATATATCATGATATTAGTTTTCTGAATGTTGAGTTTTAACTCAAAATTTTCACTCTCCTCTTTCATTGTCATCAAGAGGTTCTTTATAGCTACATCATCTTCCACCATAAGAGTGATATTTCTCGAAGTAATCTTTATTCATACTTGTGCTTCTTAAAGCCTGGCATTTAGCATGTTGTACACAACATATGAACTATGGGCTGAAATTTGTGACATTGTACAGGAGACAGGAACCAAGGCCATCTGCAAGAAAATGAAAAGCAAAAAAGAAAAACGGCTGTCTGAGAAGACTTTACAAAGATCTGTGAAAAAAAGTGAAGCTAAAAGCAAAGGAGAAAAGGAAAGATTTATCCATTTGAATGCACAGTTGCAAAGAATAGCAAGGAGAGTTAAGAAATCCTTCCTGAGTGATCAACGCAAAGAAATAGATGGGAACAATAGAATGGGAAAGACTAGAGCCCTTTCAAGAAAATTTGAGATACCAAGGGAATATTTCATGCAAAGAATGGCTCAATAAAGAACAGAAATGGTATGGACCTAATGAAGCAGAAGATATTAAGAAGAGGTGCAACAAATACTCAGAAGAAGTATATAAAAAAGATTTTTTACCACCTATATAATCACGATACTGTGATCACTTATCATCCCCTAGGGCCAGACATTCTGGAATGGGAAGCCAAGTGAACCTTAGGAAATATCACTGTGAACAAACCCCGTGGAAGTGACAGAATTTCAGTTGAGGTATTTCAAACCCTAAAAGATGATGCTGTGAAAGGGTTGCACTCAATATTTCAGCAAATGTGGAAAACTCAGCAGAGACCACAGGACTGGAAAAGGTCAGCTTTCATTACAATCCCAAATAAAGTCAATGCCAAAGATTGCTCAAACCTACCGCACAATTGCAGTCATCTCACACGCTTGCTAGTAAATAGTGCTCAATATTTTCCACACCAGGATTCAAAAATGGGTGAACAGTGAACTTCCAGAAGTTCAAGGTGGTTTTATAAAAGGTAGAGGAACCAGGGATCAAACAGCCAACATCTGCTGGATCACCGAAAAAGGAAGAGAGTTCCAGAGAAACATCTATTTCTGCTTTATTCACCATGCAAAATCCTTTGACCGTATGGATCTCAAAGAACTATGGACAATTCTGAAAGAGATCGAAACACCAGACCACCAGACTTGCCTCGTGAGAAACTTGTATGCAAGTCAGGAATGAATAGTTAGTACTGGATATTGAATAACATCCTGGTTCCAAATAGGAAAATGAACATATCAAGGCTGTACTGTCACCCTGCTTATTTAACTTATTTGCAGAGAACATCATGAGAAGCGCTGGCCTGAAAGAAGCACAACTGGAATCAAGATTGCTGGGAGAAATATCAATAACCTCAGATATACAGGTGACACCACTTATTTGGCAGAAAGTAAAGAAAAATTGAAGAGTTTCTTGAGTAATGTAATGAGAGTGAACACATTGGCTTAAAGTTCAACTTTTAAAAACTCAGATTATGGCCTCCAGTCCCATCACTTCTGGCAAACAAATGTGGAAAGAGTGGAAAGAGTGGCTGCCATTATTATATATATATATATATTTTGGGGGGGAGGCTCCAAAATCACTGTAGATGTTGATTGTAGCCATGAAACTAAAATGCTTACTCCTTGGAAGGAAAGTTATGACCATGCTAGACAGCATATTAAAAAGCAGAGACTTGATTTTGCCAAAAAAGCTCTGTTTAGTCAAGCTATGATTTTTTGCAGTAGTCATGTATGGATGTCTTATTTGGACTATAAAGAGTGCCAAGAATTGATGCTTTTGAATTATGGTGTTGGGGAATACTCTTGAGTGTCCATTGGACTATAAGGATATGCAACCAGCCAATCCTAAAGGAGATGAGTCCTGGATGTTCATTGGAATGACTGATGTTGAATTTGAAACTCCAATAGTTTGGCCAGCCAATGCGAACAACTGAGATCCTCACGCTGTGAAAGATTGAGGGTAGGAAGAGAAAGGAATGACAGAGGATGAGATGGCTGGATAACATTACCGACTCAATGGACATAAGTTTCGGTACACTCAAGGAGTTAGTAATGGACAAGCAGGTCTGGCGTTCTGCGGCTCATGGGGTCACAAAGAGTCGAACAT
Source organism: Moschus berezovskii (assembly GCF_049115385.1). Lineage (NCBI taxonomy): Eukaryota > Metazoa > Chordata > Mammalia > Artiodactyla > Moschidae > Moschus > Moschus berezovskii. The sequence continues at coordinate 31,535,742 of NC_142489.1, read as the reverse complement.
GACTGAGCGACTGACGTGGACATTACATATAATTTAAATAAGTAGGGTGACAATATGCAGCCTTGTCATAATCCTTTCCTTATTTGAAAACAGTCCATTGCTTTACATCCAATTGTAACAGTTTCTTCTTGAGTTGCATACAGATTTCCTAGGAGGCAGGTCAATTGATCTGGTATTTCTATCACATTAAGAGTTTTCCATAGTGTCTTGTGATCCACACAGTCAAAACCTTTGATATAAACATGAAGTAGAAGTAGATTTTTGTTAGTTTGTTTTTTCCTGTAGCTCTCTTGTTATCTTGATGATCCCACAGATGTTGGATATTTAATTTCTGGTTTCTCTGCCTTTACGAAATCCACTTGGAACATCTGGAATTTCATGGTTCATGTACTGTTGAAGCCTGGCTTGTAGAATTTTGAATACTACTTTCCTTGTGTTTGAGATGAGGGCAACTGTATGTTTGTATGCACAATCTTTGGCAGTATCTTTCTATGAGATAGGAATGAACTTTTCAAGGCCTGTGTCCATTGCTGAGTTCTCCAAATTTGCTGGCATATTGAGTGAAGAACTTACACAACTGTTAAATAACTCAACTAGAATTCCATCCATTCCACTAGCTTTGTTCATATGGATGTTCATAAGGACTGCTTGACTTCACATTCTATGATATCTGGCTCTAGGTGAGTGATCAAAACGTCTTGGTTATCTGGGTAATGAACACCCTTTTTTGTATAATTCTTCTGTGTATTTTTGCCAACTCTTTTTAATATCTTCTGCTTCCATTACGTCCATGAAAATCCTGTACATTATTTTAAACATCTTTGCCTGAAATATTCCTTTGGTATCTCTAACTTTCTTGAAGGAATCTTTGGTCTTGCTCATCCTACTATTTTCCTCTATTTCTTCGCTTTGATCACTGAGGAAGCCTTTCTTTCTTTCCTTCCTGTACTTTGAAACTCTGACCTTAAAATGGGTGTATCTTTCCTTTTCTCCTTTGCTTTCTGCTTCTATTCTTCTCATCTATTTGTAAGTCATCTTTAGAAAGCCATCATGCCTTTTTGTATTTCTTTTTCTTGAGGACGGCTTGGTCACTACTTCTTATACAGAGCCACAAACCTCTGTCTGTATTTCCTCAGTCACACGTTCTATCAGATCTAATCCCTTGAAACTCTTTGTCACCCTCATGTTTAATCCTAAAGGATTTGATTTAGATAATATCTGAATAGTCTAGTAGTTTTCCCTTCTTTTTTAATGTAAGTCTGAATTTGGCAACAAGGACTTCATGATCTGAGCCTCAGTTAGCTCTCAGTCCTGCTTTGGTTGACTATGCATAGCTTCTCCATCTTCGGCTAGAAGAAAATAATTAACCTGATTTCAGTATTGCACATCTGATGATTCCATGTGTAGAGTCTTCTCTTGTGTTGTCCCCCAGGGTGCTTGCTATAAGCTGTGTGCTCTCTTGGCAGAGCTCTGTTAACCTTTGACTGGGTTCCTTTGGTACTCGAATGCCAAGTTTGTCTGTTACTCAGGTATCTCTTGACTTTCTACATTTGCATTCCATTCCTCTATGATGAAAAGGACACATTTTGGGGGGTGTTAGTCCTAGACCGTCTTATAAGTCTTCATAAAACTGTTCCACTTAAGCTACTTCAGCATACTTGGTCAGCACACAGACTTGGATTAATACACTATTGAAAGGTTTGTCTTGGAAATGAGCAAAGATCCTTCTGCTTGCTAGACATCTGTCACCTTCATCTCTTCATCAGCTGTGGAAATACACATCCACATAGAAAAAAAACAGAAAAACACAGCTCACAAACTCACGTGTGTAGACACACACAAATGTTCAAGGCACAGGGAAACAGGAAAACTGGGAACATAGGTGTTTCTGTAGCTGAAGAACCGGTGCATCATATGAAATATAGAGATTTCCAGTTTTTTTTTTTTTTAATATAGGAAAATATCCATTCTGATCACAAATACGAAATATAGAGAAGTCTAACATCCAAGATGGAAAATTAGCACCTAACTTTTAATACAGTAAATACAGGACATCACACATTTCATGGAAGAAACTCTTTCTTTTGCTATATGTTTGAGAAATGCAAAGATTCTCCACTTTATGAAATAACAGTGGTGTCCAGATTTTCATTTGTGCAATAGAGAAAATTGAAATTTCATACTGGTTCTCCTTATCTTCAGAAAGTCAGTGACAAGATTTTCATATGTGAAATATACATACTTCCTCATTTAATGGTAGAGATCACTAACTGGATTTTCATACATGAGGTGTAGAGAATTCCACATTTCACCTAAGAAAAAGAGCTTCCATGTTTCCATGAATGAAATTTAAAAAATGCCAAGTATCCTGTAGTAAAACCAGCATCACTATATTCACATGTAAAAATGTAGGTGATTCTACATTTGATTTTAGTTCAGTTCAGTCTCTGGATCATGTTCAGCACTTTGCGACACCATGGACTGCAGCCACGTATGCTTCCCTGTCCATCATCAACTCCCGGAGCATACACAAACTCACGTCCATCGAGTCAGTGATTCCTCCCAACCATCTCATACTCTGTTGTCCTCTTCTGCTTCAGTAGTCAATGTTTCCAACCATCAAAGTATTTTCAAATGAGTCAGTTAGTCTCATAAGGTGGCCAAATTATTGGCGCTTCACCTTCAAAATCAGTCCTTCCAATGAATATTCAGGACTGATTTCTTTTAGCCTCCTTAAGGCCAAGAGACACTTAGTTTTCAGCAAAACTATTTGAAACGCATCAAGAATTCTGCACTCAGCTGTCTTTAGAGTCCAAATCTCACATCGATACATGACTGCTGTCAAAACCATAGCTTTGACTATGTGGGACTTGGCAAAGCAATGTTTCTGCTTTCCAAGATGCTGTCTAGTTTGGTCATAGCTTTCTTCCCAGGAGTACATCTTTTAATTTCGTTGTGCAGTCAACATCAGCAGTAATTTTAGAGCCCCCAAAATAGAGTCTTTTGCTCTTTCCATTGTTTCTCCCTTTGCTGAGCATTGATTGGATTGGATGTCATGATGTTAGTTCTCTGAAAGTTGAGTTTTTAAGCCAAATTTTTCACTCCTCTCTTTCATTTTCATCAAAAGGCTCTTTAGTTACTCTTCACTTTCTGCCATAAGGGTGATGTCATCTTCTTCACAGAGTTTATTTGTATTTCTCCCAGCAGTATTAATTCAAGCTTGTGCATCATCCAGCTTGGCATTTCACAAGTTTTACACTAAATAGTGGTTAATTAAGCAGGGTGACAATATGCAGCCTTGGCACAATCTTTTCCTGATTTGAAAGCAGCCTGTTATCCCGTATCCTGTTGCTTCTTGACCTGGATATAGATTTCTCAAGAAGCAGGTCAGATGATCTGGTTTTCCCACCACTTTATTATTATTATTATTATTATTATTATTATTCACACTTTGTTGTCATCTCCACAGTCACAGGCTTCGGCGTAAACAATGAAGCAGAAGTAGAGGTTTCGGTTTCAGTTTTGCTTTTCCTTTTTGGAGGTCTCTTGCTTTTTTAATGATCCTATGGATGTTGGCAATTTGATCTTTCATTCCCCACCTTTGTCTAAATCCAGCTTGAACATGTGGAAGTTCATTGTTCATGTACACTTGAATCTGGATTGGACAATATCGAGCATTACTTTCTACCGCTTGACTTGGGGGCAAATGTGTGGTAGTGTGAACATTCCTTGGGATTTGGCCTTTCTCTGGGATTGGAATGAAAACTGAACATTTCCAGTCCTGTGGCAATTGCTGAGTTTTTTAAATTTGCTGTGATATTGAGTGTAGCACTTTCATAGAATCATTTTTAGCCTGTGAAATAACTCTACTAACATTCCATCAGCTCCACTAGTTTTCTCCATATGATGCTTCATAAGGAATACTTTACTTCATATTCCAAGATGTCTGGGTCTAGGTGAATAATCACACCATCGAGGTTATCTGGGTATTGAAGATCCTTTTTCCATAGTTCTTCTGTATATTCTTGACACCTCTTTTTGATATATTCTACTTCTGTTAGGTCCGCACCATTTATGTTCTTTATTTTGACCATATTGGCATGAAATGTTCCCTTGGTATCTCTAATTATCTTGAAGAGATCTCGCCTTTTCCATGCCATTTTTCCCCTCTGTTTCTTTGGACTGTTCACTGAGGTAGACTTTCTTATCTCTCCTTCCTCTTCTTTGAAACTCTGCACAAATGGATATATCTTTCCTCTTCTTCTTTGTTTTAGATTCTCTTCATTTCTCAGCAATTTCTAAGGTGTATTCAGACACACATTTTGCCTTTTTGCATTTCTTTTTCTTGAGGATGGTTTTGATCACTGCCTTTTGCACAATTTCACAAACTTCTGTCTGTAGTTAGTCAGGAACTCTATCAGATCTAATCCCTTGGATCTATTTGTCACTTTCACTGTGCAATCATAAGGGATATCATTTAGGTCTTACATCAGCAGTCTAGTGGTTTCCCTACTTTTTTAAATTTAAATCTGAATTTGGCAATAAAAATTCATGATCTGAGTCACAATAGATCACAGTCTTATTTTTGCTTACTGTATATAGTTTCTCCATCTTTGGCGGCAAAGAAAAGAATCAATCTGGTTTCAGTTTTGACCATCTGATAATGTCCATGTATAGAATCTTGCCTTGTGTTGCTGGAAGTGAGTGCTTTCAATGAGCAGTGTGTTCCCTTGGCAAAGCTCTATTTCTTTTCACTGGCTTCGTTTTGTCGTCCAAAGCCAAATTTGTCTGTTACACCAGGTAACTCTGGACTTGCTACTTTTGCATTCCATTCCCCTATGATGAAAAAGACATCTTTTATGGGTGTAAGTTCTAGAAGTTCTTGTAGGTCTTCACAAAGATGCACTACATCAGCTTCTTCAGCATTACTAATTGTTGCACGGGCATGGATTACTGTGATGTTGACTGATTTGTTTTGGAAACGAACAGAGATCACTATGTCGTCTTTGAGATTGCCTCCAAGACTACATTTTGAACTCTTTTTTAACTATGACAGCTACTCCATTTTCTGTAAGGGCTTCTTGCCCACAATAGTAGACATAATGGTCATTTGAGTTAAATTCACACTTTCCAGTCCATTTTAATTCATTGATGCCTAACATGTCGATTCACACTCCTGCCATCACCTGTTTGACCCCTTCTGAACGACCTTAATTCACGGACCTAACCTTCCAGGCTTCTATGCAATATTACTATTTAGCATCAGAATTCATTCTATCTCCAGTCACATCTGCAACTGGCTTTTGATTTTACTCTGGCTCCATGCCTTCATCCTTTCTGTCATTTCCTCTGCACTGATCTGATGTAGCATTTTTGTCAACTACCAACCTTTTGAGTTCCTCTTTCTGCATGCTATATTTTGCCATTATATGCTGCTCATGGGTTTCTCAAGGCAGGAATACTGAAGAGGTTTTCCATTCCATTCTCCAAGGACTACATTCTGTCAGAACCCATCACTATGACCCGGCCATCTTGTGTGGCCCTACATGCCTGGCTCATAGTTTCATTGAGTTAGACAAGGCTATGGACCAGGTGATCAGTTTGGTTAGTTTGCTGTGATTATGATTTTCATTCTGTCTTCCCACTGATGGAGAAAGATAAGAGGCTTGTGGAAGCTTCCTGATGGGAGAGACTAACTGAGGGGAAAACTGGTTCTTATTCAGATGGACAGGTCCATGTTCAGTTGAGTTCAGTTTTGTGGCTCAGTCCTGTTCAAATCTTTGCATGCCCATAAACTGCAGCATGTCAGGCCTTCTTATCCATCACCAACTCACTGAGTTTACTCAGACTCATGTCCATTGATTCGGTATGCCATCCAACTATATGCTGCTGTCCCTCCTCCTCCCACCTTGTACCTTCCCAGCAGCAGGGTCTTTTCCAATGAGCCCATTCTTCACATCAGGTGGCCAAAATATTGGAGTTTCACCTTTAGCCCCAGTCCTTACAAGGAATATTCAGGACTGATATGCTTTAGGATGGTCTGGTTGGATTTCACATAGGCATCCAATAGACTTTCAAGAGTCTTCTCCAATACCACCGTTCAAAAGCATTAATTTTCCTGCTCAGATTTCTTTATAGTCCACCTCTCACATGCATACATAACTACTGGATAAACAACAACTTTGACTAGATGCATATTTCATGTAAAATTTCTACACTACATTTTCATATCTGAAATAAGCATAGTTCATGGCTTATTAGACAATGTTTTCCCTGGTTTTCACATTTGAAAGAGCAAGAATCCCACCTTTCCATGTCCAAAATTACTCAACAGTTTTTCATACGTCAATTATAGAGAATTCATTACTGCCAATCGAAGATTCTGCTTACAATTTTAAATATGGGAGATATAGAGTGTTCCCTACTTCAGTTAGAAACATCTGCACTTAGATGTTGAAATATGAAATATACAGAATTCCATGCTTTGAGGAAGTATTTTAGTTTGTTTGTTTTTAACTTAGGGATAATTATTTTACAGAATTTTGTTCAAAAGCATCAATTCTTCCGCGCTCAGATTTCTTCACAGTCCAACTCTCACATCCACACATGACCACTGGAAAAACCATAGCCCTGACTAAACGGACCTTTGTTGGCAAAGTAATGTCTCTGCTTTTTAATATGCTATCTAGGTTGGTGATAACTTTCCTTCCAAGGAGTAAGTGTCTTTTAATTTCATGGCGCAATAAGCATCTACAGTGATTTTTGGAGCCCAAATTATTAAAATCTGACATTCTTTCCCCTCTTTCTCCATCTATTTATCATGAAGTGAAGGGACCAGATGCCATGATCTTAATGTTTTGAATTTTGCACTTTAAGCCAACATTTTCACTCTCCTCTTTCAATTTCATCAAGAGGTTTTTTAATTCCTCTTCACTTTCTGCCATAAGGGTGGTGTCATCTGCATATCTGAGGTTTTCATATTTCTCCCAGCAGTCTTGATTCCCGCTTGTGCTTCTTCCAGCCCAGTGTTTCTCATGATGTATTCTGCATATAAGTTTAAAAACACGGTGACAATATACAGTCTTGACATACTCCTTTTCCTATTTTGAACCGGTCTGTTGTTCCACATACATCACTAACTGCTCTTTCCTCACCTTCATATAATTCTCTCAAGAGACAGGTCAGGTTGTCTGCTATTCCCATCTCTTCCAAAATTTTTCACAGTTTATTGTGATCCACACAGTCAAAGACTTTGCACAGTCAATAAGGCATAAAGAGAGGTTTTGTCTGGAACTCTCTTGCTTTTTCCATGATCCATCGGAATTTGGCAATTTGATCTCTCTTTCCTCTGCCTTTTCTGAAACCAATTTGAACATCTGGAAGTTCACGTTTACTCCTTCTATTTGCAGAGTAGTGATGGGACCAGATGCCTTTATCTATGTTTTTACGAATGCTGAATTGTCAGCTTGGTTTTACACGCTTCTCATTCACCCTCATCAAAAGACTCTTTATTTCCTCTTCATTTTCTATTTGTTTCAGTGTTGCCATCTATATATCTGAGGCTGTTGATGTTTCTCCCAACCCTCGATGCCAGCTTGTGATTTACTCATTTGTTATTTTAATAGTATACTCACTTAAGATTCCCATAAACAGAGTGACAATTTAGGGATTTGTCACTCTCTTTTCCCAGTTTTGAACATTCAGTTGTTCCATGTCTGGTCCCAATTCTTGCGGCTTGAGTCATTTAAGGATGCTTTCAACTTTTACTTCCTCAATCATTTTCCAAGTACCCCACCCTTTTTGTTTTTGGTGTTCTCCATCTAGACACCTAAGTTTCTCATTGTGGGACATTTATCATTGCCTCAGTCAGAACTCTGTCTGTTTAACTTGTTGTTGTTGTTTTCGTTGCTCATCTCACCGGGCTTCATTTATTTCCTCCTTTCTACCTCCACCTAATTAGTTCTTTCTCTGTCTCAGTTATTCTACTGTTGGTTCCTTCCAGGGTGTTGTTAATCTCAGTTATTGCATGGATTATTGCTCTTTGACTTTTCTCTATTTCTTCTAGATCCATGGTAAACATGTTTATTTCTTCTCATTCCAGTCCTCCAGTGTATTTACTGGCAACTCTACGTATCTTTCAAGATTTTGATCATCTTTACTCTCATTATTCTGAATTATTTTTCAGGAAAATTTCCTAACTCTTCTTTTCTTTGTCTTTGTGGGTTTTTATCATTTACCTTTAGCAGCTGCATATTTCTCTCCCTTTTCATTTTCCTTTGATTACTGTGATTTGTGTCCCCTTTCATTTTCCTTTGATTACTGTGATTTGTGTCCCCTTTCTGCAGGCCGGAGGGTTATAGCTCCAATATGTTGTGGATCCTGTCATTTGTGGGTGGGATTGGACCAGTGACTTCTCCAGGTTTAATGCTTCGGATCATTTGTGTCTGTGCACTGGCATGCGGATCTGTGTCTCTTCTCTCTGAAATTCAATAAATTGTCCATGGACAGTGCTTTGGGGGTATTTGTGGGTTTGGTATGGCCTAGTGCACCCCCTTTTATAATATTCACCTTTTTGTTTCTGTTTGCTGGAGAATAGGTGTGGTTTCTCTTGTACTGACCTTACTGACTCAAGTGTGGAGATTGCTTTCCATGTAGACATGGAAATTCTGGGGTGTGTGCTTGTCCTTTAACGTTCCTTGAGGTAAGGAGTTCGATGTTGCTCTAAAGTTCTGGAATCGATACCCTGGCCTCTGGGTTTCTTTTTCCAGGTTGCTGTAACATCAAAAGTCTACATCCACACATTACAGAAGATAAACCCCAGGTTAATGGTGGCAGAACTCTCTCATCCAGAAAGTGTCAACAGGATGCACAGAATTTCAGACAGCAGGGAAAAGGGAGGAGTGTGAAAGAGGTGCCTAGGAGGAGATAGGGGAGTGTTAAAATGGAAAACAGCAATCAATCAAGGAAACGAATCCATGAATGAAATCAGATCGTAAATATTTTGTTACTAAAGTCACAACATTGATATCAATTTTGGGAAAATAAACGTTAAGAAACAAGAAAAATAGTGTAAAAAAAGAAAATGGAGTTTAAATTTATTCTCTCATATATTAAAAAATATGTTTAAAAATAGATTTATATGTGCTTTGTTTGAAAGATAATAATAGTTAATAGAAATAAAAGTTTAGGGTATAATAAAGGACTAAAATAGTTTACAGTTCAAGAAATCATATGGAAATAGATCGCAGAGTTTCAAAGCAGCTCTGTGATTTTTGGTTTCAATAGAGTGTCAGAGAGTCTCTTGTTGAAGCTTGTATTGTCAAAGGTGACTGTTGTTCCTCAGTTGAACAATCTGGGCATATATTGCTGACTTATTCCATTGAACCTGTCACTTCTGGGTTGGTTTTTGTTTCTTTGTTTATATTTTCTTCTTTTATTTGAAAACCTCTCCATATCTCGTTTTCACCATGAAACGAGGGTGCAGTAACCTCATATTCGAGCTCACTTGTTCAGTGCTTTGGGGGGTGAGAGGTGGGACACAGAAATCAAATACCATTGGGATATTGGGGGTGGTTGAGGTGGATTGATCACATTGGGCTTTTGAATGACAAATGTGATATGTACTTTCTGGGTCCACACCGCTCAGATTCCTGGTTGATACAAGAGGGCACAGTTCCAAGTGGGCCCTGTGTTACATGCACTTCCCAGCCAATCAGGCAGTCAGGTGCTTGGCAAGGGCCATGACCACGATTGGCTATGTGCTTTGTGCTCTTCCCAAGTCCAAAATCTCGGGTGACTGGTTGGAGGCAAGGCACAGTCCCAGGTGGTCCATGCATCTTAAGCAACTTTCTGGTCTCAGCCACTCAGTTTGCTGCCTGTGCCAGCGGGCAGAGTCTCAAGTGTGCCATGTGTCTCCTCAAGCTAACTGACCCCAGGTTTTCATGTTCCTGGCCTATGTGAACTGTCCATGAAGTGAGGAATACATCATTAGCAACTGTCAGCCAGCTTAGAGCTTGGTATGGGATGTCTCTGGAGCCAAGATTCTAGTAGCCTCTTTCCTTCTGCCTCTGGCAGTCGTACACGTTTCTCTCTCAATCCGTGGAGGAATGGGTCTTAAATGGACACTGGCTTGGTCTCCTTTGGTATTTTCTAGTACACAATCTTCTGTTCTGTGTGTATGCCATGGTTCAATGTGGCCTTAGAGCCTTCTCACAGGAAAGGTCCTTTCTAAATTTTCTGTCTCCAGTGTCCCCATGGTTTAGGTTTGTGTGTTATCTTAGCTTCGTCACATTGTCCTCAGGGCACTAAAGCCTGCTTTTAACCATAATGTGTTTGATACATCCCAGACCTGCCTTCAATGCCCCATGTATAACAGTGGACGAGAGCATCTGAATCATTCCTTGGCTAGTGATCGGATTTATTGGCATAATCTGTGTTTTTGTTCTTCCTCTGTCTAGTTCTATTTCTTCCCCGAATGACACCTATCAGAGAGGGTTTCCTATTTTGTGCAAATTTCTCCTCCTTTAAGACTCCTTCTCCAAGGCGAGTCTCGATCCCTAAAAACATTTCCTCCCTTTCATCACTTATTTTTTCTTACCTAGTTTTAAGAGACTGGTTTTCTTTTATCAGTTTCTAGGGCCCATCAACATCGGTCACAAATGGATTTGTGTGGGAGAAAGTGGACTCAGGCTCCTATTCCTCTAACATAATGAGACCCCCACCGGAACCCTGAAAGATCCATTTTATTAACTGAAATCTTGTTGTTGTTCAGTCACAAAGCCATGTCAGACTCTTTGTGACCCCTTGGACTGCAGCACACTGGGCCTCTCTGCCCCTCACCATCTCTCAGGGTCTGCCTGAGATCATGTCCATGAATGGGTGAAATGATACAGCCTTCTCCTCCTCTCTAACCCATTTGTCCTCCTTATTTGATTATTTCCTACGAATCAGGGTCTTTTCTTGTGAGTCAGTTCTTTGCTCAGGTGGTCAAAGCTTTGGAGACTCAGCTTCCGCGTCAGTGATTCTAATGCATCTTCAGAGTTGATTTCCTTTATATTTGACCAGCTTGATCTCCTTGCAATCCAATGGACACTCACAAGTCATCCCAAGCAGAGCACTTTGGTGTTCTCACATCCATACATGTCCATCCATACCATTAGTGTTACTCAATGTGATTCCTTTGGTCAAGTCGACTCTTCACTTTTTAACACACTTACTAAATTTGTGAGCACTTTTCTCCCAGGAAGCAACTGTCTTCAAATTTTATTGCTGCCATCACCATCACAGTGAATATAGAGCCACAAAGAGGAAATCTGTCACTGATTCTGCTTTTCCCACCTTTAATTCCCATTAAGCAGTGGGACCAGATACCATGATCTTACTTTGTGTAATACTGAGAATTCAAATGTACTGTTTACCCTGTTTTCCTATCAACATTGAGAATTATTTTATTCTTTTACCTTTGTTTTCCCCTCAGTGTTTTGGATAAGAAATTATTTTCTAAGAGTATTCTAAGATGGTTGCTACTCATTATATATAATACTTCTGGTTTTTAGTTTCCTGTTGGAGCATTTGTGTCATGCTTCTTTGACAACTCTGTTAAATGTTGACAAAATGCACAGCATATATTACATTTCTCTATTAGCATAATATATTGAGCCTGTTCATGTTATCTAGTTAGGTTTTCTCTAATGTGGCAACTGCTAAAATACAAAGGAGGACAAGAAATAAGGATATAATGTGGAAGGCTGCATGAAACTGAACCCCTGTGGCATGAAGGGAGATAAACTTTGATAATCAATGATTTCTATTGAAATATTTGGTACCAGAAGTTGAAAGGGATGAAAGAAAAATGTACACACTGAATAATGGAGAAGCGATTTTAATGTACTCAGTCATCACCGACTCTTTGCGACCCCATGAATCACAGCATATCAGGCCTCCCTGTCAATCACCAAGTTGCGGAGTTCACTCAAACACATGTCCATCGAGTCGGTGATGCCATCCAACCATCTCATTCTCTGTCGTCCCCTTTTCCTCCCATCCCCAATCCTTCCCAGCATCAGAGTCTTTTCCAGTGAGTCAACTCTTCTCATGAGGTGGCCAAAGAATTAGAGTTTCAGCTTTAGCATTAGTCCTTCCAAAGAAAACCCAGGATCAATCTCCTTTAGAATGAACTGGTTGGATCTCCTAGCAGTCCATGGGACTCTCAAGAGTCTTCTCCAGCACCAAAGTTCAAAAGCATCAATTCTTTCTGTACAGTCCAACTCTCACATCCATACATGACCATTGGAAAAACTATAGCCTTGACTAGACGGACCTTGTTTGGTAAAGTAATGTCTCTGCTCTTTAATATGTTATCTAGGTTGGTCGTAACTTTCCTCCCAAGGAGTAAGCGTCTTTTAATTTCATGGCTAGAATCAGAATTCACAATGATTTTCGATCTGACACTGTTTCCTCTGTAACACGTTTTATTTCCCATGAAGTGATGGGACCAAAACCATGGTCTTTGTTTTCTGAATGTTGAGCTTCAAACCAACCTTTTCACTCTCCTCTTTTGCTTTTATCAAGAGGATTTTTAGTTCGTCTTCACTTTCTGCCATAAAGGTCATGTAATCTGCATACCTGAGGTTATTGATATTTCTCCCGGTAATCTTGATTCCAGCTTGTGCTTCTTCCAGCCCATCGTTCCTCATGATGTAATCTGCATGTAAGTTAAATAAGAAAGGTGACAATATATAACCTTGACGTACTCCTATTCCTATTTGGAACAATTCTGTATCTCTAAGTAAATGAGAGTTGTGGTTTTATGTGCTCAAGGTGTCCTCTTATGTATGAACCCCATCTCTTATACAAAGAATAGTGGAAGATAAGCTCGATTAAGGGATAGTCTTTCAGCAATAGGAACTATATTATTCATCCAGAAAGTTATTAAGTAGTGTTGGGGTTCCCAAACAGTTCATTTAAGATCTTGGAAGTAAGCAAAGATTTTCACCACACAAATAAAGTTGTCTAAAATTATATTTTGACATATACACGTATATACATATACTTGCATGTTTGTATGTATGGGTGTGTGTATAGAAAAATGTACAATGGCTTTTAATTCCTGTTAGACAAAGCAGCAATGGAAAAAAATTCAAACCCAAAAGCAGAATGATTCAAAAGTCTACTCGGTTATTGAATATACGTAAGTGGAAATACTTCCAAATATGTTTCTTTGGCTGCATCTAAAATATGAGGACTCCTTTATATCACTCCCCTCTTTCGTTTTAATAAATATCTATCAATTTTCAAATGTTTGTCCAGGTTTAATGACAAAAATAAACACGGAAATATATATATATATACATCATAGATATACAAATATCTATATAAAATAGACAGATATGTTTGCTTAACAGAAAATATTGATACCAAATTTAGATGTCAGAATTATTTACAACTCCATGCTCCATCTCATCATGAAAGAGCCAAAGCTGTTGTTCACTCAAGCACTCCAAGAACTGGGGATACTGATTAAAAATCGAACCTGGAACTGGGATTCTCAGTCACATATGATCACGCTCTAAATCCAACACTTTATTTCCTTTCTTGTTCTAATCAGTCCCTTCTTAAGATTGAAAAGTATGAAAACCGAGAGAGAGAAATAGGAGATTCTAGACTTCCTCGTGTTCCAAGAGTCATATTAATCAGAGAAAATAGAAAAGACAGAAACAAAGGAAAATAATCAAGCGATATAGAATAATATTATTTTAGCCATTAAGCAAAGTTAAAGATCTTTAGTTCATCCTCAAGGGGCATAATTAACATTCTGAGCAATATCCTGTGAACAGTTTTAGAGATACTAAAAATCACTGCAGATGCTGATTGCAGCCATGAAATTAAAAGACGCTTACTCTTTGGAAGGAAAGTTATGACCAACCTAGATAGTATATTAAAAAGCAGAGACATTACTTTGCCAACAAAGATCTGTTTAGTCAAGGCTATGGTTTTTCCCGTGGTAATGTACAGATGTGAGAGTTTGACTGTGAAGAAAGCTGATCGCCAAAGAATTGATGCTTTTGAACTGTGGTGTTGGAGAAGACTCTTGAGAGTCCCTTGTACTGCAAGGAGATCCAACCAGTCCATTCTAAAGGAGATCAATCCTGGTTGTTCATTTTAAGGACTGATGCTAAAGCTGAAACTGCAATATTTTGGCCACCTCATGCGACGAGTTGACTCACTGGAAAAGAGTCTGATGCTGGGAAAGGTTGGGGGCGGGAGGAGAAGGGGACGACCGAGAATGAGATGGTTGGATGGCATCACCAACTCTTGGGACATGAGTTTGAGTGAACTCCGGGAGTTGGTGATGGACAGGGAGGCCTGGCGTGCTGTGATTCATGGGGTCGTGAAGAGTCGGAATCGACTGAGTGACTGAACTGAACTGAACTGAACTGAAAGCCCCAACCAGGCTGAAATGTAAGTACCTAGACCACAGAGCAGTTGGAACCAGATGGGCAATGATGTTGACTCCCAATATCCTCAGTAACAGGCCACTAGTAGAATGTCCCCAAACTATATCACACACCCCATGCCCAACCTCACTGTGTCATTAAAATCATTCCCCTTAAAATATTCGGGGAGTGTGGGTCTTTGAAGGACCAGCTGCTAGGTTCTACAATAAACTATTGCACAGAAGTGAGTAATCAAACTTTAGTTGGGTTCTGTTCAGTTCAGTTCAGTCGCTCAGTGGAGTCCGACTCTTTGCGACCCCATGTATCACAGCATGCCAGTCTTCCCTGTCCATCAGTAATTCCCGAAGTTCACTCAGACCCGCCTCCATTGAGTCTGTGATGCCATCCAGCCATCTCATTCTCTGTCGTCCCCTTCTCCTCCTGCCCTCAATCCCTCCCAGCATCAGAGTCTTTTCAGTGAGTCAACTCGTCGCATGAGGTGGCCAAAGAACTGGAGCTTCAGATTGAGCATCAGTCCTTCCAATGAACATCCAGGACTGATCTCCTTTAGAATGGACTGGTTGGATCTCCTTGCAGTCCAAGGGACTCTCAAGAGTCTTCTCCAGCACCACAGTTCAAAAGCCTCAGTTCTTCGGCGATCAGTTTTCTTCACAGTCCAACTCTCAAATCCATATATAGCCACTGGAAAAGCCATACCCTTGACTAGATGGACTGTTTTTGGCAAGGTAATGTCTCTGTTCTTTAATATGCTATGTATGTTGGTCATAAGTTTTCTCCCAAGAAGTAAACATCTTTTAATTTCAAAGCTACAATCAGCATCCGCAGTGATAAAGTCTGACACTGTTTCCCCATCTATTTCCCATGAAATGATGGGACCAGATCCCATGATCTTAGTTTTCTGAATGTTGGCTTCAAGCCAACTTATTCACTGTCCTCTTTCACTTTCATCAAGAGGCTTTTTAGTTACTCTTCACTTTCTGCAGTAGGAATGATGTCATCTGCATATATGAGGTTATTGATATTTCTCATGATAATCTTGATTCCAACCTGTGCTTCTTCCAGCCCAGCATTCCTCATGATGTACTCTGCATAGGAGTTAAATAAGCAGGGTGACAATATACAACCTTGAAGTAATCCTTTTCCTATTTGGAAGCTGCCTGTTGTTCTATATCCAGTTTTAACTGTTTTTTTCCTGACCTGAATACAGGTTTCTCAAGAGGCAGGACATTTGGTATTTCCATTTGGTATTTCTGGTATTTCCATCTCTTTCCGAATTTCCCAGATTTTATTGTGATACACACAGTAAAAGGCTTTGGCATAGTCAATGAAGCAGAAATACATGCTTCTCTGCAACTCTCTTGCTTTTTCCATGATCCAGAGGATGTTGGCAATTTGACCTCTTGTTCCTCTGCCTTTTCTAAAACCAGCTTGAACATCTGGAAGTTCACGGTTCACATATTGCTGAAGCTTGGCTTGGAGAATTTTGAGCATGACTTTACTAGCCTATGAGATGAGTGCAGTTGTGCGATCATTTAAGCATTCTTTGGCATTGCCTTTCTTGGGATTGGGATGAAGACTGACCTTTTCCAACCATGTGGCCACTGCTGAGTTTTCCAAATTTGCTGGTGTATTGAGTGCAGCACTTTCACAACATCATCTTTCAGGGTTTGAAATAGCTCATCTGGAATTCTGTCACCTCCACTGGCTTTGTTCATATTGATGCTTTCTAAGGCCCACTTGACTTCATATTCACTTGGCTTCACATTCCAAGATGTCTGGCTTGCAGTCATTGATCACACCATCATGATTGTCTTGGTTGTGAAGATCTGTTTTGTACAGTTCTTCAGTGTATTATTGCCACCTCTTCTTAATGTCTGCTGCTTCTCTTAGGTTCCTACAATTTCTGTCCTTTATCGAGCCCATCTTTGCATGAAATGTTCCCTTGGTAGCTCTAATATTCTTGAAGAGATCTCTTGTCTTTCCCATTCAGTTGTTTTCATCGATTTCTTTGCATTGATTGCTGAGGAAGGCTTTCTTATTTCTCCTTGTTATTCTTTGGAACTCTGCATTCAGATACTTATACCTTTTTATTTCTCCTTTGCTTTTCGGTTCTTTTCTTTTCACAGCTATTTGTAAGGCCTAACCAGACAGCCATTTTGCTTTTTAGCATTTCTTTTCAATGGGGATGGTCTTGGTCCCTGTTTCCTGTACAATGTCATGAACCTCCGTCCATAGATCATCAGCCACTCTATCTATCAGATCTAGTCCTTTAAATTTATTTCTCCTTTCCACAGTATAATCTTAAGGGATTTGATTTAAGTCATATCTGAATGGTTTGGTGGTTTTCCCTACTTTCTTCAATTTAAGTCTGAATTTGACAATAAGGAGTTTATGATCTGAGCCACAGTCAGCTCTGGTCTTGTATTTGCTAACTTTATAGTATTTCTCCACTTTGGCTGGAAAGAATACAGTTAATCTGATTTTGGTGTTGACCATCTGGTGATGTCCATGTGTTGAGTATTCTTTTCTGTTGCTGAAAGAACTTGCTTGCTATGACCAGTGTGTTCTCATGCAAAACTCTATTAGCCTTTGTCCTGTTTCATTCTGTGCTCCCAGGCCAGATTTCCCAGTTACGCCAGGTGTTTCTTAATTCCTATTTTTGCATTCCAGTCCCCTAAAATGAAAAGGACATCTTTTTTAAGTGTTAGTTCTAAAAGGTCTTGTAGGTCTTCACAGAACCTTTCAACTTCGGCTTTTTAAGTGTTACTGGTTGGGGCATAGGCTTGAATTACTATAATATTGAATGATTTGCGTTGGAAATGAACAGAGATCATTCTGTTCGTTTGGAAATTGCATCCAAATTCAACATGTCGGAATCTTCTGTTGACCATGATGACTACTCCATTTCTTCTAAGGGATTCTTGCCCACAGTAGTAGATATAACTTTCATCTGAGTTAAATTTACCCATTCCAGTCCATTTCAGTTCACTGATTCCTAGAATGTCTACATTCAACCTTGCCATCTCTTGTTTGACCACTTCCAATTTGTCTTGATTCATGGACCTATCGTTCCAGGTTCCTATGCAATATTGTTCTTTGCATCATCAGACCTTGCTTATATCACCAGTAACATCCACAACTGGGCATTGCTTTTGCTTTTGCTCCACCCCTTCATTTTTTTCTGAAGTTATTTCACCACTGATTGCCAGTAGCATACTGGGAACCTACCGACCTGGGGAGCTCCTCATTCAGTATCCTATTATTAAGACTTTTCATACACTTCTTGTGGTTCTCTATGAAAGTATACTGAAGTGACTTTCCATTCCCTT
Source organism: Moschus berezovskii (assembly GCF_049115385.1). Classification (NCBI taxonomy): domain Eukaryota; kingdom Metazoa; phylum Chordata; class Mammalia; order Artiodactyla; family Moschidae; genus Moschus; species Moschus berezovskii. The sequence continues at coordinate 31,517,957 of NC_142489.1, read as the reverse complement.
CTCCAGTGGACCACATTCTGTCAGACCTCTCCACCATGACCAGCCCATCGTGGGTGGCCCTACACAGCATGGCTTAGATTCATTCAGTTAGAGATCAGTTAGAGAAAGCTGTGGTCCATGTGATCAGATCGACTAGCTTTCTATGATCACGATTTCTGTGTGTCTGCCTTCTGATGCCCTCTCGCAATTCCTACCATCATATTTGGGTTACTCTTACCTTGGTTTTGGGGTATCTCTTCACGGCTGTTCCAGCAAAGCACAGCCACTGAACCTTACATTGGACGGGGGTTATCTCCTCACGGCTGCCCCACCTGATCTTGAATGTGGAGTTGATCCTCACGGCCCTCCTGTGCCTGCACAGCCAGCGCCACTTGGATGTGGGATAGCTCCTTTCGGCTGCTGCCCATGGCCTTGGGCATAGGGTAGCTCCTCTTGGCCGCTGCCAAGAATCACTTTTATTTCAGAAAGCAAATGGATTTACTGATTTGATTTATACATGTAAAAATTCTTTAGGAATGAGATTTGCAGGCTCATGGTTTTTGTTGCTATTTGTGTAAGGAGCCTGTATTTTAAGTTGATGCTGAAGTATAAACACTGGTTGAACATTGCCCATCAATTTCTAGGAGACCAGTGACATTGTGATGTCACAGCTACTCTTCCATTGCTAGGAGACCAGTGCCTTTTGGAACAACTGTGATGGTCTAGGGAGTTTCCCCCTTAGGCCAGTCAAGCAGCATTTGAATTTGTTGTGTGTAATATCAGAAAAATGAGAAAAGTATCTGAAGAAAGATTTTTCTGAGATGGCACATATTTCTTCAGAAATTCTTGATGTGCCTCCTAACGATGAATCCACTGGTTCAGAAACCTCCATCAGACCTTTGTATGATTATACACTTGCTGGGGACTTGGTTTTGCGATCTCTTATTGAAGAATATGCTTTTCAGGCTTTGACTGAGGAAGTTCTGATGAAAAGGCCATGTTACACATTTTCTGTCTCTGAAACAGGTGAGCTGAATGATTTTCTTCCACTCACTTTTCCACAAAAATTGTGGAATATAGTGGAAAGTGATCAATTTCAATCTATTTGGTGGGATGAGAGTGGCACTTGTATAGTGATCAATGAAGAACTCTTCAAGAAAGAAGTCTTGGAAAGAAAGGCGCCTTTCAGAATATTTGAAACCAATAATATGAAAAGTCTAGTTCGACAGCTGAACCTTTATGGGTTTAGTAAAAAGCGACAACCTATTCAAAGATCTGCTTCACTATCTGACTTTCTGGAAGAAGAAAACAACATCTCTCTTTTGAGCAAGGTATCCCAAAATTTTCACTTATTAGCAATATGTAAGATTAAATCATGTGACCAAGAAAGCATGTTACCATATGTAGCTAAAACAGAATTCAAAATTGACATACCAATTTGTTGAAAAAGCTTTATTGTTTGAAGTTGAGACAGCTGGAGGATACAATATTTGATATTTAACAAACTTTCCAATCAACTTGAAACAAGATACAAGTCTTGAAGCTACTTATGGTATTTGCTATATATATACAACATACTTTTAGTTGAGGAGCACATTTGTTTCTAACATGTTAGCTGTTAAAACTACTATGGAGGCGTTTAATTTGATGGAATTTAATTGGTATCATTCAAGGAATTATTTTTTCTTTTCTAATTTTATTTATTTTAATTGGAGGCTAATTACTTTACATTATTGTATTGGTTTTGCCATACATTTACATGAATCTGCCCCAGGTATACATGTGTTCCCCATCTTGAACCCACTCCCACTTCCCTCCCTCCTGCCTCCCCATCTCATCCCTCTGGTTCAACCCAGTACACCATCCCCAGGCATCCTGTATCATGCATTGAAACTGGAATTGTAATTCGTTGCACATATGATAATATACGTTTCAATGCCATTCTCCCAAATCATCCCATCCCTCTCCTACAGAGTCCAAAAGACTGTTCTATACATCTGTGTCTCTCTTGCTGTCTCATTTATAGGGTTATTGTTATCACCTTTCTAAATTCCATATATATGCGTTAGTATACTGTATTGGTGTTTTTCTTTCTGCCTTAATTCACTCTGTATAATAGGCTCCCGTTTCATCCACCTCATTGGAACTGATTCAGATGTATTTTTAATGGCTGAGTAATACTCCATTTTGCATGTGTACCACAGCTTTCTTATCCATTCGTCTGCAGACGGACATGTAGGTTACCTCCATGTCCTGGCTATTATAAACTGTGCTACGATAAACACCTTGGTGTGTATGCCCTGGAGTGTGATTGCTGGGTCCTATGGCAGCTTTATTTCCAGTTTTTGAAGGAATCTCCACACTGTTCTTCATAGTGGTTGTGCTGTTTGCATTCCCACCAACAGTATAAGAGGGTTCCCTTTTTTCCACACCCCCTCCAGTATTTATTGCTTGTAGACTTTGGGACTGGCACAAAAGGATACCTTATTGTGGTTATGATTTGCATTTCTCTGATTATGAGTGATGCTGAGCATCTTTTCTTGTGTTTGTTAGCCATCTGTATGAAGGAATAAACTTTTATAGTTTAGCTTTTATGGCAGTTTTACCTTGGTTTATAAAGAAACTAAATAATTGTATCCTTTGACTTTAGTTACAGATCTACTATAATCCAAATTTCAAAAGAAGCTATCCTTAACTTTTAGTAAGAATAAAAAGAAGAATTGGGATTAACAATGTGTCTGCAATATCTTCATTAGTTCGAGATTGCAAGAAGAAGCGTGTTAAAAAAAGTGTCAACATAGATGATCGTAACTCTGATTTTCTTCCTAAAACTAGTAGAGAGAGTACATTTTCAGCCTCCACCAGTTTAAGTGTGCCTTTCATACAAAAGCCTCACATCAGCCAGACAGTCGCTAATACAAGAGCTCTAGCTCTGTGTGACTTACCTTCCCCATCATCAATATAAGTTAGCCAAACAGAACAGATTGTGGGATATCAACCTGCTGTTTTGAATCAGTTGAGAATTTTTCAGTGGCACTCACATAGCAGCTACACTCAGGTAAATGGCCACGTTGAGGACTTGCCTATGACAACTACATCGAATTCTCAGAACCACATGCTATCTCCATTACAGAGCAGTTATTCTAGACTGATGGTGGAGCCTTCTAAGTTTCCAGATAGATATAGTGATATGTCAGCCCATGACAGTCCTTTCCGTGACCTTCTAAAGAGAGGCAACTCATGGCCCTCAGTGCCAAAGATCACTTATACATCTGCCTCCTCTCTTTCAAGTCAACTCATCAAGAATCATCGTTTTGTGAAAACCATGCTAATTAAAACGGACCTATCAAATAAATGTCAGATTATGGAGCCTAATGAAGATTGAAATTGTTGTTGGGAGATGTCAACAAATACCTACTATTCTTGCATTTGAACAATAAAGTTGCATGTTCATCTTCATAGTTTCATTTTATTTTTTCAAACAATGAAGAGAAAAATGAGGCTTAGTTTAATGTCTGGCTATTTTACTGTACTGTTTTATAAACTCTTCAGGACAAGAAAACATTCATTATGCATCCTAGGTCAATGACACCTGATCTAATATTTGTAAGCAAGAAAATGAGAACAAAGGGAAAAGAGGTAATGGATGTAACGTGATTTCTGAAATCATCCCTGCTGAAATGAACGGGTGTCTACATGAGGAGTGTATGGGTGAAGGAAGAAATACAAATAAAATCAAGGAAATGGAAATGCACAGTATGCACCTTAGTGCAGTCACAGTTACATTATATTCTATTAGATACTGGTAGAGTATTAAAAGGGTAGAAGGAAGGTTATCTTCAGTATAGAAATTCATTATGTACTTGAAAATATAAAATCATGATCATCAAAATCATGATCACCACTGTACTGACACTATGATACCAAAGAAAACATGACATAACCAGTGACTGGCCCATGGTCAGCACAAGATATGTATTTTACAAGTGATAATGTATAGGGACATTTTTGTTCTGCTGTCCTTAAGTGAAAGCCAAAGTGAAGTAGCTCAGTCGTGTCCGACGCTTTGCGACCCCTGTGGACTGTAGCCTACCATGCTCATCCATCCATGGGATTCTCCAGGCAAAGATAATGGAGTGGGTTGCCATTTCCTTCTTCAGGGATCTTACTGACCCAGGGATTAAACCCGGGTCTCCCACATTGCAGGGAGACGCTTTACTGTCTGAGCCACCAGGGAAGATGCTGTCCTTGAGGCACACCTTTATTTCCTGAAACCAAGATTCCACCCTATATTTCCTAATGCATGTTTAGATGTTGGTTATCGGTTCACACAGAGACATAATACATTCCTGGTGGTGATTGCAGCACATCAGTGTGATGAACAAGTTCTGTGAAGACATGGTATCTTTTTTCCTTAACAATTTCATTATCTTTCTCTTATACTGTGCTTCCGGAGCTACAATCTCTCAACCTAATTTCAGTCATGCTAAGCCGCTTCTCACAATTTTGTCTCAGCTCTTTCTTGGGGTTGGAAGAAACTGTCATTCAGATCTTCCATGTGTTTTGGGTCTACTCTCTTTAGGTATCTTTCACATCAGCTAAAATTAGAGCCTGCAAATGATACATTTTAAGTACTTACTAAGTTATCAATAAAGAAATGTCATAACCAATCAAATGCTATATACATTACTCAACATATTCCTATAACCGTCAGTTTTATCATAATTGGCCTTTCCTCTTTACTGATAACTTTTTCCAAGTTGATAAATATTTATTATATTTACACGAATGTTAAATGTGGGAATTCAAACTATAAAATGACTTCTGCTATCATGAAGTTTACAGTCTATAAGAACCCATTCTAAGCATGTAGTTTCAGGACCCAGTACCTTAAAATTCAATAGTAGTTGTGGAGACATGAATAAAAAAAAAAAGAATCATTAATTTTAATAATCTAGAAAAGTCATGGAGTAAGCAGGGATCAATATCAATGGTTGACCCCTAATATATTTCACAACGAAATACTCTGAACAAAGTGTCTGCTTGTTGGACTATCCAGATATCATGAACACTACCTAGAAATCTTTGTAATCTCAAATTTGGGTTCATTCCTTTAGATGTTGGTGGAAACATCAAGTCAGATCCCTGTTTTGGGATAGTTACCCACATAGGACAACATCAAGTTAAGTTGACCACTTTCATTCTTGCAGCTAATGAACAGTGAAATCTGTGGAATATCTGTGTAGATAAAGGAATGGTCAACAAACACACTTTTTCTTTCACTGAAAAATTACATTTAAGAGGTAAGCATTTTGAAGCAATGGTAAGTGTTATTGAAATTGGTGTTCTTAGTTATGATTTCAAGCCAAAAGTTCAATGCTCTTGTTTTAGATTTCAGTTTTTTTATGAAACTAAAAGACACTTACTCCTTGGAAGGAAAGTTATGGTGAACCTAGATAGCATATGCAAAGCAGAGACATTACTTTGCCAACCAAGGTCTGGCTAGTCAAGGCTATGGTTTTTCCAGTGGTCATGTATGGATGTGAGAGTTGGACTGTGAAGAAAGCTGATAGCCGAAGACTTGAAGCTTTTGAACTGTGGTGTTGGAGAAGACTCTTGAGAGTCCCGTGGACTGCAAGGAGATCCAACCAGTGCATTCTAAGGGAGATCAGTTCTGAGTGTTCATTGGAATGACTGGTGCTGAAGTTGAAACTCCAATACTTTGGCCACCTTATGTGAAGAGTTTACTCACTGGAAAAGACTCTGATGCTGGGAGGGATTTGGGGCAGGAGGAGAAGGGGAAGACAGAGAATGAGATGGCTGCATGGCATCACCGACTTGATGGAGATGAGTTTGAGTGAACTTCAGGTGTTGGTGATGGACAGGGAGGCCTGGTATGCTGTGATTTATGGGGTCGCCAAGGGGCAGACAGGAGTGAGCAACTGAATTGACATACTGACTGACGATGTAGTCCAATTTGCATCCTTTGAGCAATATCACCTTAAAGGTGATTCCATTTGCTATTTCATTGCCATGTACTGATTATTCGTTCTCAGTCCCTTTTACTTCTTTTCATGTTCTGCTTTGAGTGTCAGGTCCTTCTCATAAAGAACAGGAATAATCCACTTAGTACTCTGTGATAACTTAGAAAAGACATGGACAAGGACATTCAATATATCATGTTGAAAAGCTACAATACTAACCTGTACTAACAGCATTAGCCTGTACTTCAATTGTCATACCAAGGGAAACCTGGTAAGATGGTCCATTCCCTTTGTTATCAATTCCCATTTGGCTTTGAAATATCAGTACCTGTCATTCTCCAGAGCTTATAGAGAAAATAGCTCAATACCTTAGGGAAGCATTGTACATGAATTCAATTTTCTTTCCTTTATGTATTTACTTTATAATTGGTGCCTAAAATTGCAAAACTGAAAACAAAAATTAAGTGAGGTAAATACAGAAGATTGGGGCAAAAAGTAGAAAAATTTGATGGGACAAGATCAGGGGATGAAATTGGATACTTAAAATATAACAAGCAAATGTGTCAATGAAGGGCCTAAAGAGGTCAATATGACTTCAATATTGTTACACTACAACTTTATTTTCATCAAATCACAGAATAGTTTTCCATGCAAATATTCTAAGATCCCATGGGATGTAGATCAATGTTCTATCTTTTGAAACATTCTGATTTAAAATGTCACTAGAGTGAAATCATTTGACTACAAAATAACTTCCAACATTAGGCCTAGAAACAGATATCAGAGAACTCTGTGAATTTCATAAGTGTCCCTCAGTGAGTACTTTGGTTTTCTTTTCCTTTCATAATTGTGTTTTGGGCATGTAAGATTGTGACTCTCCTTGTGTGTGTGTGTGTATGTGTGTGTATCAGATTAAGAATGTGATTGTGAGTGTACGTCTGGGTTCTCTTTTGCACTTTCATGTTAGAGATTTTGGCTGAAGAAACGGCTAATTCAATAGTATAAAGAGGTACAAATCAAAATGTCCATTCAAAGGTCTGTTTTAGTATTTCAAAGTACAAGACAAATGGATGAGTCTCAGAGATTGAAAGCATTTCGATAATAACCAAGCTACTCCACCCTAACATACTTAAAATCTATGGCACTGTCACAATCAGCCCTCCAAAGTTGAGAGGGGCCTTAGAAGTCTGTGATGTCTGACAATAACAAAAACACCCACCCACTAATTTGGCAATACCAGAGAAGCTAAGTAGGTGAGTGGAGTTTCAACCAAGCCTTCCTGTAATAGGATACTACGTTCCTATAGGAGGTGGCACACTCTCCATTATTAATAACATTCTTAGGGATCAAAGAAACTAATGATGAAATCTGTAATTCTGTTCCCACATGGTAGAAGTGGCCTTCCTCCTTCACAAGGGTATCAGTTAAAATAGACAATTAAATAGAAGGAAGTGATAACATGGCCCACATACTTCGTAGATAAAATCTTCAATATCCAAGCCCTACCACACTGATAAGATAGTGACTATACATGAATTCTGGTTTCAGCTCTGTGTGGCAATCATCATATAATGGCACTGAAACATGTATATGATCATATATGCAACGAATCTCCAGTCCATATTCGATGCATGATACAGGATGCTCAGGGCTGGTATACTGGGATAAACCAGAGGAATTGGTTGGGGAGGGAGGTGGGAGTGGGTTTCAAGATGGGGAACACATGTGCAAATTCATGTCAATGTATGCCAAAACCAATACAATAATGCAAAGTAATTAGCCTCCAATTAAAATAAATAAATAAATAAAAAGAATGTATGAATATTTGAGATGCACTGATAGTGAAAATCGATTAAGGCAAAAATCTTGAGATCTGATTCAAAGAGGAAAACTGTGTACTCCCTGTCTTCTGTTTCATGGGACTTCAGATACATTCACACAGTTCCACAATTCTCAACCCTCATCTGAAGACAAAAACTGTGACACTAAAAGAGGAATGGTCTATGTACAGAGAAGGCAAGTAGCAAAGTTTAAATGGATCCAGTCTCCTACCTACATCCTTGCTTAGTAATGTAACCCCTTGTAAGCTTTCCTAAGGGTAACTAGAATACACAAGTCTAAGATGCTTCTCCCACAATTACAGAGTTTGATTGAGAAGATATAAGTTTGCTTAACTCTCAACTCATCCTTAAGATCAAATATCATGCCTGTTAACACATCAGAAGATGGGCAGTTCTAGCAGATATTTACAGACAATACATGCTTCTGCCTCAGACCAAGCTTGTAGATCCAAGTGGCTGATGAGGTAAGGTTTCTGTCTCAGGATACCACATGACTCCGCAGGAGTTCTCCTTTTCTGGGAAGCTCTCCAAAAACATTGTGAGAAGTACAATGTGAGGGAGGAAAGGAAGTAAACTGACAAGAGCTTTGTTCTTTCTAATTGTCCTGAATATCACTTATCATCCCAGGTACAATGACAGGCTTACCATTCTATCTGAACTATCTCCCAGCACTGCCAAGACTAATTTTTTGATGTAGTTCAGTCACTCACTCTTGTCTAATTCTTTGTGACTACATGTACAGAAAGAACCCGGGGATTGCCTGCCCTTCAAATCTCCCAGAGCTTTCTCAAATCCTTGACCTTTGAGTCAGTGATGCTTTGCGGCCATCTTGGCCTCTGCCCTTCCCTACTTCTCCTGTGCCCAATCTTTCCCAGCATCGGTTTCATCCCAGTGATTTTGCTCTAGGCCTCATGTGGCCAATATATTGGCTCTTCATGTTCAGCATCAGTCCTTCTGAGACAGTCAGAGATGGTTTCCTTCAAGCTTTTCCAGTTTGAACTCCAAACTCACCACGGAACTCTCACACATCTTCTCCAGGCTCTGTTGCAAAACATCAATATTACGGCACTCAGTTTTTGTGGTTCTGCTCATTCCTCCACACGTTCCTCCCGAAAATCAACTTTGACTAGTCAGGTCTTTTTCAGTAATCTCTCAGCTTTTTAACATGGTGTCTAGATCGGTCACAGCTTTTCATCAAAGTGCAAGTTCCTTTAAATTTCATGGCTGCAGTCAATTCGGCAGTGATATCAGGGGTCAAGAAAGGGAAACCTGTCATTAATTCAATTGTATCCCATCAATATATCTCAAAATGATGGGACCAAATTCCATGAGTTTATTTTTTGAGTGTTTGTTTTTATATTGAGTTTTAATCCAGCTTTTCCACTCTCCCATTTCACCTTCATCAGAAGGCTCTTTACTTCCTGGTATTTTTCATCCATTTCTGTGTTGTCATCTTATAACTCAGGTTATTCATTCTTCTCACAGTAATTTTGTTTCCAACTTCAGATTCTTTCAGCAAGTTACTATCCATGATGCACTCTGCACAGAAGTCAAATGAGCTGGGTGACCATATATAGCCTTGATGTATTTCCTTCCCTATTATGTACCAGTTCATTGTTCCTTGTCCAGTTCCAACTGTTGTGTCTTCACCTGCATGCATGTTTCCCAGGAAACAGGTAAGGTGGTCACGTATTCTTATCCCTTTAAGAATGTTCCACAATTTGTTGTGACCCACGCAGTCAAAAGGCTTCCCTGGTGGCTCAGATGCTAAAGCATCTGCCTGCAATGGGGCAGACACAGTTTTGATCACTGCGTCTAGAAGATGCCCAGCAAAAGGAGATGGTAGGCTACTGTACATTGGGTCACAAAGAGTCAAACACACCAAAATAACCTCATATTCACACGCAGTCTATGCCAGTAACAGAGACAATAAAGAAAATGTAGATAACTTTATGAAATCCCCTTGTTTTCACTATGATCCAAACTCCAATTAAGGTTTTCCTTAAGATTAAATGACTAACTACACCTCCCTGTTTTGCTTTGTTTTGTTCTGCACTTTTTTTCTCTGTTTCTCTCTTTTAAGCTATTATCTACCAATTGTCACATTCCCGGGCCCTTGCCATCTTCCTATACAAGAATTAAATTAGGCCCATGCCATCTTCCTATACAAGAATTAAATTATGCCCATGCCACTCTCTGACCTTTGACACCCACTTAAAACAGTTAAGTTTCCAGAGCTGAAATAAGGAATCTGTGCTCTGGGAAAATGTCAGGACAGCTTGACAAATAGCTATATATTTTCAGGGACTGACTTTTTGAGCCCAATTCCTGTACCACTTCTCATCCTGAAAAGATCTATAGTTTCTTGGTGAAGTGAAGTCACTCAGTCATGTCTGACTCTTTGCTACCCCGTGGAGTATAGCCCACCAGGCTCCTCTGTCCGTGGGATTTTCCAGGCAAGAATACTGGAGTGGGTTGCCATTTCCTTCTCCAGGGGATCTTCCCAACCCAGGGATAGAACCCAGGTCTCCCTCATTTCAGGCAGATGCTTTCACCTCTGAGCCATTAATCAGATGACAATTCCTCATTAGCAGAAATTTCAAGAAAAATAAATGTATTTATTTGCGTGTTCAAAATCAATGATGTAACGATTACGTAACTATGTATGTAACCGCCCATCAAACTGATTAATTCATGTCAGCTAAAGTTTGTTGTTTCACTGTCATGCATAAACGAATTACAGAGCTTGCCTAGAAATAAGATCAGAATTTCTGATTTCACAGAAAATAAGAGGACATTGAGTGCAACTCTCTTTACGGAGGCATGACAAATAATACTTCTATCAAGACAACACTTCCTCCAGAGCATCAAATGGATATTAGCAGAAGATCTTGCTCAACAGTGAGGTATATATGGAAAGTAGACATAACTGAGAAGAATGGAGGGAAGATGGGAGGAGGACGAGAGGAATAGAACCAAGCCTGTTTCTTGTGGTGGGAGATGGAGAATCAGGGAATAGATTGAGGATTCAAGCAAGCGACCTCACTAAACTTAAATTAATTTTGACTGAAAGGAAGCAAGGTGAAGTAGCTGATGAAATATAATTTTCCTCTAGTGAAAATCAAACAGAGAATGTGTGGTGTGGTCCTGCATGCCCTAAATGGCAGGCCAGGTCAACCAGTGTACAAGGGCGTTGAAGATCAAGCATGGGGTTAGAAAGGCAACTTGTGAGGGAACTGATTGACTATGTGGAGATGGAATTATGCAACTGGGATGACAAATTGTGCAGAAAGGAATGCCTTTGAAAAATCCCAAACTGACAAATTGGGACCTTAGTACTCAGTCACACAGAGGATGTGGTGAAAGCATTGAATTTCCCCCTCGTGCCACATGCTGAGACCTACTACAGGCAATAGAAAAAGACCAACTGGAACTATCACACATGCTTCTGCCACCACAGGCTAGAAAACTATCCCATGAGGGCCATAATTTTTCTGCCCATGGTCGCTGGCTCCTCTGCAAAACTGACACCACCAGGGTTCCTACAGTCCCAGCAGCTTTACCTCTTTATCCTGTGCTCACCAAGGCAAGCCCAAGTGTTCCACAAGGGTCTTGGGGACAGCATTCTCTGGTGACCACACGGAGAGGTTGTTATCAAACTACATCTGAGACTCAGGATCAGGGAAATGAAGGAAAAGGATTGAAAACTTTCCCACCAGCTGAGCAAGCCGCAGATTAAATACATGCAATCAACTCTGCAGATGTTTTCTCTATGGGATAAAAAAAGGACAATAGATTTCCAACGAATGAAAATACGCAGGCTGTTGCAGCTCTCAGAACAAAGGAGTAATCCCAGTTTAGAGTCTGACCTGTCCTTACTGAAGATCCAGAGTTAAGTTCTGCCCACATTTGGTGAGTTTTCTAGAGAGGTGAATTTGTGCTGTGGCACATGTTCAGGACCAAAACCCAGGGACCCTAGGTAACATTCATTGTACTTCCGATGTTTTGCTATGATGCGTGGTGGTTCACTCTCTGTCTCACTTAAAAGCTTTCTAATTATTCTTGCTTATTTGGTGTTTTAAGATTTTTTATATTGGTATGTATCTATTGTGCATTTTCTTTTCCTGATTTCTGTGCCTTTTGTTGATGTTGTTTGTTGTTTCTTGTCATTTTTTTTTAATAAACATATATATCCTTATTAACTGTGATTTTCTCTTGTTCTGTGGGAAAGCTCTTATCATTTTGTCAGAGTTTTTTCCTATATTCTTCAGATGGCACTCTGCTCTGGTGTTGTTTTATGTCTTACAATATATTTGCTTAGTTCTCTTGATTCTGTGTTCTTCCCTATGGTCATTACTGCTTCTATTATTTTACTTGTGGTTTGATTTTGATTTCTTACCATTTGTCTGTCTTCCTTTGTTCCCCTGTCTAATCTTTTACTATGTGATCTTTGTTCTCTGACTGGAAGTTGGGCCTGATCACCTAGGGCTTCAACAACGTATCATAGACCAACAGATAATTCCCAGTTCTAATGAATATTAATTGGTGAGAGTCTCTATGAAGACCTCCATCTGAAACGAAGAACCATTCCATCCAAAAGCCTATACTACCCAGAGATGCTGCCTTACACCACACACAATGTAAGACAGAAACACAAGCCAAATCATTCCCAGATGGACTGTCTAAAGTACACTAAACCTATACACACCTGAAAAAGACTCCTCTGACACGGTCCCACAATGAGAGAGAGAAGCATCAGCTGTGGCTACAAGAATGTAGTTGCCAGTCCCTCCCCCTCCATGGACACACAAACCACTGGACCAAACTTATACGTTCAGGATACAGACTGGAAGCAAGTACTACCATCCTATACCCCGGGTAGGAAAGACTAGTTACATAATTATCTAAGCAAATATGAAGACAATAAAGCATTTTGCAGGCAAAGAAACAAGGTAAAAATACTTATGTCATAATTAAAGAGGAAATAGAAATTGTCACTGAAAAAGAATTGAGAGTAACGATAGGAAAGATGATCAAACCTCTCCGAAAATAAATGGAGATCATACAAGAAACACTTACGAAGGTCATGGAACAGCTAAATAACAAGAAATGGATGATAGCACAATAACTGCCATATGTGTATTCTAGGTTGTTCCATGCCTTTGTACAGCAGAAGCCAGAACAACATTGGGAAACAATTATCTTTCAATTTTTAAATGAAGTAGTACAAATTTAAAGAACAAGCAGACCTGACAATTCAGTTGATACTGAAGTAGATTTTACCGAAAACCCGCAGAGTACAGTTTCTTCGCAAGGTCAAAAGAAATATTTCTGAATAAATAAAAAGCTGGATCACTAATCAGGACTTGGTAAATTTAAAATAATCAAAATTGTATCAGATTTTTTTTTTTAACCACAGCGTTATGATTTATATGTCATTCATGGGTGGGAGAGAAAAAACAAACAAAGCATAAATAACAAAGAAAAGAAAAAACTGAAAAGCATGAATACATTGAGGTTCATGTATGCACCTCTTCATGGCCAAGAAATCATTGAAGAGTCAGAGAGAAAATATATATATATATATGTGTGTGTGTGTGTGTGTGTGTATCAGTTCAGCTCAGTCGCTGAGTCGTACACAACTCATTGAGACCTCATGAATCAGAGCATGCCAGGCCTCCCTGTCCATCACCAACTCACTGAGTTCACTCAAACTCACCTCCATTGAGTCAGTGACGTTATCAAGACATCTCATTCTCTTCCTTCCCCTTCTCCTCCTGTCCCCAATTCCCAGCATCAGAGTCTTTTTCAGTGAGTCAACTCTTTGCATGAGTTGGCCAAATTATTGGAGTTTTAGCTTCAGCATCAGTCCTTCCAATGAACAACCAGGACTGATCTCCTTTAGAATGGACTGGTTGGAACTACATGCAGTCCAAGGGATTCTCAAGAGTCTTCTCCAACACCACAATTCAAAAGCATCAATTCTTTGGCAATCAACTTTCTTCACAGTCCAACTCTCACATCTGTACATGACCACTGGAAAAACCATAACCTTGACTAGACGGACCTTTGTTGGCAAAGAAATGTCTCTCCTTCTATTATGCCATCTAGGTTGGTCATAACTTTCCTTCCAAGGAGTAAACATCTTTTAATTTCATAGCTGCAGTCAGCATTCACAGCGATTTTGGAGCCCCCCAAAATAAAGTCTGACACTGTTTCCACTGTTTCCCCGTCTATTTTCCATGAAGTACATATTCATACAAACTAATGACAATGAAATTGTGATTGCATAAAACACATGAAACAGGATAAAACACTAATTAAACTTACAACTAAAGCAATTAGACAGAAGAATAAATACAAAACCAAAAATTGGTTTTGGGAAAAAAAAAAAAAAACAGAGAAGTGCGGGGGGAAAAAAGATGAAAATAGTAGCAAAGATCAATAATACAAAAAGGGGGCTCTTGGAGAGAATAAAGAAAATACATAAAACATGAGCCAGAGCCATCAACAAAAAAGGGAGAACACTCAAATCAATAAAGTCATACATGAGAAAGGACACATTATAACCAACAGCACAGAAATACCAAAAGATCATGATAGATTGCTACAAAGAACTTTAAGCCAATAAAATGTAGAATCTGGAAACCGCAGACTACTTCTTATGAACGCAGCTAAGAGGAACCAGTAAATTTGAACACAACATTACAACCACTAATATTGACACTGCTATGAAAAATTTGCCAGCTAACAACATTCAAGGTCCAGATGATGTCAGATGGTGTTTTATAAACCTTTAAGTTAAATGTTAACATACGGGCTTCTTAAACATTTCCAAAATACTACAACGGTAGGAAACCCCACAAACTCATCCTACGAGTACAGCATCACCTGATAGCAAAGACAAAGTTAACACGGAAAAGGAAAATTATAGACCAGTATCACATAAACAAACATAGAGGCAAACATCCTCAACAAAATCATCCCAAGAAGATTCCATCAACACTTTAAAATTATCGAACAGCTTTAACATTGAGGTTTTTCCCCAGATATGCAGACATTCTCCGGTAGCTGTGTATTAATCCATGAGATGCATTATAACAAATTTCAGGATTAAAACCATATGATCACCTCAGTTCAGTTCAGTTTCTCAGTCTGTCTGACTCTTTGTGATCCCATGAATCACAGCACGCCAGGCCTCCCTGTCCATCACCAATTCCCGGAGTACACTCCACTCATGTCCATTGAGTCAGTGATGCCATCCAGCCATCTTATTCTCTGTCGTCCCCTTCGCCTACTGCCCCCAATCCCTCCCAGCATCAAAGTATTTTCCAGTGAGTCAACGCTTTGTATGAGGTCGTCAAAATACCGGAGTTCCAACTTTACCATGAGTCCTTCCAATGAACACCCATGACTGATCTCCTTACTGCTTGCATCACCTTGCAGTCCAAGGGACTCTCAAGAGTCTTCTCCAACACTACAATTCAAAAGCATCGATTCTTTGGCGATCAGCTTTCTTCACAGTCTACCTCTCACATCTGTACATGACAACTGGAAAAACCATACCCTTAACTAGAAGGACCTTTGTTGGTAAAGTAGTCTCTACTCTTTTAAAATGCTATCTACTCTGGTGGTAACTTTCCTTCCAAGGAGTAAACATCTTCAAATGTCATGGCTGCGATCAGCATCTTCAGTGATTCTGGAGCCCCAAAAAGCTCTCACACTGTTTCCACTGTTTCCCCATCTATTTGCTATGAAGTGATGGGACCAGATGCCATGATTTTAGTTTTCTGAATGTTGAGCTTTAAGTCAACTTTTTCCCTCTCCTCTTACACTTTCCTCAAGAGGTGTTTTAGTTCCTCTTCACTTTCTGCCATAAGGGTGGTGTCATCTGCATATCTGCGGTTATTGGTATTTCTCCCAGCAATCCTGATTCCCGCTTCTGATTCTTCATCCCAGCATTCCTCATGATGTACTCTGCATATAACTTAAATAATCAGCGTGACAATATTCAGCCTTGACGTACTCCTTTTCCTATTTGGAATCAGTCTGTCCCATATCCAGTTCTGTTGCTTCCTTACCTGCATATAGGTTTCTCAAGAGTCAGGTCAGGTGGTCTGTTATTCCCATCCCTTTCAGAATTTTCTAGCGTTTACTGTGATCCACATAGTCAAAGACATTGACATAGTCAATAAAGCAGAAATCGATGTTTTTCTAGAACTCTCTTACTTTTTCCATGATCCAGCGGATGTTGGCATTTTGATCTCTGGTTTCCCTGCATTTTCTAAAACCAGCTTGAACATCTGGAAGTTCACCATTCATGCATGCTGAAGCCTGGCTTGTGAATTTTGAGCATGATATTGTTCGCGTATGAGATGAGTGCAATTGTGCGGTATTTTGAGCATTCCTTGGCATTGGCTTTGTTTGGGTTTGGAATGAAAACTGATCTTTTCCAGTCCTGTGTCCACTTCTGAGTTTTCCAAATTTGCTGGCCTATTGAGTGCCGCACTTTCACAGAATCATCTTTCAGGATTTGAATTAGCTTAACTGTAATTCCATCACCTCCACTAGCTTTGTTCATAGTGATGCTTTCCAAGTCCCACTTGACTTCACCTTCCAAGAAATCTGGCTCTAGGTGATTGATCACACCATTGTGATTAACTTGATCTTTTTTGTACAGATCTTCTGCGTATTTTTGCCACCTTTTTTTTAATGATCACCTCAATAGAAAAAAAATGAAACTTTAATAAAATCCAACAAGCATGTGTGATAAAAAATTTTTCAGAAACTGAGCGTAGCAAACATTACCTCAACATAGTAAAGGCATACAAATCCAGACAACTGTGAGGTAACATACACTATTCTGCATGGTGATCATCATAAAAAATCTACAGTAGGGTCCTTCCTTGATGGTCCAGTGGCTAAGACACCATGATTCCAAATCAGGGGTTCCATGTTTGATCCCTGGTCATGGAACTAGACTCCATATGCAGCATTTAAGGCCTGGTGTAACCAAATAATGAAGCAAATGTGTGTGTGTGTGTGTGTGATGTGTATATTTATATATACATATAAATAACAATTTAAAAATATAATACAAATATAATTAAAATATATAAATAAAATTAAAATAATATACAAATGTATAATATAAATATAATATGAAAATATTTATATTATAAATTAACAATCATTTTATATATATACACTGGAGAAGGGAATGGCAAACCACTTCAGTATACTTGCCTTGAGAACCCCAAGAATAAAATAAAATTAAAATAATATACAAATTTATAAATATGCAAATATTTATATTATAAATTAAGAAACATTATATATATAATATATATATATATATATAAACACACACACACACACGCACACACATAAACCTTAAAACAATGAATATAGGCGATGATGTAAAGGAAAGGCAACACTCTACAGTGTTTTTCAGATCAGTTCATTTCAGTTCAGTCGCTCAGTTGTGTCCGACTCTTTGTGACCCCATGAATCACAGCACACCACTCCTCCCTGTCCATCACCAACTCCCACCAAGATAGAGCAGAGTATGAATATTCTTTAGAAAACTATTAATAAAACTACCATGTGTCCAAAATCCCACTGTTTGACATACACACAGAAGAAGCCACCATTGGAAAAAGAAAAAAAAATGTGTATCCCAGTATCCACTGCAATACCATTTACATTAAACAAGTTATGTAACAATCTAGGTGTCCATCTACGGATGAATGGATAAAGAAGTTATGGCACATCCTTAAGGTGGAACATTTCTCATCCATATAGAGGAAAATCGTGGATTAATTCTAGAGATATGGATGTATCTAGAGCCTATCATATAGAGTGAAGTAATTTAGAAACAGAAAGTCCAATATTGTAGATTAACGCATATATGTGGAATCTAGAAATCTGGTTCTGAAGAATCTATCTGAAGAGTGGGAAAAGAAATGCATAGTTTAAGAACAGACTTGGACACAGAAGTGTAAATAGAGTGTGGCACAATTTGAGCAGGATGCCCTGACATATGTACAATACCAAGTATGAAGTAGTTAGCTGGTGAGAAGCTCCTCCTCAGGGCTCTGGGGTGCCCTAAAGGAGTGGATTGTGGGGTAGCAGGGCAGGCTCAAGAACAGGTGGGAGGGCTGCTCAAAAGGGAGGCTCATGTATATATACTGATAGCCGATTTACATTGTGGTACAGCAGAAAGTAACAAACATTGTAAAGCTATTATTCTCCAATTTCAAATTGTTTATTAAATTGAAAAATGAGTCAGTCCTTGGTCAACTTGGGCAAGTGGCAAGAAATGCATCACAGTGAACATGTCACGTAAAATATGTACCAGGGCATTTGTCAAGTAAAATCTGCACCAAGGACTGCTTTAGTATGTGCAGACAAACCATAAAGTAAAAACTTAAAATTCTGAGCGAAAATAGAATAAATTCAGACTCTAGACATAAATATTCCTCACTTCATTTGATTGCCATTTTTTTTCTTTTATGTTTTTTAATATTTTAAAAATTTATTTAATTGGAGGCTAATTACTTTACATTATTGTATTGATTTCGCCATATATTGACATGAATCTGCCCCAGGTGCACATGTGTTCCCCATCTCGAAACCCCCCCCCCTCACCTCTCTTCCCATGACATTCCTCTGGTTCAACACAGTACACCAGCCCCGAGTATCCTGCATCATGCATCGAACGTGGACTGGCGATTTGTTTCACATATTATAATATACATGTTTCAATGCCATTCTCCGAAATCTTCCCACCCTCACCCTCTCCCACAGAGGTTCTGGGTTTGATGCACATCTCTGGCCTGAGGCACTCAGGTTCAGGTACTTGGGTATTGCACAAAGGTGCACACTTGATTGGGCCTGAGTTTTGTGCCCTTCCCTGATCTGAGCAGTTCAGGTGACCAGGTGTTTGGCTATCACAGTCGCTGAGACTTATGACCTCTGTGGTCCCTGCTGCTGGGTCTTCTGGGCGTACAACCAGTGCACCTTCTCAGGCATATGTCAACCAGCCAGAAAACCAAGAAGTCCTGGCCAGTAAAGAAACCTGCCTGCAGTTTGGAATCGGACGCTTTTCTGGGGACACGATCGCCCCCTTCTGGCTCTGACTGCCCTCCCCTTCCTGTCTCAGTGGGGGATAGGTTTTCGCAGCTAGTTAGTTCTGCTCGGTCCTTTGTTCTGTGAGTGGGTCTGGCGGAGTCTTAGGTTTGGGCTTTTCGCCTTTTCCTGGGGTAGCTATCCCACAGTCTGCTTTTCTATCTCCAGTTAGCTCTCAGATTGCCCTGAGGCATTCAGGCCGGGTCCTCAATGCAGCCTGCACATCCTTGCCCAGCCCCGACTTGCTATTGGTGGATGCAGGCTTCTGTGTTGCTTCTCTGCTAGGAGTTACCATTGGGAGAGTAATCTGTGGGTTTTGATTATTTCTTTCTTTTTCCTCCCGGTTATGTTGCCCTCTGAGTTTCCAAGGCTCACCACAGGCTTACAAGTGAGAGTGCTTCCTGGTGTTCAGAAACGTCTCTCTATTTTATGCCTCCCTTCCCAGGATGGAGCTCCCAAAACTACCTCTTTTGTCTCTCTTTTTATCTTTTGTTTTTTCCCAACTCTTTAGAAGACAATGGGCTGCTTTTCTGGGTGCCTGATGTCCTCTGCCAGCATTCAGTTGTTTTGTGGAATTTGCTCAGTGTTCAAATGTTCTTTTGATGAATGTATTCAGGAGAAAGTGGTCTCCCCACCCTATTCTTCAACCATCTTCTTCCCTCCCTCCATTTCGTAGCTGCGAAAACCTATCCCCCACCGAGACAGGCAGGGGAGGGCAGTCAGAGCCATAAGGGGGCAATCGTGTCCCCAGAAAAGCGTCTGATTCCAAACTGCAGGCAGGTTTCATTGCTGGCCAGGACTTCTTGGGTTTCTGGCTGGTTGATATACGCCTGAGAAGGTGCACTGGTTATTTTTTCTAAAAGTAAAGAAGGATTATCAGTTGATGTCACCAATTTATAGAAACATGAATTCCTTCAAATTATAGTACCTAATAGTAAGCCTCTGATATTCAGGACTACCCTAAGTAAGAAATTAAACATGTAGTTTGAAAGTTGAGGTGCTCTACAAGGATCACTTATTTTAAATTCCTGGAATTTGTTCTACTGATTGGGAAAAATGCACAGCCAAAAACTTGAGAATTGTGTTTTCTTCAGCCAGACTTAATCCTGAGGGGGCTCAGGATTGGGAACATATTTAATCTCATGACATATTCATATCAATGAAGGGCAAAATCCACTACAATACTTTAATTATACTACAACTAAAACAAATTTAAAAACTGTTGTATAATAATATTGAATGCCATTTGTCTCAAAACATTTTTGCTTAAAAGACTTATTTGTCTACTATTAGTATAGCCACGAGGGTTCCTTCATTGTTTATTGCCTGGATGTAATTTTACTTGCACACTAATTCTTTTACTTATTTTTATTTATTATTATTATTTTTATTGGTCACTAATTACAATATTGTATTGGTTTTGCAGTACATTGACATGAATCCACCCCCGCTGTGCATGAGTTCCCCTTCTTGAACTCCCCCTCCCTCATCTCTCCTGCCATTATACTCCCTCCAGCTCAACACCGTGCACCAGCCAAAAACGCCCTACATCATGCTTCGAACCTGAACTGGTGATTCACTTCACATATGATAATATACATGATTCAATGTCATTCTCCCAAATCATCCCTCTCCCACAGAGTCCAAAGGACTGTTTTATACCTGTGTCTCTTTTGCTGTCTTGTGAATAGGACGACAGAGAATGAGATGGCTGGATGGATTCACCGACTCGATGGACATGAGTTTGAGTGAGTTCCGGGAGTTGGTGATGGACAGGGAGGTCTGACGTGTTGTGATTCATGGGGTCACAAAGAGTTGGACATGACTGAGCGACTGAACTGAACTAAAGTGAACTGATACAGGCTTATCGTTACCATATTTCAAAATTCCATATATATGCATGAATAAACTGTATTGGTGTTTTTCTTTCTGGCTTACTTCACTCTGTATAATAGGCTCCATTTTCATCCACCTCATTAGAACTGATTCAATTGTATTCTTTTTAATGGTTGCGTAATACTCCGTTGTGTATATGTACCAAAGCTGTCTTATCTATTGGTCTGCAGATGGACATCTAGGTTAATTCCATGACTTGGCTATTATAAACTGTGCTGCAATGAACATTGGAATACATGTGTCTCTTTCAGTTCTGGTTTCTCAGTGTGTGTTCCCAGGAGTGCGACTGCTGGATCGTATGGCAGTTCTAATTCCAGTTTTTAAAGGAATCTCCACAATGTTCTCTATAGTGGCTATACTAGTTTGCTTTCCTACCAACAGTGTAACAGGGTTCCCTTTTCTCCAAACCCTTTCCAGCATTTATTGCTTGTAGACGTTTGGATAGCAGCCATTCTGACTGGTGTGCAATGGTACTTCGCTGTGATTTTGATTTGTATTTCTCTGATTATGAGGGATGTTGAGCATTTTTTCACTTGCTTCTTAGCCATCTGTATGTCTTCTTTGGATAAATGTCTGTTTAGTTCCTTGGCCCATTTTTTGATTGTGTCTTTATTTTATTTTATTTTCTGGAATTGAGCTACAGGAGCTGCTTGTATATTTTGGAGATTAATTCTTTTTCAGTTGTTTCAGTGGCTATTATTTTCTCTCATTCTGAAGGCTGTCTTTACATCTTGTTAATGGTTTCCTTTGTTGTGCAGAAGCTTTTAATTTTAATTAGGTCCCATTTGTTTATTTTGCTTTTAGTTCCAAAATTCTGGGAGGTGAGTCATGGAGGATCCTGCTGTGATTTATGTCGGAGAGTGTTTTGCCTAAGTTCTCCTCTAGGGTTTTATAGTTTCTGGTCTTACATTTAGTTCTCTAAACCATTTTGTGTTTATTTTTGTGTATGGTGTTAGGAAGTGTTCCAGATTCATTCTTTTACAAGTGCCTGACCAGTTTTTCCAGCACCACTTGTTAAAGAGACTGTCTTTTCTCCATTTTATATTCTTGCCTCCTTTATCAAAGATAAGGTGCCCATAGGTGCATGGGTTAATCTCTGGGCTTTCTATTTTGTTCCATTGATCTATATTTCTGTCTTTATGCCAGTACCATACTGTCTTGATGACTGTGGCTTTGTAGTAGAACCTGAAGTCCAGCAGGTTGATTCCCTCAGTTCCGTTCTATTTCAGGATTGCTTTGGCTTTTGAAGGTTTTTTTTTGTATTTCCATACAAATTGTGAGATTATTTGTTCTAGTTCTGTGAAAAATACAGTTAGTAGCTTGATAGGGATTGCATTGAATGTATAAATTTCTTTAAACAGTATGCACATTTTCACAATATTTAACTTCTAATTCACGAACGCAGTATATTTCTCCATCTATTAGTGTCCTATTTTGTTTCTTTCACCAGTGTCTTACAGTTTTCTATATAAGTCTTCTGTATCTTTAGGTGGATATGCAGGTCAGGAAGCAACAGTTAGACCTGTACATGGAACAACAGACTGGTTCCAAATAGGAAAATGAGTAAGTCAATGCTGTATATTGTCACCCTGCTTATTTAACTTATACGCAGAATACATCATGAGGAATGCTAGGCTGGAAGAAGCACAAGCTGGAATCAAGATTGCTGGGAGAAATATCAATAACCTCAGATATGCAGATGACACCACCCTTATGGCAGAAATTGAAGAGGAACTCAAAGGCCTCTTGATGAAAGTGAAAGAGGAGAGTGAAAAGGTTGGCTTCAATCTAAACATTCAGAAAACGAATATCATAGCATGTGGTCCCATCACTTCATGGGAAATAGAGAGGGAAACAGTGGGAACAGTGTCAGACTTCATTTTTTGGGGGGCTCCAAAATCCCTGCAGATGCTGAGTGCAGCCAGGAAATTAAAAGACGCGTACTCCTTGCAAGAAAAGTTATGACCAGCCTAGATAGCATATTAAAAAACAGAGACATTACTTTGCCAACCAAGGTCTGTCCAGTCAAGGCTATGGGTTTTCCCATTGTCATGTATGGATGTGAGATTTGGACTGTGATAAAGCTGATCGTCGAAGAATTAATGCTTTTGAACTGTGGTGTTGGAGAAGATTCTTGAGAGCCCCTTGGACTGCAAGGAGATCCAACCAGTCCACCCTAAAGGAGATCAATCCTGGGTGTTCATTGGAAGGACTTTTCACTGCAATACTTTGGCCACCACACGCGACGAGTTGACTCACTGGAAAACATTCTGATGCTGGGAGGGATTGGGGGTAGGAGGAGATGGGGACAAAAGAGAATGAGATGGCTGGATGGCATCACCGGCTCGATGGACATGAGTTTGAGTGAACTCTGGGAGTTGGTAATGGACAGGGAGGCCTGGCGTGCTGTGGTTCATGGGGTTGCAAAGAGTCAGACACGACTGAGCGACTGAACTGAAGTGATCCCAAAGTATTTTATTCTTTTCATTGCAACAATGTATGGAATAGTTTCCTTAATTTATCTTTCTATTATCTCATTATTAGTGTATAGGAATGCAAGGGATCTCTGTGTGTTGATTTTAAAATCTGCAACTTTACTTTATTCATTGATTAGCCCTAGTAGTTTTCTGGTAGAGTCTTTAGGGATTTCTGTGTGGAGGGTCATGTCATTGGTGAACTGTGAGGGATTTACATCTTCTTTTCCAGTTTGGATTTCTTTCTTTCTTTCTTTCTTTTTTTTTTTTTTCTTTCTCTGCTCTGACTGCTGTGGCCAAAACTTCCAGAACTATGTTGAATAGTAGTGGTGAGAGTGGGCACCCTTGTCTTGTTCCTGACTTTAGGGGAAATGCTTTCAGTTTTTCACCATTGAGGATAATGTTTCTTGTGTGTTTGTCATATATAGCTTTAATTATCTTAAGATATGTCCCTTCTATTCCCACCTTCTGGAGGGATTTTATCATAAAGGGGTGTTGAATTTTGTCCAAGGGTTTCTCTGAATCTTTTGAGATAATCATTTTTTTTTCCTTCTTGTTAATGTGCTGTATTACATTGGTTGATTTGCGAATATTGAAGAATTCTTGCATTGCTGGTATAAAGCCCACTTGGTCATGATGTATGATCTTCTTAATGTGTTGTTCGATTCAGATTGCTAGAATTTTGTTAAGGAATTTTTCATCTATGTTCATCAGTGATATTGGCCTATAGTTTTCTGTTTCTGTGGGATCTTTGCCAGGTTTTGTGATTATGGTGATGGTGGGCTCTAGATGATTTTGGAAGTTTACCTTCATCAGCAATTTTCTGGGAGAGTTTGAGTAGAAAATGTGTTAACTCTTCTCTAAATTTTTGGTAGAATTCAATTGTGAAGCCGTCTGGCCCTGGGCTTTTTTTTGCTGGAAGATTTCTAATTACAGCTTCTATTTCCATGCTTGTGATGGGTCTATTAAGATTTTCTATGTCTTCCTGGTTCAGTTTTGGAAGGTTGTACTTTTTTAAGAATTTGTCCATTTCTTGCAAGTTGTCCATTTTATTGCCATATAATTGGTGATAGTAGTGTCTTATGATTCTTTGTATTTCAGTGTTCTCTGTTGTGATCTCTCCCATTTCCTTTCTAATTTAAATGATTTGGTTTTATTTTCCCGTTGTTTTCTGATGACTCTGGCTAGTGGTTTGTCAATTTTATTTACCATCTCAAAGAGCCAACTTTTGGCCTTGTTGATTTTTACTATGGTCTCTTTAGTTTCTTTTGCATTTATTTCTGCCCTAATTTTAATGTTTGTTTCCTTGTACTAAGCCTGGGGTTCTTCATTTCTTCCATTTCTATTTGCTTTAGGTGTAGAGTTAGGTTATTTAGTTGACTTTTTTCTTATTTATTGAGGTATGCCCGTAGTGCTATGAACCTCTGCCTAGCACCGCTTTTACAATGTTCCATAAGTTTTGCGTTGCTGTGTTTTCATTTTCATTCATTTCTATGCACATTTTGATTTCTTCTATGATTTGTTGGTTATTTAGCAGTGTGTTTTTCAGCCTCCATATGTTGGCATTTTTAATAGCTTTTCCCCTGTAATTGAGATCAAATCTTACTGCATTGTGGTCAGAAAAGATGCTTGGGATGATTTCAGTTGTTTGTTTGTTTTTTAATTTACCAAGCCTAGAAATATGGAGCAGGATGTGATCTATCCTGGAAAATGTTCCGTGTGTGTTTGAGAAAAAGGTGAAATTCATTGTTTTGGGGTGAAATGTCCTATAGATATCAATTAGTTCTAACTGGTCTATTGTATCATTTAAAGTTTGTCTTTCCTTGTTAATTTTCTGTTTAGTTGATCTATCCATAGGTGTGAGTGGGCTATTAAAGTCTTCTACTATTATTGCATTGTTGTTAATTTCCCATTTCATATTTGCTAGTAATTGTCTTACATATTGTGGTGCTCCTATGTTGGGTGCATATATTTATAATTGCTATATCTTCTTCTTGGATTTATCCTTTCATCACTATGTAATATCCTTGTTTGTCTCTTTGCACAGCCTTTGTTTTAAAGTCTATTTTTATCTGATATGAGTATTGTTACTCCTGCTTTCTTTAGGTGTCTATTTGCGTGGAATATCTTTTATAGCATTTCACTTTCAGTCTGTATGTGTCCCTTGATTTGAGGTGGGTCTCTTGCAGACAACATATATAGAGGTCTTGCTTTTGTATCCATTCAGCCAGCCTTTGTCTTTTGGTTGGGACATTCAACCCATTTACATTTAAGATAATTATTGATAAGTGTGATCCCGTTGCCATTTTCTTTATGTTTGGGGTTGGAGTTTATATACCGTTTCTGTGTTTCCTGTCTAGAGATGATCCTTTAGCATTTGTTGGAGAGCTGGCTTGGTGATGATGAATTCTCTCAGTTTTTCCTTTTCTGTAAAGCTTTTGATTTCTCCTTCGTATTTGAATGAAATCCTTGATGGGTATAGCAACCTTGGCTGTAGGATATTTTATATCATCACTTTAAGTATGTCTTGCCATTCCCTCCTGGCCTGAAAAGTTTCTGTGGAAAGATAAGCTGTTATTTTTATGGGAAACCCTTGTGTGTTATTTGTTGGTTTTCCCTTGTGCTTTTTATATTTGTTCTTTGTGTTTGATCTTTGTTAGTTTACTGTTTGTCTTGGAGTATTTCGCCTTGGGTTTACCGTGTTAGGGACTCTCTGTGTTTCTTGGAATTGTGTGATTATTTCCTTCCCCATTTAAGGAAGTTTTCAACTATTATCTCCTCAAGTATTCTCTCATGGCCTTTCTTTTTGTCTTTTCTTCTGGGACTTCTACAATTCCAATATTGGGGCATTTAACATTGTCCCAGAGGTCTCAGAGATGGTTCTCATTTATTTTCAATCATTTTTTTTTCCTCTCTGAATCATTTATTTCCACAATTCTATCATCTAGGTCACTTATCAACTGGTTTCTGCCTCCATTATTCTACTGTTGGTTCTCTCCAGAGTGTATCTGATCTCATCTATTGCATTATTTATTGTATATTGACTATTTTCTATTTCTTCAAGATCCTTAGTAAACCTTTCTTGCATCTTCTCGATCCTTGTCTCCAGGTTATTTATCTGTAACTCCAGTTTGTTTTAAAGATTTTAAATCATTTTCACTATCAATATTCGAAATTCTTTATCAAGTAGATTCCCTATATCTTACTCTTTTTTTTTTTTTTTTTGGTGCGCATTTACCCTGTTCCTTTACTTTTTGGATATTTATCTGCCTCTTCGTCTGGCTTATATTGCTCTGTTAGTGGTGCCATTACCTTCTTCTGGCAGTGTGTGGATTTTTCTTTACTGTGTAGTTTCATCTCTGTGTGTGGCCTTGGAAGTGTAGCATTTCAAGTTTGCCTGGTTCGGGAAACTTGTGTCGGTGTTCTGCGGGGTGGAGCTGGATTTCTTCTCTCTTTAGTGCAATGAACTGTCCAGTAATGAATTATGAGATGTCATTGGGGTTGGAGTGGCTTTGGGCCACCTTTATATTGAAGATCATGTCTATTCTCCTGTGTTGCTGGAGAATTAGCTTGGTATGTCTTTCTCCGGAACTTGTTGACCCTTGGGTGGTGCCTGGTTTCAGTGAAAGTATGGAGGCATTTAATGAGCTTTTGTCAAGTAATGTTACCTAGAACAGCAGTTCTCTGGTGTTCTCAGGATTTGGACTTAAGCCTCTGCCTCTGGTTTTCAGTCTTATTCTTGCACTAGGCTCAAGACTTCTCCATCTGTCTCTTCCAATTCAGTTCCTTCTGTTTAATCTTCTTCTGTTTGATGGTTTCTTCGGTGTCTATTTCCTGTCCTGACACAAGGGCAGTGGTAGACACTTTTTTAAGCTCACCTGTTCGGTAGTACTGTGGGGAGGGAGGTAAGCTGCAGACAAATATCAGTGGCATCAGTGGGGAGTGCTTGCAGTATCTTGGATACACTGGGTTTGCCCCCGCTCACAGCGTGTGTGCTGTCCCAGTTTACACTGCACAGGCTTTAGGTTGCTCTGCTGGGAAGCATCCGAGGCCGGCACTGGGTTGGATGTACATCCCTGGTCTAAGCCGCTCAGGTTCTGGTTCTCAGATACTCCACAAAAGTGCAGATTTGGTTGGGCCTACGTTTTTTGCCCTTGCCCAGTCCTAGCAGCTCAGGTGACCAGGTGTTTGGCCAGCACAGTCGCTGTGACTTATTGGGTCCCCCGTCACTGTTGCTTGGTTTTCTGTGCGTACAATCAGTGCACCTTCTCAGGCGGATATCAACCGGCCAGAACGCAAGAAGTCTTGGTTAGCAAAGAAGACTGCTTACAGCTTGATATTGGATGCCTCTCTGGGGCCGAGATTGCCCGCTTTCAGCTCTGGCTGCCCTTTCCGGCCTGTCTCAGGGTGGGATGTTGGATGGGCTGACCTCAGCTGGCTAGCTCTGTTCAGTCCTTTTTTCTATGTGTAGGTCTGGCATTGTCTTAGCTTGGGGCGTTTCGCCTTTCACGGGGTAGCTATCCCATTGTCTGCTTAGCTATCTTAAGTTAGCTCCCTCATATTTCCCTCAGTGCTTTCAGGACCGGTCCTTACTCTAAGGGATGCAGCCCGCCCCTACCTTCCCAGCCCCTGCTTGCTAGTTGGGGCTGTGGGCAGCTGTGCTGCTTCTCCCCTGGAGTTACTGCTGAGCATATAGTCTGTAGATTTTAATTATTTATTTATTTTTCCTTCACGTTATGTTGACCTCTGAGGTTCCAAGGATTGCACAGATTCACCAGTGAATATTTCCAGGTGTTTGGAAACTTCTCTGTTTCTTAATCCTCCCTTCCCTTGATGTACCTCCATCCCTCCCTCTTTTGCCTCCCTTTTTATCTTTTATGTTATTTCTTACCTCCTTTCCAAGACAATGGACTGTTTTTCTGGGTGCCTGATGTCCTCTACCGGCATTCAGAAGTTGCTTTGTGGGATTTACTCAGCGTTCAAATGTGCTTTGGATGAATTTGTGGTGGAGAAAGTTGTCTCCCTATCATATTCCTCCTTCATCTTCCTGTTTCCTCCCTCACACTAATACTTAAAATTTATTAAATTCTAAGCTTTGTTTCTTTCAGAATCTACAGTTCCCATATTTTAAAAAAAATCATTAAACCATCTTCTATTATACCACCTTAGTTGTTATTTGTTACTACTTTCTTAAGTATATTTAGAGTGATTTGTAGAAATAATTCTAGAGATATTGAGTGCCATTGTTCAGTCAACAGGTTGTCTTCAACTCTTTTTTGACACCATGGACTGTTGCACAACAGGCCTCTCTATCTTTCATTATCTTCCAGAGTTTGTTCAAATGCATACCCATTGTATTTCTGATATGGTCCAACCATCTCATCCTCTATTACTCCCTTCTTCAAATGTCATCAATCTTAAAAAGCATCATAGACTTTTCCAGTGAAGGGACACTTTGCATTAGCTGGCCAAAACTGAAGTTTCAACTTCATCATTAGGCCTTCGAATGAATACTTAGGGTTGATTTCTTTTAGGATGAATTGGTTTAATCTCCTTGCAGTCCAAGGGACCCCTAAGAGTCTATTTCTTGGGGATTCAATATCATTGCAGATGGTGGTTGCAGCCATTAAATTAAAAGATGCTTTCTCCTTGGAAGGAAAGTTACAACCAACCGAGATATAATATTAAAAAGTAGGGGCATTCCTTCGCCAACAAAGGTCCATCTAGGCAAGGCTGTTGTTTACTCAGTGGTCATGTATGAATGTGAGAGTTGGACTCTAAGAAAGGCTGAGAGCCGAAAAATTTATGCTTTTGAACTGTGGTGTTGGAGAAGACTCTTGAGCGTGCCTTGGACAGCAAGAAGATCCAACCAATCCATCCTAAAGGAGATGAGGCCTGGGTGTGCATTGGAATGCCTCAAGGTGAAGCTGAAACTCCAATAGTTTAGACTGCTGATGCTGAGAGCTGACTCATTGAAAAAGACCCTGATGCTGGGTAAGGTTGAGGGCAGGAGGAGAAGGCGATGGTAGAGGATGAGATGTGTGGATGGCATTGCCTTTCAATGGACATGAGTTGAGGTGGTCTCTGGGAGTTAGTGTTGGACAGAGAGGCCTGGCGTGCTGCGGTTAGTGGGGTCGAAAAGAGTTGGACACGACTGAGCGACTGAACTGAACTGAAGTATCTTCTGCAGCAGCACAGTTGAAAGCCATAGAATGTCCTTCTCTCAGTCTTCTTTATATCCCAGCTACCATACCTGCACATGACTACTGGATAAACGACAGGGGTTTGTGAAGTGGAGGCCTTTGTAACCAAGGTGAATGTCTCTTCTAAATACAATGTTTAGGTTTGCATAGAGTTTTCTCCAAGAAGAAATTGTCTTTTACTTAGATGACAGCCCTTCACCAAAGTGGAAAGAATGTGGTCCACTGGAGAAGGGAATGGCAAACCACTTCAGTATTCTTGCTTTGAGAACCCCATGAAAAACATGAAAATAAACAGAAAGGACACTGAAAGATGTACCATCGGTAGCTCCCCAATATGCTTCTAGAGGTCAGTGGATAAATAACTCCAGAAATAATGAAGCAATCGAGTCAAAGCAAAATCAACAATCAGTTGTGAACGGGACTGGTGATGGAAGCAGGGTTTGATGCTGTAAAGAGCAATATTGCAAAAGAACCTGGAATGTTAGGTCCATGAATCAAGGCAAATTGGAAGTGGTCAAACAGGAGATGGCAAGAGTGAACACTGACATCCCAGGAATCAGTGAACTAAGAAGGACTGGAATGGGAGAATTTAACTCACATGACCATTATATCTGTTACTGTGGGCAGGAATTCTTTTGAAGAAATGGAGTAGCCATCATAGTCAACAAAAGAGTCCAAAATGCAGTACTTGTGAGCAATCTCAGAAACGACAGAATGAACTCTGTTCTTTTCCAAGGCAAACGATTCAATATCATGGTAATCAAAATCTATGCTCTGATCAGTAACACTGAAGAAGCGGAAGTTGAAAGTTCTGTGAAGACCTTCAAGACCTTCTAAAACTAACAAAAAAGAAGACGTCCTTTTCAGTATACGGGAAAGCAGAACTAGGAAGACAAGAAACACCTAGTGTACCAGGCAAATTGGCTGTGGACTACAGAATGAAACAGGGCAAAGGCTAATAGAGTTCTGCCAAGAGAACGCATGGGTCAAGCAAACACCCTCTTCCAACAACACAAGAGAAGACTCTACACATGGACATCACCAGATGGTCGACACTGAAATCAGATTGATTATATTCTTTGAGCCAAAATAAAGAAGCTCTATACAGTCAGCAAAAACAAGACAGGAAGCTGACTGTGGCTCAGATCCTGAACTCCTTATTGCCAAATTCAGACAGAAGTTGAAGAAACTGGAGGAAACCACTAGACCATTCAAGTATGACCTAAATCAAATCCCTTATGACACTACACTGGAAGTGCAAATTCGATTTAAGGGACTAGATTTGATTGACAGAGTGCCTGATGAGCTATGGATGAAGGTACCTGACAGTGTACAGGAGACAGGGATCATGACCATCCCCAGGTAAAGAAATGCAAATAAATAAATAAACAAATGGCTCTCTGAGGAGAGAGTTATTTATTTATAAATAACTTTGAAAACAAGGGAAACAAAAAGCAAAAGAGAAAAGGAAAGATATATTCATTTGAATTCAAATTTCTAAAGAAAAGCAAGGAGAGAAAAGAAAGCCTTCCTCAGTGATCAGTGCAAAAAAAGAAGGGAAACAATAGAATGGGAAAGACGGGAGATCTCTTCAGGAACATTGGAGATCCCAAGAGAACATCTCATGCAAAGAAGGGCTCGATAAAGCACAGAAATGGTAGGGAAATAACTGAAGCAGAAACTATTAAGAAGTGGTAGTAAGAATACACAGATCAGCACAAAAACGATCTTCACAACCCAGATAATCACAATGGAGTGATCACTCATCTAGAGCCATACATCTTTGAATGTGAAGTCAAGTGGGTCTTAGGAAGTATCACTACGGACTAAGCTAGTGTAGGTGTTGGAATTTCAGTTGAGCTTCTTCAAATCCTGAAAGATGGTGCTTTAAAAGTGCTGCACTCAATATGACAGCTAATTTGGAAAATTCAGCAGTGGCCACAAAACTGGAAAAGGGCAATATGTTTTCAATCCCAAAGAAAGGCAATGCCGTAGAATGTGCAAACTACCACACAATTTTGCTCATCTCACACACTAGTAATAGTAAAATAATGCTCTATATTCTCCAAGCCAAGCTTCAGCAGTACGTGAACTGTGAACTTCCAGATTTTCAACCTGGTTGTAAAAACAACAGAGGAACCAGAGATCAAATTGCCAACATCTGATGGATCATCGAAAAAGGAAGAGAGCTCCAGAAAAGCATCTATGTCTTCTTTACTGACTATGCCAAGCCCCTGACTGCATGGATCACTATAAAATGTGGAAAATTGGAAAGAGATGGGAATACCGGACCACCTGACCTGCCTCTTGAGAAACCTATATGCAGGTCACGAAGCAACAGAACTGGACATGGAACAACAGACTGGTTCCAAATAGGGAAAGGAGTATGGCAAGGATGTATAGTATCACTCTCCTAATTTAACTTATATGCAGAGGACATCATGAGAAGTATTGGGCTGGAGTAAGCACAAGCTGGAATCAAGTTTTCTGGGTGAAATATCAATAACCTCAGATATGCCGATGATACCTCCCTTTCAGCAGAAAGTGAAAAATAACTAAAGAACCGCATGATGACACTGAAAGAGGATAGGGAAAAATTCGCTTAAATCTCAACATTCAGAAAACTAAGATCATGGTATCCAGTCCCATTGCTTCATGGCAAATAGGTGGGGAAACAGTGGAAACCGTTGCTCACTGTTTCTTAGGCTCCAAGATTGCTGCAGATGGTGATTGCCGCCATAAAATTGAAAGACGCTTACTCCCTGGAAGAGAAGTTATGACCAGCCTAGTCAGCATATCAAAAAGCAGAGGCATTACTTTGCCAACAAAGGTCCATCTAGTAAAGGCTATGGTTTCTCCAGTGGGCATGTATGCATATGAGAGTTTACTATAAAGAATCTGAGTGCTGAAAACTGTGGTGTAGGTGAAGACTCTTGAGAGTCCCTTGGACTGCAGGGAGATACAAAATGTCCATCCTAATGGAGATCAGTCCTGGGTGTTCATTGGAGTGATTGATGTTGAAGATGAAATTGCAATACTTTGGCCACCTGATGCGATTAAGTGACTCATTGGGAAATTTCCTGAGATTGTGAAATATTGAGGGCAGGAAGAGAAATTGATGACAGAGGATGAGATAATTGAATAGCATCACCAACTCAATGGACATGAGTTTGCATAAACTCAAGGAGTTGGTAATGAACAAGGAGGCCTGGCTGTCGTTAATGGATCGCAAAGAGTCGGATATGACTGAGTGATTGAAGTGAGCATTACATATAATTTAAATAAGCAGAGTGACAATATGCAGCCTTATCATAATCCTTTCCTTAATTGGAAACAGTCTGTTGTTTTCCATCCGGTTCTCACTGGTGCTTCTTGATCTGCATACAGATTTCCTAAGAGGCAGGTCGGGCGATCTGCTGTTGCTATCGCTTTCAGAATTTTCCACCGTTTGTTGTGATCCACATAGTCAAAACCTTTGTTATAAACAATGAAGTAGAAGAATACGTTTATTTTTTTGTTTGTTCCTGGAACTGTCTTGTTATTTTCATGATCCCACAGATTTCGGATATTTGATTTGTGGTTCCTCTTACCGAGAACATAAATACTGGATATACTGATTTATACAAGGAGCCCTGAGGGAAAATCAGTGCCACTTGCTCATGGTCATATTTCCCACCAACACGAAGGTGACATAAGATCTTCAGCATCATTAACGTTTCTATGAAGTTCTGGGAAATGAGTTCTTTAAAAACAAACAAGCAAACAGGCAAGAAAACAAAGGTGAAACCCTTGAAAACTGACTGGGTCATATACAGAGATTTCTGTCCCACTTCTCTGAGCTCTACTTTGTCTATCTACCTATTTCTCCATCTTTAGCTGTTAAAAGGAGATAAAGAAGGGAAATTCTCTTATTTGTTTAACAAAAAATGAGCTTCACTTAATTATAAGGTAAGCCAGGTTTCGAGGTTTATGTTTTCCTTTAATTTGTGTCTGCCTTGCTGTGATCATGAGAGTCCAAAATATTTTAACCGTTTCTCATTCACAATGGTCTCTTTGGAATTTCAAAAAGATTCGCTGGAGCAAAGTGCCTGTATAATTTATTTTGTGTTGAAAGAGATGCAAGAAAATCATGGATAATATTTTTATTCATTGTATACATCTAACAGTGGAGTAGGAAATGGCCACAGAAAGCAACTATCTTGTCTGGTACATCCCATGAGCAGAGGAGCCTGGTGTTCTACATTCCATTTCGTTGCAGAGTTGGACAAGACTGAACATAGAAACAAACATGTAACTTAGAGTCAGATGCAATTGTGTTCTATATATTATCTCATAGGACTTTGTGTCACTCACACTGAAGTGCTTAATATTTTTCTAAATTATCTCTGTGACTTTATTCAAGTCCACTGGCTGTTTCTTTACCTTCAAAAAAAGAGAAAAAGAAGAAGAAAGAAATGAAAATGTATCCTATGTAGAGAGTCTTATGCTTCTTTTTCTCCTTCCAAGATTTGAAACTTCTTTCCTAGTATATGAAATAAAGACTCTGTTTTGACTTGATAGAAATTGGTCCACTGGGACATTTCTTTCCAATTTGGGAATGATAAACTCTAATTTAAGTTTTCCCTTGTCTAGACCAGTAAGGAGCACACGGAAAGATCTGGCACTGAGAGGAAATGATAATCTTGATACCCATATATATCTCTTCCTTTCTAGAAACAGGCTGCTTTAGGCATTGAACAAGTCTGTCTTAGAACAAAATAACCCCAAGAACTTTGCACCCCACATATGTGTGGCTTTCTGTGCTGTCTTTCTCATGCTGTCTCATCATTTTTAAAGTCATATGTGAAAGGGCTTATTAGTTCCATCGTATTACCCACTTCTTTCCATAGCAAGAGTGAGCATATTCCTCATATTCTTTCCCACGAGTTACATGACATTACCAAGCATTAATCAGGAAGGCTGAGACTCCCTTTTCTGATGGCGTTCTCAGTATTAGTGAAGTTTTCCAGGCCTTTTTAACACATTTACCTGTTTCACACTTTAATGAGATTGATAAGAGGTCATGAGGTCATTATATTTTACTGTAATACAAGTGAACTACTTTCGTGGTTACTGAATTCTCATCAGAGTTTCCTCCACACTACTATATCAGTCAACCATCTCATGGACTCATCCTTCTGGGTTGTCCCACAGCAGCAGTTTTCCATGCCTTGCTTCATGTAATGAGCTTCAACTGGTTATCTGTTCTCCATATGATAATATACATATTTCAGTGTTTCATGCTTCAATGCTATTCTTTCCTAGTATCCCACCCTCGCCATATCCCACATAGTCCCAAATTTTTTTCTTTATATAAGTGTCACTTTTATTGTCTCGCTTATAGTATTGTTGTTACCTCTTTCTAAATTTCATATATAAGGTTTCATATACTGTTTTGGTGTTTCTCTTTCTGGCTTGCTTCCCTCTGTATAATAGGCTGCAGTTTCATCCATCCCATAGCACTGACTCAAACATGTCCCTTTTTTAATAGCTGAATATTCAATTGTGTATATGACAGCATCATCCTTAACCATTGATCTTCGAACTGGACATCAAGGTTGTTTCAATTTCCAAGCTATAGTAAATAGTG
Source organism: Moschus berezovskii (assembly GCF_049115385.1). Lineage (NCBI taxonomy): Eukaryota > Metazoa > Chordata > Mammalia > Artiodactyla > Moschidae > Moschus > Moschus berezovskii. The sequence continues at coordinate 31,482,821 of NC_142489.1, read as the reverse complement.
CTGCAATGAACATTGGAGTACATATGTTTCATTGAATTCTAGTTGTCTTGGTCTGTATGCCCAGAAGTGGGATCACTGGGTCATATGGTAATTCTATTTCAGTTTATTTTATTTTTTTTGTAAGGAATCTCCACACTATCCTCCATAGTGCCCATACTAGTGTGCCTTCCCACCAACAACGTAAGAATGTTCCCTTTCTCCGCTCCCTTTTCAGCATTGCTGGATTGTAGAGTTTCTTGATGGTAATTTTTGATGGTAGTTTTTTGACCAGTGTGAAATGGTACCTCACTGTAGTATTGATTTGAGTTTCTCTGATAATGAGTGATGTGGAACATATTTTCAGGTGTTTGTTAGACATCTGTATGTCTCCTTCTCAGAAATCTCTTTAGATCTTTGTCCCACTTTTTGATTGGATTGCTTATTTTCCTGGTATTGAACTGAATGAGCAGCTTGTATATTTTGGAGACTAATTGGATGTCAGTTACTTTTTTTACTATTATTTTCTCCCATTTGGAAGGCTGCCATTTCACCTTGCTTATTGTTTCCTTCATTGTGTAAAACTTTTAAGTTTAATGATGTCCCATGTTTGTTTTTGTTTTTATTTCTGTCACTCAGGAGGGTCACAGAGAATCATACTGTGATTCGTATTAGAGTCTGTTCTGCCTATGTTTTCCTCTGAGAGTTGTATAGTTTCTAGACTTATGTTTATATGTTTAATCTATTTTAAGTGTATTGTGGTATAGGGTGGTAGAATGTTTTTTAGCACCAATCTTTTACAGTTGTTAACCATTTCCCAAGCAGCGCTTTTTAAAGTGGTTGTCTCTCCTCCATTATATATTTTTGCTTCCTTTGTCAAAGATAAAGTGTCCATATGTGTGTGAATATATCTCTGGGCTTTCTATATTGTTCCATTGATCTGTATTTTTGTCTTGTGCAGGTACCTTTCTTTCTTGTTGACTGTAGCTCTGTAATATAACCTCAAGTCAGGCAGGTTGATCCCACTATATCCATTCTTCTTTTTCAAGATTACTTTGGCTATTAGAGGTTGAAATTGTTTGTTCTTGTTCTGTGGAAACAACAACAACAACAGCAATAACACTGGTAGATAGCGGTGAACTTATTGTGTTTGGCTAGTGTACTCATTTTCACATATTGATTCTTCTGATCTAAGAATCTGACATATTTCTCTGTCTGTTTCTATTATCTTTATTTCTGCAGTGTTTTAGGTTTCGCTATATAAATACAGGTCTTTTGTTTCTTTAGGTAAATTTATTCCTAAGTACTTTATACTTCTCTTTTCAATGGAGAACGGGATTTTTTCCCATTAAAATTCTGAAGCATTATCAATTAATGGGTCAGAGAGTTCTTTAACAGTTTCCTTGCCCTGAGAAACTGGGTATGAACAGTAGGCTTCTTTTGAACTTGAAAGCTTATTTTCAAGTGGTAGTGGTGTATGTCTTTTCAAGGTTTGCTGTAACAGCATGACATAAAGCAGGTAGCTTCAGTAAATGTTTTCTCATACTTCCAGGATCTAGCCAGTAATCAAAGGGTTACCAGATTTGCTTTCTTCTGAGGCCTCTTTTGGATGGTGATACATCATCACATGGCTTTGTCTTCACATATAAATGTCTCTGTGTTTTTTGTGTCTGCTCTCCTTTCCTGATAAAAACCTTGTCCTGTATATCAAAATATCTACCTAAAAACCCTGTTGGCAAAAATGTTAAGAAAAAAAATTACACATTGCTCATAATTTTGACTCTGTACAAAATACAGTAAGTTCAGTTCAGTCACTCAGTAATGTCCGACTTTCTTTGACCCCGTGAATCACAACATGCCAGGCCTCCCTGTCCATCACCAACTCCTGGAGTTCACTCAAACTCATGTCCATCGAGTCGGTGATGCCATCGGCTTCAAAATACACATTTTGAGAGGACAACATTATTCTACAATATTGATTTTCTTCTTTTCACTTGTTACTGCTCTATACTAATCTGTCTCTGAATGTTCACCCCACTAATCAGATCTACCCAATTGAGAATGCAGATTCTTAAGAAAAAGGGGTTCTTTGGGACTAATGCAATTGGAAACAAGACTCAGAGTTTCTTGCCAATCTCCATATCCTCTCCATAAAGGCATTAGATAAAGAAAAAAATTAATTTTGTATAAGTATTGAACCAAACTGTGATGCATATATACAAACTACAAAATTGATGTAAAGTCAAAATACTATATATTATATATGTATACTAGCAAAATGTAATATATGTATAATAGCAAATCAGGTCATTACAATATTTTCAAAGTTATAAGTATTCTTCAAATAGACCTGATTACATCTGTCACAGTAATTTGGTCCTTAATTAGCTTGATAATCGGGATAGCCATCAGGTTTTGCTAATTTGTTTTTATTATTATCATTATTTTAAATTCATTTATTTTAATTGGAGGCTGATTAGTTTACAATATTGTATTGGTTTTGCCACACACTGACATGAATGCGCCTCGGGTGTACATGTTCCCCATCTTGAACCCACACCCACCTCGCTCCCCATGCCATTCCTCTGGTTCATCTCAGTGCACCAGCTAATTTGTTTTATACTGGAAAATGATAAACTTCTCATGTACACATGAGAGAAAGTGGTTTTGAAATGAGGCACTCTCTCATCCACCGAACTGAGACATAAGATGCTACTGCTAATAAATACCTATTATTAGACTAAATTATTTCCAAAGATTGGGGTTTAAATACTAGAGGTTTTCATTGCAGAGCAATGCAAGATGTGTGGCTTATGCCTTTAATTACAGCAAACTCCTCAGCTTTCAACACAGTTCAGTTAGAGGAAAGGTAAATGAGGGTTGTGAATAGGTGTTGCAAATATCTTGCTGTCAGATCCTTTTATTGAGGTAAGGTCACGGTTAGGTAATACTCTTTCTATAAACCTGTACTGAAGCAAGTATCAATTTGCTAAAAGGAAATATCCTAAAATGACTTTCATCATCCAACATCCTGCTTACGAGGAGGGTTTCCCTCTGAAGTCTGGTTATCCTGTCTGGGCCCAGGCTAGATCTCAACATCTGGTCTTGGGTCTCCCATCAGTGCCCAGGCACAGCTGAAGGGGAAGCTGTCTGTTCTCCGTGTCCTTCTCTTTCCAAGGTTCTCATACATTGTCCAGTCATTTTAATGAGGGAGTCAAGTGCCCGAAACACAGTTGGCCCTCGGTATTCTCATACTATCCGAAAGGGGGCTGGGTATTATAGACTGTTACCCCTACGGTTTGCCACAACCATTAGGTCATGGAGGTGAGCATCAGCCATGTTGGCTACTTCTTCGAACCCTGGTGAAGGCCAGTGAATGGCTCCATCAAGGGATCTGGGCCTCTGAAATACATAGCCTTTTGCCTGTCCTGAAGTTCTGTCTTTCACTACCCGGCCCTAGGGTAGAAGGTCTAGAAGGTCTTGAGCAATGGGAGCAATATATATTCTACTACACACCATTGAGAGTGTGACTGTGGTTGGAGTTGTATTTCCAACTTCACTAATAATCTTGAGCTAAGATCTGCAGATCTATGTCCGTCCTGTCTCTATTAGAACATCTTCCTTGAAGAAATATTTGACCTATGATACAAGTTGGTAACTTGAACAATCGTGCTCGATTTTGAATAAGCTCAGATAACAATTTTCAACTCACTTTTCCTGAATTCACATATTTTAACTAAAACCATCAGGTGATTGAAGTTTCTGTTATCTTGTAACTGAAATATTTCACTTATCATCATGTTCTCAAGGACCAAAATATTGCAAATGGTGGAACAATTTATTTGTTCACTGCTTGAGGTACAGTTGACTTGTAATATTGTTTTAAGAAATTTTATTTTATAAAAATTATACAATCTTCTCTTATTTTTTGTAATATATCAAAATGAATGACACTTCTGTGTACATAAATCCCTGAATTTTAGACTTCCTTCACATTTAGGTCATCAAAGAGCACCAAGTAGAATTCTTTTATTTTCTTTACTCCTTTTTCATAATTTAGTTTAAAAAATTAAGTGGACGATAATCATAATCTAATATTGGGATGGTTTTTGTAATATACACATACTAATGATCCATAATTTTATACAAGGAGAAGGTCAATTAGCATTAAAGAAAGACAGTGCCAAAGAATGTTCACACTACCACACAATTGCAATCATCTTACACACTAGCAAAATAATGATCAAAATTCTCCAGACCAGGCTTCAGCAGTACATAAACCATGAATTTCCAGGTGTTCAAGTTTGATTTCTGAAAGGCAGAGGAACCAGAAATCAAATTATCAACAGCTTTTGGATCAGCAACATAGGAAGAGAGTTCCAGAAGAAAAAATTCTACTTCTGCATCGTTGACTACACCAAACCTTTGACTACAGGTCACAACAAACTATGGAAAATTCCTAAAGAGATGATAATACCAGACCACCTGACCTGCTTCCTGAAAAATCTGTATGCAGGTCAAGATGCAAGTTAGAACTGGAAATGGAAAGACAATCTGAATCCAAAGGGAAAGGATTAGGTCAAGGCTGTATACGGATATGCTGCTTATGTAAATTATATGCAGATTACATCATGAGAAATGGCAGGTTGCATAAACACACCCTGGAATCAAGATAGTCAGGTTAAATATCAGTAATTTCTTACCTGGAGATGGAACCAAGTTTATGACAGAAAGGGAAGATGAACTAAAGAGCCCCTTGATGAAAGTGAAAGTGGAGAGTGAAATAGATGACATAAAACTCAAAATTCAGACAACAATCATCATGGCAACCGGTCCCATCACTTCACGGCAAATAGAAGGGGAAACAATGGAAAGAATGAGAGTTTTTTTGTTTTTGGCCAGGGGTGGGGTTTGGGGAGTGGAGTGTATTCAAAATCACAGCAGATTGGGAATGCAGCTGTAACATTAAAAGATGCTTTCTCTTTGGAAGAAAAATATGACCAAACTAGACAGCATATCAAACATCAGAGAGATTACTTTCCAAAATATTTCTGTCTAGTCGAAGTTATGGTTTTGAAAGTAGTCATGTATGGATGGGAGATTTGGACTATAAAGAAAGCCAAGGAATTGATGCTTTTGAATTGTGATGATGGAGAAGTGGCTTGAGAGTCTTTTGGATGGCAAGGAGGTCCAAGGAGTTCATCCTAAAAGAAATCAGTCCAGAACAATCATTTGAAGGCCTGATGTTGAAGCTGAGACCCGATATTTTGGCCACATGGTGTGAAGAACTGATTCATTTTTAAAAGACCTTGATGATGGGAAAAGTTCAAGGTGGGAGTATAACAGTAGACAGAAGATGAGAAGATCGGAGAGCATCACTGATTTAATGAATATGATTTCGAGTAAACTTGATGAGTTGGTGATGGACAGGGAGGACTGGCATGCTGCAGTGCATAGGGTCACAAAGATTTGTCAATGACTGAGCCACTGAACTGCACTGAACTGAGAATGGCTCTACCCATCAGAACAAGAACCAGTTTCCCTTAGTCAGTCGTTCCCATCAGGAAGCTTCCACAAACTCTTGACCTTATCCATCAGAAGTAAGAGCGAATGAAAACCATAATCTCAGAAAGCTAGCCAAACTGATCACATGGGATACAGCCTTGTCTAACTCACTCAATGAAACTATGTGCCATGCTTGTAGGGCCACCCAAGATGGACGGGTCATGGTTATGGTTTCTGACAAATTGTGGTCCTTGGAGAAGGGAATGGAAAACCTCATCAGTATTCCTGCCTGAAGAACTCCATGAGCAGCATGTAAAGGCAAAATATAGCATGCTGAAAGACAAACTCCACGGTTGGTAGCTGCCCAATATGATATGGGAGATCAGTGCAGAAGAAACTCCAAAAAGAATGACGCGATGGAGCCAAAGACACAACAGTACCCAGTTGCAGATGTTACTAGTGATGGAAGAACACCTGATGCTGTAAAGAGCAAGATTGCATAGGAATTTTAAAGGTTAGGTCCATGAATCAAGGAAAATAGGAAGGGGTCAAAACGGCGATGTCAGGAGTGAACATTGACATTTTAGGGATCAGTGAACTAAAATGGACGGGAATGGATGAATTTAACTCAGATGACCATTATGCTACTACAGTGGGAAAGAATCCCTCAGGAGAAACGGAGTAGCCATTATAGAAGCAATAGAGTCTGGAATGTAGTATTTGGTGGCAATCTGAAAAACGACAGAATGATCTCTGTTTCTTTCCAAGGGAATTCATTCAATAGCACAGTAATCCAAGTCTGCCCTGACCAGTCATGCTGAAGTGGCTGAATTAGAACGATTCTATGAAGACCTACAAGACTTTCTAGAAGTAACAGACAAGAAAAATGACTTTTCCATCACAGGGAATGGAATGCAAAAGTAGGAAGTCAAGAGATACCAGGGGTAACAGGCAAATTTGGCCTTAGATTACAAAATGAAGTCTTCCAAATGTTAACAGAGATTTACCAAGAGAACACACTGCTCATGGTAAGCACCCTCTTCTGGGAACATGAGAGAATACTACAAATGTACCTCATCATATGGTTAATACTGAAGTCAGATTGACTTTTTCTTCACAGCCAAAGATGCAGAAGATCTGTAGAGTCAGCAAAGCAAGACTGGGAGTGGACAGTGGCTCAGGACATGAATTCCTTATTGCCAAAGCAAGAGTTAAATTGAAGAAAGTAGGGAAATCCACTAGATCATTCAGCTATGTCCTACATGAAAGCTCTTATGATTACATGGTGAAAGTGACAAATAGACTCAAGGGATTAGATCTGATACAAAGAATGCCTGATGAACTATTGACAGAGGATTGTGACCTTGTACAATAGGCAGTGATCAAGACCCTCCTCAAGAAAAATACATAAAGGCAAAATGGTTTGCTGAAGATGCCTTATAAATAGATGAGAAAATAAGCTAAATCAAAGGAAAAAATTAAAGATAAAACAATCTGAATGTAAAGATCCAAGGAATCGGGAGGAGTGATAAGAAAGCCTTCTTCAGTGATTAATGGTAAGAAATAGAGGAAAATAATGGAATGGGAAAGACTAGAGACCTCTTCAAGAAACTTAGAGCTACCAAGGAAGCATTTCATGCAGAGATATTCAACATAAGGGATAGAAATTGCATGGACCTCAATGAAGCGGAAGATATTAAGAAGAGGCGTCAAGGTTACACAGAAAAACTATATTAACAGAATCTTCATGACCCAGATAACCTCGATGATGTGATCACTCACCTAGAGCCAGTCCTCTTGGAATGTGAAGTCAAGCCATCCTTATGAAACTTCATTATGAACAAAACTACTGGAACTGATGAAATTCCAGTTCAGCTATTTTATAGCCTGAAAAATGATCGTCTCTAAGTGCTGTACTCAGTATGCAAGGAGTTTGGAAAACTAAGCAGTGGCCACAGGACAGGAAACATTCAGTTTTTATTCCATTCGAAAGAAAGGCAATTCCACAAACTGTTCCCACTGGTAAATAGATGGGGAAAGAGTGGAAACAGTGTCAGACTTTATTTTTTGGGCTCCAAAATCACAGTGGATGCTGATTGCAGCCATGAAATTAAAAGACGCTTACTCCTCGGAAGGAAAGTTATGACCAACATTTATAGTGTATTAAAAAGCACAGATATTACTTTGCCAACAAAGGTTCGTCTAGTCAAGGCTATGGTTTTTCCAGTGGTCATGTATGGATGTGAGAATTGGACTGTGAAGAAAGCTGATCTCCAAAGAATTGATGCTTTTGAACTGTGGTGTTGGAGAACACTCTTGTGAGTCCCGTGGACTGCAAGGTGATCCAACCAGTCCACTCTAAGGGAGAACAATACTGGGTGTTTACTGGAAGGACTGATGCTAAAGCTGAAACTGCAATACTTTGGCCACCTCATGCGACGACTTGACTCACTGGAAAAGACACGGATGATGGGAGGGATTGGGGTAGGAGGAGACGGGGACGACAGAGAATGAGATGGCTGAATGACATCACCGACTCGATGGACATGAGTTTGCATGAACTCCGGGAGTGGTTGATGGACAGAGAGTATTGGCGTCGTGTGATTCCTGGGGTCGCAAATGTCGGACACGACTGAGCAACTGAACTGAACTGATACTTTTACATTGGAGAAGGAAATGGCAGCCCACTCCAATATTCTTGCCTGGAGAATCCCAGGGATGGCGGAGCCTGGTGGACTGCCTTCTATGGGGTCGCACAGACTAGGACACGACTGAAACGACATAGCAGCAGCAGCATACTTTTACATGCAAATATAGTGATACCAGTATTACTCCATGATACTTGTATTTTTTATTTCACTCTGTGAAAATCTGGGTTCTATTTTTCTTATGTGAAATGTGGAATTCTCTATTAGTCATGTATGAAAATCTGCATGGTGGTTTTCTGGTATTTAGTGTGGAATTCTGTGTAGTTCCCATATGGAAATCTTGGCACTGCTTCTCTGAAGATATGGAGAACCAGTATGGATTTGGAATGCTTTCTCTTTCACAAATGAAATTAGGGCCCCACTGTTTCTTCATCAAGTTTAGAGTTTGTTGTATTTCTCAAATATATATCAAAACAGAATTTTGTCCATGAAATGTGAAATGCTCCTTATTGACTCTATTCAATCTTAGGTGACAATTCTCCACTTTGGAAGTTACACACCTCTATATTTCATATTGGAGATCAGAATGGAGACTTCCCTTGGAGAAATAGGGAAATCTCTAAATTTGATACGAAGAACTGGTTTTTCAGCTACAGAAACACTTTCGTTCCCTGCTTGCTATGCTTCCCTGTGCCTCTGAATATTTGTGTGTACATGCGGGGGTAGACATGGCTGTGTTTGTGTGTGTTTCTGTATGTGGCTGTGTGTCCAACTACAGCCGAAGTAGAAATGAATGTGAGAGATCACGAGACATGCAGCAAGCAGAAGGAGGCATGAGGTGGCCACAGAGTGGGGAAGACTGGCCCATGCATCTCTGAGGTGCTCCTGTTCAGCACAGGAATGAGGAAAGGACAGTCAGTGACAATTCAGGAAAGTGGGTCCACAAATCTGGGTTTACCTCAAGAGACATAAAGAAGCTCACAGTTTGTGCCACGTTGATGTCTGTACTTCTACCAAGAAGCAGATGGGAAGCTTTGAGAACTCACCCAGTGTAAATTCAATGGTGTGGGTATTTTAAAGCAAAACTTTTGGACCCTTTAGTCTATGGGAAGTGGGGTATCCTGTGGAAATGGTGGGCATGGCTATAACAGGATCCAAGACTTTAAAGAGGTCAAGGTCCTTCCGAAACGAACAGAGACTGGAAGGAGGAGGAACAGAAAGATAGCCTACTGTCCTGGAGAATTTTTACACATTAGAGGAAGGCCCTGGCCTACTGCTGTTTCAGACCCATCCATCAGGCAGCATACTCCCTCTCTGATGTGGCCAATGATATCATCATGTGAGACAAATGACATGTCATGTAGATTCCTTCATTGTGAAACCACAGGCATCCTCGGATACAGTGTGTGAGCATACAATCCATCCAGATGCTCCTTGCATAACTGGCGGTGTAGAAAGGTGAAGAAAGTGCAGCTGTGGGGTATATGATTTTTCCCCTTTGTTAGTGTGTGCCTGTGAGGGAGAAAAGATGGCCAAGCAGAAGGGTTTTCACTTATCTTTTCCTCAGAGAGCTCCAAAATTGCAGCTTGCTACTGAATGTTGATGGACAAAAGAATGTCAAGTCCCACCAAAAAGATGTACACCATGTCCAGGGAGGACGAAGAAGTCCCAAGAAGACTGTAGGAGGGATGAAATTGTGTTTAGAAGTAATACCTTCCAGCCACACTCAGAGAACGCACAGAAAACATTTGGTGCACCGATAAACAGAGACTGACAGACCCGGAGTCAGACCTGTCTTTCAGTGATTGCGTGTCTCCAGCAGAGGCATGGGTCAGCAGTGGCCTGACAGGGGAGAGGGTCTCTGGCTGCTACAGACCTGGGTCATGCAGTTTATGGCATATGCCCTCTTGGAGAAGTTTGCCATTTAATTCACAATAAAGCCAGCTAGCAGACATCGACAAATTGAAAAACAATTATTCTGAATGAAGTCTCATACTGTTAAGGAAGTTCTAGGAGCACTGCACACTTCCTCACCTGGGGGTCTGGCAAAGGATTTGAGAACCCCAGAGGAAATTTGAGTTTGGAGGTCAGTGGGATTTTATTACGGAACTTCCACAGAACTGAAGCAGACTGATGGAAGGCACAAACAAAATTTTGTGTGAACCAGGAGACAAGAATAAGGAGTAGTGTCCCCACAATAGACTGAGCCAGATTTGCCTGTGAGTGTCGAGGAGTCTCTGGCAGAGCCGTGGGCAGAGAGTGGGCTGCAGCAGGATGAGGGGCACTGAATACAACAGTGCTTGCACAATCCCTTTTGAAGATCACAGTTACTTTCATTACTCATATAGGAGTTTATCCTCAGTTTAAACAACAGGGCTGGAACACAACAACCCGCACCCCACCCCTCTGCCACTGCAAACAGAAAATCGGATTAAAGATTTACTGAACATGGCCCCACCTATATAAAAACGACTCAGGTTCAATCACAGTCTGTCCCTCCCATCAGAAAGCTTCTATAAGGCTTTTATGCAAATACATTAGAGGGCAGACAGAATGGAAACCACAATCACAGAAAACTAACCAAACTGATGAAGTGGATCACAGTTTTGTCTAATGTAATGAAACTATGAGTCACGCTATGTAGGACCATCCAGGATGGATGTGTCATGATGGAGGGTTCTGACAAAACGTGGGCCAGTGGAGAAGTGAACTGCAAATAGCTTCAGTATTTTGCCTTGAAACACCACGAACAGTATGAAAAGGCAAATAGATGGGACACTGAAAGATGTACTCCCCAGGTTGGGAGGTGCTAATGTGCTTCTGGAAATCAGTGGAGAAGTAACTCCAAAAAAAAAGAAGAGATGAAATCAGAGCAAAAATAACACCCAGCTGTGGTAGAGACTGGTGATGGAAAAAGCCTCACTCTGTAAAGAACAATAGTGCACAGGAACTTAGAAAGTTAGGTCCATGGCTCAAGTAAACTTGGAATTCGTCAAACAAGATATATCAATGATGAACATCAACCTTTCAGGAATCAGTGAATTAAAATTGACTGGAATGGGCAAATTTAATTGAGATGACCCTTTTATCTACTATGGTGAGCAAGAATTCCTAGAGAAGAAATGGTGTAGCACTCATAGTCAACAAAAGTGTGTGAAATGCAGTTCCTGGGTGCATTCTTAAGAATAGCAGAAAGATCTCTGCTGATTCTAAAGGCAAACTATGCAACAGCACAATAATACAAATATATGACCTGATCAGCAATGTTCAAATAGAAATTGAGCTGAAGGTCAGTGAGAAGCTGAAGTTGAGTGATTCTATGTTTATCATCAGGATCTGCTAGAATTAACAGACACACACACATAAAGATATAAATTGCATCATAGGGGACTGGAATGCAAAAGGAGGACATCAAGAGATACCTAGATTCACAGACAATTTTGGCTTTTAGGTACAAAATGAACCAGGACAATGTCTAACATAGTTTTGCCAAGACAAAGCACTGTCATAGGAAACTTTTTCCAACAACAAATGAGACGACTCTACACATGCACACAGTTCAGTTCAGTTCAGTCGCTCAGTCGTGTCCGACTCTCCACGACCCCATGAATCACAGCTTGCCAGGCCTCCCTGTCCATCACCAACTCCCGGAGTTCACTCAAACTTATGTCCACAGAGTCAGTGATGTCATCCAGCCATCTCATTCTTGGTCGTCCCCTTCTCCTCCCGCCCCCAACCTTTCCCAGCATCAGAGTCTTTTAAGAAGATGGTTAATACCGAAATCAAACTGATTATACTCTTTACAGCTGAAGACGGAGAAGCTCGATGGAGCCATCCAAAACAAAACTTGGAGCTGACTGTGGCTCAGATCATCAGCTCATATTGAAACATTCAGACTTATTTCAACAAAAGTAGGAAAATCCCTAGATCATTCAGGTATGACCTAAGTAAAAGCCCCTTTGATTATCATTGGAAATCTAATAGAGTTCCTGGAGAACTAAGGGCAGAGGTTCGTGATATTGTACACGGGCAGCAATGAAGACTATCCCCAAGACAAAGAAATGCACAAAGGCAAAATGGTTTTCTGAAGACACCTTACACTAGCTGAGAAGAAGAAAAAAAGAAAAAAGAGAGAGAGAAGTGGAAGTGAAACGAGAGTGGCAAAGATATACCTATTTGAATATAGAATTTTGAAGAATAGCTAGGGCAGATAAGAAAACCTTCGTCATTGATCAATGCCAAGAAATAGAGGTTAAAAATATAATCAGATAGACTAGAGGTCGCTTCAAGAAAATTAAAGATACCATGGGAAGATTTCATGCAAAGAAGTGCTCAATAAAGGTCAGAAATATTAGAGACCTAACAGAAGCAGGAACTATTAAAATGTGTCAAGAATACAGAGAACTCTACAAAGAAACTCTTCATGACCAGATAACCAAGATGGTGTCATCACTGAACTAGATCCATGTCACGATCTTCGTAGACCCGGACCTGGTAAATGGAGTTAACAGAAAAGGATGCAGGGGACAGAAGTCTCAAGTGAAACAAGGGTACTTTTTTTTTTTGCAGAAATACATGCTTATATATCGTCAATAAAATCATTATTCTGCCACCAAAAATAATGAAATTCCACCAGTTGCAACAAAATGGTTAATCCTTTGAGACACTGAAGGGAATCCAAGCAGGTGTCCTCTCCCATGATCCCAGTCGTGAGAACTGCGTGCAGATCTGCTCATCCCTGTTTTGCAGGAACTGAGAATGAACAGAGAGTCCTTGAGAAATGGTACACAAGGGAAGAAAACATATTGGAACCCTTTAGTTGAATGTCCCCTGACTATTCTCCCTGTTTTATTTTTTCATAATTGGGGGTGACTGCATATGCTTCTGTGAAAAAGTCACTGACCAATTGAGTTTGCCTGTTTAGTCTGAACATTTTAGTTGAAAGGCATCTGTATACTACAAATATAATCACCGTGATAATTATCAGCATTATGGCTCCAGATCCAATACGACATGTAATGCTTTGATGTCATCCTCAAGTGAGTAGCCCAGATAATTGATCAGCTAGCTGTTCAGCTAAGGTTTCCAAATTTTTGGAAGAGGATAGACTCTTAGAGGAGATTTCAAAGATTTTCTTTTGGAACAATTGTACATTTAAGGAAGCATTTTTATGGATATCTTGTAAATGAAATTTAGTTTGTTCGCAATTGTAAGCATTATTGTTGAACCAAACAGGAGTAACGCAAAACTGTGTAGAAATCCAATCACATTTTAATAATCTTTGCATTTTTAAATCTATTAATTGTTCTCTGACCAATTGGATGCCCATTTTTAATTCTTGTATTTTATCCTGAACGTCCTCATCTGGCTGAGGCTGGGTGGCCCACACAGTATCAGCATCTTTAGTACAAATTTGAATAAAGTTTTGGGTTTGAACTGAGGTTTGTAAAGCAATGCCTGCAACTCTGGCAGTGATGCAAATGGCTATTAGTCCCAAAATGCCAAGAATTAGCCACTCAATGAATCGCTTAGATCGTTGGAGTAATTTAGAGAGTAACCGGGAGGCAAGTCCTACCATGGGACTTTCTTCCCAGGGCCGTCGGAGATCTACTTGGCAACCACAGACTGTTCCGAGAATGAAGAATCAAAAGGGATTCATTTTTTTAGAGAGAAATAGAGGAATTTAGACAAGTATGCAACTTGCAATCTATACAAGTCACAGAACATACAGTCTCATTAAATTATGTGTTCCCTATGGCTATAACAAAAGGAAGGGGGATGCAAGCTTGTATAAAATATGAATGATTATAACGGAAGGAAGAGTTACTATGACAACGACTGGTCCCTGTGAGATATCAAGTCCATGTTCCAAGTATTTCAGTACGTACATCAAGTTTCCAGATGTTCCATTGTTCAGGTCCAATTCATTTATTGAGGATGATTCGAGAGCGAGGAGTTGCCATTTTGCTGTCAAGCCAGGCAAAGAGTCCTATGACATGAAAGTTTTCCATTGAACTGTTGGTAATATTCCATTCTACTTGAGTGACATAATCACACAGTGTATTATTAAGATCATCTGAGCAATTAGATAGCCACATTCCATGGGTTCCCCAATCAACAATGGTGTAAATGGCCAGAAATATTAATTTCCATGATTGAGCTTGACATCTACCCCAGTAAAGAGGAATATATGTAGAGTCCTTATACGTAAACCCCTTACATTTCAACTTTTGTCCTTTTCCGAAAGTTTGGATAGTATTCACATGGTTTTCATAAAAGGACAGGGCAGGAAACAGTCCAAGCAATGAACAGAAATTCTTTTTTGGAGGCAGGATGAAAGCCCACTTTTGTTGACTAACATTAATACAGAATTCTGCTGGGACCATGCATAAAGGAAGGATTTCATAGCCTAGCGAAATGCTTATTAGTTTTCCATCTTCCTCAGGAAGAGAGGGCACCTCCAATCTCCAAGGAGAATGCATATGTACTGTGTCATTAGTGGATATGATTCGTTCTATATCTGTCCATTCTACAACTTGCAATAAAGGAGGCCTAGGTATATAAGTCTAATCAGTTCAGTTCAGTTCAGTCGCTCAGTTGTGGCCGACTCTCTGTGACACCGTAAACCACAGTACGCCAGGTCTCCCTGTCCATCACCAACTCCCTGAGTTCACTCAAACTCATGTCCACAGAGTCGGTGATGCCATCCAGCCATCTCATTCTCTGTCGTCCCCTTCTCCTCCCGCCCCCAACCTTTCCCAGCATCAGAGTCTTTTCCAGTGAGTCAACTCGTCGCATGAGGTGGCCAAAGTATTGCAGCTTCAGCTTTAGCATCAGTCCTTCCATTGAACACCCAGGATTGATCTCCTTTAGAATGGACTGGTTGGATCTCCTTGTAGTCCAAGGGACTCACAAGAGTATTCTCCAACACCACAGTTCAAAAACATCGATTCTTTGGCCATCAGCTTTCTTCACAGTCCAGCTCTCACATCCATACATTACCACGGGAAAAACCATAGCCTTGACTAGACGGACCTTGGTTGACAAAGTAATGTCTCTGCTTTTTAATATACTATCTAGGTTGGTAATAACTTTCCTTCCAAGGAGTAAGCGTCTTTTAATTTCATGGCTGAAGTCAGCATCTGCAGTGATTTTGGAGTCCCCAAAAAATAAAGTCTGACACTGTTTCCACTGTTTGTCCATCTATTTCCCATGAAGTGATGGGACCAGATGCCATGATCTTTGTTTTCTGAATGTTGAGCTTCAAGCCAACATTTTCACTCTCCTCTTTCACTTTCATCAAGAAGGTTTTGAATTCCTCTTCACATTCTGCCATAAGCGTAGTGTCATCTGCATATTAGAGGTTATTGATATTTCTCCAAGCAATCTTGATTCCAGCTTGTGCTTCTTCAGGCCAGCGTTCCTCATGATGTACTCTGAATATAAGTTAAATAAGCAAGGTGACAATATACAACCTTGACGTACTCCTTTTCCTATTTGGAACCAGTCTGTTGTTCCATGTCCAGTTCTGACTGTTGCTTCCTGACCTGCATACAGGTTTCTCAAGAGGCAGGTCAGGTGGTCTGATATTCCCATCTCTTTCAGAATGTTCCACAGTTTATTGTGGTCCACACAGTCAAAGGCTTTGGCATAGTCAATGAAGCAGAGATAGATATTTTTCTGGAACTCTCATGCTTTCTCCACGATCCAACGGATGTTGGCAATTTGATCTCTGGTGCCTCTGCCTTTTCTAAACCCTGCTTGAACATCTTGGAGTTCATGGTTCACATATTGCTGAAGCCTGGCTTGGAGAATTTTGAGCATGACTTTACTAGCGTGTGAGATGAGTGCAACTGCGCGGTTGTTTGAGCATTCCTTGGCATTGCCTTTCTTTGGGATTGGAATGAAGACTAACCTTTTCCAGTCCTGTGGCCACTGCTGAGTTTTCCAAAATTGCTGGCATATTGAGTGCAGCTCTTTCACAGAATCGTCTTTCAAGTTATGAAGTAGCTCAAGTGGATTTCCATCACCTCCACTAGCTTTGTTTGTAGTGATGCTTCCTAAGGCCCACTTGACTTCACATTCCAAGATGTATGGCTCTAGGTCAGTGATCATGTTTTCGTGACTATCTTGGTCGTGAAGATCTTTTTTGTACAGTTCTTCTGTGTATTCTTGCCACCTCTTCTTAATATCTTCTGCTTCTGTTCGGTCCATACCATTTCTGTCCTTTATCGAGCCCATCTTTGCATGAAATGTTCCCTTGGAATCTCTAATTTTCTAGAAGAGGTCTCTTGTTTTTCCTATCCTGTTGTTTTCCTCTATTTCTTTACATTGATCGCTGAGGAAGTCTTTCTTATCTCTCCTTGCTATTCTTTGGAACTCTGCATTCAGATGCTTATATCTTTGCTTTTCTCCTTTGCTTTTTGCTTCTCTTCTTTTTACAGCTTTTGTAAGGCTTCCTCACACAGCCATTTCGCTTTTTTGCATTTCTTTTCCATGAGGATGTTTTTGGTCCCTATCTCCTGTACAATGTCACAAACCTCAGTCCAGAGTTCATCAGGCACTCTATCAATCTGATCTAGTCCCTTAAATCTATTTCTCACTTCCACTGTATAATCATAAGGGATTTGATTTAGGTTATATCTGAATGGTCTAGTGGTTTTCCCTATTTTCCTCATTTTAAGTCTGAATTTTGCAATAAGGAGTTCATGATCTAAGCCACAGTCAGCTCCTGGTCTTGTTTTTGCTAACCTTATAGACCTTCTCCATATTTCGCTTCAGAGAATTTAATCAATCTGATTTCGGTGTTGACCATCTGGTGATGTCCATGTGTAGAGTCTTCTCTTGTGTTGTCGGAAGAGGGTGTTTGCAATGACCAGTGCATTCTCTTGACAAAACTCTATTAGCCTTTGCCCTGCTTCATTCCGTGCTCCAAGGCCAAATTTGCCTGTTATTCCAGGTGTTTCCTGACTTCCTCGTTTTGCATTCCAGTCCCCTATGATGAAAAGGACAACTTTTTTGGGTGTTAGTTCTAAAAGGTCTTGTAGGTCTTCATAGAACTGTTGAACTTCGGGTTCTTCAGCGTTACTGGTTGGGGCATAGGCTTGGACTACTGTAATATTGAATGGTTTGCCTTGGAAACGAACAGAAATCATTCTGTCATTTTTAAGATTACATTCAAGAACTGCATTTCAGATTCTTTTGTTCACTATGATGGCTACTCCATTTCTTCTAAGGTATTGCTGCCCGCAGTGGTAAATAAAATGGTCATCTGAGTTAAATTCATCCATTCCAGTCCTTTTTAGTTCACTGATTCCTAGATTGTTTATGTTCACTCTTGCCATCTCCTGTTTGACCACTTCCAGTTTGCCTTGGTTCATGGGCCTAACATTCCAGGTTCCTATGCAATACTGCTCTTTACAGCACTGGACCTTGCTTCTATCACCAGTCACATTCACAACTGGGTATTGGTTTTGCTTTTGCTCCACCCCTTCCTTCCTTCTAGAGTTATTTCTCCACTGATCTCTAGTAGCATACTGGGCACCTACCGACCAGGGAATTCCTCATTCATTTTGCCATTTGATACTGTTCATGGGGCCTAATAAATGTGATTAATCAAGTCAGCCTCAGCGGGCAAAGCCAAAGCAAGCAAAGCAAGTGTAGCGACAGAAATAATCTCAGAATTCCAGGACATTTCCTTTTCAAAAGCCAGGTTTTCAGCCTGATTATTAAGAGTTTTTATCTGTATCTGAGTAGGGAGATCATTAGGTCAATGACGTCAAGTTTGGCATTTCTTGGAAATTTTTAAGGGAGCCATGGCTTATACTGGAATGTCCTCCTCCGGGGATTTCACCTTTTCCTCTCTATCTTAGCTCCTTTGGAGTGGATCTTCTGAAGCGGGAGCCAAATGACTTCGTTAGTCCCTCTGGGAAATACAATCATGCCCCTTTCCCGCTAATATTAATTTTCCACATCCGTTGTTTAGGCATCCGTCTTGATACAAAACAGGCAGAGGAACAAAAGTGTCCTTCAGTTCCTAGAAATGGTTTTCTGCTTTTGTCACAATATCTCCTTGTGGTAAGTTTAAAAAATTTAAAACAAACAGCTGTATTAGTGATAGTTATACTATTAGAGAATACATTGCATTGGATTCTAGATAGCATATTAAAAAGCATAGACATTACTTTGCCAACCAAGGTCCGTCAAATCAAGGCTGTGTTTTTTTCAGTGGTCATGTATGGATGTGAGAGTTGGACTGTGAAGAAAGCTGATACCTGAAGAATTGATGCTTTTGAACTGTGATGTTGGAGAAAAGGCTTGAGAGTCTTTTGGATGGCAAGGAGATCCAAGCAGTCCATCCTAAAGGAGACCAGTCCTGGGTGTTCATTGGAAGGACTGATGCTGAAGCTGAAACTACAATATTTGGCCACCTCATGAGAAGAGTTGATTCACTGGAAAAGACTCTGGTGCTGGGAGGGATTGTAGGCAGGAGGAGAAGGGGATGACAGAGAATGAGATGGCTGGATAGCATCATCAACTCAATGGACATGGGTTTGAGTGAACCAGTGTACCCCTTTACAACATCGAAGGCAGATTCCTGGAGGCTTTTTAGTAGTTTTATTTTTTTCTGTGTGTTTTTTAGGACAATCAATTTTTTTTTTCCAATAGCTCTTATCCCCACAAACAAAACACCCTTCATTCCCCTTTTTAAAGGAAGTAGCCAATGGGTCAGGTAATGTTTGCATTTTCTGAGTTTCTGACCCTAAGTTACAACAAGAGCATTCTTAGTCTCACGAATGAGTGTGATGGTTCTCTGACATTCCTGATTTTCATTCTCCATATACAAACAGTTTTTAACATTGCATTTTGGCCTTCTTTCTGACAGCACCACAGGAGAGAGCAACTCCCAGTGTATCTAAAGAATAAAATAAAATTTCCAATAAAAGATGCCATAATGTATAGAAGTTCTTTAGCAAACGGAGAAGAAGGGCTGTACATAGTTACAGCCTTTTTCATTTGTTGTATGTGAGAAAAGTCAACACCTTTGTATTGAGGCATTAGTTACCCTTGAGCATTACCATTTCTTATCACAGAATAGAGAAAAAGATCATCAGCCTCAGAGACTCGAGTTTGCAAATCCAGTAAATCAGAAAGCCTTTGTCGTAAAAGAGAATGAGTGGAGATTCTGTTTTCATAAATATGAGTGCGTTTTAGGAGCTTATCATTTTCATACACCTATCTATATATCTATATCTATATCATCTACATCTATATATCTATATCTATAGTTGGCTTTAGTGTCAAAGAGAGCATCAGAAGTATAAACATTAGATTCATCTTGTCCTCGAATCGGGGGAGCTTAGGTTTCATGTCCATTACAAGAGGAGGAGGAGCGCTTGGGACAGCCAGAACAGGGATGTTGGGAAAGTTTTGAAAGATTGTATGTTGCTCTAATTGGGCTTTATGTAAAGTCTCATCATCTAATTTATATTCGTATAATGAGCACTAGCTTGTTGACGAATATGGAGGTTGCAGTTAGAATTGCCTTGAAATGAAACTGTCACGGCTTTAATGATGTTCCACAAGGGTCAGAAATTTGTTGGACTATTTACTCCCCATCTTGTGGCTCGTTCAACATTTCCTTTAACCCAGTTTCAAATTTCTAAATCCAAACTGCCTTCACCAGGGAACCACAGATTCTATTCAGTCACTGTGTGGAGATGAGCCTTTATCTGCTGACGTGAAACCAAATGTCGTTGAACCTTAAATAAATGATGAAGTAAACTAGAAAGGTGGTGGGGATTTCCAGCCATTTCTCTCATAATCCCGCACTTACCGATCTCCCCAGGACCTAACAGTCACTCCGTCTGCTTACCAAGAATGTTCACCATGTCCCTGTTCAGGCACCAGTTGTCACGGTCAGCATAGACTGGGATCTGGGGACTGGACTTGGTGAGAAGGAAGCAGGGACCCAAGTGTTGAGTGAAACAAGGGTACTTTATTTGAAGAAACACGTGCATATATATCTTCAGTAAAATGATTACTCAGCCATTAAAAACAATGAAATTCCACCTGTTGAAACAAAATGGATAGTCCTTTCCATACAAAGTCACTGAAGAGAGTCACCGAAGGGAGTCACTGAAGGGAATCTAAGTAGGTGTCCTTTCCCATGATCTCAGTCCTGAGAATTGTGTGCAGCTCTGATCGTTCCTGTTTTGCAGGAACTGATTAGGAAGAGAGAGTCCTTGAGAAACAGCACACAAAGAAGACAACATATTGGATCCCATAAAATTGAATGCATCCTGACAGACCCAGACATCCTGGAATGCAAAATCAAGTAGGCCTTAGGAAACATCAGCAAGAAAAAGCTGTTGGAAGCAGTGAATATCCAGTTGAGTTATGTATAATTCTAACAGATGATGCTGTGAAAATGCTGCAATTTGCAGGCAAATTTGGAAAATTCAGCAGTGGTCAAAGAACTGGAAAAGATCAGTTCATTCCACTCCCAAAAAAGCCAATGCCAAGACTGTTTGAACTAATGCACAATAGCACTCATCTCACACAGTCAAAAAATAATGCATGAATTCTCCAAGGAAGGAGAATGAAGAATTTCCAGAGGTTCAGGTTGGATTAGAAAAGGCAGAGCAACCGGAGACTAAATTGTCAACACCCATTGTTTGATTGAAAAAGC
Source organism: Moschus berezovskii (assembly GCF_049115385.1). Classification (NCBI taxonomy): domain Eukaryota; kingdom Metazoa; phylum Chordata; class Mammalia; order Artiodactyla; family Moschidae; genus Moschus; species Moschus berezovskii. The sequence goes on along the minus strand of NC_142489.1, from coordinate 31,462,001 downwards.
AAGACAGTTCCAGAAAAACATCTATTTTGGCTTTAATGACTATGGCAAAGTCTTTGACTTGTGGAACAAACATGAAAAACTGGAACATTCTTCAAGAGATGGGAATCCTAGGCCATCTGACCTGCTTCCTGAGAAATTTGTATGCAGGTCAAGGAGCAACAGTACCATGGACTTGGAAAAATAAACTGGTTCCAGAGTTGGGGAAAGTGGTACCTCAAGGCTCTATATTGTCACCAGTTTATTCAAACGCAGACTACATCATGTGAAATGCCAGGCAGGATGAAGCACAAACTGGAATCAAGTTTGCTGGGAGAATTGTCAATAATCCCAGATATGCAGATGATACCACTCTCATGGCAGAAAGTGAAGAGAAAGTAAAAAGCCTCTTGATGAAAGAGAAGATTTGAATAGGTGGTTTAAAACTGACCATTCAATAAATGAAGATCATGGCATCTGGTCCCACCACTTTATTGCAAATAGATGGGGAAACTGTGGAAACAGTGAAAGGCTTTGCTTCCTTGGGCTCCAAAATCACTGTAGATGATGACTGCAGCACTGAAATTAAAAGACGCTTGCTCCTTGGAAGGAAATCTGTGACAAATATAGACATTATTGAAAATCCACAGAAAATATTTTGCTGACAAATGGCCATCTAGTCAAAGCTATGGTGTTTCCAGGAGTCGTGTATGACTGAATTTTGGACCATAAAGCTGAACACTGGAAGAACTGATATTTTTGAACTATAGTATTGAAGAAGACTCATTAGAGTCCTGCACTGCATGGAGATTAAACCAGTCAATCCTAAAGGAAATTGGTCACGTGTATTCAATGCAAGGATGGATGCTGAAACTGAAAACTCAATATTTTGTACATTTTTGTGAACAACTGACACTGTAAAAGACCCTGATCCTGGACAAGATTGAAGATAGGAGATCTGGATGACAGAGAATCAGATGGTTGGACGGTATCATAATTTTCCAAAGAATAGCAAGAGTGATATTGAATCATCACTTGATGGACATGTGTTTGAGCAAGCTCTGGGAGTTTTAGATGACCAGTGAAGACTGGCATGCTGTAGTTCATAGGGTCACAAAGTGTCAGATAAATGAGGGACGGAAGTGAAGTGAACTGATTTGTGTAGGGCTGTTTGCATGAAGTGACCCTGGGCCAGCGGGAATATTGATGCCCATGGCAGCAGTTCAGGCTTAGGGACTAGGGAATAGCCGTCCTGATGAAGACGTCCCATTGCTCATGCCCAAAATCCTGACATGAATTCTTTCCTTTCTTTTTGTATTATCCTTGGTTGTCGATAGCAAAGGAACAATGTGGGTCTGTCTGCACATGAGTGATGGTTCTCACAATCTCCTTGGAGTAGAATATCTGATATTGTCATGGTAATCTTTAAGGAGATATGCACTATGAGACATTCACAGGTACCCTTGATTTGAAGTGGGCAACCTTGGACGTTCCCAAATCCAACCTTTAGCTGCATTTGTGGTATGCCAACTTTTCAGGCTAGCAAGGATCCTGAACTATAGGCAGATCTACCACAGTCTGATGAGGGAAGCAGAAAGAGAGTGTTGACATTTAGCAAGTTAGTGAGGCCTGGCCTGGAATCAAGCCCTCTTGGAGCATTTGGGAGAGGAATGTTGCTCTTTGCACAATAGAGGCATGAGCTGTGGGTCCAGGGAAGGCAAGCTCCTCAGGGTGTAATCCGTGTGGGAGCTATGGGTATGAGTGGGCAGAAATAAAGTGTATTGGTGACAAAAAGGGAGGCCACTGGACATTTTTGATCTCACATTCAGTGCCTTGTTTCAGCAGAGGTCCTTTGGATCTGCGTGCACATTCTTCATGATATTGTTTCAGACACAGGCATGTCACATTTTTTTTGCCCTTTTGGAGGTCGAGACATCAGATTGGTCTTTCCCAGCTACAGGGAGACAACCTTTAGGGGAAAAATGGAAACAGTTGCAAACAGCCTATTACACAGTTGGGAGGAGCAGGATCACCTTGATCAGAAGGTCTTGGGCCTGATTGGACAATGGACCTGCCTCAAGAGCCCAGCATCGACTAGGAATGGTTTTGAGAGGTGTAGGCTGAGATTGGTAGTTCCAAGTCAGTGCAGTCTCAATCCACTTGATATTTATTGTGTCATTCCTTGAAGGAAAGCACATGAAATGGAATCATGCCAAAATGATTGGCACTGTGAAACAGTCAATGTGATGAGAGAATACATGACATGAGCACCCATCAATCAGCTATTCACCACGAGCACTTCAAGCCCACCGAATGTCTTTCCAAGTCAGTCCTTTTCACGAGTAAATCCCCAAATTTGTAATCTTCCAGAATAAAGTGTAGAGATAGAACAGGACACTAACTTGAATGACAAGTTAGTAAAAGAAAACAACCAGAATATATTCCAACAACACAAGAGAAGACTCTACACATGGACATCACCAGATGGTCAATACCTAAATCAGATTGATTATATTCTTTGCAACCAAAGATGGAGAAGCTGTATACAGTTAGCGAAAACAAGACCAGGAGCTGACTGTGGCTCAGATCATGAACTCCTTATTGCGAAATTCAGACTTAAATTGAAGAAAGTAGGGAAAACCGCTAGACAATTCAGATATGACCTCAATCAAATCCCTTATGATTATACAGTGGATGTGAGAAATAGATTTAAGGGACTAGATCTGATTGATAGAGTGCCTGATGAACTCTGGACGGAGGTTCGTGACATTGTAGAGGAGACAGGGAACAAGACCATCCCCATGGAAAAGAAATGCAAAAGAGCTGAATGGCTGTCTGAGGAGGCATTACAAATAGCTGAGAAAAGACGAGAGGTGAAAAGCAAAGGAGAAAAGGAAAGATATAAGCATCTGAATGCAGAGTTCCAAAGAATAGCAATGAGAGATAAGAAAGACTTCCTCAGTGACCAATGCAAAGAAATAGAGGAAAACAACAGAATAGGAAAAACAAGAGACCACTTCAAGAAAATTAGAGATTCCAAGGGAATATTGCTTGCAAAGATGGGCTCGATAAAGGACAGAAATGGTATGGACCGAACAGAAGCAGAAGATATTAAGAAGAGGTGACAAGGATACACAGAAGAAATGTACAAAAAAGATCTTCATGACCAAGATAGTCATGATAACGTGATCACTGACCTAGAGCCAGACATCTTGGAATGTGAAGTCAAGTGGGCCTTAGAAAGGATCACTACAAACAAAGCTAGTGGAGGTGATGGAATTCCAGTTGAGCTACTTCAAGTCTTGAAAGATGATGCTGTGAAAGTGCTGCACTCAATATGGCAGCACATTTGGAAAACTCAGCAGTGGCCACAGGACTGGAAGAAGTCAGTCTTCATTCCAATCCCAAAGAAAGGCAATGCCAAAGTGCTCAAACTACCGCGCAATTGCACTCATCTCACACGCTAGTAAAGACAGGCTCAAAATTCTCCAAGCCAGGCTTCAGCAATATGTGAACCGAGAAATCCCAGATGTTCAAGCAGGGTTTAGAAAAGGCAGAGGCACCAAAGATCAAATTGCCAACATCCGCTGGATCATGGATAAAGCAAAAGAGTTTCAGAAAAACATCTATTTCTGCTTCATTGACTATGCAAAAGCCTTTGACTGTGTGGACCACAATAAACTGTGGAACATTCTGAAAGAGATGGGAATCCCAGACCACCTGACCTGCCTCTTGAGAAACCTGTATGCAGGTCAGGAAGCAACAGTCAGAACTGTGCATGGAACAACAGACTGATTGCAAATAGGAAAAGGAGTACATCAAGGTTGTATATTGTCACCTTGCCTATTTAACTTATATGCAGAGTACATCATGAGGAACGCTGGGCTGGAAGAAGCACAAGCTGGAATAAAGGTTGCCGGGAGAAATATCAATAAACTCAGATATGCAGATGACAGCACCCTTATGGCAGAAAGTGAAGAGGAACTCAAAACCCTCTTGATGAAAGTGAAAGAGGAGAGTGAAAAGGTTGGCTTGAAGCTCAACATTCAGAAAACAAAGATCATGGCATCTGGTCCCATCACTTGATGGGAAATAGATGGAAAAACAGTGGAAACAGTGTCAGACTTTATTTTGGGGGGGCTCCAAAATCACTGCAGATGCTGATTGCAGCCATGAAATTAAAAGACGCTTGCTCCTTGGAAGGAAAGTTATGACCAACCTAGATAGTATATTAAAAAGCAGAGACATTACTTTGCCAACCAAGGTCCGTTTAGTTAAGGCTATGGTTTTTCCAGTGGTCATGTATGAATGTGAGAGCTGGACTGTGAAGAATGCTGATCGCCAAAGAACCGATGCTTTTGAACTGTGATGTTGGAGAAGACTCTTGAGAGTCCCTTATACTGCAAGGAGATCCAACCAGTCCATTCTAAAGGAGATCAATCCTGGGTGTTCATTGAAGGGACTGATGCTAAAGCTGAAACTGCAATACTTTGCCACCTCATGCGACGAGTTGACTCACTGGAAAAGACTCTGATGCTGGGAAAGGTAGGGGGTGGGAGGAGAAGGGGACGACGGAGAATGAAATGGCTGGATGGCATCACTGACTCTGTGGACATGAGTTTGAGTATACTCCGGGAGATGGTAATGGACAGGGAGGCCTGGCGTGCTGTGATTCATGGGGTCGCGGAGAGTCGGACACGACTGAGCGACTGAACTGAACTGAACTGAACCAAAGTCCATTACCCTGGAAAACAAAGCTATGACAATTTGCATATTATCTTATGCAAATGTGAAAATTTCCTTTTAAAGTTGTATGTATATATGTGTGCATGCCCACCAGCAGAAATGTGCATATGAGGTGTCAGAACTGGCCTGACTGAGGGAAGGATAAGGAATACCGAGAAAATGAACAAACTTGTGTAAACTACATTAACCGTGGGGCAGCCAAAGCACTGACGACAGGGAATCAAGCCCAGGGATATGATCGAGAAAGGATGCTCTAAGGGTAGACATGCTGCTGGACCCTGGATCACTAAGCAGAAAGGAGCAGCAGGCAGAAAACATTCAGGGCCATACAGGGAGATGAAAAGGAGCAAGAAACAGAATGGGTAAGATTACCATGCTCAGAGATGGGGTATGCACAGTCCTTACAAACAGTTTTCTGTCCTTCTCCAGTACAGCAGTATTCTTTCTCCCACAGGACCAGGCACATGAGCACATCTTGCCGTTTTTGTAAGGTTTTAGAGACTGACGGCACTATAGCATAAGCAGCTGCTACCTGCACAGTATGCCGGTTTGAAATACCCTTCTTTAAGGTCTTGGCAGAACGCCTGAGTTATCAGGACTCTGCAAAGCATGGCTTAGGATGTTCCTCTAGCTACTCGCAGCCCCGCAGCCCTGGGGTGACGGGGTAGGGTGGCATGTGTTCTCACCAGTAGGCAGGATGAGAACAGAACTACTTTGAAATGGCCTCTGTACAGGAAATGAACAGACTTCAATTCCTCTGACAATGATGAGTTAGGTCCCTTAGGCGGATCCTGACCATAGCATCTCTTATTTAGAGATGCTTTATCTGTAAATCTCTTTATATCGAGAGAATTTCATATCTAAAAATGGAGTTCTCTGTATTTCACATCACCTATCCAGTTGCCAAATTGACTACTAGAAATATGGAATTCCTATTTTTCACATAGGCAAATCAGTGTCAATATTCATATCTGAAATATTAATGCTCTACACTTCACGTATGAATATTGCTGAAGATTTTCCTTCATGACATATAGAATTATCTGTATTTCACAGCTGATATTCAGGATTTTTTTTTTTTCCTACAAGGAATGTGGAGTTCTCTCTCTTGAACATGACCATCTGGTTGCGGATTTTCCTACATGAACAATGGCAGTCTCTGCGTTTCACTTCTTTACCAAAAGCTACCAGGGAACTTAACCAGTTGTAGGAAGACCTTCAGGGCTTTCTAGAATTAATAATGAAAAAAAAAAAAAAAAGATGTCCATTTCATCATACGGTTCTGGAGCGTAAAAGCAGAAGGTAAAAGATACATGGAGTAACAGGCGTATTTGACTGTGGTGTTCAGAAAGAGGTAGAGCAAACAATAGCAATGCTTTGGCAAATAGAAAGGGTAAAAATAGAAAGAGTGACAGTTTTCTAGGGCTCTAATATGACTGGGAACAGTGATTACAGCCATGAATATAAAAGACACCTTCTCCTGGGAAGAAATGTTCAGAGAAACCTAGACACAGGTACTGAAAAGAAGAGACATCTCTTTGCCAACAAAGGTCTACATAGTCAGGACGATGGTTTTACCAGTACACATGTACGGATGTGCTAGTATCACTAGAAAGAAGGCTGAGTGCCAAGGAATTGAGGCTTTGCAACTGTGGTGCTGAACATGGCTCTTGAGAGACCCTTGGACAGGAAGGAGACCAACCCCCTCAATTCTAAAAGAAACTTACCCTAAATATTCATTGGAAGGGCTGATGCTCATGCTGAAGTTCTAATCCTTTGGCTACCTGGTGTGAAGAAGTGATTCATTGGGAAAAAAAAACATGAGGTTCTGCCTTGTCTTTAAAAAAAGAAAGAGAAAATCATTAGCTCGATGTGGGTAGATGGAGGGAAGGAGAAGATTGGGGCTACAGAGGGTGAGATGGTTGGACAGCATCACTTGACTCAATGAACATGAGTCTCAGCAAAGTGTTGGAGGCAGTAAAGGATAGGGAGGCCTGGAGTGATACAGTCCACAGTGTTGCAAATGGTTGGACATGACTGAGTGACTGAATGTCAACAACTTTATTTCACATATATCAATCAAGATGATATTTTTGAACCTGGAACGTGGAATTTCCTATATGTCCATAGAAAAATTAGATATTTCTACATGAAATAAGGAATTTTCTCTGTTTCATTAATGAAATCTGCATGCAGAACTTCCCTCTGAAACTATAAGTGTTTGAATATTTCATGCATCAAAATCAGAACAAAAATACACTGACAAAAAATATGGATAGAAAAAATGACATGAAATATTTTACATTTCAAATGTGAAAATCTAGGGGTACATTTTCTAATACCAGAACACCTGACCTGCCTCTTGAGAAACCTGTATGCAGGTCAGGAAGCAATTGTTAGAACTGGACATGGAACAACACACTGGTTCCAAATAGGAAAAGGAGTATGTCAACATTCTATATTGTCACCCTTCTTATTTAACTTATATGCAGAGTACATCGTGAGGAACGCTGGGTTGGAAGAAGCACAAGCTGGAATTAAGATTGCTGGGAGAAATATCAATAACCTCAGATATGCAGATGACACCACCCTTATGGCAGAGATTGAAGAGGAACTCAAAAGCCTCTTGATGAAAGTGAAAGAGGAGAGTGAAAATGTTGGCTTGAAGCTCAACATTCAAAAAACGAAGATCATGGCATCTGGTCCCAACACTTCGTGGGAAATAGATGGGGAAACTGTGGAATCAGTGTCAGACTTTATTTTTGGGGGCTCCAGAATCGCTGTAGATGATTATTGCAGCCATGAAATTAAAAGACACTTACTTCTTGGAAGGAAATTTATGACCAACCTCGATAGCATATTAAAAAGCAGAGACATTACTTTGCCAACCAAAGTCCATCTAGTCAAGGCTATGGTTTTTCCAGTGGTCATGTATGGATGTGAGAGTTGGACTATGAAGAAAGCTGATCGCTGAAGAATTGATGCTTTTGAACTGTGGTGCTGGAGAAGACTCTTGAGAGTCCCTTGGATTGCAAGGAGATCCAACCAGTCCATTCTAAAGGAGATCAATCCTGGGTGTTCAAAGCTGAAACTCCAATACTTTGGCCACCTCATGCGAAGTGTTGACTCACTGGAAAAGACTCTAATGCTGGGAAATATTGGGGGCAGGAGGAGAAAGGGACGACAGAGTGTGAGATGGTTGGATGGTATCATCCACTCGATGGACAGGAGTTTTTGTGAACGCCGGGAGTTGGTGATGGACAGGGAGGCCTGGTGTGCTGTGATTCATGGGGTCACAAAGAGTCAGACACGACTGAGCAATTGAACTGAACTGATGGATGCACTATCGATTTTATGTTTCATATATTGAAATCTAGTATTACATGAAAGACGAAATTCTCAGTTTCACATATGAAACTCTACATGCAGATTTTATTACATGAAATATGAAATTCCATATTTCACAAAAATCTGGGGATATCTGTATATCATATGAAAGTATGCACACAGAACTTTTGGCGTGAAATATGAAAATATTGACATGGATTTATCTTAATGTATTTCAGTTCAGTTAGGTTCAGTTCAGTCACTCAGTCATGTCCGAGTCTTTGCGACAAATGAATCACAGCAGGCCAGGCTTCCCTGTCCATCACCACCTCCCAGAGTTCAATCACAAAATGTAATTATAATGTAATTTTCATATTTCTCATTTGAAAATCTATGTGTGGCTTTCATTTATGAATACAGAATGCTGCAGATTTCATATTTGAAAAACGACATTCATTTTGCTACAAGAAATACAGAATCTTCCATCTGATTTGAGAAAATATGATTTTCATGCTGAGCTATAAAATTTTCTATATTCCACTGTAAGTTCTTCCAACATGAAATATGGAATTCACTATATTTCATCTTTGAAAATATGAGGATAGATTTGCTCATATGAATTCAGAGCCTCTGTTATTAATGTTTGAAAACGTGTGTCAGAATTTTCCCACATGAAACTTTAATTGTCTGTGATTCAGAAATTAAGATCTGGAACAAGCAATCAAATATAGGATCAACTTATTTCTTGTATCCCTGATTTCCCTATTGAAATTTACATTTCTCTGGATTGCTCTTATAAAAGTCCATATGAAGATTTCAAACATGAAATAAGTAATATTTATTTAATTTTATTTCACTTAATTTAATTAGAGCCTGATTACTTTATATTTAAAAAAATACATAAAGCATTAAAAAAAAAGTAATATGTAATCAACTATGTTTCACACCAGAAAATCTGGGTGCCATATTTGTACATGAAAATATGTACATAGCTATAGTAACAGTTGGATTTCTAGCTGTTGGATTTCCCACATTCACTATGGAAATCTGTATATTTCACATACGAAAAAGTGGATGTCATTTTCCCTGCATGAAATATGGAATCATCCCTATTTCTCATTTAAAAATTTGAGCGAAAGATTTCTCACATGGAATAAGGAATCTCTGTAATTCATTCAGGAAAATATGGGTGCAGATAGTCTCATGTGCATTTTGGAATCCTCTAAATCTCACGTATAAAATCAAGGCACATATTTTCCTACATGAAATATGGTATTCTTTATATTTCATATTTCACCATTTAGGTGTAGCTATCTCTAGCTGATATATGGAATTCTCTATATCCCACAATTTAGATCTGCAAGCAGATTTACCTGGGTGCAATATGGAATACTCTATATTTCACATTTGAAAACTGTCCACACATTATCTACATGATATATAACATACTTTCTATATCACATACAAAAATATCTGCTTAAATTTTCCTAGATAAAGACTGACATTTATGTACATCACATATGAAAAACCATTTCCGCATGAAATGTAGGATTCTGTACATTTCAGACACCAAAATCAGTGCAGGCATAGTCCTGCATAAAATATGGAATTCTTTATATTTCACATCTTAAAAAATTATGGTGACAATTTTACTTAATTAAATCTGAAACTGTATATGTTACATATGAAAAACTTGCTGCTGATTTTAGTATACAATACAGTGAATTTTCTGGCATTTCACATTATAAGCATTCGGATGCTACTTTTCTTACCCGAAACGTGGATTTCTCTATATATCATATATGAAAATCTGGGTGGTAATTTTCTTAGATGAAACATGCCATTAATTATATTTTACATATGAAAAACTTGGCTTTCTTTTTCTCTCTTTTTTATACATGTTTTATCATATTCTTTATTTTTAATTTTCATTTTTAATTTTAGTCAGTTCAGTTCAGTCGTTCAATCATGTCCCACCCTGCGACTCCATGAATCACAGCACACCAGGCCTCCCCGTCCATCTGCAATTCCCGGAATTCACACAAACTCACGTCCATCGAGTCGGTGATGCTATCCAGCCATCTCATTCTCTGTCGTCCCTGTCTCCTCCTTCCCCCAGTGCCTCCCAGTATCAGAGTCTTTCCCAGTGAGTCAACTCGTCGCATGAGGTGGCCAAAGTATTGCAGTTTCAGCTTTAGCTTCAGTCCTTCCAATGAACACCCAGGATTGATTTTCTTTAGAATGGACTTTTTGGATCGCCTTGCAGTCCAAGGGACTCTCGAGAGTCTTCTCCAGCACCACAGTTCAAAAGCATCAATTCTTCGACTATCAGCTTTCTTCACAGTCCAACTCTCACATTCATATATGACCACTAGTTCCTTTTATAGTACTGTATTGATTTTGCCATACAATGGCATGAATCTGTCCTGGGTCTACATGTGTTCCCCATCTTGAACCCTCTCCTACATCCCTCCCCAAGTCATCCCTCTCTGTCATCTCAGTGCACCACGCCCGAGCATCCTGTATCATGCTATTTTTCTTACCCAAAGTGTAGAGTTCCCTATATATCATATACGAAAATCTGGGTGGTGATTTTCTTAAATGAAATATGGAATTATCTATATTTCACATATGAAAACCTTGGCATTGGTTTTCTTAAGATACAGAGAATCGTTATGGAATTGAAATCATCTCTATTTTACAGAGAAAGTCTGGCCATCACTCTTTCTTCAAGAGATATGGAATTCTTGGTATTTCTCAAACATATATCAAGAGAACCAATTTTCACCCTGAAATACGGAATTCTCTGAATTTCCTGTGTCAAAATCTTGGTTAATCCTCCTTCACGGAAGTAGGGCTTCTCTATATTTCACAGTTGAAGATCAGAAATTAGATTTTCCTGTAAGAAATATGGAAATCTCTATATTTCATAAGAACCACTGGGTCTTCAGCTACTGAAACACCTGCCTCCCCTATTTGCACTTTGACACTGTTTCTCATGAAAACAGCTTCCATGTAGGGTATGCTTGTGTTGATCAGAGATGGCATCTGGCTCACTGCAGCCAGAGTGCCCCTGAGGAAATGCCTTTAGACTCCATTTGATTGGTTCTTGAAATGTTTGGAAGGTCAGCGTGTAGAAGCCAGACCCTTCCCACCAACATACTATGCATGGGTGATGATACAGGATCTGCCTGTGTGCCTCACCTTCCCTTCTGGAAGTGTTGGCAAGTAATCAATTGGTGGGGAGTGACTGAAGCCAGTGGGTCCGCTGTGCCAGCCAGTTGCTTTGATTCCAGGCCCACCTCTCTCACAAACCTGAAACATGGCCAGGGCCACAAGGAGAGGAAGACCAGAAGAAGGCTGGAGTGTCCCTGGGAGCTTTAATCTTCTTACTTATGAGAATGGTTTTCAGGCTGCATGGGCCATGCGAACTGCTGGCTCGGTGGGGCCATCAGGGACGTTACAGGGAGCGGGGGCAGGGGACACCAGGCAAGGAGGGCACCCTCTTCAGGTTGGAGATGGTGGAGGAAGGCAAAACTTTGCAGGAAGGAGAGATGGCAAGGTTCCGGCAAGACCTCCAACCGCTGGTGGAAGACATCATGGAGGAGGTGAAGCTGGTGTCTGTTGTGGAGGAACAGGAGCTGCTGTCCTTTCAAGAGTGTGAGGAGAACCCAGAGGAACAGGACCAGGAACACCCAAGACATGGAGCCCCGAGGAATTAGCCCACTCTGCCCTCACTTCGCGTGCTGGAAGCATTGGCTTTCCCACAGGTAGAGCTGAGCTGTGGGGGTGAAAATTACCCCAGGGCCTACTTTCCACTCAGGTCTAAGAACCTTCAGAGGAAAAGGGTCGCTTGTCTCGGAGAAGTGGCATCATCCAGGGCATTCCTGGCTCCTTTGGCAAAGTCATATCCTTACTACCGCTTCTTAGGGTCGGTTGTTCAGGAGGAGAGAAGGAGCAGCAGCAGGAGCAGGAATGTGTGTGAGGGCACAGGCAAACATAAGGGGTGGAGGGAAGTGGGGGCTGGGAGGAATGGTGTGCTCCAAAGTCAAGTGCCAGAAAAGCCAGGCCAGATCTCCACTTGTGTGTGTCTGATCCATGACTCTGGGTGACTCCTTTTGGCCTGCATCTGAATGGAAGTTGTCCCCTGGAGGTGGAACTCTGTGTGACCAGAGACAGTATGCCATAACATCATTCTCAAAGCCTTATTATTGTAATTGTAGATTATCTTGGAAAGCAGCAGAGACATTTGGAGTCCGATAACCCATCCTGGTCATTTAGAGCCCCTGTATTTGTTCCAGCTAGTGCAGTGTAAAAGTAGGACATTGTCCACTCACCTAAGGTGTAGCAGAAAGGAGCCACTCTTTTCCTCCCTAGTTAAGGCCACACCACTCCAGACATATCCGAATGCCGTATGGTGAAGACAGGGAGAAGCTGAGAGTCCTAGGGATCTCTTGCCAAACACACTAACTCTCTCTCACACACACACGTGTGCACAAACACAGAAGATACACTTGCCTGCAGACAAGGCATGCTACAGGGACTGCAGATACTGATGTTTAAGCAGTGACATGCCACTACCCAGCACACACAGACCAGGCAGATCAGAAACCGTAAGACACAGACCCTCCCTCAGTGGATGTAGAGAAGGGACCTGGAAGACCATGGGGAACATAGAACTATGAGCATATTTGATGGTATGCCTGGGGATGGAGATGTCAGTGGCGCGGTCTAGCAAGCAGGAATGCCCACATCCTTTGACGATGCCTGTTCCACTGTACTTGCTTTTGTACTTGTACTTGCTCCTTGACCTAAGGCAGTTTATGAACCACCCCTAGATGTATATCATGATCAGTGACCAAGATAAAGACTTCCTTATGGACATGATTAATTTGAAGGTGAATGAGGAAGGCTGAAGACAGGTGGATGAGGGTGCTGGGCAGAGAAGGTGGGGGAGGGGAAGTATCATATTATCTGTGCATGTGCAGTGTGAGTGTTTGGAGAAGAGAAGCAGAATGCTTTGATGCCTTCCTGGCATGCAAGCCGAGGACCGTAGAAGCTTGCACCTTTTCCCTCCTCCTGTTCCTGGCATATGCAGGAACTAGTCCATCCCCAGTCCAACTGTAACCAGATATTTTCCTTTTGTTACAGCCCTTACTTCTGGAATGCAGTCATCATGAAGGAGTACTACCATGACATCACTGGTATGATGTGGCTCCCAATCATTGTGGGTGGGTGGTGGAAAGAGTGGATGCTCCTCCTGTGTGATCCTTCCCTGTCCCACTTGTCCACTCCCAGGGTATAGGGTATATCATTTCACTCCAGTCCACTTTTTCTGGGATTATGGATGGGGAGCTCCTAGCCTCAGTCTGGACACCAGCAGCCTTTCCTTCCTAAACTGGTTGTCAAACCACAACTGACCAGGATTGATCAGGATTGCAGAGGTGATATACCTCTGGGCCTTCTGCAGAATTGGAGATGGATATTGGAGTTCTTGTCTATACATGAGAGGGTTTGGGACCTCTTCAGACGTGTTCTGACCTTTTTTATCTTGCCAGCAGTGTATCTCCGATGACTGTTGGTCGATCCCCTGCAGTACTACCCCTGGGAAGAAAGCCCTACCATAATGGTACCTGATAGGAAAACAGGTTTTGAGGGAAACAGGAGGTGGTCCCTGAAGTCCCAGACTTGTAGAGTCTGGGACACTCTCCTTTCCCAAATGGGGAAGCTAGGCTCATGCAGGTTGGCTGCTGAGCCTGGATTCGGATCATGAAGTTAGATAATGACAGTCTGAGTTGGGGGTCTTGGGGACTTCCTGTGTCCAAATCTCACTCAAAGCATCTGTAGGTATAATATGTGAATCCTAGGTGATCCTGATGCAGGCAGGGTGAATTAAGCACCTTTGTCAGAATCAGTATTCCCCAGGTCCTGTCAACCTATTGCCTCCTGCCGCTCATTGAGTTTGAGATTACGTTGGCTCTTCTCTCCTGCCCCTTCTCCTGGGAAAGCCTAGCTGTCAGAAGCGGTTCCTCTCTGGTGTATCATTAAATTTTGTTTTGTTCTGTTTTAATCATTTGACTTAAGTGGAGGCTAATTGTTTTACAATATTGTAGTGCTTATTGCCACACATTCACGTAAATCTGCCGTGGGTGCACATGTGTCCCACATCCTGAATCCCCTCCCACCTTCCTCCCCAATCCACCCAGAAGCGTTGTCCCAGTGCACCGGTGCAGGGAACTCTGTCTCATGAATCAAACAGACTGGAAAGCTGTTTCATATATGGTAATATACATGTTTCAGTGTGATCCTCTCCCTCAGAACCCAAAAGTCTGTCTTTAACTTTGAGTTCCTTTTGCTGTCTCACACATAGGGTCATTGTTATCACCTTTCTAAATTCCATTTATAGGCATTACTATACTGTCACGAAAAGTAGAGACATTACTTTGCCAACCAAGATCCGTCTAGTCAAGGCTATGGTTTTTCCTATGGTCATGTATGGATGTGAGAGTTGGACTATGAAGAAAGCTGATCGCCTAAGAATTGATGCTTTTGAACTGTGCTGCTGGAGAAGCCTCTTGAGACTCCCTTGGACTGCAAGGAAATCCACCCAGTCCATTCTAAAAGAGATCAATCCTGGGTGTTCATTGGAAGGACTTATGCTAAAGCTGAAACTCCAATACTTTGGCTACCTCATGTGACAAGTTGACTCACTGGAAAAGAGTCTGATGCTGGGAGGGATTGGGGGTAGGAAGAGACGGGGACAACAGAGAATGAGATGGCTGGATGGCATCACCGACTCGATGGACATGGGTCTGAGTGAACTCCGGGAGTTGGTGATGGACAGGGAGGCCTGGCGTGCTGTGGTTCATGGGGTCGCAAAGAGTCGGACACGACTAAGGGACTGGATTGAACTGAACTGAACTGAACTGATACTGTAGTGGTGTTTTTCATTCTGACTTACTTCACTGTATAATAGGTTCTTGTTTCATCCACCTCATTAGACCTGATTCAAATGTTTTTAACTGCTGAATAATATTCCATTGTGTATATGTACCATGTTTCCTTACCCATTCATGTACCGATGGACATCTAGGTTGGTTCCATATCCTAACTATTGTAAACAGTGCTGCATTGAACATTGGTTTGAACATGTCTCTTTCAATTCTGATTTCCTCGGTGTGTATTATGCCCAGAGGTGGGATTGCTGAGTCGTATGGCAGGTTTATTTCCAGGGTTTTAAGGAATCACAACACCATTCTCCATACTGGTTGTACTAGTTTGCATTCCCTCCAACAGTGTAAGAGGGTTCCCCTTTCTCCGTACCCTCTCCAGCATTTATCGTTTGTAGACTTTTTGATAGCAGGCATTGTGACTGGTGTGAGATGGTACCTCATTGTGGTTTAGATTTGCATTTCTCTGGTAAGGAGGTATACTGAGTAAATTTTCATGTGTTTTTTAGCTGTCTGTAATGTCTTCTTTGGAGAAGAATCTGTTTAGGTCTTTGGCCCACTTTTTGAATGTGTCGCTTATTTTTCGAGAATTGAGCCGAATGTGTTGCATGTATATATTTTTTTATTTTTTTTTTTAGTTTTTAATGAAGTTTATTTGATTTACAGTGTTTTATTAGCTTCAGGTATACAGCAAAGTGATTCAGTATTTTGGTAGATTATATTTCATTATAGATTGTTGCAAGATAATGGGTATAATTCACCATGCTTCACAGTATATGCTTTTTTTTTTCTTTGCTTTTTTTATTTTACAATATTATATTGGTTGGTTTTGCCATATATTGACATGAATTCACCCAGGGTTTATATAAGTTCCCCCTCATGAACCCCCCTCCCACCTCCCTCCTCCCTTTATCCTCCCTCTGGGTCATCCCCGCACGCCAGCCCCGAGCATCCTATACCATGCATTGACCCTGAACTAGTGATTCGTTTCACATATGACAACATACGAGTTTCAATGCCTTTCTCCCAAATCATCCCACCCTCACCCTCTCCCACAGAGTCCCAAAGACAATTCTATACATCTGTGTCTCTTTTGCTGTCTCGTATACAGGGTTATCATTTGCATCTTTCTAAATTCCATATACATGTGTTAGTATACTGTATTGGTGTTTTTCTTTCTGGCTTACTTCACTCTGTATAATAGGCTCCAGTTTCATCCACCTCATTAGAACTGATTCAAATGTATTCTTTTTAATGGCTGAATAATACTCCATTGTGTATATGTACCAAAGCTTTCTTATCCATTCGTCTGCAGATGGATATCTAGGTTGCTTCCATGTCCTGGCTATTATAAACAGTGCTGCAATGAACATTGCAGTACATGTGTCTCTTTCAATTCTTGTTTCCTCGGTGTGTATGCCCAGGAGTTACATTGCTGGATCATATGGCAGTTCTATTTCCAGTTTTTCGAGGAATCTCCACACTGTTCTCCATAGTGGCTGTACTAGTTTGCATTCCCACCAACAGTGTAAGAGGGTTCCTTTCTCTCCACATCCTCTCCAGCATTTATTGCATGTGGACTTTTGGATAGCAGCCATTCTGACTGGTGTGAAATGGTATCTCATTGTGGTTTTGATGTGCATTTCTCTGATTATGAGGGATGTTGAGGATTTTTTCATGTGTTTGTTTGCCATCTTAAGTCTTCTTGGAGAAATGTCTGTTTAGTTCTTTGGCCCATTTTTTGATTGGGTCATTTATTTTTCTGGAATTGAGCTGCAGGAGCTGCTTGTGTATTTTGGAGATTAACCCTTTATCAGTTGCTTCATTTGCTTTTATTTTCTCCCATTCTGAAGGCTATCTTTTCACCTTACTTATAGTTTCCTTTGATGTGCAGAAGCTTTTGATTTTAATTAGGTCCCATTTGTTTATTTTTGCTTTAATTTCCAATATTCTGGAGGTGGGTCATGGAGGATCCTGCTGTGATTTATGTCGGAGAGTGTTTTGCCTATGTTCTCCTCTAGGAGTTTTATAGTTTCTGGTCTTACATTTATCTCTCTAATCCATTTTGAGTTTATTTCAGTTTATGGTGTTAGGAAGTGTTCTAGTTTCATTCTTTTACAAGTGGCTGACCAGTTTTCCCAGCACCACTTGTTAAAGAGACTGTCTTTTCTCCATTTTATATTCTTGCTTCCTTTGTCAAAGATAAGGTGTCCATAGGTGCGTGGATTTATCTCTCGGCTTTCTATTTTGTTCCATTGATCTATATTTCTGTCTTTATTGCAGTACCATCCTGTCTTGATGACTGTGGCTTTTTAGTAGAGCCTGAAGTCCGGCAGGTTGATTCCCCCAGTGCCATTTTTCTTCCTCAAGATTGCTTTGGCTATTTGAGGTTTCTTGTATTTCCATACAAATTGTGAGATTATTTGTTCTAGTTCTGTGAAAAATGTCGTTGGTAGCTTGATAGGGATTGCATTGATTGTATAAATTACTTTGGGTAGTATACTCATTTTTACAATATTTATTCTTCCAATCCATGAACATGGTATATTTCTCCATCTATTCGTGTCCTCTTTGATTACTTTCAGTAGTGTTTTATAGTTTGTTTTAATGTACAAGTCTTTTGTTTCCTTAGATAGATATATTCCTAAGTATTTAATTATTTTCGTTACAACAGTAAATGGAATAGTTTCCTTAATTTCTCTTTCTATTTTCTCATTATTAGTGAATAGGTATTCAAGGGATTTCTGTGTGTTGATTTTATATCCTGCAACGTTACTGTAATCATTGATTAGCTCTAGTAGTTTTCTGGTAGAGTCTCTAGGGTTTTCTGTGTAGAGGATCATGTCATCAGCGAACAGTGAAGGTTTTACTTCTTCTTTTCCAATTTGTATTCCTTTTATGTCTTTTTCTGCTCTGATTGCTTTGGCCAAAAATTCCAGAACAATGTTGAATAGTAGTGGTGAGAGTGGGCACCCTTGTCTTGTTCCTGACTTTAGGGGAAATGCTTTCAGTTTCTCACCATTGAGGATAATGCTTTGTGTGGGTTTTTCATATATAGCTTTTATTATGTTGAGGTATGTCCCTTCTATTCCCACTTTCTGGAGGGTTTTTATCATAAATGGATGTTGAATTTTGTCGAAGGCTTTCTCTGCATCTATTGAGATAATTATATGATTTTTATTTTTCAGTTTGTTAATGTGGTGTATTATGTTGATTGATTTGCGTATTTTGAAGAATCCTTGCATTCCTGGGATAAAGCCCACTTGGTCATGATGTATGATCTTCTTAATGTGTTGTTGGATTCTGATTGCTAGAATTTTGTTAAGGATTTTTGCTTCTATGTTCATCAGTGATATTGGCCTGTAGTTTTTTTTTTGTGTGTGTGTGGGGGGTCTTTACCATGTTTTGGGATTAGGGTGATGGTGGCCTCATAGAATGAGTTTTTAAGTTTCCCTTCCTCAGCAATATTCTGGAAGAGTTTGAGTAGAATAGGTGTTAGCTCTTCTCTAAATTTTTGGTAGAATTCAGCTGTGAAGCCATCTGGACCTGGGCTTTTGTTTGCTGGAAGATTCCTGATTACAGCCTCTAGTTCTGTGCTGGGGATGGGTCTGTTCAGATTTTCTATTTCTTCCTGGTTCAGTTTTGGAAAGTTGTACTTTTCTAGGAATTTGTCCATTTATTCCAGGTTATTCATTTTATTGCCATATAATTGCTGATAGTATTCTCTAATAATCTTTTGTATTTCTGTGTTGTCAGTTGTGATCTCTCCATTTTCATTTCTAATTTTATTGATTTGGTTCTTCTCCCTTTTTTTCTTGATGAGTCTGGCTAATGGTTTGTCAATATTATTTACCTTCTCAAAGAACCAGCTTTTGGCTTTGTTGATTTTTGCTATGGTCTCTTTTCTTTCTTTTGCATTTATATCTGCCCTAATTTTTACGATTTCTTTCCTTCTACTGAGCCTGGGGTTCTTCATTTCTTCCTTTTTTAGTTGCTTTAGAAGTAGAATTAGGTTATTTAGTTGAATTTTTTCTTGTTTCTTGAGGTGTGCCTATATTGCTATGAACTTCCCCCTTAGCACTGCTTTTAAAGTGTCCCAGAGGTTTTGGGTTGTTGTGTTTTCATTTTAATTCATTTCTATGCATATTTTGATTTTTCTTTTGATTTCTTCTTTGATTTATTCATTTATTCAGCAGCGTGTTGTTCAGCCTCCATATGTTGTCATTTTTAATAGTTTTTCTCCTGTAATTGAGATCTAATCTTACTGCATGTGGTCAGAAAAGATGCTTGGAATGACTTCAATTTTTTTGAATTTACCAAGGCTAGATTTATGGCCCAGGATGTTATCTACCCTGGAAAAGGTTCCATGTGCGCTTGAGAAAAAGGTGAAATTCATTGTTTTGGGATGAAGTGTTCTATAGATATCTATTAGGTCTAACTGGTCTATTGTATCATTTAAAGTTTGTGTTTCCTTGTTGATTTTCTGTTTAGTTGATCTATCCATAGATGTAAGTGGGGTATTAAAGTGTCCCACTATTATTGCATTGTTGTTAATTTCCCCTTGCATACTTGTTAGTAATTGTCTTACATATTGCGGTGCTCCTATGTTGGGTGCATAAATATTTATAATTGTTATATCTTCATCTTGGATTGATCCTTTGATCATTATGTAGTTTCCTTTTTTGTCTCTTTCAACAGCCTTTGTTTTAAAGTCTATTTTACCTGATATGAGTATTGCTACTCCTGCTTTCTTTTGGTCTCTGTTTGCATGGAATATCTTTTTCCTGCCCTTCACTTTCAGTCTGTATGTGTCCCTCGTTTTGAGGTGGGTCTCTTGAAGACAACATATAAGGGGGTTTTGTTTTTGTATCCATTCAGCCAGCCTTTGTCTTTTGGCTGGGGCATTCAACCCATTTACGTTGAAGGTAATTATTGATAAGTACGATCGCGTAGCCATTTTCTTTATTGCTTTGGATTCGAGTTTATACACCCTTTCTGTGTTTCCTGTCTAGAAAAGATCCTTTAGCATTTGTTGGAGAGCTGGTTTGGTGATGCTGAATTCTCTCAGCTTTTGCTTGTCTGTAAAGCTTTTGATTTCTCCTTCATATTTGAATGAGATCCTTGCTGGGTACAGTAGTCTGGGCTGTAGGTTATTTTCTTTCATCACTTTAAGTATGTCTTGCCATTCCCTCCTGGCCTGAAGAGTTTCTGTTGAAAGATCGGCTGTTTTCCTTATGGGAATCCCCTTGTGTATTATTTGCTGTTTTTCCCTTGCTGCTTTTAATATTTGTTCTTTGTGTTTGATATTTGTTACTTTGATTAATATGTGCCTTGGAACATTTCGCCTTGGATTTATCCTGTTGGGGACTCTCTGGGTTTCTTGGACTTGGGTGATTATTTCTTTATCTATTTTAGGGAATTTTTCAACTATTATCTCCTCAAGTATTCTTTCATTGTCTTTCTTTTTGTCTTCTTCTTCTGGGATTCCTAAGATTCGAATGTTGGAGCATTTAACATTGTCCCAGAGGTCTCTAATATTGTTCTCATTTCTTTTAATTTGTTTTTCTTTTTTCCTCTCTGTTTCATTTATTTCTACAATTCTATCTTCTTGCTCGCTTACCCTGTCTTCTGCCTTTGTTATTCTACTGTTTGTTCCCTCCAAAGTGTTTCTGATCTCATCTATTGCATTATTCATTGTATATTGACTCTTTTTTATTTCCTCTAAGTCCTTATTATACCTTTCTTGCATCTTCTCAATCCTTTTCTCCAGGTTATGTATCTGTAACTCCATTTTGCTTTCAAGATTTTGAATCATTTTCACCACCAAAATTCGAAATTCTTTATCAGGTAGATTCCCTATGTGTTCCTCTTTTGTTTGTGTTGGTGGGCATTTATCTTATTCCTTTACTTGCTGGGTATTTCTCTGCCTCTTCATCTTGCTTATAATGCTTTGTGTGGCCTTTTCCTCTTCTGGCCATTTGTGGAGTTCTCTTTATTATGTAGCTTCCTCGCTGTGTGTGGGGTTGGACAGGTGACTTGTAAAGGTTCCCTGGTTATGGAAGCTTGTGTCAGTGTTCTGGTGGGTGGAGCTGGATTTGTTCTCTCTGGAGTGCAATTAAGTGTCCAGTAATGAGTTAGGAGATGTCAGTGGGTTTGGAGTGAGTTTGGGCAGCCTGTATATTGAAGCTCAGGGCTAGTTTCCTGTGTTACTGGAGATTTTTCATGGTATGCCTTGCTCTGGAACTTGTTGATCTTGGGTGGTGCTTGGTTTTAGTGTAGGTATGGGGACGTTTGATCAGCTCCTATCGATTGATGTTCCCTGGAGTCAGGAGTTCTCTGGTGTTCTCAGGATTCGGGATTAAGCCTCTTGCCTCTGGTTTTTGGTCTTATTCTTGGAGTACTCTCTACACGTCTCTGTCTGTCATTTCCAAGGTGGTTCCCTCTGTTTTAGTTTCTGTTTGCTTGTCTCTTCAGTGTCTAATTTCCACCCTGATACTAGGGAGCGGGTGGACACTTTTGAAGGCTCAGTTGTTCAGTCCTGTTCTGTGAAGGGAGGATCACTGCAGACGAATATCTCTGGTGTCTGTCGGGAGTGCTTTCAGCGTCTCGGCCACACTGGGTTTGCCCCCACTCACAGCACATATGCTGTCCCAGTCTACACTGCACAGTCTCTAGGTTGCTCTGGCAGGAACTGTCCGAGGCTGGTGCCGTGTTGTATGCACTTCCCAGGTCTGAGCGGCTCAAGTTTAGGTTCTCAGGTACTCCACAAAGGCACAGACTTGGTTGGGCCTGTGTTTTGTGCCTTCCCTGGTCCGAGCAGCTCAGGGACCAGGTGTTTGGCGAGCTCAGTCTCTGCGACTTATCGCCTCCCCTGTCCCCACCACTCAGTTTTCTGGGTGTACAACTGGCGCACCAGATGCCTTTCTGGGGCCGCGGTTGCGCACTCCGGCTCTGGCTGCGCTCCCTGGGCCAGCCGCAACCGGCTCACTCTGCTCAGTCCTTTATTCTGTGAGCGCAGCTGGCCGAGTCTTAGGTTAGAGCTTTCCACCTTTTCGTGGGGAAGCTATCCCACAGTCTGCTTTGCTCTCCCCAGTTCTCTCAAATTGTTCTCGCGGCATTCAAGCCCAGTCCTCCCTCTAAGCAGTTCAGCCGGCTCCTCCCTGCCCAGCCCCCGCTTGCTAATGGCGTATGCAGGTGTCTGTGCTGCTTCTCTGTTGGGAGTTACCGTTTGGCGGGTAATCTGTGGGTTTTAAAAAAATCTTAAAAGAAAAAAAGAGGGTTATGTGTCCCTCTGAGCTTCTAAGACTCGTCACAGTTTAGCCAGTGAGAGTGTTTCCTGGTGTTTGGAAACTTCTCTCTTTTTAAAGCCTCCCTTCCCGGGATGAAGCTCCATCCTTACTTCTTTTGTCTCGCTTTTTATCTTTTATGTTTTTCCCTACCTCCTTTCGAAGACAATGGGCTGCTTTTCTGGGTGCCTGAGGTCCTCTGCCAGTATTAAGAGGTTGTTTTGTGGACTTTACTCCACGTTCAAATGTTCTTTTGATGAATTTGTAGGGGAGAGAGTGGTCTCACCATCTTATTCCTCTGCCATCTTCTGCATGTATATTTTTAAAGTTAATTCTTTGTCAGTGGTTCAGTTTCCTATATTTTCTCCCATTCTGAAGCCTGTCTTTTCACGTTGCTTATAGGTTTCTTCATTGTGCAAAAGCTTTTAAATTTACTTCATTCCTATTTATTTTTCTTTTATTTACATTATTTGGGAGGTTGTTGATAGACTATCCTGCTGTGATTAATATCAGAAAGTGTTTTGCCTTTGTGTTCCTCTAGAAGTTTTGGAGTTTCTCGTCTTACATGTAGATCCTTAATACATTCTGAGTTTATTTATTTATTTTTTAATTTATTTTATTGGAGGCAAATTACCTTACATTAATATATTGGTTGATTTCACCATACCTTGACACGAATCCGCCCCTGATGTACATGTGTTCCCTTTCTGGAACCCCCCTCCCACCTCCCTCTTCCCCATATCCTCCCTCCAGGTCATCCCCGTGTACCAGCCCCAAGCATACTGTATCATGCTTCAAACCTGGACTGGTGACTCATTTCACATATGATAATACACATACTACAATGCCGTTCTCCCCAATCATCCCATCTTCACCCTCTCCCACAGAGTCCCAAAGACAGTTCTATACATCTGTGTCTCTTTTGCTGTCTCGTATACAGGGTTATCATTTGCATCTTTCTAAATTCCATATATATGCGTTAGTATACTGTATTGATATTTTTCTTTCTGGCTTACTTCACTCTGTATAATAGGCTCCAGTTTCATCCACCTTATTAAAACTGATTCAAACGCATTCTTTTGAATGGCTGAAAAATACTCCATTGTGTATATGTACCAAAGCTTTCTTATCCATTCATCTGCAGATGGACATCTAGGTTGCTTCCATGTCCTGGCTATTATAAACAGTGCTGCAATGAACATTGGAGTACATGTGTCTCTTTCAATTCTTGTTTCCTCGGTGTGTATGCCCAGGAGTGAGATTGCTGGATCATATGGCAGTTCTATTTACAGTCTTTTGATGAATCTCGCCACCTTTCTCCATAGTGGCTGTACTAGTTTGCATCCCCACCAACAGTGTAAGAGGGTTCCCTTTTCTCCACACCCTCTCCAGCAAATATTGATTGTAGACTTTTGCATAGCAACCAATCTAACTGGTGTGAAATGGTATCTCATTATGGTTTTGATGTACATTTCTCTGATTATAAGGGATTTTGAGCATTTCTTCATGTGTTTGTTAGCAATCTTTATGTCTTCTTTGGAGAAATGTCTGTTTAGTTCTCTGGCCCATTTCTTGATTGGGTCATTTATTTTTCTGGAATTGAGCTGCAGGAGCTGCTTGTATATTTTGGAGATTAATCCTTTATCACTTGCTTCATTTTGATTATTTTCTCCCATTCTGAAGGCTGTCTTTTCACCTTGCTTATAGTTTCCTTTGCTGTGCAGAAGCTTTTGAATTTAATTAGGTCCTATTTGCTTATTTTTGCTTTTATTTCCAATATTCTGGGAGGTGGGTCATGGAGGATCCTGCTGTGATTTATGTCGGAGAGTGTTTTGCCTACGTTCTCCTCTAGGAGTTTTATAGTTTTTGGTCTTACATTTAGCTCTCTAATCCATTTTGAGTTTATTTCAGTTTATGGTGTTAGGAAGTGTTCTAGTTTCATTCTTTTACAAGTGGCTGACCAGTTTTCCCAGCACCACTTGTTAAAAGACTGTCTTTTCTCCGTTTTATATTCTTGCTTCCTTTGTCAAAGATAAGGTGTCCATAGGTGCGTGGATTTATCTCTGGGCTTTCTATTTTGTTCCATTGATCTATATTTCTGTGTTTATGCCAGTACCATCCTGTCTTGATGACTGTGGCTTTTTAGTAGAGCCTGAAATCCAGAAGGTTAATTCCTCCAGTTCCAATCTTCTTCAAGATTGCTTTGGCTATTCGAGTTTTTTTGTATTTCCATACAAATTGTGAGATTATTTGTTCTAGTTATATGAAAAATATCATTGGTAGCTTGATAGGGATTGCATTGAATGTATAAATTCCTTTGGTTAGTATACTCATTTTCAAAATATTTATTTTTCCAATCCACGAACACGGGTATATTTCTCTATTAATGTCCTCTTTGATTACTTTCAGTGGTGTTTTATAGTTTTCTATGTACCAGTCTTTTGTTTCCTTAGGTAGATATATTCCTAAGTATTTAATTGTTTTCGTTGCAACAGTGAATGTAAAAGTTTCCTTAATTTCTCTTTCTATTTTCTCATTTTTAGTGTATAGGAATGCAAGAGATTTCTGTGTGTTGATTTTATACCATGCACCTTTACTGTATTCATTGATTAGCTCTAGTAGTTTTCTGGTAGAGTCTTTAGGGTTTTCTGTGTAGTGAATCATGTCGTCAACGAATAGTGAAAATTTTCTTCTTCTTTTCCAATTTGTATTCTTTTTATGTCTTTTTCTGCTCTGATTGCTGTGGCCAAAACTTCCAGAACTATGTTGAGCAGTAATGGTGAGAGTGGGAACCCTGTCTTGTTCCTGACTTTAGGAGAAATGCTTTCAGTTTTTCACCTTTGAGAATAATGCTTGCTGTGGGTTTGTCATATATAGCTTTTATTATGTTGAGATATGTCCCTTCTATTCCCACTTTCTGGAGGGTTTTTATCATAAATGAATATTGTATTTTGTCAAAGGCTTTCTATGAATCTATTGAAATAATCATATGTTTTTTTATTTTTTCAGTTTGTTAATGTGGTGTATTACGTTGATTGATTTTCGGATATTGAAGAATCCTTGCATTCCTGGGATAAAGCCCACTTAGTCATGATGTATGATCTTCTTAATATGTTGTTGTATTCTGATTGCTAGAATTTTGTTAAGGATGTTTGCATCTATGTTCATCAGTGATATTGGCCAGTAGTTTCCTTTTTTGTGGGATCTTTACCAGTTTTTAGAATTAGGGTGATGGTGGCCTCATAGAATGAGTTTGGAAGTTTCCCTTCCTCAACAATATTCTGGAAGAGTTTGAGAAGAATGGGTGTTAGCTCTTCTCTAATTTTTTGGTAGAATTCAGCTGTGAAGACGTCTGGACCTGGGCTTTTATTTGCTGAAAGTTTTCTGATTACTTCCTCTAGTTCCGTGCTTGTGATGATTCTATTCAGATTTTCTATTTCTTCCTGGTTCAGTTTTGGCAAGGTATACATTTCTAGGAATTTTTCCATTTCTTCCAAGTTATTCATTTTATTGCCATATAATTGCTGATAGTATTCTCTAATAATCTTTTGTATTTCTGTGTTGTCGGTTGTGATCTCTTCATTTTCATTTCTAATTTTATTGATTTGGTTCTTCTCCCTTCGTTTCTTGATGAGTCTGGCTAGTGGTTTGTCAATTTTAATTACCTTCTCAAAGAACCAGCTTTTGGCTTTGTTGACTTTTGCTATGGTCTCTTTTCTTTCTTTTGCATTTATCTCTGCCCTAATTTTTACTATTTCTTTCCTTCTATTAACGCTGGGGTTCTTAAATTCTTCCTTTTCTAGTTTCTTTAGATGTAGAGTTAGATTATTTAGTTGGCTATCTTCTTGTTTCTTGAGGTGTGCCTGTATTTCTATGAACTTCCCCCTGAACACTGCTTTTAAAGTGTCTCAGAGGTTTTGGGTTGCTGTGTTTTCATTTTCATTCATTTCTATGCATATTTTGATTTCTCTTTTGATTTCTTCTTTGATTTGTTCATTATTCAGCAGTATGTTGTTCAGCATCCATATGTTAGCATTTTTAATAGTTTTTCTACTGTATTTGAGATCTAATCTTACTGCATTGTGGTCAGAAAAGATGCTTGGAATGATTTCAATTTTTTTTTTTTTGAATTTACCCAGGCTAGAATTATGGCCAGGGATGAGATCTATCTTGGAAACGGTTCCATGTGTGCTTGAGAAAAAGGTGAAATTCATTGTTTTGGGGTGAAATGTCCTATAGAGATCTATTAGGACTAACTGGTCTATTGTATCATTTAAAGTTTGTGTTTTCTTGTTAATTTTCTGTTTAGTTGATCTATTCATAGATGTAAGTGGGGTATTAAAGTGTCCCACTATTATTGTGTTATTGTTAATTTCCCCTTTCATACTTGTTAGTAATTGTCTTACATATTGTGGTGCTCCTATGTTGGGTGCATAAGTATTTTTAATTGTTCTATCTTCTTCTTGGATTGATCCTTTGATCCATATGTAGTTTCCTTCTTTGTCTCTTTTCACAGCCTTTGTTTTAAAATCTATTTTATCTGATATGAGTATTACTACTCCTGCTTTCTTTTGGTCTCTATTTGCGTGGAATGTCTTTTTTCAGCCCTTCATTTTCAGTCTGTATGTGTCCCTTGTTTTGAGGTGGGTCTCTTGTAGACAACATATATGGGGGTCTTGTTTTTGTATCCATTCAGCCAGCCTTTGTCTTTTGGTTGGGGCATTCAACCGATTTACGTTTAAGGTGATTATTGATAAGTATGATCCCGTTGCCATTTTCTTTATTGTTTTGGGTTCAATTTTATATACCCTTTCTGTGTTTCCTGTCTAGAGAAGATCCTTTAGTATTTGTATGAGAGCTGGTTTGGTGATGCTGAATTCTCTCAGCTTTTGCTTCTCTGTAAAGTTTTTTATTTATCCTTCACATTTGAATGAGATTCTTGCTGGGTATAGTAATCTGGGCTGTAGGTTAGTTTCTTTCATCACTTTAAGTATGTCTTGCCATTCCTTCCTGGCCTGAAGAGTTTCTGCTAAAAGATCAGATGTTATCCTTATAGGGCTACCCTTGTGTGTTATTTGTTTTTTTTTTCCCTTTCTGGTTTTAATATTTGTTCTTTGTGTTTGATCTTTGTTAATTTAATTAATATGTGCCTTGGAGTATTTCGCCTTGGGTTTATCCTATTAGGGACTCTGTGTGTTTCTTGAACTTGGGTGATTATTTCCTTCCCCATTTTAGAGAAAATTTCCACTATTTTCTCCTCAAGTATTCTCTCATGGTCTTTCTTTTTGTATTCTTCTTCTGGGACTCCTATGATACGAATGTTGGGGCGTTTAATATTGTCCCATATGTCTCTAATATTTCCTCATTCATTTTTTTTTCTTTTTCCGTCTCTGTTTCATGTATTTCTACAATTCTATATTCTAGCTCGCTTATCCTGTCTTCTGCCTCCGTCATGCTACTGTTTGTTCCGTCCAGAGTGTTTCTGATCTCATCTATTGCATTATTCATTGTGTACTGACTCTTTTTATTTCCTCTAATTCCTTATTAAGCATTTCTTGCATCTTATTAATCCTTTTCTCCACTTTATTTATCTGTAACTTCGTTTTGCTTTCCAGATTTTGAATCATTTTCAAAATTAAAATTAGAATTTCTGTATCGGGTAGGTGCCCTATATCTTCCTCTTTTGTTTGTGATGGTGGTCATTTATCCTCTTCCTTTACTTGTTGGGTATTTCTCTGCCTCTTCATCTTACTTATACTGCTGTGTTCGGGGTGGCCTTTCCGTCTTTTGGCAGTTTGTGGTGTTCTCTTTATTATGTATTTACCTCGTTGTGTGTTGGGTTGGATGGATGACTTGTTAAGGTCCCTGGTTAAGGAAGCTTGTGTCGATATTCTGGTGGGTGGAGCTGGATTTCTTCTCTCTGGAGTGCAATGAAGTGTCCAGTAATGATTCTGAGATGTCAGTGGGTTTGGAGTGGCTTTAGGCAGCCTTTATATTGAAGCTCAGTGCTATTCTCCTGTGTTGCTGGATAGTTTGTGTAGTATGTCTTTCACTGAAACTTGTTGACCCTTGGGTGGTGCCTGGTTTCAGTGTATGTATGGAGGCATTTGATGAGTACCTATCAATTAATGTTCTCTGGAACAGGAGATCTCTGGTGTTCTCAGGATTTGTACTTAAGCCTCTGCCTCTGGTTTTCAGTCTTATTTTTGTAGTAGGCTCAAGGCTTCTCCCTCTGTTACTTCCAACGCAGTTCCTTCTGTTGAAAAAGCTCTCCTTTATGGTCTCCACCGTGTCTAATTCCCATCCTGACACCAGGATGCAGTGGTGGACCCTTTTGTTTTTTCTGGCTCACCTGTTCAATCCTGCTTTGGGAGGGAGGAACGCAGCTAACAAATATCCCTGGCGTCTGTTGGGAGTGCTTGCAGTGTCTCGGCTACACTGGGAATGCTTCTGCTCGAGGCTTGTGTGCTTTCCCTGTTTATGCTGCTTAGGTTCTAGGTTGCTCTGCTGGGAGCTCTCTGCCGCTGGCGCTGGGTTGCATGCACTTCCCAGGTCTGAGCGCCTCAGGTTCAGGTCCTCGGGCACTTGACAAAGGCACAGACTTGGCTGGGCCTGCCTTTTGTGTCTTCCCCGGTCTGAGCAGCTCAGGTGAACTGGCGTTTGGCAAGCACGGTTGCTGCGACTTATCACCTTCCTGGTCCCTGCCACTTGGTTTTCTGGGAGTACCACCGGCGCAGTTTCTCAGGCGGATAACGACCGGCCCGAACCCAAGAAGTCCTGGCCAGCAAGGAAGCCTGCCTGCAGCTTGGTACGGGAAGCCTCTCTGGGGCTGCGGCTGCCCCCGTCCCAATGCTGGTTGCCCTCCCCGACTGTGTCAGCGGGGGCTGGGGGCTGGGCCGCCCGCTGCCAGCTTGCTTTGCTCAGCTCCCCGTTCTGTGGGCAGGGCTGGCAGAGTCCTGGGTTGGGGCTTTTCGAAGGCTTTTCCTAGCCTTTTCACCTTTTAGCTGCAGCTTCTGCTTTGGTATCTTAAGTTCGCGCCCTCAGTTTGCCCTAGGTTGTTCAAGCCGGGTTCTCCCTCTAAGCACCGCCGCCTGCACCTCCCTGCCCAGCACCCCCCTGCTAGTAGGGGGCGCGGGTGTCTGCGCCGCTTCTCCACTGAGAGTTTCCTCTGGGCACTTAGTCTGTGAGTTTTAATTATTTATGTCTTTTGTCTCCCAGTTATGCGGCCCTCTGAGGTTCCACTCGCCAGTATTTCCGGATGTTTGGAAACTTCTCTCTCTTTTTTTTTTTTTTAAGCCTTCCTTCCCAGGACGGAGCTCCATCCCTCCCTCTTTTGCCTCCACCATTTCACCTCTATCTCCTTCCTGCTTCTCTTCTCCATATAACTCTGTGAGCCTCTCTGAGGGTTCCAGACTCTGGAGAGCACATAGGGAATGGTTTACTGGCTCGATTGTTCTCTCCCCTTTTGACTCCCCCTCTCCGCCTTCTGGTCACTTCTATCTCCATCCTCCCTCTTCTCTTCTCCATGTAATTCTGCAAACCTCTCTGGGTGTCACTCAATGTGGAGAGTCTTTTCATCATTAACCTAGAAGTTTTATCATTGGTGCTGTATGGATGTAGAAGTGCTGAGGCTACTGTGAGAATAAGACTCTAAACCAGAAGCAGGAGGCTTAAGCCCAAAACCTGAGAACACCAGAGAACTCCTGACTTCAGGGAATATTAACTGGTAAGACATCATCCGAAAGCCTCCATACCTACACTGAAAGCAAGGATCACTCAAGAGTCAACAAGTTCCAGACAAAGACATACCACACAAATTATCCAGCAACACAGGAACATAGTGCTGAGCTTCAATAGACAGGCTTCCCAAAGTCACACCAACCCCATAGATATCTCAAATCTCACTACTGGACACTTCATTGCAATCCAGAGAGAAGAAACACAGTTCTACTCATAAGAACCCAGAGACAAGCTCCACGAATCAGTAAGTTAACAACGATCAAACGCAAAGAACAGATATTAAAACCTCCATGGGAAAAACAACAAATAGCATATGAGGGGACTCCCATAAGAATAACAACTGATCTTTCAGTAGAAACTCTTTAGGTGAGAAGGGAATGACAGGACATATTTAAAGTGATGAAAGAGAAAACCTAAAACCCAAACTACTGTACTCAGGTAGGATCACATTCAAATATGAAGGAGAAATCAAAAGCATTATGGACAAGTAAAAGCTAAGAGAATTCAGCACCACCAAACAAGCTCTTCAACAAATGCTAGAGGATCTTCCTTAGACAGGAAACACAGAAAGAGTATATACATTCGAACCCCAAACTACAAAGCAAATGACAATGGGATACTAATATCAATAATTACCTTAAATGTAAATGGGTTGAATTTCACAAACAAAAGACAATGGCTGGAAGAATGGATACAAAAGCAATACCACGTTATATGCTCTCTACAAGAGACCCACTTCAAAACAAGGGACACAAAAAAGTGATCAAAAGTGAAGGGCTGGAAAAACATATTACACGAAAATAGAGACCAAAAATATAAAAAAAGCAGGAGTAGCAATACTCATATCAGATGAAATAGACTTTAAAATAAAGGCTGTTAACAGAGACAAAGAAGGACACTACATGATGATCAAAGGATCATCCCAAGAAGAAGATATAACAATGATAAATATATATGGACCCAACATGGGGCACTGCAATAATGTAAGGCAAATGCTAACAAGTATGAAAGGGGAAATTAACAATAAAACAATTGATCAACTAAACAGAAATTAACAAGGAAACACAAACTTTAAATGACACAATAGACCAGTTAGACCTAGTTGATATCTATAGGACATTTCACTCCAAAACAATCAATTTCACCTTTCTCTCAAGTGCACATGGCATCTTCTCCAGGACAGATCATGTCCTGGGCCATAAATCTAGCCTTGGTAAATTCAAAAACAATTAAAACCATTCCAGTCATCATTTCTGACCTCAATGCAGTAAGATTAGATCTCAATTACAGGGGATAAAAAGCTATTAAAATTGCCAACATATGGAGGCTTTTGAATAACCAAAATTCACAGAGGAAATAAAAAAAAGAAAAATATGCATAGAAAGGAGTGAAAAATGAAAGCACAACAACCCAAAACCTATAGGACACTGTAAAAGCTGTGCTAAGGGATGGTTCGTAACACTGCAGGCTTACCTCAAGAAACAATAGAAAAGTCAACTGAATAATCTAACTCCACTCCTAAAACAACTAGAAAAGGAATAAATGAACAACCCCAGGGTTAATAGATGGAAAGAAACCTTAAAAGTTAGGGCAGAAATAAATACAAAAGAAAGAAAAGAGAACATAGAAATGAAAAAGAACGAAAAGTTGTTTGTTTGAGAAGATAAATAAAACTGATAAACCATTAGCCAAGCTCATCAAGAAACAGAGGGGAAGAATAAAATCAACAAAATTAGAAACGAAAATGGAAAAATCACAAAAGACAACACAGAAATACACAGAGACTATGAGCAAATATATACCAATAAAATGGACAACTTGTAAGAAATGGATAAATTCTTAGAAAAGTCTAACTTTCCAAACATGAACCAGGAATAAATAGAAAATCTTACCAGATCCACCACAAGCAAGGAAATTGAAACTGTAATAAAAAATCTTCCAGCAAACAAAAGCCAAGGACAGGCGGATTCACAGATGAATTCTCACAGCTATCTTACTCACACTCTTCCAGAAAATTGAAGAGGAAGGTAAATTTCCAAACTCATTCTATAAGGCCACAATCATCCTAATAACAAAACCAGACAAAATGAATAGTGAAGTCACTTATTCGTATCTGACTCTTTACAATCCCATTGACTGTAGACCACCAGACTCCTCCATCCGTGGGAATGTCCAAGCAAGAGTACAGGCGTGGCTTAACCATTTCCTTCTCCAAAACCAGACAAAGATGCCACACACAAAAAAGAAAACTACAGGCCAATATAACTGATGAACATTGATGCATCTATCCTTAACAAAATTCTCGCAAGAAGAATCAAACAACATATTAAGAAGTTCATACATCATGACCAAGTGGGATTTATTCCAGGAATGCAAGGATTCTTTAATATTTGCAAATCAGTCAATGTAACACAACACATGAACACATTGAAAGATAAAAACCATATGATTATCTCCATAGATGCAGAAAAAGCCTTTGGCAAAATTCAACATCCATTTATGATAAAAACCCTCCAGAAAGCAGGGATAGAAGGAACATATCTCACCATAATAAAAGCTATATATGGCAAACCCACGGTAAACATCAATGGTGAAAAATTGAAAGCTTTTTCCTGAAGTCAGGAACAAGGCAAAGGTGACTCACCACTACTATTCAACATTGTTTGTTTTTAAAGATTTGGCCACAACAATCAGAGTAGAAAAAGAAATACAAGGAATGCAGATTGGGAAACAAGAAGTAAAACACTCACTCTTTGCAGATGACATGAACCTTTATATAGAAAACCCTAAAGACTTTCCCAGAAAATTACAATTGTTAATCAATGAATATAGTAAAATTGTAGGATATCAAATTAACATACAGATGCTAAAGCTTAAATTGCAATACTTTGGACACCTCATGCGATGAGTTGACTCACTGGAAAAGACTCTGACGATGGGAAATGTTGGGGTCTGGAGGAGAAGGGGACGACAGAGAATGAGATGGCTGGATGGTATCAGCGACTCTGTGGACATGAGTTTGAGTGAACTCCGGGAGTTGGTGATGGACAGGGAGGCCTGGCGAGCTGTGATTCATGGGGTCGCGGAGAGTCGGACACGACTGAGCGACTGAACTGAACTGAACTGAACTGAATCCCTTTCATTCCTATACACTAATAATTAGAAAACACAAAGAAAAATTAAGGAAACAATTCCATTCACCATTGCAACAAAAAGAAAAAAAAAATCAACTTAGGAATACACCTACCTAAAGAAACAAAGTCCCATTACTTCATGTGAAATAGATGGGAAAACAGTGGAAACAGTGTCACACTTTATTTTTTGGGGGTCCAAAGTCACTGAGGATGCTGATTGTAGCCATGAAATTAAAAGACACTTACTCCTTGGAAGAAAAGTTATGACCAACCAAGGTAGTATATTAAAAAGCAGTGACATTACTTTGCCAACGAAGGTCCGTCTAATCAAGGCTATGGTTTCCCCAGTTATCATGTATGGATGTGAGAGTTGGACTGTGAAGAAAGCTGATAGCCGAAGGATTGATGCTTTAGAACTGTGGTGCTGGAGAAGACTCTTGAGAGTACCTTGGACTTCAAGGACATCCAAGCAGTCTATTCTAAAGAAGATTGATCCTGGGTGTTCATTGGAACGACTGATGCTAAAGCTGAAACTCCAATACTTTGGCCACCTCATTTGATGAGTTGATTTATTGGAAAAAGACTCTAATGCTGGGATGGATTGGGGGCGGGTGGAGAAGCGGATGACAGAGCATGAGATGGCTAGATGGCATCTCTGACTCGACAGACATGAGTTTGAGTTAACTCCGGGAGTTGGTGATGGACAAGGAGGCCTGGTCTGCTGTGATTCATGGGGTCGGAAAGAGTTGACACGACTGAGTGACTGAAATGAACTGAACTGAAAGCAACAAAACAACTATATATAGAAAACTATAAAACACTGATAAAGTGTTTTTTAGTTCCCCATCTTCCAAACAGTACTTTGTCAATTCAGTTTCACCAAAGAAGATCAGGCATGAGGTTCAAACCTGCTGTAGGCTTTTTTTTTTTTTTTTAACACATTTTATTTATTTATTTTATTTATTTTAATTGGAGGCTAATAACAGTATTGTTTTGGTTTTGCCATAGTTTGACATGAATCCACTCTGGGTGTTCATGTGTTCCCTATCTTGAACCCCGCTTCCACCTCCCTCCCCATATCATTCCTCTGGGTCATCCCAGTGCACCAGGCCCAAGCAGCCTGGATCATGCATCAAACCTGGACTGGCGATTGATTTCACATATGACAATGTACATGTTTCAGTGCCATTCTCCCAAATCATGCCACCCTCTCCCTCTCCCACAGAGTCCAAAAGACTGTTCTATACTACCATGTCTCTTTTGCTGTCTTGCATACCGGGTTATTGTTACTATCTTTCTAAATTCCTTATATATGTGTTAGTACACTGTATTTGTGTTTTTCTTTTTGGCTTACTTTACTCTGTATAATAGGCTCCAGTTTCTTCCACTTCATTACGACTGATTCACATGTATTCTTTTTAATGGTTGAGTAATGCTCCATTGTGTACCACAGCTTCCTTATCCATCGATCTGCTGTTGGAAATCTAGGTTGCTTCCTTGTCCTGGCTATTATAAACAGTTCTGCAATGAACATTGTGGTACATATGTCTCTTTCAATTCTGGATTCCTTCGTCTGTATGCAGAGCCCTGGGATTGCTGGGTGGTATGGCAGTTCTATTTCCAGGTTTTTAAAGAATCTCCACAGTGACTGTACTAGTTTGCATTCCCACCAACCGTGTAAGAGAGTTCCCCTTTGTCCAAACCTTCTCCAGCATTTAATGCTTGTAGACTTTTGGATAGCAACCATTCTAACTGGTGTGAAATGGTACCTCATTGTTGATTTGATTTACATTTCTTTGATTAAGAGTGATGTTGAGCATATTTTCATGTGTTTGTTAGCCATCTGTATTTTTTTTTTTTTTTTGAGAAATGTCTGTTTAGTTCTTTGACCCATTTTTTGATTAGGTTTTTTATATTTCTGGAATTGAGCTGCAGGAGCTGCTTGTATATTTTTGAGATTAATTGTCACTTGCTTCATTTGCTATAATTTCCTCCTATTGTGAAGGCTGTCTGTGAATCTCTGCTGTGCAGAAGCTTTTGTTTTTAATTAGGTCCCATTTGTTTATTTCTGCTTTTATTTCCATTATTCTGGGAGGTCGGTCATTGAGGATCCTGCTGTGATTTATGTCAGAGAGTGTTTTGCCTATGTTTTCCTCTAGGAGTTTTATAGTTTCTGGTCTTACATTTAGATCTTTAATCCATTTGAAGTTTATATTTTTTGTATGGTAGTAGGGAGTGTGCTAGTTTCATTCTTTGACAAGGTGTTGATCAGTTTTCCCTGCACCACTTGTTAAAGGGATTGTCTTCTCCATTTAATATTCTTGCCTTCTGTGTCACAGATAAGGTGTCCATTGATGCAGGGCTTTATCTCTGAGCTTTCTATTTTGTTCTATTGATCTATATTTCTTTTTTTTTTTAAGAGAGAGAAAAATATTTTATTCGTACTAATCTGTCAGTAGCTAAATTTTCACTAGTCACTATAAAACAGGATATCAACAAATCAAACATGCTTGGTATATTTCACCAATTTGATTTTTTATTGATATATAGTTGATTTACAGTATTCTCTTCAATTCTTTGTCATCTGGAATTTATGGACAAAAATAGTGGTTGAAGATATTTCTTTGGCTTTGAGCAAAATGACACAGTGAAATTGAGGACTTCTTACTTCGTAGTTTGCTATTCATGAGATATGTCAGTACCATACTGTCTTGATGACTGTGGCTTTGTAGTAGACCCTGAAGTCCGTCAGGTTGATTCCCCAAGTTTCATTCTTCTTTCTCAAGATTGCTTTAACTATTTGAGGTTTTTTGTATTTCCATTAAAATTGTGAAATTATTTGCACTAGCTCTGTGAAAATACCATCGGTAGCTTGATAGGGATTGCATTGAATCTATAAATGATTTTGGGTAGTATACTCATTTTCACAATATTTATTCTTCCGGTCCATGAACACGATATATTTTTCCATCTATCAGTGTTCTATTTGATTTCTTTCACCAGTGTTTTAAAGTCTTCTATATATAGGGCTTTTGTTTCTTTAGGTAGATATATTCCTAAGTATTTTATTCTTTTATTTGCAACAGTGAATGGAAATGTTACCTTAATTTCTCTATTTTCCCTTTATTGATGTATAGGAATGCAAGGGATTTCTGTTTGTTGATTTTATATCCTGCAACTTTACTCTATTCATTGATTAGCTCTAATAATTTTCTGGTAGAATCTTTAGGGTTTTCTGTATAGAGGATCACGTCATCTGCAAACAATGAGAGTTTTACTTCTCTTTTTCCAGTTTGGATTCGTTTTATACCTTATTCTGCTCTGATTGCTATGGTCAAAACTTGCAAAACGATGGTGAATATTAGTGGTGATAGTGGGCACCAATGTCTTATTCCTGACTTTAGGGGAAATGCTTTCAATTATTCATTATTGAGGATAATGTTTACTATGTGTTTGTCATATATAGCTTTTATTATGTTGAAGTATGTTCCTGCTATTCCCGCCTTCTGGAGGGTTTTTATCATAAATTGATTGAATTTACTCAAAGGCTTTCTCTGCATCTCTTGAGATAATCATATAGTTTTTATTTTTCATTTTGTTAATGTGGTGTATTATATTGATTGATTGTTGAATATTGAAGAATCCTTGCATCCCTGGGATTAAGCCCAGTTGGTCATGATGTATGCTCTCTTTAATGTGTTTTTGGATTCTGATTGCTAGAAATATATTTAGGATTTTTGCATCTATGTTCAACAGTGATATTGGCCTGTAGTTTTCTGTTTTTGTGGTATCTTTGTCAGGTTTTGTTAATAGGGTGATGTTGGCCTCATAGAATGAGTTGAAAATTTACCTTCTGCAATTTTCTGGAAGAGTTTGAGTAGGATAGTTGTTAGCTCTTCTCTAAAATTTGGAGAATTCAGCTGTGAAGCCATCTGGATCTGGGCTTTTGTTTGCTGGAAGATTTCTGATTCCTGTTTCAATTTCCGTGCCTGTGATGGGTCTGTTAAGATTTTCTATTTCTTCCTGTTTCAGTTTTGGAAAGTTGTACTTTTCTAAAAATTTATTCATTTCTTCCAGGTTGTCCATATTATTGGCATATAATTGCTGGTAGTAGTCTCTTGTGATCCTTTGTCTTTCTGTGTTGTCTGTTATGATCTCTCCATTTTCATTTCTAATTTTATTGATTTGGTGTCTCTCCCTTTACTTCATGATGAGTCTGGCTAGTGGCTTATCAATTTTATTTACCCTCTCAAAGAATCAGATTTTGGCTTTGTTGAGTTTTGCTATGGACTCTTGTTTCTTTCGTATTTACTTCTGGTCTAATTTTAAAGATTTATTTCCTTCTATGAACCCTGGGTTTCTTTATTTCTTCTTTTAATAGTTGCTTTAGGTGTAGAGTTAGGTTATACACCTCACATTTCTCTTGTTTCCTGCGGTATTCCTGTATTGCTATGAAACTTCCCCTTAGCACTGCCTTTACAGTGTTCCACAGGTTTGGGGTTTTTGTGTTTTCATTTGTATTCCTTTCTAAGCATTTTTTGATTTCTTTTTTTTTATTTCTTCTATGATTTGTTGGCTATTCAGCACTGTGTTGTGCAGCCTCCATATGTTGGAATTTTAATAGTTTTTCTCCTGTAATTCAGATCTAATCTTTCTGCATTGTGGTCAGAAAAGATGCTGGGAATTATTATTATTTTTATTTTTAATTTACCCTGGTAAGGTTCCATGTGCACTTGAGAAATGGGTGAAATTCATTGTTTTGGTGTGAAATATCCTATAGATATCAACTAGGTCTAACTGATCTATTGTATCATTTAACGTTTGTGTTTCCTTGTTAATTTTCTATTAATTGATCTATCCATAAGTGTGAGTGGGGTATTCAAGTCTCCCACTATTATGTTTTTTTTAACTTCCCCTTTCATATTTGTTAGTATTTGCCTTACGTATTGTGGTGCTCCTATGTTGGGTGCATATTTATTTATAATTATTATATCTTCTTCTTGGATTGATCCTTTGCTCATCATGTAGTGCCTTCTTTGTCTCTTTTCACAGCCTGTGTTTTAAAGTCTGTTTTATCTGATATGAATATTGGTACTCCTCCTTTCTTTTTGTCTCTATTTGCGTAAAGTATCTTTTCCCAGCACTTCATTTTCAGTCGGTATGTGTCCCTCGTTTCGAGGTGGGTCCCTTGTAGACAACATATATAGGGGTCTTTTTTTTTGTATCCATTCAACCAGGATTTGTCTTTTGGTTGCGGTATTCAGTCCATTTACATTTAAGGTAATTATTGATAAGTATGATCCCATTGCCATTTACTTTTTTGTTTTGGGTTCGAGTTTATACACCCTTCCTGTGTTTCGTATCTAGAGAAGGTCCTTTAGCTTGAGAGTTGATGTGGTGATGCTGAATTCTCTCAGGTTTGCTTGTCTGTAAAGCTTTTGATTTCTCCTTCATATTTGAATGAGATCCTTGCTGGGTTCAGTCATCTGGGCTGTAGGTTATTTTCTTTCAACACTTCAAGTGCGTCCTGCCATTCCCTCCTGGCCTGAAGAGTTTCTATGGAATGATCAGCTGTTATCCTTATGGGAAATCCCTTGAGTGTTATTTGTTGCCTTTCCCTTGCTGCTTTTAATATTTGTTCTCTGCGTTGATCTTTGTTAATTAGATTAATGTATGTCTTGGCATTTTTCGCCTTGGGTTTATCCAGTTTGGTCCTCTCTGGGTTTCTTGAACTTGGGTGATTATTTCCTTCCCCATTTTAGGGAAGTTTTCAACTATTATCTCCTCAAGTATCTCCTCATGGTCTTTCTTTTTGTCTTCTTCTTCTGAGAGTCATATGATTCGAATTTTCGGGCATTTAGCATTGTCCCAGAGGTCTGTGAGATTGTCCTCATTTCTTTTAATTCGCTTTTCTTTATTCCTCTGTTTCATTTATTTCTACCACTCTATCTTCTATCTCACTTTTCCTATCTTCTGCCTTCGTTATTCTATTGTGGTTCCCTCCAGAGGTGTTTTTTTTTTTTTTTTTTTTTTTTTTTATCTCATCTATTGCACTATTCATTGTGTATTGACTCTTCTTATTTTTTCTAGATCCTTGTTAAACCTTTCTTCCATCTTCTCGATTCTTGTCTCCAGGTTTTTTTTATCTGTAACTCCAATTTGTTTTCAAGATTTTGGATCATTTTCACTATCATTATTGGCAATTATTTATCAGGTAGATTCCCTATCTCTCCCTCTTTTATTTGGGTTGATGAGCATTTATATTGTTCCTTTACTTGCTGGGCATTTCTCTGCCTTTCATGGTGCTTATATTGCTGTGTTTGGGGTAGCTTTTCCGTCTTCTGGTAGTTTGTGGATTTCTCTTTATTGTGGAGTTTCCTTGCTGTGGGTGGCATTGGACAGGTGGCTTGTCAAGATTCCCTGGTTAGCAACGCTTACGTTGGTGTTCTGGTGGGTGAAGCTCTATTTCTTCTCTCTGGAGTGCAATGAAGTGTCCAGTAATGTTTTATTAGATGTTGATGGGTTTGGAGTCACTTTGAGCAACCTGTATATTGAACTCAGGGCTATTTTCCTGTGTTGCTGGAGACTTTTTGTGGTATCTCTTGCTCTGGTACTTGTTGACCCTTGGGTAGTGATTGGTTTCAGTGTAGGTATGAAGGCGTTCGATGAGCTCCTATGGATTAATATTCCCTGAAGTCAGGAGTTCTCTGCTGTTCTCAGGATTTGGACTTAAGCCTCCTGCCTCTAGTTTTCAGTCTTATTCTTGCAGTAGCCTCAAGACTTCTCCATCCATCACTTCCAAGGCAGTTCGCTCTGTTTTAGCTTCTTCAGTTTGCTGGTCTCTTTAATGTCTAATTTCCGACATGACACAAGGGGGCGGTGGTGGACACCTTTTTGGCTCACTTGTTCAGTCATGCTGTGGGGAGGGAGGAACACTGCAAACAAATATCACTGACGTCTGTGGGGAGTGCTTGCAGTGTCTCAGCCACACTGTGTTTGTCCCCGCTGACAGTGTATGTGCTTTCCCTGTTTATTCTGGTTAGGCTCTTGGTTGCTCTGCCAGGAAGAGTCTGAAGACTTCCCTGGGTTGTATGCATTTCCCAGGTCTAAGCCCCTCCGGGTCAGGTACTCGGGCACTCCTCAAAAGCTCAGACTTGGTTGGGCCTGCGTTTTGTGCTCTTCTCTGAGCAGCTCAGGTGACCAGATATTTGGCGAGCCTGGTCACTGTGACTTATCTCCTCCCCACTCCTGCCCCTGTGTTTTCTGAGTGTAAAACCAGCGTACCTTCTCAGGTGGATGTCGACTGGCCTGAATCCCAGGAAGTCTTGTTTAGCAATGAAGCCTGCCTGCAGTTTGGTATCAGATGCCTCTCTGAGGGCGCGATTGCCCCCTTCTGGCTCTGGCTGCCCTACCCTGCCTGTCTTGGCAGGGATAGACCATCCACAGCTGGCTAGCTCTGCTCAGTCCTTTGTTCAGTGAGCATGTCTAGCAGTGTCTTAAGTTACGGCTTTTCGCCTTTTCACGGGGTAGGTATCCCACAGTCTGCTTTGGTATTTCAAGTTAGTTCCCTGAGATTGCCTTCGGGACATTCAGGCCCAATCTTAACTCTAAGCAATGCAGCCTGTTCCACCCTGCCCAGCCCCTGTTTTCTAGTGGGGATGCAGGCGTCTACGCTGCTTCTCCACTGGGAGTTACAATTGTAAACATAATCTGTGGGTTTAAATTATTTATTTATTTTTTCTCTCAGTTATGTTGCCCTCAGTTATGTTCCAAGACTTGCCACAGACTTGCCAGTGAGTGTTTCCTGGTGTATGGAAACTTCTCTCTCTTTTTTTTTTTTTAAGCCTACCTTCCCCGGACAGATCTCCATCCCTACCTCTTTTGACTCTCTTTTTATATTTTATTTTACTTCCTACTTCCTTTTGAAGACAATGAGCTGTTTTTCTGGGTTCCTGATGTCTCTGCCAGCATTCAGAAGTTGTTTTGTGGAATTTACTCAGCGTCCAAATGTTCTTTTGATGAATTGCGGGGGAGGGGGTGAGTGGTTTCCCCATTCTATTCCTCTGCCATCTTCCTCCCTCTGCTGATCGCCGAAGAATTGATGCTTTTAAACTGTGGTGCTGGAGAAGACTCTTGAGAGTCCCCTGGACTGCAAGGAGATCTAACCAGTCCATTCTAAAGGAGATCAATCCTGGGTGTTCGTTGGAAGGACTGATGCTAAAGCTGAAACTGCAATACTTTGGCCATCTCATGCGACGAGTCGTTTCACTTGAAAAGAGTCTGATGCTGGGAGGGATTTAGGGTGGGAGAAGATGGGGATGACAGAGAAAGACATGGCTGGATTGCATCATCGACTCGATAGCCATGAGTTTGAGTGAACTCCGGGAGTTGGTGATGGACAGGGAGGCCTGGTGTGCTGTGATTCATGTGGTCGCAAAGAGTCGGACATGACTGAGGGACTGAAATGAACTGAACATCCTTTCTCAATGATCCATCGGATGTTGGCAATTTGATCTCCAGTTCTTCTGCCGTTTTTAAAACCAGCTTGAACATCTGGAATTTCATAGTTCACGTATCGCTGAAGCTTGGTTTGGAGAACAAAAAGCATTATTTTACTAGCATATGAGATGGGTGTAATTGTGCGGTAGTTTGCACATTCTATGGCATTGCTTTCTTTGGGATTGAAAAGAATATTGCCCTTTTCGAGTCCTGTGGCAACTGTGGAATTTTCCAATTTAGCTGGCATAATGAGTGCAGCACTTCTAAAACATCATCTTTCAGGATTTGAAAAAGCTCAACTGAAATTCCAACACCTACAATAGGTTAGTTGACTAAGGCCACCTTGACTTCACATTCCAACATGTTTGGCTCTAGGTGAGTGACCACACCATCGTGATTATCTGCGTTGTGAAGATCTTTTTTGTACAGTTCTTCTGTGTATTCTTACGACCTCTTCTTAATAGTTTCTGCTTCGGTTGGATCCCTACCGTTTCTGTGCTTTATTGAGCCCATTATTGCATGAGATGTTCTGTTGGGATCGCCAATGTTCTTGAAGAGATCTCTAATATTTTCCATTCTATTGTTTCCAATTTTTTTTTTTTTTTTGCACTGATCCCTGAGGAAGGCTTTCCTTTCTCTCCTTACTTTTCTTTAGAAATCTGCATTCAAATGGATATATCTTTCATTTTCTCCTTTAGTTTTTGTTTCCCTTTTTTTCAAAGATATTTGTAAGGCCTCCTCAGTCAGCCAATCATTTTTCACATTTCTTTACCTGGGGATGGTCATGATCCCTGTTTCCTGTACAATGGAAGGTACCTCCATTCATAGATCATCAGGCACTCTGTCAATCGAATCTAGTCCCTTATATGTATTTTGCACTTCCAGTGTATAGTCATAAGGGATTTGATTTAGGTCATATCTGAATGGTCTAGTGGTTTCCTCCACTTTCGTCAACTTCTGTCTGAATTTGACAATAAGGAGCTGATGATCTGAGCCACAGTCAGCTTCCTGTCCTGTTTTTGCTGACTGTATAGAGCTTCTCTAATTTGGCTACAAAGAGTATAATCAATCTGATTTCAGTGTCTACCATCTGGTGATGTCCATGTGTAGAGTCTTCTCTTGTGTTTCTGGAAGAGGGTGTTTGCATGACCACTGCGATCTCTTGGCAGAACATTATTAGATTTTGCCATGCTTCATTTTGTACTCCAAGGACAATTTGCCTGGTACTCTAGGTGCTTCTTGACTTCCTACTTCTGCCTTCCGTCCCCTATAATGAGAAGGACATCTTTTTTGGGTGTTAGTTTTAGAAGGTCTTGTAGGTCTTTACAGAACTTTCAACTTCAGCTTCTTCAACGTTACTGATCAGAGAAAAGTTTTGGATTACCGTTTATTGAATCATTTGCCTTGGAAAAGAACAGAGATCACTTAGTCATTTTTGAGACTGTACCCAAGTATTGCATTTTGGACTCTTTTGTTGCGTATGATGGCTACTCCACTTCTTCAAATGGATTCTTGCCCACAGTTACAGATATAATGGTCATGTAAGTTAAATTCTCCCATTCCAGTCCACCATAGTTCACTGATTCCTAGAATGTCAATGTTCACACTTGCCATCTCCAGTGTGGCCACTTCCAATTTGCCTTGATTCAAGGACCTAACATTCCAGGTTCCTATCTTATATTGCTCTTTACAGCATCAAACCCTGATTCCATCACCGTCCCATTCACAACTAGTTGTTGATTTTGCTTTGGCTCAATTGCTTCATTATTTCTGGAGTTATTTCTCCACGGATCTCTAGAAGCATACTGTGAACCTACCAAGGGTTCATCTTCCAATGTCCTATCTTTTTGTTTTAATGGTCCTCATGTGGTTTTCAAGGCAAGAATACTGAAGTGGTTTGCCTTTCCCTTTTCTAGTGGACCACATTCTTTAACTTTGGTGAAGGGCTGTCATCAGGTAAAAGACAATTTCTTCTTGGAAAAAACTCTATTGCAAACCTAGACATTGTATTTAGAAGAGACAGTCACCTTGGTAACAAAGGCCTCCACTTCACAAGTCCCTGTTGTTTATCCAGTAGTCATGTTTAGATGTGGGAGCTGGAATATAAAGAAGACTAAGAGAAGGAGATTCAATGGCTTTCAACTGTGCTGCTGCCGAAGACACTTCAGTTCAGTTCAGTCGCTCAGTCATGTCCAACTCTTTGTGACCCCATCAACATGGCACGCCTCCCTTTCCAACACCAACTCCCAGAGACCACCCCAACTCATGTCCGTTGATCAGCAATGCCATCCAAGTATCTCATCCTCTACCATCCCCTTCTCCTCCTGCCCTCAATTTTACCCAGCATCAGGGTCTTTTCCAATGAGTCAGCTCTTCGCATCAGGTGTCCAACTATTGGAGTTTCAGCTTTACCGTGTTACATTCCAACGCATACCCAGGGCTCATCTC
The DNA here is from genome assembly GCF_049115385.1 of Moschus berezovskii. Taxonomy (NCBI): domain Eukaryota; kingdom Metazoa; phylum Chordata; class Mammalia; order Artiodactyla; family Moschidae; genus Moschus; species Moschus berezovskii. The sequence continues at coordinate 31,417,895 of NC_142489.1, read as the reverse complement.
CTTTAGGATGGACTGGTTGGATCTCCTAGAAGTCCAAGGGGCTCTCAAGAGTCTTCTCCAAAACCACAGTTCAAAAGCATCAATTTATTGGCGCTCAGCTTTTCTTACAGTCCAACGCTCCCATTCATACATGACCACTGTATAAACCATAGCCTTGACTAGATGGACCTTTGTTGGCAAACGAATGTCCCTCCTTTTTAATATGCTATCTAGGTTGGTTATAACTTTCCTTCCAAGGAGAAAGCATCTTTTAATTTGATGGCTGCAATCACCATCTGTAGTGATTTTGAATCTCCAAAAAATAAAGACTCTTAAGGGTCCCTTGGATTGCAAGGAGATTAAGCCAATTGATCCTAAAAGAAACCAACCCTACGTATTCAATCGAAGGACTAATGATGAAGTTGAAACTTCAGTTTTGGCCAGCTGATTCAAAGTGTCAATTCACTGTAAATGTCCATGATGCTTTTAAAGATTGATGACAGGAAAAGAAGGGAGTAATAGAGGATGATATGGTAGGACCATACCTGAAATACAATGGGCATGCATTTGAACAAACTCTGGGAGATAGTGAACGATAGAGAGACCTGTTGCACATGTGTCACAAAAGATTTGAAGACTGAGCAACAACACTCAATGTCTCAATGTCTTCAAATCTCTCTAACATATATTTAATGAAAGTAGTAACAAATATCAACTAAAGTGGTTAATAGAAGATGGTGTAATGCATTTTTAAAGAAAATATGGGAACTGTAGGCTCTAAAAGAAACAAATCTTTGAATTGAATAAATTTTAAGTATTAGTGTGAAGGAAAAGACAGGAAGATGGAGGATGAATAGCACGGGGAGACAAATTTCTCCCCCACAAATTCATCAAAAGAATATTTGAATGCTGAGTAAATCCCACAAAACAAATTTTGAAGGCCGGCAGAGAACATCAGGCACCTGTAAAAGCAAGACATTGTCTTCAAAAGGAGGTAGGAAATAACATAAAAGATAAAAAGTGAGAGAAAAGAGGGAGGGATGGAGGTTTGTCCCAGAAAGGGAGGCTTAAAAAAAGAGAGAAGTTTCCAGACACTGGAAACAGTCACTGGTGAATCTGTGGCAACCCTTGGAACCTGAGAGGGCAACATAACCAGGAGAAACAATAAATAAATAATTAAAACCTACAGACTACGTGCCCAGTAGTAGCTCCATGGGAGAAGCAGTGCAGCCGCCCACACCCCCCCCCTAGCAAGCTGGGACTGGGCAGGGAGGCTCGGGCTGCATCCCTTAGAGTAAGGACTGGGCTTGAATGCCCTGAGGGCAATCTGAGGGAGCTAACTTAAGATAGATAAGCAGACTGTGTGATAGTTACCTCCTGAAATGGGGAAAAACCCCAAGCTAAGACACCTCCAGGCCCACTCAGATAACAAAAGACTGAACAGTGCTAGCCAGCTGTGGTCAGCCCATCCACCATCCCCAGCCCAGACAGCAGGGGAGGACAGCCAGAGCAGGAAGCAGCGATCGTGGCACCAGAGAGGCATCTGATAGCAAGCTACAGGCAGGCCTTGTTGCTAACCAAGACTTCTTGGCTTCTGGCCGGTCAATATCTGCCTGAGAAGATCCGCTGGTGGTATGCCCAGTAAACCGAGGAGCAGGGATTGGGGAGGCAATAAGTCGCAGTGACTCTGCTGGCCAAACACCTGCTCACCTGAGCTGCTCAGACCAGGAAGGGAAAAAATGCAGGCCCAACTTAGTCTACACCTCTGTGGAGTACCCGAGAATCAGAAGCTGAGCGGCTTAGACCGTGGATGTACATCCAACCCAGCGACAGCCTCAGATTGTTCCCAGCAGAGCAATCTAGAGCCTGTGTAGTGTAGACTGGGACAGCACACATGCCGTGAGCGGGGTAAACCCAGTGTGGCTGAGACATTGCAAGCACTCCCCACAGATGCCACTGGTATTTGTCTGCAGCTTACCTCCCTCCCCACAGCACGACTGAACAGATGTGCCTAAAAAAAATGTCTACCACTGCCGCCTTGTGTCAGGAAGGGAATCAGACTGCGTTGGAAGAGACAGATGGAGAAGTCTTGAGCCTACTGCAAAAGTAAGACTGAAAACCAGAGCCAGAGGCTTAAGTCCAAATCCTGAGAACACCAGAAAACTGCTGTTCCAGGGAACATTAATTGATAGGAGCTCATCAAATGCTTCCATACCTACACTGAAACCAGGCAACACCAAAGGGTCAACAAGTTTCAGAGAAAGACTTTCCACACAAATTCTCCAGCAACACAGGAGAACAGCACTGAACTTCAATATACAGGCTTCCCAAAGTCACTCCAAACCCACTGATATCTGAAAACTCATTACTGGACACTTCATTGCACTCCAGAAAGAAGAAATCCAGCACCACCCACCAGAACACTGACACAAGCTTCGCTAACTAGGGAACCTTAGAAAGCCACCCATCCAAGGCCACACACAGCAATGAAACTACACAATAAAGAAAATTCCACAAACTGCCAGAAGACAGAAAGGCCACCACAAACAGAGCAATATAAGCAAGATGAAGAGGTAGAGAAATACTCAGCAAGTAAAGGAACAGGACAAAGGCCCAGCCAAAAAAAAAAAAAGAGTAAGTTTTAGGGAATCTACCTGATAAATAATTATGAATATTAATAATGAAAATGATTCAAAATCTTGAAAACAAACTAGAGTTACAGAAAAATAACCTAGAGACAATGATCGAGAAGATGCAAAAAAACATTTAATAAGGATCTAGAGGAAATAAAAAAGAGTGACCATACAATGAATAATGCAATAGATGAAATCAGAAACACTCTAGAGGGAACCAATAGTAGAATAATGGAGACAGAAGATAGGATAAGCGAGTTAGAAGATAGAATTGTAGAAATAAATGAAACAGAGAGGAAAAAAGAAAAATGAATTCATTGAAATGAGGACAATCTCTGAGACCTCTGGGACAATGTTAAATGCCCCAACATTCGAATCATAGAAGTCCCAGAAGAAAAGACAAAAAGAAAGACCATGAAAGAATACTTGAGGAGATAGAGTTGAAAACTTCCCTAAAATGGGGAAGGAAATAATCAAGTCCAAGAAACACAGAGAGTCCCTAACAGGATAAATCCAAGGCCAAATTCTCTAAGACAAACATAAATCAAACTAACAAAAATCAAACACAAAGAACAAATATTAAAAGGAGCAAGGGAAAACCAACAAATAAAACACATGGAGATTCCCAGAAAGATAACAAGTGATATTTCACCAGAAACTCTTCAGGCCAGGAGGCAAATGACACGACATACTTAAAGTGATGAAAGAAAATAACCTACAGCCCAGATGATTGTACCCAGCATGGATTTTATTCAAATATGAAGGAGAAATCAAAAGCCTTACAAACAAGCAAAAGCTGAGAGAATTCAGCATCACCAAACCAGCTCTCCAACAAATGCTAAAGGATCTTCTCTTGACAGGAAACACAGAAAGGGTACATAAACTTGAACCCAAAACAGTAAAGAAAATGGCAATGGGATCATACCTATCAATATTTACCTTAAATGTAAATGGGTTGAATGTCCCAACCAAAAGACAAAGACTGGCTGAATAGATACAAAAACAAGACCTTTATCATGTTGTCTGCAAGAAACCCATCTCAAAACAAGGGACACGTACAAACTGAAAGTGACGTGCTGGAAAAAGATATTCCATGCAAATAGAGACCAAAAGAAAGCAGGAGTAGCAATATTCATATCAGATAAAATAGACTTTAAAACAAAGGATGTGAAAAGAGACAAAGAAGGAAACTACATATTGATCAAAGGATCAATCCAAGAAGAAGATATAGCAATTATAAATATATGCACCCAACATAGGAGCACCGCAATATGTAAGACAGTTACTAACAAGTATGAAAGGCTAAATTAACAACAGTGCAATAATAGTGAAAGACTTTAATACCCCACTCACACTTATGTACAGATCAACTTAACAGAAAATTAACAACGAAACACAAACTTTAAATGATATAATAGACCAGATAGACCTAGTAGATATCTATAGGGCATTTCACTGCAAAACAAAGAATTTCTCCTTTTTCTAAAGTGCACACAAAACCTTTTCCAGGATAGATCACATCCTGGGCCATAAGTTTTGACTTGGTAAATACAAAAAAAAAAAAATTGAAAATTTTCAAGCATCTTTTCTGCCCACAGTGCAGAAAGATTTGATCTCAACTACAGGAGAAAAATTATTAAAAATGCCAGCATATGGAGGCTGAACAACACACTGCTGAATAGCAAACAAATCATAGAAGAAATCAAAAAAGAAATCAAAATGTGCATAGAAATGAATGAAAATGGAAACACAACAAACCAAATCTTATGGAACACTGTGAAAGCCATGCTAAGGGGAAAGTTCATAGAAATATAGGCGTACCTCAAGAAACAAGAAAATAGTCAACTAAATAACCTAACTCTACATCTAAAGAAACTAGAAAAGGAAGAAATGAAGAACCCCAGGTTTAGCAGAAGGAAAGAAATCTTAAAACTAAGGCAGAAATAAATGCAAAAGAAATAAAGAGACCATAGCAAAAATCAGCAAAACCAAAAGCTGGCTCTTTGAGAGGGTAAATAAAATTTACAAACCACTAGCCAGACTCATCAAGAAACAAAGGGGAAAATCCAAATCAATAAAACCAGAAAAGAAAAAGGAGAGATCACAATAGACAACACAGAAATATAAAGGATCATAAGAGACTGCTATCAGAAATTATATGGCCATAAAATTGACAACTTGGAAGAAATGGACAAATTCTTAGAAAAATACAAGTTTTCAAAACTGAACCAGGAAGACATACAAAATCTTAACAGACCCATCACAAGCACGTAAATCGAAGCTGTAATCAGAAATCTCCCAGCAAACAAAAGCCCAGGGCCAGAAAGCATAACAGCTGAATTCTACCAAAAATTTAGAGAAAAGGTAACATCTATTCTACTCAAACTATTCCAGAAAATTACTGAGGAAGGGAAACTTCCAAACTCATTCTATGAGGCCACCCTAATCACAAAACCTGTCAAAGATCTCACAAAAACAGAAAACTACAGCCCAATATCAGTGATGAACATAGATGCAAAATTCCTTCACAAAATCCTGACAATCAGAATCCAACAACACATTAAGAAGACCATACATGATTCCTTTATCCCAGGAATGCAATTATTCTTCAATATCAGTATATCAATCAATGTAATACAGCACATTAACAAACTGAAAAAAAATGAATATCTCAATAGATTCAGAGAAAGCCTTTGACAAAATTCAACATGGATTTATGATAAAAACCCTCCAGAAGATGGGAATAGAAGGAACATACCTCAACATAATAGAAGCTATATATGACAAACCCACTGCTGCTGCTGCTGCTGCTAAGTCACTTCAGTCGTGTCCCCCTCTGTGTGACCCCATAGACGGAAGCCCACCAGGCTCCCCCTTCCCTTGGATTCTGCAGGCAAGAACACTGGAGTGGATTGCCATTTCCTTCTCCACTTCCCTTTGCAAAATCCCATTCGTGAAGGCCTGTGTAAAACATTTCAAACAAGGGCAATGTATGATCTGACAAAACACCACAAGTTAACAGGCAGTATATGTCATCTTAACCTTTAAAATATTAAAAATTACATATTAACTGGTCTTACTTGTGATATGACATGACTGAGCGACTTAACTGAACTGAATTGAACTGACAGGAAGAAACCTCATATGGTTTACAATGCTGTTCTTAATTCTTAGGGATTTAAATCTACATGATACTAAAAATATCCCAGGATTTTGGTGAGTGTTTTGGTACCTAATCGCTCAGTTTCTTATATATTATTTCCGGTATGGGAGTAGTTACCTAAAGAGGCTCTAATTTTGTCATGCTTGTGGGCTTTTCAGTATTCCTATGGGAAGCTTCATTAGACTTGTCCTTCATTAAGCCTATGCTAATATGACAAACCCACAGCAAACATTATCCTCAACGGTGAAATATTGAAAGCATTTCCCCTAAAGTCAGGAACAAGACAATGGTGGCCACTCTTACCACTACTGTTCGACATAGTTCTGGAAGTTTTGGGCACAACAATCAGAGCAGAAAAATACATAAAAGGAATCCAAACTGGAAAAGAGGTAAAACCCTCATTGTTTGCCAATGACATGATCCTCTACTCAGAAAACCCTAAAGACTCTACCAGAAAACTACTAGAGCTAATCAATGAATACAGTAAAGTTGTAGGATATAAAATCAACACACAGAAATCCCTTGAATTCCTATATACTAATAATGAGAAAATAGAAAGAGAAATTAAGGAAACTATTCCATTCACTGTTGCAATGAAAATAATAAAATACTTAGAGATATATCTACCTAAAGCAACAAAAGGTTTCTTTTTTTAAATTTCTAGACATTTATTTCTCTGTGAAAATGGGGGAAAGGTAATAAAATAAAAACGGCACAAGTGACACAAAAAACCACCAGGAGGAAGGGAGGGAGGCAGAGGAGATGGGGGAGGGGTCCCCATGCAGCAGCACTGGCTGGCGACCGGGGTGCTTTCGCCACTCCCTACCTGGCAGGAGCGGCCCCGTCCTCCCAGGGCTCTGCTCCATTCCACCCTGTGCGCCCCCAGCCGCGTGAGGGGTGGACGTGAGGAGTCGGAGTCCCGGTCTGAGGGAGGAACCGTGCTGGGTGAGGGAGCTGGGGTCAGACCATGCACGGGGAGTGACAGCCAAAGGACCCCCACTGTCCCCCCAGGGAGGGGCCTGGCGGGGGAAGGTGGACACCGTAGGCCTGCGGTGGGTCCTCTCCCAGCATCAGGCGAGAGACAGAACAGTCAGAGCCTCCTGGGCGAAGTACTTGACGTCCACGTCCTGGTTCTGGGTCAGCTTCTCAAGGACGGGCTTGACCTCGCTCTGCAGCGTGCTGTTGTCCAGGATGGGCCCGATCTTCTACAGGGACTTGGCCACGTTGAAGGGGAAGTTGGCAACAGGGTCCCCGGCCATGTGCAGCACGGTGGGCAGCATGTGCTTGGTGGTGATGTCCTGCCCGCAGATCTCAGACAGCACATTGATACAGAAGAGTGTGGTCATGCGGTGCAGGTAGTTGGGGTCCCCAGACATGGCCAAGACCTTGGGGATGATAGTCGCATGGGCCCTCTCCTTCCCGAACCTCTCCACCAGCTTCTTGAGGTTGCTGGTGGCCGCCTAGTGGATGGCATAGACATGATCTACAAGCCAGGCCATGCACAAGCAGTTGAATTTCTCATCAAAGAACTCCACCCCCAGTTGTCCCGCCAGCAGAGGGATATACTCGATGATGGCCAGCCGCACCCGCCACTTGGCATCCTCCGCAAGCTCCACGATGGCAGGGAATAGGGACTTCAACAGCTGCCTGATGCCGATCACCTCGTTCATGCAGTCCAGGTTGGAGATGATGTTCAGCCGCACCTCCGGGCACTCGTCCTTCAACTGGGCCAGGAAGAGGTGCAGGAGGTGCTTGATCATGCTGTCTTTGCCCAGGATCGGAAAGAGGCCCATAATGATGGAGACCAGGGCTGACTTGACGTGCTGGTTGGCATCAGACACCAGCTCCTTGATGCAGGGCAAGATCTGGGTCATGATCACATTCTCCCGACAGTCAGCTGAGAGATTTTCACAGAATTCTTTGACCTTGTTGGAGGCGGCAGCCCACACCTCAGTCAGCCTCACAGTCTTTCATCAGGTTCTGGAAGGAAGCACCCAGGTTCTTCTGGGTGATTTCAGACCCCACTGCTTTCTGGAGCCCTGTGAACTTGTCGGCCACCATGTAACGGAGGCGCCAGGACTTGTCCTCAGCAGCCTGGCACAGGGTGGGCATCACCAGGTCCTCCAGGGCCTCCTGGGGCAGGAGTTGGGCGATGTTCACGCATGCCTCCACTGCTAGCAACCGCACCGAGTCCTGCTCGTCAGAGGCCAGGTTGAAGAACATGGGGATGATCTCGCTCTTGATGTTGTCCAGCTTCAGCACCTTGGCGAACTCCCCAACCTTGGAGGCTGTGGGTCACCGCATCATGGGGTGTTATCTGAGCATAGATTCTGGAAGTACTGTTGAAGCTCTGCCTTGATGGCACTGGACACATGGGGGTAGCAGACAGAGAAGAGGCGGCAGGCTGAAGTGTGGGAGGTGAACCAGGCTCCGCCCGCCAGCCACTTCACCAGGGGCACGCAGTGGACCTCGAGGTCGGAGGGGGAGTGCTCATGCGAGATGTCCCGCAGGGATTCCACTGACTTATCCAGCACCACCGTCTCCTCCACCATGGCCAGCGACTTCAGGGGCATCAGCAGGCAGTGCATGTACTCGAGGCCACCCACCAGAGTGGTGAAGGTGCCCAGCTGCTCTTCCAGGTCCAGAAGGACCTCGTCCTCATCGTAGACTGTGTCTGTAAGGAAGGGCAGAAGTTTACTGTGGGCCCTTTCGACCCCAATGGTCAAAGCAATGGTGGACAGCTTTTAGATGCTGTTGGGGCAAAGCTGAACATCCTCGTTGTGGAGCTCGTCTATGAGCACCGTGATGGGGTAGAGCGAGTGGTTGCCGTTGGCTGCCGCCATCTTGGACCCATCCCCTTCCTGTCAAGACTGAGGCCATTGCCGTGCTAAAACTGGGATAGGGAAGGGTTGGGCTGGGAGGAGGAAAGGAACAAAAGACTTCTATATAGAAAACTATAAGACACTGGTGAAAGAAATCAAATAGGACACTAATAGATGGAGAAATATACCATGTTCGTGGATTAGAAGAAAAAATATTGTGTGTCAGGAGCCAGCGAGGGAAATCCTACGCATGGCAAAGGTCAATTGGGGAAGAGGCCTGAGGGGAAAAGGCTAATCAGGACTCGAGGAACCCCCTGGACTTACCCGAGCATCTAACCCAAAGAAAACCGGAGTCTGACTGCCTTACTATCTTACAACTCTTATCAAGTCCTCTAATACTTACGGGGGCTTCCACCCAACCACCTATCTCTGAAAACATTAATTCAGAGCTGCAGTTAAAAGTTCTCCTGGGCTTAATAGGAGTGTTCCAATCCAAGCCCCTCTGATAGCTTTCTAACTTGCATGACAAGTTTGTCCGGGCTTTTACAACTATGAATGTGACTGTTTACAGCCTCCCAGCCATGCAAGGACAGAAAGCCTAATATTCTAAAATACAGGAATTTGTTGAAGAAGTAAAAATCATTAGAATAGTACTAAAAAAAGATTTCATTGTTGAATCAATGCTTGCTGCAAAGTTTATCTATTGTATCCTTGGAAATATATTAATCACATGTAGAGAATATAAGTAGTAACCTTTGATTTAACCACATCAGATCTTAAGTTAATAAATTCCTTTCTTGTAGCTCACTACACATTTGCCTTATAGGAATGTAACTTTGTCATGTGTCTAGCACCTGACTTTACGAAAATCACTATAAAAGAATATAAGACATTTTCTAGCTAACTAACCTTTGTTAGGAGAGAGGGCCATAAATTGTCAGCAGGCCTCATGGCCAGAAGATGATGTAAATCACCTAAAACTTTTGTGTATCATGAGATATACAAAAATAAGCCCTGATCCTGATAAAAGTCAAGACTGCAGACCCTGCGTGATTTTGGCGTGACTCTATACCTCCATTTCTCTAGTTTTTATGTGCACAACTTAGGGTATAAAAGCAACACTGGAAAATAAAGTTTTGGGCCTTGCTCACTGAAGCTTGGTCTCCCCATGTCGTTCTTTCTCTTTTTCCGTCCTTTTCTCTATTCTCCTTTTTCTGGTTGAGATCCTTGGAGTGCTTGGCCCTCTTCTTTTATTTATCTGCCTGGGCTTCTAAGACCCACTCGAGGTGGTGCCCTGGTGGGGTGCCTCCGGTGATTCAAGAGGGCGCCTGCGGCCTATGTAAACAGAGCAAACCCCTTGCTTGTGTTTTCTCTCTCTCTCTCTCTCTCACTGACGCCGACGCCGTTCATCCCGAGGATATCCTGGGCCATATCGATGCTGGTCCCCGATAATTGTGAAAATGCGTATACTACCTAAAGTAACATACATTCAATGCAATTCGTATCAAGCTACCAGCAGTATTTTTAACAGAGCTACAACAAGTAATCTCACAGTTTGTATGGAAATACAAAAAACCGCGAATAGCCAAAGCAATCTTGAAGAAGAATAGAACTGAGGGAATCAACCTGCTTAACTTCAGGCTCTACTACAAAGCCACAATCATCAAGACAGTATGGTACTGGCATAAAGACAGATATATAGATCAATGAAACAAAATAGAAAGTCCAGAGATATATCCATGCACCTATCGACACCTTCACTTTGACAAAGGAGGCAAGAATATAAAATGGAGAAAAGACAGATTCTTTAATAAGTGGTGTTGGGGAAACTGGTAAATGAATGAAACTAGAACACTCCCTAACATCATACCCCAAAACAATCTCAAGTTGGATTAAAGATATAAATGTAAGACCAGAAACTATAAAACTCCTAGAGGAGAACATAGGCAAAACACTCTCTGACATAAATCACAGCAGGATCCTCCATGAGCCACCTCCCAGAATATTGGAACTAAAAGCAAAATAAACAAATGGGACCTAATGAAAATAAAAAGCTTCTGCACAGCAAAGGAAACTATAAACAAGGTGAAAAGACAGCTTTCAGAATGGGAGAAAATAATAGCCACTGAAGCAACTGACAAAGAATTATTCTCCAAAATATACAAGCAGCTCCTGCAGCTCAATTCCAGAAAAATAAACGACCCAATCAAAAAATGGGCCAAAGATCTAAACAGACATTTATCCAAAGAAGACATACAGATGGCTAACAAGCACATGAAAAACTGCTCAACATCCCTCATAATCAGAGAAATGCAAATAAAGATGACAAAGAGGTACCATTTCACACAAGTCAGAATGGCTGCTATCCAAAAGTCTACAAGCAATAAATGCTGGAGAGGGTTTGGAGAAAAGGGAACCCTGTTACACTGTTGGTGGGAATGAAAACTACTACAGCCACTATGGAGAACAGTGTGGAAATTCCTTTAAAAAACTGGAAATAGAACTGCCGTACGATCCAGTAGTCACACTCCTGGGTCTAAACACTGAAGAAACCAGATTTGAAAGAAACACGTATACTCGATTGTTCATTGCAGCACTGTTTATAATAGCAAGAACATGGAAGCAACCTATATGTCCATCTGCAGATGAATTGATAGGGAAGCTTTGGTACCTATACACAATGTAGTTTTACTCAGCCATTAAAAAGAATACATTTGAATCATTTCTAATGAGGTGGATGAAACTGGAGCCTATTATACAGAGTGAAGTAAGCCAGGAAGAAAAACAACAATACAGTACACTAACGCAAACAATTTTGAAAGATGGTAACGATGACCCTGTATATGAGACAGTAAAAGAGAAACAGGTGTATAGAACAGTCTTTTGGACTCTGTGTGAGAGGGATGATTTAGGAGAATGGCATTGAAACATGTATATTATCACATGTGAAGCGAATCACCAGTCCAGGTTCGACAAATGATGCAGGACGTTTGGGGCTGGTGCACATGGATGACCCAGGAGTAGGATAAAGGGAGGAGGGATGTGGGAGAGGGGTTCAAGAAGGGGAGCACGTGTGCACCTGGGGAGGATTAATGTCAATGTATTGCAAAACCAATATAATATTGTAAAGTAATTAGCCACCAATAAAAAATAATAATTAAAAATAAAAAAATAGAATTAGTGTGCAAGTAAAATTTCATCCAAGCAATAAACAATAAAGGAACCCTAGTTTCTATACTAATAGTAGACAAGTCTTTTAATCAAAAATGTTTTGAGACAAATCACATCCATTATGATTGTACAACATTTTTAACATTTATTTATTTTAGCTGGAGCAGTTAAATAATTATAGTATTGTAGTGGTTTTTGCCATTCATTGCTATGAATAAGCCATGGGTTTACATGTGTTCCCCATGTTGCTCTCCCCTCAGGATTAAAGTCTGGCTGAAGAAAATACAATTCTCAAAATTTTTGCTGTGCATTTTTCCCAGTCAGTAGCACAAATTCCCGGAGAAGGCAACGGCAAACCACTCCAGTACTCTTGCCTAGAATATCCCATGGATGGAGGAGCCAGATAGGCTGCAGTCCGTGGGGTCGCTAAGGGCCGGACACGCCTGAGCGACTTCACTTTCACTTTTCACTTTCACACATTGGAGAAGGAAATGGCAACCCACTCCAGTGTTCTTGCCTGGAGAATCCCAGGGACCGAGCCTGGTGGGCTTCTGTCTATGGGGTCACACAGAGTCGGACAAGACTGAAGTGACTTAGCAGCAGCAGCAGCAGCAGGAGCAGCACAAATTCCAGGATTTTAAAATAAATGATCCTTGTACAGACTTCAGCTTTCAAACTACATTTATAATTTCCTACTTAGGATACTTCTGAATATCAGAGGCTTACTATTAGGTACTAAAATATGAACGAATTCATGTTTCTATAAATCGGTGACATCAACTGATAATCCTTCTTTACTTTTAGAAATAAAAAAATGGAGAGAGGGAAGGAGATGGTGGAGGAAAATGATGGGGAGACCACTTTCTCTCCCTCAAATTCATCAAAAGAACATTTGAACACTGAGTAAATTCCACGAAACAACTGAATGCCGGCTGAGGACATCAGGCACCCAGAAAAGCAGCCCATTGGCTTCAAAAGGAGGTAGGAAAAAACATAAAAGATACAAAGAGAGACAAAAGAGGTAGGAATGGAACTCTGTCCTGGGAAGGGAGGCATAAAAAAGGAAGAAGTTTAAAAAGTTCCGAACACCAGGAAACACTCTCACTTGTGAGTTCATGGCGAGTTTCCACCTCAGAGGGTAACATAAGTGGGAAGAAAATGAGAAAAATAATCAAAACCCACAGATTACTCTCCCAATGGTAACTCCCAGCAGAGAAGCAGCGCAGACACCCGCATCCACCATTAGCAAGTTGGGGCTGGGCAGGGAGGTGCAGGCTTCATTGAGGACCCAGCCTGAATTCCTCGAGGGCAATCTGAAAGAGCTAACTGAAGATAGCAAAGCAGACTGTGAGATAGCAATCCCGCCAAAAGGCAAAAAGCCCTAACCTAAAACTTTGCAAGACTGGCTCACAGAAAAAAGGACTGAGCAGAACTAGCCAGCTGCGAAGGCCCATCCCCCACAGAGACAGACAGGGGAGGTCAGGCAGGGCCAGTAGGGGGCAATCACGGCCCCAGAAAGTCATCCGATACCAAAATGCAGGCAGACTTCTTTACTGGCCAGGACTTCTTATATTTCTGGCCAGTTGACATCTGCCTGAGAAGGTGCTCTGGTTGTATGCCCAGAAAACCAAGCAGCAGGGACTGGGGAGGCGATAAGTCACAGTGACCCTGCCGGCCAAACACCTGGTCACCTGAGCTGCTTAGACCGAGGAAGGGCACAAAACGAAGGCCCAAACAAGTCTGTGTCTTTGTGGAGTACTTGAGTACCTGAACCTGAGTGGCTCAGACCAAGGATGTGCATCCAACCCAGCGCCTCTGTAGGAGAGGGTGAGGGTGGAATGATTTCCGAGAATGGCATTTAAACATATATATTATCATATGTGAAATGAATTCCCAGTCCACGTTCGATGCATGATGTAGTATATTCGGGGCTAGTGTATTGGGATGAACCAGAGGGATGGCATTGGGAGGGATGTGGGAGGGGGTTCAAGATGGGGAACACATGTGCACCCGGGGCAGATTCATGTCAATGTGTGGAAAAACCAATAAAATAATGTAAAGTAATTAGCCTCCAATTAAAATGAATAAATTTTTAAAATATTAAATAACCAAAAAGAAAAAAAATGGCAATCAAATGAAGTGAGGAATACTTATGTCTAGAGTCTGAATTGATTCTGGCTATTTTAGCTCTGAATTTGAAGTTTTTGCTTTATGGTTTGTCTATACATACTAAAGAAGTCCTTGGTGCAGATTTTACTTGACAAACGCACCAGTATATATTTTACTTGACATATGCACTGTGATTCATTTCTTGTTATTTCCCCAAATTGGCCAAGGAGTGACTATCATTTTTCAATTTAAGAAACAATTTGAAATTGGAGAATAATAGCTTTACAATGTTTGTTACTTGCTGCTGTACCACAATGTAAATCGGCTATCAGTATATATACATGAGATTCCCTTTTGAGCAGCCCTCTCACCTGCTCTTGAGCCTCCTCTGTTACCCCACAGTCCACTCGTCTAGGGCACACCAGAGCCCTGAGGAGGAGCTTCTCACTAGCTAACTACTTCATACTTGGTATTGTACATATGTCAGAGTATCTTGCTCAAATCGTGCCACTCTCTACTTACCCTTCTGTGTCCAAGTCTGTTCTTTACCTCTGCATTTCTTTTCCCACCTTTCAGACAGATTCTTCAGAACCAGGATTCTAGATTCCACATATATGCATTAATCTACAATATTGGAGTTTCTCTCTAAATTACTTCATTCTATATAATAGGCTCTAGATACATTCATATCTCAAGAAATAATCCGAGGTTTTCCTTTTTCTGGATGAGAAATTTTCCATCCTAAGGATGTACTACAGCTTCTTTATCCATTCATCAGTAGAGGACACCTAGATTGTTACATAACTTATTTAATGTAAATGGTATTGCAGTGGATGCTGGGATACACATGCTTTTTCTTTTTTTGTCCTAATGGTGGTTTCATCTGTGTATATGTCAAATAGTGGAATTTGGACATATGGTAGTTTTATTAATACTTTTCTAAAGAACATTCATACTCTGCTCTATCTCGGTGGGAGTTGGTGATGTACAGGGTGGCGTGGCGTGCTGTGATTTATTGGGTGTCAAACAGTAGGACACGGCTGAACAACTGAACTGAACTGAACTGCAAAACACTAGAGAATGTTCCCTTTCCTCCACATCATCTCCTTCATTCATTGCTTTAAGGTTTATATGTGTGTGAGTGTATATATATATAATATACATATATAATATATATATATGTATATATAATATTTGTTAATTTATAATATAAATGTTGATATATTATATTTATACTATAAAAATGTATTTTGTTTTAATCATATTTTATATTTTATTTTATTTATATATTTTAATTATATTTTTATTATATTTTAAAATTGTATTATATATATGTACACACATACACACACACATTTGCTTCATTATTTGGTTACAATAAGCCTTAAATGCTGCATATGGAGTTTAATTCCCTGAGCAGTAATCAAACATGGAACCCCTGATTTGGAATCATGATGTCTTAGACACTGGATCACCAAGGAAGAGCCCTACTGTCGATTTCTATGATGATCACCACACAGAATAGTGTGAAATTATACCTCATTGTAGTTTGGATTTGCATGCCTTTATTATGCTGAGGTAATGTTTGCTAGGCTCATTTTCTGGAAAGATTGTTTATCACAAATGCTTGTTGAATTTTATCAAAGTTTTTTTTTTTTGGCATCTATTGAGGTGATGATTAAAAGGGGTGGCAAGAATACACAGAAGCACTGTACAAAATCTATCTTCAAGACCAAGATAATCACGATGGTGTGATCAATCACATAGAGACAGATTTCTTCAAATGTGAAGTCAAGCATCGCTATGAATAAAGCTAGTGGAGGTGATGACATTCCAGTGTAGCTATTTCAAATCCTGAAAGATCGTTCTGTGAAAGTGCTGCACTCAATATACCAGCAAATTTGGAAAACTCAGCAGTAGCCACAGGACTGGAAAAGATCAGTTTTCACTCCAATCTCAAAGAAAAACAACGCCAAGGAATGCTCAAACTACCGCCCAATTGCATTCATCTCACACGTTAATAAAGACATGCCCAAAATTCTCCAAGCCAGGCTCCAGCATCCGTGAACCCTGAATTTCCAGATGTTCAAGCTGGTTTTAGGAAAAACAGAGGAACCAGAGGTCAAATTGCCAAAATCCTCTGGATCATGGAAAAAGTAAGAGAGTTCCAGAAAAACATCTATTTCTGCTTTATTGACTATGACAGTCTTTGACTGTGTGGATCACAATAAACTGTGGAAAATTCTGAAAGAGATGGGAACCCCAGACCACCTGATTTTCCTCTTGAGAAACCTGTATGCAGGTCAGGAAGCAGCAGTGAGAACTGGACATGGAAAAACAGACTGGTTCTAAATAGGAAAAGGAGTACATCAAGGCATATATTATCACCCTGCTTATTTAACATATATGCAAAATAAATCATGTGGGACGTTGGGCTGTAGAAGCACAAATGGGAATCAAGATTGCTCGGAGAAGTATTAATAACCTCAGATACTCATATGACACCACCCTTATATCAGAAAGTGAAGAGGAACTATAAAGCCCCTTGATGAACGTGTAATAGGAGAGTGAAAAAGTTGTCTTAAAGCTAAACATTCAGAAAACTAAGATCATGGACACTGCTCCCAACACTGCATGGCAAATTGATGGGGAAACAGTGGAAACATTGTCAGACTTTATTTTTGGGGGGGGCTACAGAATCACTGTGGATGCTGATTGCAGCCGTGAAATTAAAGGACACTTACTCAACCAGTCCATTCTAAAGGAGATCAATCCTTGGTGTTCATTGGAAGGACAGATGCTAAAGCTGAAACACCAATATTTTGGCCACCTCATGTGACGAGTTGACTTACTGGAAAATACTCTGATGATGGGAGAGATTGGGGACAGGAGGAGAAGGGGACGGAAGAGAATGAGATGGCTGGATGGCACCACCAACTCGATGGACATGAGTTTGAGTGTACTCCGGGAGTTGGTGATGGACAGGGAGGCCTGGCGTGCTGTGAATCATGGGGTCACAAAGAGCCGGACATGACTGAGCGACTGAACTGAACTGACTCCTTGTGATGAAAGTTACCACCAAACTAGAAAGCATATTAAAAGGGTAGAGACATTACTGTGGCAACAAGGTCCATCTAATCAAGGCTATGGTTTTTCCAGTGGTCATGTACAGATATGAGAGTTGGACTGTGAAGAAAGCTGAGGGCTGAGGAATTGATACTTTTGAACTGTGATGTTGGAGAAGACTCGTGAGAGTCCCTTGGACTGCAAGGTGATCCAGCCAGTCTATTCTAAAGGAGATCAGTCCTGGGTGTTCACTGGAAGGACAGATGCTAAAGCTGAAACTCCAATACTCTGGCCATCTCATGCGAAGAGTTGACTCACTGGAAAAGACTTTGATGCTGGGAGGCATTTGGGCCAGTAGGAGAAGGGGATGACAGAGGATGAGATGGCTGGATGGCATCACAGACTCGATGAATATGAGGTGAGTAACTCTGGGAGTTGGTGATGGACAGGGAGGCCTGGCATGCTGTGATTCATGGGGTTGCAAATAGTCAGACAGACTGAGAGACTGAACTGAACTGAACTCAACTGAACTGAGGTGATCATATGGTTTTAATCCTGAAAATTATGATGTATCTCATGGATTGATACACAGCTACCAGAGAATGCATGTATATCTGGGGAAAACCACACATATTAAATCTGTTTGATACTTTTAATGTGTTTTTGGATTTTTCTTGGGATTATTTTGTTGAGGATGTTTGCCTCTATGTTTGTCTATGTGATACTGGTTAACTTTTCAGTGTAAACTTTGTCTTTGCTATCAGGTGATGCTGTATTCGTAGGATGAGTTTGTGGGTTTTCCTACTGCTGTAGTATTTTGGAAAAGTTTTAGAAGCGCATATGTTAACATTTAACTTAATGGTTCATAAAACACCTGTGACATCATCTGGACATTTAATGTTGTCAGTTGGCAAATTTTTTCATAGCAGTGTCAATATTAGTGGTTGTAATGTTGTGTTCATATTTTCTGTTTCCTTTTAGTTGAGTTTCTAAGAATTAGTCTGTGGCTTTCAAATTCTGCATTTTATTGGGTTAAAGTTGGTTGTTGTCTATCATGATCCTTTGATATTTCTGTGCTTTTGGTTATACTGTCTCCTTTCTCATGTATAACTGTATTGATTTGAGTGTTCTCCGTTTTTTGTTGATGAGTCTGCCTCATGATTTATGTATTTTCTTTATTCTCTCAAAGAGCCCACTATTAGTATTATTGATCTTTGCTATTATTTTCATCTTTTGTTTTTCCTGCTCTATTCTCTATGTTTTTATTTTTTTTTCCAAAACCTAATTTTGGCATTTTGTTTATTCTTTCTCTAATTGCTTTAGTTGTAAGTTTAGTTAGTCCTTTACCCTGTTTCATGGGTTTTATGCAATCACATTTTCATTGTCATTAGTTTGTATGAGTATATACTTCATGGAAAACAGATGTGGAAACAGTGCCAGACTTTATTTTGAGGGGCTCCAAAATCACTGCAGATGCTGATTGCAGCCATGAAATTAAAAGACGCTTACTCCTTGGAAGGAAAGTTATGACCAACCTAGATAGCATAATAAAAAGCAGAGACATTACTTTGCCAACAAAAGTCCATCTAGTCAAGAATACGGTTTTCCAGTGATCATGTACAGATGTGAGTGTTGGACTGTGAGGAAACCTGATCACCGAAGAATTGATGCTTTAGAACTGTAGTGTTGGAGAAGATTCTTGAGAGTCCTTTGGACTGCAAGGAGATCCAACCAGTCCAGTCTAAAGGTGGTCAGTCCTGGGTGTCCATTGGAAGGACTGGTGCTAAAGCTGAAATTCCAATACTTTGGCCACCTCATGCAAAGAGTTGACTCACTGAAAAGACTCTGATGCTGGGAATTGGGGACAGGAGGAGAGGGGGACGGCAGAGAATGCGATGGCTGGATGGCATCACTGACTCGATGGTGGTGGGTTTGAGTGATCTCTGGGAGCTGGTGATGGATAGGGAGGCCTGGTGTGCTGTGATTCATAGGTCGCAATTATTCGGACACGGCTGAGCGAGTGAACTGAACTGTACTGATACACACACACACACACATACACACACATACACACACACACACACACACACACACATATTTTTCTCCTTGATTTCTTCATTAATTTCTTGGTAATGAAGAGGTGTATACATGAATCTTAATGTATTCATGCTTTTCAATTTTTATTTTGTTATTTATGTCATGTTTATTTGTTTTTGTTTTTCTCCCGCACCTATGAATGACATATAAATCATAACACTGTGGTTAAAAAGAAAAATGTTTGACACAATTTTGATTATCTTAAATTTACCAAGTCCTGATTAGTGATGTAGTTTGTGATTTATTCAGAAATATTTCATTTAACCTTGCGAAGATACTGCATTCTTCTGGTTTTGGGTGAAATCTATTTTAGTATCAGTTGAATTTTCAGGTCTGCTTGCTATTTACTTCATTTAAAAATTGGAAGAAAATTATTTTCCAATGTTGTTCTGGCTTCTGCTTTCCAAAGGAATGGAACAGCCTACAGTAGACATATGGCAGTTATTGTGCTATCATCCATTTCTTGTTGTTTAGGTTGTTCCATGCCCTTCTTAAATATTTCTTGCAAGATCTCCATTTATTTCCTGAGAGGTTTAATCATCTCTAATATTGTTACTCTCAATTATTTTTCTGCAACAATTTCTATTTCCTCTTTAATTATGTCTTATGTGTTTTTACCTTGTTTCATTGCCTGCAAAATACTTTACTGTTTTCAGATTTGTTTAGCTTACTATGTAACTGGTATTTTCTTCCCAGGGTGCAGGATGGTAGTATTTGCTTCCAGTCTGTATAGTGAGTGGATAGCTTGGTCAAGTGGTTTGTGTGTCCTTGGAGGAGGAGGGACTGGCAATTACATTTGCCGCTGATGATGTTTCTCTCTCTTTCATGGTGGGACCGTGTCAGAGGGGTCTTTTGCAGGTGTGTATGGGTTTTGTGTACTTTAGACAGTGCATCTGGGAATGATTTGGGTTGTGTTTCTGTCTTGCGTTTTGTGTGGTGTGAGCCGGCAGCACTGGATAGTATAGGCTTTTGGGTGGAATGGTTCTTCGTTTCAGATGGAGGTCTTCTTAGAGACTCTCACTAATGAATATTAATTTGAGCTGGAAATTTTCTGGTGGTCTATGATACAATGCTGAAGCCCTCGATGATCAGGCCCAACTTCCGGTCAGAGAACCAAGATCACATAGTAAAAGATTAGAGAGAGGGAACAAATGAAGACAGGCAAATGGTAAGAAATAAAAATCAAACCACAGGTAATATAACAGAAGCAGTAATGACAATAGGGAAGAACACAGAATCAACAATAGAACTAAATAAATGACTTGTAAGACATAAATCAACACCAGAGCTGAGTGACACCTGAAGAATAAAGGAAAAAAAAAAAAAAAACTCTGACAAAATGATAAGAGCTTTCCCACAGAACAAGAGAAAATCACAGTTAATATGGAACTATATATTTATTAACACAAAAATGAGAAGAAACAACATCAACAAAAGGCACAGAAAGCAGGAAAAGAAAGTGCCCAATAGATAACATACCAAAAAATATACAGTATATAAACAATCTTAAAACACCAAATAAGCAAGAATAATAAGAAAGCTTTCAAGTGAGACAAAGAGTGAACCACCACACGGCATAGCAAAACAGTAAGTACAATGAATGTTACCTCGGGTCCCTGCTGTCAGGGTTCTGGTCCTGAACATGAGCCACAGCACAAATCCACCTCTCTAGAATACTCGCCCAAATGTGGGCAGAACTTAACTCTGGATCTTCAGTAAGGACAGGTCAGACTCTAAACTGGGATAACTCCCATTGGTTCTGAGAGCTGCAAGAGCCAGGGTATTTTCATTCGTTGGAAATCTATTGTCCTTTTTTATCCCATAGAGAAAGCATCTGCAGAGTTGATTGCATGTATTTAATCTGCGGCTTGCTCAGCTGGTGGGAAAGTTTTCAATCCTTTTCCTTCATTTCCCTCATCCTGAGTCTCAGATGTAGTTTGATAACAACCTCTCCGTGTGGTCACCAGAGAAGGCTACCTCCAAGCCCCTTGTGGAACACTTGGGCCTGCCTTGGTGAGCACAGGAGCAAGAGGTACAGCTGCTGGGACTTTAGAAACCCTGGTGGTATCAGTTTTTCGGAGGAGCCAGCAACCATGGGCAATAAAATCATGGCCCTAATGGGATAGGTTTCTAGCCCGTGGTGGCAGAAGCATGCATGATAGTTCTAGCTAGTCTTTTACTCTTGCCTGATAGTAAGTCTTAGCATGTGGCACGAGGGCGAAATTTAACGCTGTCACCACCTCCTCTGTGTGACTGAGCCCTAAGTTCCCACTTTTTTTTCAGTTTGGGATTTTTCAAAATGCATTCCTTTCTACACAATTTGTCATCCCAGATGCATACCTCCATCTCCACAGTCAAAAGCACTTCCCTCCCAGGTTGTCTTTCTAACCCCATGTTTAATCGTCCAGGCCCTTTTACACTAGTTGACCTGCACTGCCATATGGGGCATGCAGGACCACACCACACATTCTCTGTTCGATTTTCACTCTAGGCAAACTATATTTCATCAGCTTTGTCACCTTGCTTCCTTTCAGTCAAAATTAAATTAAGTTTAGTGAGGTGACTTGCCTGGATCCTCAATCTATTCCCTGCTTCTGCATCTCCCACCCCAAGACACAGACTTGGTTTTATTCATCTCATCCTCTTCCCATCTTCCCTCCATTCTTCCCAGTTATGTCTAGTTTCCATATAGACCTCACTGTTGAGCAAGGTCTTCTGTTAATATTCATTTGATGCTCTGGAGGAAGTATTGTCTTTATAGAAGGATTATTTGTAATGCCTCCACGAAGATATTTGCACTCAATGTCCTCTTATTTTTGCGAGATCAAAACTTCTGTTCTTATTTCTAGGCTAGCTCTATAATTCCTTTAAGCATGCCGGTGAAGGAACAAACTTTAGTTGACATGAATTAATCAGTTTGATGGGATAGGTTACATACATACATACGTAATTGGCACTTCATTGATTGTGGACATGCAAATAAGCACATTTATGTTTCCTGAAATTTCTGCTAATTAAGAATTGTCATCAGCTTGAGGAAATATAGTTCTTTACCAGATAAGAGGTGCTACAGTAATTCAGCTCAAAAATTCACTCCCTGAAAATATCTAGCTATTTGCCAAACTGTCCTGACATTTCCCCAGAACAAAGATTCATTATTTCAGCTCTGGAAACTTAACTATTTTAAGTGAGTGTCAAAGGTCAGAGAGTGGCATGGGCATAATTTAATTCTTGTATAGGTAGATGCAAGGGCCCAGGAATGTAACAACTGGTAGATGATAGCTTGAAATGGAGACACAGAGGAAAAAAAAAAGGTGTAAAACAAAACAAAGCAAAACAGGCAGGTGAAGTTAGTCATTTAATCTAAAGGTAAACCTTAATTGGAGTTTGGATCTTAGATGCAAGGGGATTTCATAAAGTTATTTACATTTACTTTATTGTCTCTTTTACTGGCATAGACTGCATGTCAAAATAAGGTCATTCAGTGCTGTCTGACTCTATGTGACCCATGGACTGTAGACTACCATTTCCTTTTCCTGGGGATCTTCTAGACCCAGAGATCAAAACTGGGTCTGCCCCATTGCAGACAGATGATTTAGCATCTGAGCCACGAGGGAAGCCCTTCGACTGTGTGGGTCATAACAAATTGTGGAACATTCTTCAGGAGAGAAGAATACGGGACCATCTTACCGGTTTCCTGGGAAAGTGCAGGCAGGTGAAGACACAGCAGTGGGAATTGCAAAAGGAACCATGAACTGGTACATAATAGGGAAGAAAATTCATCAAGGCTATATATCGTCACCCAGCTCATTTGACTTCTGTGCAGAGTGCATCATGGAAAGTAATTTGCTGAAAGAATCTGAAGCTGGAAACAAAATTACTGTGAGAAGAATGAATAACCTGATTTAGAAGATGACAACACAAAAATGGCTGAAATATAGCATGAAGTAAAGAGCCTTCTGATGAAGGTGAAAGGGGAGAATGGAAAAGATGGATTAAAACTCAATATAAAAAACAAACACTCCCAAAAAATAAGCTCATGGAATTTGGTCCCATCATTTTGAGATATATTGATGGGATTCGATTGAATTAGTGACAGGTTTCCCTTTCTTGACCTCCGATAACACTACTGAATTGACTGCAGCCATGAAATTTAAAGGAACTTGCACTTTGATGAAAAGCTGTGACCAACCAAACACCACGTTAAAAAGCTGAGAGATTACTGAAAAAGACCTGACTAGTCAAAGTTGATTTTCAGGAGAAACGAGTGTAGGACTGAACAGAACCATAAGAACTGAGTGCCATAATATTAATGCTTTGCAACAAAGTCTGGAGAAGATGTGTGAGAGTTCCGTGGTGAGTGTGGAGTTCAAACTGGAAAAGTGTGAAGGAAGCCATCTCTGACTGTCTCAGAAGGACCAATGATGAACATGAAGAGCCAATATATCGGCCACATGAGTCCTAGAGCAAAATCACTGGGAAGAAACCGATGCTGGGACAGAGTGGGCACAGGAGAAGAAGAGAAGGGAATAGGGTGAGATGGCCTCAAAGCATCACTGACTCAAAGGTCAAGGATTTCAGAAAGCTCTAGGAGTCTAGGAGACTTGAAGGGCAGGTGATCCCAGGGTTCTTGCTGTACATGTAGTCAGAAAGAGTCAGGCAAGACTGAGTGACTGAACTACATCAAAAAATTAGTCTTGGCAGGGCTGGGAGATAGTTTAGATAACATGTTAACCCTGCCATTGTACCTGGAATGATAAGTGATATTCAGGACATTTAGAAAGAACAAAGCTCTTATCAGTTTCCTTCTTTTCCTCCCTCACATTGTACTTCTCACAATGTTTTTGGAGAGCTTCCCAGAAAAGAACTCCTGCGGAGTCATGTGGTATCTTAAGATGGAAACCTCATTCCACCTGCCACTTGGATCTACATCTTGGTCTTAGGCAGAAGGAGGTATTGTCTGTAAAAGTATCTGCTAGAGCTTCCCATCTTCTGATGTGTTAAAGGCTGATATTTGATTTTAAGGATGAGGTGAGAGTTAAGCAAACTTATATCTTCTCAACCAAACTCTGTAATCCTGGGAGAAGCATCTTTGACTTGTGTATCTTAGTTGCCCTTAGGAAGGTTTACATGGGGTTACATTAAGAAGCATGGATGTAGGTAGGAGACTTTATCTATTTAAACTTTGCTACTTACCTTCTCTGTAAACAGACCATTCCTCTTCTCTTAATGTCACATTTTTTGTCTTCAGATGAATTTAAGAATTGTGGAACTGTGTGAATGCATGTGAAGTACCATAAAGCTGAAGACAGGAAATACACAGTCTTCCTCTTTGAATCAGATCTCAAGACTTTTGCCCTAATAGATTCGCACTATCAGTGACTCTCAAGTATACATATTTTTTTAAATTTATTTTAATTGGAGGCTAATTACTTTGCACTATTGTATTCATTTTTTCATACATTGACCTGAATCTGCCCCGGGTGTACATGGGTTCCCCATCTTGAACCCAGCTCCCACCTCCCTTCCCATTGCATACCTCTGGTTCATCCCAGTACACCAGCCTGAGCATCTTATATCATGCATCAAACATGGATTGGTGATTCTTTGCACATATGATAATATACATATTTCAATACCATTATATGATGATTGCCACACAGAGCTGAAACCAGAATTCCTGTATAGTCATCATCTTATCAGTGTGGTAGTGTTTGGATATTTAAGATTTTATCTAAGAAGTATGTGGGCCATGTTATCACTTGCTTCTATTTAATTGTCTTCTTTAACTGATACCGTTTTGAAGGGGGAAGGCCACTTCTACCATGTAGGAATGGAATTACAGACTTCATCATTAGTTTCTTTGATCCCTAAGAATGTTATTCATATTGGTGAGTGTGCCACTTCCTATAGGAAAGTAGTATCCTATTATAGGAAGGCCTGGTTGAAACTCCATGCATATACTTAGCTTCTCTGGTATTGCCAAATTATTGGGTGGGTGGTTTTGTTATTGCCAGACATTACAGACTTCTAAGGCCCCTCTCAATTTTTGCTGGACTGATTGTGACAGTGCCATAGATTTTAAGTATGTTAGGGTGGAGTAACTTGGTTATTGTCGAAATACTTTCAATTTTTGAGACTCATCCATTTGTCCTGTACTTTGACATGGAAGCAAGCTAGATGTCCATCTGCAGATGAATAGATAAGAAAGCCTTGGTACATATACACAACGGAGTATTACTCAGCCATTTAAAAGAATGCATTTGAACCAGTTCTAATGAGGTGGATGAACAGGCATTTTAATTTGTACCTTTTTATGGTATTGACTTAGCCGTTTCTTCAGCCAAAATCTCTAACATAAAAGTCCAAAAGAGAACCCAGACGTACAGTCACAATCACATTCTTAATCTGATACAAGCACACACACACACACACACACACACAAAAGCAGAGTCACAATCTTACATGCCCAAAACACAATTATGAAAGGAAAAGAAAACAAGACTCATGAAGGACACCTATGAAATGCACAGAGTTCTCTGCTATCTGTTTCTAGGCCTAATGTTGGAAGCTATTTTGTAGTTAAATGATTTCACTCTAGTGACATTTTAAAACAGAATGTTTCAAAAGATAGAACTTTGTTCTACATCCCATGGGATCTTAGAGTATTTTGCATCAAAAAATATTCTGTGATTTGATAAAATGAAAGTAATGTTGTACTGTAACAATATTGAAGTCATATTGACCTCTTTAGGCCCTTCAGTGAGACATTTGCTTTTTATATTTTAAGCATCCAATTTCATCCACTGACCTTGTCCCATTAAGTTTTCTACTTTTTGCCCCAATATTCTGTATTTACCTCACTTAATTTTTTCTTTTCAGTTTTACAATTTCAGGCAATAATTATAAAGTAAATACAATAAAGGAAAGAAAATTGAATTCATGTAAAATGCTTCCCTAAGGTATTGAGCTATTTTCTCTATAAGCTTTGGAGAGTGACAGGGACTGATATTTTAAAGCCATATGAGAATTTATAGCAAAGGTAATGGGCCATGTAACCAGGTTTCCCTTGGTAGGACAATTGAAGTACAGGTTAATACTGTTAGTACAAGTTAGTACAGTTTTTGTTTCAGGAGGGAACGAAAACAGTAGATTTTCAGTATGATATATTGAATGTCTTTTCCATGTCTTTTCCAAGTTATCGCAGAGGACTAAGTGGATCATTTCTGTACTTTTTGAAAAGGACCTGCCACTCAAAGCAGAGCATGAAAAAAGGTAAAGGGACTGAGAACGAATAATCAGTACATGGCAACAAAATAGCAAATGGAATCACCTTTAAGGTGATACTATACAAAGGAGGCAAATTTGACTATATCGTCAGTCAGTCAGGCAGTTCAGTCGCTCATTCTTGTCTGACTCTTTGCGACCCCATGAATTTGCGAACATGCCAGGCCTCCCTGTCCATCACCAACACGTGGAGTTCACTCAAACTCATGTCCATCGAGTCGGTGATGCCATGCAGCCATCTCATTCTCTGTCTTCCCCTTCTCCTCTTGCCCCAAATCCCTCCCAGCATCAGAGTCTTTTCCAGTGAGTCTGCTCTTCGCATGAGGTGGCCAAAGTACTGCAGTTTCAGCTTTAACACCAGTTATTCCAATGAACAGCAAGAACTGATTTCCTTCAGAATGAACTGGTTGGATCTCCTTGCAATCCAAGGGACTCTCAAGAGTCTTCTCCAACACCACAGTCCAAAGCATCAATTCTTTGATGCTTTTCTTCACAGTCCAACTCTCACATCCATACATGACCACTTGAAAAACCATAGCCTTGACTAACTAGACTTTGGTTGGCAAGTAATGTCTCTGCTTTTTATATGCTATCTAGGTTCGTCATAACTTTCCTTCCCAGGAGTAAGAGTCTTTTAGTTTCATAAAAATCCTGAAATCTAAAACAAGAGCATTGAACTTTGGACTGAAATCATAACTAAGGACACCATTGTTTCAAAAGGCTCACCTCTCTAAACATGGGATTCTCACCTACATTGACTGTAATTTTTCAGTGAAAGAAAAAGCGTGTTTGTGGATCACTCCCTTATTTACACAGATATTCCACGGATTTCACTGTTCATTAGTTGCAAGAATGAGAGCGGTGAAGTTAACTTGGTGATGTCCTATGTGGGTAACCAGCCCAAAACAGGGAAAACTATGTGAGACAGTGAGGCCCAGAGAGGCGTCTTGTGCTAGAGTCCAAGGGGATACAAAGAATCAAACATGGCTTAGTGGCTGAAGAACAACAGCATTTCAATTAATTAATAAAATGGGTCTTGCAGTTGGTCCCAAATTATCAGAGGAATATGAGGACAAGACCACTCTCTCCCCAACAAATTTATCTAAGCATCAACTGCACATGGAAGAACTTCCAGCAAACAAATTGTGAACACTGTTGAATGGCCCAAGATACCCAGAAGTCAAACATGTTTTCCTTTGAAAAGGAGGTAGGAAAAAATAAAAGAGACACAAAGAGAGACAAAGTATTTAGGGGCTGAGGCTGATCTTGGAGAGGAAGTTGTAAATGAGGAGAAGCTTGCAGACAATTGTAAACCCTCTCAGGACAGTGACAGTGGAGGACTCTGGTATCGCTTAGAACAACATAACCAAGGGAAAGAAAAACAAAAGCAAATGTGCCTAACTGTAATTTTCAGCAGAGAAAAAACTCAGATACTCTTGTTCACCATCATTGAAGTGGACCTGCGAGGGATGCCCAGACTATATCATCTTCTCTATGATGAGGACCCAGCCTTAATGCGCTGAGGATGATTTGATTCGTCTAAGGTGATGTAGTAACCTAAACCATGGGAACACCAGAGACAAAAATGCAAAAATAAAACCTTTCTTTAGAGAATTCTCTATGTCCACATAGTGAAAACAAACACTCACAGAACCAAAGATTGCACATTCAGTTCAGTTCAGTTCAGTTCATTTTAATGGCTCAGTTGTGTCTGACTTTTTGCGACCCCATGAATCACAGCACACCAGGCCTCCCTGTCCATAGACAACTCCCGGACTTCACTCAAACTCATGTCCATAGAGTTGGTGATGAAATCCAGCCATCTCATTCTTTGACATCCCCTTCTCCTTCTGCTCCCAATTCCTCCAACATGAGTCTTCCAGTGAGTCAATACTTCGCATGAGGTGGCCAAAGTATTGGAGTTTCAGCTTTAGCATCAGTCCTTCCAATGAACACCCAAGATTGATTTCCTTTAGAATGAACTGGTTGGATCTCCTTGCAGTCCAAGGGACTCTCAAGAGTCTTTTACAAAATATCAAAGATGTGCAACAAGACAGCCGTTTATGGCCCTGTCCTCCATGGAAGCAGAGAGGAATGTTTGCATCAGACAGAGGCAGAAGGAAAGAGGCTGCTGTTATATCAGCCCCAGAGACCGCATCTCCCACCAAGCTCTGAGCAGGCTGCCAGTTGCTAACCATGTCTTCCTTGGTTCATGCTCAGTTCACATAGGTCAGGAGGGTCAAAACATGAGTTCAGCACCCCTCTGGAGACACACGGAATTCTTACAAAATTCTGGGAAACATGAATGTCCTACCTGTTGTAGTTAAGGAAATGGTTTGTCATGGGCTGACACATTACCCTACACACCTGGAAAGGTAGACATTCCCACCCTCAGTCCAAAATCACTGTTGCCTAATGGAGATATGATGTGGTACTGCAAAATAAAAGTAGACATAGCTGCCAAAGTATGTCAAGTAGACATTGCAGCCATTTGATTTAGAGCAGTTGCTAAGTGAAACCCAGTGAAAAATGCTCAACTTGGATTGTGGGATGGAGAGGGGATGGGAGGGTGTTTCGAAAGGGAGGGGATATATGTATATCTACGCCTGATTTATTTTGAGTTCTGACAGAATACAGCAAAATTCAGTAAAACAATTACCCTTCCATTAAAAAACAGTAAGAGAAACAGCAGGGTAATGTATCACAATATGCTTCTGTGGTCTAACTGATATTGATGATGGAGAAGAGAAATAATTCCAAGTTGGGGCACTTGTATCAGCAACTATATGGATGGCAGAACGCTTTAGTATGAATGGCACACTTAAACTTCTGCAGGCTGAAAATACATACGGTTCTCTAATTTCAGAATGGAAGTCAGAGTTATGGTTATCCATATTACCCGTTGCTTTAACATGCTTCTTCTTATCTCGGATTAATGAAGATGCTGCAGAGACATGTTTATGATCAACTCTTCGTTTGATTCTTAGTAAATGTGAGCATAACCTCGTTCAAAATATGGTTATAATAGAACTTAAACTAAAACCAAAGGGGGGAAAATATTTCGTAACTCAACCAAAATAAATCAGAAAAACAAAGAAAAATGGATTCCTTTAATCATAAAATGTAAACAGTATCAAATAATCCCCTTCCATTCGTAGTTTTAAAAACTTACATAGTAACAGATATTATGATCCTCGAGTAAAATATGTTATAAATCTATGGTAAATATCATTTACATGGCTTTAGGATTGGAAATTTTCCCAATTTTTCCTTTGGTCAAAATATAATTTAAGCCATTTTTTACTAATCTGGCCAAACAAATGACAGAGAGAAGACATCACCAAATTTTCGACACTGAAATCAGATTTATTTTATTCTTTCAGTCAAAGATGGAGAATCTCTATACAGACAGCAAAACAAGACCAGGAGCTGATTGTGACACAGATCAAGAACTCCTTGTTGCAAAACTCAGACTGAAATTGAATAAAGTGGAGAAAACCCCTATACCATTCATGTATGACATAAGGCAAATTGTTTATGACTATACATTGAAAGTGAGAAGTAGATTTAAGGCACTAGATCTGACAGAGAGGGTGCCTGATAAATTATGGATGAAGGTTCATGATATTGTACAGGAAACAGGAATCAAGATCATCCCCAAGAAAAAGAAATGAAAAAAGCAAAATGGCTTACTGAGGCCTTACAAATAGCTGTGAAAAGAAGGGAAGTGAAAAGCACAGGAGAAAAGGACATTTATACTCATTTGAATATAGAGTTTCAAAGAAGAGCAAGGAGAAATAAAAAAGAGTTCCTCAGTGATCAGTGCAAAGAAATGGAGGAAAGCAATAGAATGGGAAAGACTAGAGATATCTGCAGGATAATTAGAGATAATGAGGGAACATTTTATGCAAAGCTGGGTTCAATAAACGACACAAATGTTAGGAACCAAAGAGAAGCAGAAGATATTAAGAAGAGGTGGCAAGAATACACAGAAGAACTGTACATAAAAGATCTTCAGAACCCAGAATATCACAATGGTGTGATCACTCACCTAGAGTCAGACATCCTGGAATGTGAAGACAAGTGGGCCTTTGGAAGCGTCAGTTCAGTTCAGTTCAGTTCAGTCACACAGTCATGTCGACTCTTTGCGACCCCATGAACCACAGCATGACAGGCTTCCATGTCCATCACCAACTCCTGGAGTTCACCCAAACTCATGTCAATCGAGTCGGTGATGCCATTCAGCCATCTCATTCTCTGTTGTCCCCGTCTCCTCCCACCCCCAATCCCTCCCAGCATCAGACTCTTTTCAAATGAGTCAACTCGTCACATGAGGTGGCCAAATTATTGCAGTTTCAGCTTTAGCATCAGTCCTTCCAATGAACACCCAGAATTGATCTCCTTTAGAATGGACTGGTTGGATCTCCTTGCCGTCCAAGAGACTCTCAAGAGTCTTCCCCAGCACCACAGTTCAAAAGCGTCAATTCTTCAGTGATCAGCTTTCTTCACAGTCCAACGCTCACATCCATACATGACCACTGGGAAAATGCATAGCCTTGACTAGACGGACGTTGGTTGGCAAAGTAATGTCTCTGGTTTTTAATATGCTATCTAGGCTGGTCATAACTTTCCCTTCAAGGAGTTAGTGTCCTTTAATTTCCCGACTGCAATCAGCATCTACAGTGATTTTGGAGCCCAAGAAAATAAAGTCTGACACTATTTCCACTGTTTCTCCATCTATTTCCCATGAAGTGATGGGACCAGAGGCCATGATCTTCGTTTTCTGAATGTTGAGTTTCAAGCCAAACTTTTCACTCTCCTCTTTCACTTTCATCAAGAGGCTTTTGAGTTCCTCTTCACTTTCTGCCATAAGGGTGGTGTCATCTGCATATCTGAGGTTATTGATATTTCTCCCGGCAATCTTGATTCCAGCTTGTGCTTCTTCCAGCCCAGCGTTCCTCATGATGTACTCTGCATATAAGTTAAATAAGCAGGGTGATAATATACAACCTTGACGTACTCCTTTTCCTATTTGGAACCAGTCTGCTATTCCATGTCCAGTTCTGACTGTTGCTTCCTGACCTGCATACATGTTTCTCAAGACGCAGGTCAGGTGATCTGGTATTCCCATCTCTTTCAGAATGTTCCACAGTTTATTGTGATCCACAAAGTTAAAGGCTTTGGCATAGTCAATGAAGCAGAAATAGATGTTTTTCTGGAACTCTCTTGCTTTTTTCATGATCCAGCGGATGTTGGCAATTTGATCTCTCGTGCGTCTGCCTTTTCGAAAACCTGTTTGAATATCTGGAAGTTCACGGTTCACATATTGCTGAAGCCTGGCTTGGAGAATTTTGAGCATGATGTTACTAGCGTGTGAGATGAGTTCAATTGTGCGGTCGTTTGAGCATTCTTTGGCATTCCTTTACTTTGGGATTGGAATGAAGACTGACCTTTTCCAGTCCTGTGGCCACTGCTGAGTTTTCCAAATTTGCTGGCATATTGAGTGCAACACTTTTACAGCATCATCTTTCAGGGTTTGAGGTAGCTCAATTGGAATTCCATCACCTCCACCAGCTTTGTTCGTAGTGATGCTCTCTAACGCCCACTTGACTTCACATTCCAAGATGTTTGGTTTCAGGTGAGTGATCACACCATCGTGATTATATTGATATTGAAGATCTTTTATGTACAGTTCTTCTGTGTATTTTTGCCACCTCTTCTTAATATCTTCTGCTTCTGTTAGGTCCATACCAATTCTGTCCTTTATTGAGCCCATCTTTGCATGAAATTTTCCCTTAATATCTCTAATTTTCTTGAAAAAATCTCTTGTTTTTCCTAATTTGTTGTTTTCTCTATTTCTTTGCATTGATCGCTGAGGAATGCTTTCTTATCTCTCCTTGCTATTCTTTGGAAATCTGCATTCAAATGCTTATATCTTTCCTTTTCTCCCTTGCCTTTCACTTCTTTTTTTTTTCACACTTATTTGCAAGGCTTCCTCAGACAGTCATTTTGCTTTTTTGCATTTATTTTCCATAGGGATTATCTTTGTCCCTGTCTCCCATACAATGTCATGAACTTCCATCCAGAGTTCACCAGGCACTCTATCAGATCTAGTCCCTTAAATCTATTTCTCACTTCCACTGTATAATCATAAGGGATTTGACTTACGTCATATCTGAGTGGTCTAGTGGTTTGCCCTACTTTCTTCCATTTAAGTCTGAATTTGGCAAAAAAGAGTTCGTGATCTGAGCCACAGTCAGCTCCTGATCTTGTTTTTGCTAACTGAATAGATCTTCTCCATCTTTGGCTGCAAATAATATAATCAATCTGATTTCGGTTTTGACCATCTGGTGATGTCCATGTGTAGAGTATTCTTTTCTGCTGTTGGAAGCGTTTGTTTGCTCTGACCAGTGCGTTCTCTTGACAAAACTCTATTAGACTTTGCCCTGCTTCATTCCGTGCTCCAAGGCCAAATTTGCCTGTTACTTCAGGTGTTTCTTGACTTCCTACTTTTGCATTCCAGTCCCCTATATGAAAAGGACATCTTTTTGGGGTGTTAGTTCTAAAAGATCTTGTAGGTCTTCATAGAATCGTTCAACTTCGGTTTCTTCAGCATTACTGGTTGGGGAATAGACTTGGATTACGGTAATATTGAATAGTTTGCCTTGGAAACGAACAGAAATCATTCTGTCGTTTTTCAGATTGCATCCAAGTACTGCATTTTTTACTCTTTCGTTGATTATGATGGCTACTTCATTTCTTCTAAGGGATTCCTGCCCCCAGTAGTAGATATAATTGTCATCTGAGTTAAATTCATCCATTCCAGTCCATTTTAGTTCACTGATTATTAGAATGTCGACGTTCACTCTTGTCATCTCCTTTTCCACCACTTCTAATTTGTCTTGATTCATGGACCTAACATTCCATGTTCCTATGCAATATTGCTCTTTGCAGCATCGGACCTTGCTTCTATCATCAGTCACATCCACAGCTGGGTATTGTTTCGCTTTGGCTCTATCGCTTCATTCTTTCAGGAGTTATTTCTCCACTGATCACCAGTAGCATACTGGGCACCTACCAACCTGGGGAATTCTTCATTCTGTATCCTATCATTTTGTCTTTTGATACTGTTCATGGGGTTCTCAAGGCAAGTATACTGAAGTGGTTTGCCATTCCCTTCTCCAGTTTACCATGTTCTGTCAGAGACCTCTCCACCATGACCCGTCCGTCTTGGGTGGCCCCACCTGGCATGGCTTAATATCATTGAGAAAGACAGGACTGTGGTCCATATGATCAGATCACCAATTTTTTTGTGATTATGTTTTCATTGTGTCTGCCCTCTAATGCCCCCTCCCAATACCTACCGTCTTATTTGGTTTTCACTTACCTTGGTCGTGGAATATCTCTTCACAGCTGCTCCAGCAAAGTGACGCTGCTGTACCTTACACTGGACGAGGGGTATCTCCTCATGGCCACCCCTCCTGACCTTGAGTTTGAAGTAGGTCCTCTCGGCCTTCCTGTGCCCGCGCAGCCACCGCCTCCTGGGCATGGGACAGCTGCTCTCAGCCACCGCCCTGACCTTGGGCATGGGGTAGCTCTACTCGGCCACGTTTCTGCGTGTGGTTGGTTGTGCCAGAGCCAGTGTCTCTCGCGTCTGCGCCGCTGGAACCGACGTCTCTCACGTCACTATGCACAAAGTTAGTGTAGGTGATGGAATTCTAGTTGAGCTATTTCAAATCCTGGAAGATGTTGCTGTGAACGTTCTACACTCGATATGTCAGCAAATCTGAAAAACTCAGCGGTGGCCACAGGACTGGAAAAGATCAGTTTTCATTCCAATCCCTAGGAAAGGTAATGCCAAAGAATGCTCAAACTACAGCATAATTACTCTCATCTCATATGCTAATCATGCGGTGCTAGAAAGTGTCTTTAAAAACTAGAACGTGACTAGGCCCACAGAGGCCCATATAGTCATATCTACGGTCTTTCCAAAGGTATGTACAGATGTGAGAACACCAAGGGTTTACTAATTGTGAACTGCTCTGCTGGGGAAGACTTGTGAGATTCTTTTGAACTGCAGGAATACCAAACAAATGAATTGTAAAGAAAATCGACTTTGAAGACTCATTGGAAGGACTGATGCTGAAAGTAAAACCCTGAAGCTTTGTCCACCTGAGTCAAAGAGCTGACTCATTAGAAAAGACCCTGATGTTTAGAAAATGTTGAAAGCAGGAGGATCAGTGGGTGAGAGAGGATGAGATATTTGCAGATCATCAATGATGCAAAGAACATGGTCTCGGGAAAACTATGTGAGACAGTGAGGCCCAGAGAGGCGTCTTGTGCTAGAGTCCAAGGGTATACAAAGAATCAAACATGGCTTAGTGGCTGAAGAACAACAGCATTTCAATTAATTAATAAAATGGGTCTTGCAGGCTTGCACTTGGTCCCAAATTATCAGAGGAATATGAGGACAAGACCACTCTCTCCCCAGCAAATCATCTAAGCATCGACTGCACATGGAAGAACTTCCAGAAAACAATCTGGGAAAACTGTTGACTGGTCCAAGATACCCAGAAGTCAACATGTTTCTTATTTTTTTTTCCAAGAGGAGCTAGGGGAAAATAAAAGACACAAAGACAAAGTATTTAGGGCTGAGGCTGGTCTTGGAGAGGAAGTTGTAAATAAGAAGAAGCTTGCAGACAATTGCAAACCCTCTCAGATCAGTGACAGTAGAGAACTCAGGGATCGCATAGAGCAGCATAACAAATGGAAAAAAGAACAAAAGCAAATGTGCCTAATTGTAATTACCAATGGAGAAACATCTCAGATACTCCTGTCCAGCATCACTGAGGTGGACCTGGGAGGGATGCCTGGGCTCTATAATATGACCTAAGTTAAGGACTAAGCATTAACGCTCTGAGGATGATCTGACAGAGCTAAGATGATATAGCAACCTCAACCATGGGAACACCAGAGACAAAATTGCAAAAAAGGACCTTTCTTGAGAGAAATCTCTATGGCCACATAGTGAAAACAGACACTCAGAACAAAAGATTGCTGATTACAAAATATCAAAGATGTGCAATCAGGCTGCCATTTATGGCCCTTTCCTCCACGGAGGCAGAGAGGAATGTTTGCATCAGAAAGAGGCAGAAGGCACGTGGCTGCTGTTATATCAGCCCCAGAGATCACATCTCCCACCAAGCTCTGAGCAGGCTTCCAGATACTAACTATATTTTCCTGGGTTCATGCTCAGATCTCGTAAGCCAGGAGGGTCAAAACATGAGTTCAGCACCCCTCTGGAGACACACGGAATTCTTGGAAATTGTTCTTCTGGCAAAGCCAACAATGAAGGAAATTTACATGGCTGAAAACAGCCTGGAGTTAAAACTCCCCTCCAGGTCCTGCCCACCATTCTATGCTAAGCAAAGAATTCTCTCACCTGAAGAAAAAAAAAAATGGATATTAAGGCTGGTTACACCCAGCTTCCAATGGGTCCAGCCTATGCCTGATCTCCAAAATTCCTTGCCCCAGACATTTAAGAGATAACTACTCCAAACAACCTTGGAGAACAACAGGTTCCTTTAAGACAGCGACTTTCCACATATATGTCTATATATAGACATACTATTTTCTTGGGTTAGTTCAGCAGCTCATTAATCTGACTGCTGCCATTTCTTGCCTCATTAAAGGTGATCTGTTTCTGAAAAGTGCCAGTCTTATTCCTTTTCTGAACCTTGACTTCTCTAACTCCCTTACCCTACAGCAAACCAAGTGGCTGGGACCTGACAGGTACATAAGATGCATGGCCAGTACCTTGCCTGCCACACAATTGCCTGAGCAGTTTGAACCTGGGAAGGAAACAAAGCATATAACCCATCGTGTTCAGTGCCCTTACAGAGCACCTGAGAGCTTGAGTGGCTTAGACTTGGGAAGGGCATGAAACACAAGGCCCACTTTGGGCACTGCCCTCGCTGATCACCCAGGAACCTGAGCAGGGTGAACTGAGAATGTCCATGTCACCTATCGCAGTGGCAGGCCCACTGTGGTCCATTTACCTTAAGCACCCCGACCCATATATCGCATCAGTCTTTATTTTCAATGTCCTCCCCCTCACCATTGCACCACTGAGCAAGTGAGGTCATATAAGGGCCTGCCTCCCCCTAGTGTTAGGTGAAAAGTAGTCATGTGTAAACTTGTCACGGAAGAAAATTGCAAACTGAGGAAATAAAAATAAGCAAAGAAGGGTGAACTAACCCAGAAATGACAGGTGCAATAAATTGAAAATCTGAAGTTAATGCAGAAAAGGTGCAATTCAGGGCAACAATAGCTTTGATAACAAGTAAGTTAGTCTGTCCTTCAGTCCAGTCAGTTTGTAGTATCTGACTCTATGTGACCCAGTGAATCACAGCATGCCAAGTCTCCCTGACCATCACCAACTCATGGGGTTTACTCACACTCATGTCCATTGAGTCAGTGATGCCATCCAGGCATCACATCCTCTGTCATTCCCTCCTCCTCCTGCCCCCAATCTCTCTAAGCATCAGATCATTTTCCATTGAGTCAACTCTTAGCATGATGTGGCAAAAGTATTGGAATTTCAGCTTTAGCATCAGTTCTTCCAAAGAACACCCAGGACTGATCTCCTTTAAGATGGACTGGTTGGAAAAAGAGACCATCTGACCCTGATCTGACACTACTAAGCTCACAGCAACTCTAGAGAAACTCTTAGATTATTTTTTATTTTATTCATATTTTTATTAATGAAATTTTTTATCTATACCTTATCATTCCCTTAGATTCATTTCTATATACTACACTAAAAGTTTGAGAGCTATTTTGGCTTCTATCATTTTTTCGAGTATTTATAGTACTTTATACAGATATAGATAGCATATTAAAAAGCAGAGACATTACTTTGTCAACCAAGGTCCGTCTAGTCCAGGCTGTGGTTGTTCCAGTGGTCGGTCATGGATGGATGTGAGAATTGGACTGTGAAGAAAGCTGATTGCAGAAGAATTGATACTTTTGATCTGTGGTGTTGGAGAAAACTCTTGAGTGTCCCTTGGACTGCAAGGAGATTCAACCAGTCCATTCTTAAGGGGATCAATCCTGGGTGTTCGTTGGAAGGACTGATGCTAAAGCTGAAACTCCATCACTTTGGCCACTTCATGCGAAGAGTTCACTTTCTGGAAAAAACTCTGATGCTGGGAGGGGTTGTGGGCAGGAGAATATGGGGACAAGAGAATGAGATGCTGGATGGCATCACTAACTAGATGGACATGAGTTTGAGTGAACTCCGGGAGTTAATGATGAACAGGGAGGCCTGAAGGAGAAGGCAATGGCAAGACACTCCAGTACTCTTGCCTAGAAAATCGCATGGATAGAGGAGCCTAGTGAGCTGCAGTCCATGGGGTCGCTACTAGTCGGACACGACTGAGTGACTTCTCTTTCAATTTTCACTTTCACACATTGGAGAAGGAAATGGCAAACCACTCCAGTGTTCTTGCCTGGAGAATCCCAGGGATGGTGGAGCCTGGTCAGCTGCCGTCTATGGGGTCGCACAGAGTTGAACGTGACTGAAACGACTTAGCAACAGCAGCAGCAGCGGGGAGGCCTGGCGTGCTGTGATTCATGGGGTCACAGGGAGTCAGACATGACTGAGTGACTGAACTGAACTGAACTGAACACTTATTCTACTCAAATTCTTCCAGAAATTTGAAGAGTAAGGGAAATTTCCAAACTCATTCTATGAGGCCACCAACACCCTATCAGACAAAGATGGCTTAAGAAAAGAAAACTACAGGCCACTAACACTGATGTACATAGATGCAAAAATCCTTAACAAAATCCTAACAAACAGAATCCAACACCATTTTAAAAAGATCATACTTCATTACTAAGTGTGTTTTATCTCATGGATCCAAGGATTCTTTAATATCCAAAAGTGAATCAATGTAATGCATCATGTTAACAAATTAAATGATAAAAACCATATAATTATCTTAAGATGCAGTTAAGGTCTTTGACAAAATTCAACATTCATTTATGACAAAATAAATAAATATATAAAACCCTCCAGAAAGAAGGAATATAAGGAACACACCTCAACATAAAAAAGCTACGTATTGCAAACCCACAGCAAAGATGATCCTCAATGGTGAAAAATTGAAAGCATTTATCCTAAAGTCAGGAATGAGACAAGAATGCCCTCTCTCACCACTACTATTAAACACAGATTGGAAATTTTAGCCACAGCAATCAGAGAGGAAAAAGAAATCAAAGGAATCCCTGTTGGAAAAGAAGAATTAAAAATCTCACTCTTTGACGATATCATGATCTTCTATTAAGAAAACCCTTAAGACTCCACCAGAAAATGGCTAGAGCTAAGCAATAAACATAGTAACATTGCAGGATGTAAAATTAACACACAGAAATTCCCTGCATACCTACACACTAACAATTAGAAAACAGAAAGTCAAATTAAGGAAACATTCCCATTTACCATTGAAATGAAAAGAATAAAATACTTAGGAATAAATCTACCTAAAGAAACCAAAGTCTTATATATAGAAAACTAAAAAAAAAACTCTGATGAAAGAAATCAAACAGGACATAAAAAGATGGAGAAATATACCATGTTTATGGATTGGAAGTATCAAAATAGTGAAAATGAGTATACCACCTAAAGCAATCTATACGTTCAATGCAATCCCTATTAAGCTACCCATGGTATTTTTCACAGAAATATTAACAAATAATGCCACAATTTGTATGGAAATACAAAAAACCTAGAGTAACCAAAGCAATCTTGAGAAGGACGAAAGGACCTAGAGGAATGAGCCTGCTTGACTTCAGGCTATACTACAAAGCTGTAATCATCATGACCGTATGGGACTGGTACAAAGATAAATTATAGATCATTGGAACAAATAGAAAGCCCACTAATGAAGCCACACACCCATGGACAATTTCTCTTTGACAAGGGAGGAAAGTATATACAACGGAAAAAAGTCTCTGAAACAACTGGCACTAGGAAAACTGGTCATTCCCCTGTAAAAGAATGACACCATCAATGAGGAACCATCTCAGACCAGTCAGAATGTATACTACCCAGAAGTCTACACAAAATAAATTCTGGAGTGGTGTGGAGAAAGGAGATCCCTCTTACACTGTTGGTGGGACTGCAAACTAGTACAGGCACTATGGAGAACATTGTGGAGATTAGCTAAAAAATTGGGAACAGTACTGCCCTATGATCCCACTGCCTGACATACCCACCAAGGAAACCAGAATTGAAACAGACACGTGTATCCCGAAGTTCATCACAGCACTGTTTATAATAGCCAGGACATGGAAGCAACATAGACATCCGCTGGCAGAAGAATGGATAAGAAATCTTTGGTACATATACACAAAGGAAAATTACTCAGTCATTAAAAAGATTTAATTTGAATCAGTTCTAATGAGGTAGATGAAACTGAAGCCTATTACACAGATAAAAGTAAGTCAGAACAAAACTATGGTACACTAATGTATATAATGGAATTACAAAATATGATATCAATTACACTATAGGCGAGATGGCAATAGAGACACAAATGTATAGAACAGTCTTTTGGACTCTGTGGGAGAAGGCGAGAATGGGATGACTTGAGAGGACAGCATTGATACATACATATTATCATATGTGAAACAGATCACCAGTTTGGGTTCGATACATGAAACAAGGTGCTCAGGATTGGTGCACTGGGATAACCTGGAGGTTTGGGATGGGAGTGAGGTGGAAGGAATGTTCACATCAAGAACAAAAGTAAAAACATGGCTGATTCATGTCAAGGTATGGAAAACCCACATCAATATTATAAGTAGACCCCACTTAAATAATTTTTTAAAATGTACTAAAAAAAAAAAAAAGCCTGTTGGACTTCTTCAGAGATCCAGGGGTTTAAGAATTTGCCTGTCAATGCAGGGGACATGGGTTTGATTCTTGGTCTGAGGAGACCTCACATACTACCAAAGTAGGTAAACCTGTGTGCCCCCAACTACTGAACCTGAGGGCCCCAGAGCTTGTGCTCCAGAAGAGAAGGCATTGTCATGAGAAGCTAGCTCACTGCAATGAAGATTAACCCAAATCACTGCAACTAGAGAAACATTGTGTACAGCAATGTAGATTCATTGTAGCCATAAATAAATAAATAACTACTAAAAATTATGAATAAATGAACTCTGTAACATAAATTTCTTCCATGTAATGTGAAATTTTTGTATTTCATTGAATATCCAGATGCTGATTTACTACTTGAAATATGGAATTCCTGTATTTCAAATATGAAAACCAAGGGCAATATTTCTAAA
The DNA here is from genome assembly GCF_049115385.1 of Moschus berezovskii. Lineage (NCBI taxonomy): Eukaryota > Metazoa > Chordata > Mammalia > Artiodactyla > Moschidae > Moschus > Moschus berezovskii. The sequence goes on along the minus strand of NC_142489.1, from coordinate 31,377,210 downwards.
CAAAATATAAATTGTCTATATTTCATATATAAGTATCTTAGTGTAGATTTTCCTATATGATTCTCTAAATTTCACATATGAAAATCTAGGTGTCAGTTCTATTTGAAAGTTGGAATTCTCTGTAATTCACATTTTAAATTCAGGATGGCTATGTTTCCTACTACTAATATGGAATTCCCTAATTTTGTATGAAAAGCTGGATGTAGATTTTTATAGATGAAGAATGCAAGTTTCTTTATTTCAATTCTTTATCATCAAAGCTACCAGGGAACTTTAATAGATTTAGGAAAACCTCCAAGATCTTATAAAATTAACACCAAAAATAGATGTCCTTTTCATTATTGCTGTCCTGTAAAAACAGGAAATCAAGCGATAAGTGGAGTAACAGGCAAGTTTGGACTTCAGGTAAAAAGTGATGCAGAACAACGGCTAAAGGCAGAGTTTTGCAAATAGAAAGGTTAAAAATGGAAACAGTGACAGACAGTGTTCTTGGGCTCCAAAATCGCTGGGGACAGTGATTACAGCCATGAAAATAAAAGACTCTCACTCCCAGGAAGAAAAGCTATGACAAGCCTAAACACAATGTACAGAGAAGCAGAGACATTGCTTTGTCGACAAAGCTCCATATAGGCAAAACTAGGTTCTTTTCCAGTGGATATGTATGGATATCTCTCATGTGTGGCCCTACACAACATGTAGTTTCACTGACTTAGGAAAGGCAGTGGTCCATGTGATGGATTGGTTAGGTTTCTCTTATTGTGGTTTCACTCTTTCTGCCCTTGAATGCCCTCTCTCAGCACCTACCATCTTACTGGGGTTTCTCTTACTTTGGACGTGGAGTATCTCTTCACTGCTCCTACAGCAAAACACAACCTCTGCTCCTTACATTGGGTGTACGTGGAGTATCTCCTCTTGACTGCTGGCTGCTCCAGTGCCATAAAGCCACAACTCACTTCTCCAGCCCATTGGGAAAACTAAGAAATGGCCAATGAATGGAAAAGGACAGTTTTCATTCCAAGCCCCAAGAAAGGCAATGCCAAAGAATACTCAAACTACCAAACAATTACCTTCATTTCACATGCTAGTAAAGTAATGCTCAAAATTCTCCAAGGCCGGCTTCAACAATATGTCAATCGTGAACTTCCAGATGTTCAAACTGGTTTGGAAAGAGCAAAGGAATTGGAGATCAAATTGCAAGCATCTGCTGGATCTCTGAAAAAAACAAACAAACAAGAGAGTTCCAGAAAACGTCTATTTCTGCTTTATTGACTATGCCAAAGCCATTGACTCTCTGGATCACAATAAACTGTGGAAAATTCTTCAATAGATGGCAATATCTTCATTCAACAAACATGAGTCTGAGCAAAGAGTTGGAGATAAGGAAGGGCAGGGAACCCTGGAGTGCTGCTGTCCATGTTCTTGCAGAATTGGGTATGGCTGATCAACTGTAAAACCGCAATAACTCAGTTTCACATTTGTCAATCAGGAGGAGATTTTCGAAACTGAAATATGGAATTCTGTATATGACCTTAAAAAAATTAGATGCTTCTTTATGAATTATGGGCATCTCTCTGTTTCATTTATCAAAGTCTGGTTGGATATTTTACTTCTTAAACTATGAGGGATTCAATTACTCAGGCACCCAAATTTTAATAAAAATATGCTTACATATAGTATGGGGTATTTTCCATTTCAAATGTGAAAATCAATGTATGCATGTCCTTATGGGATCTATTTCACATACGATGATAGGCACACTGTTGAATTTTCTGTTTCTTGTGTTGAAGTCTGACACCAGACAGTCCTTCAGCAAAGATGAAATTCTCAGTTTCACATATGAATATCTAGTGCAGATTTTAAGACATGAATTATGAAAGTCTCTATAATTCATATTTGAAAATCGGGGGACCGAGTTTCCTTACATGAAAATTCTTGGCATATTACATATGAAGATTTTTTTGAATGAAATATCCAATTTTTTGTATTACAGTTATGAAATTCTGAATGCAGAGTTGTATGCAGGGAATATGAAAATCTCTATTTCATGTCTCAAAATGCGGTCACTGATTTTCAACCTGAGTAGTGGAATTTTTTATTTCTCATTTGAAAATTTGTGTGCTGACATTCCTTCAAGAAATATGGAATACTGTGGGTTTAACATTTGTAAAACAGGCATCTGTTTGTCTACAATAAATATGCAATTTTTGTGTCAGACTTTCATATATAATTTTTGCAATATTCAATGATTTAGAAATTAAGATCTGGGCCAAATAGACAAATGTACATAATTTATGTTGCCTGAAAGAAAATATGGCCACATAATTCCCTACTTAAATTTAGTATTCTCTATATTAAAATTTGAAAGACTGGGTGAAAATATCCCTACATGATATAGGAAAAAATCTATATTTATTTTGAAAATCTGGGTGTCAATATTTCTACATGAATTAGGTAAATCACTATAGCAAAATTTGGATTTCTAGGTTGTGTTGTTCCCACATGAAATATAAGAATTGAATATTTCACATATGGAAATCTGGATGCCATTTTTACCTGCGTGAAATATGGAGTAAAATTATAAATTTCTGCATGCAGATTTTACTACATGATGCTCTGAAATTTATAAATATGTCATTAGAAAATCTGGGTGTCCGTTTTCCTACATTAAATATGAAATTGTCAATATTTCCAAGACCTAAAACTGAGCACAGGTGTTGTTACATGAAATATGTAATTTTTTTTATTTCCCTTTGGAAAATCTGGTTTTAGACTTTCCAGCATGAGAGACAGACTATGTGGAATTCATGTATAAAAGGTGGGTACTAGAAACTCTTACATGAATTATGGAATAAATGTTATTTCATGTATAAAAATTAAAGTACATATATTCTTGCAAGAAGCACAGTATTATCAAGTGAATATTAAGGTTGGATAGAAAACAAAATTCTATAAAATAATTATCCGTAGGTTAAAATTAAATAAACTAAAAAATTGCTCAAAGTATGGTTTTCTTTATATTTTATATTTCATCATCTAGATGTAGATGTTTCTAACTGAAATAGGGAATATTCTATATCTCCCATATTTAAAATTGTAAGCAGAGTCTCCGATTGGCAGTAATGAATTCTCTATAATTGATGGATGAAAAACTGTGGAGGAATTTTGGACATGGAAAGCTGGGATTTTTGTTCTTTCACATGTGAAAACCACGTTACACATGGTCTTATAAGCCATGAACTATACTTATTTCAGTTATGAAAATTTAGTATAATAATTTTACATGAAATATGCATCTAGTCAAAGCTGTTGTTGATCCAGAAGTTATGTATGCATGTGAGAGGTGAACTATAAAGAAATGTGAGCAAGAAAATTAATGCTTTTGAACTGTGGTGTTGGAGAAGACTCTTGAGAGTCTCTTGGATGCCTAGGAGACATCCAACCAGACCATCCTAAAGGATATCAGTCCTGAATATTCCTTGTAAGGACTGGGGCTAACAGTGAAACTCCAATACATTGGCCACCTGATGTGAAGAACGGACTCATTGGAAAAGACCCTGCTGCTGGGAAAGGTACAAGGTGAGAGGAGGAGGGGCAACAGAATATAGTTGGATGGCATACCGAATCAATGGACATGAGTTTGAGTAAACTCAGTGAGTTGGTGATGGATAAGGAGAGCTGACATGCTGCAGTTTATGGGGATGCAAAGATTTGAACAGGACTGAGCCACAAAACTGAACTCAACTGAACATGGACCTGTCCATCTGAATAAGAATCAGTTTTCCCTCAGTTAGTCTCTCCCATCAGGAAGCTTCCACAAGCCTCTTATCTTTATCCATCAGAGGGAAAACAGAATGAGAATGATAATCACAGAAAACTAATCAAACTGATCACCTGGTCCGTAGCCTTGTCTAACTCAATGAAACTATGAGCCAGGCATGTAGGGCCACCCAAGATGGCCGGGTCATAGTGAAGGGTTCTGGCAAAATGTGACTGGTGATGGAATGAATTCTGATGCTGTAAAGAGTAATATTGCATAGGAACCTGGAAGGTTAGTTCCGTGAATTAAGTCATTCAGAAGGGGTCAAACAGATGATAGCATGAGTGAACATCGACATTTTAGGCCACCTGAAAGGGTGATCATTAGAAACAACCAAGGAATCTGTCAATGCGCATATATTTTCAAAACCCCTTTTTGTCACCTTCTTAAGGACTAAGAATTTCTAACGTGAACATGCTTAGTCAATTGGGTCGTACTGTCTTTTACTAGAGAGATGCCTGTGTCCAAGCAGAATAAAACAAACCTTCAGGAAGATTGCATTGTTTATCATGATGGTGCTGCTACTTGCAAATGACATAGGTACATGTCACTCTGAACCTGTTGGCCCCAAATGACTCCACAAAGCACATGAAATGGGGGAAGTAGGTTATCCTTCCTTCCTAAGTAAGGAAACCTAAAGGTTATCCAGGGTCTGAGCATGGGTGAAAACATGTCAGGCTGAATTTTTCAAAGGGTTTCACTGTCAGGTAGTTGTTGTGTCTCAGCTGCCAAGTCATGTCCTTGTCATCAGCATTTGCCTCCCTAGGGACTGCAGCATGCTACATTTCCCTTTCCCACACTATCTCCTGCAGTTTGTCCAAAATATGAATTTAGGCTTCTCCTAAAGCTACCATTTCAACTTTATCAGAAAAGATTTCTAGTCGGTCTGGGCATCTATACCAGTTGACTTTGTAGGAGTGGTGTACAGAGAAATAGTACCGGGTGTGGGCTTGTTAGGGCCTTGAAGTCTGGATAAAAAGGAGAAACACACCGAATACCTCTATTGCCTTTTTCTTTGCATGGAGACATTGTACTCCTAACAAATGGTATTTCACCTGTCCTGTTTAAAGTCTTGGCACTACACTTTGACTTTGTTTTTACCAGTCTAGATCTCTATTTTCCTTACATGAGACTATATTTTCCTCATATTTACAGCTTATACCATGAAAAAGATATTAAGAAGAGGTGGCAGGAACACCGAGAAGAACTGTACCAAAAAGATCTTCACAATTCAGATAATCGCGATGGTGTGGTCACACACCTAGAGACTGACATCCTAGAACATAAATTCAAGTGTGCCTTAGGAAGTCTCATTAGGTGCAAAGCTAGTGGGCTTGATGGAATTTCACTTGAGCTGTTCCAAATCTTAAAACATGATGCTGTGAAAGTGTTGTACTCAATATAAAAGCAAATTTGGAAAACTCAAAAGTGGCCATAGGACTGGAAAATATCAGTTTTAATTCCAATTCCAAAGAAAAGCAATGCCAAAAAATGTTCATACTACCAAACAATTGTATTCATCTCACAAGGTAGTAAAGTAATGCACAAAAATCTCCAAGCCAGACTTCAACAATACATGAACTGTGAAATTCGAAATGTTTCAAGCTGGTTGTAGAAAAGACAGAGGAACCAGAGATCAAATTGCCAACATCTTCTGGATCATTGAAACAGAAAGCGACTTCAGCTTTATTAACTGTGCCAAAGCCTTTGTGTGTATCACAATAAACTGTGGTCAACTGTTCAACGATGGAAATACCAGGCCACCTTACCTGCCTTTTGAGAAATCTGTATGCTGTTCAGGAAGCAACTAGACATGGAACAACAGACTGGTTCAAAATAGGAAAAGGAGGATGTCAACGCTGTATTGTCACCCTGATTATTTAACTTTTATGCAGAGTACATCAAGAAAAATATGAACTGGATGAAGAACTAGCTGGAATAAAGATTGCTGAGATAAATGTTGATAACCTCAGAGATGCATATGACACCACCCTTATGGCAGAAAGCGAAGATCTAAAAACTCTCTTGATGAAAATGATAAAGAAGAGTGAAAAATGCTAGCTTAAAGCTGAACATTTAGAAAACGAAAATCTTGGCATATGATTCCATATTTTTATTTTCTTTTCTTTTTGAAGGCAAATTACTTTACATTAATACATTGGTTGGTTTTTCCATACATTGAAACGAATCTGCCCCGGGTGTACATGTGTTCCCCCTCATGAACCCCCCTCCCAACTCCCTGTTACCCATATCCTCCCTCCAGGTCATCCCCGTGCACCAGCCCCAAGCATCCTGTATCATGCGTCGAACCTGGACTGGTGATTCTTTTCACATATGATAATATACATGCTACAATGCCATTCTCTCAAATCATCCCACCTTCACCCTCTCCCACAGAGTCCCAAAGACTGTTCTATACACCTATGTCTCTTTTGCTGTCTCGTATGCAGCCATAAAATTAAAAGACGCTTACTCCTTGGAAGGAAAGCTATGACCAACCTTGATAGCATATTAAAAAGCAGAGACATTACTTTGCCAACAAAGGTCCGTCTAGTCAAGGCTATGGTTTTTCCCATGGTCAAGAATGGATGTGATAGTTGGACTATGAAGAAAGTTGATCGCCAAAGAATTGATGCCTTTGAACTGTGGTATTGGAGAAGACTCTCGAGAGTCCCTTGGACTGCAAGGACATCCAACCAGTCCATTCTAAAGGAGATCAATCCTGGGTGTTCATTGGAAGGACTGATGCTAAAGCTGAAACTGCAATACTTTGGCCACCTCATGCGATGAGTTGACTCACTGGAAAAGACTCTGATGCTGGGAAGGGTTGGGGGCGGGAGGAGAAGGGGACGACCGAGAATGAGATGGCTGGATTGCATTACCGACTCTGTGGACATGAGTTTGAGTGAACTGCGGGATTTGGTGATGGACAGGGAGGCCTGGCGTCCTGTGATTCATGGGGTAGCGGGGAGTCGGACACGACTGAGCGACTGAACTGAACTGAACTAATACAGGGTTAATGTTAGCATCCTTCTAAATTCCGTATATATGCATTACTATGCTTCATTGATGTTTTTCTTTCAGGCTGACTTCACTCTGTGTAATAGGCTCCAATTTCATCCACCTCTTTAGAACTGACTCAAATGCATTCTTTTTGATGGCTGAAAAATACTCCCTTGTGTATATGTACCAAAGCTTTCTGATCCATTCATCTGCAGACGGACATCTAGGTTTCTTCCATGTCCTCGCTATTATAAATAGTCCTTCAATGAATATTGGAGTACATGTGTTTCATTTCTCGTTTCCTCGATGTCTACGCACAGGAGTGCGATTGCTGGATCATATGGCAGTTCTATTTCCAGTTTTTTGAGGAATCTCCACACTGTTCTCCATAGTGGCTGTACTAGTTTGAATTCCCACCAACAGTGTAAGAGGGTTCCCTTCTCTCCACACCCTCTCCAGCATTTATTGCACTTGGACTTTTGGATAGCAGCCATTCTGACTGGTGTGAAATGGTATCTCGCTGTGGTTTTGATTTGCATTTCTCTGATTATGAGGGATGTTGAGCATTTTTTCATGTGTTTGTTAGCCATCTATATGTCTTCTTTGGAGAAATGTCTGTTTAGTTCTTTGGCCATTATTTGATTGCTGCTGCTGCTAAGTAACTTCAGTCGTGTCCAACTCTGTGTGACCCCATAGACGGAAGCCCACCAGGCTCCCCCGTCCCTGGGATTCTCCAGGCAAGAACACTGGAGTGGGTTGCCATTTCCTTCTCCAATGTGTGAAAGTGGAAAGTGAAAGTGAAGTCGCTCAGTCGTGTCCGACCCTTTAGCGACCCCACGGACTGCAGCCTACCAGGCTCCTCCATCCATGGGATTTTCTAGGCAATAGTACTGGAGTGGCTTGCCATTGCCTTCTCCGATTATTTGATTAGGTCATTTATTTATCTGGAATGGAGCTGCAGGAGCTGCTTGTATATTTTGGAAATTAATTATTTGTCAGTTGTTTCACTTGCTATTAATTTCTCCCATTCTGAAGGCTGCCTTTTCACCTTGATTATAGTTTCCTTTCCTGTGTAGAAGGTTTTGATTTTAATTAGGTCTTGTTTGTTTATTTTTGCTTTTATTTCCAATATTCTGGGAGGTGGGTCATGGAGGATCCTGCTGTAATTTATGTTGGAGAGTATTTTGCCTACGTTCTCCTCTAGGAGTTTTACAGTTTCCGGTCTTAACATTTAGATCTTTAGTCTATTTTGAGTTTGTTTTTGTGTATGGTGTTAGGAAGTGATCTAGTTTCATTCTTTTACAAGTGGCTGACCAGTTTTCCCAGCACCACTTGTTGAAGAGACTGTCTTTTCTCCATTTTATATTCTTGCCTCCTTTATCAAAGATAAGGTGTCCATAGGTGCCTGGGTTTATCTCTGGGCTTTCTATTTTATTTCATTGATCTATATTTCTGTCTTTATGCCAGTACCATACTGTCTTGATGACTGTGGCTTTGTAGTAGAGCCTGAAGTCCGGCAGGTTAATTCCCCCAGTTCCATTCTTCTTCCTCAAGATTACTTTGGCTATTCAAGTTTTTTTTTTTTTTTGTATTTCCATACAAATTGTGAGATTATTTGTTCTAGTTCTGTGAAAAATATCATTGGTAGGTAGCTTGATAGGGATTGCATTGAATGTATAAATTACTTTCAGTATTATACTCATTTTTAAAATAATTATTCTTCCAATCCACGAACACGGTACATTTCCCCATATATTAGTGTCCTCTTTGATTACTTCCACTAGTGTTTTATAGTTTTCTATGTACAAGTCCTTTGTTTCCTTAGATAGATATTTTCCTATGTATTTTATTCTTTTTGTTGCAACAGTGAATGGAATCATTTCCTTTATTTATTTTTCTATTTTCTCATTATTAGTGTATAGGATTGCAAGGGATTTCTGTGTATTGATTTTATATCCTGCAACTTTACTGTATTCATTGATTAGCTCTAGTAGTTTTCTGGTAGAGTCTAGGGTTTTCTGTGCAGAGGATCATGTCATCAGCGAATACTGAAAGTTTTACTTCTTTTCCATTTGTATTCCTTTTATGTATTTTTCTGCTCTGATTGCTGTAGCCAAAACTTCCAGAACTATGCTGAATATTAGTGGTGAGAGAACCCTTGTCTTGTTCCTGACTTTAGGGGAAATGCTTTCAGTTTTTCACCATTGAGGATAATGTTTGCTGTGGGTTTGTCATATATAGCTTTTATTATGTTGAGATATGTCCCTTCTATTCCCACTTCCTGGAAGGTTTTTATCATAAATGGATGCTGAATTTTGTCGAAGTCTTCCTCTGCATCTTTTGAGATACTCATATGATTTTTATTTTTAATAAAAATAAAATGTTAATGTGGTGTATTACGTTGATTGATTTCTGGATATTGAAGAATCCTTGTGTTGTTAGATTCTGATTGCGATAATTTTCTTAAGGAGTTTTGCATGTATGTTCATCAGTGATACTGGCCTGCAGTTTTCTTTTTTTGTGGGGTCTTTGCCAGGTTTTGGGATTAGGGTGATGGTGGCCTCATAGAATGAGTTTGGAATTTTCCCTTCCTCAGCATTTTTCTGGAAGAGTTTGAGTAGAATAGGTGTTAGCTCTTCTCTAAATTTTTGGTTGAATTCAGCTGTGAAGCCATCTGGACCTGGGCTTTTGTTTGCTGGAAGATTTCTTATTACAGCCTCTAATTCCGTGCTTGTGATGGGTTTGTTAAGATTTTCTATTTCTTCCTGGTTCAGTTTTGGAAGGTTGTACACTTCTAAGAGTTTGTCCATTTCTTTCAAGTTATTCATTTTATTGCCATATAATTGCTGATAGTATTCTCTAATAATCCTTTGTATGTCTGTGTTGTCGGTTGTGATCTCTCCATTTTCATTTCTAATTTTATTGATTGGGTCTTCTCCCTTTGTTTCTTGATGAGTCTGGCTAGTGGTTTGTCAATTTTATTTACCTTCTCAAAGAACCAGGTTTTGACTTTGTTGATTTCTGCTATGGTCTCTTTTGTTTCTTTTGCATTTATTTCTGCTCTAATTTTTACTATTTCTTTCCTTCTACTAACCCTGGGGTTCTTCATTTCTTCCATTTCTAGTTTCTTTAGGTGTAGAGTTAGATTATTTAGTTGACTTTTTTCTTGTTTCTTGAGGTGTGCCTGTATTGCTATGAACTTTCCCCTTAACACTGTTTTACAGTGTCCCAGAGGTTTTGGGTTGCTGTGTTTTCATTTCCATTTATTTCTATGCATATTTTGATTTCTCTTTTGATTTCTTCTATGATTTGTTCACTATTCAGCAGCGTGAACTATTTAGGCTCCATATGTTGGCATTTTTAATAGTTTTTCTCCTGTAATTGAGATCTAATCTTATTGCATTGTGGTCAGAAAAGATGCTTGGAATGATTTCAATTTTTTTGAATTTACCAAGGCTAGATTTATGGCCCAGGATGTGATCTATCCTGGAAAACGTTCTGGGTGCGCTGGAGAAAAAGGTGAAATTCATTGTTTTGGGAAGAAATGACCTATAGAGATCTATTAGGTCTAACTGGTCTATGATTCCTATGTTGGGGCATTTAACACTGTCTCAGAGGTCTCAGAGATGGTCCTCATCTCTTTTAATTTGTTTTTTCTTTTTTCCTCTCTGAATCATATATTTCTAAAATTCTATCTTCTATCTCACTAATTAACTGTTTTCTGCCTCTGTTATTCTGTTTGTTCCCTCGAGAGTGTTTCTGATCTCACCTATTGCATTATTCATTGTATATTGACTCTTTTTTATTCCCTCTAATTCCTTATTAAATATTTCTTGCATCTTCTCAATCCTTTTCTCCAGGTTATTTATCTGTAAGTCCATTTTGCTTTCCGGATTTTGAATCATTTTCACCATTTAAATTTGAAATTCTTTATCAGGTAAGTTCCCTATGTCTTCCTCTTTTGTTTGTGTTGGTGGGCATTTATTCTGTTCCTTTACTTGCTGGGTATTTCTCTACCTCTTCATCTTGCTTATATTGCTGTGCTTGGGGTGGCCTTTCCATCTTCTGGCAGTTTGTGGAGTTCTCTTTATTATTTAGTTACCTCGTTGTGTGTGGAGTTGGATGGTGACTTGTCAAGATTCCCTGGTTTGGAAAGCTTGTCTCAGTGTTCTGGTGGGTGGGGCTGGATTTCTTCTCTCTGTGCCGTCCTGCTGTGGGGATGGAGGAATGCTGATAACAAATGTCACTGGTGTCTGTGGGGAGTGTTCGCAGTATCTCGACTACTCTGGGAATGCTCCCACTCACGGCATGTGTGCTTTCCCTGTTTATGCTGCTCAGGCTCTGGGTTGCGCTGCCAGGAACTGTCCGCGGCTGGCACTGGGTTGCATGCACTTCCCAGGTCTGAACGGCTCAGGTTCAGGTCCTTTGGTACTACACAAAGGCGCAGATTTGATTCGGTCTGCCTTTGATGACTTCCCCAGTCTGAGCAGCTCAGGTGACCAGGCATTTGGCGAGCACTGTCGTTGTGACTTATTGCCTTCCCGGTCCCTGCCGCTCGGTTTTCTGGATGTACGACCGGTGAAGTTTCTTTGGTGGATATCGACTGGCCCAAACCCGAGAAGTCTTGTTTAGCAAGGAAGGCTGCCTGAAATTTGGTATGGGAAACCTCTCTGGGGCCGCAGCTGCCCCTTCTGGTGCTGGCCTCGCTCCGGGGGGCCTGGGGGATGGTCCACTCGCAGCCGGCACGCTCTTCTCAGTCCTTTGTTCTATGAGTGGGGCTGGCGGAGTCTAAGTATGCGGCCTTTCGCTGCACAGTCTGCTTCGCTCCCGTTGGCACGCTCAGCTTGCCCTCGGGGTGTTCATGCCCAGTCCTCTCTCTAAGCACTGTCGCTGCACCTCCCTGCCCAGGCCCTGCCTGCTAGTGAGGGGTGCAGGCATCTGTGCCACTTCTCCACTGAGAGTTTCCTCTGGGCACTTAGTTTGTGGGTTTTAATTATATTTGTCCTTTTTCCCCCAGTTAGCCTGATATCCTCTGCCGGTATTCAGAAGTTGTTTGGTGGGATTTACTCAGCGTACAAATGTTCTTTTGCTGATTTTGTGGGGGAGAAAGTGGTCGACCCATCCTATTCCTCCGCCATCTTCCATCATGTCTCTGCTTTTTAAAATGATGTCTATATTTGTCTAGCTTTTATGGCCGCAGTCACCATCTACAGTGATTTTGAAGTCCAAGAAAGCAAAGCCTGCCATGGTTTCCACTGTTTCCCCATCTATCTGCCATGAAGAGTTGGGACCAGATGTCATGAACTTCAGTCATTGAATGTTCAGGTTGAAACCAAAATTTTCACTCTCCAATTTCACTTTCATTAAGAGAGTTCTTAGCTTCTCTTCACTTTCTGCCGTAATGGTGGTGTCATCCTATATTTGTGTTTGTTTCTATATCTCCTAGAACACGGGATCCCAGCTTGTGCTTCATCCAGCTTGGCATTTCACATGACGCAGTCTACATAAGTAAATATGGTGACAATATATAGCCTGGAGTTGCTACTTTGCCCAACTTGGAACCAGCCCATTGTTCCCCATCCATGATAACTGTTGTTTCATTATCTGCATAGAAGTTTCTCAGAAGGCATGCCAGGTGGTATGGTATTCCCACCTCTTGAAGAATTTTCCACACGTTTTGTGTTCCACAAGCCGAAGGTTTAGACCTAGTCAATAAAGCAGTGGATGTTTTCCTGGAACTTGCTTGCTATTTTGAGCATACAACGGGTTTGGGCAATTTGATCTCTGGTTCCTCTGCCTTTTCTAAATGAAGTTTGAACCTCTGGAAATTCTTCCTTTGAATACTGTTGAAAACTTCCTTGGAGAATTACGTACATTACGTTTTGCTTTATGTGAGATGAATGCAATTGTATGTTAGATAAAAGAGTCTGACATTGTCTTTCTTTGGGAATGCGATGAAAAGTGATCATTTTCAGTCTTGTGGCCACTGCTGAGTTCTCCAAACTTGCCTTCATATTGAGTGCAGCACTTTCACAGCATCATATTTTAGGATTTGAAATATCTCAACTGGATAGCCATCACCTCCACCAGATTTGTTCCCACTAATGTTTCCTAAAGCCTTCTTGACTATGCATTCTAGGTTATCTGGGTCTAGGTGAGTGATGATACCATCGTGCTTTTCAGGGTTGACCATTTTCTTTGTGTTTCTGCCACCTCTTCTAATATTTCTGCTTCTCTTTGTTCCCTAATATGTGTGTCGTTTATTGTGCCCTTCATTGCATAAAATGTTCCCCTGGTATATTTAATTTTCTTGAGGAGATCTCTAGTCTTTCTTATTCTATTGTTTTCCTCTATTCCTTGGCATAGATCAATGAGGAAAATTTTCTTATAAGACATAGCTATTCTTCAAAACTCTGCATTCATATGGGTGTAAATTTCCTGTTCTTTTTTCCCTTCCACTCTCTCTCTCTTTTTCTCTCTCTTTTTGTTTCCTTTTCCTCAGGTGTTTTTAAGGCTTCTTCAGGTAACCTTTTTGCCTTTTGCAATTCTTTCTATTGGGGATATTCTTCATTGCTTCATTTTGTACAATGTCAAAAACTTCTGTACAAACTTCTCTCTCAGATCTAATTCCTTGAATCAATTTAACATTTGCTATTGCAATCAAAAGGTATTTTATGTAGGTTATACCCGAATGATCAAGGGGTTTTCGAAACTTTCTTCAATATAAGTACAGATGTTTTTTCAATATGTGTTGTTGATCTGAGCCACAGTCAACTCCCAGTAGTGTTTTGGCTGACTGTATAGAGACTTCAGCAATACATGAACTGTGAACTTCCAGATGTTCAAGCTGCTTTCAGAAAAGGCAGAGGAACCAGAGATCACATTGCCAACGTCTGCTCAACCATCGAAAAAGCAAGAGAGTTCCAGAAAACACATCTACTTCTGCTTTCTTGACTACACCAAAGCCTTTGACTGTGTGGATCACAACAAATTGTGGAACATTTTTAAAGAGATGGTGATTCCTGGCCACCTGACATACCTCTTGAGAAACCTATATGCAGGTCAGCAATCAACAGTTAAAATTGGACATGAAACAACAGACTGGTTCCAAATAGGGAGAGGAGTACATCATGAGAAACGCTGGGCTGGAGGAAGCTGAAATCAAGATTGCCGGGAGAAATATCAGTAACCTGAGGTATAAAGATGACACCACCCAAATGGCACAGGGTGAAGAGGAACTGAAAAGTCTCTTGATGACAGTGAAAGAGGAGAGTGAAAAAGTTGGCTTAGAGGTCAACTTTCAGAAAACTAAGATTATGGCATCTGGTCCCATCACTTCATGGAAACAGATGGGGAAACAGTGGAAACAGTGTCAGGCTTTACTTTGGGGGGCTCCAAAGTCACTGAGCAGTGCGAAAGATGCCGACTCCGGGCACAACCAACCGCGCAAGCAGAAGCGTGGCAGAGGCCGGGGCGGCGGCTGAGAGGAGCTACCCCACGCCCGAGGCCAGGGTCGGCAGCCGAGAGGAGCTAACCAACATCCAAGAGGAGGTGGCGGCGTGGGCACAGGAGGTCCGAGAGGAGCTACCTCATGTTCCAAGACAGGACGGGCAGCCTTGAGGAGATACCCCTTGTCCAAGGTAAGGTGTAGCAGCTGCGCTTTGCTGGAGCAGCTGTGAAGAGATATCCCACGATCAAGGTAAGAGAAACCCAAATAAGACAGTAGGTATTGTGAGGGGCCATCAGCGGGCAGACAGAGAAACCTAGTCCATCTGATCACATGGACCACAGCAGAATGTGGTCCACTGGAGAAGGGAATGGCAAACCACTTCAGTATACTTGCCTTGAGAACCCCATGAACAGTATCAAAAGGCACAATGTTAGGACACTGAATGAGAAATTCCCCAGGTTGGTAGGTGCCCAGTATGCTACTGGAGATCAGTGGAGAAATAACTCCAGAAGGAAAGACGGGATGGAGCCAAAGCAAAACCAATACCCAGCTGTGAATGTGACTGGAGATAGAAGCAAGGTCCGGTGCTGTAATGAACAATATTGCATAGGAACCTGAAATGTTAGGTCCATGAATCAAGGCAAATTGGAAGTGGTCAAACAGGGATGGCAACAGTGAATGTAGACATTCTAGGAATCGGTGAACTAAAATGGACTAGAATGGGTGAATTTAACTCAGACGACCATTGTATCTACTACTGTGGGCAGGAATCCCTTAGAAGAAATGGAGTAGCCATCATGGTCAACAAAAGAGTCTGAAACGCAGTATTTGGATGCAATCTTAAAAACGACAGAATAATTTCTGTTCGTTTTCAAGACAAACCATTAGATACTACAGTAATACAAAACTATACCCCATCAATAATGCTGAAGAAGCCGAAGTTGAACGGTTCTATGAAGAACTACAAGATATTTTCGAACTAACATCCCCCAAAAAATCTCCTTTTCATTATAGGGGACTGGAATGCAAAAGGAGGAAGTCAGGCAACAAATGGAGTAACCGGCAAATTTGGCCTTGGAGCACGGAATGAAGCAAGGCAAAGGCTAATAGAGTTTTGCCAAAATAATGCACTGGTCATAGCAAACACCCTCTTCCAACAACACAAGAGAAGACTCTACACATGGACATCACCAGATGATCAACACCTAAATCAGATTGATTATATTCTTTGCAGCCAAAGATGAAGAAGCTCTATAGAGTTAGCATAAACAAGATCAGGAGCTGACTGTGGCTCAGATCATGAACTCCTTGTTTCCAAATTCAAACTTAAAGTTAAGAAAGTAGGGAATACCTCTAGGCCATTCAGATATGAACTAAATCATATCCATTATGACTGTACAGTGGAAGTGAGAAATAGATTTAAGGGACTAGATCTGATAGATAGAGTGCCTGATGAACTCTGGATGTAGGTTCGTGACATTGTACATGAGACAGGGACCAAAAATCCCATGGAAGAGAAATGCAAAAAGCAAAATGGCTGTCTGAGGAGGCCTTACAAATTGCTGTGAAAGGAAGAGAAGCGAAAAGCAAAGGAGAAAAGGAAAGATATCAGCATTTGAATGCAGAGTTCCAAAGATTAGCAAGGAGAGATAAGAAAGCCTTTCTCAGCGATCAGTGTAAGGAAATAGAGGAAAACAACAGACTAGGAAAACAAGAGATCTCTTCAAGAAAATTAGAGATATCAAGGAAATATTTCATGCAAAGATTGGCTCGATAAGGCACAGAAATTGTATGGACCTAACAGAAGCAGAAGATATTAAGAAGAGGTGGCAAGAATACAGAGAAAAACTATGCAAAAAAAGATCTTCATGACCAAGATAATCACGATGGAGTGATCACTCACCGAGAGCAAGATACCCTGGAATGTGAAGTCAAATGGACCTTAGAAAGCATCACTACAAACAAAGCTAGTGGAGGTGATGGAATTTCAGTTGAGCTATTTCAAATCCTGAGAGATGATGGTGTGAAAGTGGTGCACTAAATATGCCATCAAATTTGGAAAACGCAGCAGTGGACACAGGACTTGAAAATGTTAATCTTCATTTCAATCCCAAAGAAAGGCAATACCAAAGAATGCTCAAACTACCGCACAATTGCACTCATCTCACATGCTAGTAAAGTCATACTCAAAATTCTCCAATCCAGGCTTCTGCAATATGTGAACCATGAACTTCCAGATGTTCAAGCAGGTTTTAGAAAAGGCAAACGCACCAGAGATAAAATCACCAACATCTGTTGGACCATGGAGAAAGCAAGTGAGTTCCAGAAAATCATCTATTTCTGCTTCATTGACTATGCCAAAGCCATTAACTGTGTGGATAACAATAAACTTTGGAACATTCTGAAGGAGATGGGAATACCAGACCACCTGACCTTCCTCTTAAGAAACCTGTATGCAGGTCAGGAAACAAAAGTGAAAGCTGGACATGAAGCAACAGACTGGTTCCAAATAGAAAACAGAGTACGTCAAGATTGTATATTGTCACCCTGCTTATTTAACTTCTATGCAGAGTACATCATGAGGAACACTGGGCTGGAAAAAGCACGAGCTGCAATCAAGATTGCCGGGAGAAATATCAATAACCTCAGATATGCAGATGACACCACCCTTATGGCAGAAAGTGAAGAGGAACCCAAAAGCCTCTTGATGAAAGTGAAAGAGGAGAGTGAA
The DNA here is from genome assembly GCF_049115385.1 of Moschus berezovskii. Taxonomy (NCBI): domain Eukaryota; kingdom Metazoa; phylum Chordata; class Mammalia; order Artiodactyla; family Moschidae; genus Moschus; species Moschus berezovskii. The sequence goes on along the minus strand of NC_142489.1, from coordinate 31,360,209 downwards.
AAGTTAGCTTGAAGCTCCAAATTCAGAAAACGAAGATCATGGCATCTGGTCCCATCACGTCATGGGAAATAGATGGGGAAACAGTGGAAACAGTGTCATACTTTATTTTTTTCGGCTCCAAAATCACTGTGGATACTGATTGCAGCCATGAAATTAAAAGACGCTTACTGCTTGGAAGGAAAGTTATGACCAACCTAGATAATATATTAAAAAGCGGAGACATTACTTTGCCAACCAAGGTCCGTCTAGTCAAGGCTATTTTCCTGTGGTCATGTATGGATGTGAGAGTTGGACTGTGAAGAAGCCTGTTCTCCGAAGAATTGATGCTCTTTAAGTGTGGTGCTGGAGAAGCCTCTTGAGAGTCCCTTGGACTGCAAGGAGATCCAACCAGTCCATTCTAAAGGAGATCAGTCCTGGGTCTTCATTGGAAGGACTGATGCTAAAGCTGAAACTCCAATACTTTGGCCACCTCATGAGACGATTTGTTTCAGTGGAAAAGACTCTGATGCTGGGAAGTATTGTGGGAGGAGGAGAAGGGGCTGAGAGAGAATGAGATGGCTGGATGGCATCACCGACTCAACGGACATGAGTTCGAGTGAATTCCAGGAGCTGGTGATGGACAAGGTGGCTTGGCAGCTGTGATTCATGGGGTCGCAAAGATTCGGACATGACTGAGCAACTGAACTGAACTGAAAGACACTGAAGATGGTGATTGTAGGCATGAAAGTAAAAGACATTTACTCCTTAGAACGAAAGTGATGACTAACCTAAATGTTGTATGAAAAAGCGTAGACATCACTTTGCCAACAAAGGTCCGTTTAGTCAAGGCTATTGTTTTTCCAGTGGTCATGTATGGATGTAAGAATTAGGTGGTGAAGAATGTTGAGTGCCAAAAAATTGATGCTTTTGAACTGGTTTTGGAGAGACTCTTGAGAGTCCCTTGGACTGCAAGGAAATCCAACCAGTCCTAAAGGACTGATTCTAAAGAATATCAGTGTTGGGTGACCTTTGAAAGGACTGATGCTAAAGCTGAAACTCTAATACTTTGGTCACCTCATGCGAAGAGTTGACTCAATAGACAATACACTGATGCTGGGAGGGATTGGGGGCAGGAGGAGAAGGGGACGATAGAGGATGAGATGGTTGGATGGTCTCACCCACGCAATGGACATGAGTTTGAGTAACTCTAGGAGTTGGTGATTGACAGGGAGGCCAGCTGTGTTGCAGTTCATGGGGTCGCAAAAACTTGGATATGACTCAGCGACTGAACTGAACTGATCTGAACTGAAAGAGATTCTCTATCCTCAGCTTCATATTATACTATCAGTTTGATTTTGGGTATTGATCATCTGATGATGTGCATGTGTGGAGTCACATCTCATGATGTTAGAAGAGGGTGTATCCAATGACAGTAACTTGTCTTAGCAAAACTGGTAGATTTTGCCCTGGTTTATTTTGTACCCGAAGGCCAAACATGTTTTTATCTTTCAGTTCAGTTCAGTTCAGTCGCTCAGTTGTGTCCAATTCTTTGCAACCCCATGAATCACGGCATGCCAGGCCTCCCTGTCCATCATCAACTCTGCTTCTTTAGGTAGTTCTCAATTTCCTACTTTTCCATTCCAGTCCTGTATGATGAAAATAACATCTTATTTTTTTGTGTGTGTAAGTCCTAGAATGTCCTATTGGTAATCACAGACCCACTCAAGCACAGCTTCACCCTGGCCTTCAGCTCAACTTCAACTTTCGCATTATTGGTCATGACGCAGCCTTGGATTACAGTGCTACAGAATGGTTAGCTAGCCTTAAAAACAAGCAGAGATGTTTCATTTTTATATTGCAATCAGGTACTGCATTTCACAGTCTTTTCATTGATGAGAGCAGCTTCTTCCATTTCTTCTCTAGGGATTCCTGACCAACTTAGAAGATAAAATGGTCATCTGAATTAAATTTGTCCATTCCACTCAATTTTAATTCACTGACTGCTGAAACTTTGATCTTCACACTTGTCATCTCCTGTTTGACCATGTAAATTTTACCTTCATCATGGACTTCACATTCTAGGTTCCTATGAAATATCATTCTTTACAGCATCAAACTTTACTTTTATCACCATTCATATCCACAACTCGGTGTTGTTTCTCCTTTGGCTCCATCTCTTCATTTTCTCTGGAGTTACTTCCTCACTGATTTCCAGAAGTATACAGGACACTTACCAACCTGGAGACTTCATCTTTCAATGTCCTATCTTTTTTGGCTTTTCATATCATTCATGGGATTTTCAAAGCAAGGATACTTAAGTGGTTTTCCATTCCCTTCTCCGGTTGACCACATTTTGCCAGAATCCTCCACCAGGTCCAATCCATCCTTGGTGGCCCTACATGGCATGTCTCATAGTTTCATTGAGGTATACAAGGTTGTGATCCATTTGAACACTTGGGTTAGTTTTCTGTGATTGTGCTTTTCATTCTGTTTGCCTTCTGATGGATAAAGATAAGAGGTTTATGAAAACTTCCTGATGGGAGAAACAGAGTGTGAGTGAGCTTCGGTCCTGCTCTGATATATGGGGCCATATTCAGTGAATCTTTAATCCAATTTACTCTTGATGGGTGTGGCTGTGTTCAGGCCACATTGTTTGAACTGAGCCCAAACTGTCACATGGGAAACGAAAGTAACTGGGACCTCCTTCACAAGGATTTGAGCAAGCACTCTTGTATGCAGTTCCAGAGACCCCTCTGCATCCCACTCACTGCTGGAGACTCCTGGACACTCACAAGCAAGTCTGGCTCAGTCTCTTTTGGGGACACTGCTCATTATTCTTCACTCCTCATGCACACAAGACTTTGTATGTGCCCTCCAACAGTATGTTTCACGCTGCGAAAGATTGAGGTTAGGAATAGAAAGGGATGACAGAGGATGAGATGTTTGTTTGTATAGCATCACCGACTCAATGGGCATGAGTTTGGGTACACTCAAGGAGATGGTAACGGACAAGCAGGTCTGACGTTCTGCGGTTCATGGGGTCACAAAGAGTCAGACATGACTGAGCGACTGAAGTGGACATTACATATAATTTAAATAAGCAGGGTGACAATATGCAGCATTGTCATAATCCTTTCCTTATTTGGAAGCAGCCCATTGCTTTAAATCCAGTTGTAACAGTTGCTTCTTGAGTTGCATACAGATTACCTAGGACGCAGGTCAAGGGATCTGCTATTTCCATCACATTAAGCGTTTTCCATAGTGTCTTGTGATCCACACAGTCAAAACCTTTGATATAAACATGAAGTAGATTTTTGTTTGTTTGCTTGTTCCTGTAGCTCTCTTGTTATTTTGATGATGCCACACATGTTGGATATTTATTTTCTGGTTCCTCTGCCTTTACTGAATCCAGCTCGAACATCTGAAATTTCATGGTTCATGTACTGTAGAAGCCTGGCTTGTAGAATTTTGAACATTACTTTGCTTCCGTTTGAGATGAGGGTAACTGTATGTTTGCATGCACAGTCTGTGGCATTATCTTTCTATGGGATCGGAATGAACTTTTCAAGGCCTGTGTCCATTGCTGAGTTTTCCAAATTTTATGGCATATTGAGTGAAGCACTTATACAGCTGTTAAATAACTCAACTAGAATTCCATCCATTCCACTAGCTTTGTTCATATGGATGCTCCATAAGGACTGCTTGACTTCACATTCTAAGACGTCTGGCTCTAGGTGAGTGATCAAAACATCTTGGTTATCTGGGTAATGAACACCCTTTTTTATATAGTTCTTCTGTGTATTGTTGCCACCTCTTCTTAGTATCTCCTGCTTCCATTACGTCCATGAAAATTCAGTACATTATTTTGACCATCTTTGCATGGAATGTTCCTTAGGTATCTCTAATTTCTTGAAGGGATCTCTGGTCTTGCCCATCCTATTATTTTCCCCTATTTCTTCACTTTGATCACTGAGGAAGCCTTTCTTATCTTTCCTTCCTATACTTTGGAACGCTGCCTTAAAATGGGTATATCTTTCCTTTTCTCCTTCGCTTTCAGCTTCTATTCTTTTCTCATCTATTTGTAAGGCATCTTTAGAAAACCACTATGCATTTTTATATTTCTTTTTCTTGAGGATGGCTTGGTCACTGCTTCTTATACAAAGCCACAAACCTCTGTCTGTGTTTCTTCAGGCACACGTTCTATCAGATCTAATCCTTTGAAAATCTTTGTCACTTTCATGTTGAATCCTAAAGAATTTGATTTAGATCATACCTGAATAATCTAGTCGTTTCCCCTCCTTTTTTTAAGTCTGAATTTGGCAATAAGGAGCTCATGATCTGAGCCACAGTGAGCTCTCTGTCTGTTTTTGCTGACTATGTATAGCTTCTCCATCTTTGGCTGCAAAGAAAAGAATCAACCTGATTTCAGTATTTCACATCTGGTGATTCCATGTGTAGAGTCTTCTCTCGTGTTGTTGACCAGGGTGCTTCCTATAAGCTGTGTGCTCTCATGGCAGAACTCTGTTAACCTTTGACTGGATTCTTTTGGTACGCGAATGCCAAATTTGTCTGTTACTCAGGTATCTCTTGACTTTCTACATTTGCATTCCATTCCTCTATGATAAAAAGGACATCTTTTTTTGGGTGTTAGTTCTAGACCGTCTTGTAAGTCTTCATAGAACTGTTCCACTTAAGCTACTTCAGCATAACTGGTCAGGACATAGATTTGGATTACTACACTATTGAATGGTTTGTCTTGGAAATGAGCAAAGATCCTTCTGCTTGTTAGACATCTTATGATCTGTCACCTTCGTCTCTTCATCAGCTGTGGAAATACACCTTTCCACACAGAAAAAAAAAAAAAAAAAACACAGAAAAACACAGCTCACAAACTCACATGTGTAGACATACACAAATGTCAAGGCACAGGGAAACAGGAAAACTAGGAACATAGGTGTTTCTGTAGCTGAAGAACCGATGCATCATATGAAATATAGAGATTTCCATGTTTTTTTATAGGAAAATATCCATTCCGATCACAAATACGAAATATAGAGAAGTCCAACATTCAAGATGGAAAATTAGCACCTAACTTTTAATACAGTAATTACAGGACATCACACATTTCATGGAAGAAGCTCTTTCTTTTGCTATGTGTTTGAGAAATGCAAAGATTCTCTACTTTATGAGGTAACAGTGTTGTCCAGATTTTCATTTGTGCAATAGAGAAAATTGAAATTTCCTACTGGGTCTCCTTATCTTCAGAAAGTCAGTGACAAGATTTTCATATGTGAAATATACATATTTCCTCATTTAATGGTAGAGAAACACTAACCAGATTTTCATACATAAGGTGTAGAAAATTCCACATTTCACCTAAGAAAAACAGCTTACATATTTCCATGAATGAAATTAAAAAAAAAAAAAAGCCAAGTATCATATAGTAAAACCAGCATCTCTATATTCACATGTAAAAATGTAGGTGATTCTACATTTGATTTTACTTCAGTTCCGTCTCTGGATCATGTTCAGCACTTTGTGACACCATGCACTGCAGCACCTCATGCTTCCCTGTCCATCACCAACTCCCGGAGCATACACAAACTCAAGTCCATCGAGTCGGTGATTCCTTCCAACCATCTCAACCTCTGTTGTCCTTTACTGCTTCAGTAGTCAATGTTTCCACCCATCAAATTCTTTTCAAATGAGTCAGTTTTTCTCATCAGGTGGCCTAATTATTGGAGCGTCACCTTCAAAATCAGTCCTTCCAATGAATATTCAGGATTGATTGCCTTTAGCCTCCTTAAGGCCAAGAGACATGTAGAGTCTTCAGCAAACTAGTTAAAAAGCATCAAGAATTCTGCACTCAGCCATCTTTAGAGTCCAAATCTCACATCCATACATGACTACTGGGAAAACCATAGCTTTGACTATGTGGAACTTGGCAAAGCAATGTTTCTGCTTTCCAATATGCTGTCTAGTTTGGTCATAGATTTCTTCTGAGGAGTACATCTTTTTTTTTGTTTGTTTGTTTTTGCCTTTTTTTTTTCTTGTTTTTTTTTTTTAACTTTTATTGGAGGCAAATTATTTTACAATATTATATTGGTTGGTTTTGCAATACATTGACATGAATCCGCTCCGTGTGTACATGAGTTCTCCCTCCAGAATCCCCCTCCCACCTCCCTCCTCCCTTTATCCTCCCTCTGGGTCATCCCCACATACCAGCCCCGAGCATCCCGTAACATGCATTGACCCTGAACTGGCGATTCATTCCACATATGATAATATGCATATTTCAATGCCATTCTCCCAAACCATCCCACCCGCACCCTCTCCCACAGAGTCCCAAAGTCTGTTTTATACATCTGTGTCTCTTTTGCTGTCTCTTATACAGGGTTATCATTTGTATCTTTCTAAATTCCACATATATGCATTAGTATATTGTATTAGTGTTTTTCTTTCTGGTTTACCTCACTCTGTATAATAGGATCTAGTTTCACTCACTTCATTAGAACTGGTTCAAATGCATTCTTTTTTTGCTGAGACTTTTATGGAGTCTCAAACTTAACTTTCTTTCTTTATTTATTTTTGCTGAGAATTTTATGGAGTCTCAAACTTTATTTATTTATTTATTTATTTTTATCGGAGGCTAATTATTTTACAATATTAACGCAGAAAGAAAAACACCAATGCAGTATGCTAACGCAGGTATATGGAATTTAGAAAGGTGATAGTGATAACCATGTAAATGAGACAGCAAGAGAGACCCAGATGTATAGAACAGCCTTTGGGACTCTGTGGGACAGAGTGCGGGTGGGATGATTTGGGAGAATGGCATTGAAACATGTATATTGTCATATGTGAAACGAATCACCAGTTCAGTGTCGATTTATGTTACAAATGCATTCTTTTTAATCGATGAGTAATACTCCATTGTGTATATGTACCAAAGCTTTCCTATCCATTCGTCTGCAGATGGACATCTAGGTTGCTTCCAAGTCCTGGGTATTATAAACAATGCTGCAATGGACATTGGAGTACATGTGTGTCTTTTAATTCTGGTTTCCTCGGTGTGTATGACCAGGAGTACGATTGCTGGATCATATGGCAGTTCTATTTCCAGTTTTCTGAGGAATCTCCACACTGTTCTCCATCGTGCCTGTACTAGTTTGCATTCCCTCCAATAGTGTAAGAGGGTTCCCTTCTCTCCACACCCTCTCCAGCATTTATTGTATGTAGACTTTTGGATAGCAGTCATTCTGACTGGTGTGAAATGATATCTCATTGTGGTTTTGATTTGCATTTCTCTGATTATGAGGGATGTTGAGCATTTTTTCCTGTGTTTGCTAGCCATCATTATGTCTTCTTTGGAGAAATGTCTGTTTAGTTCTTTTCTTCTTTTTTGGATTGGGTCATTTATTTTTCTGGAATTGAGCTGCAGGAGCTTCTTGTATATTTTTGGAGATGAATCCTTTATCAATTGCTTCATTTGCTGTTATTTTCTCCCATTCTGAAGGCTCTCTTTTCACTTTGCTTATAGTTTCCTTTCCTGTGCAGAAGCTTTTGATTTTAATTAGGTCCCAATTTTTTATTTTTACTTTTATTTCCAATATTCTGGAGGTGGGTCTTGGAGAACCCCACTATGATTTATGACAGAGAGTGTTTTGCCTACGTTCTCCTCTAGGAGTTTTATAGTTTCTGGTCATACATTTAGCTCTCTAATCCATTTAGAGTTTATTTAGGTGTATGGTGTTAGGAAGTGTTCTGGTTTCATTCTTTAACAAGTGGCTGACCAGTTTTCCCAGCACCACTTGTTAAAGAGACTGTCTTTTCTCCATTTTATATTCTTGCCTCTTTTGTCAAAAATAAGGTGTCCATAGGTGCATGGATTAATCTCTGGGCTTTCTATTTTGTTCCATTGATCTATATTTCTGTCTTTCTGCCAGTACCATACTGTCTTGATGACTGTGGTTTTGTAGTAGAGTCTGAAGTCTGGCAGGTTAATTGCCCCAGTTCCATTTTTCTTCCTCAAGATTGCTTTGGTTATTCGAGGTTTTTTGTATTTCCTTACAAATTGTGAGATTATTTGTTCTAGTTCTGTGAAAAATATCGTTGGTAGCTTGATAGGGATTACATTGAATGTATAAATTACTTTGGGTAGTATACTCATTTTTACAATATTTATTATTCCAATCCACAAACAAGGTATACTTCTCCATGTATTAGTGTCCTATTTGATTACTTTCACAAGTGTGTTATGGTTTTCTATGTACAAGTCTTTTGTTTCCTTAGGTAGATATATTCCTAAGTATTTAATTCTTTTCGTTTCAACAGTGAATGTAAGAGTTTCTTTAATTTCTCTTTCTATTTTCTCACTATTAGTGTATAGGAATGGAAGGGAATTCCGTGTGTTGATTTTATATCCTGCAACTTTACTGTATTCATTGATTAGCTCTAGTAGTTTTTTGGTAGAGTCCTTAGGGTTTTATGTGTAGAGGATCATGCCATCAGTGAACACTGAACATTTTACTTCTTCTTTTCCAATTTGTATTCCATTTATGTCTTTACCTGCTCTGATTGCTGTAGCCAAAACTTCCAGAACTATGTTGAATAGTAGTGGTGAGAGTGGGCACCATTGTCTTGTTCCTGACTTTAGGGGAAATGCTTTCAGTTTTTCACTGTTGAGTACATCTTTTAATTTCGTAGTGAAGTCAACATCAGCAGTAATTTTAGAGTCCCCGAAATAGTGTCCTTTGCTCTTTCCATTGTTTCTCCCTTTGCTGAGCATTGATTGGATTGGATGTCATGATGTTAGTTCTCTGAATGTTGTGTTTTTAAGCCAAAGTTTTCACTCTCCTCTTTCATTTTCATCAAAAGGCTCTTTAGTTACTCTTCATTTTCTGCCATAAGGGTGATGTCATCCACTTCACAGAGTGTATTTGTATTTCTCCCAGCAGTATTAATTCAAGCTTGTGCATCATCCAGCTTGGCATTTCACAAGTTTTACACTGCATAGAGGTTAATTAAGCAGGGTGACAATATGCAGCCTTGGCACAATCTTTTCCTGATTTGAAAGCAGCCTGTTATCCCGTATCCTGTTGCTTCTTCACCTGGATATAGATTTCTCAAGAAGCAGGTCAGGTGGTCTGGTTTTCCCACCACTTTATTATTTTCTTTTTCCACGATTTATTGTCATCCACACAGTCACAGGCTTCGGCATAAAGAATGAAGCAGAAGTAGAGGTTTTGGTTTTTTCTTTTCCTTTTCTTTCTTTTTTTTTTAATTTTTATTTAATAAACGATACAAAGTACAATGCCAAAAATATTAAGTTAAAATTTCACAAAATGAAAAACTACTATAGAATACACTGTTGTAAAAAGCTACATTAAGTTATTTTACAGCTGTCTCAAGCTGCAAAAAGAATCTTCTTTTTGGAGATCTCTTGCTTTCCTGATGATCCCATGGATGTTGGCAATTGGATCTTTCATTCCCCACCCTTGTCTAAATCCACCTTGAACATGTGGAAGTTCATTGTTCATGTACACTTGAATCGGCATTGGAGAATTTTGAGCATTATTTTTCTACCGTTTGACATGGGGGTAAATGTGTGGTAGTGTGAACATTCCTTAGGACTTGGCCTTTCTTTGGGATTGGACTGAAAACTGAACATTTCCAGTCCTGTGGCAATTGCTGAGATTTTTAAATTTGTAGCACTGTCTTAGAATCATCTTTTAGCCTGTGAAATATCTCTACTGACATTCCATCAGCTCCACTAGTTTTCTCCATATGATGCTTCATAAGGATTACTTGACTTCACATTCCAAGATGTCTGGGTCAAGGTGAAAGATCACACCATCGAGGTTATCTGGGTATTGAAGATTCTTTTTTTTATAGTTCTTCTGTGTATTCTTGACACCTCTTCTTGATGTATTCTGCTTCTTTTAGGTCCACACCATTTCTGTTCTTTATTTTGACCATCGTGGCATGAAATGTTCCCTTGGTATCTCTAATAATCTTGAAGAGACCTCGTCTTTTCCATGTCATATTTTCCCTCTGTTTCTTTGGATTGCTCACTGAGGTAGACTTCTTTAATCTCCCCTTCCTTTTCTTTGGAACTCTGCACACACGAATCTATCTGTCCTTGTCTCCTTTCTTTTAGCTTCTCTTCCTTTCTTAGCAATTTGTAAGGTATATTTAGACACCCATTTTGGCTCTTTGCATTTCTTTTTCTTGAGGATGGTCTTGATCACTGCCTTTTGCACAATTTCACAAACCTCTCTCTGTAGTTAGTCAGGAACTCTATCAGATCTAATCCCTTGGATCTATTTGTTACTTTCACTGTGCAATCATAAGGGATATCATTTAGGTCTTACATGAATAGTGTAGTGGTTTCCCTACTATTTTAAATTTAAAATGAATTTGGCAATAAGGAGTTCATGATCAGAGCCACAGGAGATCACAGTCTTATTTTTGCTGACTGTATATATTTTCTCCATTTTGGGCTGTAAAGAAAAGACTCAATCTGGTTTCAGTTTTGACCATCTAGTAATGTCCATATATAGAGTCTTATCTTGTGTCGCTGGAAGTGAGTGCTTTCTATGAGCAGTGTGGTCCCTTGGCAAAGCTCTATTTCTTTTCACTGGCTTTGTTTTGTCGTCCAAAGCCAAATTTGTCTGTTACACCAGGTATCTCTGGAAATCCTACTTTTGCATTCCATTCCCCTATGATGAAAAAGACATCTTTTATGGATGTAAGTTCTAGAAGTTCTTGTAGGTCTTCACAAAGCTGCACTACATCAGCTTCTTCGACATTACTATTTGTTGCACAGGCATGGATTACTGTGATGTTGACGGGTTTATTTTGGAAACGAACAGAGATCATTCTGTCGTTTTTGAGATTGCCTCCAATACTATATTTTTTAACTCCTTGTTAACTATGACAGTTAGTCAATTTTCTGTAAGGGCTTCTTGCTCACAGTAGTAGACATAATGGTCATCTGAGTTAAATTCACCCATTCCAGTCCATCTTAATCCACTGATTCCTAAAATGTCGATGCTCACTCCTGCCATCACTTGTTTGACCCTTTCCGAATGACCTTAATTCATGGACCTAACCTTCCAGGTTCTTATGCAATATTACTCTTTACAGTATCAGAATTCATTCAATCAACAGTCACATCTGTAACTGGGTTCTGTTTTTACTCTGGCTCCATGCCTTCATTCTTTCTGTCGTTTCCTCTCCACTGATCTGCCGTAGCATGATTGTCAACTACCAACCTTGGGAGTTCCTCTTTCTGTATGCTCTATTTTGCCATTACATGCTGCTCATGTCTTTTTCAAGGCAGGAATACTGAAGAGGTTTTCCATTCCCTTCTCCAAGGACCACATTTTGTCAGAACCCTTCACTATTTCCCGGCCATCTTGTGTGGCCCTACATGCCTCGCTCATAGTTTCATTGAGTTAGAAAAGGCTATGGACCAGGTGATCAGTTTGGTTAGTTTTCTGTGATTATCATTTTCATTCTGTCTTCCCTCTGATGGACAAGATAAGAGGCTTGTGGAAGCTTCCTGATGGGAAAGACTGAGGGGAAAACTGGTTCTTATTCAGATGAACAGGTCCATGTTCAGTTGAGTTCAGTTTTGTGGCTCAGTCCTGTTCAAATCTTTGCATCCCCTTAAACTGCAGCATGTCAGGCCTCCTTATCCATCATCAACTCACTGAGTTTACTCAAACTCATGTCCATTGATTCGGCATTCCATCCAACTATATTCAGTCCGTTCTTCACATCAGGTGGCCAAAGTATTGGAGTTTCACCGTTAGCCCTAGTCCTTGCAAGGAATATTCAGGACTGATATCCTTTAGGATGGTCTGGTTGGATTTCTCTTAGGCATCCAAGAGACTCTCAAGAGTCTTCTCCAACACCACAGTTCAAAAGCATTAATTTTCTTGCTCAGATTTCTTTATAGTCCACCGCTCACATGCATACATTACTTCTGGATCAACAACAGCTTTGACTAGATGCATATTTCATGTAAAATTATTACACTGAATTTTCATATCTGAAATAAGTATAGTTCATGGCTTATAAGACCATGTGTATCCTGGTTTTCACATGTGAAAGAACAAAAATCCCAGCTTTCCATGTCCAAATTTCCTCCGCAGTTTTTCATCCATCAATTATAGAGAATTCATTACTGCCAATCGGAGACTCTGCTTACAATTTTAAATATGGGAGATATAGAGTATTTCCTATTTCAGTTAGAAACATCTGCACCTAGATGTTGAAATATAAAATATACAGAATTCCATGCTTTGAGCAATTTTTTTAGTTTATTTATTTGTAACTTAGGGATAATTTTGTACAGAATTTTGTTCAAAGCATCAATTCTTCCGTGCTCAGATTTCTTCACAGTCCAACTCTCACATCCATACATGACCACTCGAAAAACCATACTTTTCATTTCATGGCTGCAATCAGCATCTACATTGATTTTGGAGCCCAAAACATTAAAGTCTGACACTCTTTCCCCTGTTTCTCCATCTATTTATCATGAAGTGATTGGACCAGATGCCATGATCTTGGTTTTCTGAATTTTGCGCTTTAAGCCAACATTTTCACTCTCCTTTTTCACGTTCATCAAGAGGTTCCTTAATTCCGCTTCAATTTCTGCCATAAGGGTGGTGTCATCTGCATATCTGAGGGTATTGATATTTCTCCTGGCAGTCTTGATTCCCGCTTGTGCTTCTTCCAGCCCAGTGTTTCTCATGATGTATTCTGCATATAAGTTAAATAAGCATGGTGACATTATACAGCCTTGACATACTCCTTTTCCTATTTGGAACCAGTCTGTTGTTCCATGTCCAGCACTAACTGCTTTTTCCTCACCTGCATATAGATCTCTCAAGAGACAGGTCAGGTAGCCTGCTATTCCCATCTCTTCCAAAATGTTCCACAGTTTATTTTGATCCACACAGTCAAAGGCTTTGCATAGTCAATAGAGCAGAAAGAGAGGTTTTTCTGGAACTCTCTTGCGTTTTCCATGATCCATCGGATGTTGGCAATTTGATCTCTCTTTCTTCTGCATTTTCTGAAACCAATTTGAACATCTGGAAGTTCACATGTTTACCCCTTCTGTTTGCAGAGTAGTGATGGGACCAGATGCTCTTATCTCCCTTTTCATGAATGCTGAGTTTTCAGGATGCTTTTACACTCTTCTCATTCACGCTCATCAAAAGACTCTTTATTTCCTCTTCACTTTCTATTTGTTTCAGTGTTGCCATCTACATATCTGAGGCTGTTGATGTTTCTCCCAAACCTTGATGCCAGCTTGTGATTTACTCTTTTGGTATTTTAATAGTATACTCTACTTACGATTCTCATAAGCAGAGTGACAAGAGGTTTGTCACTCTCTTTTCCCAGTTGTGAACATTCAATTGTTCCATGTCTGGTCCCAATTATTGTGGCTTGACTCATTTAAGGGTGTTTTCACTTTTACTTCCTCAAGTACCCCACCCCTTTTTGTTTTGGTGTTCTCCATTTAGACACCTAAGTTTCTCAATTTGGGACATTTATCATTGCCCCAGTCAGAGCTTTGCCTGTTTAACTCGTTGTTGTTTTTTATGTTGCACAACTCAACGGGCTTCATTTATTTCCTCCTTTCTACCTCCACCTAATTAGTTCTTTCTCTGTCTCAGTTATTCTACTGTAGGTTCCTTCAAGGGTGTTGTTAATCTCCCTTCTTGCATTGATTATTACTGTTTGTCTGTTCTTTATTTCTTCTAGATCCATGGTAAGCATGTTTATTTCTTCTCATTCTGGTCCTCCAGTGTATTTACTGGCAACTTTACATATCTTTCAAGATTTTGATCATCTTTACTCTCATTATTCTGAACTCTTTTTCAGGATAAGTTCCTAACTCCTCTTCTTTTCTTTGTCTTTGTGGTTTTTTATCATTTACCTTCAGCAGCTGCATATTTCTCTCCCTTTTCATTTTGCTTTGATTACTGTGATTTGGGTCCCATTTCTGCAGGCCAGAGAAATATAGCTCCACTATATTGTGAAGCCTGTCCTTTGTGGGTGGGATTGGACCAGTGACTTCTCAAGGTTTCATGCGTCGGATCATTTGTGTCTGTGCACTGGCAGGCAGATCTGTGTCTCTTCTCTCTGAAGTGCAATGAATTGTCCATGGACTGTGCTTTGGGATGTTTGTGGGTTTGGTATGGCTCAGTGCACTCCCTTTTATAATATTCAACATTTTGTTTCTGTTTTGCTGGAGAATAGGTGTGGATTCTTTTGTAGTGAACCTACTGACTCAAGTGTGGAGATTGTTTTCCATGTAGACATGGAAACTCTGGGGTGTGTGCTTGTCCTTTAATGTTCCTTGAGATAAGGAGTTCTATGTTGCTGTAAATTTCTGGAATCGACGTCCTGGCCTCTGGGTTTCTGTTCCCAGTTTGAAGTAACATCAAAAGTCCACATCCACACAATATAGAAGATAAACTCCAGGTTAACGGTGGCAAAACTCTCCTCATCCAGAAAGAATCTAAAGGATGCACAGAATTGTAGACAGCAGAGAAAAGGGAGAAGGGAGAAAGAGGTGCCTAGGAGAAGATAGGGGAGTGCTAAAATGGGAGAGAGCAATCAATTCCGGAAACGAATCCATAAGTGAAATCCGATCGTAAAGACTTTGTTACTAAAGTCGCAACATTGATATCAACTTTTGGAAAGTAAAAGTTAAGAACCAAGAATAAAATTTAGACTTGTTTAAATAGTGTAAAAAAAGGAAAACGGAGTCTAAATTCATTCTCTCATATATAAGAAGGTTTTAAAAAATAGATTTATGGGGTTTTTTTTTGAAAGATAATAATAGTTAATAGAAGTAAAAGTTTAGGGTATAATGAGTAACTAAAATAGTTTAAAGTTAAAGAAAACATATGGAAGGAAATCGCAGAATTTCAAAGCAGTTGTGTGCTTTTTGGTGTCAATATCGTGTCAGACAGTCTCTTGTTGAAGTTTGTACTTGTCAAAGGTGACTGTTGTTCCTCACTTGAACAGTCTGGGCATATATCTCTGACTTATTCAGTTGAACCTGTCATTTCTGGGTTGGTGTATAATTCTTTGCTAATATTTCCTTCTTTTATTTGAAAGCCTCTTCATATCTGGTTTTCACCATGAAATGAGGGTGCAGTAGCCTCATATTCGAGCTCGCTTGTTCAGTGTATTGGGGGTGAGAGGTGGGACACAGAGAACAAATACCATTGGGATATTGGGGGTGTTTGGTGGATTGATTACATCGGGCTTTTGAATGACAAATGTGACATGTACTTTCTGGGTCCACACTTCTCACATTCCTGGTTGATACATGAGGGCACAGTCCTAAGTGGGCCCTGTGTTTCATGCACTTTCCAGCCAATGAGGCAGTCAGATGCTTGACAAGGGCCATGAACACGATTGGCTGTGTACTTTGTGCTCTTCCCAAGTCCGAAATCTTGGGTGACTGGTTGGAGGCAAGGCACAGTCCCAGGTGGGCCGTGCATCTTTTGGAACTCTCTGGTCTCAGCCACTCAGTCTGCTGTCTATTTCCAGAGGGCACAGTCTCAAGTGTGCCATGTGTCTCCTCAGGCTAACTGACACCAGACTTTCAGTTTCCTGGCCTATGTGAACTGTCCATGAAGTGAGGATTCATCATTAGCAATTGTCAGCCATCTCAGAACTTGGTAGGGGATGTCTCTGGGGCCAAGATACTAGTAGCCTCTTTCCTTCTGCCTCTGGCAGTCGTACACGTTCCTCTCTCAATCTGTGGAGGAAAGGGTCTTAAATGGAAACTGGCTTGGTCTCCTTTGGTATTTTCTTTTACACAATCTTCTGTTCTGTGAGTATGCCACAGTTCAATGTGGCCTTAGAGCCTTCTCACAGGAAAGGTCCTTTCTAAAATTTCTGTCTCCAGTGTCCCCATGGTTTAGGTTTGCATGTTACCTTAGCTTCGTCACATTGTCCTCAGGGCACTAATGCCTGATTCTAACCATAGTGTGTTTGATACATCCCAGACCTGCCTTCAATGTCCCATGTATGACAGTGGACGGGAGCATCTGAGTCATTTCTTGGGTAGTGATTGGATTTATTGGCATAAGCTGTGTTTTTGTTCTTCCTCTCTCCAGTTCCATTTCGTCCACGACTGTCACCTATGAGAGAGGGTTTCCTATTTTGTGCAAATTTCTCCTACTTTAAGACTCCTTCTCCAAGGCGAGTCTCGATCCCTAAAAACATTTCCTCCCTTTCGTCACTTATTTTGTCTTACCTACTTTTTAAGAGACTGGTTTTCCTTTATCGATTTCTAGGGCCCATCAACATCGGTCACAAATTGTTTTCTGGAAGGTGTTCCACGTGCATTCTATCATTTGATGGATTTGTGTGGGAGAAAGTGAACTCAGGCTCCTATTCCTCTAACATGATGCGACCCCACCGTGACCCTGGAAGATCCATTTTATTAACTGAAATCTTGTTGTTGTTCAGTCACAAAGCCATGTCAGAATCTTTGTGACCCCTTGGACTGCAGCACACAAGGCCTCTCTGCCCCTGACCGTCTCCCAGGGTCTGCCCGAGATCATGTCCATGAATGGGTGAAACGATACAACCTTCTCCTCTTCTCTAACCCATTTGTCCTCCTGATTTCATTATTTCCTAAGAATCAGGGTCTTTTCTCGTGAGTCAGTTCTTTGCTCAGGTGGTCAAAGCTTTGGAGACTCAGCTTCAGTGTCAGTGATTCTAATGCAACTTCAGAGTTGATTTCCTTTATGTTTGACTAGCTTGATCTCCTTGCAATCCAATGGACACTCACAAGTCATCCCAAGCAGAGCACTTTCGTGTTCTCACATCTGTACATGTCTACTGGAAAGACCATATATGTGACTCAATGTGTTTCCTTTGGTCAAATCACCTCTTCACTTTTTAACACACTTACTAAATTTGTGAGCACTTTTCTTCCAGGAAGCAACTGTCTTCAAATTTTATTGCTGCCATCACAGTCACAGTGAATATAGAGCCACAAAAGAGGAAATCTGTCACTGATTCTGCTTTTTCCATCTTTATTTCCCATGAAGCAGTGAGACCATATGCCATGATCTTACTTTGTGTAATACTGAGAATTCAAGGGTACTGTTTATCCTAGGTTTTCCTATCAACATTGAGAATTACTTTATTCTTTTACCATTGTTTTCCCTCAGTGTTTTGGATAAGAAATTATTTTCTAAGTGTATTCTAAGATGATCGCTACTCATTATATATAATACTGCTTGTTTTAAGTTTCCTGTTGGAGCATTTGTGCCACGCTTCTGTGACAACTCTGGAAAATGTTGACAAAATGCACAGCCTATAATACATTACTCTATTAACATAATATATTGAGACTGATCATGTTACTTGGTTAGGTTTTCTCTAATGTGGCAACTAGAAAAATTCAAAGGAGGACAAGAAATAAGGATATGATGTGGAGGTGGGCAGGAAGCTGAACCCCTGTCCTGAAGGGAGTGAAATTTTAATCATCAATGATTTCTATTGAAATATTTGGTACCAGAAGTTTAAAGGGATGAAAGAAAAATGTACACACTGAACTATGGAGAAGTGATTTTAATGTACACATCATGTAATTTCAAAGTTCAGCTAAACAGAAGAGCCTGATTTTGATCTATGCACAGTGCACTGTGCATCTGCTTTACCCAATGATTTGAATGTTTAAAATTGTATCCAACGTGAGAAGAGCAACAGCTTTCTTAGAACAATCAGTTCAGGTCAGTCGTTCAATCGTGTCCGACTCTTTGCGACCCCATGAATCACAGCGTGCCAGACCTCCCTGTCCATCACCACTCCCAGAGTTCACTCAAACTGATGTTCATAGAGTTGGTGATGCCATCCAGCCATCTCATTCTCTGTCGTCCCCTTCTCCTCCCACTCCCAATCCTTCCCAGCATCAGACTCTTTTCCAGTGAGTCAACCCTTCGCATGAAGTGGCCAAAGTATGGGAGTTTCAGCTTTAGCATCAGTCCTTCCAATGAACACCCGGGATCGATCTCCTTTAGAATGGACTCATTGGATCTCCTTGAAGTCCGCGGGTCTCTCAAGAGTCTTCTCCAGCACCACAGTTCAAAAGCATCAATTCTTCGGGGATCAGCTTCCTTCATAGTCCAACTCTCACATCCATACATGACCACTGGAAAAACCGTAGCCTTGACTAGACGGACCTTGGTTGGTAAAGTAATGTCTCTGCTTTTTCATATGCTATCTAGGTTGGTCGTAACTTTCCTCCCAAGGAGTAAGCATCTTTTATTTTCATGGCTGCAATCAGCATACACAGTGATTTTGGAGCCCATAAAAACAAAGTCTGACACTGTTTTCCCGTTTATTTTCTGTGAAGTGATGGGACCAGATGCCATGACCTTTGTTTTCTGAATGTTGAGCTTCAAACCAACCTTTTCACTCTCCTGCTTTTCCTTTCATCAGGAGACTTTTTAGTTCCTCTTCACTTTCTGCCATAAAGGTGGTGTCTTCTGCATACCTGTGGTGATTTATATTTCTCCAGGGCAACTTGATTCCACCTTGTGCTTTTTCTAGCCCAGCGTTCCTCATGATGTACTCTGCATAGAAGTTAAATATGCAGGGTGAAAATATACAACCTTGACGTACTCCTTTTCCTTTTTGGAACCAGTCTGTATCTCTAAGTAAATGTGAGTTGCGGTTTTACGGGCTCAAGATGTCCTCATATTTATTAATCCCATCTCTATTACAGAAAGAATAGTGGAAGATCAACTCGATTAAGGGACAGCCTTTCAGCAATAGGATCTATATTATTCAGCCAGAAAGTTATTAAGTAATGCTGGGCTTCCCGAACAGTTCATTTAATATCTTCAGAGCAAGCAAAGTATTTGACCACCTAAATAAAATTGTCTAAAATTATATTTTGACATATACACATATATGTGCATGTTTTTATGTATGGGTGTGTATATAAAAAATGTACAATGGCTTTTAATTCCTGTTAGGCAAAGCAGCAACGGAAAAAAAAAAAAAGTAGAATGATTCAAAAGTCTATTCGGTTATTGAATATATGTAAGTGGAAATACTT
Organism: Moschus berezovskii; assembly: GCF_049115385.1. Classification (NCBI taxonomy): domain Eukaryota; kingdom Metazoa; phylum Chordata; class Mammalia; order Artiodactyla; family Moschidae; genus Moschus; species Moschus berezovskii. The sequence continues at coordinate 31,341,113 of NC_142489.1, read as the reverse complement.
CCAAATATGTTCCTTTGGCTACATCTAAAATATGAGGACTCCTTTATATCACTCCCCTCTTTCCTTTTAATAAATATCTACCAATTTTCAAATGTTTGTCTAGGTTTAATGGCAAAAATAAACAGTTATAGTAATATATATATATATATATATACACACACACACACATATTTATATACATAATAGATATACAAATATCTATATAAAATAGACAGATATGTTTGCATAACAGAAAATATTGATACCAAGCTTAGATGACAGAATTATTTCCCACTCCTTCTCATCATGAAAGAGCCAACGTTGTTGTTGACTCAAACACTCCATGTGCTGGGGAAGCTGAATACAAATCGAACCTGCAACTGGGATTCTCAATCACATATGACCACGCTCTCAATCCAACACTTTATGTCCTTTATTGTTCTAAGAAGTCCGTTCTTAAGATTGAAAAGTATGAAAACCGAGAGAGAGAAAAAGGAGATTCTAGACTTCCTCATGTTTCAAGAGTAACTGTAATCGAAGAAACTAGAAAAGGCAGAAACAAAGGAAAATAATCAAGCGATATAGAATAATCATGAATTAACCATTAAGCAAAGTCAAGGATCTTTAGTTCCTCCTCAAGGGCCATAGATAACATTCTGAGCAATATCCTGTGAACAGTTTTAGAGATACTAAAGACCCAACTAGGCTGAAATGTAAGTACCTAGACCACAGAGTAGTTGGAACCATATGGGCAATGATGTTGACTCCAAACATACTCAGTAACAGGCCAGTAGTAGAATGTCCCCAAACTATATCACACATCCCATGCCCAAACTCACTCTCATTAAAATCGTCCCCCTGAAAGTATTCGGGGAGTGCAGGTCTTTGAAGCACCAGCTGCTAGGACACCTTGCTTGGTTCTACAATAAATTATTTCACAGAAGTGAGTAAACCAAGTTTGGTTGGCTAAGAGTTTAGTTCAGTTCAGTTAAGTTCAGTCGCACAGTGGAGTCCGACTCTTTGCGACCCCATGTATCACAGCACGCCAGTACTCCCTGTCCATCACTAACTCCTGGAGTTTATTACTCAAACCCGCCTCCATCGAGTCTGTGATGCCATCCAGCCATCTCATTCTCTGTCTTCCCCTTCTCCTCCTGCCCTCAATCCCTCCCAGCATCAGAGACTTTTCCAGTGAGTCAACTCGTTGCATGAGGTGGCCAAAATATTGGAGCTTCAGATTCAGCATTAGTCCTTCCAATGAACACCCAGGACTGATCTCCTTTTGAATGGACTGGTTGGATCTCCTTGTAGTCCAAAGGACTCTCAAGAGTCTTCTACAACACCATAGTTCAAAAGCATCAATTGTTCGGTAATCAGCTTTATTCACAGTCCAACTCTCACATCCATATATGACCACTGGAAAAGCCATACCCTTGACTAGATGGACCTTTGTTGGCAAAGTAATGTCTCTGCTCTTTAATATGCTATCAAGGCTGCTAATAATTTTCCACCCAAGGAGAAAGCATCTTTTAATTTCATGACTACAACCAGCATCCGCAGTGATTTTGGAGCCCAAAAAATAAAGTCTGACACTGTATCCCCGTCTATTTCCAATGAAGAGATGGGACCAGAAGCCATGATCTTCGTTTTCTGAATGTTGGCTTAAAGCCAACTTTTTCACTCTCCTCTTTCACTTTCATCAGAGCCTTTTTGGATACTCTTTGATTTCTTCCATAAGAGTGATGTCATGTGCATATCTGAGGTTATTGATATTTCTCGAGGCAATCTTGATTCCAGCCTGTGCTTCTTCCAGCTAGCGTTCCTATCGATGTACTCTGCATAGAAGTTAAATAAGCACGGTGACAATATATAACCTTGACGTACTCCTTTTCCTATTTGGAACCTATCTGTTGTTTCATGTCCAGTTTTAACTGTTGCTACCTGACCTGCAAACAGGTTTCTCAAGAGGCAGGGCAGGTGGTATGAAAGGTCCCATCTCTTTCCGAATTTTCCAGATTTTATTGTGATCCACACAGTCAAAGGCTTTGGCATAGTCAATGAAGCAGAAATAGATGTTTCTCTGCAACTCTCTTGCTTTATCCATGATCCAGAGGATGTTGGCAATTTGACCTCTGGTTCCTCTGCCTTTTCTAAAACCAGCTTGAACATCTGGAAGTTCATGGTTCACGTATTGCTGAAGCCTGGCTTGGAGTATTTTGAGCATGACTTTACTAGTGTGTGAGATGAGTGAAATTGTGCTGTCATTTAAATCATTCTTTGGCATTGCCTTTCATTGGGACTGGAATGAAGACTGACCTTTACCAGTCCTGTGGCCACTGCTAATTTTTCCAAATTTGCTGGCCTACTGAGTGCAGTACTTTCACAGCATCATCTTTCAGGATTTGAAATAGCTCAACTCGAATTCTGTCATGTCCACTATCTTTGTTCGTAGTGATGCTTTCTAAGGCCCACTTGACTTCATATTCACTTGACTTCACTTTCCAAGATGTCTGGCTCTAGGTCTTTGATCACAACATCACGATTATCTTGGTTGTGAAGATCTGTTTTGTACAGTTCTTCTGTGTATTCTTGCCAGTTCTTCTTAATATCTGCTGTTTCTCTTAGGTCCGTACGATTTCTATTCTTTATCGAGGTCATCTTTTCCTGAAATGTTCCCTTGGTATCTCTAATTTTCTTGAAGAGATTTCTTGTCTTTCCCATTCTGTTGTTTTCCTCTATTTCTTTGCATTGATCGCTGAGCAAAGCTTTCTTATCTCTCCTTGTTATTCTTTGGAACTCTGCATTCAGATGCTTATACTTTTTTTTTTCTTCTTTTGTTTTTTGCTTCTTTTCACAGCTATTTGTAAGGCCTCTCCGGACAGCCACTGTCCTTTTTTTCATTTCTTTTCCGTGGGGATGGTCTTGGTCCCTGTCTCCTGTTCAATGTCATGAACTTTCGTCCATAATTCACCAGGCATTCTATCTATCAGATATAGTCCCTTAAATCTATTTCCCATTTCCACAGTATAATCATAAGGGATTTGATTTAGGTCATGTCTGAATGGTTTAGTGGTTTTCCCTACTTTCTTAAATTTAAGTCTGGATTTATTAGGAGTTTATAATCTGAGTCACATTCAGCTCTGGTCTTGTTTTTGCTAACTTTATAGAATTTCTCCATCTTTGGCTACAAAGAATACAATCAATCTGATTTCGGTGTTGACCATCTGGTGATGTCCATATGTGGAGTCTTCTCTTCTGTTGCTGAAAGGGGTTGTTTGCTATGACCAGTGTGTTCTCTGTGCAAAATTCTATCAGTCTTTGCCCTGCTGCATTCCGTGCTCCAAGGCCAAATTTGGCTGTTACTCAAGGTGATTTTTGAATTCCTACATTTGCATTCCAGTCCCCTATAATGAAAAGGACATCATCTTTAAGTGTTAATTCTAAATGGTCTTGTAGGTCTTCATAGAACCATTCACCCTCTGCTTTTTAAGTGTTACTGGTTGAGGCATAGGCTTGGATTACTGTAATATTGAATGGTTTGTTTTGGAAATGAACAGAGATCATTCTGATCGTTTGGCGATTGCATCCAAGTACAACATTTCGGACTCTTTTGTTCTCCATCATAGCTACTCCATTTCTTCTAAGGGATTTCTGCCCACAGCAGTTGATATAACGGTCATCTGAGTTAAATTCACCCATTCCAGTCCATTTGAGTTCACTGATTCCTAGAAGGTCTATGTTCACTCTTGCCATCTCCTGTTTGACCACTTCCGATTTGTCTTGATTCATGGACCTAACATTCCAGGTTCGTATGCAACATTGTTCTTTGCAGCATCGGACCTTTCTTCCATCTCCAGTCCTATCCACAACTGGGTACTGGTTTTGCTTTGGCTCCGTCCCTTCATTTTTTCCTGAAGTTATTTCACCACTGATCTCCAGTATCTTATTTGGTACCTACCGACCTGGGGAGCTCCTCATTCAATATCTTATTTATTTATTTATTTATTTTTTTTGCCTATTCATACTGTTTTTGGGGTTCTCGATGCAAGTATACTGAAGTTGTTTGTCATTCCCTTCTCCAGTAGACCACATTCTGTAAGACCTCTCCACCATGATCTGCCCATCTTGGGTGGCCCCACACAGCATGGCTTAGTTTCACTGAGTTAGAGAAGGCTGTGGTCCATGTGATCAGATCTACTAGTTTTCTATGATCACGATTTCAGTGTGTCTGCCCTCTGATGCCCTTTCGCAATACCTACCATCATATTTGGGTTTCTCTGACCTTGGTTGTAGGGTATCTCTTCACGGTTGCTCCAGCAAAGCACAGCCACTGCACCTTACCTTGGACAAGGGGTATCTCCTCACGGCTGCCCATCCTGATCTTGAATGTGGAGTAGCTCCTCTCGGCCCTCCTGTGCCCAAGCAGCCAGCGCCATTTGGATGTGGGGTAGCTCCTTTCGCCCGCTGTCCCTGGCCTCGGGCATGGGGTAGCTTCTCTTGGCCGCCACCGATAATCCCTTTTATTTCAGAAACCAAACAGTTTTACTGATGTGATTTCTCCGTATAAAAATTCTTTAGGAATGAAATTTTGCAGGTTTATGGTTTTGGTTGCTATTTATGCAAGGAGCCTGTATTTTAAGTTGATGCTGAAGTAAACGCTTGTTGAAAATTACCCTTCAATTTCTAGGAGACCAGTGATGTTGTGATGTCACAGCTACCCTTCACTTGCTAGGAGACCAGTGAGTTTCTGTTGTCACAGTTACCCTTCCACTGTTAGGAGACCAGTGCATTTTGGAACCACTGTGATGGTCTAGGGAGTTTCCCCCTTAGGCCAGCCAAGCAGCATTTGAATTTGCTGTGTGTAAAGTCAGAAAAATGAGAAAAGTATCTGAAGAAAAATTTTTCTGAGATGGCACGTATTTCTTCAGAAATTCAAGATGTGCCTCCTAACGATGAATCCACTGCTTCAGAAACCTCCATCAGACCTTTGTATGATTATACACTTGCTGGGGACTCAGTTTTGCGATCTCTTATTGAAGAATGTGCTTTTCAGGATTTGTCTGAGGAAGTTCTGAGGACAAAGCCACGTTACACATTTTCTATCTCTGAAACAGGTGAGCTGAATGATTTTCTTTCACTAACTTTTCCACAAAAATTGTGGAATATAGGCGGGAGACTCCCGGCTCCAGCGGCGCAGGCGCAGACGCGGGAGACGCCCGGCTCCGATGGCGCAGGCGCAGACACGGGAGATGCCCGGCTCCGGCAACATAGGCGCGGGAGACGCCCTGCTCCGGCGCAACCGACCACGTGCAGAATCGTGGCTGAGATGAGCTACCCCGCGCCCAGGGTTAGGGCGGTGGCCAAGAGGAGCTGTACCACGTTCAGGAGGCGGTGGCTGCTTGGGCACCGGAGGGCCAAGAGGAGCTGATCTACATTCAAAGCAGGAGGCGCGGCCTTAAGGAGATACCCCTCGTCCAAGGTAAGGTACAGCGGCTGCGCCTTGCTGGAGCAGCTGGGAAGAGATACTCCACGACCAAGTGGAATATAAGAATCCAGTGTTCTGGGGAGGAAGAAACAAGATGGCAGAAGGATAAGATGGCAAGACCACTTTCTCCCCCACAAATTTATCAAAAGAACATTTGAACGTGGAGTAAAGTCCACAGAACAACTTCTGAATACTGGCAGAGGACATCAGGCTCTCAGAAAAGCAGCCCATTGTCTTCTAAAGGAGAGAGAAGAAATCCAGCTCCACCCACCAGAACACCGACACATGCTTCCCTAACCAGGGAACCTGGACAAGTCACCCATCCAACCCCACACACAGCGAAGAAACTACGTAATAAAGAGAACTCCACAAACTGCAAGAAGAGGGAAAGGCCACCCCAAGCAAAGCAATATAAGCAAGATGAAGAGGCAGAGAAATACCCAGCAAGTAAAGGAACAAGATAACTGCCCACCAACACAAACAAAAGAAGAAGATATAGGGAATTTACCTGATAAAGAATTTCAAATTTTGATGGTGAAAATGATTCAAAATCTTGAAAGCAAAATGGAGTTACAGATAAATAAGCTGGAGAAAAGGATTGAGAAGATGGAAGAAAGATTTAATAAGGACTTAAAAGAAATAAAAAAGAGTCAATATACAATGAATAATGCAATAGATGAGATCAGAAACACTCTGGAGGGAACAAACAGTAGAATAACAGAGGCAGAAGACAGGATAAGCGAACTAGAAGATAGAATTGTAGAAATAAATGAAACAGAGAGGAAAAAAGAAAAACGAATTAAAAGAAATGAGAACAATATTAGAGACCTCTGGGTCAATGTTAAACGCTCCAACATTCGAATCATAGGAGTCCCAGAAGAAGAAGACAAAAAGAAAGACCATGAGAGAATACTTGAGGAGATAATAGTTGAAAACTTCCCTAAAATGGGGAAAGAAATAATCACCCAAGTCCAGGAAACCCAGAGAGTCCCCAACAGCATAAACCCAAGGCGAAATACTCCAAGACACATATTAGTCAAATTAACAAAGATCAAACACAAAGAACAAATATTAAAAGCAGCAAGGGAAAAGCAGCAAATAAAACATAAGGGGATTCCCATAAGGATAACAGCTGATCTTTCAACAGAAACTCTTCAGGCCAGAAGGGAGTGGCAAGATATACTTAAAGTGATGAAAGAAAATACCCTACAGCCCAGATTACTTTACCCAGCAAGGATCTCATTCAAATAAGAAGGAGAAATCAAAAGCTTTACAGACAAGCAAAAACTGAGGGAATTCACCTTCACCAAACCAGCTCTCCAACAAATGCTAAAGGATCTTCTATAGACAGGATACACAGAAAGAGTGTATAAACTTGAACCCAAAGCAATAAAGAAAATGGCTACGGGATCGTACTTATCAATAATTACCTTAAACATAAATGGGTTGAAATTTTCAAAAAGGCTAGGAAACAATTCTCATAGCCATCAATAGTTCAGTGTTGAGTTCATGAATAGTTTTTAAAGTTTGGGACAAACTGTAGTATTTGCTATTTGAAGTACTATTTGTAATTGGCATATTACGATGTTAACATTGGTCTTCATTTCCATCTTAAAACGCCTAAAAATGCCTAACAGGTTTTTAGATTTGTGAATTTTAGTTGAAATGTATTTTACGATGTTACTAAACCTGCAGAAATATTGAAATATTTCAGAGAACTTATTCACTGTACATTTAATTTATTTTGTTTATAAAAGTTATGAACTGTAGAAAGTTTTACTTGTTGGGTCAAATGCTTGTTGCTTCAAATGCTTGTTGCATTTGAAGTGCTAGTTACAAGAAAATCAAATACCTTCAATGTATAAATGCTATTAAGTTTTTAAAGGACTCTGGAGTATAAGTAAGTTTATTTAAAGAAATTTATTCTGTTCAACTTGAAAAAAATAAATAAATAAAATTGGAAAAAAATAAAAAAATAAAATTAAAAAAAAGTATACAAAAAAATAAAAATAAACTGAGTCTTGCTCAGTACAGTAAAAAAAAAAAAAAATTGTGGAATATAGTGGAAAGTGATCAATTTCAATCTATTTGGTGGGATGAGAGTGGCACTTGTATAGTGATCAATGATGAACTCTTCAAGAAAGAAGTCTTGGAAAGAAAAGCGCCTTTCAGAATATTTGAAACCAATAATATGAAAAGTTTAGTTCAATAGCTGAACCTTTATGGGTTTAGTAAAATGTGACAAACTCTTCAAAGATTTGCTTCACTATCTGACTTTCTGGAAGAAGAAAACATCATCTCTTTTTTGAGCAAGGTATCCCAAAATTTTCACTTATTGGCAATATGTAAGATTAAATCATGTGACCTAGAAAACATGTTACCATATGTAGCTAAAACGGAATTCAAAATTGACATAGCAATTTGTTGAAAAACCTTTATTGTTTAAAGTTGAGACAGCTGAAGGATATAATATTTGATGTTTAAAAATCTTTCCAATCAACTTTAAACAAGATACGAGTCTTGAAGCTACCTACGGTATTTACTATATATATACAACATATTTTTAGTTGAGGAGCATATTTGTTTCTAACATGTTAGCTGTTAAAATTACTCTGGAGGCATTTAATTTGATGGAATTTAATTGGTATCATTCAAGGAATTATTTTTTTCTTTTCTAATTTTATTTATTTTAATTGGAGGCTAATTACTTTATATTATTATATTGGTTTTGCGATTTTTTGGCATGAATCTGCCCCGGGTGTACATGTGTCCCCATCTTGAACCCTCTTCCACTTCCCACCCCATCCCAACTCTCTGGTTCACCCCAGTACAGCAGCCCAGTATATCCTGTATCTTGCATCAAAACTGGACTTATGATTAGTTGCACATATGATAATATACCTGTTTCAATGCCATTCTCCCAAATCATCCCGTCCTCGCTCTCTCCCACAGAGACCAAAAGACTGTTCTATACATCTGTGTCTCTCTTGCTGTCTCATTTACAGGGTTATCGTTATCACCTTTCTAAATTCCATATACATGTGTTAGTATACTCTATTGGTCCTTTTCGTTCTGCCTTAATTCACTCTGTATAATAGGCTCCAGTTTCATCCGTCTCATTGGAACTGATTCAAATGCATTTTTAATGGCTGAGTAATATTCCATTGTATTTATGCACTATAGCTTTCTTATCCATTCGTCTGCAGATGGACATGTAGGTTACCTCCATGTCCTGGCTATTATAAACTGTGCTGCGATAAACATTGGAGTACATTTGTCTCTTTCAATTCTGGTTTCCTCAGTGTGTATGCCCAAGAGTGTGATTGCTGGGTCGTATGGCAGCTCTATTTGAAGTTTTTGAAGGAATCTCCACACTGTTCTCCATAGTGGTTGTGCTGTTTGCATTCCCACCAATAGTGTAAGAGGGCTCCCTTTTCTCCACACCCTCTCCAGCAATTATTGCTTGTAGACTTTGGAATATAAGCCATTCTGACTGGTGCAAAATGGTACCTCATTTTGGTTTTGATTTGCATTTCTCTGATTATGAGTGATGTTAAGCATCTTTTCGTGTGTTTGTTAGCCATCTGTATGAAGGAATAAACTTTTATAGTTTAGCTTTTATGGCAGTTTTACCTTGGTTTATAAGGAAACTAAATAATTGTTTCCTTTGACTTTAGTTACAGATCTACTATAATCCAAATTTCAAAAGAGGCTATCCTCAACTATTAGTAAGAATAGAAAGAAGATTTGGGATTAACAATGTGTCTGCAATATCTTCATTAGTTCAAAATTGCAAGAAGAAACATGTTAAAGCAAGTGTCAACATAGATGATTGTAACTCTGAAATCCTTCCTGAAACTAGTGGAGAGAGTACATTTTCAGCCATCACTTTAAGTGTGCCTTTCATACAAATGCCTCACATCAGCCAGACAGTCGCTAATACAAGAGATCTAGCTCTGTGTGGCTTACCTTCCCCATCATCAATATCAGTTAGCCAAACAGAACAGATTGTGGGAGATCAACCTGCTGTTTTAAATCAGTTGAGCATGTTTAAGTGGCACTCACATAGCAGCTACACTCAGGTAAATGGCCACGTTGAGGACTTGCCTACTACAACTACATCGACTTCCCAGAACCACATCGTATCTCCATTTCAGGGCAGTTATTCTAGGCTGATGATGGAGTCTTCTAAGTTTCCAGATAGATATAGTGATATGTCAGCCCATGACAGTCCCTTCCGTGACCTTCAAAAGAGAGGCAACTCATGGCCTTCAGTGCCAAAGATCACTTATACATCTGCCTCCTCTCTTTCAGGTCAACTCATCAAGAATCATCGTTATATGTAAACCATGCTAATTAAAACGGACCTATCAAATAAATGCCAGATTATGGAGCCTAATGAAGACTGAAATTTTTGTTGGGAGATGTCAACAAATACCTACAATTCTTGTATTTGAACAATAAAGTTACATGTTCATCTTCATAATTTCATTTTCTTTGTTCAAACATTGAAGAGAAACGTGAGGCTTTAGTTTAATGTCTGGCTATTTTACCGCACTGTTTTATAAACTCTTCAGAAAAAGAAAATATTCATTATGCATCCTAGGTCAATTACACCTGATCTAATATTTGTAAGCAAGAAAACTAGAACAGAAGGAAAAGAGGTAACAGATGTAACGTGATTTCTGCAATCACCCCTGCTGAAATGAATGGGTGTCTACATTAGGAGTATGTGGCTGAAGGAAGATACAAATTAAAAAAAAAAATTCAAATGCATAGTATGTACCTTAGTGCATTCACAGTTATGTTATATTCTATTAGATACTGGTAGAGTCTTAAAAGGGTAACAGAAGGTTATCTTCAGTATAGAAATTCATTATGTACTTGAAAATATAAAATCATGAACATCAAAATCATGATCACCACTGTACTGTCACTGTGACACCAAAGATAACATGACATAATCAGTGACTGGCCCATGGTCAGCACAAGGTATGTATTTTACAAGTGATAATGTATAGGGACATTTTTGTTCTGCTGTCCTTAATTGAAAGCGACAGTGAAGTAGCTCAGTAGTGTCAGACGCTTTGCGACCCCTGTGCACTGTAGCCTACCATGCTCCTCCATCCATGGTATTCTCCAGGCAAGGATACTGGAGTGGGTTGCCATTTCCTTCTGCAAAAGTCTTCCCGACCCAGGGATTGAACCCGGGTCTCCCACATTTTAGGCAGACTCTTTACTATCTGAGCCACCAGGGAAGACGCTGTACTTAAGGCAAGCCTTTATTTGCTGACAACATGATTCCACCCTATATTTCCTAAAGCATGTTTAGATGTTGCTTATCAGTTCCCACAGAGACAGAATAAATTCCTGGTGGTGATTGTAGCACATAAGTATGATTAACAAGTTCTGTGAAGACATGGTATCTTTTTTCCTTAATAATTTCATTGTCTTTCTCTTATACTGTGCTTCCGGAGCTACAATCTCTCAACCTAATTTCAGCCATGCTAAGCCCCTTCTCACAATTTTGTCTCAACTTTTTCTTGGGGTTGGAACTGCTGTTTGCCCTCCTACCAAGTTGAGCCCAGATATCAGGATTTCCGTGGGTTTTGGGCCTACTCTCTTTATGTATCTTTCACATCAGCTAAAATTAGAGCCTGCAAATGATACATTTTAAGTACTTACTAAGTTATCAATAACTGGAGAAGGAAATGGTAACCCACTCCAGTATTCTTGCCTGGAGAATCCCATGGATGGAGAAGCCTGGTAGGCTACAGTCCACAGGGTGGCAAAGAGTCGGACACGACTGAGCGACTGAACAGAACAGAACAAGTTATCAATAAAGAGATGCCATAACCAATCAAATGCTATATACATTACTCAACATATTCCTATAACCTTCAGTATTATCATAATTGACCTTTCCTCTTTAGTGATAACTTTTTCCAAGTTGATAAATATTTATTATATTTACACGAATGTTAAATGTGAGAATTTAAATTATAATAAGACTGCTGCTCTCATGAAATTTACAGTCTATAAGAACCCATTCTAAGCTTATAGTTTCAGGCCCCAGTGCTCTAAAATTCAATAGTAGTTGTGGAGACACGAATATTAAAAAAAAAGAATCATTAATTTTAATAATCTAGAAAAGTCATGGAGTAAGCAGGGATCAATATCAATGGTTGATCCCAAGTATATTTCACAACGAAATACTCTGAACATAGTGTCTGCTTGTTGGACTATCCAGATATCATGAACACTACCTAGAAATGTTTGAAATCTCAAATTTGGGGTCATTCCTTTAGATGATGGTGTCAACATCAAGTCAGATCCCTGTTGTGGGGTGGTTACCCACATAGGACAACACCAAATTCAGTTGACCGCTTTAATTCTTGCAGCTAATGAACAGTGAAATCTGTGGAATATCTGTGTAGATAAGGGAGTGGTCCACAAACATACTTTTTCTTTTACTGAAAAATTACATTCAATATAGGTGAGAATGCCATGTTTAGAGAGGTGAGCATTTTGAAGCCATGCTAAATGTTATTGAAATTGGTGTCCATAGTTATGATTTCAAGCCCAAAGTTCAATGCTCCTGTTTTAGATTTCAGGTTTTTAATGAAATTAAAAGGCACTTACTCCTTGGAAGGAAAGTTATGATGAACCTAGATAGCATATAAAAAGCAGAGACATTACTTTGCCAACCAAGGTCTGGCTAGTCAAGGCTATGGTTTTTCCAGTGGTAATGTATGGATGTGAGAATAGGACTGTTAGGAAAGCTGATCGCCGAAGAATTGATGCTTTTGAACTGTGGTGTGGAGAAGACTCTTGAGAGTCCCTTGGATTGCAAGGAGATCCAACCAGTTCATTCTAAGGGAGATTAGTTCTGAGTGTTCACTGGAATGATTGGTGCTGAAGCTGAAACTCCAATACTTTGGCCACCTCATGCGAAGAGTTGACTCATTGGAAAAGACTCTGATGCTGGGAGGGATTTGGGGCAGGAGGAGAAGGGGAAGATAGAGAATGAGATGGCTGGATGGCATCACCAACTTGATGGAGATGAGTTTGGGTGAACTCCACGTTTTGGTGATGGACAGGGAGGCCTGGTATGCTGTGATTCATGGGGTCGCAAAGTGTCAGAAAAGAATGAACGACTGAACTGACTAACTGACTGACGATGTTGTCAAATTTTCATCCTTTGAGCAATATCACCTTAAAGGTGATTCTATTTGCTATTTCATTGTCATGTACTGATTATTCGTTCTCAGTCCCTTTTACCTTCTTTTCATGTTCTGCTTTGACTGGCAGGTCCTTCTCATAAAGAACGGGAATAATCCACTTAGTCCTCTGTGATAACTTGGAAAAGACATGGAGAAGGACTTTCAATATATCATGTTGAAAAGCTACTGTTTTTGTTCCCTCCTGAAACAAAAACAGTACTAACCTGTACTAACTGCATTAACCTGTATTTCAGTTGTCCTACCAAGGGAAACCTGGTTACATGGTCCATTACCTTTGTTATCAATTCCCATATGGCTTTAAAATATCACTACCTGTCATTCTCTAAAGCTTATAGAGAAAATAGCTCAAAAGCTTAGGGAAGCACTGTACATGAATTCAATTTTCTTTCCTTTATGTATTTACTTTATAATTGGTGCATAAAATTGTAAAACTGAAAACAAAAAAATAAGTGAGGTAAATACAGAAGATTGGGGCAAAAAGTAGAAAAATTGATGGGAGAAGGTCAGGGGATGAAATTGGATGCTTAAAGTATAGCAAGCAAATGTGACACTGAAGGGCCTAAAGAGGTCAATGTGACTTCAATATTGTTACACTACAATTTTATTTTCATTATATCACACAATAGTTTTTCATGCAAAAATTGTAACTTCCCATGGGATGTAGATCAATGTTCTATCTTTTGAAACATTCTGATTTAAAATGTCACTAGAGTGAAATCACTTAACTACAAAATGACTTCCAACATTAGGCCTAGAAACAGATAACAGAGAACTCTGTGCACTTCATAGGTGTCCTTCAGTGAGTCCTTCGGTTTTCTTTTCCTTTCATAATTGTGTTTTGGGCATGTAAGATTGTGACTCTCCTTGTGTGTGTCTATATTTGTGTATCAGATTAAGAATGTGATTGTGAGTGTACGTCTGGGTTCTCTTTTGGACTTTTATGTTGGAGATTTTGGCTGAAGTATCGGCTAATTCAATAGTATAAAGAGGCACAAATTAAAATGTCCCTTCAAAAGTCTGCTTTAGTATTTCAAAGAACAAGACAAAGGGATGAGTCTCAGAGATTGAAAGCATTTCGATAATAACCAAAGCACTCCACCCTAAGATACTTAAAATCTATGGCACTGTCACAATCAGCACAGCAAAAGTTGAGAGGGGCCTTAGTAGTCTGTGATGTCTGGCAATAACAAAAACACACACCTATTAAATTGGCAATACCAGAGAAGCTAAACAAATGTGTGGAGTTTCAACCAGGCCTTCGTATAATAGGATACTATCTTCCTATAGGAGGTGGCACACTCACCAATATGAATAACATTCTTAGGGATCAAAGAAACTAATGATGAAATCTGTAATTCGGTTCTCACATGGCAGAAGTGGCCTTCCTCCTTCACAAGGGTATCAGTTAAAATAGACAATTAAATAGAAGGAAGTGATAACATGGCCCACATACTTCGTAGATAAAATCTTCAATATCCAAGCCCTACCACACTGATAAGATGATGACTATACGGGAATTCTGGTTTCAGCTCTGTGAGGCAATCATCATATAATGGCACTGAAACATATATATGATCATATGTGCAACGAATCTCCAGTCCAGGTTTGATGTATAATACAGGATGCTCAGGGCTGTTGTATTGGGGTAAACCAGAGGATTTGGTTGGGGAGGCAGGTGGGAGTGGGGTTCAAGATTGGGAACACATGTGCACCCGGGGCAGATTCATGTCAATGTATGCCAAAACCAATACAATAATGCAAAGTAATTAGACTATAATTAAAATAAATAAATAAATGAAAAGAATGTATGAATATTTGAGATACACTGAGTGCAAATCGATTAAGGCAATAGTCTTGAGATCTGATTCAAAGAGGAAAACTGTGTTCTCCCTGTCTTCAGTTTCATGGGACTTCACATGTTTTCACACAGTTCCACAATTCTCAACCCTCATCTGAAGACAAAACCTGTGACATTAAAAGAGGAATGGTCTATGTACAGAGAAGGCAAGTAGCAAAGTTTAAATGAATCGAGTCTCCTACCTACATCCTTGCTTAGTAAGGTAACCCCTTGTAAGCTTTCCTAAGGGTAACTAGAATACACAACTCAGAGATGCTTCTCCCAGGATTACAGAGTTTGATTGAGAAGATATAAGTTTGCTTAACTCTCACCTCATCCTTAAGATCAAATATCAGCCTGTTAACAAATCAGAAGATGGGCAGTTCTAGCAGACACAGACAATACCTGCTTCTGCCTAAGACCAAGATTGTAGATCAAAGTGGCTGATGCGGTAAGGTTTCTGTCTCAGGATACCATATGACTCCTCAGGAGTTCTCCTTTTCTGGGAAGCTCTCCAAAAACATTGTGAGAAGTACAATGTGAAGGAGGAAAAGAAGGAAACTGACAAGAACATTGTTCTTTCTAATTGTCCTGAATATCACTTATCATCTCAGGTACAATGACAGGCTTAACATGCTATCTGAACTATCTCCCAGCAATGCCAAGACTAATTTTTTGATATAGTTCAGTCACTCAGTCTTGTCTGACTCTTTGTGACTCCATGTACAGCAAGAACCCGGGGATCGCCTGCCCTTCAAATCTCCCAGAGGTTTCTCAAATCCATGACCTTTGAGTCAGTGATGCTTTACGGCCATCTCGCCCTCTGCCGTTCCCTTCTTCTCCTGTGCCCAATCTTTCCCAGCATCGGTTTCTTCCCAGTGATTTTGCGCTAGGACTCATGTGACAGATATATTGGCTCTTCATGTTCAGCATCAGTCCTTCTCAGACAGTCAGAGATGATTTCCTTCATGCTTTTCCAGTTTGAACTCCACGCTCACCACGGAACTCGCACACATCTTCTCCAGGCGTTGTTGCAAAGCGTCAATATTATGGCACTCAGTTCTGGTGGTTCTGCTCATTCCTCAACTCGTTCCTTCTGAAAATCAATGTTGACTAGTCAGGTCTTTTTCAGTAAGCTTTCAGCTTTTTAACATGGTGTCTAGATTGGTCACAGCTTTTCATCAAAGTGCAAGTTCCTTTAAATTTCATGGCTGCAGTCAATTCGGCAGTGACATAGGGGGTCAAGAAAGAGAAACCTGTCACTAATCCAATTGTATCCCATCGATATATCTCAAAATGATGGGACCAAATTCCATGAGCTTATTTTTCTGTGTGTGTTTGTCTTTATATTGTGTTTTAATCCAGCTTTTCCACTCTCCCCTTTCACCTTCATCAGAAGGATCTTTACTTCCTCGTATATTTTACCGATTTTTGTGCTGTCATCTTATAGCTGAGGTTAATCATGCTTCTCACAGTAACTTTGTTTCCAACTTCAGATTCTTTCAGCAAATTACTTTCCATGATGCACTCTGCACAGAAGTCAAATGAGCTGTGTGACAACATATAGCCTTGATGTACCAGTTCATTGTTCCTTGTCCAGTTCCAACTGTTGTGTCTTCACCTGCATGCACATTTCCCAGGAAACCGGTAAGGTGGTCCCATATTCTTATCTCTTTAAGAAAGTGCCACAATTTGTTGTGACCGACATAGTTGAAGAGCTTCCCTGGTGGCTCACATGCTAAAGCATCTGTCTGCAATGGGGCAGACCCAGCTTTGATCAGTCCATGGTGTCACAAAGAGTCAGAAACAACTGAAAGACCTCATTTTCACAAGCAGTCTATGTAAAAGAGACAATAAAGTAGATCTTAATAATTTATGAAATCTCCTTGATTTTTCTATGATCCAAACTTCAATTCAGGTTTACATTAAGATTAAAAGACTAACTACACCTCCCTCTTTTGCTTTTGTTTTGTTTTGCCCTCTCTCTTTCAAGCTGTCATCTAGCAATTGTTACATTCCTGGGCCCTTGCCACCTTCCCATACAAGAATTAAATTATGCCCATGCCACTCTCTGACCTTTGACACCCAGTTAAAACAGTTAAGATTCCAGAGCTGAAATAAGGAATCTGTGTTCTGGGAAAATGTCAGCACAGTTTGACAAATAGCTAGATATTTTCAGAGACTGACTTTTGAGCCCAATTCCTGTACCACCTCTCATCCTGGAAAGAACTATAGTTCCTTAAGCAGATTGCAATTCCTCGTTAGCAGACATTTCAGGAAAAGTAAATCTGTTTATTTGCATGTTCAAAATCAATGATGTACCAATTGCATATATATGTATATAACCTCCCATCAAACTGATTAATTCATGTCAACTAAAGTTTGTTGTTTCACCGGCATGCATAAAGGAATTACAGAGCTAGCCTAGAAATAAGATCAGAATTTCTGATTTCACAGAAAATAAGAGAACATTGAGTGTAACTCTCTCCATGGAGGCATCACAAATAATCTTTATATAAAGGAAACACTTCCTCCAGAGCATCAAATGGATATTAGCAGAAGACCTTGCTCAACAGTGAGGTCTATATGGAAACTAGACATAACTGGAAGAATAGAGGGAAGATGGGAGGAGGACGAGAGGACTAGAAGCAAGCCTGTGTCTTGGGGTGGGAGATGCAGAAGCAGGGAATAGATTGAGGATCCAGGCAAGTCACCTGACTAAACTTAGTTTAATTTTGACTGAAAGGAAGCAAGGTGAAGAAGCTCATGAAATATAGTTTGCCTAGAGTGAAAATCTAACAGAGAATGTGTGGTGTGGTCCTGCATGACCCATATGGCAGTGCAGGTCAACTAGTGTAAAAGGTCCTGGATGATCAAACATGGGGTTAGAAAGACAACCTGGGAGGGAAGTGCTTTTGACTGTGGACATGGAGGTATGCATCTGGGATGACAAATTGTGTAGACAGGAATTCATTTTGAAAAAATCCCAAACAAACAAAGAAGTGGGAACTTAGAACTCAGTCACACAGAGGAGGCTAAGACTTACTATCAGGCAATAGAAAAAGACTAGCTAGAACTATCATGCATGCTTCTGCCACACAGGCTAGAAACCTATCCCATTAGGGCCATGATTTTATTGCCCATGGTCGCTGGCTTCTCCGAAAAACTGATACCACCAGGGTTTCTTAAGTCCCAGCAGCTGTACCTCTTGCTCCTGTGCTCACCAAGGCAGACCCAAGTGTTCCACAAGGGTCTTGGGGGTAGCCTTCTCTGGTGACAACATGAAGAGATTGTTATCAAACTACATCTGAGACTCAGGATCAGGGAAATGAAGGAAAAGGATTGAAAACATTCCCACCAGCTGAGCAAGCCGCAGATTAAATACATGCAATCAACTCTGCAGATGCTCTCTCTATGGGATATAAAAGGACTATAGATTTACAATGAATGAAAATACCCAGGCTCTTGCAGCTCTCAGAACCAATAGGAGTTATCCCAGTTTAGAGTCTGACCTGTCCTTACTGAAGATACAGAGTTAAATTCTGCCCACATTTGGGCAAGTTTTCTAGAGAGGTGGATTTGTGCCGTGGCTCATGTTTAGGACCAGAACCCTGACAGCAGGGACCCGAGGTAAAATTCATTGTACTTATGATGTTCTGCTATGCCACTTGGTCTTTCACTCTTTGTCTCACTTGAAAGCATTCTTATTATTCTTGCTTACTTGGTGTTTTAAGATTGTTTATATCCTATATATTTTTTGTATGTCTTTATTGTGTACTTTCGTTTCCTGCTTTCTGTGCCTTTTGTTGATGTTGTTTCTTGTCATTTTGGTTTTAATAAATATATAGTTCCATATTAACTGTGATTTTCTCTTGTTCTGTGGAAAAGCCTTATCTTTTTTGTCAGAGTTTTAGCCTTTATTCTTCATGTGTCACTCTGCTCTGGTGTTGTTTTATGTCTTACAAGTTATTTGTTAGGTTCTCTTGTTGAATCTGTGTTCTTCCCTAATATTATTACTGCTTCTATTATTTCACTTGTGGTTTGATTTTGATTTCTTACCGTTTGTCTGTCTTCCTTTGTTCCTTCTGTCTATTTTACTATGTGATCTTGGTTCTCTGACTGGAAGTTTATCCTGATCACCTAGGGCTTCAGCACTGTATCATAGACCACCAGAGAATTCCTGGCTCCAACGAATATTAATTGGTGAGATTCTCTGTGAAGGCCTCCATCTAAAATGAAGAACCATTCCACCAAAAAGCCTATACTATCCAGAGCTGCTGCCTCACACCACACAAAATGCAAGACAGAAACACAAGCCAAATCATCCCCAGATCGACTGTCCTTAATCCACTAAACCCATGCACACCTGCAAAAGACCCCTCTGACCCGGTTCTACCATGAGAGAGAGAAGCATCACCTGTTGCTACAAGAATGTAGTTGCCAGTCCCTCCTCCTCCAAAGACACACAAACCACTGGACCAAACTTATACACTCATGATACAGACTGGAAGCAGGTAGTTCCATCCTGCACCCCGGGCAGAAAAGACTAGTTACATAGTAAGCTAAGCAAATCTGAACACAGTAAAGCATTTTGCAGGCAAAGAAACAAGTTAAAATCACATAAGACGTAATTGAAGAGGAATTAGAAATTGTCGCAGAAAAATAATTGAGAGTAACGATAGTAAAGATGATCAAACCTCTCTGAAAATAAATGGAGATCATGCAAGAAACATTTCAAAAGGGCATGGAACAAAAGAAATCAAACTTTAAATAAGAAGCAGACCCGACAATTCAATTGATACTGAACTAGATTTCACCCAAAACCAGAAGAATGCAGTTTCTTCGCAAGGTCAAATGAAATATTTCTGAATAAATCACAAACTGGATCACTAATCAGGACTTGATAAATTTAAAATAATCAAATTGTATCAGGCTTTGTCATTTTTTTTTTTTTTTTACCACAGTGTTATGATTTACATGCCATTCACGTGTGGGGGAGATAAAACAAAAATAAATAAATAAATAAAAGCATAAATAACAAAGAAAAAACTGAAAAGCGTGAATATATTGAGGCTCATGCACACACCTCTTCATGATTAAGAAATCAATGACAAAATGAGAGAGAAAAAAAAAATGTGTGTGTGTGTGTGTATCAGTTCAGCTCAGTCCGTCAGTCGTGTAGGACTCATTACGACCTCATGAATCAGAGCACCTCAGGCCTCCCTGACCATCACCAACTCACAGAGATCAATCAAACTCACATACATAGTGTCTGTGATGCCATCCAGCCATCTATTTCCCTGCCTTCTCCTTCTCCTTCTGTCCCCAATCTCCAGCATCAGAGTCTTTTTCAGTGAGTCAACTAGTCGCATGAGGTGGCCAAAGTATTGGAGTTTCAGCTTTAGCATCAGTCCTTCCAATGAACACCCAGGACTGATCTCCTTTAGAATGGACTGGTTGGATCTCCATGCATCCAAGGGATTTTCAAGAGTCTTCTCCAAAACCACAATTCAATAGCATTAATTCTTCGGCGATCAGCTTTCTTCCCAGTCCAACTCTTACATTTGTACATAACCACTGGAAAAACCATAGGCTGACAAGACGGGCCTTTGTCGGCAAAGTAATGTCTCTGCTTTTTCTTATGCTATCTAGGTTGGTCATAGCTTTCCTTCCAAGGAGTAAGCGTCTTTTAATTTCATGGCTGAAATCAGCATCTGCAGTGATTTTGGAGCCCAAAATCATAAAGTCTGAAACTGTTTCCACTATTTCCCCATCTATTTCCCATGAAGTATATACTCATAAAAACGAATGACAATGAATTTGTGATTGCATAAAACCCAATAAACAGGATAAAACACTAACTAAACTTACAACTAAAGCAATTAGAGAAAGAAGAATAAACACAAAATCAAAAATTGGCTTTGGGAAAAAAAGAAAACATAGAGAATAGAACAGGGGGAAAAAAAGATGAAAATAGTAGCAAAGATCAATACTACTAAAAGGGGGCTCTTGGAGAGAATAAAGAAAATACATAAAGCTTGAGACAGATTCATCAATAAAAGAGGGAGACCACACAAATCAATAAAGTTATACATAAGAAAGGAGACATTATAACCAACAGCACAGAAATATCAAAGGATCGTGATAGATTACAATAAAGAACTTTAAGCCAATAAAATGTAGAATATGGAAGCCACAGACTACTTCTTAGGAACTCAACTAAGAGGAAACAGAAAATAGGAACACAACATTACAACCCCTAATATTGAAACTGCTATGAAAAATCTGTCAGCTAACAACATTCAAAGACCAGATGATGTCACAGATGTTTTATGAACCATTAAGTTAAATGTTAACATATGGGTTTCTTAAACTTTTCCAAAATACTACAACGGTAGGAAAACCCACAAACTCATCCTACGAGTACAGTATCACCTAATAGCAAAAACAAAGTTAACACAGAAAAGGAAAATTATAGACAAGTATCATATAGATAAACATAGAGGCAAACATCCTCAATAAAATAATCCCAAGAAGAATCTGACAACACATTAAAAGCATCGAACTGCTTTAATATGTGAGGTTTTCCCCAGAAATGCGGACATTCTCCAGTAGCTGCATATCAAACCATGAGATACAGCATAACAAATTTCAGGATTAAAACCATACGATGACCTCAGTTCAGTTCAGTTCAGTCTCTTTGTCTGTCTGACTCTTTGCGACCCAGTGAATCACAGCACGCCAGGCCTCCCTGTCCATCACCAACTCCCAGACTTCACTCAAACTCATGTCCATCCAGTCGGTGTTTCCATTCTGCCATCTCATCCTCTGTTGGCCCCTTCTCCTACTACCCCAATCCCTCCCAGCATCAAAGTCATTCCCAGGGAGTCAACTCTTTGCATGAGGTGGTCAAATATCGGAGTTTCAGCTTTACCATCAGTCCTTCCAATAAACACCCAGGACTGATCTCCTTTAGAATAGACTGGTTGAATCACCTTGTAGTGCAAGGGACTCTCAAGAGTTTTCTCCTACATCACATTTCAAAAGCATCAATTCTTTGGCGATCAGCTTTCTTCACAGTCCATCTCTCATATTTGTACATGACCACTGGAAAAACCATAGCCTTGATTAGATGAACCTCTGTTGGCAAAGTAATGTCTCTACTCTTTCAATATGCTATCTAGGTTGGTGGTAAATTTTCTGCCAAGGTGTAAGCGTCTTTTAATTTCGTGGCTGCAATCAGCATCTCCAGTGATTCTGGAGCCCTCAAAAAACTCTCACACTGTTTCCACTGTTTCCCCATCAATTTGCCATGAAGTGATGGGACCAGATGCCATGATCTTAGTTTTCTGAATCTTCAGCTTTAAGAAAAATTCTTCACTCTCCTCTTACACTTTCCTCCAGAGGTTTTTTAGTTACTCTTCATTTTCTGCCATGAGGGTGGTGTCATCTGCATATCTGAGGTTATTGGTATTTCTCCCAGCAATCTTGATTCCCGATTCTGGTTCTACATCCCAGCGCTCCTCATGATGTCCTCTGCATATAAGTTAAATAAGCAGGGGGACAATATACTGTCTTAATGTACTCCTTTTCCTATTTGGAACCAGCCTGTTGTTCCATGTCCAGTTCTAACGGTTTCTTCCTTACGAGCATATAGGTTTCTCAAGAGGCAAATCAGGTGGTCTGGTATTCCCATCTCTTTCAGAATTTTCCACAATTTATTGTGATCCACACAGACTGTGACATAGTCAATAAGCAGAAATAGATGTTTTTCTAGAACTCTCTTACTTTTTCCATGATCCAGCGGATATTGGCAATTTGATCTCTGGTTCCGCTGTCTTTTCTAAAACCTGCTTGACCATCTGGAAGTTCACGGTTCACATATCGCTGAAGCCTGGCTTGGAGAATTTTGAGCATGACTTTACTAGCATGTGAGATGAGTGCAATTGTGCGGTAGTTCAAGTATTCCTTGGTATTGCCTTTCTCTGGGATTGGAATGAAAACTGATCTTTTCCAGTCCTGTGGCCACTGCTGAGTTTTCCAAATTTGCTGGCATATTGAGTGCAGCACTTTCACAACATCATCTTTCAGGATTTGAAACAGCTCAATTGGAATTCCATCACCTCCACTAGCTTTGTTCATAGTGATGCTTTCTAAGGCCAACTTGAATACACATTCCAGGAAATCTGGCTCTAGGTAATTGATCACACCTTCGTGATTAACTTGGTCGTGAAGATATTTTTGTACAGTTCTTCCGTGCATTTTTGCCACCTCTTTTTAATGATCACCTCAATAGATGCCAAAAAAAAAAAAAAAACTTTGATAAACTTCAACAAACATGTGTGATAAACAATCTTTCCAGAGACCGAGCACAGCAAAAATTACCTCAACATAGTAAAGGCATACAAATCCAAACAACAATGAGGTATCATTTCACACTATTCTGTGTGGTGATCATCATAAAAATCGACAGTAGGGTCCTTCCTTGGTGGTCCAATGGCTAAGGCACCATGATTCCAAATCAGGGATTCCATATTTGATCCCTGGTCATGGAACTAGACTCCATATGCAGCATTTAAGGCCTGGTGTAACCAACTAATGAAGGAAATATGTGTGTGTGTATGTGCATATATATATATATTATAAATATATATAAATTTTAAAATGCAATACAAATATAATTAAAATAAATAAATAAAATAAAATATAAAAAATATAATTTAAATTACATACATATGAATAATATATATATAACATTTAAATATTTATAATATGAATTAACAACTATTATATATATATATAGAGAGAGACACACACACATAAACATGAAAACAATGGATGAAGGAGATGATGTGAAGGAAAGGGAACACTCTACATTGTTTTTCAGTTCAGTTCAATTCAGTCGTTTCAGACTCTTTTGTCTATCACCAGCTCCCACTGAGATAGAGCAGAATATGAATGTTCTTTAGAAAATTATTAATAAAAATACCACATGCCCAAAATCCCACTGTTTGACATATAAACAGAAGAAGCCACCATTGGAAAAAAATAAGCATGTGTATCCCAGTATCCACTGCAATACCACTTACATTAAACAAGTTATGTAACAATCTAGGTGTCCATCTACTGAAGAATGGATAAAGAAGTTATGGTTCATCCACAGGATGGAACATTTCTCATCCAGAAAAAGGAAAAACTTGGATTATTTCTAGAGATATGGATGTATTTGGAGCCTATTATATGGAGTCAAGTAATTCAGAAAAAGAAAGTCCAACATTGTAAATTAATGCATATATATGGAATCTAGAAACCTGTCTCTGAAGAATCTCTCTGAAGCATGGAAAAGGAAATGCAGAGGTAAAGAACCGACTTAGACAGAGTAGTGTAAGTAGAGAGTGGGACAGTTTGAGCCAGATGCCCTGACATATGTACAATACCAAGTATGAAGTAGTTAGCTGGTGAGAAGCTCCTCCTCAGGGCTCTGAGGTGCCCTAGACGAGTGGATTGTCGGGTATCAGAGTAGATTCAAGAGCAGACGGGAGGGCTGCTCAAAAGGGAGGCTCTTGTATATATACTGACAGCCGATTTACACTGTGGTACAGCAGAAAGTAACAAACATTGTAAAGTTATTGTTCTCCAATTTCAAATTGTTTCTTAAATTGAAAAATGAAAGTCAGTGTTTGACCAACTTGGGCAAGTGACAAGAAATGCATCACAGTGTATATGTCAAGTAAAATATGTACCGGTGCTTTTGTCAAGTAAAATCTACACCAAGGACTGCTTTTTATGTATAGACAAACCATAGAGCAAAAGCTTCAAATTCAGAGCTAAAAGAGCCAGAATAAATTCAGACTCTAGATATAAGTATTCCTCACTTCATTTGACTGCCATTCTTTTCTTTTATGCTTTTGATATCTTTAAACTTTATTTATTTTAATTGGAGGCTAATTATATTATTGTATTGGTCTCGCCATACATTGACAGGAATCTGCCTCAGGTGCACATGTGTTCCCCATCTTGAGCCTCCTCCCACCTCCCTTCCCATGATATCCCTCTGGTTCATCCCAGTACACCAGCTCCGAGTATCCTACATCATGCATCGAACATGGACTGGCGATTTGTTTCACATATGATCATATACATGTTTCAGTGCCATTCTCCCCAATCATCCCACCCTCACCCTCTCCCACAGAGGTGCTGGGTTGGATGCACATCTCTGGTCTGAGCCACTCAGCTTCAGGTACTTGCATACTCCACAAAGGCACAGTCTTGGTTGAGCCTGCGATTTGTGCCCTTCCCCGGTCTGAACAACTCAGGTGACCAGGTGTTTGGCCAGTGCGATCGCTGCGACTTATCACCTCCATGGTCCCTGCTGCTGGGTGTTCTGGGCATACAACCACTGCACCTTCTCAGGCGTATGTAGACCAGCCAGAAACCCAAGAAGTCCTGGCGCGCAATGAAGCCTGCCTGCAGTTTTGTATCCGATGCCTTTCTGGGGCCGCAATTGCCCCTTCTGGCTCTGGCTGCCCTCCCCTGCCTGTCTCTGTGGGGGATGGGCCTCTGCAGCTGGCTATTTCTGCTCAGTCCTTTTTTCTGCGAGCGGGTCTGGTGGAGTCTTAGCTTAGGGCTTTTCACCTTTTCGTGGGGTAGCTATCCCACAGTCTGCTTTGCCTCTCCAGTTAGCTCTTTCAGATTGCCTTGAGGCCCTGAGGACCAGAGGCCAGGTCATCAATGCAGCCTACACCTCCCTGCCCAGCCCCCACTTGCTAATGGCAGATGTGGGCATCTGTGCTGCTTCTCCGCTGGGAGTTACCATTGGGCGAGTAATCTGTGGGTTTTGATTATTTCTATCTTTTTCCTCCAGGTTATGTTGCCCTCTGAGGTTCCAAGGCACGCCACAGACTCACAAGTGAGAGTGTTTCCTGGTGTACAGAAACTTCTCTCTTTTTTATGCCTCCCTTCCTGGGACTGAGCTCTGCCACTAGATCTTTTGTCTCTCTTTTTATCTTTTATGTTTTTTCCCACCTCTTTTGAAGAAAACGGGCTGCTTTTCTGGGTGCCTGATGTCCTCTGCTAGCATTCAGAAGTTGTTTTGTGGAATTTATTCACTGTTCCAATGTTCTTTTGATGAATTCTTGGGAAAAAGTGGTCTCAGTATCCTATTCCTCTGCCATCTTCTTCCCTCGTTCCATTTTTTTTTTCTAAAAGTAAAGAAGGATTATCAGTTGATGTCAACAATTTATAGAAACATGAATTCCTTCATATTTTAGTACCTAACAGTAAGCCTGTGATATTCAGGACTATGCTAGTAGGAAATTATAAATGTAGTTTGAAAGTTGAGGTGCTGTACAAGGATCACTTATTTTAAAATCCTGGAATTTGTGCTACTGACTGGGAAAACTTCAGTCAAAAAGGTGAGAATTGTGTTTTCTTCAGCCAGACTTTAATCCTGAGGGGGGATCAGGATGGGGAACACATTTAAACCCATGACTTATTCATATCAATGAATGGCAAAAACCAATACAATACTTTAATTATTCTCCAAATTAAAAAAATAAATAAATTAGAAAAAAGGCTGTATAATAATATTGAATGTCATTTCTGTCAAAAAAGTTTTGATTAAAAGACTTATTTGTCTACTATTAGTATAGCCATTAGGGTTCTTTTATTATTTATTGCTTGAATGAAATTTTACTTTCACAGTAATCACTTTATTTTTATTTATTATTATTAATTACTAATTAGGCTGTGACAGAAGCAAGGTCTCGTGCTGTAAAGAGCAATATTGCATAGGAACCTGGAATGTTAGGTCCATGAATCAAGGCAAATTGGAAGTGCTCAAACAGGAGATGGCAAGAGTGAAGATAGACATTCTAGGAATCAGTGAATGAAAATGGACTGGAATGGGTGAATTTAACTCGGATGACCATTATATTTACTACTGTGGGCAGGAATTCCTTAGAAGCAATGGAGTAGCCATCATGGTCAACAGAAGAGTCCAAAATGCAGTACTTGGATGCCATTTTAAAAAGGACAGAATGATTTCTGTTTGTTTCCAAGGCAAACCATTCAGTAATCCAGCCTATGCCCCAACCAGTAACGCTAAAGAAGCCTAAGTTGAGCGGTTCTATGAAGACCTACAAGACCTTTTAGAACTTACACCCAAAAAAGATGTCCTTTTCATTATAGGGGACAGGTATGAAAAAGTAGGAAGTCAAGAAACACCTGGAGTAACAGGCAAATTTGGCCTTGGAGCACAGAAAGAAGCAGGGCAAAGGCTAATAGAGTTTTGTCAAGAGAACGCACTGGTCATAGCAAACACCCTCTTCCACCAACACAAGAGAAGTCTCTACACATGGACATCATCAGATGTTCAACACCAAAATCAGACTGATTATATTCTTTGCAACCAAAGATGAAGAAGCTGTATACAGTTAGCAAAAACAAGACCAGGAGCTGACTGTGGCTCAGATCATGAACTCCTTATTGCCAAATTCAGACTTAAATTGAAGAAAGTAGGGAAAACCACTAGACCATTCAGATATGACCTAAATCAAATCCCTTATGATTATATAGTGGAAGTGAGAAATAGATTTAAGGGACTAGATCTGATAGATAGTGTGCATGATGAACTCTGGACGGAAGTTCGTGACATTGTACAGGACACAGGGCCCAAGACCATCCCCATGGAAGAGAAATGCAAAAAAGCGAAATGGCTGTCTGAGGAGGCCTTACAAATAGCTGTAAAAAGAAGAGGAGAGAAAAGTAAAGGAGGAAAGGAAAGATATAAGCATCTGAATGCAGAGTTCCAAAGAATAGCAAGGAGAGACAAGAAAGCCTTCCTCAGTGATCAATGCAAACAAATGGAGGAAAACAACAGAATAGGAAAAACAAGAGATCACTTCAAGAAAATTAGAGATTCTAAGGGAACATTTCATGCAAAGATGGGCTCGATAAAGGACAGAAATGGTATGGACCTAACAGAAGCAGAAGATATTAAGAAGAGGTGGCAGGAATACACAGAAGAACTGTACAAAAAAGATCTTCACGACCAAGACAGTCACGATAACGTGATCACTGACCTAGAGCCAGACATCTTGGAATGTGAAGTCAAGTGGGCCATAGAAAGCATCACTACTAACAAAGCTAGTGGAGGTGATGGAATTCCAGTTGAGCTATTTCAAGTCTTGAAAGATGATGCTGTGACAATGCTGCACTCAATATGCCAGCAACTTTGGAAAACTCAGCAATGGCCACAGGACTGGAAAAGGTCAGTCTTCATTCCAATCCCAAAGAAAGACAATGGCAAAGAATGTTCAAACTAGCTCACAATTGCACTCATCTCACACGCTAGTAAAATCATGCTCAAAATTCTCCAAGCCAGGCTTCAGCAATAGGTGAACCGTGAACTCCCAGATGTTCAAGCAGGTTTTGGAAAAGGCAGAAGCACCAGAGATCGAATTGCCAACATCTGCTGGATAATGGAGAAAGCAAGAGAGTTCCAGAAAAACATCTATTTCTGCTTCATAGACTATGCCAAGCCTTTGACTGTGTGGATCACAATAAACTGTGGAAAATTCTGAAAGAGATGGGAATTCCAGACCACCTGACCTGTCTCTTGAGAAACCTGTATGCAGGTCAGGAGGCAACAGTCAGAACTGGACATGGAACAACAGACTGGTTCCAAATAGGAAAGGGAGTACGTCAAGGCTGTATATTGTCACCTTTCTTATTTAACTTATAAGCAGAGTACATCATGAGGAACGCTGGGCTGGAAGAAGCACAAGCTGGAATCAAGTTTGCCGGGAGAAATAACAATAACCTCAGATATGCAGATGACACCACCCTTATGGCAGAAAGTGAAGAGGAACTCAAGAGCCTCTTGATGAAAGTGAAAGAGGAGAGTGATAAGGTTGGTTTGAAGCTCAACATTCAGAAAACAAAGATCATGGCACCTGGTCCCATCACTTCATGGGAAATAGATGGAAAAACAGTGGAAACAGTGTCAGACTTTATTTTTCTGGGCTCCAAAAGCACTGCAGATGCTGATTGTAGCTATGAAATTAAGACGCTTACTCCTTAGAAGGAAAGTTATGACCAAACTTGATAGTATATTAAAAAGCAGAGACATCAGTTTTCCAACAAAGTTCTGTCTATTCAAGGCTATGGTTTTTCCCGTGGTCATGTATGGATGAGAGAGTTGGACTGTGAAGAAAGCTGATCGACAAAGAATTGATGCTTTTGAACTGTGGTGTTGGAGAAGACTCTTGAGAGTCCCCTGGATTGCAAGGAGATCCAACCAGTCCATTCTTAAGGAGATCAATCCTGGGTGTTCCCTGGAAGGACTGATGCTAAAGCTGAAACTGCAATAATTTGGCCACCTCATGCGACGAGGTGACTCACTGGAAAAGACTCTGATGCTAGGAAAGATTGGGGGCGGGAGGAGAAGAGGACGACAGAGAATGAGATGGCTGGATGTCATCACCGACTCTGTGTACATGAGTTTGAGTGAACTCCGGGAGTTGGTGATGGACAGGGAGGCCTGGCCTGCTGTGATTCATGGGGTCGTGGAGAGTCGGACACGACTGAGCGACTGAACTGAGCTGAACTGAATTACTTTACAATATTATACTGGTTTGCAGTACATTGCCATGAATCTGCCGCCGGTGTTCTTGTGTTCCCCTTCTTGAAACCCTCTTTCACATCCTTCCTTCCCTTATACTCCCTCGGATCATACCCGTGCACTAGCCGAAGACGTCCTGCATCATGCTTTGAACCTGGTCTCGTGATTTGCTTAACATGTCATAATACACGTGTTTCAATGCCATTCTCCCAAATCATCCCTCTCCCACAGAGTCCAGAAGACTGTTCTATACACCTGTGTCTCTTTTGTAGTGTCGTATAAAGGCCTATCGTTATCAGCTTTTAAAATTGCACATATATGCATTAATATACTCTATTGGTGTTTTTTTTTTTTCCCCTGGCTTACTTCACTCTGTATACTAGGCTCCAGTTTCATCCACCTCATTAGAGCTGATTCAAATGTATTATTTTTAATGGCTGAGTAATACTTCATTGTGTATATGTCCCAATGCTTTCTTATCCATTCATCTGCAGATGGACATCTAGGTTGCTTCCATGTTCTGGCTATTAGAACAGTGTTGCAATGAACATTGGAGTACATGTGTCTCTTTCAATTCTGGTTTTTCGGTGTATATGCCCAGGAGTGGGATTGCTGGGTCATATGGCAGTTCTATTTCCAGTTTTTTAAGGAATCAACATACTGTTCTCCATAGTGGCTGTACTAGTTTGCATTCCCCCCAACAGTGTAAGAAGGTTCCTCTTTCTCCAAACCCTTTCCAGCATTAATTGCTTGTAGACTTTTCGATAGCAGCCATTCTGACTGGAGTGAAATGGTACTTCATTGTGATTATGATTTACGCTTCTCTAATTATGAGGGATGTTGAGCATCTTTTTCATGTGATTGTTAGATATCTGTATGTCTTCTTTGGATAAATGTCTGTTTAGTTCCTTGGCCCATTTTTTGATTGGGTTGTTTATTTTTCTGGAATTTAGCTGCACGAGCTGCTTGTATCTTTTGGAGATTAATTCTTTGTCAGTTGTTTCAGTGGCTATTATTTTCTCCCTTTCTGAAGTCTGCCTTTTCATCTTGTTAATAGTATCCTGTGCTGTGCAGAAGCTTTTAATTTTCATTAGGACCCAATTGTTTATTTTGCTTTTTCTTACAATATTCTGGGAGGTGGATCATGGAGGATCCTCTTGTGAATTATTTCGGAGAGGGTTTTGCTTATGTTCTCCTCTAGGAGTTTGATAGTTTCTGGTCTTACATTTAGATCTTTAATCCATTTTGAGTTTATTTTCATGTATGGTGATAGGGAGTGTTCTAGACTCATTCTTTTATCAGTTTTCCCAGCACCACTTGTTAAAGAGACTGTCTTTTCTCCATTTTATATTCCTGTTTCCTTTGTCAAAGATAAGGTGTCCATAGGTGCATGGATTTATTTCTGGGCTTTCTATTTTGTTCCATTGATCTGCATTTCTGCATTTATGCCAGTACCATACACTCTTGATGACTGTGGCTTTGTAGTAGAGCCTGAAGTCCAGCAGGTTGATTCCCTCAGTTCCATGCTATTTCAAGATTGCTTTGGGTCTTCGAGGATTTTTTTGTATTTCCATAAAAACTGTGAGATTGTTTGTTGTAGCTCTGTGAAAAATACCTTTGATAGCTTGATAAGGATTGCATTGAAGATGTAAATTACTTTAGTTAGTATACACATTTTCACAATATTTCTTCTTCTAATCCGCGATCACGGTATATTTCTCCATCTATTAGTGTACTATTTGATTTCTTTCACCAGTGTCTTACAGTTTTCTATATATAAGTCTTCTGTTTCTTTAGGTAGATATATCCCTAAGTATTGTATTCTTTTCATTGCAACAGCGTATGGAATAGTTTCTTTAACTTCTCTTTCTATTATCTCATTATTAGTGTATAGGAATGCAAGGGATTTCTGTGTGTTGATTGTATATCCTATAACTTCACTGTATTCTTTGATTAGCCCTAGTAGGTTTCTGGTAGAGTCTGTAGGGTTTTCTCTGTAGAGGATCATGTCATCGCAAACAGTGAAGGATTTACCTCTTCTTTTCCAGTTTGGATTCCTTTTATGTCTTTTTCTGCTCTGATTGCTGTAGCCTATGTTGACATATGTTCCTTCTATTCCCACCTTCTAGAGGGCTTTTATCATAAAGGAATGTTGAATTTTGCCGAAGGCTTTCTCTGCATGTATTGAGATAATCATATGTTGGTTTGTTTCTCTCCAATGTGCTGTATTACATTGATTGATTTGTGGATATTGAAGAATCCTTGCATTCCTGGGATAAAGCCCACTTGGTCATGATGTATGATCTTCTTAATGTGTTGTTGGATTCCGATTGTTAGAATTATGTTAGGGAATTTTGTATCTATATTCATCAGTGATATTGGGCTGTAGTTTTCTGTTTTTGTGGGATCTTTGCCAGGTTTTGTTATTAGGGTGATGGTGGCCTCATAGAATGAGTTTGGAATTTTCCCTTCCTCAGCAATGTTCTGGAAGAGTTTGAGTAGAATAGTTGTTACCTCTTCTCTAAATTTTTGGTAGAATTCAGCTCTGATGCCGTCTGGCCCTGGGCTTTTGTTTCCAGGAAGATTTCTGATTACAGCTTCGATTTCCGTGCTTGTGATGGGTCTATTAAGATTTCCTATGTCTTCCTGATTCAGTTTTGGAAAGTTGTACTTTTCTAAGAATTTTTCCATTTCTTCCAAGTTGTCCCTTTTATGGCTATATAATTGTTGATAGTAGTCTCTTCTGATCCTTTGTATTTCTGTGTTGTCAGTTGTGATCTCTCACTTTTCATTTCTAGTTTTATTGATTTGGCTTTTCTCCCTTTGTTTCTTGATGAGTCTGGCTAGTGGTTTGTCAATTTTATTTACCCTCTCAAAGAGCCAGCGTTTGGCTTTGTTGATTTTTGCTATGGTCTCTTTTGTTTATTTTGCATTTATTTCTGCCTTAATTTTGAGATTTTTTTTTCCTTCTACTAACCCTGGGGTTCTTCATTTCTTCCTTTTCTAGTTTATTTAGATGTAGAGTTAGGCTACTTAGTTGACTTTTTTCTTGTTTCTTGAGGTATGCCGGTATTGCTAAGAACCTCCACCAGCACTGCTTTTACAGTGTTCCATAAGTTTTGGGTTGTTTTGTTTTCATTTTCATTCGTTTCTATGCATGTTTTGATTTTTTCTATGATTTGTTGGTTTTTCAGCAGTGTGTTGTTCAGCCTCCATATGTTGGAATTTTTAATATTTTTTCTCCTATAATTGAGATCAAATCTTACTGCATTGTGGTCAGAAAAGTTGCTTGGAATGATTTCAGCTTTTTTGAACTTACCAAGCCTAGATTTATGACCCAGGATGTGATCTATCCTGGAAAAGGTTTCGTGTGCGCTTCAGAAAAAGGTGATGCTCATTGTTTCGGCGTGAAATGTACTATAGATATCTATTAGGTCTAACTGGTCTATTGTATCATTTAAAGTTTGTGTTTCCTTGTTAATTTTCTGTTTAGTTGATCTGTCCATAGGTTTGAGTGGGGTGTTAAAGTCTTCCTCTATTATTGCATTGTTGCTAATTTCACCCGTCATACTTGTTAGAAAATTGTCTTACATATTGCGGTGCTCCTATGTTGGGTGCATATATTTATAATTGCTATATCTTCTTCTTGGATTGATCCTTTGATCATTATGTAATGTCCTTTTTTGTCTCTTTTCACAGCCTTTGTTTTAAAGTCTATTTTATGTGATACGAGTATTTCTCCTCCTGCTTTCTTTTGGTCTCTCTTTGCGTGGAATATATTTTTCCAGCCCTTCATTTTCAGTCTGTATGTGTCCCTTGATTTGAGGTGGGTCCCTTGCAACAACATATATAGGGGTCTTGTTTTTGTATCCATTCAGCCAGCCTTTGTCTTTTGGTTGGGACATTCAACCCATTTACATTTAATATAATTATTGATAAGTGTGATCCCGTTTCCATTTTCTTCATTGTTTTGTGTTTGAGTTTATACACCCTTTCTGTGTTTCCTTTCTAAAGAAGATCCTTTAGCATTTGTTGGAGAGCTGGATTGGTGATGCTGAATTCTCTCTGCTTTTCCTTGTCTTTAATTTTTTTTTATTTCTCCTTCATACTTGAATGTGATCCTTGATGGGTATAGTAATCTTGGCTGTAGGATATTTTCTTTCATCCCTTTAAATATGTCTTGCCATGGACTCCTGGCCTGAAGAGTTTCTGTTGAATGATGAGCTGTTATCCTTATGGGAATCCCCTTGTGTGTTATTTGTTGGTTTTCCCCTTTTGCTTTTAATATTTGTTCTTTGTGTTTGACCTTTGATAGTTTGATTAATTTTTGTGTTGGAGTATTTCCCCTGTGTTTATCCTGTTGGGGACTCTCTGTATTTCTTGGACTTGGGTGATTATTTCCTTTCCCATTTTAGGGAAGTTTTCAACTATTATCTCCTCAAGTATTCTCTCATGGTCTTTCTTTTTGTCATTTCTTCTGGGACTTCTATGATTCCAATGTTGGGGCATTTAACACTGTCTCAGAGGTCTCAGAGATGGTCCTCATTTCTTTTAATTCGTTTTTCTTTTTTCCTCTCTGAATCATTTATTTCTACAATTCTATCTTCTATCTCAATTATCAAATGTTTTCTGCCTCTGTTATTCTACTGTTGGTTCCCACCAGAGTG
This sequence comes from Moschus berezovskii, assembly GCF_049115385.1. Lineage (NCBI taxonomy): Eukaryota > Metazoa > Chordata > Mammalia > Artiodactyla > Moschidae > Moschus > Moschus berezovskii. Next base: position 31,307,278 of record NC_142489.1, on the reverse strand, counting down.
TATCTGATCTCACCTATTGCATTATTCACTGTATATCGACTCTTTTTTATTTCTTCTAGATCCCTATTAAACCTTTCTTGCATCTTCACGATCCTTGTCTCCAGGTTATTTATCTGTAACTCCAGTTAGTTTTCAAGATTTTGAAACATTTTCACTATCAATATTCAAAATTCTTTATCAGGTAGATTCCCTAAATCTTACTCATTTTTTGGGAAGGCATTTATCCTGTTCCTTTACTTGCTGGATATTTCTCTGCCTCTTCATCTTGCTTATATTGCTCTGTTTGTGGTGGCCTTTCTGTCTTCTGGCAGTTTGTGGAGTTTTCTTTATAGTGTAGTTTCATTGCTCTGTGTGGCCTTCGACGGGTGGCTTGTCAATGTTCCCTGGATAGGGAAGCTTCTGTCGGTGTTCTGGTGGGTGGAGCTGGATTTCTTCTCTCTGGAGTGCAATGAAGTGTCCAGTAATGAATTATGAGATGTCATTTGGTTTGGAGTGGCTTTCGGCAGCCTGTATATTGAAGCTCAGGTCTATTTTCCTGTGTTGCTGTAGAATTTGTGTGGTATGTCTTTCTCTGGAACTTGTGGACCCTTGGGTGTTGCCTGGTTTCAGTGCAGGCATGGAGGCATTTAATGAGCTCCTTTCAATTAATGTTCCTTGGAACAGTAGTTCTCTGGTGTTCTCAGGATTTGGACTTAAGCCTCTGCCTCTGGTTTTCAGTCTTATTCTTGCAGTAGGCTCAAGACTTCTCCATCTGTCTCTTCCAAGGCAGTTCCTTCTGTTTAAGCTTCTTCTGTTTGTTGGTCTCTTCAATGTCTAATTCCCGTCCTGACACAAGGGGTGGTCGTAGACCCTTTTTTAGGCTCACCTGTACAGTCGTGCTGTGGGGAGGGAGGTAAGCTGCAGACAAATATCAGTAGCATCTGTGGAGAGTGCTTGCAGTCTCTCGGCCACACTGGGATTTCCCCCACTCATGGCGTGTGTGCTGTCCCAGTCTACACTGTACAGGCTTTAGGTTGCTCTGCTAGGAACCGTCTGAGGCCGGCCCTGGGTTGGATGTACATCCCTGGCCTAAGTCACTCAGGTTCTAGTTCTCGGGTACTACACAAAGGTGCAGACTTGGTTGGGCCTGCATTGTGTGCCCTTCCCTGGTCCAAGCAGCTCAGGTGACCAGGTGTTTGGCCAGCACTGTCGCTGCGACTTATTGCCTCCCCCGTCCCTGCTGCTCGGTTTTCTGGGTGTACAACCAGCACACCTTCTCAGGCAGATATCGACCGGCCAGAACCCAAGAAGTCTTGGTTAACAAAGAAGCCTGCTTTCAGCTTGGTATTGGATACCTCTCTGGAGCCGCGATTGCCCACTTCCAGCTCTGGCTGCCCTCCCCTATCTGTCTCGGCGGGGGATGGTGGATGCGCTGACCACAGCTGGCTAGCTCTGTTCAGTCCTTTGTTCTGTGAGTGGGTCTGGCGGTGTCTTAGCTTGGGGCTTTTTGCCTTTTCGCGAGTTAGCTATCACACAGTCTGCTTAGCTCTCTTAATTTAGCTCTCTCAGATTGTCTTAAGGTCATTCAGGCCGGGTCCTTACTCTAAGGGATGCAGCCCGTGCCTCCCTGCTCAGCCACCGCTTGCTAGTGGGGAGTGTGGGCAGCTGTATTGCTTCTCCCCTGGGGTTACTGCGAGGCACGTAGTCTGTAGGTTTTAATTATTTATCTATTGTTCCTCCTGTTTCTGTTGCCCTCTGAGGTTCCAAAGGTTGCCACAGATTCACCAGTGAGTGTTTACAGGTGTTTGGAAACTTCTCTCTTTTTTTAAGCATCCCTTCCCGGGATGGACCTCCATCCCTCCCTCTTTTGTCTCTCTTTTTATCTTTTATATTATTTCCTACCTCTTTCCAAGACAATGGGCTGCTTTTCTGGGTGGCTGATGTCCTCTACCAGCATTCAGAGTTGTTTTGTGGGAATTACTCAGCGTTCAAATGTCGTTTTGATGAATTTGTGGGGGACAAAGTTGTCTTCGCATCCTTTTCCTCCTCCATTTTCATGTCTCCTTCCTCACACTAATACTTAAAATTTATTCCATTCTAAGATTCGTTTCTTTCAGAGCCCACCGTTCCTATATATATATATATATATATATATATATATATATATATATATATATTTTAATGCATTACACCATCTTCTATTATACAACCTTAGTTGGTATTTTTTACTACTTTCATTAAGTATATTTTAGAGTGATTTGAAAAAGTAACTCTAGAGACATGGAGTGTCGTTGTTCAGTCAACAAGTTGTCTTCAACTCTTGTGACGCCATGGACAGTTGCACAACAGGCCTCTCTATCTTTCACTATCTCACAGAGTTTGTTCAAATGCATGCCCATTGTATTTCTCATACGGTTCAACCATCTCGTCCTCTGTTTCTCCCTTCTTCTCCTGTCATCAATTTTAAAAGCATCATGAACTTTTCCAGTGAATTGACACTTTGCATCAGCTGGCCAAAACTGAAGTTTCAACTTCATTAGTCCTTTGAATGAATTCTTGGGGGTTGATTTCCTTTAGGATGAATTGGCTTAATCTCAATGCAGTCAAAGTGACCCCTACAAGTCTTTATTTTTTGGGGATTCAAAATCACTACAGATGGTGATTGCAGCCATGAAATTAAAAGACACTTTCTCCTTGGAAGGAAAGTTACAACCAACCTAGATAGCATACTAAAAAGCAGGGATATTCCTTTGTCAACAAAAGTCCATCAAGTCAAGGCTAAGGCTTATTCGGTGGTCATGTATGAATGTGAGAGTTGGACTGTAAGAAAAGCTGAGCACCGAAAAATTGATGCTTTTAACTGTGGTGCTGTAGAAGACTCTTGTGAGCACCTTGCACTGCAAGATCTAACCAGTCCATCCTAACAGAGATGAGCCCTGGGTATCCATTGGAATGTCTCATGGTGAAGCTGAAACTCCAATAGTTTGGACACCTGATACGAAGAGCTGACACATTGGAAAAGACCCTGATGGTGGGTAAGATTGAGGACAGGAGGAGAAGGGGATGGTAGAGGATGAGATGCTTGGATGGCATTGCTGATCAATGGACATGTGTTGGGGTGGTCTCTGGGAGTTGGTTTTGGAGGGGGAGGCCTGGCGTGCTGCGGTTGATGGGTTCGCAAAGAGTTGAACATGACTGAGCGACTGAACTGAAATGAAGCGTCTTCAGCAGCAGCACAGTTGAAAGCCATCGAATCTCCTTCTCTCAGTCTTGTTGATATTCCAGCTCTCACATCTGTACATGACTTCTGGTTAAACAACAGTGGCTTGTGAAGTGGAGGCCTTTGTTACCAAGGTGAATGTCTCTTCTAAATACAATGTCTAGGTTTGCAATAGAGTTTTCTCCAAGAAGAAATTGTCTTTTACTTTAATGACAGCCCTTCACCAAAGTGGAAAGAATGTGGTCCACTGGAGAAGGGAATGGCAAACCACTTAGTACTCTAGCCTTGAGAACCCCATGAAAACCATGAAAACAAAAAGATAGGACATTGAAAGATGAACCATCGGTAAGTTCCCAATATGCTTCTAGAGATCCGTGGAGAAATAACTCCAGAAATAATGAAGCAATTGAGCCAAAGCAGAATCAAGAATCAGTTGTGAGTGGGACTCGTGATGGAATCAGGGTTTGATGCTGTAAAGGGCAATATTGCATAGGAACCTGGAATGTTAGGTCCATGTATCAAGGCAAATTGGAAGTGGCCAAACAGGAAATGGCCAGAGTAAACATTGACATTGTAGGAATGAATGAACTAAGATGGATTGGAATGGGAGAATTTAACTCACAGGACCATTATATCTGTAACTGTGGGCAGGAACCCCTTTGAAGAAATTGAGTAGACACCATAGTCAACAAAAGAGTCCAAAATGCAGTACTTGAGAGCAATCTCAAAAACGACAGAATGATCTCTGTTCTTTTCCAAGGCAAACCATTCAATATCATGGTAATCCAAATCTATGCTCTGATCAGTAACCTTGAAGAAACTGAAGTTGAAAGTTCTGTGAAGACCTACAAGACCTTCTAAAACTAACACCCAAAAAAGATGTCCTTTTCATTATAGGGGAATGGAAAACAGAAGTAGAAAGTCAAGAAACACCTAGAGTACGAGGCAAATTGGCCTTGGAGTACAGAATGTACCAGGGTAAAAGGCTAGTAGAGTTCTGCCAAGAGAACGCACTGGTCAAGCAAACACCCTCTTCCAGCAACACAAGTGAAGACTCTACACATGGACATCGCCAGATGGTCGACACTGAAATCAGATTGATCATACTCTTTGTAGCCAAAATAGAGAAGCTCTATACAGTCAGCAAAACCAAAACAGGAAGCTGACTGTGGCTCAGAACGTGAATTTCTTATTGTCAAATTCAGACAAAAGTTAAAGAAATTGGAAGAAACCACTAGACCATTCAGGTATGAACTAAATCAAATTCCTTATGACTATACACTGGAAGTGCAAAATACATATAAGGGACTAGATTCGATTGACAGAGTGCCTGATGAGCTATGGATGGATGTACCTGCCATTGTACAGGAGACAGGGATCATGACCATCCCCAGGTAAAGAAATGCAAAAAATGAAATGATGTCTGAGGAGGCTTTACAAATAGCTTTGAAAACAAGGGAAACAGAAAGCGAAAGAGAAGAGGAATGATGTATCCATTTGAATGCAGATTTCTAAAGAAAGGCAAGGAGGGAAAAGAAAGCCTACCTCAGGGATCAATGCGAAAAAAGAATGGAACCAATAGAATGGGGAAGACTAGAGATCTCCTCAAGAACATTGGTGATCCTAAGAGAACATCTCATGCAACGATGGTCTCAATAAAGCACAGAAACGGTAGGGATCTAGCCGATGCAGAAACTATTGAGTAGAGGTGGTAAAACACAGAAGAACTGTACAAACATATCTTTACAACCCAGATAATCACGATGGTGTGATCACTCACCTAGAGCCAGACATCTTAGAACGTGAAGTCAAGCTGGCCTTAGGAAGCATCACTACGAACTGAGCTAGTGTAGGTTTTGGAATTTCAGTTGAGCTATTTTAAAACCTGAAAGATGATACTTTCTAAATGCTGCACTCAATATGCCAGCTAATTTGGAAAATTCAGCAGTGGCCACAGGACTGAAAAAGGGTAATATTCATTTCAATCCCAAAGAAAGACAATGCCATAGAATTTGTAAACTACCGCACAATTGCACTCATCTTCAGTTCAGTTCAGTTCAGTCGCTCAGTCGTGTCTGACTCTCCACGACCCCATGAATCACAGCATGCCAGGCCTCCCTGCCCATCACCAAATCTCATCTTACATGCTAGTAAAATACTGCTCTATATTCTCCAAGCCAAGCTTCAGCAATACTTGAACTGTGAACTTCCAGATGTTCAAGCTGGAAAATGGCTTTTAAAAATGGCAGAGGAACCGGAGATCAAATTGCCAAATTCCGATGGATCATCGAAAAAGGAAGAGAGCTCCAGAAAAGGATCTATGTCTTCTTTACTGGCTATGGCAAAGCCTTTGAGTGTGTGGATCACCATAAATTGTGGAAAATTTGAAAGAGATTGGAATACCTGACCACCTGAACTGCCTCTTGAGAAACCTATATGTAGGTCACGAAGCAACAGTTAGAACTGTTTCATGGAACAACAGACTGGTTCCGAATAGGAAAAGGAGTACGTCAAGGCTGTATATCATCACCCTGTTTATTTAACTTATATGCAGAGTACATCATGAGAAATGCTGGGCTGGAGGAAACACAAGCTGGTATCAAGGTTTCTGGGAGAAATATCAATAACGTCAGATATGCCAATGACACCTCCCTTTTGGCAGAAAGTGAAAAATAACTAAAGAACCACTTGATGACAGTGAAAGAGGATAGTGAAAAAGTTCGCTTGAAACTCAACATTCAGAAAACTAAGATTATGGTATCCGGTCCCATCGCTTCATGGCAAATAGGTGGGGAAACAGTTGTAACCATCACTGACTATTTCTTAGGCGCCAAGATTGCTGCAGATGGTGATTGAAGCCATTAAAATTAAAAGACGCTTACTCTCTGGAAGGAAAGTTATGACCAGCCCGGTCAGAATATTATAAAGAAGAGGCATTACTTTGCCAACAAAGGTCCATCTAGTAAAGACTATGGTTTCCCCAGTGGCCATGTATGGATGTGAGAGTTGGACTATAAAGAAATCTGAGCATTGAAGAATTGATGCTTTTGAATGTTGTGTAGGCCAAGACTCTTGAGAGTCCCTTGGACTGCAGGGAGATCCAACCAGTCCATCCTAATGGAGATCAGTCCTGGGTGTTCATTGGAGTCATTGATCTTGAAGACGAAATTGCAATACTTTGGCCATTAAGTGACTCACTGGGAAATTTCCTGATGCTACGAAATATTGAAGAGAAAGGGCATGACATGGAATGAAGAGAAAGGGATGACAAAGGATGAGATGATTGGATAGCATCAACAACTCAATGAAAACGAGTTTGCATAAACCAAAGGAGTTGGTAATGGACAAGGAGGCCTGGTGTGCTGTGGTTAATGGGTCGCAAAGAGTTAGATATAACTGAACGACTGAAGTGAACATTACATATAATTTAAATAAGCAGAGTTACAAAATTCAACGGTGTCATAATCCTTACCCTAATTGGAAGTAGTCTGTTGTTTTCCATCCGGCTCTAACTGGTGTTTCTTGATCTGCATACAGATATTTTAGGAGGCAGGTCAGGTGACCTGGTGTTCCTATCAATTTAAGAATTTTCCACCGTTTGCTGTGATCCACACAGTAAAAACCTTTGTTATAAACAATGAAGTAGAAGAATATGTTTATTTGTTTGTTTGTTCCTGGATCTCTTTTGTTATTTTCATGATCCCACAGATTTTGTATATTTGATTTGTGGCTCCTCTTATGGAGAACAAAAACACTGGACATACTGATTTATACCTGGAGCCCTAAGGGAAATCAGTGCCACTTGCTCTTGGTCGTGGTTCCCGCCAACACCAAGGTGACACTAGGTCTTCAGCATCACTAACGTTGCTATGAAGTTCTGGGAAATGAGTTCTTTAAAAACAAACAAGCAAACAGGCCAGCAAACAAAGGTGAAACTCTTGAAAACTGACTGGGTCATATACAGAGATTTCTGTCCCACTATTCTGAGCTCTACTCCGTCTATCTACCTATTTCTCCATCTTTAGCTGTTAAAAGGACATAAAAAAGGGAACTTTTGTTATTTAACAAAAAATGAGCTTCACTGAATTATAAGGTAGGCCAGGTTTCAAGGTTTACCTTTTTCTTGAATTTGTATCTGCCTTGCTGTGATCATGAGAGTCCACAATATTTTGACTGTTTCTAATTCACAATGGCATCTTTGGAATTTCAGAAAGATTCGCTGGAACAAAGAGCCTTTATAATTTATTTTGTATTGAAAGAGATGCAAGAAAATCATGGATAATGTTTTTATTCATTCTACACATCTAACAGTGGAGTAGGAAATGGCCACAGAAAGCAACACTCTTGCCTGGTAAATCCCATGAGCAGAGGATCCTGGTGTTCTACATTCCATTTCGTTGCAGAGTTGGACAAGACTGAACATACAAACATACATGTAACTTAGTGTCAGATGCAATTGTGTTCCATTTATTGTCTCCTAGGACATTGTGTCACTCACACTGAAGGGCTTAACATTTTTCTAAATTATCTCTGTGACTTTATTAAAGTCCACTGGCTGTTTCTTTACCTTCAAAAAGAAAAAAGAAGAAATAAACGAAAATGTATCCTATGTGGAGGGTCTTATGCTTCTTTTTCTCCATCCAAGATTTGAAACTTCTTTCCTAGTATATGAAATAAAGACACTGTTTTGACTTGATAGAAATTGGTCCACTGGGACGTTTCTTTTCCTATTTGGGAATGATAAACTCTAACTTAAGTTTTCCCTTGTCTAAACCAGTAAGGAGCACAACAGAAAGATCTGGCACTGAGAGGAAATGATAATCTTGATACCCATATATATCTCTTCCTTTCCAGGAGCAGGCTGCTTTATGTATTGAACAGGTTTGTTGTAGAAAAAAAGAACCCCAAGAACTTTCCCCCCATATGTGTGGCTTTGAGTCCTGTATTTCCAATGCTGTCTCATCATTTTTTATGTCACATATGAAAGGGCTTATTAGTTCCATAGTATTACCTACTTCTTTCCATGGCAAGAGTGAGCATATTCATCATATTCTTTCCCACGAGTTACATGACCTTTACCAAGAACTTATCAGGAAGGCTGAGACTCCCTCTTCTGAAGGAGTTCTCAGTATTAGTGAAGATTTCCAGGCCTTTTTAGCACATTTGTCTGTTTCACACTTTAATGAGATTGATAAGAGGTCATGAGGGTTGTTCAATTTTCTTCACGAGCAAAAGATAAGAAGTACTTATGGAGACACCTGATGCTCAGGGGAACATGGAGATGATCTTAGCAAGAAGAAAGGATGGGCTTCACAGTGACATATCTGAAGGCCTCAGTCACAGTGGTTTAGACGACTCATTGCTACAGTAAAAAAATGTGGATGGCAATGAAGTCATAAATATATATATATATTTATGGGGCCATAAATATATATATTTATTTATTTATTTATTTTACTGTAATACAAGTGAACTACTTTTGTGACTACTGAATTCTCATCAGAGCTTCCTCCACACTACTATATCAGTCAGCCATCTCATGGACTCATCCTTCTGGGTTGTCCCACAGCACCAGTTTTGCATGCCTTGTTTCATGTAATGAGCTTCAACTGGTTATCTGTTCTCCATATGATAATATACATGTTTCAGTGTCTCATGTTTCAATGCTATTCTTTCCTAGCATCCCACCCTCACTTTCTTCCACCTAATCTCAAATTCTTTTCTTTATATGTGTGTCACTTTCATTGCCTCGCTTATAGCATCATTGTTACCTCTTTCTAAATTTCATGTATAAGGTTTCATATATTGTGTTGGTGTTTCTCTTTCTGGCTTGCTTCCCTCAGTATAATAGGCTCCAGTTATATCCACCTCATCGCACTGACTCAAACATGTCCCTTTTTTAATAGCTGAATATTCCACTGTGTATATGGATAGCATCATCCTTAACCATTCATCTTCGAACCAGACATCAAGGTTGTTTCATGCAATGAACATTGGAGTACATATGTTTCATTGAATTCTAGTTGTTTTGGTGTGTATACCCAGAAGTGGGGTCGCTGGGTCATATGGTAATTCTATTTTCTTTCTTTCTTTTTTTTTTTTTAAGGAATCTCCACACTCTTCTCCATAGTGCCCATACTAGTGTGCCTTCCCACCAACAATGTCAGAAGGTTCCCTTTCTCCGCCCCCTTTCCAGCATTGTTGGCTTGTAGAGGTTTTTGATGGCAGTTTTTGATGGTAGCTTTTTGGCCAGTGTGAAATGGTACCTCACTCTACTATTGATTTGAGTTTCTCTGATAATGAGTGATGTTGAGCAGATTTTCGAGTGTTTGTTAGACATCTTTATGTCTCCTTCTGAGAAATCTCTTTAGTTCTTTGTCCCACGTTTTGATTGGATTGCTTATTTTTTTGGTATTGAAATGCATGAGCTGCTTGTATATTTCGGAGATTAGTTTGTTGTCAGTTACTTTGTTTACTATTATTTTCTCCCATTTGGAAGGCTGCCTTTTCACCTTGAGTATTGTTTCCTTCATTGTGTAAAACTTTTAAGTTTAATGAGGTCCCATATTTGTTTTAGTTTTTATTTCCATCACTCAGCTGTGTCACAGAGAATCATGCTGTGATTCGTGTTAGAGTCTGTTCTGCCTATGTTTTTCTCTGAGAGTTACATAGTTTCTAGACTTATGTTTACTTCTTTAATCCATTTTAAGTGTATTGTTGTATAGGGTGGTAGAATGTGTTTTAGCGCCATTGTTTTACAGTTGTTGACCATTTTCCCCAGCAGCGCTTTTTAAAGTCGTTGTCTCTTCTCCATTATACATTTTTGCCTCCTTTGCCAAAGATAAAGTGTCCATATGTGTGTGGATATGTCTCTGTGCTTTCTATATTTTTCCATTGATCTATATTTTTGTCTTGTGACGGTACCTTTCTTTCTTGATGATTGTAGCAAGCCTGAAGTCAGGCAGGTTGATCCCACTATTTCCATTCTTCTTTTTCAAGATTGCTTTGGCTATCAGAGGTTGAAATTGTTTGTTCTTGTTCTGTGGAAAAAAAAAAAATGACAACAGCAACAACACTGGGAGATAGCGGTGAACCTATGGTGTTTTGGCTGGTGTACTCATTTTCATATATTGATTCTTCTGATCTAAGAACCTGACATATTTCTCTGTCTGTTTCTATTATTTTTATTTCTGCAGTGTTTTAGGTTTCGATATATAGATTCAGGTCTTTTGTTTCTTTAGGTAAATTTATTCCTAAATACTTTATACTTCTCTTTGCAATGGAGAACGGAATTTTTTCCTTTAAAATTCTGAAACATTATCAGTTAATGGGTCAGAGAGTTCTTTAACAGTTTCCTTTCCCTGAGAACCTGGGTATGAACTGTAGTCTTCTTTCGATCTTGAAAGTTTATTTTCAAGAGGTAGTGGTGTAAGTCTTTTCAAGGTTTGCTGTAAAGGCATTCCATAAAGCAGGTAGCTTCAATAAATATTTTCTCATACTTCCAGGGACCTAGCCAGTAATCAAGGGTTACCAGATTTGTTTTCTTCTGAGGCCTCTTTTGGATGGTGGCACATCATCACACAGCTTTGTCTTCACATATAAATGTCTCTGTTTTTTTTGTGTCTGCTCTCCTTTCCTTATAAAAACCCAGTTCTGTGTATCAAAATATCTACCTATAAACCCTATGGGCAAAAAGGTTGAGAAAGAAATTATACATTGCTCAATATTTTGACTCTGTACAAAGTAAAGTTCAGTTCAGTAGTTCAGTCATATCCGACTCTCAGTGACTCCATGAATCACAGCATGCCAGGCCTCCCTGTCCATCACCAACTCCCGGAGTTCACTCAAACTCATGTCCATCGAGTCGGTGATGCCATTGGCTTCAAAATATACATTTTGAGAGGACAAAATTATTCTACAATATTGATTTTCCTCTTTTGACTAGTGACTGTTGTATACTAATCTGCTTCTGAGTGTTCACCCCACTAATCAGATTTAACCAATTCAGAATGAAGATTGTTAAGAAAAATGGGTTGTTTGGGACTCATACATCTGTAAACAAGATTCAGAGTTTCTTGCCAACCTCAATATCCTATACATAAAGACATTAGGGAAAGAAGAATATTTATTTTGTATAAGTATTAAACCAAACTGTGATGCACATATACAAACGACAAAATGTTTGTAAAGTCAAAATACATATATATTATATATGTATACTAGCAAAGTATTGCAGTTTCAGCTTTAGCATCAGTCCCTCCAATGAACATCCAGGATTGATCTCCTTTAGAATGGACTGGTTGGATCTCCTTGCAGTATAAGGGACTCTCAAGAGTCTTCTCCAACACCACAGTTCAAAAGCATCGATTCTTCTATTTCCTTGCCATATGAAATTCTGATATTTCATAATAAAACATCTGTATTATTATTTTCTGACATAAATATGTAATTTTCTATAATTCTAATATAGAAATCTGGAGATAGCCCTTCGTAATGAAATATGAAAAGTCTCCATGTATCCCATAGAAATGTGTGAACTGATTATCAGGCAAGAAATATGAATTTTTTCATGTACGACATATGGAAATCATGGCCCAGGTATTACCGCAAAAACCGTGGAAAACATTCTCTATATTTCCTATACGAAAATGCCCTAAAATGTGGAATTCTCTATATTTCACTTTTGAAATCTGACCATATAGTATTTACATGAGATATAAATACTCTCTACATCACATACAAAAACATCTGCTAAAATTTTCATAGATGAAGACTGAAATTTATGTACATCACATATGAAAAATCATTTCCACACGAAATCTAAGATTCTGTACATTTCAGACACCAAAATCAGTGCAGTCATAGTCCTACATAAAATATGGAATTCTGTATATTTCACATCTGAAAAAATCATGGTGACAATTTTACTCAATTAAATATCAAACTCTGTATATGTTACATGTGAAAATCTTGATGCGATTTTAGTCCATAATACATTGAATTTTCTGGCATTTCACGTTATAAGCATCTGGATGCTATTTTTCGTACCCAAAATGTGGATTTCTCTGTATATCATATAAGAAAATCTGGGTGGTGATATTCTTAAATGAAATATGGTATCCTTTATATTTCACATATGAAAACCTTGGCATTGGTTTTCTTCCTTTTTTAATCTTGTTTTATCATATTCTTTTTTAATTTTCTTAAATTTTAATTGGAGACTAATTACTTTACATTATTTTATTGGTTTTGCCATATATTGACATGAATCTACCCCGGGTCTAAATGTGTTCCCTATCTTGAATCCCCCTCCTATCTCCCTCCCCATGTCATCCCATGTGTCACCCCAGTGCACCAGCCCCAAGCATCCTGTATCATGATATTTTCTTACCACAAATGTGGAGTTCTCCATATATCATATACGAAAATCTGGGTGGTGATTTTCTTAAATGAAATATGGAATTATCTATATTTAACATATGAAAACATTGGCATTGGTTTTCTAAAGATACAGAGAATCGTTATGGAATTGAAATCATCTCTATTTTGCAAATGAAAATCTGCCCACCACTCTTTCTTCAAGAGATATGGAATTCTTGGTATTGCTCAAACATATATCAAGAGAATCAATTTTCACCCTGAAATACAGAATTCTCTGTATTTCCTGTATAAAAATCTCAGTTAATCCTCCTTCATGGAAGTAGGGCTTCTCTATATTTCATAGTTGAAGATCAGAAATGAGATTTTCCTGTAAGAAATAAGGATAGCTCTATATTTCATAAGAACCACTGGGTCTTCAGCTACTGAAACACCTGTCTCCCCTATTTGCACTTTGAAACTGTTGCTCAAGAAAATAGCTTCCATTTAGGGCATGCTTGTGTTGATCAGGTCTTGTAGGTCTTCATAGAACCGTTCAACTTCGGCTTCTTCAGAGTTACTGGTTGGGGCATAGGCATGGATTACTGTAATATTGAATGGTCTGCCTTGGAAACGAACAGAAATCATTCTGTCGTTTTTAAGATTGCATCCAAGTACTGCATTTCGGACTCTTTTGTTGACTATGATGGCTACTCCATTTCTTCTAAGGGATTCCTGCCCACAGTAGTAGATATAATGGTCATCTGAGTTAAATTCACCCATTGCAGTCCATTTTCATTCACTGATTCCTAGAATGTTTATGTTCACTCTTGCCATCTCCTGTTTGACCACTTCCACTTTGCCTTGATTCATGGACCTATCATTCCAGGTTCCTATGCAATATTGCTCTTTACAACACCGGACCTTGCTTCTATCACCAGACACATCCACAACTGGGTATTGGTTTAGTTTTTGCTCCATCCCTTCATTCCATCTAGAGTTATTTCTCCATGGATATACAGTAGCAAAATGGGCACCTACCGACCTGGGGAATTCCTCATTCAGTATCCTATCATTTTGCCCTTTGATGCTGTTCCTGGGGTCCTCAAGGCAAGTACACTGAAGTGGTTTGCCATTCCCTTCTCCAGTGGACCACATTCGGCAGTGGTCCATGTGATCAGATCGACTAGTTTCCTGTCATCATGATTTCAGTGTGTCTACCCTCTGATGTCCCCTCAAAATACCTACCGTCTTACTTGGGTTTCTCTTACCTTGGCCATGGGATATCTCTTCACAGCTGCTCCGATGATGCTGTGAAAGTGCTGCACTCAATATGCCAGCAAATTTGGAAAACTCAGCAGTGGCCACAGGACTGGAAAAGGTCAGTCTTCATTCCAATCCCAAAGAAAGGCAATAACAAAGAATGCTCAAACTACCGCACAATTTCACTCATCTCACACGCTAGTAAAGTCATGCTCAAAATCCTCGAAACCAGGCTTCAGAAATATGTGAACCGTGAAATTCCAGATGTTCAATCAGGTTTTACAAAAGGCACAGGTACCAGAGATCAAATTGCCAACATATGCTTGATCATGGAGAAAGCAAGAGAATTCCAGAAAAACATCTATTTCTGCTTCATTGACTATGCCAAAGCCTTTGACTCTGTGGATCACAATAAATTGTGGAAAATTCTGAAAGAGATGGGAATACCAGGCCACCTGACCTGCCTCTTGAGAAACCTGTATGCAGGTCAGGAACCCTGAGGGATTGGCTCCCACTGCCCTCACTTCGTGCAGTGGAGGCATTGGCTTTCCCGCAGGTAGAGCTGAGTTGTGGGAGTGAAAATTACCACAGGGCCTACTTTCCGCTCAGGTGGAAGAACCATCAGAGGAAAAATGTTGCTTGTGGAATCATCCAGGGCATTCCTGGTTCCTGGGGCAAAGTCATATCCTTACTACCGCCTCTTAGGGTTGGTTGTTCAGGAGGATAGAAGGAGCTGGAGCAGGAGGAGGAATATGGGTGAAGGAACAGCAAACCCATGGGGTGGAGGGACGTGTGGGCTGGGAGGAGTGGCGTGCTCCAAAGTCACAGTGCCAGAAAAGCCAGGGCATGTCTCCACTTGTGTGTGTCTGAGCCATGATTCTGGGTGACTCCTCTTGGCCTGCAACTGAATGGAAGTGGTATCCTGGGGCTGGAACTCTGTGTGACCCGAGACAGTATGCCAGAACAGCATTCTCTAAGACTTATTACTGTAATTGTAGGTTATCTGGGAAAGCAGTAGAGATATTCAGAAATGGTAGGGACCTAACAGAAGCAGAAGAGATTAAGAAGAGATGGCAAGAATACACAGAAGGACTGTACCAACAACAACAACAAAAAAAAAAAAAAAACACTTCATGACCCAGGCAATCACGAAATTACTCACCTAGAGCCAGACATCCTGGAAAGCGAAGTCTAGTTGGCCTTAGGAAGCATCATTATGAACAAAGATACTGGAGATGATGGAATTCCATTTGAACTATTTCAAATCCTGAAAAACGATGCTGTGAAAGTGATGCATGCAATATGCTGGCAAACTTTCAAAACTCAGCAGTGGACACAGGGATGGAAAATATCAGATTTCACTCCAATCTCAAAGAAAAGCAATGGCAAAAAATGCTGAACTACAATACAATTGCACTCATCTCACACTCTACTAAAGTGTTCCTTAAAATTTTCCAAGCCATGAATCAGTAACATGGGAACCATGAATTTCCAGATGTTCAAGGTGGATTTAGAAAAGGCAGAGGAACTAGAGATAAAATGGCAAACATCCACTCGGTTTTAGGAAAAACCAGAGAAATCCAGGAAATTATATGTTTCTTCTTTATTGACTATGCCAAAGCCTTTGAATTGTGGATCACAATGAACTGTGTAAATTTTTTTTTTTTAATATGGGAATACCAGACCACCTGACTTGCATATGGAGAAACTTGTATGCAGGTCAGGAAGCAATATATAGAACTGTACATGGAACAACAGATTGGTTCCAAATAGGAAAAGGAGTACATCAAAGCTGTATATTTCACCCTGCTTATTTAACTTATATGCAAATTACATCATGAGAAACACTGGTCTGTAGGAAACACAAGCTGGAATCAAGATTGCAGGGAGAAATATCAATAACCTCAGATATGCAGATGACACCACCCTTATGGCAGAAAGTGAAGAAGAATTAATAACCTCTTAATGAACGTGAAAGAAGAGAATAAAAAGTTGGCTTAAAGAACAACATTTAGATACTGGTCCCATCACTTCATGGCAAATAGATGGGGAAACAGTGGAAACAGAGGCTGACTTTAGTTTTCTGGGCTCCAAAATCACTGCAGAAGGTGATTGCAGCCATGAAATTAAAAGGCGCTTACTCTTTGGAAGGAAAGTTATGACCAACCTAGACACGATATTAAAAAGCAGAGAATGACTTTGCCAACAAAAGTATGTCTAGTCAAGGCTATGGTTTTTGCAGTAGTCGTGCATGGATCTGAGAGTTGGACTATAAAGAAAGCCGAGTGCAGAATGATTCTTTTGAACTGAGTTGTTGGAGAAGATTATTGAGAGTCCCTGGGACTTCCAGGAAATCCAACCAGTCCATTCCAAAGGAGATCTGTCCTGGTTGTGCATTTTAAGGACTGATGTTAAAGCTGAAACTGCAGTACTTTGGCCTTCAGATGCAAAGAGCTGACTCATTTGAAAAGACCCTGATGCTGGGGAAGATTGAGAGCAGGAAGAGAAGGGGACGACAGAGGATTAGATGGTGGATTAGATGGTTGGAGGGGATCATCGACTCGGTGGACTGCAGGTGTTGGTGATTGACAGGGAGGCCAGGCATGCTGCCATTCATGGGGTCGCAAAGAGTCGGACACCACTAAGCAACTGAACTGAACTCAAGTGATAGTTGATTGGAGAAAGATACCTTTAAACTGGATGTCTTAATAAATTTCAGATTTTCTTGTACCTACAGCCATCATGGGAATGTAATTCAACATATCATATTTAAAGATTTTGTAAAGCTTAAATTCCTGTGAATGAAGAACTATTATTTTTAAAATAAATAAGTAAAGGAGATTTAAAAGAGCACGTATATTGTCATTCATTCATAACTTATGGTAACATGTAAAAGACGATGTGTGACAAATATAATGAATATTTTAAAGAACAATACAATAGAATTAAATACAATAAAAATTAAAACACTATAATATACAAAATGCACAAGTACATATGATGGGTCAACTAGACAGAGTTGATTGTTCATGGTTCTGTCCCAACTCTTTTAAGGTAATTTTTCTTTTGGGGAAAATTTTTCAATCTTTGGACATGCACATGTGCAGCAAAATATAATGTACAGTCACTTAATTTTTATTGCTGTCTTCTTAAT
The DNA here is from genome assembly GCF_049115385.1 of Moschus berezovskii. Taxonomy (NCBI): domain Eukaryota; kingdom Metazoa; phylum Chordata; class Mammalia; order Artiodactyla; family Moschidae; genus Moschus; species Moschus berezovskii. Next base: position 31,290,305 of record NC_142489.1, on the reverse strand, counting down.
AAGTGTGTTATGAATTTGGATGTAGTATTCCAATATTGGCATTGCATTTGTCATTAAGGTGTACACATTTACAGTTCTACTTTTCACTTCCAAGATAATGTGAGATACATTAAGAATAATGATGTTTATAAAAAAGCTAATATGCTTTTAAAACTTAATTTTTTTGGAGTATGCTTGTTTTCCATTATTTTGTTAGTTTCTCCCCTAAAGCAAATTTAGGGAATGCTGCAGTGCTTAGCGTCATAAAGTCTAGTAAACGAGATAGTGACTAAACAGCAACCATACATCTATCTCCATGTTTTTGACTTCTTTCTAAATCTGGTCACCACAGTGCATTAAGACTTCCCTGTGCTGTGCATACAGATCAGAAATATATGTGTGTCTGTTGTAATCTCCTAATTCCTACTACCACCAGGCATTACATCCTTGATAACCGTATTTCTTCTCCATTGCTGTGTCCCTATCTATGCTTCTCATAGAGAATCATTTATTCCAGTTTTACCTAGATCCCATATATTTGTGTTAATATGTGATATTTCTTGTCCTTTTTTGTCTTAGCTTTATTGTATCTGACACTGTCTCTGTCCTTCTGCATCTATGAAATTTACCTGATTTCATTCCATCTTAAGACTATGGTATGTATGTCCCAACTCATTTTATCCATTCCTCTCTAGATGAATGGATATTTCTGTTGCTTCCATGTCCTGCTATTGCAAATAATGCTGCCATCAATATTGAGGTTGTGCATCTTTTGGAATTATGATTTTCCTCATGAAAATTATTGACAGTTATTGGATTTCTTGAACATATGGTAGCTTCATTCTTATTTTTAAACGATCCCCGATATTCTTCTCCATTTTAATCTATCAATGTGCATTCCTAACAACAGTACAGGATTATTCTGTTTACTTAGAACCCTCTCTAAGCATTTTTTGTGTGGATTATTTTTTATAATGGTTACTCAGACACATGTGAGTTGATACCACCATTGGAGATTTTATTTCCCTTTCTCTCACAGTTAGTGATGCTGAGCATTTTAAAAAAATATTATTGGACATCTGTATATCTTCTTATGAGAAGTGTTTATTTCATCACGTATTCATTTGTTTCAGTTGGGTTGTTCATTTGGCTGTTATTGAGCCACATGAGCTGCTTCCATATTTTGGAGATTCTTCTGTTGTCATTATCTTCAGTTGCAAATGTTTTTCCCATAATGAGACTTCATTTCTGTCTTGCTTATTGGTTTCCTGTGCAACATATTTAGGTATAGTTAAGTCTCTTTATATATTTTTGGTTTTATTTTCATTTCCCAAGGAGGTAGTTAAAAAAAAAAAAAAGTTGATGCTGAATTCCATGTCACAATGTATTCTACTTATTCTTTCCTCAAATATTATTGATTTACAATTTCTGGCCTTATAAGTAGGTCTTTAATCCATCTTGAATTTGTCTTATTCTATGGTGCTAAGGAGTGACTAAATGTGATCCACTGGAGCAGGAAATGGGACACCACCCCATTATACTTGGTATGGCAACTCTAAAAACTGTATAAAAAGGCAACAAGGTGTAATACCAAAAAATGAGTCTCCCAGGATGGTAGATGCCTAATATGCTACTTGAGAGAAGCAGAGGTTAATAACTAACGTTTCAAGAAAGCAGTAAGTGGTTGCCCCAAAATGGATTTAAGCCTCATTGTATATATGTCTGGAGATGAAAGTAAAATGGAATGCTGTAAAGAACAGTATTGCAGGGCAACCTGGAATATTAGATCCATGAACAATCTAAATTGATTGAGGTATAACAGGAGATGGCAACAGCCAACACTTTGAAAAAGACCCTGGTTCTGGGAAAGACTGAAGGCAGCAGGAGAAGGGGGAAAAAAAGATGAGATGATTGGATGGCATCACCTATGCAATAGATAAGAACTCTGGCAAACTCCAAGAGGTGGTGAGGGACAGGAAAGACTGGCATGCTGCAGTTCATGGCATCCTAAAAAGTCAGACACGATTCGGCCACAGAAGAATAATCAGGTCATGTTCTAACTGTATTCTAATACTTTTAGCTGTCCGGATTTTCCAGCTTAACTTGTCAAATATATTATCTTCTTGCCATTGAATATTGTTGCCTCCTTTGTCAAAGATTAGGTGATCATTGGAAGATATTATTTTAGTGTTTTCTATCTGTTCCATTGGCTTTAATCCCAATATTGTGCTAATTGGATGGCATTTTCAAAACTATATGTTTTTTGTATAGACTGAAATGAGGAAACCTGAGTCCTGTAGCTCAGTTTCTCTTTCCCAAGTTTGCATGGTTATTCAAATCTTTGTGTTTCCATCAAGTTGTAAAGTTTTTTCTTTTTGGTTCTATTCTGTGAAAAATGTCATTGGTAATTTAAAAGAGATGACACTGAATTTGCAAACTCCTTTTCGTAGTGTAGCCATTTTCACATATTGATTTTTAAAGCCCCAAAAATAGTATAGCTCTTATTTCATTTCTGTCACCTTTGTTAAAAAAAAAAAAGTCTCTATTTTAATTGAAGGCTGATTACTTGACAATATTGTAGTGGTTTTTGCCATACATTGACATGAATCAACCATGGGTGTACATGTGTTCTCCATCCTGAACTCCCTCCCACTTCCCTCTCCATCCCATCCCTCAGGATCATTCCAGTACACTAGCCCTGAGCACCCTGTCTCATGCATCAAACCTGGACTTGTGATCAATTTCAGGTATGATAATATACATATTTCAATGCTATTCTCTCAAATCATCCCAACCTTGCCTGTTCCCACAGAGTCCAAAAGTCTGTTTTTTACATCTGTGTCTATTTTGCAGTCTCAAATACGGGCTCATTGTTACCATTTTTCTAAATTCTATTTGTGTTAATATTCTCTATCGCTGTTTTCCTCTCCGACTTAATTCACTCTGTATAATAGGCTCTAGTTTCATTCACCTCATTAGAACTGATTCAAATGCATTGTTTTTAATAGCTGAGTAATATTCCTTTTTTTTTTTTTTCCAGTGAGTCAACTTGTCGCATGAGGTTGCCAAAGTATTGCAGGTTCAGCTTCAGCATCAGTCCTTGCAATGAACACCCAGGATTGATCTCCTTTAGAATGGACTGTTTGGATCTCCTTGCAGTCCAAAGGACTCTCAAGAATCTTCTCCAGCACCACAGTTCAAAAGCATCAATTCTTCAGCGATCAGCTTTCTTCACATTCCAAATCTCACATCCATACATGACCATGGGAAAAACCATAGCCTTGACTAGACGGACCTTTGTTGGCAAAGTAATGTCTGTGCTTTGTAATATGCTATCTAATTTGGTCATAACTTTCCTTCCAAAGAGTAAGCGTCTTTTAATTTCATGGCTGCAATCAGCATCTGCAGTTTCCATCTATTTCCCATGAAGTGATGGAATTGAAAGTAAAAAGAGAAGTGGGTAGCAGATGATGAGAGAGTTAGATAACATCACAAACCCTATGGACATGAGTCTGAACAAATTCTGGGAGATAGGGAAGGTCAGACTGATGGGACACAGTCCATGGGGTGGCAAAGGGATGGGCATGAATGACTGAACAACAATAGCAAAATATTCTTTCCTGTTATTGACAGTAGTAGATACCCGTGACTACTTCATTTTCTATCTCGCCATACCCTATCTATATCTCAGTTGCACTACTTTCACCACGTACCATGCAAAGATTCAGCCACGTGTGTTGCTATTGCTGTCACCCCAATGGACCAAAGTATATATGAATTCTCAACTACACATGATCCAATGGTCTCCTAAACATTCTCCAGCATCCATTTATTTTCCTCAGAAATCTCTACCTTGCTATAGACAGAGAAAATTGTCTCTCACTAGCGAAGCCATGGGATAGAAAGCAAGTTCCTGGGAATAAATACCCTTTCAGGATTCTGTATTCTAACTTTGTCTCAGTCTTCACATTGTTCTTTTAAGTCTCATTTCTTCAGTCACACTGAAGTTTCAGTCTGTGTTCTCTTCTTCTCAGTCTCACTGTCTGTGCAGACACTGTTCTTCTGTTTTCCTTGATTTTCCTTTTTTATTAATGTCTATGAGATGTTATTTTAAGTTCCTCTGGAAACTTTTTTTCACTTTACAGAACATTTTGAGATTTTAATTTTAGATTAACCTAATTGATGTGCTTTGATAGACTGTCCTCTCCCAAAGGAATAAATTATGACAACCCACATCTATTTCAGCTTGTGATTTACTCACCTGTATTCACGAGTAAAGGACTGTATTTGAATAATACAACCTGAATGGATGTGAAACTTAGTCACTGTGTCATGCCCAACTCTGCAACCTCACGGACTGCAGCCCAACAGGATCTTCAATCCATGGGCTTTTCCAACAAAGATACTGGAGTGGGTTGCATTTCCTTCTCCAGCACAACATGAACAATGGAAATAAGAGATGAAAATTTTAACGTATAAAATTTAATAAATTCTGAACTTGAAGAGTTAATTCCCTAAAAAGAGTAAAAGTAACTTGATTGCAAGTTAAAAATCACCAATTTTTGTTGTCTATCCCACAATCAGGTATAGAAAAAATCAACAGCTTCTCTGAAAAGCATAATTTTCAATTATTAATATGGCTAAGGAATATTAAAAAAAAGCAAAAAGAAATCTCAGAGATCTATATCAGAGATAGTAAATAGAGGCAAATAATGGCATTTTTCTTCAGGAGAAATTGAGGCTAGATTATTAATCTTTCTCTTTTCTTTTTCTTGGTGAATGATATTTGGCATTCCTAGTGATAAATTTTCATCAAGATCCCTTAAATCAGGGTCCATACTTGCTTTTCAAGTGAATTATTGGTGAGGATTTTTGGAAGAAATGGAATGAGGGAAGCAAGACACAGCAGAGTGAAAATAAATCTAATCTCAAGTGGAGGCAAAATTGCACTGTGTGTAGAATTTCTACATCAAATGTTTCAGTTTAGTTCAGGTCAGTTCAGTTGCTCAGTCATGTCCGACGCTTTGTGACCCCATGAATCACAACTTGACAGGCCTCCCAGTCCATCACCAACTCATGTGTAATTATGTATATTTTACGTATGAGCACACTAGTGAAGATTTTCATCTTCATTATGAAATTCTTGATACATCAAATATGAAAATCTGAATGAATGTTTTCTGACAACACATGAAACTTTGCATATTTGGAATAAGAAAGGCTGGTGATTTTTTTCACCTGACGTATGAACTGTGAATTTCACATGTAGCATTATCGGTTCATTGTTGAGACCTGAAATACAGTTTTATGTTTTTTTGTTTTTTTTTTAAATAGGACAAAATGTGGATACATTTTCAAACATGTAATTAGAAAGTCTGAATGCTTATAAGCAGGACTGCACAAAGATATTCATATGTATATTATGGACCTTTGATATTTTGTATATGAAAATATCACTTCATATTTTCAAGCTTGAAGTGTGACTTTCGTATATTTTTAATTAGGTAATCTGAGTATTGAGGGCATGTTATTCTAATAAATTATGGAATAAACACTATTTCACCTTTGAAAAACTGCACACAACATTTAATTATAGAAATCTGGAATTTTCTGTGCTTGATATATGAACTGAGCTGCAATTTTAACACAGAACATTGAATTCTATACATTTTAAATATGAATAACTTGGTATCAGACATACTACCTGAGACATAGAATACTGTATATTTCACATATGAAATTTTGAACACATTTTATCTTACATGAAATATGCAGACTCTTCAACATGACACATGAAAAGCTGCACTCTGATTTTCCTACATGAAATATGGAAATCTCTGTGTTCAGTATGGGAAAACCTGGACACAAATTACCTTATAAAAAATAAAGACTTCTCTATGTTTTGCATGAGAAAATCTGGGGACAGATTCTCTACTGAAACATGACATTTTATAAATTCAAAATATTTAATTCTGGGCATAGTATCTTTGTTGAACAAGAAATATAACATCCTTGTGTGTAACTAACATGTGAAAATCTGAACATACCTTATCCTTCATGAAAAATGGAGTACTCTTTCACATTTAAAAAGTGGGTTAGATTTTCTTTTCCTCCATGACCTATAACATTCTTGGTATTTCACACATGAACATTTAGGCAAAAAATAATAATTTAGGCAAAAATTAAAAATTTAGATGAAATTTGGAAATATTTATATTTCATAGGCAAAACTCTAAAATCAGTCATCCCAAATGCAACTCTGTGTATTTTACATATAGCATGACATTTTTTCTATATGTTTACATACAGAATTTTATGTTGATATTCACATAAGAAAAAACAACTAACTGGTTCTCCTGTATGATGAATATTGTGTAAAAATGTTCCATCATAAAATGTAGAATTTTTTACAGTCCACATAAGAAAATCTTGGTGCTGATTTTCCAACATGAAAGGTAGAATCCTTATATTTCACACTTGGAAACCTGGGAGTGACCAGTGGTCCCTGGATCATGGAATTTTCTATGTTCATGTATGTTAATCTAAGTTCAATAATTCCTGTATGAAATACGATATTCTCTCTGCTACACAGATGAAAATCCTAGTGTAGAATGTTATGAAAAATGGCTTTCTCTGAATATTACATATGGCAATGCAATCACAGATTTTCTTAAGTGAAGTTGGGAAGCATCTGCACTTCATATTGAAAATGGAGTCTCATAATTTCCATAATGAATTAAAAAATAGTCTGTATTTCACATATGAACATCTGCTCGCAGATAGACCAACATGTTATGTGGAATTTTGTATATTTCATATGCCAACATCTTGTCACTAAGTTTCTAATGAGAAATATGGATTTTTCATTATTGCACATGTGAAAATCTGACTATCTGGAATACACTACATTTCTTTTTTTAAATTTATTATTATTATTTTACTTTATATTATTGTATTGGTTTTGCCATATATTGCCTTGAATCTGCCCCTGGTGTGCCTTTGTTCCCCATCTTGAACCCTCCTCCCTCATCCCTTTCCATCCCATCCCTCCGGTTCATCCCAGTGCACCAGCCCTGAGCATTCTGTATCATGCATCAAACCTGGATTTGTGATTCGTTTTATATATGATAATATAAATGTTTCAATGTCATTCCCCCAAATCATCCCACCATTACCCTCTCCCACAGAGTCCAAAAGACTGTTCTATACATCTGTGTTTCTTTTGCTGTCTCGTGTACAGGGTTATCATTATCATTTTTCTAAATTCCATGTATATGCATTAGTATACTGTAATGATGCTTTTCATTCTGGCTTACTTCGCTCTGTATAATAGGCTCCAGTTTCATCCACCTCATTAGAACTCACTCAAATGAATTCTTTTTCATGGCTGAGTAATATTTCATAGTGTATATGTACCATAGCTTTCTTATCCATTCATCTGCAGATGGACATCCAGGTTGCCTCCACATCCTGGCTTTAATAAACAGTGCTGCGATCAACATTGGAGTGCATGTGTCTCTTTCATTTCTGGTTTCCTCAGCATATATGCCCAGCAGTGGGATTGCTGGGTGGTATGGCAGTTCTATTTCCAGTTTTTAAGGAATCTCCACACTGTTCTCCATAGTGGTTGTACTAGTTTGCATTCCCACCAACAGTGTAAGAGGGTTCCCTTTTCTCCACACCCTCTGCAGCATTTTTTACTTGTAGACTTTTGGAAAGCAGCCATTCTGACTGGCATGAAATGGTACCTCATTGTGGTTTTGTACTGCATTTCTCTGAGTGATGTTGAGCATCTTTTCATGTGTTTGTTAGCCATCTGTATGTCTTCTTTGTAGAAATCTCTGTTTAGTTCTCTGGCCCATGTTTTGATTGGGCCATTTATTTTTCTGAAATTGAGTTCAGGAGCTGCTTGTATATGTTTCAGAATAATTCTTTGTCAGTTGCTTCATTTGCTATTATTTTCTTCCATTCTGAAGGCTGTCTTTTCACCCTGCTTATAGTTTTCTTTCCTGTGCAGAAGCTTTTAATTTTAATTAGGTCTCATTTGTTTATTTTTACTTTTATTTCCAATATTCTGGGAGGTGGATCATGGAGGATCCTGTTGTGATTTATGTCGGAGAGGGTTTTGCCTATGTTCTCCTCTAGGAGTGTTACAGTTTCTGGTCTTACATTTATATCTTTAATCCATTTTGAGTTTATTTTTGTATATGGTGTTAGGGAGTGTTCTAGTTTCATTCTTTTACAAATGGTTGACCGGTATTCCAAGCATCACTTGTTAAGGAGATTGTCTTTTCTCCTTTGAATATTCTTGCCTCCCTTATCAAAGATAGGTGTCACAGGTGCATAGATTTATCTCTGGGCTTATTATTTTGTTCCATTGATCTATATTTCTGTCTTTATACCAGTACCAAACTGTCTTGATGACTGTGGCTTTGTAGTAGGGCCTTAAGTCCAGCTTGTTGATTCACTCAGTTCTAGTCATCTTTCTCAAGATTGCTTTGGCTATTCGAGGTTTTTTGTTTTTCCATACTAATTGTGAAATTATTTTTTCTAGCTCTGTGAAAAAATACTGTTGGTAGCTTGATAAGGATTGCATTGAACCTATAAATTACTTTGGGTAATATATTCATTTTCACAATATTCATTCTTCCAATCCATGAACAGGAAATATTTCTCCATCTATTAGTGTCCTGTCTGATTTCTTTCACCAGTGTTTTATAGTTTTCTATATATAGTTTATTTTTTGTTTGTTTCTTTAGGTAGATACATTCCTAAGTGTTTTATTCTTTCCATTACAATGGTGAATGGAATTATCTCCTTAACTTCTCTATTTTCTCATTATTAGTGTATAGGAATGCAAGAGATTTCTGTGTGTTGATTTTATATCCTCAACTTTACTGTATTCATTACTTCTAGTGGTTTCCTGGTTAACTCTTTAGGGTTTTCTGTGTAGAGGATCATGTCATCTGCAGACAGTGAGAGTTTTATTTCTTTTTCTCCAGTTTGAAATAAAAAACAAAAATTAAAGAAACAATATGATTCACCATTGTAACAAGAAAAATAAAATCCTTGAGAATGAACATGCCTAACCAGAGAAAAGACTTGTGGCCAGAAAAGAGTAAGGTATGGATGAGACAAATCATAGGTGACACAAATGGAATGAGAGATATACTATTATTTGGACTATAAAAATCAATATGTGAAACTAGCTGCACTATAAAAACGAGTTTACAGATTCAATGTCATCCCTATTAAATTACCAATGACATTTTTCACAGAAATAGAACATCAACAACAAAAAGTCTTTACAACTTGATGGAAATTCAAAGACTTTGAATAACCATGCAAACTGAAGAAAGAAAAACTGATCTGCAGGACTCAGGTTTCCTCACTTCAGTCTATACAAAAACCTATAGGTTTCCACCTGGCATGCGATTGGCACAATATTAGGATTAAAGCCAATGGAACAGATTTTAAACACTAAGATAATCTCTTTCCCAAATGATCACCTAATCTATGACAAAGAAGGCAGCAATATGCAATGGCAAGAAGATAATATATTTAACAAGTTAAGCTGGAAAAATCTGGACAGTTAAAGTAAAAGATTACAGTAGAACAGTACCTGGTTATTTTCTGTGACCGAGTTGTGTCTGACTTTTTGGGATGCCATGAAGTGCAACGTGCCAGTCCTTCCTGTCCCTCACCACCTCTGGGAGTTTTCCCGAGTTCATATGCATTGCATAGGTGATTCCATCCAATCATTTCATCCTTCTCTTCCCCTTCTCCTATTGCCTTCGATCTTCCCCGGAATCAGGTTTTTAGTAATGAGTTGGCTATTGCCGTCTCCTATTATACCACATTCAATTTAAATTGTTCATGGATCTAACATTCCAGGTTGCCCTGAAATACTGTTCTTTATAGCTTTCCGTTTTACTTTCATCTCCAGACACATAAACAATGAGGTTTATTTCCACTTTGGGGCAACCATTTGTTGCTTTCTGGAAACATTAGTTATTACCCTCTGCTCCTCCCAAGCAGCATATTTGGCACCTACCATCCTGGGTGACCATGTTTTGGAGTCATACCGTGCTGCCTTTTTATATAGTTCGTGGAAGTCCCGTTGCAAGTATAAGGGGGGTGGTTAGCCACTCACTCCTCCAGTGGATCAACTTTAGTCACTCCTTTCAGTGCAGTTCAGTTCAGTCACTCCTTCAGTTCAATTCAGTTCAGTCGCTCAGTCATGTCCGACTCTCTGCGACCCCATGAATCATAGCACGCCAGGCCTCCCTGTCCGTCACCAACTCCCGGAGTTCACTCAAACTCATGTCCATTGAGTTAGTGATGCCATCCAGCCATCTCATTCTCTGTCGTCCCCTTCTCCTCCTGCCCCCAAACTTTCCCAGCATCAGAGTCTTTTCCAGTGAGTCCTTAGCACCATAGAAAAAGACAAATTCAAGATGGATTAAAGACCTACATATAAGGCCAGAAACTGTAAATCAATAATATCTGAGGAAAGAATAGGTAGAATACATTGTGACATGAAATGCAGCAGCAACTTTTTTTTTTTTTTACCTACCTACTTTGAAATGAAAATAAAACCAAAATTAAATAAAAAGACCTAATTATACTTAAACATTTTGCACAGCCAACACATAATCAAGACAAAAATGAAGTCTCATTATGGGAAAAACATTTGCAACTGAAGATATGACAACAGAAGAATCTCCAAAATATGGAAGCATCTAATGTGGCTCAATAATAGCAAAAGAAACAACCGAATTAGAACAAATGAATAGATGATAAAATAGACATTTCTCCTAAGAAGACATACAGACGTCCAACAATAATGGAAAAGATGCTCAGCATCACTAATTATAAGAGTTAGTGAAATAAAGTCTTCAGTGAGGGTATCAACTTACATTTGTCTGAATACTCATATAAAAAAAAATCCACACAAAACTAATTCTGGAGAGGGTTTGGAGTAAACAAAACAACCCTGTTCTGTCGCTAGGAAGGCACAATGATCGATTAAAATGGAGAATGTAAGAGGGTTCATTGGAAATAAGAATGAAGCTACCATATGTTGAAAAAATCCCAATAATTGCCAATAATTTTCATGAGGAAAATCATAATTCCAAAAGATGCACAACCTCAATATTGATGGCAGCAATATTTGCAATAGCAGGACATGGAAGCAACAGAAATATCTATTCATCTAGAGAGGAATGGATAAAATGAGTTGGGACATACATACCATAGTCTTAAGATGGAATGAAATCAGGTAAATTGAATAGATGTAGAAGGACAGAGACAGTGTCAGATACAATGAAGCTAAGACAAAAGAGGAAAAGAAATATCACATATTAACACAAATATATGGGATCTAGATAAAACTGGAATAGATGATTCTCTATGAGAAGCATAGATAGGGACACAGTAATGGAGAAGAAATATACGGTTATCAAGGATGTAATACCTGGTGGTGGTAGCAACTGGGAGATTACAACAGAAGCATATATACTTTTGATCTATATGTACAGCACAGGGAAGTCTACTTAAGGCACTGTGGTGACCAGATTTAGAAAGAAGTCAAAAACATGGAGATATATGTGTGGTTGCTGTTTAGTCACTATCTTGTTTACTAGTGTTCACGACCTGAAGGACTGCAGCATTCCCTAATTTTGCTTTAGGGGAGAAACTAACCAAACAATATAACGCAAGTATACTCCAAATAATAATAATAAAAAGTTTTAAAATATAATAAACTTTTTTAAACATCATTATTCTTAATGAATCTCACATTATCTTGGAAGTCAAAAGTAGAACTGAAAATGCGTGCACCTTAATGAGAAATGCAATGCAAATCTCAGAAAACTATATCTAAATTCATAACACACTTATTAAGAAAACAGCAATAAAAATTAAAGTGACTGTACATTATATTTTGCTGCATATGTGCATGTCTGAAGATTGAAAATTTTTCCCCAAAAGAAAAATTACCATAAAATAGGTGGGACAGAACCATCAACAATCAACTCTGTCTAGTACTTGTGCATTTTATATATTCTAGTGTTTTTAATTTGTTGTATTTAATTCTATTGTATTACGTCTTTGAGATGTTCATTGTATTTGTCACACAACGTCTTTTACCTATCTGTTATGGATGAATGGCAATCTGTGTGCACTTTTAAATCCCCTTTATTATTTATTTCAAAAACAATAGTTCTTCATTCACAGGAATTTAGGCTTTACAAAAATCTTTAACCGGTTATATTGATATGTTGAATTACATTCCCATGATGGCTGTAGGTACAAGAAAATCTGATATTTATTAAGGCATCCAGTTCTCAAATCAACTATCAGTTCAGTCGCTCAGTCGTGTCCCACTCTTTGTGACCCTGTGAAACACATTACCCCAGGCCTTCCTGTGAATCACCAACTCCCGGAGTTTACCCAAACTCATGTCGATTAAGTCAGTGATACCGTCCAGCCATCTCATCCTCTGTCATCCCCTTCTCCTCCTTCCCTCAATCCCTCCCAGCATCAGGGTTTTTTCCAATGAGTCAGCTCTTCGCATGAAGTGGCAAAATATTGGCGTTTCAGCTTCAACATTAGTCCTTCCAATGAACACCCAGGACTGATCTCTTTAGGATAGACTGGTTGCATTTCCTTGCAGTCGAAGGGACTCTCAAGACCCTTCTCCAAAACCGCAGTTCAAAAGCATCAATTCTTCAGCACTCAGCCTTTTTCACAGTCCAGATCTCACATCCATTCATGACCACTGGAAAAACCATAACCTTAACTAGATGGACCTCTGTTGGCAATGTAATGTCTCTGCTTTTTAATATGCTACCTAGGTTGGTCATAACTTTCCCTCCAAGGAGTAAGCGTATTTTAATTTCATGTCCGCAATCACCATCTTCAGTGATTTTGGAGCCCCCAAAGTAAAGCCTGATGCTGTTTCCACTGTTTCTCCATTTATTTCCATGAAGTGATGGGACCAGATGCCACGATTTTAGTTTTCTGAAAGTTGAGCTGTAAGCCAACTTTTTCACTCTCCTCTTTCATTTTCAACAAGAGGCTTTTCAGTTCCTCTTCATGCTCTGCGATAAGGGTGGTGTCGTCAACATATCTCCGGTTATTGATATTTCTCCCAGCAGTTTGAATCTAGCTTGTGCTGCTTCCTGCCCAGAGTTTCTCACGATGTACTCTGCATATAAGTTAAATAAGCAGGGTGACAATATACAACCTTTATGTATTCCTTTTTCTATTTGGAACCACTCTGTTGTTCCATGTCCAGTTCTAACTGTTGCTTTCTGAACTACATATAGGTTTCTGAAAAACAGGTCAGGTGGTCTAGTATTCCCATTTCTTTCAGAATTTTCCACAGTTTATTGTAATCCACACGTTCAAAGGCTTTGGCATAGTCAATAAAGCAGAAATAGATGTCTTTCTGGAACTCTCTTGCTCTTCCAATGATCCAGGAGATGTTAGCAATTTGATCTCTCATTCCTTTGTCTTTTCAAGCTGATTTTAGAAAAGGCAGAGGAACCCAGATCAAATTACCAACATCTGAACTATATACGGATCATATGTCTTGTCAGAAAATCTGCACCCTGGTTTTTTATTTGAAATGAACAAAAATCCTTTTTTCATGTTCAAACGTCATCATTTTAATATGTGAAATATAGAGAATTCCATATTGCTTGCAGGTACATCTGCTAGCAGATCTAAATAGTGATTTACAGAGAATTCCATATATCAGCTTGAAATAGTTACACCTAAATGGTGAAATAAAAAATATAAAGACTACCATATTTCATATCAGAAAGCAAGTGCCTTGGTTTTATATGTGAAATTTAGAGGATTCCAAAATGCATATGAGACTATCTACACCCATATTTTCATGAATTAATTGCTGAGGTTCCATATTTCATGTGTGAAAGTTTTGCCCAGGTTTTTGCAACAGGAAATAAGGATCAATCCATATTTCATGCAGGAAAATGGCATCAAAATTTTTACATGTGAAATATACAGATTTCCACTGGCCATGTGGGGAATCCAAAATCTAAAAATTCACATGTTACTATAGAGATGTACACATTTCCCTGTAGAAATATTTGCACCCAGACTTTCATGTGACACATAGAGTTTATTTCGTATTTCATTTTGGGAAAATTTCACATGGACTTTCATCAATGCAATACAGAGAATTATAAATGTAAATAGGGAAATCAGGTATCAGTCAGACGAGAAATAAGTTGATTCTATATTTTTTTGCTCATCCAAGATCTTAATTTTTGAATCATCAGTTCAGTTCATTTGCTCAGTTGTGTCTGACTCTTAGTGACCCCATGGACAACAGCACGCCAGGCTTCCCTGTCCATCACCAACTCTCAGAGTTTAACCAGACTTATGTCCATTTAAACCATGATGCCATCTAACCATCTCATTCTCTGTTGTCCCCTTCTCCTGCCTTCAATCTTTCCCACCATTCGGTTCTTCGCAAATGAGTCAGCTCTTCTGAATCATGGACAATTCCGTATTTTATGTGCGAAAAATCTGATACAGCTTTTTAAATGTGAATAATAGAGGCTTTGTAATTTATATGAGCAAATCTGTCCTCAGATTTTCAAATGTGAATTATACCAGATTCCGTATTTCTTGTCGGAAGATTGTTTCCGTGAAATATAGTGTTATTGCTCAAACATGAAAATCACATTGTCTTATACGAAATAGAAGATTCCATATTTTTTGTAGCAAAACGATGCCATTTTTCAAATATGAAATGCAGAGCAATCTGTATTTCATGACAAAAGCGGCACACAGATTTTCAAATGAGAAATCTGCAAATTGCATCAAGATTTCCTATTTCATGCGGAAAATTCTGTGTCTATACTTTCATATAATATACAGAAAATTCCCTAGTTTTAATTGAAAAATCTGTCCCCAGATTTTCATTTGTGAATTTTAGGGGGTTTGATAGTTCATGTCCTAAAATCTGCACGTAGTGGTTCTTATGTGAAACTGAGATTTTTATCTTTCATGTAAGACTATCTAGTGTAATTTCAACATATGAAACAAAAAATTTGGTAATGCATCCATAATCACATGTTATTTCACATATGAAAATGTATCCATAGATTTTCATATTTGAAATATCAAATATTCCATGTCATTTTCCATGTCCATATTCCATGTCAAAATATTTTAATTCAGATTTTGGTGCATGATATATTCAAACTGTCATAGTTTAGGAGGTAAGTTCTGTACCAAGACATTCATTAAAGAAGTAGAGAAAGCAGGAATATGTAATTGTTCTATGGACATATAGAGAATTCCATGTTTCAAGGTCGAAAAATCTCATCCCGATTAATCTGTGAGAAATACAGTTGTTGGTGATATTCTCTCACTCAGTCATGTCCAACTGTTTGCAAGACTGTGGACAGCAGCACTCCAGATATCCCTATTCATACTATCTCCAATACTTTGCTAAGACTCATGTTCATGGAGTCAAGTGATGCTGTCCAACGATCACACCCTCTGTCGTTCCCTTCTCCTCATGTCCTCCATCTACCCATATCAGAGCTGATAATACTTATTTTTTTCAGTGACAAGGCAGAACCTCAATCTTTTCCCATGTATTATTTATTCACATCAGGGTAGCCAAAATATTGTACTTTCAGCTTCAACCTCAGTCTTTCCAATGGATATTTAGGGTTAGTTTCCTTTAGGATTGGTGGGGTTGATCTTCTTACTGGATAAGGATCTTTCAAGAACCATCTTTCTCACCCAGTTGCAAAGAGTCAATTCTTCGGCAATCAGCCTTCCTTATAGTGAAACTAGCACATCCATACATGTCTACTGGTAAAAGCATAGCTCTGACTATATGGACTTTTATTGCCAAATAAATGTCTCTCCTTTTCATTACATTTTATCTATGTCTAGGCTTATCATAGCTTTTCTTCCCAGGAGCAGGGGTCTTTTATTTTCGTGGATATATATTTTTTTTTCGTAGAAATATATATATATTTTCGTCACTGTCCCCAGATATTTTGGAACCGAAGAAAACTGTCTGTCACTATTTTCATTTTCATCCTTTCTATTTGCCAAAACATTGCTAGTCTTTGTCCCACCTCATTTCATACACCAAGGCCAAACATGCACATGACACCAGGTATCTTCTGATTCTCTGTTTTCACATTCCAGAACCCTATAATGAAATGGACATCCTTTCTCGGGGTTAATTTTAGAAAGAGATTGCAAGTCTTCCTAAAACCATTCAAGTTCCCTAGTGGCATAGATGGTAAAGAATTGAAAAGCAGAGACTTCCATTTTTCATGTAGGAAAATCTTCACCCAGATGTTCTTGTTCAAGAAAAAGAACTCCTCATTCCTTGCAGGAAAAATAACTACCCTGATTTTTAGCTGTGAAGTGTAGAAAATTGCATATGTAATGTAGGAAAAAAAAATGTTCACCAAATATTCATATGTTAATTGTAGACGATATTTCAAATAGAAATATAGGCATTGCTTTGCCTATGTGAAGTAAGTAATTCCATATTTCTAGTAGGAAATCTGGCAACTGTATAGGTGATATGAAACAAAATGATTTCATACTTCATGGAAAAAAGCACCATGCCTAGAGTTTCAAATACGGAAAATATAGAAATCCATATTTCATGTAGGAAAATCAGAGCGAGTTTTTCATTTGTGAAATACAGACAATTGGAATTTGGGCCCATATTTTTCTAAATGGAATATAGTCAATTCATTTTTTAATGGAGTCCAACTGCTATTGGGTTTTTATGTGTGAAATATAGAGAATTCCATATTTAAAGGAAGAAAATCTGTGCCCAGATTGACATGTGTGAAAGAATCAAAATTCCTTGTTTTGTATAATAAAATCAATGGCTAGCATTTAATAAGTGAAATACAGAAAATTCCAGATGTCATGTAGGAAATTTAGCATCCAGTTATGTATAGGCGTGCTGTGGTTCATGGGGTCGCTAAGAGTCGGACACGACTGAGCGACTGAACTGAACTGAACTGAATGTATAGGTGAAATAGATTTAATTCCCATTTTCATGGAGAAAAATATGCATACAGATTTCCATATGAAATAAAGAGATTTTCATTGTTTTCCTTTTCTCTTATTTTTTTTAATTTTAACTGCGAAGACTTTTATTTTTACTCAAAATGATACAGAAAATCACTGAGGGGTACTAACAGTGGAATAAAATGAATTGACAGGATAGAGTGACAGAACTGAGGCTTTCAAACTCTGCTGGTTGAGTAGATGTTTGAGAGATCCTTGGACTGCAAGGAGATCAAACCAGCAAATCCTAAAGGAAATCAGTCCTAAAATTTCATTTAAAGGACTTATAACTTAAGCTCCAATACTTTGACCACCTGAAGCAAAGAGCCAACTCATTGGAAAAGACCCTGATGCTGGGAAAGATTGAAGGCAGGAGGAGAAGGGGATGACAGAGGATGAGATGGGTGGATGGTATCACCGATAGGATGGACATGATTTTGAGCAAGCTTTGGGAGATGGTGATGGACAGGGAAGCCTGGTGTGCTGCAGTCCATGGAATCACAAAGAGTCAGACATGACTTAATGACGGAACAACAATAAATAAAGAAGGCTAGCAGTAATGATGACTTGAAACCTTCAGTATAAGTGAAGAAGATGAGAAGTGTTCAAATGCTAGATTTGCCAAAGACTGAAATGTGGCCTGTGAAGGAAGAAAGTCAATGGTGACTGTGTCATTTTTTTTTTTTTTTTAACAATTGGAACTGAGTTCCCATTTTTTTGAGAAAAATACTAAAGCAGGTTTAGGAGTAAGGCAAGATATGCTAAATTGGAGACAGTTCAGTTCAGTTCAGTTCAGTCGCTCAGTCGTGTCCGACTCTCCGCGACCCCATGAATCACAGCACGCCAGGCCTCCCTGTCCATCACCAACTCCCGGAGTACACTCAAACTCATGTCCACAGAGTCGGTGATGCCATCCAGCCATCTCATTCTCTGTCGTCCCCTTCTCCTCCCGCCCCCAACCTTTCCCAGCATCAGAGTCTTTTCTAGTGAGTCAACTCGTCTCATGAGGTGGCCAAAGTATTGGAGTTTCAGCTTCAGCATCAGTCCCTCCAATGAACATCCAGGATTGATCTCCTTTAGAATGGACTGGTTGGATCTCCTTGCAGTATAAGGGACTCTCAAGAGTCTTCTCCAACACCACAGTTCAAAAGCATCGATTCTTCGGCGATCAGCTTTCTTCACAGTCCAACTCTCACATCCATACATGACCACGGGAAAAACCATTGCCTTGACTAGACGGACCTTGGTCGGCAAAGTAATGTCTCTGCTTTTTAATATACTATCAAGGTTGGAGACAATTATTGGTCAATTACGTAGAAATATCTAGGAGATAAGAAGTGTTTTTTTAGAAGAAAGAACTATCTTTTAGAAGTTTCTTTTATATTATTATAAGAGAGTTTCCCAGTTTCTGTCATTTAAATAAGTCCTTGGTGGGATCTAGAATGCTGACCTTCTTCTAGACATGCTCAGTATACTTAAAGTTCAGTTCAGTTCAGTTCAGTCGCTCAGTCGTGTCCGACTCTCCGCGACCCCATGAATCACAGCACGCCAGGCCTCCCTGTCCATCACCAACTCCCGGAGTACACTTAAACCCATGTCCACAGAGTCGGTGATGCCATCCAGCCATCTCATTCTCTGTCGTCCCCTTCTCCTCCTGCCCCCAACCTTTCCCAGCATCAGAGTCTTTTCCAGTGAGTCAACTCGTCTCATGAGGTGGCCAAAGTATTGGAGTTTCAGCTTTAGCATCAGTCCCTCCAATGAACATCCAGGATTGATCTCCTTTAGAATGGACTGGTTGGATCTCCTTGCAGTATAAGGGACTCTCAAGAGTCTTCTCCAACACCACAGTTCAAAAGCATCAATTCTTCGGCGATCAGCTTTCTTCACAGTCCAACTCTCACATCCATACATGACCACAGGAAAAACCATTGCCTTGACTAGACGGACCTTGGTCGGCAAAGTAATGTCTCTGCTTTTTAATATACTATCAAGGTTGGTCATAACTTTCCTTCCAAGGAGCAAGCGTCTTTTAATTTCATGGCTGCAATCAGCATCTGCAGTGATTTTGGAGCCCAAGAAAACAAAGTCTGACACTGTTTCCACTGTTTTTCCATCTATTTCCCATGAAGTGATGGGACCAGATGCCATGATCTTTGTTTTCTGAATGTTGAGCTTCAAGCCAACCTTTTCACTCTCCTCTTTCACTTTCATCAAGAGGCTTTTGAGTTCCTCTTCACTTTCTGCCATAAGGGTAGTGTCATCTGCATATCTGAGGTTATTGATATTTCTCCCAGCAATCTTGATTCCAGCTTGTGCTTCTTCCAGCCCAGCGTTCCTCATGATGTGCTCTGCATATAAGTTAAATAAGCAAGGTGACAATATACAACCTTGACGTACACCTTTTCCTATTTGGAACCAGTCTGTTGTTCCATGACTGGTTCTAACTGTTGCTTCCTGACCTGCATACAGGTTTCTCAAGAGGCAGGTCAGGTGGTCTGGGATTCCCATCTCTTTCAGAATGTTCCACAGTTTATTGTGATCCACGCAGTCAAAGGCTTTGGCATAGTCAATGAAGCAGAAATAGATGTTTTTCTGAAACTCTCTTGCTTTCTCCATGATCCAGCGGATGTTGGCAATTTGATCTCTGGTGCCTCTGCCTTTTCTAAAACCTGCTTGAACATCTGGGAGTCCTCGGTTTACATACTGCTGAAGCCTGGCTTGGAGAATTTTGAGCATGACTTTACTAGCGTGTGAGATGAGTGCAATTGTGCGGTAGTTTGAGCATTCTTTGGCATTGCCTTTCTTTGGGATTGGAATGAAGACTGACCTCTTCCAGTCCTGTGGCCACTGCTGAGTTTTCCAAATCTGCTGGCATATTGAGTGCAGCACTTTCACAGCATCATCTTTCAAGACTTGAAATAGCTCCACTGGAATTCCATCACCTCCACTAGCTTTGTTCGTAGTGATGCTTTCTAAGGCCCACTTGACTTCACATTCCAAGATGTCTGGCTCTAGGTCAGTGATCACATTATCGTGACTATCTTGGTCGTGAAGATCTTTTTTGTACAGTTCTTCTGTGTATTCCTGCCACCTCTTCTTAATATCTTCTGCTTCTGTTAGGTCCATACCATTCCTGTCCTTTATCGAGCCCATCTTTGCATGAAAAGTTCCCTTGGAATCTCTAATTTTCTTGAAGAGGTCTCTTGTTTTTCCTATTCTGTTGTTTTCCTCTATTTCTTTGCATTGATCACTGAGGAAGGCTTTCTTATCTCTCCTTGCTATTCTTTGGAACTCTGCATTCAGATGCTTATATCTTTCCTTTTCTCCTTTGCTTTTCGCCTCTCTTCTTTTTACAGCTATTTGTAAGGCCTCCTCAGACAGCCATTTTGCTCTTTTGCATTTCTTTTCCATGGGGATGGTCTTGGTCCCTGTCTCCTGTACAATGTCACGAACCTCCGTCCAGAGTTCATCAGGCACTCTATCAATCAGATCTAGTCCCTTAAATCTATTTCTCACTTCCACTGCATAATCATAAGGGATTTGATTGAGGTCATATCTGAATGGTCTAGTGGTTTTCCCTACTTTCTTCAATTTAAGTCTGAACTTCGCAATAAGGAGTTCATGATCTGAGCCACAGTCAGCTCCTGGTCTTGTTTTCGCTAACTGTATACAGCTTCTCCATCTTTGGTTGCAAAGAATATAATCAATCTGATTTCGGTGTTGACCATCTGGTGATGTCCATGTGTAGAGTCTTCTCTTGTGTTGTTGGAAGAGGGTGTTTGCTATGACCAGTGCATTCTCTTGACAAAACTCTATTAGCCTTTGCCCTGCTTCATTCCGTGCTCCAAGGCCAAATTTGCCAGTTACTCCAGGTGTTTCTTGACTTCCTACTTTTGCATTCCAGTCCCCTAGAATGAAAAGGACATCTTTTTTGGGTGTTAGTTCTAAAAGGTCTTGTAGGTCTTCATAGAACCGATTAACTTCGGCTTCTTCAGCATTACTGGTTGGGGCATAGGCCTGGATTACTGTAATATTGAATGGTTTGCCTTGGAAACGAACAGAAATCATCCTGTCATTTTTAAGATTGCATCCAAGTACTGCATTTCGGACTCTTTAGTATACTTAAAACCCAGACTGAAAAAGCCTACATTGTCAAGTTGAGGCCCTGATTCCACATCTCTTGGGGTGTTATTTTGTTCCCTCTTATTCAAAAAAGTGAATTGCCTTCTGCATTAAACTGAATTGTATGCAGTACTTGTACCAGTCTGAAATGGACCACATTATGAAAGAAAAGACTGGATATGATGAATGTCCAAACTCTATTCTCAGTAAAAATTCCCTATTCACCTAGCAGCACTGGGTTTTAGCCTTGTAATTCCTATAGTGCTGTTTTCCCAGTGGTCGTATTTGACACACTTAGCTCTCGGGTTTTCTTGCTGGACTTACTGATTTGTGACGTGAATTAGAAAATTTGATAGAACAGGAGTTCCTCTGGGTGTATGCAATGGCCTGTAGGTACTTGATCAGTCCCTACTTAAAATGTTTGAGCCGATTTTCGGGTAAAGGGATTAACTAGAGATTGAGTAATGTATCCACAGAAGTTAAAATTTAGCTAGAAGGGCTCTCAGTACCACGTTTGTCAACTACTGGGATGAAATAAGAGCTATACTTCAACTTTGACATTTAAATGATTATTTCAAATGAGGGAAATCCTCCCTAAAATCTCCAAGCCAACTTTATTTGTCCTTCCTAAAATGTCTATTAACTGACTAGTTATTGAGACACAATTGAAGATATACAATGTTAGCTATGCACGTTGTTAAGTATTGTGTTCTGATGACATTCAGCACTATTCAGTAATTAGCTTAATGAAGAGGTGTAAAATTATATTAGTTATCCAGATGCTAATTTGCAGTAACATGTGCTGCCTGATTTGGGAGGGTTCTTGTCTGAACTACAACCAGTAAGATTTGTTACTTAATTAGGAGATCGTTATGTGTGTGTGTGTGAGAGAGAGAGAGTGATTCCCACCATTAGAACCATTACTCTTGTTTAATGTGCTCTAAATTTTGGGAACATTCTTGGTAATGTCATTCCTATGGTTTTAGGTACTATACAGGTGACAGGATGAAATCTACCTTTCTGTGCTATGCCTTAGTTAGTGCACAGCTGTAGGCAATGCAGAGAAGGGAAGATTCACAGCTGTAATATGCAGCTTATAAAAGGAGATAAAAATTCACTCTCCCACTGCAAATTGCATCAGCCATTCCTTTCAAGGTTTGGTAAACAAATGTGTTATCCCTTACCAAATGGATTCACAAACAACTGAAAATGAAACTGTGCACCCTTTTGGCTAAGATCAAGTGAGATCTCCATTTTCATTGTGGAAATTGAGGGTTGAGAAATTCACATATGCAATATAGAGAATTCCATATTTCATACGTGGAATTTACATGCATATATTCATATTTGAAACACTAAGTTCTCTGCCTCACATAGAAACATTTTGCACTTACGCCAATATGCGACCTACAGAGAATTCCCTATTTAGAGATGGAATTCTCTCTATATAAAGAGAATTACAGATGAAGAAGCTCTAATTAAGGGATATCAAAGTCAGCATCCCGCTAAGGGACATGACTCATCAGTGCCACGGGCATTGAAGTCAGCTCATTTACTGTGTTCTGTTTTCTTCCTGCCTCCAAGTGAGAACACATGCAAGCTAAACCTATCACCTTAGACCTTTGGGGCTGGTAGCAGCAGGAGGATCATCCTAAGCCATCCACTACAAAGCACTCATGCTTAAAATTTTGCGAAGACTTGAGTGATGTTGGAAACTGGCAAATTCTGCAGGTTCAGTTCAGTTCAGGCGCTCAGTCGTGTCTTATTATTCATGAGCCCATGGCCTTCAGTATGCCATACCTCCCTGTATATCATCAACTACAGGAGTGTGCTCAAACTGATCTCTATTGAGTCGATAATGCCATCAAGCCATCTCATCCTCTGTCATCCCATTCTCCTCTTGCCTTCAACCTTTCCCAACACCAGGGTCTTCTCCAGTGAGTCAGTTCTTCACATAAAGTGGCCAAATTACTGGAGTTTCAGCTTCAACAATGGTCCTTACAAAGAACACTTAGGACTGCTCTCTTTGAGGATGTACTGTTTGAAACTCCTTGAAGTCCAAAGGATTCTCAAGAGTCTTCTTCAACGCCACAGTTGGAGAGCATCAGTGCTTCAGTGCTCAGTATCTTTTTTTTTTTTTATAGTCCAAATCTCACATTCATGCATGTCTAGTGGAGAAACCATAGCCTTCATAAGATGGACCTTGTTGATAAAGTAATGTCTCTGCTCTTTACTCTGCTGTCTACATTGGTCATAAGTTTCCTTCTGAGGAGGATGTGTGTCTTAATTTCATGGCTGCAGTCACCATCTGCCGTGATTTTGGAGATCAAACAAATGAAGGCAGCTACTTTTTCGATTCTTTCCCCATTTATTTGTCATGAAGCGATGAGACCAGAGGCCATGATCTTAGTTTTCTGAGTGATGAACTTTAAGCCAGCATTTTCACTCTCCTCTTTCACTTTCATCAAGAGGCTCTTTAGTTCTTTTTCACTTTCAGCGATAAGGGTGGAATGATATTCATATCTGAGGTGATTGATATTTCTCTCGGCAATCTTGTCTCCAGCTTGTGCTTCATCCAGCCCAGTGTTTCTCATGATGTATTCTGCACATAAGTTAAATGAGCAGGGTGACAATATACAATCTGACGAACTCCTTTTCCTATTTGGAAACAGTCTGTTTTTTCCATGTTCAGATTTCACTGATGCTTCCTGACCTGCATGAAGATTTTTCAGGACGTAAGTCAACTGGTCTGGTATTCCCATCTTTTTCAGTATTTTCCTCAGTTTATTGTGATCCACACAGTCAAAATATTTGGAATAGTCCATGAAGCAGAAATAGATGTTTTTCTGGACCTGTCTTGCTTTTGCGATGATACAGAGAATGTTGGCAATCAGATCTCTAGTTCCTCTGCCTTCTGTAAAGCCAGCTTAAACATCTGGAAGTCCATGATTCACGTATTGCTGAAGTCTGGTTGGAGAATTTTCAGCATTATTTTACTCATGTGCGAGTTGAGTGTAACTGAGTGGTAGCTTGAGCTTCGTTGGCATTGCCTTTCTTGGGCAATTCTACTCAGGAGGCAGCATCACCTTATGCTACAGAGCCATCAGGCTCCCAAACCTTACATAAAAAACGATGTGCCTGGTCCTGTGGCTGAAAGAACACTGCTTCATTTGAGAAAGACAGAAAGCTCTTTGTAGGGGTTCTGCATACCCCATCATTTTGCTTTGTAATCTGGGCCATTCTGTTTCTTGGCTGCTTTGCATCTCCTTGAATGGCCCTGAGTGCTCTCTTCCTGCCACTCTGATATCCTCGGGCTTGATTGTCTGGCTTCAATCTGCCAGCCAGGCCAGTTCTGACAGTTTTCATGCAGTGTTGGAACAGTGATTGCACAGAGACACAGATACACCCAATACTAAATGGAAATTTTCACAGATGCAGAACCATACCTTTGCTTATTCAGGATAATGGACTTGGATAAGCACCTCTCATTTTCTCTGGTGGTTTTCTTCCATTTACTTGTTAATCAAGTTAGTGTCCTCTTCTATCTATATTGTTTATTCTGGAAGGTTACAAAGTGTTGGGATATGCTCATGAGGAGGACTGACATTCATAGTGTTGTGTGGGCTCTTTGGTTGTGTGTCCATTCATGGTGGACAACTGAATGAGTGGTACTAGTCTATTCCTCCATCACACTGACTGATTCACAGTGCCAGTCACATTGGCATGATTTCATTCCATGCACTTTCATTAAAGCAACCAAACCAGAAATAGCATGGAGCTTTGGACAGCACTGACTTTGAGCACCCCATTTCAACAAGCTCTCTCAAAATCATTGTTTGTCAATGCCATGCTCTTATGGCAGGCTCAGTACCCACTCAGGCCCAAGACCTTCTGAGAGAGGTGCACCTGTGCCTCCTAATTGTGTAATAGTCTGTTTGGAGAGGTTTTCACTTCCCCCTCCCCCTATGGTTGTCTCCCTGTAGCAGGGAAAGTCCAAATCGAGGCCTCCAAAATGCCAAAGAGAATGTGACAGGACTGTGTCTGAAGCAATATCATCAAGAAGGTACATATGGATCCAAAGCACCTCTGCTGAAACAAGTCACTGAACGTGAAGTCCAAAAGGTCAGGTGGCTTCCTTTTTTGTCAACACCACAGTTTACTTCTACACACACATGCACAGAACCCCCACACAGATCACACCCTGGAGAGCCTGCCTGCCCTGGGCCCACAACTCATGGCTCTATTGTTCAGAAAGTGGCATTCCTCTCCCAAATGTTCCAAGAGAGCATGATTCCAGGACAGGCCTCCCTAACTTGCTAAATGCCAAGGTTCTCTTTCTCTTGCCCTCATAAGGCTGTGATAGAGAGTCTCATAGTGCACATTTCACTCAGGATTACCACAAAAAAATCAGAGATTGTCCTCCAGTGAGAGTTTCAGAACCATCCCTCAAGTGCAGAGAGACATTTTGCCTCTCTGCCATCCACAGCCAAGGATGAGATCCCAGAGAAAGAGAGGAATTTATGTCAGAATTTTTGGCTCAAGAAGCGGGACATCTTTGTGATGACATTTATTCCGTTCTCCCTAAGACTGAAAAGCTGAAGGCTCTGAACTGCTCTCAGGAACATCACTGTCCTAGGATCGCTTGATGTAAACAGCCCACCACCATTCAGTTCAAGTTATTTCTGTCCCTCATTCACCCTACACTTTATGACCCCATCAACTGAAGCATGCCAGTCTTACCTGTTCATCTAAAGCTCCCAGAGCTTGCTCAAATACGTCTCCATCAAGTGGTGATGCAATATCTCTCTTGCTGTTATTTGGAAAATGAGGATGCCATCCAAACTTCTCAATTTCTGTCATCCAATTCTCCTTCTGTGGTCAGTCTTTCCCAGTATCAGAGTGTTTTACAGTGTCTTTCTTCACGTCAAGTGGCAAAATACTGAAGATTCAGCTTCAGCATTTCTCCGAATACTCATGACCAAGTTCTTTTAGGATTCACTCGTTCCTTCTACATGCAGTGCAAATCTCAATCGTCTTTTCCAATACGATCGATCACAATATCAGTTCTTCGGTAGTCAGGTTTAAGGTCCAAATCTCACATCAATATGTGACTACTGAAAAAACCATAGTTTTGACTAGATGGACATGATGTCTCTGCTTTTTAAAATGCTGTCTATATTTGTCTAGCTTTTATGGCCACAGTCACCATCTATAGTGATTTTGAAGTCCAAGAATGCAAAGCCTGTCATGGTTTCCACAGTTTACCCGTCTCTTTGCCATGAAGAGTTGGGACCAGATGCCATGAACTTCAGTCATTGAATGTTCAGGTTGAAACCAAAATTTTCACTCTCCAATTTCACTTTCATTAAGAGATTTGTTAGTTTCTCTTCACTTTCTGCCGTTATGGTGGTGTCATCCTATATTTGTGTTTGTTTCTATATCTCCTGAAAAATGGGATCCCCGCTTGTGCTTCATCCAGCTTGGCATTTCACATGACACAGTCTACATAAGTAAATATGGTGACAATATATAGCCTGGAGTTGCTACTTTGCCCAACTTGGAACCAGCCCATTTTTCCCCATCCATGATAACTGTTGTTTCATTATCTGCAAAGAAATTTCTCAGGAGGCATGTCAGGTGGTATGGTATTCCCATCTCTTGAAGAAATTTCCACACTTTTTGTGTTCCACAAGCCGAAGGTTTTGACATAGTCAATAAAGCAGTGGATGTGTTTCTTGAACTTGTTTGCTTTTTTCAGCATACAACGGGTTTGTGCAATTTAATCTCTGGTTGCTCTGCCTTTTCAAAATGCAGCTTGAACCTCTGGAAATTCTTCCTTTGCATACTGTTGAAAACTTCCTGGGGAATTCCGTGCATTACTTTTTGCTTTATGTGAGATGAATGCAATCGTGTGTTAGTTCAAAGAATCTGACATTGTCTTTCTTTGGGAATGCGATGAAAAGTGAGCATTTTCAGTCTTGTAGCCACTGCTGAGTTCTCCAAACTTGCCTTCATATTGAGTGCAGCACTTTCAAGCATCATATTTTAGGATTTGAAATATCTCAACTGGATAGCCATCACCTCCACCATGTTTGTTCTCACTAATGTTTCCTAAAGCCTTCTTGACTATGCATTCTAGGATATCTGGGTCTAGGTGACTGATGATATCATCGTGCTCTTCAGGGTTGACCATTTTCTTTGTGTTTTTGCCACCTCTTCTAATATTTCTGCTTCTCTTTATTCCCTAATATGTGTGTCTTTATTGTGCCCTTCATTGCATAAAATGTTCCCCTGGTATATTTAATTTTCTTGAGGAGAACTGTAGTCTTTCTTATTTTATTGTTTTCCTCTATTCCTGGGCATAGATCAATGAGGACGATTTTCTTATAAGCCATAGCTATGCTTCAAAACTCTGCATTCATATGGGTGTAAATTTCCTGTTCTTTTTTTCCCTTCCACTTCTCTCTTTCTCTTTGTTTCCTTTTCCCCAGCTGTTTTTAAGGCTTCTTCAGGTAACCATTTTGCCTTCTGCATTACTTTCTGTTGGGAATATTCTTCATTGCTTCATTTTGTACAATATCACAAACTTCTGTACAAAGTTCTCTTTCAGATCTAATTCCTGGAATCAATTTGACATTTGCGATTTCACTCAAAAGATATTTTATTTAGGTTATACCTGAATGATCAAGGGGTTTTCCCTACTTTCTTCAATGTAAGTACAAATTTTTTCAATATGTGTGGTTGATCTGAGCCGCACTCAACTCCCAGTATTGTTTTGGCTGACTGTATAGAGACTTGAGCAATACATGAACTGTGAACTTCCAGATGTTCAAGCTCCTTTGAGAAAAGGGAGAGGAACCAGAGATTACATTGCCAACATCCTCTCAATCAGCAAAAAAGCACGAGAGTTCCAGAAAACACAGCTATTTCTGCTTTATTGACTATGCCAAAACCTTTGTATGTTTGGATCACAATAAATTGTGGAAAACTTTGAAAGAGATGGGGATACCAGGTCACCTGACCTACCTCTTGAGAAACCTATATGCAGATCAGGAATCAATAGTTAAAACCGGACATGAAACAACAGACTAATTACAAATAGGGAAAGGAGTATTTCAAGGCTGTATATTGTCACCTGTTATTTAACTTCTATGGAGAGTACAACATGAGAAACGCTGGGCTGGAAGAAGCTGGAATCAAGAATGCCGGGAATAATTTCAATAACCTGAGGTATGCAGATGACACTACCCAAATGGCAGAGGGTGAAGAGGAATTGAAAAGTCTCTTGATGAAAGTGAAAGAGGAGGAGCTTAGAGCTCAACTTTCAGAAAACTAAGATCATTGCATCTGGTCCCATCACTTCATGTAAATAGATGGGGAAACAGTGGAAACAGTGTCAGGCTTTTTTTTTTTTTTTTGGGGGGGGGCTCCGAAGTCTCTGAAGATGGTGATTGTGGACATGTAAGTAAAAGTCGTTTACTTCTCAGAAGGAAAGTGATGACTAACCAAGATATTATATTAAAAAGGAAAGACATCACTTTGCCAACAAAGGTCCATCTAGTCAAGTCTATTGTTTTTCCAGTGGTCATGTATGGATGTGAGAGTTAGATGGTGAAGAATGTTGAGTGCCAAAAAAATGATGCTTTTGAACTCTGGTTTTGGAGAGACTCTTGAGAGTCCCTTGGACTGCAAGGAAATCCAACCAGTCCTAAAGGACTGATTCTAAAGGAGATCAGTGTTAGGGGATCTTTGAAAAGACTGATGCTAAAGCTGAAAATCTAATACTTTCGTCACCTCATGCGAAGAGTTGACTCAATAGACAAAACCCTGAGCTGGGAGGGATTGGGGGCAGGAGGAGAAGGGGACGATAGAGGATGAGAGGTTTGGATGGCCTCACCCACTCAATGGACATGAATTTGAGTAACTCTAGGAGTTGGTGATTGACAGGGAGGCCTGTTGTGCTGCGGTTCATGGGGTCACAAAGACTTGGGCATGACTCAGCAACTGAACTGAACTGATCTGAACTGAAAGAGACTCTCTAGCCTCAGCTCCATAGTATATTATCAGTTTGATTTTGGTATTGATCATCTGATGATGTGCATGTCTGGAGTCACATCTCGTGTTGTTGGAAGAGGGTGTATCCAATGACAGTAACTTGTCTTGGAAAACTGTGAGAGATTTTGCCCTGGTTTATTTTGTACCCGAAGACCAAACATGTCTGTTCCTTTAGGGAGTTCTCAACTTCCTACTTTTACATTCCAGTCCCATATGATGAAAATAGCATCTTTTTCTTTGTGTGTACGTCCTAGAATGTCCTACTGGTAATCCCAGACCCACTCAACCTCAGCTTCACCCTGGCCTGCAGCTCAATTTCCACTTTAGCATTACTGGTCATGACGCAGACTTGGATTACAGTGCAACTGAATGGTCAGCCTTGCAAACAAGCAGAGATGTTTCATTTTTATATTGCAATCAAGTACTGAAATTCACACTTTTTTTATTGATGAGGGCAGCTTCTTCTATTTCTTCTCTAGGGATTCTTATCCACTTTAGAAGATAAAATGGTTATCTGAATTAAATTTGTCCATTCCATTCAGTTTTAACTCACTGATTGCTGAATCTTTGATCGTCACACTTATCATCTCCTGTTTGACCACGTAAATTTTACCTTCATCATGGTCCTCACATTCTAGGTTCCTATGAAATATCATTCTTTACAGCATCAAACTTTACTTTTACACCACTCACGTCCACACCTCGCTGTTGTTTCTCCTTTGGCTCCATCTCTTCATTTTCTCTGGAGTTACTTCCTCACTGAGTTCCAGAAGTATAAAGGACACTTACCAACCTGGAGAGTTCATCTTTCAATGTCCTATCTTTTTGGCTTTTCATATCGTTCATGGGATTTTCAAAGCAAGGATATTTAAGTGGTTTTCCATTCCCTTCTCCAGTTGACCACATTTTGCCAGAATTCTCCACTATGTCCAATCTATCATGCGTGGCCCTACACAGCAGGGCTCATAGCTTCATTGAGGTAGACAAGACTGTGATCCATTTAAACAGTTTGCTTAGTTTTCTGTGATTGTGCTTTTCATTCTCTCTGCCCTGTGATGGATAAAGATAAGATTCTTATGTAAACTTCCTGATGGGAGAAACTGTGAGTGAGCCTCGGTCCGGCTCTGATATATGGGGCCATATTCAGTGAATCTTTAATCCAATATACTATTGATGGGTGTGGCTGTGTTCAGGCTTCGTTGTCTGAACTGAGCCCAAACTATCATATGGGAAACGAAAGTCATTGGGAACTCCTTCAAAAGCATTTGATCAAGCACTCTGTATTCAGGGCCTGAGACACCTCTGCATCCCACTTTCTGCCGGAGACTCCTGGACACTCACAAGAAAGTCTGGCTCAGTCTCTTTTGGGGACACTGCTCCTTATTCTTGACTCCTCATGCACACAAGGTTTTGAGTGTGCCCTCCAACAGTCTGTTTCACTCCTGTGGAAGTTGTATAATCAAATCCCACTGGCCTCCAGAGTCAAATTCCCTAGGGTTCTCTGTCACTTTGCCAGATCCCAGGGTTAAGAAAACTGTAGGAGTCCTAGAGCTCCCTTAAATGTATAAAACTTTCTTTGGAATCATTTCCTGCAACTTGTGGATTGTGTGCTAGGCGGCTTTATGTTAGGTTGTAAGGTGACCTTCGGTGAGAGAGCTTATGTTACAAACTGCATGACCCAGGTCTGTAGCAGCTGGAGCCTCTCTTCCCTGTCAGGC
Source organism: Moschus berezovskii (assembly GCF_049115385.1). NCBI lineage: Eukaryota > Metazoa > Chordata > Mammalia > Artiodactyla > Moschidae > Moschus > Moschus berezovskii. Next base: position 31,259,334 of record NC_142489.1, on the reverse strand, counting down.
CATTGTTGACCCATGCCTCTGCAGGATACACTCAATCACTTCAATGAAGTTCTGACTCTGTCTCTGTGTGATCTCTGGGTATAGGTGCACAAAATATTTTACTGAGCACTTGAGGCATCGCTGGTATTTATTGATTCTAAATGCAAATTCACCACTGCTACTGTTTTCTTGGCGCTTTCCCTTTGCCCTTGGACATCTGTTGTTGTTTTTGCTCTTTTTGGTGGGACCCAACATTCTTGTGTCAATTGTCCTTCAGAAACAAGCTGTAATTTTGGAGTTTGCACAGGAAAAGTTGGGTTCACACCCTTCTACTTTCCCATCTTCACTCCCTTACAGGCACACACTGCCAAAGGGAGAGATGCCTCCATCCCACATCTGAAATTTTTTCACCATTCTGAGCTGTCAGATAGGCTTGAAGTGCCTGGACAGAGCCAAGGTCACCCTGTATTTTCTAGGATGTGTGTGGTTTCACCATGAAGGATCCTACCTTTTCATGTCATTTGTCTCACATGACGCTATTGTTGGTCACTCGTAAAGAGAGAGTGTGTTACCTGATTGGCTGATCCGAGGCAGCACTATCCCAGGGCCTTCCCCTAATTTGGAAAAATTCTCCAGTGCAACAGGTTTTCTTTCTATTCCTCCTCCTTTCAGTTTCTACTCTTTCCTGAAGCACCTTCACCTCTTCACACTCTTATTTCCAGTTATAACCATGTCCACTGTTTCCACAGGCCAGCTTACTTCCCACAGACTGAGGGGTCCACAGGCTATGTTTTAAAAGCCCCACACCACTGGAGTTATACTGGATGGATCTTTAATCGTTCCACATCCTCTTGCTGGTACAAACACACATCACCACAGCAGAAAGTGTGAGCTTCTTCATGTCTCTTGATGTAAACCCAGATTTGTGAATTCACAGTCCTGAGTTGTCACTGGTCATCCTTTTCTCATTCCATATCTCAGAGATGCATAGACCAGTCTCTCCCAGTCTGTGGATGCCTGGTGCCTCCTTCTGTTTGTTCCATATCTCGTGGTCTGTAACTTTCACCTCTCTGTCAGTTGTGATTGGATGCACATCCACAGAGAAAAACACACAAACATTGGAAACAAGCCTACGTGGCTACACACACAAATGTGCAAGGCACACGGAAACATAGGCAAATAGGGAACATGGGTGTTTCTGCAGCTGAAGAACCAGTGCCTTATGTAAAATATAGAGATTTCCATATTTCTTATAGGAAAATATCCATTCTGAACTCAAATATGAAGTGTAGAGAAGTCCAAATTCCATGACGGAGACTTCCCCCCAGGTTTTAATACAGTAAATACAAGTCATTTCCCACTTCATGGAATCAATTCTTTGTTTTGGTATATGTTTTCAGAAATACAACAAACTCTTTACTTCATGAAGAAACAGTGGTGACCATATTTTCACTTGTGCAATAGAGATAGTTCCAATTTCATACTGGTTTTCCATGACTTTAAAAGCAGTGATAAGATTTTCATATGTGAAATATCCAGAACTTTCCATTTGATGTTAGAAAACCACCACGAGGATTCATGTATAAGGTGTATACAAGTCCACATTTCACATTAAAAAAAAAAAAAACTGATTCCAGATTTTCTTCAGTTCAGTTCAGTCGCTCAGTCGTGTCTGACTCGCCGCGACCCCATGAATCACAGCACGGAGGCCTCCCTGTCCATCACCAACTCCTGTAGTACACTCAAACCCATGTCCACAGAGTCAGTGATGCCATCCAGCCATCTCATTCTCGGTCGTCCCCTTCTCCTCCCGCCCCCAACCTTTCCCAGCATCAGAGTCATTTCCAGTTAGTCAACCAGTCCCATGAGGTGGCCAAAGTATTGGAGTTTCAGCTTTAGCATCAGTCCCTCCAATGAACATCCAGGATTGATCTCCTTTAGAATGGAATGGCTGGATCTCCTTGCAGTCCAAGGGACTCTCAAGAGTCTTCTCCAACACCACAGTTCAAAAGCATCGATTCTTCGGCGATCAGCCTTCTTCACATTCCAACTCTCACATCCATACATGACCACGGGAAAAACCATAGCCTTGACTAGACAGACCTTGGTTGGCAAAGTAATGTCTCTGCTTTTTAATATTCTATCAAGGTTGGTCATAACTTTCCTTCCAAGGAGCAAGCGTCTTTTAATTTCATGGCTGCAATCAGCATCTGCAGTGATTTTGGAGCCCCCAAAAAATGAAGAAAAAAATGCAATATATCATGGAGTAAAACAAGCATCGCCATATTTGCACGCAAAAAATGTAGGTAATTCTCCATTTGAGTTCAATTCAGTCCAGTCTCTCAGTAGTGTTCAACTTTTGCTACCCCATGAACTGCATCTTGTCGTGCTTCCCTGTCCATCATCAACTCCCAGAGATTACTCTTGCTACCCCATGAACTGCAGCTTGTCATGTTTCCCTGTCAATCACCAACTCCCAGAGATTACTCAAACTTATGTCTGTTGTGTCGGTGATGTCATCTAACCATCTCATCCTCTGTCGTCCTCTTCTCTTATTGCCTTCAATATTTCCTAGCATCAGGGTTTTTTCCAATGAGTCAGTTCTTTGCATCAGGGGTCGGGAATATTCGAATATGTGTGTCAGCATCTGTGCTTCCAATGTATATTCAGGCCTGATTTCCTTTAGCTTCCTTGACGTCCAAGAGACTCTCAAGGTTCTTCACCAATGCCACATTTTAAAGGCATCAATTCTTCCATGCTCATCTGTCTTTACAGTCTAAATCTCACATCCGTAAATTACTGCAGGAGAAACCATCGCTTTGACCAGGTGGACCTTCGCTGGCAAAGCAATCTCTCTGCTTTTCAATATGCTGTCTAGGTACTTCATAGCTATTAATACAAGTACCAAGTGCCTTTTCATTTTTCGGCTGCAGTCACAATCTGCAATTATTTCGGAGCCCCCCGAAATAAAGTCTATCAGTATTTCCATTGTTTCTCCATCCATATTTTAAGCATGGATGGGACCATATGTCATGATATTAGTTTTCTGAATGTTGAGTTTTAACTCAAAATTTTCACTCTCCTCTTTCATTGTCATCAAGAGGTTCTTTATAGCTACATCATATTCTGCCATAAGAGTGATTTCATCAGTATTTGAGGCTGTTGATATTTCGCGAAGCAGTCTTTATTCATGCTTGTGCTTCTTAAAGCCTGGCATTTAGCATGTTGTGCACAACATATGAACTATGGACAGAGGTTTGTGACATGGTGCAGGAGACAGGAACCAAGACGATCCTCAAGAAAATGAAAAGCAAAAAAGAAAAACGGCTCTCTGAGAAGACCTTACAAAGATCTGTGAAAAAAAGTGAAGCTAAAAGCAAAGCAGAAAAAGAAAGATTTATCCCTTTGGATGGACAGTTGCAAAGAATAACAAGGAGAGTTAAGAAAGCCTTCCTGAGTGATCAACACAAAGAAATAGATGGGAACAATAGAATGGGAAAGACTAGATCCCCTCAAGAAAATTTGAGATACCAAGGGAATATTTCATGCAAAGAATGGCTCAATAAAGAAAAGAAATGGTATGGACCTAATGAAGCAGAAGATATTAAGAAGAGGTGCAACAAATACTCAGAAGAAGTATACAAAAATGATTTTTTACCACCTATATAATCACGATACTGTGATCACTTACCATTCCCTAGGGCCAGACATTCTGGAATGGGAAGACAAGTGGGCCTTAGGAAATATCACTGTGAACAAAGCCTGTGGAAGTGACAGAATTTCAGTTGAGGTATTTCAAATCCTAAAAGATGATGCTGTGAAAGTGTTGCACTCAATATGTCAGCAAACTTGGAAAACTCAGCAGAGACCACAGGACTGGAAAAGGTCAGATTTCATTACAATCCCAAAGAAAGTCAATGCCAAAAATGCTCAAACCTACCGCACAATTGCAGTCATCTCACACACTTGCTAGTAAATAATGCTCAATATTTTCCACGCCAGGATTAAAAAATGGGTGAACCGTGAACTTCCAGAAGTTCAAGGTGGTTTTAGAAAAGATAGAGGAACCAGAGATCGAACAGCCAACATCTGCTAGATCATCGAAAAAGGAAGAGAGTTCCAGAAAAACATCTATTTCTGCTTTAATCACCATGCAAAAATCTTTGGCTGTGTGGATCTCAAAGAACTATGGACAATTCTGAAAGAGATCGAAACATCTGACCACCAGACTTGCCTCTTGAGAAACTTGTATGCAAGTCAGGAATGAATAGTTAGTACTGGATATTGAACAACATCCTGGTTCCAAATAGGAAAATGAGCATATCAAGGCTGTACTGTCACCCTGCTTATTTAACTTATTTGCAGAGTACATCATGAGAAGCGCTGGGCTGAAAGAAGCACAGCTGGAATCAAGATTTCTGGGAGAATTATCAATAACCTCAAATATCAATAACCTCAGATATACAGGTGACACCACTCATATGGCAGAAAGTAAAGAAAAATTAGAGTTTCTTGAGTAATATAATGAGAGTGAACACATTGGCTTAAAGATCAACTTTTAAAAACTCAGATTATGGCCTCCAGTCCCATCACTTCTGGCAAACAAATGGGGAAAGAGTGGAAAGAGTGGCTGCCAATATTATTTTTTTTTTTTTGGGGGGGGTCTCCAAAATCAATGCAGATGTTGCTTGTAGCCATGAAACTAAAATGCTTACTCCGTGGAAGGAAAGTTATGACCATCCTAGACAGCATATTAAAAAGCAGAGACCTGATTTTGCCAAAAAAGCTCTGTTTAGTCAAGCTATGTTTTTGGCAGTAGTCATCTATGATGATTACTCTGATTTGGGTCCCCTTTCTGCAGGCCAGAGGGTTATAGCTCCAATATGTTGTGGATCCTGTCCTTTGTGGGTGGGATTGGACCAGTGACTTCTCCAGGTTTAATGCTTCGGATCATTTGTGTCTGTGCACTGACATGTGGATCTGTGTCTCTTCTCTCTGAAATTCAATAAATTGTCCATGGACAGTGCTTTTGGGTGTTTGTGGGTTTGGTATGGCTTAGTGCACCCCCTTTTATAATATTCACCGTTTTGTTTCTGTTTGCTGGAGAATAGGTGTGGTTTCTCTTGTACTGACCTTACTGACTCAAGTGTGGAGATTGCTTTCCATGTAGACATGGAAATTCTGCGGTGTGTGCTTCTCCTTTAACGTTCCTTGAGGTAAGGAGTTCGATATTGCTCTAAAGTTCTGGAATCGATATCCTGGACTCTGGGTTTATTTTTCCAGGTTGCAGTAACATCAAAAGTTAACATGCACACAATACAGAAGATAAACCCCAGGTTAATGGTGGCACAACTCTCCTCATCCAGAAAGTATCAACAGGATGCACAGAATTTCAGACAGCAGAGAAAAGGGAGGAGTGTGAAAGAGGTGCCTAGGAGGAGATAGGGGAGTGTTAAAATGGAAAACAGCAATCAATTAAGGAAACTAATCCATAAATGAAGTCAGATCATAAATATTTTCTTACAAAAATCACAACATTGATATCAATTTTGGGGAAATAAACGTTAAGAAACAAGAAAAATAGTGTAAAAAAAGAAAATGGAGTTTAAATTTATACTCTCATATATAAAAAATGTGTTTCAAAATAGATTTATATGTGTTTTGTTTGAAAGATAATAATAGTTAATAGAAATAAAAGTTTAGGGTATAATAAAGGACTAAAATAGTTTAAAATTAAAGAAATCATATGGAAATAGATCGCAGAGTCTCAAAGCAGTTCTGTGATTTTTGGTTTCAATAGAGTGTCAGACAGTCTCTTGTTGAAATTTGTATTGTCAAAGGTGACTTTTGTTCCTCAGTTGAACAGTCTGGGCATATATTGCTGACTTATTCCATTGAACCTGTCACTTCTGGGTTGGTTTTTGTTTCTTTGTTTATATTTCCTTCTTTTATTTGAAAACCTCTCCATATCTTGTTTTCACCATGAAACGAGGGTGCAGTAACCTCATATTCGAGCTCACTTGTTCAGTGCTTTGGGGAGTGAGAGGTGGGACACAGAAATCAAATACCATTGGGATATTGGGGGTGCTTGAGGTGGATTGATCACATTGGGCTTTTGAATGACAAATGTGACATGTCCTTTCTGGGTCCACACCGCTCAGATTCCTGGTTGATACATGAGGGCACAGTTCCAAGTGGGCCCTGTGTTACATGCACTTCCCAGTTAATCAGGCAATCAGGTGCTTGGCAAGGGCCATGACAACGATTGGCTATGTGCTTTGTGCTCTTCCCAAGTCCAAAATCTCTGGTGACTGTTTGGAGGCAAGGCACAGTCCCAGGTGGGCCATGCATCTTATGCAGCTCTCTGGTCTCAGTCAATCAGTTTGCTGCCTGTGCCAGCGGGCAGAGTCTCAAGTATGCCATGTGTCTCCTCGGGCTAACTGACCCAGGCTGTCATGTTCCTGGCCTATGTGAACTGTCCATGAAGTGAGGAATTCATCACTAGCAACTGTCAGCCAGCTTAGAGCTTGGTAGTGGGTGTCTCTGGAGTCAAGATACTAGTAGCCTCTTTCCTTCTGCCTCTGGCAGTCGTACGCGTTCCTCTCTCAATCTGTGGAGGAAAGGGTCTTAAATGGACACTGGTTGGTCTTCTTTGGTATTTTCTAGTGCACGATCTTCTGTTCTGTGAGTATTCCATGGTTCAATGTGGCCTTAGAGCCTTCTCACAGGAAAGGTCCTTTCTAAAATTTCTGTCTCCAGTGTCCCCATGGTTTAGGTTTGTGTGTTATCTTAGCTTTGTCACATTGTCCTCAGGGCACTAAAGCCTGCTTTTAACCATAACGTGTTTGATACATCCCAGACCTGCCTTCAATGCCCCATGTATGACAGTGGACTGGAGTATCTGAATCATTCCTTGGCTAGTGATCGGATTTATTGGCATAAGCTGTGTTTTTGTTCTTCCTCTCTCCAGTTCTATTTCTTCCCCGACTGACACCTATGAGAGAGGGTTTCTTATTTTGTGCAAATTTCTCCTCCTTTAAGACTCCTTCTCCAAGGAGAGTCTTGATCCCTAAATACATTTCCTCCCTTTCATCACTTATTTTTTCTTACCTATTTTTCAAGAGACTGGTTTTCCTTTATCAGTTTCTAGGGCCCATCAACATCAGTCACAAATTGGTCTCTGGAAGGTGTTCCACGTGCAATCTATCCTTTGATGGATTTGTGTGGGAGAAAGTGGACTCAGGCTCCTATTCCTCTAACACAATGAGACCCTCACTGCAACCCTGGGAGATCCATTTTATTAACTGAAATCTTGTTGTTGTTCAGTCACAAAGCCATGTCAGACTCTTTGTGACCCCTTGGACTGCAGCACACAAGGCCTCTCTTCCGCTCACCATCTCCCAGGGTCTGCCTGAGATCATGTTCATGAATGGGTGAAATGATACCGCCTTCTCCTCCTCTCTAACCCATTTGTCCTCCTTAGTTCATTATTTCCTATGAATCAGGGTCTTTTCTCGTGAGTCAGTTGTTTGCTCAGGTGGTCAAAGCTTTGGAGACTCAGCTTCCACGTCAGTGATTCTAATGCATCTTCAGAGTTGATTTCCTTTATGTTTAACTAGCTTGATTTCCTTGCAATCCAATGGACACTCACAAGTCATCCCCAGCAGAGCACTTTGGTGTTCTCACATCCATACATGTCTACTGGAAAGACCATTAGTTTTACTCAATGTGATTCCTTTGGTCAAGTCAACTCTTCACTTTTTAACACACTTACTAAATTTGTGAGCACTTTGCTTCCAGGAAGCAACTGTCTTCTAATTTTATTGCTGCCATCACCATCACAATTCATATAGCGCCACAAAAGAGGAAATCTGTCACTGATTCTGCTTTTCCCACCTTTATTTCCCATGAAGTAGTGGGACCAGATGCCATGATCTTATTTTGTGTAATACTGAGAATTCAAGTGTACTGTTTACCCTGTTTTCCTATTAACATTGAGAATTATTTTATTCTTTTACCATTGTTTTCCCCTCAGTGTTTTGGATAAGAAATTATTTTCTAAGAGTGTTCTAAGATGGTCGCTACTCATTATACATAATACTGCTGGTTTTAAGTTTCCTTTTGGAGCATTTCTGTCATGCTTCTGTGACAACTCTGTAAAATGTTGACAAAATGCACAGCCTATATTACATTTCTCTATTAACATAATATATTGAGCCTGTTCATGTTATCTAGTTAGGTTTTCTCTGATGTGGAAACTACAAAAATACAAAGGAGGACAAGAAATAAGGATATAATATGGAGGGCTGCATGAAGCTGAACCCCTGTGGCATGAAGGGAGAGAAATTTTGATAATCAGTGGTTTCTATTGAAATATTTGGTACCAGCAGGTTAAAGGGATGAAAGAAAAATGTACACACTGAATTATGGAGAAGTGATTTTAATGTGCACGTCATATAATTTGAATGTCTGCAGTTCCTTTGAATTCGGATGCTCAGTCATCACCGACTCTTTGCGACCCCATGAATCACAGCATGTCAGGCCTCCCTGTCGATCACCAAGTTGCGGAGTTTACTCAAACACATGTCCATCGAGTCGGTGATGCCATCAAGCCATCTCATTCCCTGTCGTCCCCTTTTCCTCCCACCCCCAATCCTTCCCAGCATCAGAGTCTTTTCCAGTGAGTCAACTCTTCGCATGAGGTGGCCAAAGAATTGGAGTTTCAGCTTTAGCATTAGTCCTTCCAAAGAAAACGCAGGATCAGTCTCCTTTAGAATGAACTGGTTGGATCTCCTTGCAGTCCAAGGGACTCTCAAGAGTCTTCTCCAGCACCACAGTTCAAAAGCATCAATTCTTTCTTCACAGTACAAATCTCACATCCATACATGACCATTGGAAAAACTATAGCCTTGACTAGACGGACCTTATTTGGTAAAGTAATGTCTCTGCTCTTTAATATGTTATCTAGGTTGGTCGTAACTTTCCTCCCAAGGAGTAAGAGTCTTTTAATTTCATGGCTACAATCAGAATCCACGATGATTTTGGATTTGACACTGTTTCCTCTGTTACACTTTTTATTTCCCATGAAGTGATGGGACCAGATGCCATGGTCTTTGTTTCCTGAATGTTGAGCTTCAAACCAACCTTTTCACTCTCCTCTTTTGCTTTTATCAAGAGGTTTTTTAGTTCCTCTTCACTTTCAGCCATAAAGGTCGTGTAATCTGCATACCTGAGGTTATTGATATTTCTCCTGGCAATCTTGAATCCAGCTTGTGCTTCTTCCAGCCCAGCGTTCCTCATGATGTAATTTGCATATAAGTTAAATAAGCAAGGTGGCAATATATAACCTTGACGTACTCCTATTCCTATTTGGAACCAGTCTGTATCTCTAAGTAAATGAGAGTTGTGGTTTTATGTGCTCAAGGTGTCCTCTTATGTATGAACCCCATCTCTTACACAAAGAATAGTGGAAGATAAACTCGATTAAGGGATAGTCTTTCAGTAATAGGATCTATATTATTCAGCCAGGAAGTTATTAAGTAATGTTGGGGTTCTCAAACAGTTCACTTAAGACTGGAAACAAGCAAAGATTTTGACCACCCAAATAAAGTTGTTTAAAATTATATTTTGACATATACACATATATACACATACGTGTATGTTTGTGTGTATGGATGTGTGTATAGAAAAATGGCTTTTAATTTCGTTAGGCAAAGCAGCAATGGAAAAAAATTCAAACCCAAAAGCAGAATGATTCAAAAGTCTACTCGGTTATTGAATATACGTAAGTGGAAATACTTCCAAATATGTTTCTTTGGCTGCATCTAAAACATGAGGACTCCTTTATATCACTCCCCTCTTTCGTTTTAATAAATATCTACCAATTTTCAAATGCTTGTCCAGGTTTAATGACAAAAATAAACACTTATGGAAATATATATATATACATATATTTATACATCATAGATATACAAATATCTATATAAAATAGACAGATATGTTTGCTTAACAGAAAATATTGATACCAAGTTTAGATGTCAGAATTATTTCCAACTCCATGCTCCATCTCATCATGAAAGAGCCAAAATTGTTGTTGATTCAAACACTCCAAGAACTGGGGATCCTGATTAAAAATCGAACCTGGAACTGGTTCTATTTTCTTGTTCTAATCAGTCCCTTCTTAAGATTGAAAAGTATGAAAACCGAGAGAGAGAAATAGGAGATTCTAGACTTCCTCGTGTTCCAAGAGTAATATTTATCAGAGAAAATAGAAAAGACAGAAACAAAGGACATTATTTAGTCAAGCGATATAGAATAATAATGTTTTAGCCATTAAGCAAAGTCAAGGATCTTTAGTTCATCCTCAAAGGCCGTAAATAACATTCTGAGCAATATCCTGTGAACAGTTTTACAGATACTAAAAATCCCTGCAGATGCTGATTGCAGCCATGAAATTAAAAGACACTTACTCTTTGGAAGGAAAGTTATGAACAAACTTGATAGTACATTAAAAAGCAGAGACATTACTTTGCTAACCAAGATCTGTTTAGTCAAGGCTATGGTTTTTCCCGTGGTAATGTACAGATGTGAGAGTTGGACTGTGAAGAAAGCTGATCGCCAAAGAATTGATGCTTTTGAACTTTCGTGTTGGAGAAGACTCTTGAGAGTCCCTTGTACTGCAAGGAGATCCAACCAGTCCATTCTAAAGGAGATCAACCTTGGTTGTTCATTAGAAGGACTGATGCTAAAGCTGAAACTGCAATACTTGGCCACCTCATGCGACAAGTTGACTCACTGGAAAAGTCTCTGATGCTGGGAAATGTTGGGGGCTGGAGGAGAAGGGGACGACCGAGAATGAGATGGCTGGATGGCATCACCAGCTCTGTGGACATGAGTTTGAGTGAACTCTGGGAGTTGGTGATGGACAGGGAGGCCTGGAGTGCTGTGATTCATGGGGTCGTGGAGAGTCGGACACGACTGAGCGACTGAACTGAACTGAATTGAACTGAAAGCCCCAACCAGGCTGAAATGTAAGTACCTAGACCACAGAGTAGTTGGAACCAGATGGGCAATGATGTTGACTCCCAATATCCCCAGTAACAGGGCACTAGTAGAATGTCCCCAAAGTATATCACACACCCCATGCCCAACCTCACTGTGTCATTAAAATCGTTCCCCTGAAAATATTCGGGGAGTGTGAGTCTTTGAAGGACCAGCTGCTGGACACCTTACTTGGTTCTACAATAAACTATTGCAGAGAAGTGAGTAATCAAAGTTTAGTTGGGTTCAGTTCAGTTCAGTTCAGTCGCTCAGTGGAATCCGACTCTTTGCGACCCCATGTATCACAGCATGCCAGTCCTCCCTGTCCATCAGTAATTCCCAGAGTTCACTCAGACCTGCCTCCATCGAGTCTGTGATGCCATCCATCCATCTCATACTCTGTCGTCCCCTTCTCCTCCTGCCCTCAATCCCTCCCAGCATCACAGTCTTTTCCAGTGAGTCAACTCGTCTCATGAGTTGGCCAAAAAACTGGAGCTTCAGATTGAGCATCAGTCCTTCCAATGGACATCCAGGACTGATCTCCTTTAGAATGGACTGGTTGGATCTCCTTGCAGTCCAAGGGACTCACAAGAGACTTCTCCAGCACCACAGTTTAAAAGCATCAGTTCTTCGGGGATCAGTTTTCTTCACAGTCCAACTCTCACATCCATATATGGTCACTGAGGAGCCATACCCTTGACTAGACGGATTTTTGTTGGCAAAGTAATGTCTCTGTTCTTTAATATTCTATCTAGGTTGGTCATAACTTTTCTCCCAAGAAGTAAGCATCTTTTAATTTCAAAACTACAATCAGCATCCGCAGTGATAAAGTCTGACACTGTTTCCCCATCTATTTCCCATGAAGTGATGGGACCAGATGCCATGATCTTAGTTTTCTGAATGTTGGCTTCAAGCCAACTTATTCACTGTCCTCTTTCACTTTCATCAAGAGGCTTTTTAATTACTCTTCACTTTCTGCAGTAGGAGTGATGTCATCTGCATATCTGAGGTTATTGATATTTCTCGTGGTAATCTTGATTCCAACCTGTGCTTCTTCCAGCCCAGCATTCCTCATGATGTACTCTGCATAGACGTTAAATAAGCAGGGTGACAATATGCAACCTTGAAGTACTCCTTTTCCTATTTGGAAGCTGCCTGTTGTTCCATGTCCAGTTTTATCTGTTTTTTCCTGACCTGAATACAGGTTTCTCAAGAGGCAGGGCATTTGTTATTTCCATTTGATATTTCTGGTATTTCCATCTCTTTCCGAATTTTCCAGATTTTATTGTGATTCACACAGTCAAAGGCTTTGGCATAGTCAATAAAGCAGAAATAGATGTTTCTATGCAACTCTCTTGCTTTATCCATGATCCAGAGGATGTTGGCAATTTGACCTCTGGTTCCTCTGCCTTTTCTAAAACCAGCTTGATCATCTGGAATTTCACGGTTCACATATTGCTGAAGCTTGGCTTGGGGAATTTTGAGCATGACTTTACTAGCCTATGAGATGAGTGCAGTTGTGCGGTCATTTAAGCATTCTTTGGCATTGCCTTTCTTGGGATTGGGATGAAGACTGACCTTTTCCAACCATGTGGCCACTGCTGAGTTTTCCAAATTTGCTGGTGTATTGAGTGCAGCACTTTCACAACATCATCTTTCAGGGTTTGAAATAGCTCATCTGGAATTCTGTCACCTCCACTGGCTTTGTTCATATTGATGCTTTCTAAGGCCCACTTGACTTCATATTCACTTGACTTCACATTCCAAGATGTCTGGCTTGAAGTCATTGATCACACCATCATGATTATCTTGGTTGTGAAGATCTGTTTTGTACAGTTCTTCTGTGTATTCTTGCCACCTCTTCTTAATATCTGCTGCTTCTCTTAGGTCCCTACAATTTCTGTCCTTTATCAAGCCCATCTTTGCATGAAATGTTCCCTTGGTATCTCTAATATTCTTGAAGAGATCTCTTGTCTTTCCCATTCTGTTGTTTTCATCGATTTCTTTGCATTGATTGCTGAGGAAGGCTTTCTTATTTCTCCTTGTTATTCTTTGGAACTCTGTATTCATATGCTTATACCTTTTTATTTCTCCTTTGCTTTTCGCTTCTTTACTTTCACAGCTATTTGTAAGCCCTCCCCAGACAGCCATTTTGCTTTTTAGTATTTCTTTTCAATGGGGATGGTCTTGGTCCCTGTTTCCTGTACGATGACATGAACCTCCGTCCATAGTTCATCAGCCACTCTATCTATCAGATCTAGTCCTTTAAATCTATTTCTCCTTTCCACAGTATAATCATAAGTGATTTGATTTAAGTCATATCTGAATAGTTTAGTGGTTTCCCCTACTTTCTTCAATTTAAGTCTGAATTTGACCATAATGAGTTTATGATCTGAGCCACAGTCAGCTCTGGTCTTGTATTTGCTAACTTTATAGTATTTCTCCACTTTGGCTGAAAAGAATACAGTCAATCTAATTTTGGTGTTGACCATCTGGTGATGTCCATGTGTCGAGTCTTCTCTTCTGTTGCGGAAAGAACTTGCTTGCTATGACCATTGTGTTCTCATGGCAAAACTCTATTAGCCTTTGTCCTGTTTCATTCTGTGCTCCCAGGCCAGATTTCCCAGTTACGCCCGGTGTTTCTTAATTCCCATTTTTGCATTCCAGTCCCCTAAAATGAAAAGGACATCTTTTTTAAGCGTTAGTTCTAAAAGGTCTTGTAGGTCTTCACAGAACCGTTCAATTTCGGCTTTTTAAGTGTTACTGGTTGGGGTATAGGCTTGAATTACTGTAATATTGAATGGTTTGCATTGGAAATGAACAGAGATCATTCTGTTCGTTTGGAGATTGCATCCAAGTACAGCATTTCGGAATCTTCTGTTGACTATGATGACTACTCCATTTCTTCTAAGGGAATCCTGCCCACAATAGTATATATAATGGTCATCTGAGTTAAATTTACCCATTCCAGTCCACTTTAGTTCACTGATTCCTAGAATGTCTACGTTCAATCTTGCCATCTCTTGTTTGACCACTTCCAATTTGTCTTGATTCATGGACCTATCGTTCCAGGTTCCTATGCAATATTGTTATTTGCATCATCAGACCTTGCTTATATCACCAATCACATCCACAACTGGGCATTGCTTTTGCTTTTGCTCCATTCCTTCATTTTTTCTGAAGTTATTTCGCCACTGATCGCCAGTAGCATACTGGGAACCTACCGATCTGGGGAGCTCCTCATTCAGTATCCTATTATTATGCCTTTTCATACTGTTCTTGGTGTTCTCGATGCAAGTATACTGAAGTGACTTGCCATTCCCTTCTCCAGTGGGCCACATTCTGTTATACCTCTCCCCCATGACCCGTCCATCGTGGGTGGCCCTACACAGCATGGCTTAGATTCATTCAGTTAGAGATCAGTTAGAGAAAGCTGTGGTCCATGTGATCAGATCGACTAACTTTCTATGATCAAGATTTCTGTGTGTCTGCCTTCTGATGCCCTCTCGTAATTCTTACCATCATATTTGGGTTACTCTTACCTTTGTTGTGGGGTATCTCTTCACGGCTGCTCCAGCAAAGCACAGCCACTGCACGTTACCTTGGACGAGGGGTATCTCCTCACGGCTGCCCCACCTGATCTTGAATGTGGAGTTGATCCTCACGTCCCTCCTGTGCCAGCACAGCCAGCGCCACATGGATGTGGGATAGCTCCCTTCAGCTGCTGCCCCTGGTCTTGGGCTTGGGGTAGCTCCTCTTGGCTGCTGCCAAGAATCACTTTTATTTCAGAAACCAAATGGATTTACTGATTTGATTTATACATATAAACATTCTTTAGGAATGAGATTTTGCAGGCTCATGGTTTCTGTTACTGTTTGTGTAAGGAGCCTGTATTTTAAGTTGATGCTGAAGTATAAACACTGGTTGAACATTGCCCATCAATTTCTAGGAGACCAGTGACGTTGTTATGTCACAGCTACCCTTCACTTGCTAGGAGACCAGTGACTTTGTGATGTCACAGCTACTCTTCCATTGCTAGGAGACCAGTGCATTTTGGAACCACTGTGATGTACTAGGGAGTTCCCCCCTTAGGCCAGCCAAGCAGCATTTGAATTTGCTGTGTGTAATATCAGAAAAATGAGAAAAGTATCTGAAGAAAGATTTTCCTGAGATGGCACATGTTTCTTCTGAAATTCAAGATGTGCCTCCTAACGATGAATCCACTGCTTCAGAAACCTCCATCAGACCTTTGTATGATTATACACTTGCTGGGGACTCAGTTTTGCGATGTCTTATTGAAGAATATGCTTTTCAGGCTTTGAGGAAGTTCTGATGAAAAGGCCACGTTACACACTTTCTGTCTCTGAAGCAGGTGAGCTGAATGATTTTCTTCCACTCACTTTTCCACAAAAATTGTGGAATATAGTGGAAAGTGATCAATTTCAATCTATTTGGTGGGATGAGAGTGGCACTTGTATAGTGATCATTGAAGAACTCTTCAAGAAAGAAGTCTTGGAAAGAAAGGCGCCTTTCAGAATATTTGAAACCAATAATATGAAAAGTTTAGTTCGACAGCTGAACCTTTATGGGTTTAGTAAAAAGCGACAACCTCTTCAAAGATCTGCTTCACTATCTGACTTTCTGGAAGAAGAAAACAACATCGCTCTTTTGAGCAAGGTATCCCAAAATTTTCACTTATTAGCAATATGTAAGATTAAATCATGTGACCTAGAAAGCATGTTACCATATGTAGCTAAAACAGAATTCAAAATTGACATACCAATTTGTTGAAAAAGCTTTATTGTTTGAAGTTGAGACAGCTGGAGGATACAATATTTGATGTTGAAGCAAACTTTCCAATCAACTTGAAACAAGATATGAGTCTTGAAGCTACTTATGATATTTACTATATATATACAACATATTTTTAGTCGAGGAGCACATTTGTTTCTAACATGTTAGCTGTTAAAACTACTCTGGAGGCCTTTAATTTGATGGAATTTAATTGGTATCATAGAAGGAATTATTTATTCTTTCCTAATTTTATTTTTCAATTGGAGGCTAATTACTTTCCATTATTGTATTGGTTTTGCCATACATTGGCATGAATCTGCCCCAGGTGTACATGTGTTCCCCATCTTGAACCCACTCCCACCTCCCTCCCTCCTCCCTCCCCATCCCATCCCATCCCTCTGGTTCATCCAGTACACCAGCCCCGCACATCCTGTATCATGCATCGAACCTGGAATTGTGATTCGTTGCACATATAATAATATACATGGTTCAATGCCATTCTCCCAAATCATCCCACCCTGGCCCTCTCCTACAGAGTCCAAAAGACTGTTCTATACATCTGTGTCTCTCTTGCTGTCTCATTTACAGGGTTATTGTTATCACCTTTCTAAATTCCATATATATGCGTTAGTATACTGTATTGGTGTTTTTCTTTCTGCCTTAATTCACTCTGTATAATAGGCTCCAGTTTCATCCACCTCATTGGAACTGATTCAGACGTATTTTTAATGGCTGAGTAATACTGCATTGCGCATGTGCACCACAGCTTTTTTATCCATTCGTCTGCAGATGGACATGTAGATTACCTCCATGTCCTGGCTATTATAAACTGTGCTACAATAAACATTAGAGCACATGTGTCTCTTTCAATTCTGTTTTCCTCTGTGTGTATGCCCAGGAGTGGGATTGCTGGGTCCTATGGCAGCTCTATTTCCAGTTTTTGAAGGAAGCTCCACACTGTTCTTCATAGTGGTTGTGCTGTTTGCATTCCCACCAACAGTATAGGAGGGTTCCCTTTTCTCCACACCCCCTCCAGTATTTATTGCTTGTAGACTTTGGGATATAAGCCATTCGGACTGGCGCAAAATGGTACCTCATTGTGGTTATGATTTGCATTTCTCTGATTATAAATGATGTTGAGCATCTTTTCATGTGTTTGTTAGCCATCTGTATGAAGGAATAAACTTTTATAGTTTAGCTTTTATGGCAGTTTTACCTTGGTTTATAAAGAAACTAAATAATTATATCCTTTGACTTTAGTTACAGATCTACTATAATCCAAATTTCAAAAGAGGGTATCCTCAACTTTTAGTAAGAATAAAAAGAAGAGTTGGGATTAAAAATTTGTCTGCAATATCTTCATTAGCTCGAGATTGCAAGAAGAAGCATGTTAAAGAAAGTGTCAACATAGATGATCATAACTCTGATTTTCTTCCTGAAACTAGTGGAGAGAGTACAATTTCAGCCTCCACCAGTTTAAGTGTGCCTTTCATAGAAAAGCCTCACACCAGTCAGATAGTCGCTAATACAAGAGCTCTAGCTCTGTGTGATTTACCTTCCCCATCATCAATATCAGTTAGCCAAACAGACAGATTTTGGGAGATCAACCTGCTGTTTTAAATCAGTTGAGCATGTTTAAGTGGCACTCACATAGCAGCTACACTCAGGTAAATGGCCACGTTGAGGACTTGCCTACGACAACTAGATCGAATTCTCAGAACCACATCCTATTTCCATTACAGAGCAGTTATTCTAGACTGATGGTGGAGCCTTATAAGTTTCCAGATAGATATAGTGATATGTCAGCCCATGACAGTCCTTTCCGTGACCTACAAAAGAGAGGCAACTCATGGCCCTCAGTGCCAAAGATCACTTATATATCTGCCTCCTCTCTTTCAAGTCAACTCATCAAGAATCATCGTTATGTGAAAACCATGCTAATTAAAACGGACCTATCAAATAAATGTCAGATTATGGAGCCTAATGAAGATTGAAATTTTTGTTGGGAGATGTCAACAAATACCTACAATTCTTGTATTTGAACAATAAACTTACATGTTCATTTTCATAGTTTCATTTTCTTTTTTCAAACAATGAAGAGAAAAATGAGGCTTAGTTTAATGTCTGGCTATTTTACTGCACTATTTTATAAACTCTTCAGGACAAGAAAACATTAATTATGCATCCTAGGTCAATGACACCTGATCTAATATTTGTAAGCAAGAAAATGAGAACAAAGGGAAAAGAGGTAATGGATGTAAGGTGATTTCTGAAATCATCCCTGCTGAAATGAACGGGTGTCTACATGAGGAGTGTATGGGTGAAGGAAGAGATACAAATAAAATCAAAGAAATGGAAATGCACAGTATGCACCTTAGTGCATTCACAGTTACATTATATTCTATTAGATACTGGTAGAGTATTAAAAGGGTAGACAGAAGTTTATCTTCAGTATAGAAATTCATTATCTACTTGAAAATATAAAATCATGATCATCAAAATCATGATCACCACTGTACTGTCACTGTGATACCAAAGAAAACATAACATAACCAGTGAATGGCCCATGGTGAGCACAAGATATGTATTTTACAAGTGATAATGTATAGGGACATTTTAGTTGTTGTCCTTAAGTGAAAGCCAAAGTGAAGTAGCTCACTCGTGACCGATGCTTCGCGACCGCTGTGGACTGTAGCCTACCATGCTCATCCATACATGGGATTCTCCAGGCAAAGATAATGGAGTGGGTTGTCATTTCCTTCTTCAGGGATCTTCCTGACCCAGGGTTTAAACCCGGGTCTCCCACATTGCAGGCAGACGCTTTACTGTCTGAGCCACCAGGGAAGATGCTGTCCTTGAGGCACACCTTTATTTCCTGAAACCAAGATTCCACCCTATATTTCCTAATGCATGTTTAGATGTTGCTTATCTGTTCACACAGAGACATAATATATTCCTGGTGGTGATTGCAGCACATCAGTGTGATGAACAAGTTCTGTGAAGACATGGTGTCTTTTTTCCTTAATAATTTCATTATCTTTCTCTTATACTGTACTTCCAGAGCTACAGTCTCTCAACCTAATTTCAGTCATGCTAAGCCCCTTCTCACAATTTTGTCTCAACTCTTTCTTGGGGTTGGAAGGAACTGCCATTCAGGTCTTCCATGTGTTTTGGGTCTACTCTCTTTATGTATCTTTCACATCAGCTAAAATTAGAGCCTGCAAATGATACATTTTAAGTACTTACTAAGTTATCAATAAAGAAATGTCATAACCAATCAAATGCTATATACATTACTCAACATATTCCTATAACCGTCAGTTTTATCATTATTGGCGTTTCCTCTTTACTGATAACTTTTTCCAAGTTGATAAATATTTATTATATTTACACGAATGTTAAATGTGGGAATTCAAACTATAAAATGACTGTTGCTATCATGAAGTTTACAGTCTATAAGAACACATTCTAAGCATGTAGTTTCAGGACCCAGTACCCGAAAATTCAATAGTAGTTGTGGAGACATGAATTAAAAAAAAGAATCATTAATTTTAATAATCTAGAAAAGTCATGGAGTAAGCAGGGATCAATATCAATGGTTGATCCCTAATATATTTCACAACGAAATACTCTGAACAAAGGGTCTGCTTGTTGTACTATCCAGATATCATGAAAACTACCTAGAAATCTTTGCAATCTCAATATGGGGTCATTCCTTTAGATGTTGGTGGCAACATCAAGTCAGATCCCTGTTTTGGAATGGTTACCCACATAAGACAACATCAAGATAAGTTGACCACTTTCATTCTTGCAGCTAATGAACAGTGAAATCTGTGGAATATCTGTGTAGATAAAGGAATGGTCAACAAACCCACTTTTTCATTCACTGAAAAATTACATTCAAGGGGTGAGCATTTTGAAGCAATGGTAAGTGTTATTGAAATTGGTGTCCTTAGTTATGATTTCAAGCCCAAAGTTCAATTCTCTTGTTTTAGATTTCAGTATTTTTATGAAACTAAAAGACACTTACTCCTTGGAAGGAAAGTTATGATGAACCTAGATAGCATATGCAAAGCAGACACATTACTTTGCCAACCAAGGTCTGGCTAGTCAAGGCTATGGTTTTTCCAGTGGTCATGTATGGATGTGAGAGTTGGACTGTGAAGAAAGCTGATAGCCGAAGACTTGAAGCTTTTGAACTGTGGTGTTGGAGAAGACTCTTGAGAGTCCCGTGGACTGCAAGGAGATCCAACCAGTTCATTCTAAGGGAGATCAGTTCTGAGTGTTCATTGGAATGATTGGTGCTGAAGCTGAAACTCCAATACTTTGGCCACCTCATGTGAAGGGTTGACTCAATGGAAAAGACTCTGATGCTGGGAGGGATGTGGGACAGGAGGAGAAGGGGAAGACAGAGAATGAGATGGCTGGATGGCATCACCGACTTGATGGAGATGAGTTTGAGTGAACTTCAGGTTTTGGTGATGGACAGGGAGGCGTGGTATGCTGTGATTCATGGGGTCGCAAAGGGTCAGACAGGAGTGAGCAACTGCACTGACAAACTGACTGACGATGTAGTCCAATTTGCATCCTTTGAGAAATATAACCTTAAAGGTGATTCCATTTGCTATTTTATTGCCATGTACTGATTATTCGTTCTCAGTCCCTTTTACCTTCTTTTCATGTTCTGCTTTGACTGGCAGGTCCTTCTCATAAAGAACAGGAATAATCCACTTAGTCCTATGTGATAACTTGTAAAAGACATGGACAAGGACATTCAATATATCATGTTGAAAAGCTACTGTTTTTGTTTCCTCCTGAAACAAAACAGTACTAACCTGTACTAACAGCATTAACCTGTACTTCAATTGTCCTACCAAAGGAAACCTGGTTATATGGTCCATTCCCTTTGTTATCAATTGCCATATGGCTTTAAAATATCAGTACCTGTCATTCTCCAAAGCTTATAGAGAAAATAGCTCAATATCTTAGGGAAGCATTATACATGAATTCAATTTCCTTTCCTTTATGTATTTAGTTTATGATTGGTGCCTAAAATTGTAAAACTGAAAACAAAAATTAAGTGAGGTAAATACAGAAGATTGGGGCAAAAATTAGAGAAATTGATGGGATAAAGTCAGGGGATGAAACTGGATACTTAAAATATAACAAGCAAATGTGTCACTGAAGGACCTAAAGAGGTCAATATGACTTCAATATTGGTACACTAAAACTTTATTTTCATCAAATCACAGAATAGTTTTTCATGCAAATATTCTAAGATCCCATGGGATGTAGATCAATGTTCTATCTTTTGAAACATATTGGTTTAAAATGTCCCTAGAGTGAAATCATTTAACTACAAAATAACTTCCAACATTAAGCCTAGAAACAAATAACAGAGAACTCAGTGCATTTCATAGGTGTCCTTCAGTGAGTACTTTGGTTTTCTTTTCCTTTCATAATTGTGTTTTGGGCATGTAAGTTTGTGACTCTCCTTGTGTGTGTGTGTGTGTGTGTATCAGATTAAGAATGTGATTGTGAGTGTACGTCTGGGTTCTCTTTTGGACTTTTATATTAGAGATTTTGGCTGAAGAAATGGCTAATTCAATAGTATAAAGAGGTACAAACTAAAATGTCCATCCAAAGTCTGCTTTAGTATTTCAAAGTACAAGACAAGTGGATGAGTCTCAGAGAGTGAAAGCATTTCGATAATAACCAAGCGACTACACCCTAAGATACTTAAAATCTATGGCACTGTCACAATCAGCCCACCAAAGTTTAGAGGGGCCTTTGAAGTCTGTGATGTCTGGCAATAACAAAAACAACCCCCTACTAATTTGGCAATACCAGAGAAGCCAAGTAGATGTGTGGAGTTTCAACCAGGTTTTCTTATAATAGGATATTACAATCCTATTGGAGGTGGCGCACTCACCATTATGAATAGCATTCTTAGGGATCAAAGAAACTAATGATGAAATCTGTAATTCTGTTCCCACATGACAGAAGTGGCCTTCCTCCTTCACAAGGGTATCAGTTAAAATAGACAATTAACTAGAAGGAAGTGAAAACATGGCCCACATACTTCGTAGATAAAATCTTCAATATCCAAGCCCTACCACACTGATAAGATAATTACTATATATGAATTCTGGTTTCAGCTCTGTGTGGCAATCATCATATAATGGCACTGAAACATGTATATGATCATATATACAACGAATGTCCAGTCCAGGTTCGATGCATGATACAGGATGCTCAGGGCTGGTGTACTGGGATAAACCAGAGGATTTGGTTGGGGAGGCAGGTGGGAGTGGGGTTCAAGATGCGGAACACATGTGCACCCGGGGCAGATTCATGTCAATGTATGCCAAAACCAATACAATAATGCAATTTAATTAGCCTCAAATTAAAATAAATAAATAAATGAAAAGAATGTATGAATATTTGAGATGCACTGATAGTGAAAATCGATTAAGGCAAAAATCTTGAGATCTGATTCAAAGAGGAAAACTGTGTACTCCCTGTCTTCTGTTTCATGGAACTTCAGATACATTCACACAGTTCCACAATTCTCAACCCTCATCTGAAGACAAAAACTATGACACTAAAAGAGGAATGGTCTATGTACAGAGAAGGCAAGTAGCAAAGTTTAAATGGATCCAGTCTCCTACCTACATCCTTACTTAGTAATATAACCCCTTGTAAGCATTCCTAAGGGTAACTAGAATACACAAGTCAAAGATGCTTCACCCACGATTACAGAGTTTGATTGAGAAGATATAAGTTTGCTTAACTCTCACCTCATCCTTAAGATCAAATATCAGCCTGTTAACACATCAGAAGATGGGCAGTTCTAGCAGACACTTACAGACAATACCTGCTTCTGTCTAAGACCAAGATTGTAGATCCAAGTGGCTGATGCAGTAAGGTTTCTGTCTCAGGATACCACATGACTCCGCAGGAGTTCTCCTTTTTTGGGAACCTCTCCAAAAACATTGTGAGATGTACTATGTGAGGGAGGAAAAGAAGTAAACTGACAAGAGCTTTGCTCTTTCTAATTATCCTGAATATCACTTATCATCCCAGGTACAATGACAGGCTTACCATTCTATCTGAACTATCTCCCAGCACTGCCAAGACTAATTTTTTGATGTAGCTCAGTCACTCACTCTTGTCTGATTCTTTGTGACTCCATGTACAGCAAGAACCCGGGGATCGCCTGCCCTTCAAATCTCCCAGAGCTTTCTCAAATCCATGACCTTTGAGTCAGTGATGCTTTGCGATCATCTCGGCCTCTGCCCTTCCCTTCTTCTCCTGTGCCCAATCTTTCCCAGCATCGGTTTCTTCCCAGTGATTTTGCTCTAGGCCTCATGTGGCCGATATATTGGCCCTTCATGTTCAGTATCAGTCCTTCTGAGACAGTCAGAGACGGTTTCCTTCATGCTTTTCTAGTTTGAACTCCATGCTCACCACGGAACTCTCACATATCTTCTCCAGGCTTTGTTGCAAAACATCAATATTATGGCACTCAGTTCTTGTGGTTCTGCTTATTCCTCCACATGTTCCGCCCGAAAATCAACTTTGACTAATCAGGTCTTTTTCAGTAATCTCTCAGCTTTTTAACGTGGTGTCTAGATTGGTCACAGCTTTTCATCAAAGTGCAAGTTCCTTTAAATTTCATGGCTGCAGTCAATTCGGCAGTGATATCGGGTGTCAAGAAAGGGAAACCTGTCACTAATTCAATTGTATCCCATCAATATATCTCAAATTGATGGGACCAAATTCCATGAGCTTATTTTTTGTGAGTGTTTGTTTTTATATTGAGTTTTAATCCAGCTTTTCCACTCTCCCCTTTCACCTTCGTCAGAAGGCTCTTTGCTTCCTGGTATATTTCAGCCATTTGTGTGCTGTCATTTTATAACTCAGGTTATTCATTCTTCTCACAGTAACTTTGTTTCCAACTTCAGATTCTTTCAGCAAGTTACTTTCCATGATGCACTCTGCACAGAAGTCAAATGAGCTGGGTGGCAATACATAGCCTTGATGTATTTCCTTCCCTACTATGTACCAGTTCATTGTTCCTTGTCCAATTCCAACTGTTGTGTCTTCACCTGCATGCACGTTTCCCAGGATACAGGTAAGGTGGTCCCGTATTCTTATCCCTTTAAGAATGTTCCTCAATTTGTTGTGACCCACGCAGTCAAAGGGCTTCCCTAGTGGCTCAGATGCTAAAGCATCTGCCTGCAATGGGGCAGACACAGTTTTCATCACTGCGTCTAGAAAATGCCCAGGCAAAGGAGATGGTACGCTACTGTCCACTGGGTCACAAAGAGTTAAACACACCTAAATGACCTCATTTTCACACGCAGTCTATGCCAATTACAGAGACAATAAAGAAAATGTAGATAACTTTATGAAATCCCCTTGCTTTTACTCTGATCCAAACTCCAATTAAGGTTTTCCTTAAGATTAAATGACTAACTACACCTCCCTGTTTTGCTTTGTTTTGTTCTGCACTTTTTTTCTCTGTCTCTCTCTTTAAAGCTATCATCTACCAATTGTCACATTCCTGGTCCCTTGGCATCTTCCTATACAAGAATTAAACTATGCCCATGCCACTCTCTGACCTTTGACATCGACTTAAAACAGTTAAGTTTCGAGAGCTGAAGTAAGGAATCTGTGCTCTGGGAAAATGTCAGGACAGCTTGACAAATAGCTAGATATTTTTAGGGACTGACTTTTTGAGCCCAATTCCTGTACCACCTCTCATCCTGGAAAGAGCTATAGTTCCTTAGTGAAGTGAAGTCACTCAGTCATGTCTGACTCTTTGCTACCCCGTGGAGTATAGCCCACCAGGCTCCTCTGTCCATGTGATTTTCCAGGCAAGAATACTGGAGTGGGTTGCCATTTCCTTCTCCAGGGGATCTTCCCAACCCAGGGATCGAACCCAGGTCTCCCTCATTGCAGGCAGATGCTTTCACCTCTGAGCCATTAATCAGATGACAATTCCTCATTAGCAGAAATTTCAAGAAAAATAAATGTGTCTATTTGAGTGTTCAAAATCAATGATTTAACAATTACGTAAATATGTATGTAACCTCCCATCAAACTGAGTAATTCATGTCAGTTAAAGTTTGTTGTTTCACCGGCATGCATAAAGGAATTATAGAGCTTGCCTAGAAATAAGATCAGAATTTCTGATTTCGCAGAAAATAAGAGGACATTGAGTGCAACTCTCAATGGAGGCATGACAAATAATCCTTCTATCAAGACAACACTTCCTCCAGATCATCAAATGGATATTAGCAGAAGATCTTGCTCAATAGTGAGGTCTATATGGAAACTAGACATAACTGGGAAGAATGGAGGGAAGATGGGAGGAGGACGAGAGGAATAGAACCAAGCCTGTGTCTTGCGGTGGGAGATGGAGAATCAGGGAATAGATTGAGGATTCAAGCAAGCGACCTCACTAAACTTAAATTAATTTTGACTGAAAGGAAGCAAAGTGAAGAAGCTGATGAAATATAGTTTGCCTATAGTGAAAATCAAACAGAGAATGTGTGGTGTGGTCCTGCATGCCCCAAATGGCAGGCCAGGTCAACTAGTGTACAAGGGCGTGGAAGATCAAGCATGGGCTTAGAAAGACAACTTGTGAGGGAACTGCTTGACTATGTGGAGATGGAATTATGCAACTGGGATGACAAACTGTGTAGAAAGGAATGCCTTTGAAAAATCCCAAACTGACAAAGAGTGGGACCTTAGTACTCAGTCACACAGAGGATATGGTGACAGCATTGAATTTCCCCCTCGTGCCACATGCTGAGACTTACTATCAGGCAATAGGAAAAGACTAACTAGAACTATCACACATGCTTCTGCCACCACAGGCTAGAAAACTATCCCATGAAGGCCACAATTTTTCTGCCCATGGTTGCTGGCTCCTCTGTAAAACTGACACCACCAGGGTTCCTACAGTCCCAGCAGCTTTACCTCTTGCTCCTGTGCTCACCAAGGCAGACCCAAGTGTTCCACAAGGGTCTTGGGGACAGCCTTCTCTGGTGACCACACGGAGAGGTTGTTATCAAACTACATCTGAGACTCAGGATCAGGGAAATGAAGGAAAAGAATTGAAAACTTTCCCACCAGCTGAGCAGGCAGCAGATTAAATACATGCAATCAACTCTGCAGATGCTTTCTCTATGGGATAAAAAAGGACAATAGATTTCCAACGAATGAAAATACCCAGGCTGTTGCAGCTCTCAGAACAAAGGAGCAATCCCAGTTTAGAGTCTGGCCTGTCCTTACTGAAGATCCAGAATTAAGTTCTGCCCACATTTGGTGAGTTTTCTAGAGAGGTGAATTTGTGCTGTGGCACATGTTCAGGACCAAAACCCAGGGACCCTAGGTAACATTCATTGTACTTCCGATGTTTTGCTATGATGCGTGGTGGTTCACTCTCTGTCTCACTTAAAAGCTTTTTTATTATTCTTGCTTATTTGGTGTTTTAAGATTGCTTATATTGGTATGTATCTATTGTGCATTTTCTTTTCCTGATTTCTGTGCCTTTTGTTGATGTTGTTTGATGTTTCTTTTCATTTTTGTTTTAATAAACATATATTTCCTTATTAATTGTGATTTTTTCTTATTCTGTGGGAAAGCTCTTATCATTTTGTCAGAGTTTTTTTCCTTTATTCTTCAGGTGGCACTCTGCTCTGGTGTTGTTTTATGTCTTACAAGATATTTGCTTAGTTCTCTTGATTCTGTGTTCTTCCCTATTGTCATTACTGCTTCTATTATTTTACTTGTGGTTTGATTTTGATTTCTTACCATTTGTCTGTCTTCCTTTGTTCCCCTGTCTAATCTTTTACTATGTGATCTTGGTTCTCTGACTGGAAGTTGGTCCTGATCACCTAGGGCTTCAACAATGTATCATAGACCACCAGATAATTCCCAGCTCTGATGAATATTAATTGGTGAGAGTCTCTATGAAGGCCTCCATCTGAAACGAAGAACCATTCCACCCAAAAGCCTATACTACCCAGAGATGCTGCCTCACACCACACAAAATGTAAGACAGAAACACAAGCCAAATCATTCCCAGATGGACTGTCTAAAGTACACTAAACCCATACACACCTGGAAAAGACCCCTCTGACACGGTCCCACCATGAGAGAGAGAAGCATCAGCTGTGGCTACAAGAATGTAGTTGCCAGTCCCTCCCCTTCCATGGACACACAAAACACTGGACCAAACTTATACATTCACGATACAGACTGGAAGCAAGTACTACCATCCTGTACCCCGGGTAGGAAAGACTAGTTACATAATAAGCTAAGCAAATATGAAGACAGTAAAGTATTTTGCAGGCAAAGAAACAGGGTAAAAATACATATGTCATAATTAAAGAGGAAATAGATATTGTCACTGAAAAAAACATTGAGAGTAACGATAGGAAAGATGATCAAACCTCTCAGAAAATAAATGGAGATCATGCAAGAAACACTTACGAAGGTCATAGAGCAACTAAACAACAAGAAATGGATGATAGCACAATAACTGCCATATGTTTACTGTAGGCTGTTCCATGCCTTTGTACAGCAGAAGCCAGAACAACATTGGGAAACAATTATCTTTCAATTTTTAAATGAAGTAGAAAAAGAAAACAAATTTAAAGAACAAGCAGACCTGACAATTCAGCTGATACTGAAGTAGATTTCACCCAAAACCCGCAGAGTGCAGTTTCTTCGCAAGGTCAAAAGAAATATTTCTAAATAAATAAAAACCTGGATCACCCGTCAGGACTTGGTAAATTTAAAATAATCAAAATTGTATCAGACTTTTTTTTTTTTTTAACCACAGTGTTATGATTTATATGTCATTCATGGGTGGGCGAGAAAAAAGCAAACAAAGCATAAATAACAAAGGAAAAACTGAAAAGCATGAATACATTGAGGTTGATGTATACACCTCTTCATGGCCAAGAAATCATTGAAGAATCAGAGAGAAAAATATATGTGTGTGTGTGTGTGTGTGTGTGTGTGTGTGTGTGTGTGTGTGACAGTTCAGCTCAGTTGTTCATTGAGACCTCATGAATCAGAACATGCCAGGCCTCCCTGTCCATCAGCAACTCGCAGAGTTTACTCAGACTCACGTCCATTGTGTCAGTGATGTTATCAAGACATCTCATTCTCTTCCTTCCCCTTCTCCTCCTGTCCCCAATTCCCAGCATCAGAGTCTTTTTCAGTGAGTCAACTCTTTGCATGAGTTGGCCAAATTATTGGAGTTTTAGCTTCAGCATCAGTCCTTCCAATGAACAACCAGGATTGATCTCCTTTAGAATGGACTGATTGGAACTACATGCAGTCCAAGGGATTCTCAAGAGTCTTCTCCAACACCACAATTCAAAAGCATCAATTCTTTGGCGATCAACTTTCTTCACAGTCCAACTCTCACATCTGTACATGACCACTGGAAAAACCATAGCCTTGACTAGACGGACCTTTTCTCGCAAAGAAATGTCTCTCATTCTATTATGCTATCTAGGTTGCTCATAACTTTCCTTCCAAGGAGTAAGTGTCTTTTAATTTCATAGCTGCAATCAGCATCTACAGTGATTTTGGAGACCCCAAAAATAAAGTCTGACACGGTCTCCACTCTTTCCCCATCTTTTTCCCATGAAGTATATATTCATACAAACTAATGACAATTAAATTGTGATTGCATAAAACTGAATTAGCAGGTTAAAAACTAACTAAACTTTCAACTAAACCAATTAGAGAAAGAAGAATAAACACAAAACCAAATATTGGTTTTGGGAACAATAAAAAACATAGAGGATAGAACTGGAAAAAAAAAAAAAGATAAAAATTGTATCAAAGATCAATAATACTGAAAGGGGGCTCTTGGAGAGAATAAAGAAAATACATAAACCATGAGCCAGAGTCATCAACAAAAAAGGGAGAACACTCAAATCAATAAAATTATACATGAGAAAGGAGACATTATAACCAACAGCGCAGAAATATCAAAGGATCATGATAGATTACAACAAAGAGCTTTAAGCCAATAAAATGTAGAATCTGGAAGCCACAGACTACTTCTAAGGAACTCAACTAAGAGGAAACAGAAAATATGAACGCAACATTAAAACCACTAATATTGATACTGCTATGAAAAATTTGTCAGCTAACAACATTCAAGGTCCAGATGATGTCACAGGTGTTTTATGAACCTTTAAGTAAAATGTTAACATATGGGTTTCTTAAACAGTTCCAAAATACTACAACGGTAGGAAACCCCAAAAATTCGTCCTATGAGTACAGTATCACCTGATAGCAAAGACAAAGTTAAGAAAGAAAAGGAAAATTATAGACCAGTATCACATAGACCAACATAGAGGCAAACATCCTCAACAAAATAATCCCAAGAAGAATCCAACAACACATTAACAGTATCAAAAAGCTTTAATATTGAGGTTTTCCCCAGATATGCATATATTCTCCAATAGCTGCGTATCAATCCATGAGATACATCATAACAAATTTCAGGATTAAAACCATATGATCACCTCAGTTCAGTTCAGTTCAGTCTCTAAGTCTGTCTGACTGTTCATGACCCCATGAATCGCAGTACGCCAGACGTCCCTGTCAATCACCAACTCCCAGAGTTCACTCAACTCATGTCCATTGAGTCGGTGATGCCATCCAGCCATCTCATTCTCTGTAGTCCCCTTCTACTGCCCCCAGTCCCTCCCAGCATCAAAGTCTTTTCCAGTGAGTCAACACTTCCCATGAATTGGCCAAAGTGTTGGAGTTTCAGTTTTAGCATCAGCCCTTCTAATGAATAACCAGTACTGATTTCCTTTAGAATGGACTGGTTGGATCTCCATGCAGTCCAAGGGATTCTCAAGAGTCTTCTCCAACACCATAATTCAAAAGCATCAATTATTTGGCGATCAGTTTTCTTCACAGTCCACCTCTCACATCTGTACATGACCACTGGAAGAACCATAGGCTTCAATAGATGGAACTTTGTTGGCAAAGTAATGTCTCTGTTTTTTATTATGCCATCTAGGTTGGTCATAACTTTCCTTCCAAGGAGTAAGCATCTTCTAATTTCATGGCTGCAATCAGCATCCACAGTGATTTTGGAGCCCAAAACAATAAGTCTGACACGGTTTCCACTGTTTCCCCGCCTATTTTCCATGAAGTACATATTCATATAAACTAATGACAATGAAATTGTGATTTCATAAAACACATGAAATAGGATAAAACACTAATTAAACGTACAATTAAAGCAATTAGACAGAAGAATAAACACAAAACCAAAAATTGGTTTTGGGAAAAAAAAAAAAAAAACAGAGAATAGCCGGGGGGAGAAAAAAGAGATGAAAATAGTAGCAAAGATCAATAATACTAAAAGGGGGCTCTTGGAGAGAATAAAGGAAATACATAAAACATGAGCCAGAGCCATCAACAAAAATGGGAGAACACTCAAATCAATAAAGTCATACATCAGAAAGGACACATTATAACCAACAGCACAGAAATACCAAAAGATCATGATAGATTACTACAAAGAACTTTAAGCCAATAAAATGTAGAATCTGGAAACCACAGACTACTTCTTATGAACTCAGCTAAAAGGAACCAGTAAATTGGAACACAACACTACAACCACTAATATTGATACTGTTATGAAAAATTTGTCAGTTAACAACATTCAAGGTCCAGATGATGTCACAGGTGTTTTATGAACCTTTAAGTTAAATGTTAACATATGGGCTTCTTAAACATTTCCAAAATACTACAATGGTAGGAAACCCCACAAACTCATCCTACGAGTCAGCATCACCTGATAGCAAAGACAACGTTAACACAGAAAAGGAAAATTATAGACCAGTATCACATAGACAAATATAGAGGCAAACATCCTCAACAAAATCATCCCAAGAAGATTCCATCAACACTTTAAAAGTATTGAACAGCTTTAATATTGAGGTTTTTCCCCAGATATGCAGACATTCTCCAGTAGCTGTGTGTTAATCCATGAGATGCATCATAACAAATTTCAGGATTAAAACCATATGATCACATCAGTTCAGTTCAGTTTCTCAGTCTGTCTGACTCTTTGTGATCCCATGAATCACAGCACGCCAGGCCTCCCTGTCCATTACCAACTCCCGGAGTACACTCCACTCATGTCCATTGAGTCAGTGATGCCATCCAGCCATCTCATTCTCTGTCGTCCCCTTCTCCTACTGCCCCCAATCCCTCCCAGCATCAAAGTCTTTTCCAGTGAGTCAATACTTTGCATGAGGTGGTCAAAATATCGGAGTTTCAACTTTACCATCAATCCTTCCAATTAACACCCAGGACAGACTGGGTGCATCACCTTGCAGTCCAGGGGACTCTCAAGAGTCTTCTCCAACACTACAATTCAAAAGAATCGATTCTTTGGCAATCAGCTTTCTTCACAGTCCACCTCTCACATCTTGACATGACCACTGGAAAAACCATACCCTTGACTAGAAGGACCTTTG
This sequence comes from Moschus berezovskii, assembly GCF_049115385.1. Lineage (NCBI taxonomy): Eukaryota > Metazoa > Chordata > Mammalia > Artiodactyla > Moschidae > Moschus > Moschus berezovskii. Next base: position 31,227,976 of record NC_142489.1, on the reverse strand, counting down.
TTGGTAAAGTAGTCTCTACTCTTTTAAAATGCTATCTACGCTGGTGGTAACTTTCCTTCCAAGGAGTAAACTTCTTTAAATTTCATGGCTGCGACCAGCATCTTCAGTGATTCTGGAGCTCGAAAAAGCTCTCATACTGTTTCCACTGTTTCCCCATCAATTTGCTATGAAGTGATGGGACCAGATGCCATGATTTTAGTTTTCTGAATGTTGAGCTTTAAGTCAACTTTTTCCCTCTCCTCTTATACTTTCCTCAAGAGGTGTTTTAGTTCCTCTTCACTTTCTGCCATAAGGGTGGTGTCATCTGCATATCTGCGATTATTGGTATTTCTCCCAGCAATCTTGATTCCCGCTTCTGGTTCTTCATCCCAGCGTTCCTCATGATGTACTCTGCATATAACTTAAATAATCAGCGTGACAATATACAGCCTTGACATACTCCTTTTCATATTTGGAACCAGTCTGTTCCATGTCCAGTTCTGTTGCTTCCTTACCTGCATATAGGTTTCTCAAGAGGCAGGTCAGGTGGTCTGGTATTTCCATCCCTTTCAGAATTTTCTGGCGTTTATTGTGATCCACATAGTCAAAGACTTTGACATAGTCAGTAAAGCAGAAATCAATGTTTTTCTAGAACTCTATTACTTTTTCCATGATCCAGCGGATGTTGGCAATTTGATCTCTGGTTCCCCTGCATTTTCTAAAACCAGCTTGAACATCTGGAAGTTCACCATTCATGCATGCTGAAGCCTGGCTTGTGAATTTTGAGTATGATATTGTTATCGTGTGAGATGAGTGCAACTGTGCGGTAGTTTGAGCATTCCTTGGCATTGGCTTTGTTTGGGTTTGGAATGAAAGGTGAACTTTACCAATCCTGTGTCCACTTCTGAGTTTTCCAAATTTGCTGACCTATTGAGGGCAGCACTTTCAAAGCATCATTGTTCAGGATTTGAAATAGCTTAACTGGAATTCCATCACCTCCAGTAGCTTTGTTCATAGTGATGCTTTCCAAGTCCCACTTGACTTCACCTTCCAAGAAATCTGGCTCTAGGTGATTGATCACACCATCGTGATTAACTTGATCTTTTTTGTACAGATCTTCTGCATATTTTTGCCACCTTTTTTTAATGATCACCTCAATAGAAAAAAATTAAAACTTTAATAAAATCCAACAAGCATGTGTGATAAAAAATCTTTCAGAAACTGAGCATAGCAAACATTACCTCAACATAGTAAAGGCATACAAATCCAAACAACTGTGAGGTATCATACACTATTCTGCATGGTAATCATCATAAAATCGACAGTAGGATCCTTCCTTGATGGTCCAGTGGCTAAGACACCATCAAATCAGGGGTTACATGTTTGATCCCTGGTCGTGGAACTAGACTCCATATGCAGCATTTAAGGCCTGGTGTAACCAAAATAATGAAGCAAATGTGTGTGTGTGTGTGTGTGTGTGTGATGTGTATATTTATATATACATATAAAATACAATTTAAAAATATAATACAAATATAATTAAAATATATACGTAAAGTTAAAATAATATACAAATGTATAATATAAATATAAAATGCAAATATTTATATTATAAATTAACAAACATTTTATATATATACACTGGAGAAGGGAATGGCAAACCACTTCAGTATACTTGCCTTGAGAACCCCAAGAATAAAATTAAAATAATATACAAATTTATAAATATAATATGTAAATATTTATATTATAAATTAACAAACATTAAATATATATATATATATATATACACACACACACGCACACACATAAATCTTAAAAAAATGAATATAGGAGATGATGTGAAGGAAAGGGAACACTCTACATTGTTTTTCAGATCAGTTCATTTCAGTTCAGTTGCTCAGCTATGTCCGACTCTTTGTGACCCCATGAATCACAGCACGCCACTCCTCCATGTCCATCACCAACTCCCACCAAGATAGATCAGAGTATGAATATTCTTTAGAAAATTATTAATAAAACTACCATATGTCCAAAATCCCACTGTTTGACATATACACAGAAGAAGCCAACATTGGAAAAAGAAAAAACAAAAAACAAACAAACATGTGTATCCCAGTATCCACTGCAATACCATTTACGTTAAACAAGTTATGTAACAATCTAGGTGTCCATCTACTGATGAATGGATAAAGAAGTTATGGCACATCCTTAAGGTGAAACATTTCTCATCCAGATAGAGGAAAATCGTGGATTAGTTCTAGAGATATGGATGTATCTAGAGCCTATCATATAGAGTGAAGTAATTTAGAAACAGAAAGTCCAATATTGTAGATTAACGTATATATGTGGAATCTAGAAATCTGGTTCTGAAGAATCTATCTGAAGAGTGGGAAAAGAAATGCATAGTTTAAGAACAGACTTGGACAAAGAAGTGTAAGTAGAGAGTGGCACAATTTGAGCAGGATGCCCTGACATATGTACAATACCAAGTATGAAGTAGTTAGCTGGTGAGAAGCTCCTCCTCAGGGCTCTGGGGTGCCCTGGAGGAGTGGACTGTGGGGTACCAGAGCAGGCTCAAGAACAGGTGGGAGGGCTGCTCAAAAGGGAGGCTCATGTAAATATACTGATAGCCGATTTACATTGCGGTACAGCAGAAAGTAATAAACATTGCAAAGCTATTATTCTCCAATTTCAAACTGTTTATTATTTGAAAAATGAGTCCGTCCTTGGCCAACTTGGGCAAGTGGCAAGAAATGCATCACAGTGTACATGTCAAGTAAAATATGTACCAGCGCATTTGTCAAGTAAAATCTGCACCAAGGACTGCTTTAGTATGTGTAGACAAACCATAAAGCAAAAACTTAAAATTCCGAGCTAAAATAGAATAAATTCAGATTCTAGACATAAATATTCCTCACTTCATTTGATTCCCATTTTTTTCTTTTATGTTTTTTAATATTTTTAAAATTTATTTAATTGGAGGCTAATTACTTTACATTATTTTATTGGTTTCGCCCTATATTGACATGAATCTGCCCCGGGTGCACACGTGTTCCCCATCTTGAAACCCCCCACCTCTCTTGTCATGACATCACTCTGGTTAAACCCAGTACACCAGCCCCGAGTATCCTGCATCATGCATCGAACGTGGACTGGCGATTTGTTTCACATATGATAATATACATGTTTCAATGTCATTCTCCGAAATCATCCAACGCTCACCGGATTGCATTCAATGTATAAATTACTTTAAACAGTATGCACATTTTCACAATATTTAACTTCTAATTCACGAACACAGTATATTTCACCATCTATTAGTGTCCTATTTTGTTTTTTTCACCAGTGTCTTACAGTTTTCTATATATCAGTCTTCTGTTTCTTTAGGTGGATATGCAGGTCAGGAAGAAACAGTTAGACCTGTACATGGAACAACAGACTGGTTTCAAATAGGGAAAGGAGTAAGTCAATACTGTATATTGTCACCCTGCTTATTTAACTTATAGGCAGAGTATATCATGAGGAACGCTAGGCTTTAAGAAGCACAAGCTGGAATCTAAATTGCTGGGAGAAATATCAATAACCTCAGATATGCAGATGACACCACCCTTATGGCAGAAAGTGAAGAGGAACTAAAAGGCCTGTTGATGAAAGTGAAAGAGGAGAGTGAAAATGTTGGCTTCAAGCTCAACATTCACAAAACGAATATCATGGCATGTGGTCCCATCACTTCATGGGAAATAGATGGGGAAACAGTGGAAACAGTGTCAGACTTCATTCTTTGGGGGGCTCCAAAATCACTGCGGATCCTGAATGCAGCCAGGAAATTAAAAGACCCTTACTCCTTGGAAGGAAAGTTATGACCAGCCTAGATAGCATATTAAAAAGCAGAGACATTTCTTTGCCAACCAAGGTCCGTCCAGTCAAGGCTATGGTTTTTCCCATTGTCATGTATGGATGTGAGAGTTGGACTGTGATAAAGCTGATCGCCAAAGAATTAATGCTTTTGAACTGTGGTGCCGGAGAAGATTCTTGAGGGCCACTTGGACTGCAAGGAGACCCAAGAGTCCATTCTAAAGTAGATCAATCCTGGGTGTTCATTGGAAGTACTGATGCTAAAGCTGAAACTCCAATACTTTGGCCACCTCACGCGATTAGTTGACTCACTGGAAAACAGTCTGATACTGGGAGGGATTGGGGGTAGGAGAAGACGGGGACAACAGAGAATGAGATGGATGGATGGCATCACCGACTCGATGGACATGAGTTTGAGTGAACTCTGGGAGTTGGTGATGGACAGGGAGGCCTGGAGTGCTGTGGTTCATGGGGTCGCAAAGAGTCAGACACGACTGAGCGACTGAACTGAACTGATCCCAAAGTATTTTATTCTTTATGTTGCAACAATGAATGGAATAGTTTCCTTAATTTATCTTTCTATTATCTCATTATTAGTGAATAGGAATGCAAGGGATTTCTGTGTGTTGATTTTAAAATTTGCAACTTTACTTTATTCATTGATTAACCCTAGTGTTTTTCTGGTAGAGTCTTTAGGGATTTCTGTGTAGAGGGTCATGTCATTGGCGAACTGTGAGGGATTTACATCTTCTTTTCCAGTTTGGATTCCTTTTTATTCTTTTTCTGCTCTGACTGCTGTGGCCAAAACTTCCAGAACTATGTTGAATAGTAGTGGTGAGAGTGGGCACCCTGGTCTTGTTCTTGACTTTAGGGGAAGTGATTTCAGTTTTTCACCATTGAGGATAATGTTTCCTGTGTGTTTGTCATATATAGCTTTAATTATGTTAAGATATGTCCCTTCTATTCCCACCTTCTAGAGGGATTTTATCATAAAGGGGTGTTGAATTTTGTCCAAGGCTTTCTCTGCATCTTTTGAGATAATCATATGGGTTTTTTTTTTTCCTTTTAGTTAATGTGCTGTATTAGATTGGTTGATTTGCGAATATTGAAGAATTCTTGCATTCCTGGGATAAAGCCCACTTGGTCATGATGTATGATCTTAATGTGTTATTCGATTCAGATTGCTAGAATTTTGTTAAGGATTTTGCATCTATGTTCATGAGTGATATTGGCCTGTAGTTTTCTGTTTTTGTGGGATCTTTGCCAGGTTTTGTGATTATGGTGATGGTGGGCTCTAGAATGATTTTGGAAGTTTACCTTCATCAGCAATTTTTCTGGGAGAGTTCGAGTAGAATAGGTGTTAGCTCTTCTCTAAATTTTTGGTAGAATTCAGTTGTGAAGTCGTCTGGCCCTGGGCTTTTTTTTGCTGGAAGATTTCTAATTACAGCTTTTATTTCCATGTTTGTGATGGGTCTATTAAGATTTTCTATGTCTTCCTGGTTCAGTTTTGGAAGGTTGTACTTTTCTAAGAATTTGTCCATTTCTTCCAACTTGTCCATTATATTGCCATATAATTGGTGATAGTAGTGTCTTATGATCCTTTGTATTTCTGTGTTGTCTGTTGTGATCTCTCCCATTTCTTTGCTAATTTAAATGATTTGGTTTTTTTTTTTGTTGTTTTTTGATGACTCTGGCTATTGGTTTGTCAATTTTATTTACCCTCTCAAAGAGTCAACTTTTGGCTTTGTTGATTTTTGCTATGGTCTCTTTAGTTTCTTTTGCATTTATTTCTGCCCTGTACTAACCCTGGGGTTCTTCATTTCTTCCTTTTCTATTTGCTTTAGGTGTAGAGTTAGGTTATTTAGTTGACTTTTTTCTTATTTCTTGAGTTATTCCTTAGTGCTATGAACCTCTGCCTAGCACCGCTTTTACAGTGTTCCATAAGTTCTGGGTTGCTGTGTTTTCATTTTCATTCGTTTCTATGCACATTTTGATTTCTTTTTTGATTTCTTCTATGATTCGTTGGTTATTCAGCAGTGTGTTTTTCAGCCTCCATATGTTGGCATTTTTAATAGTTTTTTTCCTGTAATTGAGATCAAATCTTACTGCATTGTGGTCAGAAAAGATGCTTGGAATGATTTCAGTTTTGTTTCTTTTTTTATTTTTTTTATTTACCAAGCCTAGATTTATGGAGCAGGATGTGATCTATCCTGGAAAATGTTCCGTGTGTGCTTGAGAAAAAGAGGAAATTCATTGTTTGGGGGTGAAATGTCTTATAGATATCAATTAGGTCTAACTGGTCTATTGTATCATATAAAGTTTGTCTTTCCTTGTTAATTTTCTGTTTAGTTGATCTATCCATAGGTGTGAGTGGGCTATTAAAGTCTTCTACTATTATTGTATTGTTGTTAATTTCCCCTTTCATACTTGCTAGTAATTGTCTTACATATTGTGGTGCTCCTATGTTGGGTGCATATATTTATAATTGCTATATCTTCTTCTTGGATTGATCCTTTGATCACTATGTAATGTCCTTGTTTGTTTCTTTTCACAGCCTTTGTTTTAAAGTCTATTTTTATCCGATATGAGTATTGCTACTCCTGCTTTCTTTACGTCTCTATTTGAGTGGAATATCTTTTTCAAGCATTTCACTTTCAGTCTGTATGTGTCCCTTGATTTGAGGTGGGTCTCTTGAAGACAACATATATAGGGGTCTTGCTTTTGCATCCATTCAGCCAGCCTTTGTCTGTTGGTTGGGACATTCAACCCATTTACATTTAAGATAATTATTGATAAGTGTGACCCCGTTGCCATTTTCTTTACGTTTGGGGTTCGAGTTTATATACCGTTTCTGTGTTTCCTGTCTAGAGAAGATCCTTTAGCATTTGTTGGAGAGCTGGCTTGGTGATGATGAATTCTCTGTTTTTCCTTGTCTGTAAAGCTTTTGATTTCTCCTTCGTATGTGAATGAAATCCTTGATGGGTATAGTAACCTTGGCTGTAAGATATTTTATATCATCACTTTAAGTATGTCTTGCCATTCCCTCCTGGCCTGAAGAGTTTCTGTGGAAAGATAAGCTGTTATTTTTACGGGAAACCGTTGTGTGTTATTTGTTGGTTTTCCCTTGTGCTTTTAATATTTGTTCTTTGTGTTTGATCTCTGTTAGTCTGATTACTGTTTGTCTTGGAGTATTTCGCCTTGGGTTTATCGTGTTAGGGACTCTCTGTGTTTCTTGGAATTGGGTGATTATTTCCTTCCCCATTTAAGGAAGTTTTCAACTATTATCTCCTTAAGTATTCTCTCATGGCCTTTCTTTTTGTCTTTTCTTCTGGGACTTCTATGATTCCAATATTGGGGCATTTAACATTGTCCCAGAGGTCTCAGAGATGGTCCTCATTTCTTTTCAATCATTTTTCTTTTTTCCTCTCTGAATCATTTATTTCTATAATTCTGTCTTCTAGGTCACTTATCCACTGTTTTCTGACTCAGTTATTCTACTGTTGGTTCCCTCCAGACTCTATCTGATCTCATCTATTGCATTATTCATTGTATATTGACTCTTTTCTATTTCTTCAAGATCCTTATTAAACCTTTCTTGCATCTTCTCGATCCTTGTCTCCAGGTTATTTATCTGTAACTCCAGTTTGTTTTCAAGATTTTAAATCATTTTCACTATCAATATTCGAAATTCTTTATCAAGTAGATTCCCTATATCTTACTCTCTCTCTCTTTTTTTTTTTTTTTTGGTGCACATTTATCCTGTTCCTTTACTTTCTGGACATTTATCTGCCTCTTTGTCTTGCTTATATTGCTCTGTTAGTGGTGCCATTTCTGTCTTCTGGCAGTGTGTGGATTTTTCTTTATTGTGTAGTTTCATCGCTGTGTGTGGCCTTGGAAGGGTAGCATGTCAAGGTTGCCTGGTTTGGGAAACTTGTGTCGGTGTTCTGCAGGGTGGAATTGGAATTCTTCTCTCTGTAGCGCAATGAAGTATCCAGTAATGAATTATGAGATGTCATTGAGGTTGGAATGGCTTTGGGCAGCCTTTATATGGAATATCAAGTCTATTCTCCTGTGTTGCTGGAGAATTAGCTTGGTATGTCTTTCTCTGGAACTTGTTGACCCTTGGGTGGTGCCTGGTTTCAGTGAAGGTGTGGAGGCATTTGATGAGCTCTTGTCAATCAATGTTACCTAGAACAGCAGTTCTCTGGTGTTCTCAGGATTTGGACTTAAGCCTCTGCCTCTGGTTTTCAGTCTTATTCTTGTAGTAGGCTCAAGACTTCTCCATCAGTCTCTTCCAATTCAGTTCCTTATGTTTAAGCTTCTTCTCTCTGATGATTTCTTCGGTGTCTATTTCCTGTTCTGACACAAGGGCGGTGGTAGACACTTTTTAAGCTCACCTGTTTGGTAGTACTGTGGGGAGGGAGGTAAGCTGCAGACAAATATCAGTGGCATCAGTGGGGAGTGCTTGAAGTGTCTTGGATACACTGGGTTTGCCCCCGCTCACGGCGTGTTTGCTGTCCCAGTCTACACTGCACAGGCTTTAGGTTACTCTGCCAGGAAGCGTCTGAGACCGGCACTGGCTTGGAGGTACATCCCTGGTCTAAGTCGCTCAGGTTCTGGTTCTCAGATACTCCACAAAGGTGCAGACTTGGTTGGGCCTGCGTTTTGTGCCCTTGCCCGGTCTGAGCAGCTCAGGTGACCAGGTGTTTGACCAGCACAGTCGCTGTGACTTATTGCCTCCCCCGTCACTGTTGCTTGGTTTTCCTGGCATACAATCGGTGCACCTTCTCAGGCGGATATCGACCGGCCAGAACCCAAGAAGTCTTGGTTAGCAAAGAAGCCTGATTACAGCTTGATATTGGATGCCTCTCTGGGGCCTAGATTGCTTGCTTCCAGCTCTGGCTGCCCTTCCCTGCCTGTCTCAGCGTGGGGTGGTGGATGGGCTGACCTCAGCTGGCTAGCTCTGTTCAGTCCTTTGTTCTATGAGTAGGTCTGGCATTGTCTTAGCTTGGGGCATTTTGCCTTTCACGGGGTAGCTATCCCTCAGTCTGCTTAGCTATCTTAAGTTAGCTCCTACAGACTGCCCTCAGTGCTTTCAGGACCAGTCCTTACTCTAAGGGACCCAGCCCGTGCCTACCTTCCCAGCCCCCACTTGCTAGTTGTGTGTGTGGGCGGCTGCGCTGCTTCTCCCCTGGAGTTACTGTTGAGCATGTAGTCTGTAGATTTTAATTACTTATTTATTTTTCCTCCACGTGATGTTGACCTCTGAGGTTCCAAGGATTGCCACAGATTCACTAGTGAGTGTTTCCAGGTGTTTGGAAACTTCTCTGTTTTTTAAGCCTCCCATCCCTTGATGTACCTCCATCCCTCCCTCTTTTGCCGCTCTTTTTAGCTTTTATGTTATTTCTTACCTCTTTTCCAAGACAATGGGCTGCTTTTCTGGGTGCCTGATGTCCTCTACCAGCATTCAGAAGTTGCTTTGTGGGATTTACTCAGCGTTCAAATGTCATTTGGATGAATTTGTGACGGAGAAAGTTGTCTCCCCATCATATTCCTCCTCCATCTTCCTGTTTCCTCCCTCACACTAATATTTAAAATTTATTCAATTCTAAGCTTTGTTTCTTTCAGAGTCTACAGTTCCCATATTTTTAAAAAATTCATTAAACCATCTTCTATTATACCACCTTAGTTGTTATTTGTTACTACTTTCTTTAAGTATATTTAGAGTGATTTGTAGAAGTAACTCTAGAGATATTGAGTGTCATTTTTCAGTCAACAAGTTTTCTTCAACTGTTTTTTGACACCATGGACTGTTACACAACAGGCCTCTCTATCTTTCATTATCTTCCAGAGTTTGTTCAAATGCATACCCATTGTATTTCTGATACAGTCCAACCATCTCATCCTCTATTACTCCCTTCTTCTCCTGTCATCAATCTTAAAAAGCATCATAGACTTTTCCAGTGAAGGGACACTTTGCATCAGCTGTCCAAAACTGAAGTTTCAACTTCATCATTAGGCCTTCGAATGAATACTTAGGGTTGATTTCCTTTAGGATGAATTGGTTTAATCTCCTTGCAGTCCAAGGGACCACTAAGAGTCTATTTCTTGGGGATTCAAATATCACTGCAGATGGTGATTACAGCCATGAAATTAAAAGACACTTTCTCCTTGGAAGGAAAGTTACAACCAACCTAGATATCATATTAAAAAGCAGGGGCATTCCTTTGTCAACAAAGGTCCATCTAGGCAAGGCTGTGGTTTACTCAGTGGTCATGTATGAATGTGAGAGTTGCAGTGTAAGAAAAGCTGAGAGACGAAAAATTGATGCTTTCTAACTGTGGTGTTGGAGAAGACTCTTGAGCGTGCCTTGGACCGCAAGAAGATCCAACCTAAAGGAGATGAGCCCTGGGTGTGCATTGGAATGTCTCATGGTGAAGCTGAAACTCCAATAGTTTAGACTGCTGATGCTAAGATCTGACTCATTGGAAAAGACCCTGATGCTGGGTAAGGTTGAGGGCAGGAGGAGAAGGGGATGGCAGAGGATGAGATGTGTGGATGGCATTGCCTATCAATGGACATGATTTGGGGTGGTCTCTGGGAGTTATTGTTGGACAGGTAGGCCTGTTGTGCTGCGGTTCGTGGGGTCAAAAAGAGTTGGACACGACTGAGTGACTGAACTGAACTGAAGTATCTTCTGCAGCAGCACAGTTGAAAGCCATAGAATGTCCTTCTCTTAGTCTTCTTTATATCCCAGCTCCCACATCTGCACATGACTACTGGATAAACAACAGGGGTTTGTGAAGTGGAAGCCTTTGTTACCAAGGTGAATGTCTCTTCCAAATACAATGTTTAGGTTTGCATAGAGTTTTCTCCAAGAAGAAATTGTCTTTTACTTTGATGACAGCCCTTCACTAAAGTGGAAAGAATGTGGTCCACTGGAGAAGGGAATGGCAAACCACTTCAGTATTCTTGCCTTGAGAACCCAATGGAAACCATGAAAACAAATAGAAAGGACACTGAAAGATGAACCATCGGTAGCTGCCCACTATGCTTCTAGAGGTCAGTGGATAAATAACTCCAGAAATAATGAAGCAATAGAGTGAAAACAAAATCTACAACCAGTTGTGGACGGGACTGGTGATGGAAGCAGGGTTTGATGCTGTAAAGAGCAATAATGCAAAAGGAATGTTAGGTTCATGAATCAAGGCAAATTGGAAGTGGTCAAACAGGAGATGGCAAGAGTTAACACTGACATCCTAGGAATCAGTGAACTAAGATGGACTGGAATGGGAGAATTTAACTCACATGACCATTATATCTGTTACTGTGGGCAGGAATTCCTTTGAAGAAATGGAGTAGCCATCATAGTCAACAAAAGAGTCCAAAATGCAGTACTTGGGAGCAATCTCAAAAACGACACAATGAACTCTGTTCTTTTCCAAGGCAAACGATTAAATATCATGGTAATCAAAATCTATGCTCTGATCAGTAACATTGAAGAAGCTGAAGTTGAAAGTTCTGTGAAGACCTACAAGACCTTCTAAAACTAACAAATAAGAAGATGTCTTTTTCAGTATAGGGGACTGGAAAGCATAAGTAGGAAGTCAAGAAACACCTAGAGTACCAGGCAAATTGGCTGTGGACTACAGAATGAAACAGGACAAAAGCAAATAGAGTTCTGCCAAGAGAACACACGGGTCAAGCGAACACTCTCTTCCAACAACCCAAGAGAAGACTCTACACATGGACATCACCAGATGGTCGACACTGAAATCAGATTGATTATGTTTTTGCAGCCAAAATAAAGAAGCTCTATACAGTCAGCAAAAACAAGACAGGAAGCAGACTGTGGCTCAGATCCTGAACTCCTTATTGCCAAATTCAGACAGAAGTTGAAGAAACTGGAGGAAACCACTAGACCATTCAAGTATGACCTAAATCAAATCCCTTATGACACTACACTGGAAGTGCAAATTAGATTTAAGGGACTAGATTTGATTGACAGAGTGCCTGATGAACTATGGCTGAAGGTACCTGACAGTGTACAGGAGACAGGGATCATGACCATCCCCAGGTAAAGAAATGCAAAAAAAAAAAAAAAAAAGAATGGCTTTCTGAGGAGGCCTTATAAATAGCTGTGAAAACAAGGGAAACAAAAAGCAAAAGAGAAAAGGGAAGATATATCCATTTGAATTCAAATTTCTAAAGAAAATCAAGAAGAGAAAAGAAAGCCTTTCTCAGGAATCAGTGCAAAAAAAGAAGGGAAACAATATAATGGTAAAGACGGGAGATCTCTTCAAGAACATTGGAGATCCCAAGAGAACATCTCATGCAAATAAGGGCTCAATAAAGCACAGAAACGGTAGGGAAATAACTGAAGCAGAAACTATTAAGAAGCGGTGGTAAGAATACACAGAACTTTACAAAAAAGTTCTTCACGACCCAGATAATCACAATGGAGTGATCATTCATTTAGAGCCACACATCTTGGAATGTGAAGTCAAGTGGGTCTCAGGAAGCATCACTACGAACTAAGCTAGTGTAGATGTTGGAATTTCAGTTGAGCTTCTTCAAATCCTGAAAGATGATGCTTTAAAAGTGCTGCACTCAATATGACAGCTATATGGAAAATTCAGCAGTGGCCACAACACTGGAAAAGGGCAATATGTTTTCAATCCCAAAGAAAGGCAATGCCATAGAATGTGCAACCTACCGCACAATTTCCCTCATCTCACACACTAGTAATAGTAAAATAATGCTCTATATTCTCCAAGCCAAGCTTCAGCAATACGTGAACTGTGAACATCCAGATTTTCAACCTGGTTTTAAAAACAACAGAGGAACCAGAGATCAAATTGCCAACATCTGATGGATCATCGAAAAAGGAAGAGAGCTCCAGAAAAGCATCTATGTCTTCTTTACTGACTATGCCAAGCCCCTGACTGCGTGGATCAGTATAAAATGTGGAAAATTGGAAAGAGATGGGAATACCGGACCACCTGACCTGCCTCTTGAGAAACCTATATACAGGTCACGAAGCAACAGAACTGGATATGGAACAACAGACTGGTTCCAAATAGGAAAAGGAGTAGGTCAAGGATGTATAGTATCACTCTCCTTGTTTAACTTATATGCAGAGGACATCATGAGAAGTGCTGGGCTGGAGTAAGCACAAGCTGGAATCAAGTTTTCTGGGTGAAATATCAATAACCTCAGATATGCCGATGATACCTCCCTTTCAGCAGAAAGTGAAAAATAACTAAAGAACCGCATGATGACATTGAAAGAGGATAGGGAAAAATTCGCTTAAATCTCAACATTCAGAAAACTAAGATCATGGTATCCAGTCCCATTGCTTCATGGCAAATAGGTGGGGAAACAGTGGAAACCGTTACTCACTGTTTCTTAGGCTCCAAGATTGCTGCAGATGGTGATTGCCGCCATAAAACTAAAAGACGCTTACTCCTTGGAAGGAAAGTTATGACCAGCCTAGTCAGCATATCAAAAAGCAGAGGCATTACTTTGCCAACAAAGGTCCATATGGTTTCTCCAGTGGGCATGTATGGATATGAGAGTTGTACTATAAAGAAATCTGAGTGCTGAAGAATTGATGCTTTTGAACTGTGGTGTAGGTGAAGACTCTTGAGAGTCCCTTGGACTGCAGGGAGATCTACCAGTCCATCCTAATGGAGATCAGTCCTGGGTGTTCATTGGAGTGATTGATGTTGAAGATGAAATTGCAATACTTTGGCCACCTGATGCGATTAAGTGACTCACTGGGGAATTTCCTGAGGCTGTGAAATATTGAGGGCAGGAAGAGAAAGTGACGACAGAGGATGAGATAATTGGATAGCATCACCAACTCAATGGACATGAGTTTGCATAAACTCAAGGAGTTGGTAATGGACAAGGAGGCCTGGTGTGCTGTGGTTAATGGGTCACAAAGAGTCGGATATGACAGAGTGATTGAAGTGAGCATTACATATAATTTAAATAAACAGAGTGACAATATGCAGCCTTATCATAATCCTTTCCCTAATTGGAAGCAGTCTGTTGTTTTCCATCCGGTTCTCACTGGTGCTTCTTGATCTGCATACAGATTTCCTAGGAGGCAGGTCGGGCGACCTGCTGTTGCTATCACTTTCAGAATTTTCCACCGTTTGTTGTGATCCACACAGTCAAAACCTTTGTTATAAACAATGAAGTAGAAGAATATGTTTATTTGTTTGTTTGTTCCTGGAACTGTCGTGTTATTTTCATGATCCCACAGATTTTGGATATTTGATTTGTTGTTCCTCTTACTGATAACATAAACACTGGACATACTGATTTATACCTGGAGCCCTGAGGGAAAATCAGTGCCACTTGCTCATGGTCATATTTCCCACCAACACTAAGGTGACACAAGAAATTCAGCATCATTAACGTTTCTATGAAGTTCTGGGAAATGAGTTCTTTAAAAACAAACAAGCAAACAGGCAAGAAAACAAAGGTGAAACCCTTGAAAACTGAATGGGTCATATACAGAGATTTCTGTCCCACTTCTCTGAGCTCTACTTTGTCTATCTACCTATTTCTCCATCTTTAGCTGTTAAAAGGAAATAAAGAAGAGAAATTCTGTTATTTGTTTAACAAAAAATGAGCTTCACTGAATTATAAGGTAGGTCAGGTTTCGAGGTTTACCTTTTCCTTTAATTTGTATCTGCCTTGCTGTGATCATGAGAGTCCAAAATATTTTAACCATTTCTCAATCACAATGGTATCTTTGGAATTTCAGAAAGATTCACTGGAGCAAAGAGCCTTTATAATTTATTTTGTGTTGAAAGAGATGCAAGAAAATCATGGATAATATTTTTATTCATTGTATACATCTAAGAGTGGAGTAGGAAATGGCCACAGAAAGCAACTATCTTGTCTGGTAAATCCCATGAGCAGAGGAGCCTGGTGTTCTACATTCCATTTCATTGCAGAGTTGGACAAGACTGAACATACAAACAAACATGTAACTTAGAGTCAGATGCAATTGTGTTCTATATATTATCTCATAGGACTTTGGGTCACTCACACTGAAGTGCTTAACATTTTTCTAAATTATCTCTGTGACTTCATTAAAGTCCACTGGCTGTTTCTTTACCTTCAAAAAAAGAGAAAAAGAAGAAGAAATAAATGAAAATGTATCCTATGTGGAGAGTCTTATGCTTCTTTTTCTCCATCCAAGATTTGAAAATTCTTTCCTAGTATATGAAATAAAGACACTGTTTTGACTTGATAGAAATTGGTCTACTGGGACGTTTCTTTCCTATTTGGGAATGATAAACTCTAATTTAAGTTTTCCCTTGTCTAGACCAGTAAGGAGCACAACGGAAAGATCTGGCACTGAAAGGAAATGATAATCTTGATACCCATATATATCTCTTCCTTTCTAGAAACAGACTGCTTTAGACATGGAACAGGTCTGTCGTAGAACAAAAGAACCCCAAGAACTTTGCACCTCACATATGTGTGGCTTTGTGTGCTATCTTTCCCATGCTGTCTCATCATTTTTAAAGTCATATGTGAAAGGGCTTATTATTTCCATCGTATTACCCACTTCTTTCCATAGCAAGAGTGAGCATATTCCTCATATTCTTTCCCACGAGTTACATGACTTTTACCAAGCATTTATCAGGAAGGCTGAGACTCCCTTTTCTGATGGCGTTCTCAGTGTTAGTGAAGTTTTCCAGGCCTTTTTAGCATATTTGTCTATTTCACACTTTAATGAGATTGATAAGAGGTCATGAGGGTTGTTCAGTTGCTTTCATGAGCAACAGATAAGTACTTATGGAGGTACCTGATGCTCAGGGGAACATGGAGATGACGTTAGCAAGAAGAAAGGATGGGTTCCACAGTGACATATTTGAAGGCCTCAGTCACAGTGAGTTAGACTACTCATTGCTACAGTAAAAAAAGAAAAGTGGATGGCAAGGAAGTTGTAAGTATTCATCTCATGAGCCTAAGGCAGAAGTTTGAATGTCCCATTTAGATTTGAGATCAAGCTGATTCATCCCCACTAGGCTGGGTATCGATGAGTGGATAGAGTCAATGAGAGATAGCTGAGAGGAAAAAAAAAAAAATATATATATATATATATATATAATTTTTTTTTACTGTAATACAAGTGAACTACTTTCGTGGTTACTGAATTCTCATCAGAGCTTCCTCCACACTACTATATCAGTCAGCCATCTCATGGACTCGTCCATATGATAATATACATGTTTCAGTGTTTCATGCTTCAATGCTATTCTTTCCTAGTATCCCACCCTCGCCATATCCCACATAGTCCCAAATTCTTCTCTTTAAATAAGTATTACTTTTATTGTCTCTCTTATGGCATCGTTGTTACTTCTTTCTAAATTTCATATATAATGTTTCATATACTGTGTTGGTGTTTCTCTTTCTGGCTTGCTTCCCTCTGTATAATAGGCTGCAGTTTCATCCACCTCATAGCACTGACTCAAACATGTCCCTTTTTTAATAGCTGAATATTCAATTGTGTATATGACAGCATCATCCTTAACCATTGATCTTCGAACTGGACATCAAGGTTGTTTCAATTTCCAAGCTATAGTAAAGAGTGCTGCAATGAACATTGGAGTACATATGTTTCATTGAATTCTAGTTGTCTTGTTCTGTATGCCCAGGAGTGGAATCACTGGGTCATATGGTAATTCTATTTCCGTTTATTATTATTATTTTTTGTAAGGAATCTCCACACTGTCCTCCATAGTGCCCACACTAGTGTGCCTTCCCACCAACAACGTTAGAAGGTTCCCTTTCTCCGCTCCTTTTTCAGCATTGCTGGATTGTAGAGTTTTTTGATGGTAGTTTTTTGACCAGTGTGAAATGGTACCTCACTGTAGTATTGATTTGAGTTTCTCTGATAATGAGTGGTGTGGAGCAGATTTTCAGGTGTTTGTTAGACATCTGTATGTATCCTTTGGAGAAATCTCTTTAGATCTTTGTCCCACTTTTTGATTGGATTGCTTGTGTTTCTGGTATTGAACTGCATGAGCTGCTTGTATATTTTGGAGACTAATTTGATGTCAGTTAATTTTTTTACTATTATTTTCTCCCATTTGGAAGGCTGCCATTTCACCTTGCTTATTGTTTCCTTCATTGTGTAAAACTTTTAAGTTTAATGATGTCCCATGTTTGTTTTTGTTTTTATTTCTGTCACTCAGGAGGGTCACAGAGAATGATACTGTGATTTGTGTTAGAGTCTGTTCTGCCTATGTTTCCCTCTGAGAGTTGTATAGTTTCTAGACTTATGTTTATATGTTTAATCCATTTTAAGTGCATTGTTGTATAGGGTGGTAGAATGTTTTTTAGCACCATTCTTTTACAGTTGTTGACAATTTTCCCCAGCAGTGCTTTTTAAAGGGGTTGTCTCTCCTCCATTATATATTTTTGCCTCATTTGTCAAAGATAAAGTGTCCATATGTGTGGGGATATATCTCTGGGCTTTCTATATTGTTCCATTGATCTCTATTTTTGTCTTGTCTTTTTCTCGATGACTGTAGCTCTGTAGTATAACCTGAAGTCAGGCAGGTTGATCCCACTATATCCATTCTTCTTTTTCAAGATTGTTTTGGCTATTAAAGGTTGAAATTGTTTGTTCTTGTTCTGTGGAAACGACAACAACAACAGCAATAACACTGGTAGATAGCGGTGAACCTATTGTGTTTTGGCTAGTTTACTCATTTTCACGTATTGATTCTTCTGATCTAAGAACCTGACATATTTCTCTGTCTGTTTCTATTATCTTTATTTCTGCAGTGTTTTAGGCTTCAATATATAGATTCAGGTCTTTTGTTTCTTTAGGTAAATTTATTCCTAAGTACTTTATACTTCTCTTTGCAATGGAGAATGGGATTTTTCCCATTAAAATTCTGAAGCATTATCAGTTAATGGGTCAGAGAGTTCTTTAACAGTTTCCTTTCCCTGAGAACCTGGGTATGAACAGTAAGCTTCTTTTGAACTTGAAAGCTTATTTTCAAGGGACAATGGTATATGTCTTTTACAGGTTTGCTGTAACAGCTTGCCATAAAGCAAGTAGCTTTAGTAAATGTTTTTTTATACTTGCAGGATCTAGCCAGTAATCAAAGGGTTACCAGATTTGCTTTCTTCTGAGGCCTCTTTTGGATGGTGACACATCATCACATGGCTTTGTCTTCACATATAAATGTCTCTGTGTTTTTTGTGTCTGCACTCCTTTCCTGATAAAAACCTTGTCCTGTATATCAAAATATCTACCTAAGAACCCATTTTCAAAAAGGTTCAGAAAGAAATTACACATTGCTCACAATTTTGACTCTGTACAAAGTACAGTAAGTTCAGTTCAGTCACTCAGTCATGTCCGACTTTCTTTGACCCCGTGAATCACAGCATACCAGGCCTCCCTGTCCATCACCAACTCCTGGAGTTCACTCAAACTCATGTCCATCGAGTCGGTGATGCCATCAGCTTCAAAATAAACATTTTGAGAGGACAACATTATTCTACAATATTGATTTTCTTCTTTTCACTTGTTACTGGTCTATACTAATCTGTCTCTGAGTGTTCACCCCACTAATCAGATCTACCCAATTGAGAATGCAGATTCTTAAGAAAAATGGGTTCTTTGGGACTAATACAATTATAAACAAGACTCAGAGTTTCTTGCCAACCTCCATATCCTCTCCATAAAGGCATTAGGTAAAGAAAAAATTTATTTTGTATAAGTATTAAACTAAACTGTGATGCACGTATACAAACTACAAAATTGATGTAAAGTCAAAATACTATATTTTATATATGTATATTAGCAAAATATAATATATGTATACTAGCAAATCAGTTCATTACAGTATTTTCAAAGTTATAAGTATTCTTCAAATAGACCTGATTACATCTGTCACAGTAATTTGGTCCTTAATTAGCTTGATAATCAGGGTAGCCATCAGGTTTTGCTAAATTTTTTTTTATTAGTATCATTATTTTAAATGTATTTATTTTAATTGGAGGCTGATTACTTTACAATATTATATTGGTTTTGCCATACACTGACATGAACGCGCCTCGGGTATACATATGTTCCCCATCTTGATCCCAAACCCACCTCGCTCCCGATCCCATCCCTCTGGTTCATCCCAGTGCACCAGCTAATTTGTTTTATACTGGAAAATGATAAACTTCTCATGTACACATGAGAGAAAGTGGTTTTGAAATGAGGCACTCTCTCATCCACCTAACTGAGACATAAGATGCTATTGCTAATAAATACCTATTATTAGACTGTTATTTCCAAAGATTGGGGTTTAAATACTAGAGGTTTTCATTGCAGAGCAATGCAAGATGTGTGGCTTATGCCTTTAATTACAGCAAACTCCTCAGCTTTCAACACAGCTCACTTAGAGGAAAGGTAAGTGAGGGTTGTGATTAGGTGTTGCAAATATCTTGCTGTCAGATCCTGTTATTGAGGTAAGGTCACGGTCAGGTAATACTGTTTCTGTAAACCTGTACTGAAGCAAATATCAATCCGTAACCTAAAAGGAAATATCCTAAAATGACTTTCATCATCCAACATCCTGGTTACGAGGAGGGTTTCCCTCTGAAGGCTGGTTATCCTGTTTGGGCGCAGGCTCGATCTCAACGTCTGGTCTTGGTTCTCCAATCAGTGCCCAGTCCCAGCTGAAGGGGAAGCTGTCTGTTCTCCATTTCCTTCTCTTTCCAAGGTTCTCATACATTGTCCAGTCATTTTAATGAGGGAGTCAAGTGCCCGAAACACAGTGGGCCCTCGGTATTCTCATACTATCCAAAAGGGGGCTGGGTGTCATAGACTGTTACCCCTACGGTTTGCCACAACCATTAGGTCATGGAGGTGAGCATCAGATATGTTGGCTACTTCTTCGAACCCTGGTGAAGGCCAGTGAATGGCTCCATCAAGGGATCTGGGCCTCTGAAATACATAGCCTTTTGCCTTTCCTGAAGTTCTGCCTTTCACTACCAGGCCCTAGGGTAGAAGGCCTAGAAGGTCCTGAGCAATGGGAGCAATCTATATTCTACTACACACCACTGAGAGTGTGACTATGGTTGGAGTAGTATTTCTAACTTCTCTAATAATCTTGAGCTAAGATCTGCAGATCTATGTCTATCCTGTCTCTATTAGAACATCTTCCTTGAAGAAATATTTGACCTATGATACAAGTTGGTAACTTGAACAATTGTGCTCAATTTTGAATAAGCTCAGATAACAATTTTCAACTCACTTTTCCTAAATTCACATGTTTTAACTAAAACCATCAGGTGATTAAAGTTTCTGTTACCTTGTAACTGAAATATTTCACTTGCCATCATGTTCTCAACGACCAAAATATTGCAAATGGTGAAACAATTTATTTGTTCACTGCTAGAGGTACAGTTGACTTGTAATATTGTTTTAAGAAATTTTATTTTATAAAAATTATACAATCTTCTCTTATTTTTTGTAATATATCAAAATGAATGACACTCATGTGTACATAAATCCCTGAATTTTTAGACTTCTTTCACATTTAGGTCATCAGAGAGAACCAAGTAGAATTCTTTTATTTTCTTTACTCCTTTTTCATAATTTAGTTTAAAAAATTAAGTGGACGATAATCATAATCGAATATTGGGATGGTTTTTGTAATATACACATACTAATGACCCATAATTATACAAGGAGAAGGTCAATTAGCATTAAAGAAAGCCAGTGCCAAAGAATGTTCACACCACCACACAATTGCAATCATCTTACACATTATCAAAATAATGATCGAAATTCTCCAGACCAGACTTCAACTGTACATCAACCATGAATTTCCAAGTGTTCAAGTTTGATTTTTGAAAGGCAGAGGAACCAGAAATCAATTTAACAGCTTTTGGATCAGCAACACAGGAAGAGGGTTCCAGAAGAAAAAATTCTACTTCTGCATCGTTGACTACACCAAACTTTTTACTACGGGTCACAACAAACTATGGAAAATTCCTCAAGAGATGATAATACCAGACCACCTGACCTGCCTCCTGAAAAATCTGTATGCAGATCAAGACGCAAGTTAGAACTGGAAATGGAAAGACAATCTGAATCCAAAGGGAAAGGAGTACGTCAAGGCTGTATACGGATATGCTGCTTATGTAAATTATATGCAGATTACATCATGAGAAATGCCAGGTTGCATAAACACACCCTGGAATCAAGATAGCCAGGTGAAATATCAATAATCTCTTATCTGAAGATGGAACCAAGTTTATGGTAGAAAGGGAAGACGAACTAAAGAGCCCCTTGATGAAAGTGAAAGTGGAGAGTGAAATACATGACATAAAACTAAAAATTCAGAAAACAATGATCATGGCCACCGGTCCCATCACTTCATGGCAAATAGAAGGGGAAATAATGGAAAGAATGAGAGGTGTTTTTTTTTTTTTTGGCCAGGGGTGGGGTTTGGGGAGTGGAGGTGTATTCAAAATCACAGCAGATTGGGAATGCAGACGTAACATTAAAAGATGCTTTCTCTTTGGAAGAAAAATATGACCAAACTAGACAGAATACCTAACATCATAGAGATTACTTTCCAAAATATTTCTGTCTAGTCAAAGTTATGGCTTTGCCAGTAGTCATGTATGGATGGGAGATTTGGACTATACAGAAAGCCAAAGAATTGATGCTTTTGAATTGTGATGATGAAGTGGCTTAAGAGTCTTTTGGATGGTAACGAGATCCAAGGAGACCATCCTAAAGGAAATCAGTCCAGAACATTCATTGGAAGACCTGATGTTGCAGCAAAGACCCAATATTTTGGCCACATGGTGTGAAGAACTGATTCATTTTTAAAAGATCTTGATGCTGTGAAAAGTTTAAGGTGGGAGGATAACAGTAGACAGAAGATGAGAAGATTGGAGAGCATCACCGACTTAATGAACATGAGTTTGAGTAAACTCGATGAGTTGGTGATGGTCAGGGAGGACTGACATGCTGCAGTGCATAGGGTCACAAAGGTTTGTCAATGACTGAGCAACTGAGCTGCACTGAACTGAGCGTGGCTCTACCCATCAGAACAAGAACCAGTTTCCCTTAGTCAGTCGTTCCCATCAGGAAGCTTCCATAAACTCTTGACGTTATCCATCAGAAGTTAGAGCGAATGAAAACCATAATCTCAGAATGCTTGCCAAATTGATCACATGGGATACAACCTTATCCAACTCACTCAATGAAACTATGTGCCATGCTTGTAGGGACACCCAAGATGGACGGGTGATGGTAGTGGTTTCGGACAAATAGTGGTCCTTGGAGAAGGGAATGGAAAACCTCGTCAGTATTCCTGCCTGAAGAACTCCATGAGCAGCATGTAAAGGCAAAATATAGCATACTGAAACACAAACTCCAAGGTTGGTAGCTGCCCAATATGATATGGGAGATCAGTGCAGAGGAAACTCTAAAAAGAATGACGCGATGGAGCCAAAGCCAAAACAGTACCCAGTTGCAGTTGTGACTAGTGATGGAAGATCACCCCGATGCTGTAAAGAGCAAGATTGCATAGGAACGTTAAAAGTTAGGTCCATGAATCAAGGAAAATAGGAAGGGGTGAAAACGGCAACGTCAAGAGTGAACATTGACATTTTAGGGATCAGTGAACTAAAATGGACAGGAATGGATGAATTTAACTCAGATTACCATTATGTCTACTACAGTGGGAAAGAAACCCTCAGAAGAAACGGATTAGCCATTATAGTAAACAAAAGAGTCTGGAATGTAGTATTTGGTGGCAATCTGAAAACCGACAGAATGATCTCTGTTTCTTTCCAAGGGAATCCATTCAATAGCACAGTAATCCAAGTCTGCCCTGATCAGTCATGCTGAAGTAGCTGAATTAGAACGATTCTATGAAGACATACAAGACTTTCTAGAATAACAGACAAGAAAAATGACTTTTCCATCACAGGGAAAGGAATGCAAAAGTAGGAAGTCAAGAGATACCAGGGTTAACAGGCAAATTTGGCCTTAGATTACAAAATGAAGTCTTCCAAATGTTAACAAAGATTTGCCAAGAGAACACACTGCTAATGGCAAGCACCCTCCTCTGGGCACATGAGAGAATACTACAAACATACCTCATCATATGGTTAATACTGAAGTCACATTGACTTTTTCTTCACAGCCAAAGATGCAGAAGATTTGTAGAGTCAGCAAAGAAAGACTAGGAGTGGACAGTGGCTCAGGATATGCATTCCTTATTGCCAAAGCAAGAGTTAAATTGAAGAAAGTAGGGAAAACCACTAGATCATTCAGGTATGTCCTACATGAAATCCCTTATGATTACACGGTGAAACTGACAAATAGATTCAAGGGATTAGATCTGATACAAAGAATGCCTGATGAACTATCGAGAGAGGATTGTGACATTGTACAATAGGCAGTGATCAAGACCCTCCTCAAGAAAAATACGTAAAGGCAAACTGGTTTGCTGAAGATGCCTTACAAATAGATGAGAAAATAAGCTAAATCAAAGGAAAAAATTAAAGATATAGCAATCTGAATGCAAAGATGCAAGGAATTGGAAGGAGTTATAAGAAAGCCTTCTTCAGTGATTAATGGTAAGAAATAGAGGACAATAATGGAATGGGAAAGACTAGAGACCTCTTCAAGAAACTTAGAAATACCAAGGAAGCATTTCATGCAGAGATGTTCAACATAAAGAACAGAAATTGCATGGACCTCAATGAAGCGGAAGATAGTAAGAAGAGTTGACAAAGTTACACAGAAGAACTATATTAACAGAACCTTCATGACCCAGATAACCTCGATGATGTGATCACTCACCTATAGCCAGTCCTCTTGGAACGTGAAGTCAAGCCATCCTTATGAAACTTCACTATGAACAAAACTAGTGGAACTGATGAAATTCCAGTTCAGCTATTTCATAGTCTGAAAAATGATCATCTCTAAGTGTTGCACTCAGTATGAAAGGAATTTGGAAAACTAAGCCGTGGCCACAGGACAGGAAACATTCAGTTTTTATTCCATTCCAAAGAAAGGCAATTCCACAAACTGTTCCCACTGGGAAATAGATGGGGAAAGAGTGGAAACAGTGTCAGACTTTATTTCTTGCACTCCAAAATCACTGTGGATGCTGATTGCAGCCATGAAATTAAAAGACACTTACTCCTGGGAAGGAAAGTTATGACCAACCTTGATAGTATATTAAAAAGCAGAGACATTACTTTGCCATCAAAGGTTCGTCTAGTCAAGGCTATGGTTTTTACAGTGGTCATGTATGGCTGTGAGAGTTGGACTGTGAAGAAAGCTGATCTCCAAAGAATTGATGTTTTTGAACTGTGGTGTTGGAGAAGACTCTTGTGAGTCCCTTGGACTGTAAGGAGATCCAACCAGTCCATTCTAAAGGAGATCAATCCTGGGTGTTCATTGGAAGGACTGATGCTAAAGCTGAAACTGCAATACTTTGGCCATCTCATGCGACGACTTGACTCACTGGAAAAGACATGGATACTGGGAGGGATTGGGGCAGGCGGAGACGAGGACAACAGAGAATGAGATGGCTGGATGGCATCACCGACTCGATGGACATGAGTTTGAATGAACTCCAGGAGTTGGACAGAGAGTATTGGCGTCCTGTGATTCATGGGGTCGCAAATGTCAAACACGACTGAGAGACTGAACTGAACTGATACTTTTACATTGGAGAAGAAAATGGCAGCCCACTCCAGTATTCTTGCATGGAGAATTCCAGGGATGGCGGAGCCTGGTGGACTGCCTTCTATGGGGTCGCACAGACTCGGACACGACTGAAGCGACTTAGCAGCAGTAGCATACTTTTACATGCAAATACAGTGATACCAGTATTACTCCATGATACTTGTATTTTTTATTTCACTCTGTGAAAATCTGGGTTCTATTTTTCTTATGTGAAATGTGGAATTCTCTATTACTCATGTATGAAAATCTGCATGGTGGTTTTCTGGCGTTTAATGTGGAATTCTGTATATTTCCCATATGGAAATCTTGGCACTGGTTCTCTGAAGATATGGAGAATCAGTATGGATTTGGAATGATCTCTCTTGCACAAATGAAATTAGGGCCCCACTGTTTCTTCATCAAGTTTAGAGTTTGTTGTATTTCTCAAATATATATCAAAACAAAATTTTGTCCATGAAATGTGCAATGCTCCTTATTGACTCTATTCGATCCTAGGTGACAATTCTCCACTTTGGAAGTTGCACACCTCTATATTTCATATTGGAGATGAGAATGAAGACTTCCCGTGAAGAAATATGAAAATCTCTAAATTTGATACGAAGAACTGGTTTTTCAGCTGCAGAACCACTTTTGTTCCCTGTTTGCTGTGTTTCCCTGTGCCTCTGAACATTTGTGTGTACATGCGGTGGTAGACATGGCTGTGTTTGTATGTGTTTCTGTATGTGGCTGTGTGTCCAACTACAGCCGAAGTAGAAATGAAGGTGAGAGATCACGAGACATGCAGCAGGCAGAAGGAGGCATGAGGTGTCCACAGAGTGGGGAAGACTGGCCCATGCATCTCTGAGGTGCTCCTGTTCAGCACAGGAATGAGGAAAGGACAACCAGTGAAAATTCAGGAAAGTGGGTCCACAAATCTGGGTTTACCTCAAAAGACATAAAGAAACTCACAGTTTGTGCCACGTTGATGTGTGTATTTCTACCAAGAAGAAGATGGGACGCTTTGAGAACTCACCCAGTGTAAATTCAATGGTGTGGGTATTTTAAAGCATAGCCTTTGGACCCTTTAGTCTATGGGAAGTGGGGTATCCTGTGGAAATGGTGAGCATGGCTGTAACAGGTTCCAAGACTTTAAAGAGGTCAAGGTCCTTCCGAAACGAACAGAGACTGGAAGGAGGAGGAACAGAAAGATGGCCTACTGCACTGGAGAATTTTTACACATTAGAGGAAGGCCCTGGCCTACTGCTGTTTCAGACCCGTCCATCAGGCAGCATACGCCCTCTCTGATGTGGCCAATGATAGCATCATGTGAGACAAATGACATGATCATGTAGACTCCTTCATCGTGAAACCACAGGCATCCTCGGATACAGTGTGTGAGCATGCAATCCATCCAGGTGCTTCTTGCATAACTGGCAGTGTAGAAATGTGAAGAAAGTACAGCTATGGGGTATATGATTTTTCCCCTTTGCTAGTGTGTGCCTGTGAGGGAGAAAAGATGGCCAAGTATAAGGGTGTTCACTTATCTTTTCCTGAGAGAGCTCCAAATTTGCAGCTTGCTACTGAATGATGAAGGACAAGACCCAGAGTCAGACCTGTCTTTCAGTGATTGAGTGTCTCCTGCAGAGGCATGGGTCAGCAGTGGCCTGACACGGGAGAGGGTCTCTGGCTGCTACAGACCTGGGTCATGCAGTTTATGGCATATGCACTCTTGGAGGAGTTTGCCATTCAATCCACAATAAAGCCAGCTACCAGACATCCACAAATTGAAAAATAATTATTCCGAAGAAAGTCTCGTACTGTTAAGGAAGTTCTAGGAGCACTGCACACTTTCTCACCTGGGGGTCTGGCAAAGGGATTGAGAACCCCAGAGGAAATTTGACTTTGGAGGTCAGTGGGATTTGATTACAGAACTTCCACAGAACTGAAGCAGACTGATGGAGGGCACAAACAAAACTTTGTGTGAACCAGGAGAAAAGAATAAGGAAAAGTGTCCCCACAATAGACTGAGCCAGATTTGCCTGTGAGTGTCAAGGAGTCTCCAGCAGAGGCGTGGGCAAAGAGTGGGCTGCAGCAGGATCAGGGGCACTGAATACAACAGTGCTTGCATAAGCCCTTTTGAAGAAGATCACAATTACTTTCATTACTCATACCGGAGTTTATCCTCAGTTCAAACAACAGGGCTGGAACACAACAACCCGCACCCCACCCCCCTGCCACTGCAAACAGAAAATCGGATTAAAGATTTACTGAACATGGCCCCACCTATATAAAAACGACTCAGGTTCACTCACAGTCTGTCCCTCCCATCAGAAAGCTTCTATAAGCCTTTTATGCTTATACATGAGAGGGCAGACAGAATGGAAACCACAATCACAGAAAACTAACCAAACTGATGAAGTGGATCACAGTTTTGTCTAATGCAATGAAACTATGAGTCATGCTATGTAGGACCATCCAGGATGGATGGGTCATGATGGAGGGTTCTGACAAAACGTGAGCCAGTAGAGAAGTGAATTGCAAATAGCTTCAGTATTTTGCCTTGAAACACCACGAACAGTATGGAAAGGCAAACAGATGGGACACTGAAAGATGTACTCCCCAGGGTGGTAGGTGCCAATGTGCTTCTGGAAATCAGTGGAGAAGTAACTCCAAAAATAAAGAAGAGATGAAGTCAGAGCAAAAACAATACCCAGCTGTGGTAGTGACTGGTGATGGAAGTAAAGCCTCACTCTGTACAGAACAATAGTGCACAGGAACTTAGAAAGTTAGGTCCACGACTCAAGTAAACTTGGAATTCGTCAAACAGGATATATCAATGGTGAACATCAACCTTTCAGGAATCAGTGAATTAAAATTGACTGGAATGGGCAAATTTAATTGAGATGACCATTTTATCTACTACGGTGGGCAAGAATTCCTAGAGAAGAAATGGTGTAGCACTCATAGTCAACAAAAGTGTGTGAAATACAGTTCTTGGGTGCATTCTTAAGAATAGCAGAAAGATCTCTGCTGATTCTCAAGGCACACTATGCAACAGCACAGTAATCCAAATATAGGTCCTGACCAGCAATGTTCAAGTAGAAATTGAGCTGAAGGTCAGTGAGCAGCTGAAGTTGAGTGGTTCTATTTTTACCAACAGGATCTTCTAGAATTAACAGACAAACACACACATAAAGGTATAATTTGCATCATAGGGGACTGGAATGCAAAAGGAGGACATCAAGAGATACCTAGATTCACAGACAATTTTGGCCTTTAGGTACAAATTGAACCAGGACAATGTCTAACACAGTTTTGCCAAGACAAAGCACTGTCATAGGAAACTTTTTTCCAACAACAAATGAGACGACTTTACACATGCACACAGTTCAGTTCAGTTCAGTCGCTCAGTCGTGTCCGATTCTCCGCGACCCCATGAATCACAGCACGCCAGGCCTCCCTGTCCATCACCAGCTCCCGGAGTTCACTCAAACTCATGTCCACAGAGTCAGTGATGTCATCCAGCCATCTCATTCTTGGTCGTCCCCTTCTCTTCCCGCCCCCAACCTTTCCCAGCATCAGAGTCTTTTAAGAAGATGGTTAATACCGAAATCAAACTAATTATATGCTTTACAGCTGAAGATGGAGAAGCTCGATGCAGCCACCCAAAACAAAACTAGGATCTGACTGTGGCTGAGATCATCAGCTCATACTGAAACATTTAGACTTATTTCAACAAAAGTAGGAAAATCCCTAGATCTTTCAGGTTGACCTAAGTAAAAACCTTTTTGATTATCATTGGAAATCTAATAGAGTTCCTGGAGAACTAGGGGCAGAGGTTCGTGATATTATACACGAGCAGCAATGAAGATTATCCCCAAGACAAAGAATTGCACAAAGGCAAAATGGTTTTCTGAAGACACCTTACACTAGCTGAGAAGAAGAAAAAAAGAAAAAGGAGAGAGAGAGAAGTGGAAGTGAAACGAGAATGGCAAAGATATACCTATTTGAATGTAGAATTTTGAAGAATAGCTAGGGCAGATAAGAAAACCTTACTTATTGATCAATGCCAAGAAATAGAGGTTAAAAATATAATCAGATAGACTAGAGGTCGCTTCAAGAAATTTAAAGATACCATGGGAAGATTTCATGCAAAAAAGTGCACAATAAAGGTCAGCAATATTAGGGACCTAACAGAAGCAGGAACTATTAAAATGTGTCAAGAATACAGAGAACTCTACAAAGAAACTCTTCATGACCAGTTAACCAAGATGGTGTCATCACTCAACTAGATCCATGTCACGATCTTCGTAGACCCGGACCTGGTGAATGGAGTTAACAGAAAAGGATGCAGGGGACAGAAGTCTCAAGTGAAACAAGGGTACTTTTTTTTTTGCAGAAATACATGCTTATGTATCGTCAATAAAATTATTATTCTGCCACCAAAAATAATGAAATTCCACCAGTTACAACAAGATGTTTAATCCTTTGAGACACTGAAGGGAATCCAGTCAGGTGTCCTCTCCCATGATCCCAGTCGTGAGAACTGCGTTCAGATCTGCTCATCCCTGTTTTGCAGGAACTAAGAATGAACAGAGAGTCCTTGAGAAATGGTACACAAGGGAAGAAAACATATTGGATCCCTTAAAGTTGAACGTCCCCTGACTATTCTCCCTGTTTAATTTTTTCATAATTGGGGGTGACTGCATATGCTTCTGTGAAAAAGGCACTGACCAATTGAGTTTGCCTGCTTAGTCTGAATATTTTAGTTGAAAGGCATTAGTATACTACAAATATAATCACCATGATAATTACCAGCATTATGGCTCCAGATCCAATACGATGTGTAATGCTTTGATGTCATCCTCAAGTGAGCAGCCCAAATAATTGATCAGCTAGCTGTTCAGCTAAGGTTTCTAAATTTTTGGAAAAGGATGAACTCTTAGAGGAGATTTCAAAGATTTTCTTTTGGAACAATTGTACATTTAAGGAAGGATTTTTATGAATATCTTGTAAATGAAATTTGCTTTGTTCGCAGTTGTAAGCACTATTGTTGAACCAAACAGGAGTAACGCAAAACTGTGTAGAAATCCAATTACATTTTAATAATCTTTGCATTTTTAAATCTATTAATTGTTCTCTGACCAATTGGATGCCTGCTTTTAATTCTTGTATTTTATCCTGAACGTCCTCCTCCGGCTGAGGCTGGGTGGCCCACACAGTATCAACATCTTTAGTACAAATTTGAATAAAGTTTTGGGTGTGAACTGAGTTTTGTAAAGCAATGCCTGCAACTCTGGCAGTGATGCAAATGGCTATTAGTCCCAAAATGCCAAGAATTAGCCACTCAATAAATCACTTAGGTCGTTGGAGTAATTTAGAGAGTAACCAGGAGACAAGTCCTACCATGGGACCTTCTTCCCAGGGCCGTTGGAGATCTACTTGGCAACCACAGACTGTACCGAGAACGAAGAATCAAAAGGGATTCATTTTTTTAGAGAGAAATAGAGGAATTTAGACAAGTATAAAATTTACAATCTATACAAGTTACAGAACATAAAGTTTTATTAAATTGTGAGTTCCCTACGGCTATAACAAAAGGAAGGGGGATGCAAGCTTGTATAAAATATGAATGATTATAACGGAAGAGTTACTATGACAACGACTGGTCCCTGTGAGATATCAAGTCCATGTTCCAAGTATTTAAGTACGTACATCAAGTTTCCAGATGTCCCATTGTTCAGGTCCAATTCATTTATTGAGGATGATTTAAGAGCAAGGAGTTGCCATTTTGCTGTCAAGCCAGGCAAAGAGTCCTATGACATGGAAGTTTTCCATTGAAATGTTGGTAATCTTCCATTCTACTTGAGTAACATAATCACACATTATATTATTAAGATCATCTGAGCAGTTAGATAGCCACATTCTATGGGTTCCCCAATCAACAATGGTGTAAATGGCCAGAAAAATTAATTTCCATGATTTAGCTTGATATCTACCCCAGTAAACAGGAATATATGTAGAGTCCTTATACGTAAACCCTTTACATTTCAATTTTTGTCCTTTTCTGAAAGTTTGGGTAGTATTCACATGGTTTTCATAAAAGGACAGGGCAGGAAACAGTCCAAGCAATTAAAGGAAATTATTTTTTGGAGGCAGGATGTAAGCCCACTTTTGTTGATTAACATTAATACAGAATTCTACTGGGACCATGCATAAAGGAAGGATTTCATAGCCTAGAGAAATGCTTATTCGTCTTCTATCTTGAGAGAGGGCACCTCAAATCTCCAAGGAGAATGCATATGTACTGTGTCATTAGTGGATATGATTGGTTCTGTATCTGTCCATTCTACAACTTGCAATAAAGGAGCCCTAGGTAAATAAGTCTAATCAGTTCAGTTCAGTTCAGTCACTCAGTTGTGGCCGACTCTATGCGACCCCATAAACCACAGCACGCCAGGCCTCCCTGTCCATCACCAACTCCCGGAGTTCACTCAAACTCAGTCCACAGAGTCGGTGATGCCATCCAGCCAACTCATTCTCTGTTGTCCCCTTCTCCTGGCGCCCCCAACCTTTCCCAGCAACAGAGTCTTTTCCAGTGAGTCAACTCGTCACATGAGGTGGCCAAAGTATTGCAGTTATAGCTTTAGCATCAGTCCTTCCAGTGAACACTCAGGATTGATCTCCTTTAGAATGGACTGGTTTGATCTCCTTGCAGTCCAAGGGACTCACAAGAGTCTTCTCCAACACCACAGTTCAAAAGCATCAATTCCTTGGTGATAGCTTTCTTCACATTCCAACACTCACATCCGTACATTACCACGGGAAAAACCATAGCCTTGAATAGACGGACTTTTGTTGGCAAAGTAATGTCTCTGTTTTTTAATATACTATCTATGTTGGTCATAACTTTTCTTCCAAGGAGTAAGCGTCTTTTAATTTCATGTCTGCAATCAGCATCCGCAGTGATTTTGGAGCCCCCCAAAATAAAGTCTGACACTATTTCCACTGTTTCCCATCTATTTCCCATGAAGTGATGGGACCAGATGCCATGATCTTTGTTTTCTGAATGTTGAGCTTCAAGCCAACATTTTCACTCTCCTTTTTCACTTTCACAAGAGGCTTTTTAGTTCCTCTTCATTTTCTGTCATAAGGGTGGTGTCATCTGCATATTAGAGGTTATCGATATTTCTCCCAGCAATCTTGATTCCAGCTTGTGCTTCTTCAGGCCAGCGTTCCTCATGATGTACTCTGAATATAAGTTAAATAAGCAAGGTGACAATATACAGCCTTGACGTACTCCTTTTCCTATTTGGAACCAGTCTGTTGTTCCATGTACAGTTCTGACTGTTGCTTCCTGACCTACCTACAGGTTTCTCAAGAGGCAAGTCAGGTGATCTGGTATTCCCATCTCTTTCAGAATGTTCCACAGTTTATTGTGATCCACACAGTCAAAGGCTGTGGCATTGTCAATGATGCAGAAATAGATGTTTTTCTGGAACTCTCTTGCTTTCTCCATGATCCAGCGGATGTTGGCAATTTGATTTCTTGTGCCTCTGCCTTTTCTAAAACCTGCCTGAACATCTGTGAGTTTACGGTTCACATATTGCTGAAGCCTGGCTTGGAAAATTTTGAGCATGACTTTACTAGCGTGTGAGATGAGTGCAATTGTGCGGTATTTTGAGCATTCTTTGGCATTCCCTTTCTTTGGGATTGGAATGGATACTAACCTTTTCCAGCCCTGTGGCCACTGCTGAGTTTTCCAAAATTGCTGGCATATTTAGTGCAGCTCTTTCACAGAATCGTCTTTCAAGATTTGAAGGAGCTCAAGTGGAATTCCATCACCTCCACTAGTTTTGTTCGTAGTGATGTTTCCTAAGGCCCACTTGACTTCACATTCCATGTTGTCTGGCTCGAGGTCAGTGATCATGTTTTCATTACTATCTTGGTCATGAAGATCTTTTTTGTACAGTTGTTCTGTGTATTCTTGCCACCTCTTCTTAATATCTTCTGCATCTGTTCGGTCCATACCATTTCTGTCCTTTATCGCGCCCATCTTTGCATGAAATATTCCCTTGGAATCTAATTTTCTTGAAGAGCTCTCTTGTTTTTCCTATTCTGTTGTTTTTCTCTATTTCTTTGCATTGATCACTGAGGAAGGCTTTCTTATCCCTCCTTGCTATTCTTTGGACGTCTGCATTCAGATGCTTATATCTTTCCTTTTCTCCTTTGTTTTTCGCTTCTCTTCTGTTCACAGCTTTTGTAAGGCTTCCTCACACAGCCATTTCGCTTTTTTCCATTTCTTTTCCATGAGGATGGTTTCGGTCCCTGTCTCCTGTACAATGTCATGAACCTCCGTCCAGAGTTCATCAGGCACTCTATCTATCAGATCTAGTCCCTTAAATCTATTTCTCACTTCCACTGTATAATCATACGGGATTTGATTTAGGTTATATCTGAATGGTCTAGTGGTTTTCCCTATTTTCTTCATTTTAAGTCTGAATTTGGCAATAAGGAGTTCAGGATCTGTGCCTCAGTCAGCTCCTGGTCTTGTTTTTGCTAACTGTATAGACCTTCTCCATATTTCGCTGCAGAGAATATAATCAATCTGATTTCGGTGTTGACCATCTGGTGATGGCCATGTGTAGAGTCTTGTGTTGTGTTGTTGGAAGAGGGTGTTTGCTATGACCAGTGCATTCTTTTGACAAAACTCTATTATCCTTTGCCCTGCTTCATTCCGTACTCCAAGGCCAAATTTGCCTGTTATTCCAGGTGTTTCCTGACTTCCTCCTTTTCCATTCCAGTCCCCTATGATGAAAAGGACATCTTTTTCGGGTGTTAGTTCTAAAAGGTCTTGTAGGTCTTCATAGAACTGTTCAACTTCGGCTTCTTCAGCGTTACTGGTTGGGGCATAGGCATGGATTACTGTGATATTGAATGGTTTGCCTTGAAAACGAACAGAAATCATTCTGTCGTTTTTAAGATTGCATCCAAGAACTGCATTTCAGACTCTTTTGTTGACTATGATGGCTACTCCATTTCTTCTAAGGGATTGCTGCCCACAGTGGTAAATATAATGGTCATCTGAGTTAAATTCACCCATTCCAGTCCTTTTTAGTTCACTGATTCCTACATTGTCTATGTTCACTCTTGCCATCTCCTGTTTGACCACTTCCAATTTGCCTTGATTCATGGGCCTAACATTCCAGATTCCTATGCAATACTGCTCTTTACAGCACCGGACCTTGCTTCTATCACCAGTCACATTCACAACTGGGTATTGGTTTTGCTTTTGCTC
The DNA here is from genome assembly GCF_049115385.1 of Moschus berezovskii. NCBI lineage: Eukaryota > Metazoa > Chordata > Mammalia > Artiodactyla > Moschidae > Moschus > Moschus berezovskii. The sequence continues at coordinate 31,194,101 of NC_142489.1, read as the reverse complement.
CACCCCTTCTTTCCTTCTAGAGTTATTTCTGCACTGATCTCAAGTAACATACTGGGCACCTACGGACCTGGGGAATTCCTCATTCAGTATCGTATCATTTTGCCATTTGATACTGTTCATGGGGCCTAATAAGTGTGATTAATCAAGTCAGCTTCAGCAGGCAAAGCCAAAGCAAGCGTAGCGACAAAAATATTCTCAGAATTCCAGGGCATTTCCTGTTCAAAAGCTAGATTTTCAGCGTGATTATTAAGAGTTTTTATCTGTCTCCGAGTATGGAGATCATTAGGTCAATGACGTGAAGTGTGGCATTTCTTGGAAATTTTTAATGCCGCCATTGCTTATACTGGAATGTCCTCCTCCTGGGGATTTCACCTTTTCCTCTCTATCTTAGCTCCTTTGGAGTGGATCTTCTGAAGCGGGAGCCAAATAACTTCGTTGGTCCATCTGGGAAATACAATCATGTCCCTTTCTCGCTAATATTAATTTTCCACATCCGTGGTTTAGTCATCCGTCTTGATACAAAACAGACAGAGGAAGAAAAGTGTCCTTCAGTTCGTAGAAATGGTTTCCTGCTTTTGTCGTAATATCTCCTTGTGGTAAGTTTAAAACATTTAAAACAAACAGCTGTATTAGTGATAGTTATACGATTAGAGAATACATTGCATTGGATTCTAGATAGCATATTAAAAAGCATAGACATTACTTTGCCAACAAAGGTCCGTCAAATCAAAGCTGTGTTTTTTTCAGTGGCCATGTATGGGTGTGAGAGTTGGACTGTGAAGAAAGCTGATAGCTGAAGAATTGATGCTTTTGAACTGTGATGTTGGAGAAAAGGCTTGAGAGTCTTTTGGATGGCAAGGAGATCCAAGCAGTCTATCCTAAAGGAGATCATTCCTGGGTGTTCATTGGAAGGACTGATGCTGAAGCTGAAACTACAATATTTGGCCACCTCATGCGAAGAGTTGATTCACTGGAAAAGACTCTGGTGCTGGGAGGGATTGTAGGCAGGAGGAGAAGGGGATGACAGAGAATGAGATGGCTGGATGGCATCACAAACTCAATGGACATGGGTTTGAGTGAACCAGTATACCCCTTTACAACATCGAAGGCAGACTCCTGGAGGCTTTTTAGTAGTTGTATTTTTTTCTGTGTGTTTTTTAGGACAATCAGTTTTTGTTTTTTTTTTTTTTCAATAGCGCTTATCCCCACAAACAAGACACCCTTCATTCCCCTTTTTAAAGGACGTAAACATTGCGTCAGATAACGTTTTCATTTTCTGAGTTTCTGACCCTAAGTCACAACAGGAGAATTCCTAATCTCACAAATGAGAGTGATGGTTCTCTGACATTCCTGATTTTCATTCTCCATATACAAACAGATTTTCAAATTGCATTTTGGCCTCCTTTTCGACAGCACCACAGGAGAGAACAACTCCCAGTCTATCTAAAGAATAAAATAAAAGTTCCAATATAAGATGCCATAATGTTTAGAAGTTCGTTAGCAAACGGAGAGGGAGGGCTGTACATAGTTACAGCCTTTTTCATTTGTTGTATGTGAGAAAAATCAACGCCTTTGTATTGAGGCATTAGTTACCCTTGAGCATTACCATTTCTTAACATAGAATAGAGAAAAAGATCATCAGCCTCAGAGACTCGAGTTTGCAAATCCAGTAAATCAGAAAGCCTTTGTCGTAAAAGAGAATGAGTGGAGAGTCTGTTTTCATAAATATAAGTGCATTTTAGGAGCTTATCATTGTCATCTATCTATCTATCTATCTATCTATATCTATATCTATATAGTTGGCTTTAGTGTCAAAGAGAGCATCAGAAGTATCAACATCAGATTCATCTTGTCCTCGAATTGGGGGACCTTCGGTTTCGTGTCCATTACAAGAGGAGGAGGAGCCCTTGGGACAGCCAGAACAGGGATGTTGGGAACGTTTTGGAAGATTATATGTTGCTCTAATTGGGCTTTATGTAAAGTCTCATCATCTAGTTTATATTCGTATAATGAGCACTAGCTTGTTGACGAATATGGAGGTTGCAGTTAGAATTGCCTTGAAATGAAACTGCCACGGCTTTAATGAGGGTCCAAAAGGGTCAGAAATTTGTTGGACTATTTACTCCCCATCTTGTGGCTCGTTCAACATTTCCTTTAACCCGGTTTCAAATTTCTAAATCCAAACTGCCTTCACCAGGGAACCAGGGATTCTATTCAGCCACTGTTTGCAGATGAGCCTTTATCTGCTGATGTGAAACCAAATGTCATTGAACCTTAAATAAATGATGAAGTAAAGAAAGGTGGTGGGTATTTCCAGCCGTTTCTCTCATAACCCCGCACTTACTGACCTCCCCAGGACCTAACAGTCACTCCGTCTGCTTGCCAAGTGTGTTCACCATGTCCCTGTTCGGGCACCAGTTGTCACGGTCAGCGTAGACTGGGATGTGGGGACTGGAGTTGATGAGAAGGAAGCAGGGGACCCAAGTGTTGAGTGAAACAGGGTACTTTATTTGAAGAAACACATGCATATATATCTTCAGTAAAATGATTACTCAGCCATTAAAAACAATGAAATTTCACCAGTTGCAACAAAATGGATAGTCCTTTCCGTACAGTCACTGAAGAGGGTCACCGAAGGGAGTCACTGAAGTGAATCCAAGTAGGTGACTTTTCCCATGATCTCAGTCCTGAGAATTGTGTGCAGCTCTGATCGTTCCTGTTTTGCAGGAATTGATTAGGAACAGAGAGTCCTTGAGAAACAGCACACAAAGAAGACAACATATTGGATCCCTTAAAAGTGAATGCATCCTGACAGACCCAGACATCCTGGAATGCAAAATCAAGTAGGCCTTAGGAAACATGAGCAAGAAAAAGCTGTTGGAAGTAGTGAATATCCAGTTGAGTTATGTGTAATTCTAACAGATGATGCTGTGAAAATGCTGCAATTTGCAGGCAAACTTGGAAAACTCAGCAGTGGCCAAAGAACTGGAAAAGATCAGTTCATTGCAATCCCAAAAAAGCCAGTGCCAAAGACTGTTTGAACTAATGCACAATAGCACTCATCTCACACAGTCAAAAAATAATGCCTGAATTCTCCAAGGAAGGTTTCAACAAATGAAGAATTTCCAGAGGTTCAACCTGGATTAGGTAAGGCAGAGCAACCAGAGACTAAATTGCCAACACCCATTGTTTGATTGAAAAGCAAGATAGTTCCAGAAAAACATCTATTTTTGCTTTAATGACTATGCCAAAGTCTGACTTGTGGAACATGAAAAACTGGAACATTCTTCAAGAGATGGGAATCCTAGGCCACCTGACCTGCTTCCTGAGAAATCTGTATGCAGGTCAAGGAGCAACAGTACCATGGACTTGGAAAAATAAACTGGTTCCAGAGTTGGGGAAAGTGGTACCTCAAGGCTCTATATTGTCACCAGTTTATTCAAACGCAGACTACAACATGTGAAATGCCAGGCAGGATGAAGCACAAGCTGGAATCAAGTTTGCTGGGAGAATTGTCAATAATCCCAGATATGCAGATGATACCACTCTCATGGCAGAAAGTGAAGAGAAAGTAAAAAGCCTCTTGATGAAAGTGAAAGAGAAGATTTGAATAGATGGCTTAAAACTGACCATTCAATAAATGAAGATCATGGCATCTGGTCCCACCACTTTGTGGCAAATAGATGGGGAAACAGTGGAAACAGTGAGAGGTTTTATTTCCTTGGGCTCCAAAATCACTGTAGATGATGACTGCAGCGCTGAAATTAAAAGACACTTGCTCCTTGGAAGAAAATCTGTGACAAATATAGATTTATTGAAAGTCCACAGAAAATATTTTGCTATCAAATGGCCATCTAGTCAAATCTCTGATGTTTCCAGGAGTCATGTATATGGCTGTGAATTTTGGACCATAAAGCTGAACACTGGAAAAACTGATATTTTTGAACTATAGTATTTAAGAAGACTCATTAGAGTCCTGCACTGCATGGAGATTAAACCAGTCAATCCTAAAGGAAATTGGTCATGAGTATTCAATGCAAGGACGGATGCTGAAACTGAAAACTCAATATTTTGTACTGTTTTGTGAACAACTGACACTGTAAAAGACTCTGATCCTGGACAAGATTGAAGACAGGAGAACTGGATGACAGAGAATCAGATGGTTGGACGGCATCATAATTTTCCAAAGAATAGCAAGAGAGATATTGAATCACCACTTGATGAACATGTGCTTGAGCAAGCTCTGGGAGTTTTAGATGACCAGTGAAGACTGGCATGCTGTAGTTCATGGGGTCACAAAGTGTCAGATAAATGAGGGACGGAAGTGAAGTGAACTGATTTGTGGTGGGCTGTTTGTATGAAGTAACCCTGGGACAGCGGGAGTATTGATACCCATGGCAGCAGTTCAGGCTTAGGGACTAGGGAATAGCCGTCCTGATGAAGACGTCCCATTGCTGATGCCCAAAATCCTGACATGAATTCTTTCCTTACTTTTTGTATTATCCTTGGTTGTGGATAGCAAAGGAACAATGTGGGTCTGTCTGCACATGAGTGATGGTTCTCATAATCTCCTTGGAGTAGATTATTTGATATTGTCATGGTAATCTTTAAGGAGATATGCACCATGAGACATTCATAGGTACCCTTGATTTGAAGTGGGCAACCATGGATGTTCCCAAATCCAACCTTTAGCCGCATTTGTGGTATGCCAACTTCTCAGGTTAGCAGGGATCTTGAACTATAGGCAGATCTACCACATTCTGATGAGGGAAGCTGAAAGAGAGTGTTGACATTTAACAAGTTAGTGAGGCCTGGCTTGGAATCAAGCCCTCTTGGAGCATTTGGGAGAGGAATTCTGCTTTTTGCACAATGGAGGTATGAGCTGTGGGTCCAGGGAAGGCAGACTCCTCAGGGTGTAATCCATGCGGGAGCTATGGGTATGAGTTGGCAGAAATAAAGTGTAGTGGTGACAAAAAGGGAGGCCACTGGACCTTTTTGACCTCACATTCAGTGCCTTGTTTCAGCAGAGGTCCTTTGGATCTGCATGCACCTTCTTCATGATATTGTTTCAGACACAGGCATGACACATTTTCTTTGCCCTTTTGGAGGCCCAGTCATCAGATTGGTCTTTCCAAGCTACAGGGAGACAACCTTTAGGGGAAAAATGGAAACAGTTGCAAACAGCCTATTACACAGTTGGGAGGAGCAGGATCACCTTGATTAGAAGGTCTTGGGTCTGCCTCAAGAGCCCAGCATTGACTAGGAATGGTTTTGAGAGGTGTAGGCTGAGATTGGTAGTTTCAAGTCAGTGCAGTCCCAATCCACTTGCTATTTCTTGTGTCATTCCTTGAAGGAAAACACGTGAAATGGAATCATGCAAAATGATTGGCACTGTGAAACAGTCAATGTGATGAGAGAATATATGACTTGAGCACTCATCAATCAGCTGTTCACCACGGGCACTTCAAGCCCACAGAACATCTTTCCAAGTCAGTCCTTCTCACGAGTAAACCCCCAAATTTATAATCTTCCAGAATAAAGTGTAGAGATAGAAATGAACACTAACTCGAATGACAAGTTAGTGAAAGAAAACAACCAGAATATATAGAGGTACTTACCAAAGTCCATTACCCTGGAAAACAAAACTATGACAGTTTGCAAATTATCATATGCAAATGTGAAAATTTCCTTTTAGGGTTGTATGTATGTATGTGTGTGTGCCCACCAGCAGAAATGTGCATATGAGCTGTCAGGACTGGCCTGACTGAGAGAAGGAAAATGAATACCTAAAAAATGAATAAACTTATGTAAACTACATTAACTGTGGGGCAGCCAAAACACTGACGCCAGGGAATCAAGCCCAGGGATGTCATTGAGAAAGGATGACATGCTGCTGGACCCTGGATCACTAAGCGGAAAGTAACAGCAGGAAGAAAACATTCAGGGCCATACAGGGAGATGAAAAGGAGCAAGAAACAGAATGGGCAAGATTACCAGGCTCAGAGATGGGGTATGCACAGCCCCTACAAAGAGTTTTCTGTCCTTCTCCAGTACAGCAGTATTCTTTCTCCCACAGGACCAGGCACATGAGCACATCTTGCCGTTTTTGTAAGGTTTTAGAGACTGACGGCACTATAGCATAAGCAGCTGCTACCTGCAGAGTATGCCGCTTTGAAACATCCTTCTTTAAGGTCTTGGCAGAACGCCTGAATTATCAGGACTCTGCAAAGCATGGCTTAGGATGATCCTCTGGCTACTCGCAGCCCTGAAGCCCTGGGGTGACGGGGTAGGGTGGCATGTGTTCTCACCAGGAAGCAGGATGAGAACAGAATCACTTTTAAATGGCCTCTGTACAGGAAATGAACAGACTTCAATTCCCCTGACAATGATGAGTCAGGTCCCTTAGGCGGATGCTGACCATAGCATCTCTTATTTAGAGATGCTTTATCTGTAAATCTCTTTATATCGAGAGAATTTCATCTCTAAAAATGGAGTTCTCTGTATGTCACATTACCTATCCATTTTCCAAATTGACTACTAGAAATATGGAATTCCTATTTTTCACATAGGCAAAGCAGTGTCAATATTGATATTTGAAATATTAATTCTCTACACTTCACGTATGAATATTGCTGAAGATTTTCCCTCATGACATATAGAATTATCTGTATTTCACAGCTGATATTCAGGATTTTTTTTTCCTACAAGGAATGTGGAGTTCTTTCTCTTGAACATGGCTATCTGGTTGCGGATTTTCCTACATGAACAATGGCAGTCTCTGCGTTTCACTTCTTTACCATGAGCTACCAGGGAACTTGACCAGTTGTAGGAAGACCTTCAGGGCTTTCTAGAATTAATAATGAGGAAAAAAAAAAAAAAGATGTCCATTTCATCATATCGTTCTGGAACGTAAAAGCAGGAAGTCAAAGATACATGGAGTAACAGGCATATTTGGCTGTGGTGTTCAAAAAGAGGTGGGGCAAACAATAGCAATGCTTTGGCAAATAGAAAGGGTAAAAATGGAAAGAGTGACAGTTTTCTAGGGCTCTAATATGACTGGGAACAGTGATTACAGCCATGAATATAAAAGACACCTTCTTCTGGGAAGCAATGTTCGGAGAAACCTAGACACAGGTACTGAAAAGAAGAGATATCTCTTTGCCAACAAAGATCCACATAGTCAGGAAGATGGTTTTACCAGTACACATGTACGGATGTGCTAGTATCACTAGAAAGAAGGCTGAGTGCCAAAGAATTGAGGCATTGCAACTGTGGTGATGAAAATGGCTCTTGAGAGAACCTTGGGCAGGAAGGAGACCAACCCCCTCAATTCTAAAAGAAACTAACCCTAAATATTCATTGGAAGGACTGATGCTGAAGCTGAAGTTCTAATCCTTTGGATACCTGGTGTGAAGAAGTGATTCATGGGAAAAAAAACATGAGGTTCTGCCTTGTCTTTAAAAAAAGAAAAAGAAAACCATTGGCTCGATGTGGGTAGATGGAGGGCAGGAGAAGTTTGGGGCGACAGAGGGTGAGATGGTTGGACAGCATCACTTGACTCAATGAACATGAGTCTCAGCAAAGTGTTGGAGGCAGTAAAGGATAGCGAGGCCTGGAGTGATACAGTCCACAGTGTTGCAAAGAACTGGACATGACTGAGTGACTGAATGTCAACAACTTTATTTCACATATATCAATCAAGATGATATTTTTCAACGTGGAACTTGGAATTTTCTATATGTCCACAGAAAAATTAAATATTCCTACATGAAATAAGGAATTTTCTCTGTTTCATTAATGAAATTTGCATGCAGAACTTCCCTCTGAAACTATAAGAGTTTCAATATTTCATGCATCAAAATCAGAATAAAAATACACTGACAAGAAATATGGATAGGAAAAATGACTTGAAATATTTTACATTTTAAATATGAAAATCTAGGGGTACATTTTCTAATATCAGAACACCTGACCTGCCTCTTGAGAAACCTGTATGCAGGTCAGGAAGCAACTATTAGAACTGGACATG